>NC_141878.1:307298006-308548006 GCF_056163025.1 Triticum urartu
GATAATATAGCATGGAGCAATCAAAAATTATAGATACGTTGGAGACGTATCAAGCATCCCCAAGCTTAATTCCTGCTAGTCCTCGAGTAGGTAAATGATAAAAAAAGAATTTTTGATGCGGAGTGCTACTTGGTATAATTTTAATGTAATTCTTCTTACCTGTGGTATGAATATTCAGATCCAAAAGGTTCAAGACAAAAGTTTAATATTGACATAAAAATAATAATACTTCAAGCATACTAACAAAGCAATTATGTCTTCTCAAAATAACATGGCCAAAGAAAGTTATCCGTACAAAATCATATAGTCTGGCTATGTTCCATCTTCACCACACCAAACATTTAAATCATGCACAACCCTGATGACAAGCCAAGCAATTGTTTCATACTTTTGGTGTTCTCTAACTTTTTCAATCTTCACGCAATACATGAGCGTGAGCCATGGACATAGCACTTATAGGTGGAATAGAATGGTGGTTGTGGAGAAGACAAAAAGGGAGAAGATAGTCTCACATCAACTAGGCGTATCAACGGGCTATGGAGATGCCCATCAATAGATATCAATCTGAGTGAGTAGGGATTGCCATGAAATGGATGCACTAGAGCTATAAGTATATGAAAGCTCAAAAAGAAACTAAGTGGGTGTGCATCCAACTTGCTTGCTCATGAAGACCTAGGGCATTTTGTGGAAGCCCATCACTGGAATATACAAGCCAAGTTCTATAATGAAAAATTCCCACTAGTATATGAAAGTGATAACATAGTAGACTCTCTATCATGAATATCATGGTGGTACTTTGAAGCACAAGTGTGGTAAAAGGATAGTAGCATTGTCCCTTCTCTCTTTTTCTCTCTTTTTTTTATTTGGGCCTTTTCTCTTCTTTTTTATGGCCTCTTTTTTTTGTTTTTTTGTTCGGAGTCTCATCCCGACTTGTGGGGGAATCATAGTCTCCATCATCCTTTCCTCACTGGGACAATGCTCTAATAATGATGATCATCACACTTTTATTTTTCTTACAACTCAATACTTAGAACAAAATATGACTATATGAATGCCTCTGGCGGTGTACCGGGATATGCAATGACTCATGAGTGACATGTATGAAATAATTATGAACGGTGGCTTTGCCACAAATACGATGTCGACTACATGATCATGCTAAGCAATATGACAATGATGGAGTGTGTCATAATAAACGGAACGATGGAAAGTTGCATGGCAATATATCTTGGAATGGCTATGGAAATGCCATAATAGTTAGGTATGGTGGCTTTTTTAAGGAAGGTATATGGTGGATGTATGATACAGGCGAAAGGTGTGCGGTATTAGAGAGGCTAGCAATGGTGGAAGGGTGAGAGTGCGTATAATCCGTGGACTCAACATTAGTCATAAAGAACTCATATACTTATTGCAAAAATCTACAAGTTATCAAAGCAAAGTATTACGCGCATGTTCCTAGGGGATAGATTGGTAGGAAAAGACCATCGCTCATCCCCGACCGCCACTCATAAGGAAGACAATCAAAAAATAAATCATGCTCCGACTTCATCACATAACGGTTCACCATACGTGCATTCTACGGGAATCACAAACTTTAACACAAGTATTCTTCAAATTCACAACTACTCAACTAGCACAACTTTAGTATCACCATCTTCATATCTCAAAACAATTATCAACCATCAAACTTCTCATAGTATTCAACAAACTCATAAGAAAGTTTTATTACTAATCTTGTATACCAAACATATTAGGATTTTAAGCAAATTACCATGATATTTAAGACTCTAAAAATAATCTAAGTGAATCATGAGAGATCAATAGTTTCTAAAAAACAAATCCACCACCATGCTCTAAAAGATAGAAGTGAAGTACTAGAGCAAAACTACATAACTCAAAAGATATAAGCGAAGCACATAGAGTATTCTAACAAATTCAAAATCTTGTATGGCTCTCTCAAAAGGTGTGTACAACAAGGATGATTGTGGTAAAATAAAAAGGAAATACTCAAATCATACAAGACACTCCAAGCAAAACACATATCATGTGGCGAATAAAAATATAGCTCCAAGTAAAGTTACCGATAGAAGTAGACGAAAGAGGGGATGCCTTCCGGGGCATCCCCAAGCTTTGGATTTTAGGTGTCCTTAGATTATCTTGGGGGTGCCATGGGCATCCCCAAGCTTAGGCTCTTTCCACTCCTTGTTCCAAATCCATCAAATCTTTACCCAAAATTTGAAAACTTCACAACACAAAACTTAAAGTAGAAAATCTCGTCAGCTCCGTTAGCGAAAGAAAACAAAAGACCACTTCAAGGTACTGTAATGAACTCATTATTTATTTATATTGGTTTTATACCGACTGTATTCCAACTTATCTATGGTTTATAAACTATTTTACTAGCCATAGATTCATCAAAATAAGCAAACAACACATGAAAAACAGAATCTGTCAAAAACAGAACAGTCTGTAGTAATCTGTAGCTAGCGCAAGATCTGGAACTCCAAAAAAAATTATAAAAATAAATTTCTGGACGTGAGTAATTTATCTGTTAATCATCTGCAAAAATAATTGACTAAATAGCACTTTCCAAATAAAAATGGCAGTAGTTCTCGTGAGCGCTAAAGTTTCAGTTTTTTACAGCAAGTGTAACAAGACTTTCTCCAAGTCTTCCCAACAGTTCTACTTGGCACAAACACTAATTAAACAAAAAAACACAACCTAAACAGAGGCTAGATAAATTATTTATTACTAAACAGGAGCAAAAAGCAAGGAATAAAAATAAAATTGGGTTGCCTCCCAACAAGCGCTATCGTTAACGCCCCTAGATAGGCATACCAAGCAAGGATAGATCTAGGTATTGCCATATTTGGTAGGAAATTCTTCAATGAGGCATCTACCATCTTTAGGAATTTCTTTATTTTTATTGATTATCAAATTTTTAGGCACAAGATCGAAAAAATCTTTTGTAACAAATGGTTCCTTAATGATAGCAAAAAGATTGGGATGAACACTTATAGATTTGAGATCCGCAGTTTCCTTACTAGAGGATTCACCCTTATTCTTAGGAACATACATAAGCTTGGAAATTTTAGCGGGAGGACTTGGAGTGTTCTTTACGGAAGAAAAAGTGGTTCCCAAGTTGGTAATAATATCCTCAAGTTTATCAATTCTAGTGGAATCGTGATTTATTTTCTCATTAACTATGGGTTCCTTCTCTTTAATATTTTTCAAAGTGACTCCTACTTTAGATACATATTGAGAGATTTGGTTGTGGATCTTTTTATCCAAATTTTCAATTAACTCTATGGTAGCAACCTTATTTTCAATAATTTCAAGTCTTTGCATTACATGCTCCAAAGTGAATACAGTTCCACTAACCAAAAGAGGGGGTGAGCCAAACAAATCTATCATAGCATTGTAAGAATCAAAAGTATGGCTACCCAAGAAGTTCCCTCCAGTAATAGTATCAAGGACATATCTGTGCCAAGGAGTAATGCCTACATAAAAATTGCGAAGAAGAACAGAATTAGCTTGCTTCCTGGTGGATCTATTTTGAGCATTGCAAATTCTATACCAAGCATCTTTTAGATTTTCTCCCCCCCTTTGCTTAAAATTTAGGATTTCACTCTCGGGAGACAACGAAGAAGATAAGGGACTAGCCATAACGACAAGCAAGCAAACTAACACACAAGCAAACAAAAAGCAAGCGGGCAAAAAGAGGCAAATAGAGAAAGAGAGGGAGGGCGAATAAAACGGCAAGGGTGAAGTGGGGGAGAGGAAAACGAGAGGCAAATGGCAAATAATGTAATGCGGGAGATAAGGGTATGTGATGGGTACTTGGTATGTTGACTTTTGCATAGACCTCCCCGGCAACAGCGCCAGAAATCCTTCTTGCTACCTCTTGAGCACTATGTTGGTTTTCCCCGAAGAGGAAGGGATGATGCAGCAAAGTAGCGTAAGTATTTCCTCAGTTTTTGAGAACCAAGGTATCAATCCAGTAGGAGGCTACGCGCGAGTCCCTCGTACGTGCACAAAACAAATAAATCCTCGCAACCAACGCGAATAGGGGTTGTCAATCCCTACACGGCCACTTACGAGAGTGAGATCTGATAGATATGATAGGATAATATTTTTGGTATTTTTGTAATAAAGATGCAAAGTAAAATAAAGGAAAAGTAAAGAGCAAAGGAAATAACTAAGTAGTAGGAGATTAATATGATAAAGATAGAACCGGGGGCCATAGGTTTCACTAGTGGCTTCTCTCGAGAGCATAAGTATTCTACGGTGGGTGAACAAATTAGCATTGAGCAATTGACAGAATTGAGCATAATTATGAGAATATCTAGGCATGATCATGTATATAGGCATCACGTCGGAGACAAGTAGACCGACTCCTGCCTGCATCTACTACTATTACTCCACCCATCGACCACTATCCAGCATGCATCTAGAGTATTAAGTTAAAAACAGAGTAATGCCTTATGCAATATGACATGATGTAGAGGGATAAACTCATGCAATATGATGAAAACCCCATCTTGTTATCCTCGATGGCAACAATACAATACGTGCCTTGCTGCCCCTGCTGTCACTGGGAAAGGACACCGCAAGATTGAACCCAAAGCTAAGCACTTCTCCCATTGCAAGAAAGATCAATCTAGTAGGCCAAACCAAACTGATAATTCGAAGAGACATGCAAAGATAACCAATCATACATAAAAGAATTCAAAGAAGATTCAAATATTATTCATAGATAGACTTGAGCATAAACCCACAATTCATCGGTCTCAACAAACACACCGCAAAAAGAAGATTACATCGAATAGTTCTCCACAAGAGAGGGGGAGAACATTGTATTGAGATCCAAAAAGAGAGAAGAAGCCATCTAGCTAATAACTATGGACCCGTAGGTCTGAGGTAAACTACTCACACTTCATCGGAGGGGCTATGGTGTTGATGTAGAAGCCCTCCGTGATCGATGCCCCCTCCGGTGGAGCTCCGGAACAGGCCCTAAGATGGGATCTCGTGGACACAGAAAGGTGCGGCGGTGGAATTAGGCTTTTGGCTCCGTATCTGATCGTTTGGGGGTACGTAGGTATATATAGGAGGAAGGAGTACGTCGATGGAGCAACAGGGGGCCCATGAGGGTGGAGGGCGCGCCTGGGGGGGGGGGGGGTAGGCGCGCCCCCCTACCTCGTGGCCTCCTCTTTTGTTTGTTGACGTAGGGTCCAAGTCTCCCGGGTCTTTTTTGTTGAGAAAATCACGTTCCTGAAGGTTTCATTCCGTTTGGACTCTGTTTGATATTCCTTTTCTTCGAAACCCTAAAACAGCCAAAAACAACAATTCTGGGCTGGGCCTCCGGTTAATAGGTTAGTCCCAAAAATAATATAAAAGTGGATAGTAAATCCCAATAATGTCCAAAACAGTAGATAATATAGCATGAAGCAATCAAAAATTATATATACATTGGCGACGTATCAACGTAAGCCATGACGATCAAGACCAGGCGGGCGCCAGCAAGTGCAGTGTCCTCGCTTCCTCTTTGGTGCTAAGGAGGCGAGTGTAGGGGAGGAGTTCCAAGGCATCACGCAAAGGTTTCTATATCGGTGCAACAAGACCAAGACCAGCAGGACGGCAGGACGGAGGTCACCATGGAGCCCAAGACGGCGTCACCACCAGAGCCTTTGGCAAGCGAAGACTACTTTTGTCAGGATAACTTGTACTAGTTTTCTCCCTTCAAATTGGCCATTGTGGGATCCCTTCCCGCTCAATATTTGGGAAGAGGACCAGGGCCTCTATAAATAGGACTAGCCACCACCATAGCTGGGGATCGATCTCATCAAGGATCAGAGCCATTCCATCCTTAGCCTCACACCAGTTCACTAAGCACAAGAACACCTCTGCTCAGGAGGCTATCCTTCCCTTGTAACCATTCATTCTCAGCCCAACAGTCAATCCACCACACCACAATGGAGTAGGGTATTACACCACAACGGTGGCCCGAACTAGGATAAATCTTGTGTCTCGTGTTCTTTGAGTCTGTGAGATCATTGAGTGTGCGAGCTAGAGAGGGGGGGAGATCTTCGTGCACACCCCAGTGTTCAAACCTCAAAGGTTTTGTCAGAACCCGAAATCCGACCTACCCTAACCCTAATGAAATCGGTCCCACCGAGTTGACATGTCGGTCCCATCGAAAAGCCTAACGTTCACATTTTTAACTGAATCGGTTCAACCGAGTTTTCTGATCCGGTCCCATCGAGTTTAGTAAATTGTGTGTAACGGCTAGATTTTGTGTGGAGGCTATATATACCCCTCCATCCTTCCTTCATTAGAAAGGAGATCCATCAGAACGTGCCTACACTTCAACATTCATTTTATGAGAGAGAACCACCTACTCGTGTGTTGATACCAAGATATTCCATTCCAACCATTTGAATCAAGATCTATAGCCTTCCCCAAGTTTCTTTCCACTCAAATCTTCTTTCCACCAAATCTAAATCTGTGAGAGAGAGTTGAGTGTTGGGGAGACTATCATTTGAAGCATAAGAGCAAGGAGTTCATCATCAACACACCGTCTATTACCTTTTGGAGAGTGGTGTCTCCTAGATTGGTTAGGTGTCACTTAGGAGCCTCCGTCAAGATTGTGGAGTTGAACCAAGGAGTTTTTACGGGCAAGGAGATCGCCTACTTCATGAAGATCTATCATAGTGAGGCAAATCCTTCGTGGGCGATGACCATGGTGGGATAGACAAGGTTGCTTCTTCGTGGGTGCAGCCCTCTGTGGACTCGCACAACCATTACCCTTCATGGGTTGAAGTCTCCATCAACGTGGATGTATGATAGCACCACCTATCGGAACCATGCCAAAAATCTCCGTGTCTACATTGTGTTTGCTCCCTTCAAACTCCTCCCTTTACCTTCATGTGCAGTGTTTTACATTCCACTGCTATACTCTTAGACTTGCATGTGTAGGTTGATTGCTTGACTTGTGCTAAGTTGTTAAAATCTGCAAAGACTTAAAATTGGAAAAAAGGCTAGATTTTTATCTGGTCAAGTAGTCTAATCACCCCCCTCTAGACATACTTTCGATCCTACAAGTGGTATCAGAGCTTTGGTCTCCATTTGCCTTGATTTCCATAGCTTTTGGTGATCATAGCCTTGGTTTCACAACCTAGGAGAGTATGGCGTCTAGCGAGGGAAATTACCACCGTAGAGGTCCTTACTTTGATGGTACTAATTTTGCTAGTTGGAAGCATAAGATGAAAATGCATATTCTTGGACATAACCCCGCCGTTTGGGCTATTGTGTATATTGACTTGCAAGGTGAATTTTTGATGGGAGAGAACCAAACCGTGAAGCTACCGCGGAAGAGTTGAATATGCTACAATACAATGCTCAAGCTTGTGATATTCTCTTCAACGGATTGTGCCCCGAAGAATTCAACAAAATCAGCCATCCTGAGAATGCCAAGGAAATTTGGGATACTTTGATTGATATGCACGAGGGTACCGACTCCGTCAAGAATCCAAATTGGATGTGCTTCAAAGTCAGCTTGACAAGTTCAAAATGAAGGATGGTGAAGGTGTCGCTGAAATGTACTCTAGGCTCACTCTCATCACAAATGAGATTGTCGGCTTAGGAAGTGAAGAGATGACCAAAAGATTCATCATCAAGAAGATCCTAAGAGCCTTGGATGGAAAATATGATACCGTGTGCACATTGATCCAAATGATTCCCAACTACAAACATCTCAAGCCAACAAACGTCATTGGAAGAATTGTTGCTCATGAGATGTCACTCAAGGATAAGGAAGAGCTTCACAACAAGTCAAGTGGTGCTTACAAAGCCTCATGTGATGATCCTACATCAAGTGAGAAACAAGCCTTCAATGAAGAATTGAGCCTAATGGTGAATAACTTTAACAAGTTCTTCAAGAGTAGAAGGAAGGAAAGGAGTTCGAAGTCAAGGTCCTACAATGACAACAGATCTTCCAGTCGTGAACGTAATTGCTACAATTGTGGAAGACCCGAACACTACTCCTTTGAGTGTATGGCTCCCTACAAAAGAAGAGAAGATTCACCCAAAAGGAGAAATAGAAGAGAAGAATCACTACCTAGAGAGACAAGGAGTAGAGATGACTGTTATGAACGAAGAACATCACGGAGAAGCAAGGATTTGGAAAGGAAGGACAAATCATCAAGGATCTACACAAAACGAAGGCATCAAGATCATGTTGGTGAATGGGTATTCGGCTTCGACTCCGACAATCACTCTGAGAGAAGCTATCACTCTGACTCATATACTCAAGATGAAGGTGTTGCTGGTCTAGCACTTGTGTCAACCAACTCCTATGACATATTTGACTCACCAAATGAAGGAATTGGAAGATGCTTCATGGCTAAATGACCAAAGGTATCACACCCTGAGTATGTTGATTTCAATAGTGATGAAGATGATTTGGTAGGTGATGATGATTTACTCATTGACAACTCTAGTGATGAAAACTATGATGAACTTGCTATTAATCATGCTAATCAAGATAAAATGAATGATGATGATACGAAGGATATTGAGCGTCTAACTAAAGAACTAAACACTCTTAAGTTAGCTCATGAAACTACCTTGGAAAATCATCGAGAACTTTTAAATACTCATGAGAAGTTACAATTTGAAAAGCTCAACCTTGATCAAGAGCATGGGTTCTTAAAGGCAATCAATGATGATCTTCGCAAGAAAAGTTCTTCTTAAATTGCCAAGCGTTTACTCTTGTCTACTTACATGCCACAAGTTAAATCTAGCAACGAGAGTAAGAAAGATTCTTCTTCTAGTAGTAGCAACAATCATGTTAAATCCAATATTGTTGCCTCTAGTAGTTCTCTTGATTCTAGTAATGATTCTCTTAGCCAAGTTACACTTGAGCAAGAAAATATCCTATTGAAGGGAATTATAGAGAAAGGTCTCTACAAGAGTCTTGCCGGAAGTAAGCAATTTGAGGAAAGTGTACGCAAGCAAGGAAGGCACCGGAAGAATCAAGGTATTGGTTTTGAACGAAATTTCAATGCCGATGGAGTTGAGTGGGAAGAATATCAATACCCCGCGACGAAGTTTGTTCCTCAACAAGAGAAGTATGATCCTACTTCTTTCCAAGGGACACAAGCTCAAGATGATCTTCCACCACAAGACCACAAGCAAAAAGGCAAGGACAAGCTCCAAGAGGAGATTGATGCATTTGAAGAAGCTCCTAAGGCCTTGGTCAAGTGGGTTCCCAAGACTACATCAAGTTCTACTACATCAAGTATGACTACAAATCCAATGATTCCCATCAAGATGATGTGGATCCCGAAGAAGAATAACTAGAGAGTTCTTGAGGGTGACTCCGCCAACATACTTCACTTATATCACTTTGGCGAGAACAAGTGTAAACAACTTCCACATCTTGCACTAGTTCAAGGAGTCACAAACCCTCTTTTTGGGAAGACGAGGGACAAGGTAACCTAATGCTATCATGGACATCATCTTGTGTGTACATCACTCTATGTCTATGGATATCCTTGTTTGTTCCTTGTGAGACTAACCCGTGTAGATATTGAAAGTGCAACTCACTCCCATGGATTTCTCCAAATGATCTACATCAACATTGACCATCCACATCTTCAACGTCTACATGAAGTCATCATCGACAAAACCCAAGGTTAGTTCATCCCTCTTAGGGGGGTATCACATCTAGGGGGAGCTTTACTCTAATCAATTGAGCTAAAGCAACTCTAATGGTGTGAACACAACAATGCTTTATGTAAAAGTGGTAACACCACTCGTGCTTCAACGATGAGTATGACCTACGATCAAATGTTCTCATTTGACTCCTAAGTCAATATACTCATATATAGATGACCTAGTCATCGCCAATTGCTTGATAGATGCTAGAATGTTTGTGCATGCTTTGCCACATATTTCATTTGCCATTTTATTGAGTGAGCATGTTGATTGCATATTTTACTCATTCGAGGACATCCATTTGTTGCCTTGATTGTTTGGCTTTTTCTCTTTTGCCAAATGGATGGACAAGAATGCCTAAGAACCACTCTAGCTATCTATGCTTTTCTCGTCTCAAACTCTATTCATGCTACATCACAAAGTTTGATCAAGTCAGACTCGAACCACTCTATGTGAGGAGTACTCGGAGTTCCCGATTTGTCATAGGATTAAACTACCAAAACCTCTTTGTGCATTTCGGTATGACTGAGTCATTCACTTCGGTCACACCGAGTTCACCAACTTGATCTAGGTTTTCCATCTCGGTGCAACCAATTTGAACTTTTCGGTTACACCGAATTGCAGTAACCGCTTGCGATTCTGCATCTCGGTGCCACCGAGTTGTTCCACTCGGTCACACCGACAGGGTCGGGATATATATTTCCAGAGGTGAGATTTTGGAAATTTCTTCAAGAGCCCTCAGCCCACGTGTATCCTGCTCTTTCTCCTCGGGTCCCCGGATCGTCTCCTCGCCACCAGCGACCTCCCGCCACTGGTTTCCGTCACCATCAACGGAATTCTGCTCCGCCGTTGTCGCCGTAGCGAACTCCCACCAAACTAGGGTATGGGTTCGATACTTTGTGCTATTTCCTTACTCCGATTCCTAGCACATTGCTTTGCCATGATCTTTTCCACGTATGAAAACAATCTATCCAGAGAAAACATCCTTTAGGTTAGGTTTGATTCGAAAATTTAGGGTTAGGTCTCCGCCAAACTCACCTCGGACCAACCGAGTTGTAGAAATCGGTCTCACCAATTTGGCTTAGGCCATTGCACATGCGTTTTTCGGTCTGACCGAAAATTGCAAATCGGCGCGACCAAGTTCGACTCTCTGTGAAATCCTGGCAATCTCGGTGCCACCGAACTGTGACTCGGTCTGACCGAGTTCGCTAGTTTAGGTTCCAAAAGTTGCTTCGGTATCACCGAGTTTTACAAATCGGTAGTTCCGAAATGCTTTCTGTGGAGAACTAAAACTAAGTTTTTGACTCATCTGTTTTGCAAAACTCTGCACTTTGTGATGCTCATCTATTCTACCTCATCTATATCTATTCACAGGGACTGCTGTCAGTGTGCTTGCCAAGATGTCTGACCATAGTGACAGCCAAAACAGATCTAAAGAGCAAATGCAATTGAGTGAGGGCACTAGTCCCTCAAACAGCTATGATGAGGGCAGCATGAGCACTCCCAGTAATTTTCCTAAGGCAGCCACCAGGTCAATGAAGAAGAAAACCTCAAATTTTGAGGATGAGGACTATGTGGCCACTGAGGAGGAAGTCAGCTCCAAGAAGAAGGTGCTAAAGAAAGAGTATGGTACTGTTGCAACTACAAAGCCTGGTTTGCACAAGAAGGCCCCTGCCAAGAGGGTGCCAACCTTAAAGGTCAGAGAGTCAACTGCTAAAACCTCTAAGCCAACTGGAGAGGCTACACGAAGAGGAAGGAGAGGGTCAAGAAGACCACTGCCAGAGTGCTTGGTAGATCCTCCATAATGAGAGATCCAAAAGAAGATGAAGAGAATGCTGCTCTAGCACCCAAGTCTCAAAAGCTCATGGGAGATGCAATCAAGTCAGGGGCTGCAACATCAAAGCCCAAAACTGCTCCCAAAGCAACAGCTCAAGCTCATAAGCCTTCTAAACCCAAGAGAAGCACCGGAAACATTCCTGCTAAAGAAAATAACAAGCCCGCAGTGCCTGAAGCTGAAGAAGAAGATGCAAGTGCTGAGAAAACTGAAACCGATGATTCTAGAACACAATGACACTCATCCAGTGGCTGAGGACATGAACATCAGAAAGGATGCTGGATTGAGACTTTGGAGGCAGTCTGATCCATATGCTATAAGAAGGAGAACTTCAGTGGACTATATGTTCCACACCAAAGAACATCAAGATTTCTATGATACCATTCTTCTTGACAAGAAACCTATTGTCTGTGATATGAAATGGGTCGATTGGGAATTCATTGATGAGAATGAAGACTTCTTCCCAGGTGTACATGAAAGCTTCAAAGCTTGTGGAGTTGATTAGTTTGTGGGTCAAAAGTTGACCAAATGGAATGATGAGCTCATTATGTGAATCTACTCCACTGCTCATTTCTATCCAGATGGCAGCATCGTGTGGACATCTGAAGGTACAAGGTACCAATCAACTGTAGATGAGTGGGCCAGGTTGATCAATGCCCCAGAAGAGCAAGAGGATGATTTGGATGTCTATGCCAAAAAGAAGAAATACCACAACTCAATGGCAAACATGTACAAGGAGATCCATAACAAAGCTTTGGAGACACATAAGCTTGGATCTGTGCACTATTTTTTGTCTGGTCTGCCTACTATCAACACCATCTTAAAGCATACTCTATTACCCAAATCTGGAGATAACAAGATGATTAGAGGACATTCCATCAACTTGCTGCAAATCTTTGATGTACCACAAAAATTCAAGGTCATGAGTCTGATTGTGGAGACAATCAAGAGGACAGCTACTGACTAGAAAAGATCTTGTGTGTATGCTCCACACATTCAGGTGCTCATCAACTCAAAGATGGGCACAGGTACTTACTTTTTTGGACAAGGAGCATTTACCCTTGCACCCATATTTTGAAGATAACGAAGTTGTGATGAATGAGAATGAACCTTCGTCAGCACAAGCACAAGAGAAGAGAGCTAAGGCAAAGGCGGAAAAGGCTGCAAGGATGCCAAGTGCGGAGGAAGCATCTCAGGTTTTTTTTAAAGAGCAAACAAGATCAGCTAGGTTATCTGATACAAGCAACATTAAGGATTGAGAAGGGCTTGGCCACCCTGACTCGGAATCAGGAGAGCTTGGAAAGGATTGTTAGGACAAAATTCTATGATCTTTACCTCAAGGTGACTGAGGTACAAACTTCAGTTGAGCAGCTCCAGGAGGAAGCAGAGGAGAAGAGAGGGAAGGCAACTACGGATGCTTTTCAGCATGTGCCAAGGAGTCAGAGGTTAGCTGCAGTGCCAGTATCAGATACAAGAGCTACTTCATCTCCACTAGCAGCGGCAGCTTCAGTGCCACCTCTAGCACCTGCTCCATCAGCTCCAACCACATCAACTGATGCCTTCGTCCTTGGAGTTCTCTCTACACCAACTCCCGAAGACCAAGCCTGAGAGACGCATAGCACTATGCATTTTCGAACTTTTTGGTAACTTGGTGCCAAAGGGGGAGAAACGTATAGATCATAGGCTTCGAGAGAGAGTGTTTTGCTTCTGTGTCTGTCTTTCTTGCATTTTGGTTGAACTTTATTGTGTGCTTGTTTGATACTTTATGTCTGTGTGAGATACTTGTATGATCGTGTGTTTGATCATATGCTACTTTAATATTTTCTTGGATGATAGTAATTATCCTTTATATCCTTATATGATCATTCACTTTCCTTGGTGATGAGTGCATGTTTTAATTCATATCATTTTGAGTGCTCCACCAAGATGTATCTAACATAGAAGAGTGACCCGTGATCCTAATCGATTGTGCATTTGCATTCAAAAGCAAATCTTAAATAGTGCACAAATTTAGGGGGAGCTCTTGCTTATCACATACTTCTCAAAGCTACGATGTATTTCAATCTTATGATCATTTGTCAAAGCTTTGATCTATATGTTGTCATCAATTAGCAAAAAGGGGGAGATTGAAAGTGCAACTATCCCTGGGTGGTTTTGGTAATTATTAATAACATATAGCTCATTGAGCTAATGCTATTTCAAGAATTTTCAATGATTGGCATGGCATGGATTAGGATTGTGGACCCCTCAAAATACTAAGGACACATATTGGCTTAAGCTCAAGACTCTACAGTTTACTTTTAGTGATCCAACATCACATTGAGTCCATAGGAAAAGCCAATACTGTTAAAAGGGGATGAGGTGTTGCTTAATGGCTTGCTTTCTCAAAATGCTTAGTGATATGCTCCAAAAACCATCAACCACTTTATCATATCCACATATGTCCCAAATCAAAAGTCAAACTCGGCCCCACCTAAATGTTCCATTCGGCGCCACCGAGTACACTTTACATAGCCACTGCCACAAACCCTAGTCACTTCGGTCTCACCGATAGGGATCGGTCTCACCGAGATGGGATTGCAAACTGTCTATTTCCCTTCGTAACGTCTCGGTCCAACTGAGATGAGCGATCGGTCCCACTGATTTTACAATGCAAACTCTCTGTTTCCCTTTCGTAATGTTTCGGTCTCACCGAAATGAGCGATTCGGTCCCACCGAGTTTTCCTGACCAACTCTCTGGTTCTCTTATTACCAAAATCGGTCCCACCGAGTTTGTGTAATCGGTCTCATTGATATTACGTTATGCCCTAACCCTAATGAAATCGGTCCCACCGAGTTGACATGTCGGTCCCACCGAAAAGCCTAACGTTCATATTTTGAACTGAATCGGTCCAACAAAGTTTTCTGATCCTGTCCCACCGAGTTTAGTAAATTGTGTGTAATGGTTAGATTTTGTGTGGAGGCTATATATACCCCTCCACCCTTCATTTTCTGAGAGAGAACCACCTACTCATGTGTTGAGACCAAGATATTCCATCCGAACCATTTGAATCTTGATCTCTAGCCTTCCCCAAGTTGCTTTCCACTAAAATATTCTTTCCACCAAATCCAAATCTGTGAGTAAGGATGGAAATGGATAGTGTATGGGCCGGGTAGAGCAATACCATACCCATACCCATGTAGTTAATGGGTACAAAATTGTATCCATATCCATACCCATGGGTATGAAACTTTACCCGTACCCATACCCGATGGGTACCCATACCCATTGGGTTCCCAATGGGTAGATCAAATAGTACACAAGTTATGCACAAATTTTGTATTCATCCATAACACATTTGAAAAAAATAACATTTACCTAAACTCGGTAACAAATAGCTGAGTACAAGAGAATCTCTAATCAAATTGACAATTGGTGACAACTTTAAAATAGGTTCACAAACTCACCAAATAACATCCGAGACGTAACATGTTAGTATAAATGGTAGGGTATGGGTATACCCATGGGTACAAGGCAATACCCGTGCCCTACCCATGACTTAACGGGTTGGGTATGGGTACTACCCATGGGTATAAAATTGTGCTCATACCCTGCCCATGCGGGTACGGTTCCGCAGGTACCTATACCCATGGGTAAAATCGCCATCCTTATCTGTGAGAGAGAGTTGAGTGTTGGGGAGACTATCATTTGAAGCACAAGAGCAAGGAGTTTATCATCAACACACTGTCTATTACCTTTTGGAGAGTGGTGTCTCCTAGATTGGTTAGGTGTCACTTGGGAGCCTCCGTCGAGATTGTGTAGTTGAACCAAGGAGTTTATACGGGCAAGGAGATCACCTACTTCGTGAAGATATACCCTAGTGAGGCAAGTCCTTCGTGGGCGATGGCCATGGTGGGATAGACAAGGTTGCTTCTTCGTGGACCCTTCGTGGGTGGAGCCCTCCGTGGACTCGCGCAACCGTTACCCTTCGTGGGTTGAAGTCTCCATCAACGTGGATGTACGATAGCACCAGCTATCGGAACCACGCCAAAAATCTCCGTGTCTACATTGCGTTTGCTCCCTTCAAACTCCTCCCTTTACCTTCATGTGCAATGTTTTACATTTCGCTGGTATACTCTTAGACTTGCATGTGTAGGTTGATTGCTGGACTTGTGCTAAGTTGTTAAAATCTACCAAGACTTAAAATTGGGAAAAGGCTAGATTTTTATTTGGTCAAGTAGTCTAATCACCCCCCTTCCAGACATACTTTCGATCCTACACCCCTCCACCAAATAAGCGCCACCTAAGCCATGGTACACGCAGTATGGCCAAGATCTCAAGGAGGATTCTGCATCGGAGAAGCAAATCGCGGCCGCATGCGCAGATGAGGTCGCGATGGCTGCCATTCGTGCCGACCCCCAGATCTTGGAGGAGCACCTCGCCGTTGAGGCAACCGTCGACGCCTCGCGCACCGATGCTGCAACGCGGTTGGCTGCTTTAAACAACAGGTTGTGGTGTTTTCTCGACACCACCCTCAGTGCCTTCGATGAAGACTACGAGGTGTTTTCTCAGTGTGCACGTGCTTACCTCATCTCGGGAGCCAGCAGGTTGGTGCCGGGAGTGGCTCAGGCAACTCACCACTACGACGACGGCACCCACGATGCGGAGGCCTCGCCCTCTTCCATGTCCAAGGATCCAATCGTCATCGATATCTCCGACAATGAGGTGTAGCTCGTCTTATTAGCTCACTATAAGGACCCATGTTCAGTTTGCTAGCTACTGCCTTTCCTTAACAAATTCTAGTGAACTATGCTATCTACTTTTACCATGCAATCTGTTGCTCTAGTGTATATGTTCTATATGTCGTGCAATGTGGCGCTCACTTATTAACTGTTGGCTAATTAGTTGTCATGTTCAGTTAACTGTTTGGTTCAATTATGCAAATGTGATGTTCAATTCTTTAGGGTGCAATTTTGTATTGTCTTCCATGTGAGAAATAAATCGGTTTTTTCTTTACAAAATATATGAGAAACAAATACAATTGCTATATTTCCAAGTTGTCGATGTGGTGCTCAGTTAACGTTTGGTTCATTTGTTGTGGTGTTTAGTTAACTGCTTGGTTCAATTATGCAATGCGATGTTCAATTGTTGTGGATGTATTCTGTTATTGTATACCATGTGAGAAATAATCGAATTTGGTTGTACTAAATACATGAGAAACAAATCCAATTGCTATATTACCGAGTTGTTAAGCATGCTTGGTTTGGTTAACTATCTGATCTTCTATTAGGAGTATGTTATATTGTGGATTGTGGTGCTCAACTAATGTTTGGTTCATTTGTTGTGATGTTTAGTTAAGTGCTTGGTTGAATTCTGTAATGCGATATCCAATTGTCGTCAGTACAATTTTGTATTGTTGTGCATGTGAGGAATAAATCGAATTTGGCTGCACTTAATACATGAGAAACATATAGAAGTTCTACATTTCCTAGTTATTAATCATGCTTGGTTTGGATAAATGGGTTTTCCATTTGGCTTGAATTAATCTGATGAATCTACAATGTGCTTATTTTTCATCAACATATTTTTACTAATAGCATGCGAACCCTTACTTAACCTGTTGACTAACTACCTTATATGTGTTGCAGGGAAACAATGGGAAGCATTGAGGTTTACAATTGAGGTTAGCACGTGCATGGTCCGTTGTCTAATAGCACATTATTGTGCAATTGTAGAAACTATTCTAATATTTAGGTTTTTAACAATTTGGTCTTGCACATGTAGGTCTTGCTGCCAGTGGTTTTGACCCACAGTTCGACCCTTTTTGCATATGGGGACATGAGTTGTCCATGAATATCAACAAGTCAAGAAACTCAGAAAGATTGTTAGGATAAAGAAATTAGCAACAAAAATCAACAAAATCTTTGTCTACACAATGGACAAGACATCAGTTCAATACAAGATGGTACTAACTATAATACCTTGCTTTTTTTATTCATTTGCCCCATTTCCAATATAGAGAAGATATTTTGTCGGGGGTTAGGTGCGACATATGCCAAGGGATGGCTTATCATGGTGGTAACGAGTAGAACGTCGCTAGTGCCCGGAAGCGGGATGAGGCGTAGACACGTACGCCGGCGAACTTTACCCAGGTTCGGGGCTCTCCTAGGAGATAACACCCCTAGTCCTGATCTGCGGGGTCTCCACATGATCACTAAGGCACAACTGAATACAAAGGTGCTCCTTGAGCTGTATGCTAGAGGTAGGAGAAGGCAGGGCAAGCTCCCTCCTTCCTATATGATCTGGTCTAGCCCTAACGGGTTCGGAACCCTTTGCATGGATGCCCTGGGGGTTTATATAGGCCTACCCCCAAGGGGTACAATGGTAATCCGGCCGGGCATAGGGCCCGGCTATCAGTCTCTCTGGTCGTCGGCTTCTCCGCCGACTGCTGGGGCCCGCCGCCTAGTGGGCCCCACCGGCTGGTTTGGTACGGAGCCGATAGGCCGCCTCCGCCGCTTGCGAGTCCTGCTGGCTGCGGATCACTGTTGCCGCGTCTCTAATGACATAGGCTTGGTCAGGGGGTTGTGGCTACAGCTCTGCCGCCGGGCGGGCGATTACTGTAGCAACTCCGCGTCTCGCCTAGTTAATGGCGAGTGGGTCCCAAAGAAGGGGCGGGCCGACTCCTGGGGGCCGACCTCCCTCGGGTCCGACTGGTGGGATCATCGCCGTCTTCCGGTCTCTCGCTAACTGGTGGGGCCCGTCGTCCTTGGGCCGTATCGACAGGCCGTTGTGGGACCAGGACTCCGCCTGCCTGTGATGATGTTAGGGGTGGCATGGCAACAGTGTTGCACCAGGCGGAGATCTACGCCGTACGGCGCACTGTGACCACGCCGGCCCCTGGAAAGGGGGAGGGGTGGGCTACACTATAGCCATTCCCTGTCCCGTCCCCCTTGATGAGGGCACGGGCTTCGCTGGCGCCGTGGGCCGACTCCTCGGGGCCGACTTCTCTAGAAGCCGCCGAGTAGGAGTCGGCTTGTCTTGGCCTTGCCTCTAGGACTCGGCCGTATACGGGCAGCCGGTTGTTCCTCCAGCCGCCCCCAGAAGACGGCTCTTCTCCTTGGTATATTGAGGGGCGCAGTCTGCCCTGATGTCTTGAAAGGTTCTGGGCCCCGGGTTAGCCTACCCGTGGCCCATTACTCCGACATATTTATGCATATCCTTATTTTTAGGCCTTTCCAAAGCAGTTCACTAATGATTACCTCTCAAACCACCTTTATAGTCATGAGGCGAGGAATTTTCATACAACACCCACGGTTCAATATTGAAGTGTTCCTAAAGAGGATGAATGATGGATGGTCAATCATCCACAGGCACTGCCCTAAAGTTACAAAGACCCTCAACATGAATGAAGGCTCAATATTTTCCTTCCACTTCAGCAGTTTTCCAGATGAGATGCATCTGTCTATGTACCATCTATGATGCTAATTTCAAAAGGTTCTAGATGTTAAATGTGAAACTTGGTGTTGGTGTAGTTGTGTAATGGGGTAGCTGAGTGTTGAAGCTATATCATGCTGTACTTGGATGTATTTCAATTATGAAATCCTACTTCCTTAATATGGAAATGAAATATATTATGTGCTTAACATGATTGTCAATTAGATTAATAAATGGATTATTAATAATAGCGAAATTAGCCTGCTTATTGGCCAATTAGCCGACTAATTGGGTTTTCCTATTGCAAACGGTTATTGAGAAAACACCATGGGCGATGACCTCAGGCAACGCACACAGTTCCTATGAATAAACCATGTTGGATCAATGAACAATGACACACGACATTCTCTTGAAAACTGTTTGCGTTAGGCCACCTTGCTCAAACGTTTTCCTTAGAGCGACTATGTGGGATGTATATACGAATGGAAACATTTAGCGGGGACTAACTATGTGGGATGTACTTACGACCGGAAATGATTTCACCTGTATAATTGTATTTTTTAGAACTATTGTATGTATAACCGTATTTGGTCGCTCGTCGGTCGCACACGACCTCATTTTACCGAGCGTGTGCTAGGAGGGCATATCCCCGGCGGTTTCTGGGTCATGCGGGAAGGACCCCCCCTTTCATAGTCACTCACTAGGTGATGGTTCCGAATGCCTTCGCTGAAAGGGGTTAAAAACCGTTTGTATAACACCTCTCTATACCGGTGCCTGGAGCATCGGCCGAAGTGATGTCTACGGCTCTAGCCAAAACTGTCGAGGCTCAGGGTACGAAGAAGCGCAAGCACCCCGTCGAGACTACCGCAGAAAAGCTCAAGGCCATCGCCTTGTCCAAGGCCCCCTCTCCGGGATCCCTCATTAAGCACGTCCAGGTAATATATCTTCTTGACGATCTTTTTCTCGATCTTGATCGTGTTTTTTCATCTAACATGTAGTACTAGTACTAGTAGTACAATTTTCTGGGTGATCTTGCATGTGATTTTGCTATCCCATATGACGGTTCTAAATTCCTCTTTTGACCAAAACATGTGAGAGGTTGACACTCATTTCTTATAGATTACTTTCAACTCCTTTATGAACATCAATGCTACCTTTGAAGAGAGTATATTAGCCTCAATAACTTGTGTTATGGATATCGCAAGTAATCTCTCTGCTTTCTGATACGTCTCCAACGTATCAATAATTTTTGGTTGTTCCATGATGTTATTTTATCATTCTTGGGTGTTTTACAATCATTTTATAGAAACTTTATATCATTTTTTGGGACTAACCTATTGACCCAGTGCCCAATGCAAGTTGCTGTTTTTTGCTTGTTTTTTACATCACAGGAAATGAATATCAAACAGAGTCTAAACACCGTTAAAAATTTTGTGGATCTTTTATGTACCAGAAGACATCCAACAGGCCAGAGCAGCACCTAGGGGGTGCCTTGAGGGGGGGCGGGAAACCCACCAGGGCACGCCTGGGGGCCCAGGCGAGCCCAGGTAGGTTGTGGGCACCTCGGTGGCCTCTCGCACCCCCTCTTTGCCCTATAAATTCCAAAATATTCCAAAAACCCTCGAGGGTAACTCTAGATCAGAAGTTCCGCCGCCGCAAGGCTATGTAGCCACGAGAAACAAATCTAGACCCCGTTCAGGCACCCTGTCGGAGGGGGAATCATCACCGGTGTCCATCTTCATCATCCCGGCGACCACCATGATGAGGAGGGAGTAGTCCACCCTCGGGGCTGACGGTTTATACCAGTAGCTATGTGCTTAATCTCTCTCTCTCTCTCTCTCGTGTTCTTGAGATGTCACGATCTTGATGTATCGCGGGCTTTGTTAATATAGTCGGATCATATGGTGTTTTCCCTTCTCTATCTTGTTGTGATGAATTGAGTTTTTCCCTTTGAGATTTCGTTGTTATCGGATTGAATTCTTTTATGGATTCGAGAGCACTTGATATAAGTCTTGCATATGAATACTCATGGTGACAATGGGGTATCATATTGATTCACTTGATATGTGTTTTGGCACTCAACTCATGGATTCCCGTGGTGACATAGGGGTAATCTTTGCAGAGGGGTTGATGCATGTTCTTGTATTTTGTTTCTCCGGTAGAAATCTTGGGGCACTCTTTGAGGTTCTTTGTGTTGGATTGAGTATTATGAATCTGAAATTATTTGGTGTTATTTTAGTACGAACTCTTGGATAGATCGATCGGAAAGAATAGCTTCGAGGTGGTTTCGTACCTACAAACAATTTCTTCTTTTGTTCTCCGCTAGATAGGAACTTTGGAGTGCTTCTTCGTTGCATGTTGAGGGATGGTTACATGATCCAATTATATTAGTATTGTTGAGAGATTGCACTAGTGAAAGTACGAACCCAAGGCCTCATTTTCAAGCATTGCAATATCATTTTTGTGCCCGTTTACTATTTGCTACCTTGTTTTTTTATTTATTCAGATTATAAAAATATATTTCTACCATCCGTATTACACTTTTATCACCATATCTTCACCGAACTAGTGCACCTATACAATTTTCCATTGTATTAGGTGTGCTAGGGACACAAGGACTTTTTATTATTTGGTTGCAGGGTTGTTTGAGAGAGACTACTTCATCCTAAACCTCCCATGAATTGATAAAACTTAGGTCATCCACTTGAGGGAAAATTCCTACTATTCTACAAAACTCCACGCTTGGAGGCCCAACACAAGTCTACAAGAACAAGTTGTGTAGTAGACATCAAGCTCTTTTCTGGCGCCATTGCTGGGGAGGTTAGGTAAGCGGCACTCACACCCCGTCAACGAAGCTCTTTTCTGGCGCCGTTGCCGGGGAGGTGAGTGCTTGAAGGTATATCTTTAGATCTTGCAATTGAATCTTTTAGTTTCTTGTTTTATCAGTAGTTTGGTTCATGAAAGAAAACTACAAAAAATGGAATTGAGGTTGCATAATATTATTCATCTTTATAATGTATTTCGTGAACATGATGGAAAGGAAAATTTTGCTCAATTGATAGAAGAAGAATTCAATAGAATGTTTGGTATAAATGATGAGCATGATTGCAGTGTTGTTAGTATGAATTCTTTGAATATCCATGATACTAATGATATGCAAAGCCATAAGCTTAGGGATGCTATATTTGATGAAGATGATATTTTTAGTCCCCCAAGATTTGATGTGCAAATTTGTTATAGTGATTGCATGCCTCCTCTTTATGATGATTATAATGATGAAAGTGGATTTGGAGAGGTCATAACTTTATTTAGTGATGAATCCACCATTTTGGACGAGGCTTCAATTGACTATGATAACAAAATTGCTACATATGATGATTATGGTGATGACATGTATGTTATAAATAATAATGATAACCATGAAACTTGTCATCATGATTTTAATTTTCACTCTCATGATAGTTATTTTGTTGAGTTTGCTCCCACTACTATTGATGAGAAGAAATTTGCTTATGTGGAGAGTAATAAGTTTTCTATGCTTTTGTGTCATGAAAAGAATGCTTTATCTGATGGTTATATTGTTGAATTTCTTCATGATGCTACTGAAAATTATTATGAGGGAGGAACTTATGCTTGTAGGAATTGCAATAATATCAAGTTTCATGTCTATGTGTTGAAAATCTCGAAGTTTTGCTTGCTTTGCCTTCCTATGCTAGTTGATTCTTACTCACAAAATCCCTATGAATAGGAAGTGCATTAGGCTTAAAGGTTCTAGTCATATGCTTCATGATGCTCTTGTTATGTTTAAATTCTTATGTTTTATGCGAGCATCATTGAAATCATCATGCCTAGCTAAAAGGCATTAAAGAAAAGCGCTTGTTGTGAGACAACCCAACACTTTTACCTACTGTTTATGTGTTTTAACATAATTAGGCTACTGTATTAATCATGTTTTATTGCTTTCGATTCAATAAAGTGCCAAGTAAGACCTTGGGATGATCTATGGTGATAGTTGATTTGATCTTGCTGAAAAACAGAAACTTTTGAGCTCAGGAAAATAATTCTCATTTTCATCAAGAGCGCGATAAAATGTTGATTATTTTTGCTGAAGATTTACAGACAAATTTCCCAGGTTTTCCTAATTTTTCAGAATTTTTGGAGTATCATAAATATGGTTGGAGCACAGATTACTACAGACTGTTCTGTTTTGACAGATTCTGTTTTCAATGCATAGTTTGCTTGTTTTCTAGTATATATGGCTTATATTGCTCAACATAAATTGTGAAAATAATATTCTACAGTATGGATTGTGTGGAAACAATTATGAATCTTGTCTTTGACAGTATCAAAGTGGAATGGTTTGGTCTTTATCATACTAACCTATCTCACGAAATTCCATTAAGTTTTCTTTGTTTGATGTTTTCAAGTTTTGGGTGAGACATCGATATGACGAGAATAAGCAGTGACAAGATCCTAAGATTGGGGATGCACAAGGAACCCCAAGTTAATATTCAAGGAAGATCCACCAACTAAGCTTGGGGATGCCCTGGAAGGCATCCCCTCTTTCGTCTCCAACAATATCGGTAACCTCACTTGGAGCTATAGTTTTATTCGTCACATGATATGTGTTTCGCTTGGAGTGTCATTTTATTTTGTTAGGATTTTATTTCTGTTATTTAGAATAATGTTTCGCATGTTTATTTTCAATAAAAATGTCAAGGATAGCCATTACCATGCTTATCTTGCAAGTTTATGACTAGCTGTTTCAAAACAGAAAGTTTATCGCTGTTACAAAAATTCTCTAGAAAAGTCAGAATGTGATAAAATGTTGAAACTTCTTGCACAATAATATCTTATAAGTTATCTACATTGTGGTAAATTTTCATAACTTTTGGAGTTAAATAAGTATTGATAATCTTGCATTCTTTACATATTCTACTATTTTGGCAGATTGCTGTTATGTTTGCATATATTTGCTTGTTTAATGATTCTATTTGAGGATAGGAGTATTAAATATGCAAAGGCATTTAGTATGCGATGTTTAATAATAATTTTAGTGATTTTCTACATTAGTGAATGATAAGGTTTTTGCATTGGTTTATACTAACTTATCTCACGAGTTCTTGTTGAGTTTTGTGTAGATGGAGTTTTTGAGATTTAGGAAAACCGTGATATGAGAGGAATTAAGGAGACACAAAAGCTCAAGCTTGAGGATGCCCAAGGCGCCCCAAGATAATATTTCAATAAGTCTCAAGCATCTAAGCTTGGGGATGCCCTGGTAGGCATCCCACATTTCTTCTTCAACAATTATCGGTTAGTATCGATTGAGCCTAAGTTTTTGCGTCTTCACATGATGTGTGCTATTCTTGGAATGTCATTTTATTTTGTTTTGCTTGCTGTTTTAACAAAATGCTTAGATCTGAAAGTTTTTGAATAAGATAGAGTCCTCAAATAGCTACCTATTTACTTAACTACTCGCTTGATCTTCACTTATGTTTTTTGGAGTAGCTTGTCAGTTGCTCCAGTGCTTCACTTATATCTTTTTGAGCACGGTGTGCTTTAGTATTTTTGAAGAAATTATCTCTCTCTTAACTTAACTTAATTTGAGAGAAAGAAATATTATGCTCATGATCTTCACTTATATTTGTTTGAGCTTATCAAAAGCAATACATGAAAATTAGTTCCAAAGTGATAGATATCCAAGAAGATTATAATAAAAAAATTGTGAAGATCATTGGACAAAATAAACTTGATTCCTTGTAATAGTTTTGAGATATGATGATGTGATATGTGAGTCATGTTGATGGGTAATTATGCTTTAGTAAGAATATTGGTGTTAAGGTTTCTGATTCCCTATGCATGCACGAAAGTTAATAGTTGTGCAATGAAATTACATCCTACTTGTGGTGCATTATTCGGTGTTAATATGCTCAATGCTCGCTTGTGAGATTATTCGTTTCTTGGTTGGTCGCTTCTCAATCTTTTGCTAGCCTTCATTTTGCACTAAGTATGATCACTACTTGTGCATCCAAAATCCTTTAAACCAGTTTTGCCACATGAGTCCACTATACCTACCTATATGCGGTATTATTTTGCCATTCTAAGAAAATTTGTATGTGCCATCTCTAATATTCAAAATAAATTTCTCTTTTGTGTGCTCGTACCGCTCACGAGGCGGATAGGGGTGGCCAATATTTTCCATGCTAGATGTGTTATTCTTAGGATGAGTGTTTATTCACTTGTCATTGCACGAGAGTAAGGCAAAGGTACTAGGGATGCCCAGTCCCGAAATGAAAAATGAATTTAATTTCTGTTGTCAAATAATAAATTCCTTGGAAAGTGTTGGTATCGAAGGCACCCGTGGATACGGCTAGCCATGGAAAGTGAAAGTATGGTGGAAAAAGGAACAACCTTTATTTTCTGTTTCGGAACCGCGTATGATATATCTAGCATGGAAAGTGTTGGGAGCTCTAAGTCGTTTTCGTTGGTGGGAAAAGTATGCCTCTCAAAATGTTTTTATCTCTCAATTTTTGCTTTGAGCTCTGGCACCTCTACAAATCCCTACTTCCCTCCTCGAAGGGCCTTTCTTTTACTTTATGCAACTTTTATTTTTAATTTGAGTCTCAATCTTCTATTATAAAGCACCAACTAGGGGGCACTATAATCATACTTGAGCATTGGGTGTAGTTAATATGCGAGTGTGTTTCATGAACGGATCAATGATTGAGCATGCTGGGCTAGGGATAACTTATTTAAAATCCTCATGTCAAAACTAGAATATTGCTTTGAACCATATAAAAGTCCAAATGCCCATGCTACAAAGGAAAGAATAAGAGATAACATGATAGGTAGAATTCCACATCAAAAATTCTGTTTTTATCATTTACCTACTCGAGGACGAGCAAGAATTTTGCTTGGGGATGCTGATATATCTCCAGTGTATCTATAATTTTTGATTGTTCCATGCTGTTATTTTATCATTCTTGGATGCTTTACAATCATTTTATAGCAACTTTATATCATTTTTTGGGACTAACCTATTGACCCAATGCCTAGTGCCAGTTGCTGTTTTTGCTTGTTTTTTACATCATAGGAAATCAATACAAAATGGAGTATAAAGACTGTGAAACTTTTAGTGGTTTTTTATGGACCAGAAGACAGCCAACGGGCCAGAGCAGCACCTAGGGGGTGCCCCGAGGGGGGCACAACCTACCAAGGCATGCCTGGGGGCCCAGTCGCGCCCAGGTAGGCTATGCCCACCTTGGTGGCCTCCCGCACCCCCTCTTTGCCGTATAAAATCCCAAATATTCCAAAAACCCTCGGGGGTAACCCTAGATCAGAAGTTCCACCGCCGCAAGGCTCTGTAGCCATGAGAAACCAATCTAGACCCTGTTCCGGCACCCTGCCGGAGGGGGAATCATCACCGGTGGCCATCTTCATCATCCCGGCGGCCACCACGCTGAGGAGGAGGTAGTCCACCCTCGGGGCTGAGGGTTTGTACCAGTAGCTATGTGTTTAATCTCTCTCTCTCTCTCGTGTTCTTGAGATGTCACAATCTTGATGTATCGCGGGCTTTGTTAATATAGTCGGATCATATGGTGTTTTCCCTTCTCTATCTTGTTGTGTTGAATTGAGTTTTTCCCTTTGAGATTTCGTTGTTATCGGATTGAACACTTTTATGGATTTGAGAGCAGGGTTGATGGAGTCGTACTCGACGTGATCCAAATCACCGAAGATCCTAGTGCCGAATGGACGACACCTCCGCGTTCAACACACATACGGAGCGAGGACGTCTCCCGCGCCTTGATCCAGCAAGGAGGAGGGAGAGGTTGAGGAAGAGGGCTCCAACAGCAGCACGACGACGTGGTGGTGATGAAGCTCCAGTACTCCGGCAGGGCTTCGCCAAGCTCTTATGGAGGAGGAGAGGTGTTGGGGAGGGGAGGGGCTGCGCCTTGGATGTTGTATGAAGCCCTCCCCTCACCCCTATATTTATAGGGGAAAGGGGAAGGGGCCGGCCCCCTCTAGATGAGATCTAGAGTGGGGGTGGCGGCCAAGGGGAGGGGGCTTGCCTCCCAAGCAAGGGGCGCCCCCCTTTAGGGTTTCCCCCAACCCTAGGCGCATGGGCCCTAGGGGGGTGTGGCGCCCCAGCCGACTTGGGCTGGTTCCCTTCTCCATACAGCCCATAAGGCCCTCCGAAAGAGGTGGACCCTCCCGGTGGACCCCCGGAACCCCTCCGGTGGCCCCGGTACAATACCGATATGCCCCCAAAACTTTCCGGCGACCATATGACAACTTCCCATATATAAATATTTACGTCCGGACCATTCCGGAACTCCTTGTGACGTCCGGGATCTCATCCGAGACTCTGAACAACATTCAGTAATCACATACAAGTCTTCCTAACAACCCTAGCGTCACCGAACCTTAAGTGTGTAGACCCTACAGGTTCGGGAGACATGCAGACATGACCGAGACGACTCTGGGATCTGGATACCCATGTTGGCTCCCACATGCTCCATGATGATCTCATCGGATGAACCATGATGTCGAGGATTCAATCAATCCGTATACAATTCCCTTTGTTAATCGGTACGTTACTTGTCCGAGACTCGATCGTCGGTATCCCAATACCTTGTTCAGTCTCGTTACCGGCAAGTCACTTTACTCGTACCGTGATGCATGATCCCATGATCAACCACTTGATCACATTGAGCTCATTATTATGATGCATTACCGAGTGGGCCCAGAGATACCTCTCCGTCATACGGAGTGACAAATCCCAGTCTCGATTCATGCCAACCCAACAGATACTTTCGGAGATACCTGTAATGTACCTTTATAGTCACCCAGTTACGTTGTGACGTTTGGCACACCCAAGGCACTCCTATGGTATCCGGGAGTTGCACAATCTCATGGTCTAAGGAAATGATACTTGACATTCAGAAAAGCTACAACAAACGAACTACACGATCTTTGAGCTAAGCTTAGGATTGGGTCTTGTCCATCACATCATTCTCCTAATGATGTGATCCCATTATCAATGACATATAATGTCCATAGTCAGGAAACCATGACTATCCTTTGATCAACGAGCTAATCAACTAGAGGCTCACTAGGGACGTGTTGTGGTCTATGTATTCACACATGTATTACGATTTCCGGATAACACAATTATAGCATGAACAATAGACAATTATCATGAACAAAGAAATATAATAATAACCATTTTATTATTGCCTCTAGGGCATATTTCCAAAATTGTGTATTATGAATCTAAAATTATTTGTTGTTATTTTAGCACGAACTCTTGGATTGACCGATGAGAAAGATAGCTTCGAGGTGGTTTCGTAACCTACTAATGATTTCTTCTTATGCTCTCCGCTAAATAGGAACTTTGGAGAGATTCTTCGTTGCATGTTGAGGGATGGTTATATGATCCAATTATATTAGCATTGTTGAGAGATTTCCCTAGTGAAAGTACAGATCCTAGGCCTCATTTTCAAGCATTGTAATACCGTTTTTGTGCCTGTTTACTATTTCCTACCTTGCCATTTTTATTTATTCAGATTATAAAATTATATTTCTACCATCCGTATTACACTTTTATCACCATATCTTCATTGAACTAGTGCACCTATACAATTTGCCATTGTATTAGGTGTGATGTGGACACAAGAGACTTTTTATTATTTGGTTGCAAGGTTATTTGAGAGAGACTATCTTCATCCTAAACCTCACACGGATTGATAAACCTTAGGTCATCCACTTGAGGGAAAATTGCTACTATCCTACAAAACTCTGCGCTTGGAGGCCCAACACAGGTCTACATGAACAAGTTGTGTAGTAGACATCACTCCCATGCCTTTGAAGACATGTTCTAGTGTCTTTGTTCACTCATTTCTTTGTGTATATGTAGTCTTATATGGAGTAAAATGTCGAAAATCATCTTATATTTTTGAACGAAGGTATTAATAAAATATTTGGTTTCTATTTGAATTAGAACTAGGTCCGTAGTGGAGATGAAGTTCTCTAAGTCATGCAGTGTGTACTGGAAGACCCGAGGATGAGTTCTACTGCTAAACTATCCAGCTATTGTGTCCTTGTCGCTACGTGTCCTGAACTAGTGTTTTCCTATAGCATTGTTGTCTGGCATGTTCTCAAGGGTGTACTTGACCACAAAAATTTCCTGGCAGTGCCTTCGATTACGAAGGGTGTGGTTTTTGTAAAGCTTCCCGACAAATCTGATGCGGATTGTCTTCATCGTCATGTTTATGAGTGGAAAGACCACTCTGTTAGCTAATAACCTCTTAAGTTCATATCTATCTTTGCAAGCTAAAATAGCTAAAGAGGCTTCTTGGTCAAAAACATAACCCTTAGGAATAACAAGTGATTCTTCATCATCAATTTCATCAGTATTATCAGATTCAATATTTACAAACTCTCTAGCCCTAGCAAGTTGTTCATCAAGAAATTCACCAAGTGGCACGGTAGTATCAAGCATAGAAGTAGTTTCATCATAAGTATCATGTATAGCAGAAGTAGCATCATCAATAACATGCGACATATCAGAACGAATAGCAGAAGAAGGTTTAGGTGTCGCAAGCTTACTTAAAACAGAAGGTGAATCAAGTGCGGAGCTAGATGGCAGTTCCTTACCTCCCCTCGTAGTTAAGGGATAAATCTTGGTTCTTGGATCTTTCAAGTTCTTCATAATGATAAGCAGATATAAATCCCAAGTGACTCAAAGAATAGAGCTATGCTACCCGGCAACGGCGCCAGAAAATAGTCTTGATAACCCGCAAGTATAGGGGATCGCAACAGTTTTCGAGGGTAAAGTATTCAACCCAAATTTATTGATTCGACACAAGGGGAGCCAAAGAATACTCTCAAGTATTAGCAGCTGAGTTGTCAATTCAACCACACCTGGAAACTTAGTATCTGCAGCAAAGTATTTAGTAGGAAAGTAATATGATAGTAGTGGTAATGGTAGCAAAAGGTAACAGTAGTAAAAGTAATGTTTTTGGTATTTTGTAGTGATGATAGCAATAGCAACGGGAAAGTAAATAAGCGAAGAACAATATATGGAAAGCTCGTAGGCAATGGATCGGTGATAGAGAATTATGCCGAATGTGGTTCATCATGTAACAATCATAACCTAGGGTGACATAGAACTAGCTCCAGTTCATTGATATAATGTAGGCATGTATTCCGAACATAGTCATACGTGCTTATGGAAAAAAACTTGCATGACATCTTTTGTCCTACCATCCCGTGGCAGCGGGGTCCTTACGGAAACTAAGGGATATTAAGGCCTCCTTTTAATAGAGTACCGGAACAAAGCATTAACACATAGTGAAAACATGAACTCCTCAAACTACGGTCATCACCGGTAAATGTCCCGATTATTGTCACTTCAGGGTTAAAGGATCATAACACATAATAGGTGACTATAGACTTGCAAGATAGGATCAAGAACACTCATATATTGATGAAAACATAATAGGTTCAGATCTAAAATCATGGCACTCAGGCCCTAGTGACAAGCATTAAGCATAACAAAGTCATAGCAACATCAATCTCAGAACATAGTGGATACTAGGGATCAAACCCTCACAAAACTAACTCGATTACAAGATAGATCCCATTCAACCCATCACCGTCCAGCAAGCCTATGATGGAATTACTCACACACAGCGGTGAGCATCATCAAATTGGTGATGGAGGATAGTTGATGATGACGATGGCGACGGATTCCCCTCTCCGGAGCCCCGAACGGACTCCAGATGAGTCCTCCCGAGAGGTTTTAGGGCTTGGCGGCAGCTCTGTATCGTAAAACGCCATGAATTCTTCTCTCTGATTTTTCTCTCCCCGAAACACAATATATAGAGTTGGAGTTGGAGTTGGAGTCGGAGAGGCACCAAGGGGCCCAAGAGGTAGGGGGGCGCGCCATAGGGGGGCAGGCGCGCCCCCCACCCTCGTGGAGAGGTGGTGGGCCCCCCTGGCCTTCATCTTTTGCAGGTATTTTTTATATTTTCCAAAAAGTTGCTCCGTGAAGGTTCAGGTCATTTTGAGAACATTTGTTTCTGCACATAAATAACACCATGGTAATTCTGTTGAAAACAGCGTCAGTCCGGGTTAGTTCCATTCAAATCATGTAAGTTAGAGTCCAAAACAAGGGCAAAAGTGTTTGGAAAAGTAGATACGTCGGAGACGTATCAGGAGCCGCTGCCATTGATGCATTTTTCTTCCGACTGAATCTAGTGTGTTTCATTTGCAGTGCCCAAAGTGCGAGGACCATACAGGTTTCTGCGCTCTCGGCGAGATGCCACACTTGTTCCTTCTCATCCTAACACAAGATTTTAAAACGTGCACAATATGTTCCTAGAATCCTCTTTTCTATCTGGGAGGGTGGGGTTTTTTGAACATGATGTCGACTAATTTGGAAATTTAGATTTCTATATTTGGATAAAAGGTAGTAGTACCATGGTCAACACTGACGTGAAGGATGAAATTATTTCGAGATTTGGATAGTGAATACATTGTGTTCTCATATTATTTTTCATGCAGTGCATTCCTTGCTCTGCCAGAACACATGTACTCTAGATGGTTAGCCTTGCCATAACTGAATACACCAGTTTAATGGTCACATTGAAGACAAGCCATGGATATAAGTTCCGAGTTGGGTTCATGAACCAAGAAGATCGCTGTTTTTTATGGCTGGACTTGGATAAACTTTCTCAAGCGTTACAGACTGAAAGTTGGCGCACAAATGTTGATGGAAATAGCAGAACCTGGTCTCATCTTCATTGTGATCTTCCACCCCGACATCGTTCCAGTAGTTCATCCATGTTAGTTTTGTATCTCGTTCTTGCTTGTTGCCTCGATTACTTCTTAATCCTCCTATTATGTCTAACTAATCACAATTTAACTTTAAAAGTAGCAACGATTTGTGATCCCCTTCTCTCATGAAGATGCTACTCCTAACTAATATTTCTTATAATTGCTGGCACGTGTAGGTTATTTCAAAGTTAAGCATGCTACTTGTTTGTTATTCTACTAGCACATATGCCCGTGCGTTGCAAACGGGAGATACTTTTTTTGCAAGAAGAAGCGGGAAAGATAGTTGATGTGTTCATCAAAACCGGTGTCCACGGTGGTGGGCGATAGAGCGACGTGTTGAGGTCTTATCATGGGTCATCTTTGGCGCTGCAGATCTTGATAGTGGTGGGGCCAATCAGCGTGGCGGCGACCACCCAACTGGTACCTTTTTTCATAGTCCAATCCCCTTGCGCCCTTTGGTTTTTGCTGCTTGTCCGTCCGACAGAAAAAGAAATACGTGGTAGGTCCAGTTTGGTCCACCCGAGGGATATCCAAAAAAATGGGGAACTACGGACGAAATGGATGGAACAAAATCTATACATATATATTTTTCTTTTCTTAGGGAAGCTATTTGGGAGCTACTATATGATGCTTGTTGCGTCAAATAGCGAGTGGGAGGCATAACAGTTCATGTCTGGGCCAGCCCACTGGCTGGCACTGAAATAAGCTGTGTTTGCAAGGCACGAGTAATAATCCGAAAAACCACGTGTTGAACGATTGAACACATGACCTTACCCGACAGTCTGCCGCTAGCCACGGCAACAAATGCCTACTGCTAAGCAATGGCGGGTGCGAATAATTAAGAAGACAGTGCAACGTCGGATTTAAAACATTTTTTGAACTTTTTTAAAATATTAATTACCGAATATTCTTCGAAACGTGGTTTTTTTAAATTACGTACAATGCTTATAATATTCCGTACATTTTGCAAAAACAAGACCAAAATTTGAACCAACATCATTTTCTGAAGACATGAACCTTTTATCAAAACCCTAATATTTTATTATTTATGACTGACTTTTGGAAATGGAACATGTTTTGAACATTCAAAACAAATTTAACAAATATGTTTTCAAACTCAGACATTATTCTGAATCTGTGAACATTTTACTAAAAGAATAATATATTTCAAAAATCAAAGTGCAATGTCGGATTTAAAACATTTTTTACTTTTTTTCAAATATGAATACCCGAATATTCTTGAAAACATGTTTTTTTAATTATGAACAATGTTTATAATATTCCGTACATGTTGCCAAAAACATGACCAAAATTTGAAACAACATAATTTTCTGAAGACATGAAACTTTTAGCAAAACCCAAACATTTTATTATTTGTGACCGAATTTTGGAAACAGAACAAGTTTTGAACATTCAAACAAATATATGAAATATGTTTTCAAATGCAAACATTATTTTGAACCTGTGGACATTTTACTAAAACAATAATATATTTCAAAAATCGAATACTTTATAAAATACATGTTGTTTAAAGCCCAAATATTTTTGAATATTTATAAATTTGAAGAAAAATGGAACGAGAAAATAAATTAATGTTCCAAACATTTTTAAAAAGGGAAAGGCAATATTGTAACTAAAAAGTCGGAAATTTGACAAAATTCAAGTTCTTAACTTTTTTGAAAATTTTGAATTGTGAAATAAAGTAAAAATACAAATAAATTTGGACGGAAAACAAAAACGGGCTGGCCCAGTCTTCGGCGCCCTGTGCATTGGGTGAGAAAATGGCTTTTCTCAACGAGTCCTCCTCGTTAGTGCCTTCAGTGCCAGCAGCGATCGTGGCGCCCGTGCGCGCCTCCTTCTGTGCTGGCCCATTAAACCATTGCTCCCTCTTTGCTTCCCTTCGTTGGCTCCCGCTCGATCGCTGGTCCCAGCTCGATCATTTTTTCTCTTACTAAAAACTGCTACATTAGGTACTGATTTTTTAAAAAAAAAACCCAACAGTTTTACTACAGTTTTTAGAAATATAGTTCATCAATTTTGAAAAAAGTTCATCGGTTTTGAAAAAAATTCATCGAATTTCAAAAAAGTTCACCAGAATTGAAAAAAAGTTCATCAGATATGAAAAAAGTTCGTCAAATTTTAAAAAAGTTCATCGGATTTGAAAAAAGTGCATCGAATTTGAAAAAAGTTCATCAAATCATAAAAAAAGTTCATTGACTTTGAAAAAAGTTCATCAAATTCGAAAAAAGTTCATCGACTTTGAAAAAAGTTCATCAAAAATGGAAAAAAGGTCATTGAATTTGAACAAAAAATGTTCATCCATTTTGCAGAAAAAAACATAAAGAAAAACATAAATTCTCGAATTCGAAAAATAAACTTTGGAAAAAGGGAAAAAAGGAAAGATGGCACAAGAAAGGGAGGAAAAAGATGTAAAAGATTACAGTGGGGCAGTTGGCGCAGTGGTAATTGCATCTTTCCTCGATGTTGAAGGTCCGAGTTTCGATTCTCCTCCAGCACCCTTTTTTGCCTTATGAACATATAACCAAAGGGGGAGATGGGCTGGGCCCGTTAGTAGCGAAGGAAGGCAGGGGGTATGCGCCCGATTGTAAAATGAACTAAATCGGGCGCTTAAGGCGCCAAATAGGATTTTGCTTTCTTGGTTACATGGGCAGGCAAATAAGTGGACTACCTTTGCTGGGCAGCAGCGTGTGTGGGCCAAGTATAAAATTATGAATTGCTAAAAAATAGACGTACGCACAAAAATTTAGTCCACCTCGGGTCGAAAATTAAATTTCAAAAATATATTACTAAAAATAAATAGACATACGCAGAAATTATTTTGAATATGTGAATATTTTACTAAAATAATAATATATTTCATAAATAGAATATTTTCTAAATACATATTTTTTAAAGGTGAAACATTTTTTTTGAATATATATGAATTTGGAGAAAAATCGGAACGATTATTAATGTTCCAAACATTTTTAAATAGGGGAAGAAAATATTGTAAGTAAACAAAATCGGACATTTGGAAAAAATTTAATTTCTGAACTTTTTTAAAATTTTAAATTCTGAAATAAAGTAGAAATAAAAATAAATTTGGACCGACAAAGAAAACGGGGCGGGCCAGTCTTGGGCGCCCTGTGCGATAACCACCATCTACGGCACAGGGTGAGAAAAAGGCTTTTCGTAGCTACATGGGCTTGCTTTGTCGAGCCACAGCGTGTGCAGGCTGAGTATAAAATTATGGATTGCTAAAAAATATATGTATGCATGAAAATTTAGTAGCACCTCGGATAGAAAAATAAATTTCAAAAATATATTACTAAAAATAAATAGACGTACGCACACATTATTTTGAATCCGTGAATATTTTACTAAAACAATAATATATTTCAATAATCGAATATTTTTTAAATACATGTTTTTTAAGCTCTAACATTTTTCTGAATATTTGGGAATTTGTGAAAAAATCAGAACGAGAAAATAAATTAACGTTCCAAACATTTTTAAAAAGGGGAAGACAATATTGTAACTCAAAAAAGAAATCCTAAATTTGAAAAAAAATCAAGTTCTAAACTTTTTTGAAAATTTTGAATTAAGAAATAAAGTAAAAGTAAAAAAATTGGATGGAAAAACAAAACGGGCCGGCCCTGTCTTCGGCGCCCTGTGCGATCGCAGACTATGTACCACATAGGGCGAGTAAAAGGCTTTTCTCGGTTACGTGGGCAGGCCAATAAGTGGGCTGGCTTTGCCGGGCCACAGCTTGTGCGGGCCAACTATAGAATTCTGGATTGCTAAAAAAATAGACGTGCACATAAAAAATTAGTACCACCTCGGATAGAAAAATAAATTTCGACGGTGAATGGATGAAAAAAATGGAGAAACGCACCTTAGTTTATTAGTAGGTATAGATAAGAACTCGACTGTTACTGATGGCACTGAAGTTCAATAGGATGGCATCCACAAGTTCCTACACTTTATTGGTCGTCTTGATGTCCTTGTGGGGCGTTCCAATGGTGGAAAGCCACGTGGGATATGTGTGCCACGGCTGCACACGTTGAACATGTCCAACTGTGTCGAGAAACTTATGGTACGAGCTATTTTCTATTATATATGTTGTTCATAAACTCTTGCTTATACACAGTTTGACAGTTGTGATCTTCTTGAAACAGAAACTGCCCAGTTCTATTGTTCCTATACAGATGCCAGACCATGGTCGGGTCAGACTTGCGCTTGGTCACAACATGATGTTTATGTCGACCTACTCCATTCCCCTTGGAGGTGAAAAGATAGTTATTCATGGGTGGTCTGAAATAATGAAGGCCCGTCCATCTTGGAGAATAGGACAGAAGGTTATGCTCATGCTTTTCCATGACTCTAAAGAGAATATCCTATTTATGGACTACATTGCGAGATGAAGCCGCTTTCAGAAGGTTGTGGATGCGTGGGGTGGTGCCTGGGCCTTGTCCTGGGGCTTGGTGGCCTCACCCTTGGTTAACTGTAGGAAAAGTAGCACTGTTCGAGGCGTGCTTTGTATGATTGAACCTGTATAAGTACTCATACTGCTTTCAGCTATGGTTGTTATGTGCCCCTACTGGTTTCAGTTAAGGTTGTTAAGTACTCCTTCTACTTTTACAGTCTATCGTGTTTGTTCAGTCATGTCTTCCTCCAACCGCCAAAACCAAACCAGCACCGGCGGGGCCACCTACTTCCGCCTCCCATGGCTGGCTGCGCCTCAGTGCACGCATCGCGCCCCACCATCTTCTAAATCGTTAACATCGAGGTCCGAGGCCTCGCCGTCGTCCTCCGCGGGCTTTGGTGTGCTCACCGCGGCACCGCCCTCTCGCGTTGTCAACATGGTCAACAAACAAGAGGAATTGGGAGAGGACTGTACATGGAGAGGATGATAGTAGGGGCCCACCATGTCCATGGCTGCACGCAAGGAAGTTCCTCATTTTTTGTTATATATACTCCATTGTCAGTGTATAGAAAAAGAAAATGCTTCCTCCTAGTGGTTTCCTGACATCTGGGACCCACGACATTGTCAGCGTATATAGTCAATAGACAAGAGAACAACACAAGATCGGCTGACACCTGGGACGTAGCTACTCGAGCAGTATTTTTTTGTTATTGTTGAGACGGAGCAGGGTTTCAACTGGGCTGTGGCCCGTCTAGCCCAGGCTTATATTTTACGTTCACCACATGACCAGCCCAGCTATTTTTTCTTTGTGAAAATGGGTCCAGTTTATTTTTTTGAAGAATAGCGAATCTAGGCCTACTTATTTTTCTACACCCTGATGGGCTGCAGCTCTTTCTAGACGACTGGAAATCTTGACAGTGATATGAAATGGGCTGTAAATATAAAAAACAGATGACAAATTGGCAATTACTTTATAATTTCTAATTTTTTCCATATTTTCATATTCCAATTTCACTAGGCTTTAACCTAATATATATATATATATATATATATATATATATATATATATATATATATATATATATATATCTTCAAAGTACTTTAAATCTGGCTCGACATTTCGATATTAAAAATAGTTTGGACCCCATAGAAATATGCAACATTTCATTTAAATCTTTAACCCTGGCCCTAGCCAACAAAAAAACGGACTGCAATAAATTGCATAAGAAGTTGCAATGAGCTGTAAATTATTGAAAAATTGTTAATGGTCTAACTTGTGGGCCTATTTAGTTGACGCGTATGCAAGATTTTTTTACTTATTATATACATCAACAAACAATTCTAGCAGACGTAATCGTGGATGTCAATCCAACGACCGTCGTGCTTCTTCAATCTATCATATTCTTGGTCCAGCCACCAAATCCAGCACCGGCAGGACCACCTGTTCCCGCCTCCCGTGGCCGGTTGTGCATCCATGAAGGCCTCACCACCCCTACTACTCCCACCGCTGCCCAGGCGATCCCTATACTCACCCACATCCCTCCACTGCCGTGGCTTCGCCGCCTCTGGGTCATTCCCTTCCTGGGTCTCACCGTCGTCCATCGCGCTGGTGTTCTCGACATGGTGTGGTCAATGTTATCAACAAACGACAACATCAAAAGAGGGATGTACGTGGAGAAGCTGAAAGTTGGGACCCACATGGTCCGTGGCCGCACGCAAGCAAGTACCTCCTTATTACGGCAAAAAGAATGAATCCTCCCAATGACAGCTGGGACCCACCAGCTATATCTTGGCACGGAAGGAACTGCCTCCTTATTAAGCAAAAAATAACGAATGCTCCCCATGACAGCTGGGGCCCGCCAGATTTGAAGGCTGACTTGTGGCCGTACTAAGTTGACGCATACGGAGGGTGTTGTTGATAACCCACAAGTATAGGGGATCGTAACAATTTGAGGGTAGAGTATTCAACCCAAATTTATTGATTCGACCCAAGGGGAGCCAAAGAATATTCTCAAGTATTAGCAGTTGAGTTGTCAATTCAACCACACATGAAAGACTTAATATCTGCAGCAAAGTATTTAGTAGCAAAGTAGTACGGAAGTAACGGTAACCGTGGCAAAAGTAACAGTAGTAGTTTTTGTAGCAATCGTAACAGTGGCAACGGAAAAGTAACTAAGCAAAGATCAAAAGGTGAAAAGCTCGTAGGCAATGGATCAATGATGGATAATTATGTCGGATGCGATTCCTCATGCAACAGTTATAACATAGGGTGACACAGAACTAGCTCCAGTTCATCAATGTAATGTAGGCATGTATTCCGAATATAGTCATACGTGCTTATGGAAAGAACTTGCATGACAACTTTTGTCCTACCCTCCCGTGGCAGCGGGGTCCTATTGGAAACTAAGGGATATTAAGGCCTCCATTTAATAGAGTACCGGACCAAAGCATTAACACTTAGTGAATACATTAACTGCTCAAATTACGGTCATCACCGAGAGTGGTCCTGATTATTGTCACTTCGGGGTTGCCGGATCATAACACATAGTAGGTGACTATTGACTTGCAAGATAGGATCAATAACTCACATATATTCATGAAAACATAGTAGGTTCAGATCTGAAATCATGGCACTCAGGCCCTAGTGACAAGCATTAAGCATAGCAAAGTCATAGCAACATCAATCTTAGACCATAATGGATACTAGGGACAAACCCTAACAAAACTAACTCGATTACATAGTAAATCTCATCCAACCCATCACCGTCCAGCAAGCCTACGATGGGATTACTCATGCACGGAGGTGAGCATCATGAAATTGGTGATGGAGGAAGGTTGATGATGACGATGGTGACGGTTTCCCCTCTCCGGAGCCCCGAACGGACTCCAGATCAGCCCTCCCAAGGAAGATTAGGGCTAGGTGGCGGCTCCGTATCATAAAACGCGATGAATCCTTCTCTCTGATTTTTTTCTCCCCAAACGTGAATATATAGAGTTGAAGTTGTGGTCGGTGGAGTCCCAGGGGGCCCACGAGGCAGGGGGCGCCCCCAGGGGGGCGCCCTGCACCCTCGTGGATAGGGTGTGGGCCCCCTGACGCTGATTCTTTCACCAGTATTTTTATTAATTCCAAAACGTGTCTCCGTGGATTTTTAGTTCATTCTTAGAACTTTTATTTCTACACAAAAAAACACCATGGCAATTATGCTGAAAACAACGTTAGTCTGGGTTAGTTCCATTCAAATCACGCAAGTTAGAGTCCAAAACAAGGGAAAACGTGTTTGGAAAAGTAGATACATTGGAGACATATCAACTCCCCAAGCTTAATCCTTTGCTTGTCCTCAAGCAATTCAGTTGACAAACTGAAAGTGATAAAGAAAAACTTTTACAAACTTTGTTTGATCTTGTTGTTGTAAATATGTAAAGCCAACATTCAAGTTTTTAGCAAAGATTATGAACTAACCATATTCACAATAACATTTAGGTCTCATGTTTACTCGTATCAATGGCATAATCAACTAGCAAGCAATAATAATAAATCTCAGATGACAACACTTCCTCAAAACAATCATAATATGATATAACAAGATGGTATCTCTCTAGCCCTTTCTGAGACCGCAAAACATAAATGTAGAGCACCCCTGAAGATCAAGGCTGGCTAGACATTGTAATTCATGGTAAAAGAGATCCAGTCACAGTCATACTCAATGTAAATAAATAGCAATGCATGCGAATGACAGCGGTGCTCTCCAACTGGTGCTTTTTTATAAGAGGATGATGACTCAACATAAAAGTAAATAGATAGGCCCTTCACAGAGGGAAGCAGGGATTTGCAGAGGTGCCAGAGCTCGAATTTTGAAACAGAGATAAATAATATTTTGAGTGGCATACTTAAAATTGTCAACATAACAACAAAGAGATCTCGATATCTTCCATGCTACACACATTATAGGCGGTTACCAAACAAAATGGTAAAGTTTATACTCCACCACCACCAACAAACGTCAATCCATGACTTGTCCGAAAGAACGGGTGCCTCCAACTAACAACGATCCTGGGGGAGTTTTGTTTGCAATTATTTTGATTTGAGCATGGGACTGGGCATCCCAGTTACCGGCCATTTTCTCGTGAGTGATGAGCGGAGTCCACTCATCGTGAGAATAACCCACCTAGAATGGAAGATATAGACAGCCCTAGTTGATGCATGAGCTATTCGAGCATACAAAACATAATTTCATTTGAAGGTTTATAGTTTGGCACATATAAATTTACATGGAACAGCAGGTAAGTACCACATATAGGATGGTATGGTGGACTCATATGGAATAACTTTGGGGTTTATGGAAGTGGATGCACAAGCAGTATTCCCGCTTAGTACAAGTGAAGGCTAGAAAGAGACTGGGAAGCGACCAACTAGAGAGTGACAACAGTCATGAACACGCATTAAGATTAATCAACAATGAATGCAAGCATGAGTAGGATATAAATTACCATGAACAAAAATATCATGGAGGCTATGTTGATTTTGTTTCAACTACATGAGTGAACATGTGCCAAGTCAAGCCACTCGAATCGTTCAAAGGAGGAAACCACCCTATCATACCACATCACAACCATTTTAATAGCATGTTGGCACACAAGGTAAACCATTATAAACTCCTAGCTAATTAAGCATGGCATGGGAAACTATAATATCTAATTGTCATTGCAAACATGTTTCATTCATAATAGGCTGAATCAGGAACGATGAACTAATCATATTTACAAAAACAAGATAGGTCGAGTTCATACCAGCTTCTCTCATCTCAATCAGTCCATCATATATCGTCATTATTGCCTTTCACTTGCACGACTGAACGGTGTGGATAATAATAATAGTTCACGTGCATTGGACTAAGCTGGAATCTGCAAGCATTTAATACAAGGGAGAAGACAAGGTAATATAGGCTCTTGGTCAAATCAACAATAATGCATATGAGAGCCACTCAACATTTTCATCATGGTCTTCTCCTCTCAACCCCGAAAGAATAAGAAAGGAAATAAAACTATTTACATGGGAAAGCTCCCAACAAGCAAAAGAAGAACAATAAATCTTTTGGGTTTTCTTTTAATTACTACTACTGCACGCACGAAAAGTAAACTAGCTAAAAGCTATAATTTTTTTTGGTTTTTATTAAGTTTTTTCAAACACAAGAAGAAGGCTTAGAAAAGAAAAGAAACTAGCATGGATAGTGCAATGAAAAAGTATAAGCACTGACAACTAGAATGAGTGCGTGAACATGAATGTAATGTCAGTGAGAAATACGTACTCCAACAAGCTTAGGCTTTTGGCCTAAGCTGGTCTATGCCCACGGATCGAAGCTACTTTCTCCGGTGTACCGAGGAGGGTCCTAAGGGTGCCATTGGTTGGCGATCTCCTCCGGATCCCACTGATAAACAGACTATCGATAAGTATCAAGTGGTGGCTCAGGCTCAGGCTCTGGGATTTGTGTCAGCCTTCAGTATGCATAAATGGCCTTGGGTAAGATGAGGTACATGCATGTAAGTATGTTAAATAGAGAGGGTGCAGGCAAGGTAATAATCTCACAGTGAGTTTTATCAAATATCAAATTATATGTAAGCATCTTCTTATTATTTTTAACAATAAAATCATGTGCTACCATACTCTTATAATCTAGAAAAATAGGGGGCAGCAACTTTTCTTCTTTCTCATAATGCCTAATAGGTATCTCAAAGTGTTCAGCAAGGCGTGAAGCAAAGATGCTTCCAAAGATGGGGCCCTTTGTATGGTTCAAATTTAATCGTTTAGCAATAATAGCGCATAAGCTGAAATTTGTATCTCGAAACAAAGCATGGCGCAAAATGACAATATCAGGTGCACTAAGATTTCCACTATTCCCGCGACCAATTAAGCATCTACTAGCAAATATCACAAAGTAACGTAGAACATGAAAATTTACACTAGTAATTCTTGCATTTGAAACTTTCCTTGTTTCCCCTACAACAATTCTATCAATAAATCCATCCACATCACTACGATGTGGTTCCTCTATGCTGCCTACAAAGGGTATCTTGCAGGCCCGACAAAAATCATGGTGTGACATCTCCTTGACCTCATCATATAAGTGAAACTCCACTGAAGGTGGTGATTTCCTAGCACGGAAATAAAATTTTTGCACGAAAATATTAGTGAGTAGGAGATACTGTTCGCGCTGGTTGTAGAGGAAGTCGGTGAGGCCTGCATTCTCAGCCATGTAATAAAAGTCATCGTAAATTCTGGCGGTTCTCTAGAACGCATCACAAGGCCATTCGCACGGCCGAACCTCCGCAGTGCGAGGAATATCGTATTTGGGCTTTTTATTCGCCTCGTTCTGCTTATCCTTCGAGCTTCGGCTCGAAGAGTCCCTCAACAATCTCTTCATAATTTTCTTTCTATGGAAAATTTCTGAAATTTTTTAGTGACTCAAAATAGAAGTGAACCAAACTCAACAAGATTGATAGCAACTACTCCCACAAGTGCCTAGAGGCTATGTCATGCATTAAAACAACTTTTTGACCATATAAATTTGACATGCAAGCTCAAGAACAGGGTCACCTTAGCAGCAAAAAAATTAATAAATAAAGCACTAGAACAAAAACTAATTGGACCATTGGAGGAGTCACATACCGAAGAACAATACCCCAAAACAGTTTTGTGAATGGAGCTTTGAGCAAGGAGATCGAAAATGGCAGCAAGATGAGCTAGAAGACGGGTTTGAGCTACGGGATGATTTTTTTCTGGAGGAAAAGAAGTGTGTGGGTGATGGAATAAGTGGAGGGGGCCACATGGGGTCCACGAGGCACGGGGCATGCCCTAGGGGGGTGGGCGCGCCCTGCACCCTTGTCGCCAAATGGTGGCCCCCTGGTGTGTTCTCAGTGCCAGAAATTCTTCAATATTTTACAAAAAATAATATATTTTTTCAGGACATTTGGAGAACTTTTATTTTCAGGGTATTTTTATTGCAAGGATAATTCAGAAAATAGACAGAAAATACTATTTTTCTTTATTTAATCTAAATAACATAAAGTAAAAGGAGGGTACAGAGAGTTGTGCTGTCTAACTTCATCCATCTCATGATTATCAAAAGGAATCCAGTAACAAGGTTGATCAAGTCTTGTTAAAAAACTCTTTCCGGATAACATGAAACCGGAGTATTTTCAAATAACACTAGGTTACCTCAACGGGGATATGCATGTCCCCAACAATAAAAATATCATATTTCTTCTTGACAGTAGGGAGAGGGAATTCAAAACCTCCAATAGTAATCATTGAAAATTTTCTAATAGAATTAATACTGTGGACTTGAGGTTATTTCCTCGGAAAGTGTACCACATGGTCATTACCATTAACATGAATAGTGACATTGCCTTTGTTGCAATCAATAACAGCCCCTGCAGTATTCACAAAGGGTCTACCAAGGATAATAGACATATTATCGTCCTCGGAATATCAAGAATAACAAAGTCCGTTAAAATAGTAACATTTGCAACCACAACATGCACATCCTCACAAATACCGATAGGTATAGCAGTTGATTTATCGGCCATTTGCAAAGATATTTCAGTAGGTGTCAACTTATTCAAAGATATAAACAGAGAGACATTGTGACGCCCCTGATTTGGCCATACACTAATCATACATGCAAACATGTACGATCAAGATCAGGGACTCACTGGAAGATATCATAACACAACTCTATAAATAAAATAAGTCATACAAGCATCATATTACAAGCTAGGGGCCTCGAGGGCTCGAATACAAGAGCTCGATCATAGACGAGTCAGCAGAAGCATCAATATCTGAGTACAGACATAAGTTAAACAAGTTTGCCGTAAGAAGGCTAGCACAAACTGGGATACAGATTGAAAGAGGCGCATGCATCCTGCCTGGGATCCTCCTAAACTACTCCTGGTCTTCGTCAGTGACCTGCACATAGTAGTAGGCACCTCCCGAGTAGTAGGAGTCATCGTCGACAGTGGCGTCTGGCTCCTAGGCTCGAACGTCTGGTCACATCAACCGGGTATAGAAAGGGGAAAAGGGGGAGCAAAGCAACCGTGAGTACTCATCCAAAGTACCCACAAGTAAGGAGCTACACTACATATGCATTGGTATCAATGAAAGGGGTAGTATATGTGGACTAAACTGCAGAATGCCAGAATAAGAGAGGTATAGCTAGTCCTATCGAAGACTACGCTTCTGGGAGCCTCCATCTTGTAGCATGTAGAAGAGAGTCGGTGGTAAGTTCACCAAGTATCATCGTATAGCATAATCCTACCCGGTTATCCTCCCCTCGTCGCCTTGTGAGAGAGCGATCACCGGTTGTATCTGGCACTTGGAAGGGTGTGTTTTATTAAGTATCCGGTTCCAGTTGTCATAAGGTCAAGGTACAACTCCGGGTCATCCTTTTACCGAGGGACACAGCTATTCGAATAGATCAACTTCCCTGCAGGGGTGCACCACATTTCCCAACACGCTCGATCCCCTTTGTCCAGACACACTTTTCTGGGTCATGCCCGGCCTCGGAAGATCAACACGTCGCAGCCCTACCTAGGCACAACAGAGACGTCAGCATGCCGGTCTAAATCCTATGGCGCAGGGGTCTGGGCCCAGCTCCCATTGCACACCTGCACATTGCGTACGCGGCCGGCGAGTAGACCTAGCCTCCCTTATACAAGAGCAGGCGTTCCAGTCCAACCCAGCGCGCGCAGCTCAGTCGCTGACGTCATGAAGGCTTCGGCTGATACCACGACGTCGAGTGCCCATAACTGTCCCCGCGTAGTTGGTTAGTGCGTATAAGCCAGTGGCCAGACTCAGATCAAATACCAAGATCTCGTTAAGCGTGTTATTTTGAAGTAACCGCGAACGCCGACCAGGGCCAGGCCCACCTCTCTCCTGGGTGGTCTCAACCTGCCCTGTTGCTCCGCCACAAAGATCCACCCAGAGGGCCGTTAGGACAAAGGTCCTTTCAGCCCCCAATCCATGAATCACTCGCTGGTACTCTACGAGCCGACCCGTCTTTATTCATCACATGTATCCTGTATATGTATATAGGTATATACTCGTGATCACCACCCGACGTGATCACGGCTCGATAGTATAGCATGGCAGACTAACAAGAATGTATGGCCACTAATGATAAACTAGCATCCTATACTAAGCATTTAGGATTGCAGGTAAGGTGTCAACAACTGTAGCAACAATGGCAGGCTATGCATCAGAATAGGGTTAACGGAAAGCAGTAACATGCTACACTGCTCTAATGCAAGCAGTAGAGAGAATAATAGGTGATATCTAGTGATCAGGGGGGGCTTGCTTGGTTGCTCTGGCAAGTAGGGGTTCGTCGTCGATGTAGTCGATCACGGGGGTATCGACAGCGGTCTCGGGGTCTACCAGAAAGAAGTAACGAAGGGGGAACACAATAAATAATAGAGCAATCAAAGCATCACAAAGCATAACATGGCAATACGCGGTGCTAGGGGTGACCTAACGTAGGGATAGGTGATACCGGCGAAGGGGGAAACATCCGAGAAAGTATCCCCGGTGTTTCGCGTTTTTGGACATATGAACCGGAGGGGGGAAGTTGAGTGTTTGCTATGCTAGGGATGCGTGGCGGACGAACGGGCTGCATATTCAGATTCGTCTTGAAATTCTGAGCAACTTTCATATACAAAGTATTTTCATCCGAATTACGGATTATTTTATATTAAATTTTATAGTTTTAAATCATTTCTAGAATTTAAGCTAATAATAAAAAAAGAGTGAAAAGGCTAGGTGCACCCGGTGCAGTGCACCAGTGAGGCTGACCAGTGGGTCCAGTCAACTGTTGACTCAGCAGTTGACTGGTCCACGGTTGACCAGTCAACTGGTCTGGTGGGACCCGCATGGCATTGTGATTAAGCTAATTAACTAAGTATTAATTAATTAACTAATTAATCTAATTACTACTTTCATTTAATTTTTTTAAAGGGGGCGGGCCCCACTAGCCATACTCAAGGGGGGTAGCACTTAATCTAATCTGGGGGCTTATCCTCACTAATCTAGCACGGAACCGGCTGGCTCGCTTGATAGAAGCCATGGCCGTGTGTGCCACGATGGTGGGCGAGCAGGCGACGTGGGGGGGAGTACCGGGCGTCGCCGGCGAAGAGCGTCACCAGTGTAGGGTGGGGCGCGCATCGCAGGCGAGCCAGACGACGCTGACGAGCGGTGGCGGCCGGAGGCGGGCGTAGAGCAGCAGCAGCGAAGCGAGCGGCAAGCAAGGCGAGTCCAGGACGCAGGTGGACGCAGCAGCGGGCGGGCGTGCGCGCGTGCGTAGGGCGCGGCAGGAGTGCGGGTAGGGGCGGTCCAAGGCGTGCGGCCGGCACAGGGGTGAGCGCGGGCGAGGTTGTGGTGCGGCTGGCGCGCAGGCTGGGCGGTAGGGCATGCGGCACAGGCAGGGGGATGCAGTCGGGCGCATGGGCGAGCGTGAGGCGGTGGGACGAGGGCGCGGTCGGGTGGAGCCGCTGCGGCCGGACGCGCACGAGCGGCAGCAGCACTGGCGGCAGCGGCGGCGGCCCATCAGCAAGCAGCGGTGGCGGCATCAGGAGCGGAAGCAGCCTGCAGCAGCAATCAGAGTGGCAACGGGCGTAGGAGGAGCCATGCAGGCGACCAGTCACGCGCACGCGGGGACACGCGAGGCACAAGGGGGGTACGGCGCAGGCGCGACGGCGAGCGCAGGTCTCGGACGCGACCACGGTCCAAGCTACGGGCATGACGGCTGGAACTCGTGGGGATGGTGGCTACAAGCACAGATCGAAGGGGGCATGCAGGGGGTGGATGAGGAGCTCACCGCGGTGCGGAAGAAGCGCTCGGGAAGGTCGGGGGAGCGTCGAGGGAGGAGATCCAGGGTAGAGCAGCGGCAACTGGACGCGGGGAAGACGAGGTGATGCCAAGGCTCGATGACTCCCCGCTCGAATCCGTAGGCGTAGACAATGGATACGTCCATGGCGGTCATCCTGGGCATGGAGGGACGGTGCGGGGTAGCCGAAGACCACGGTGACGATGACGACAAGGCGAAGACGGCGTCAGGAGGGATGGGGGAGAGAGGGAACGGCGCATGGAAGAAGGAAGGAGAATCTAGGGTTCGTTGCAGGGGGGGCTTGGGGTCGGGCTTATCTCCTCCCAAGCTCGGGTGGATGCCCGACGTGTGTGCATCATCGGCCATGGTGCCGGTGGATGAGCGACACACCCTCCCCTGTGTACAAGAGAAAGGAGATGGGGAGTAGGTGGGCTGGGCCATAGCCAGAGGCCAAGTAGGCCCTTACTCTTTTCTGGTTGTCTAATTTTTTCCTTTATATTTAAAACAAAGACAACTAGGAAAAAGTTTGGGCCACCAGAATGTTTTGAAAAAATTGTGGGACTAGGCCACTTAAATTCTTTGTAGTGTTTGGCACTGCCACAAAAGGTTTGAGGGGCAACTGAACCATTTGGATTTTTCACAAGAAAAATAGCATTTTAAAATGCCGAAACAACATTGTTTTATTTGCTATAGTCCATCTTAGCTTCGGGGTGATGTTGTTTTCCTTAACAATCATTTGTTATGGATTTTTGGCTAAATGATGAACTATTTTGTAGCAACCTTGGTGCAACTTCATATTTCACGTGCAAATTGAATTTGAATTCACTCGAAGAAGTTTCAAATGAGATATTTATCAAAGTGACTAATCATTGTCTGAGAAAAATGATTAGCTTGAACTTAGAGATTGCTGTAGCATGACAGTGGGGGTGTTACAGGCATAACACTAACAATGGCTCCAAGATCACATAAAGAATTTTTAACATAGTTTCTTTTAATGAAGCATGGTATAGTTGGTACTCCAGGATCTCCTAGTTTCTTAGGTATTCCACCTTTAAAAGTATAATTGGCAAGCATGGTGGAAATGTCAGCTTCCAGTATCTTTCTTTTATTTGTAACAATATCTTTCATATACTTAGCATAAGGATTCATTTTAGGCATATCAGTCAAACGCATACGCAAAAAGATAGGTCTAATCATTTCAGCAAAGCGCTCAAAATCGTCATCATCCTTTTTCTTGGTGCGTTTAGGAGGAAAAGGCATGGGTTTCTGAACCCATGGTTCTCTTTCTTTACCGTTATTCCTAGCAACAAAGTCTCTCTTATCATAACGTTGATTCTTTGATTGTGGGTTATCAAGATCAACAGCAGGTTCAATCTCTACATCATTGTTATTGCTAGGTTGAGCATAAACATGAACATCATCATTAACATTATCACTAGGTTCATGTTCGTCACCAGATTGTGTTTCAGCATCAGAAATAGAAATATCATTGGGATTCTCAGGTGTGTCAACAACAGGTTCACTAGAAGCATGCAAAGTCCTATCATTTTTCTTTTTCTTCTTCTTAGAAGGACTAGGTGTATCAACATTGTTTCTCTGAGAATCTTGCTCAACTCTCTTAGTGTGGCCCTCAAGATACAAAGGTTCCTGAGTCATTTTACCACCTCTAGTCACAATTCTATCATTATCATTTTTCTTATTATTTAATTCATTGAGAAAATGATCTTGTTCTTTAAGCACTTGTTCTACTTGAGTGGTAACCATAGAAGCATGTTTACTAATAAGTTTAAGGTCACCTTTAACTCTAGACATATTATCACTCAAGTGTTCAATCATATAAGCATTACGTTTCAATTGTCTACCAACATAAGCATTGAAGTTTTCTTGTTTAACAATAAAAATATCAAACTCATCCAAGCATTGGCTAGCAGACTGATTACGAGGAGTATCACCTTCATCAAATCTATAGAGAGAATTTACCTTCACTACCTGTGTCAGGTTATTAAGACCGTGTATTTCTTCAATAGGTGGTAACTTCTTAACATCTTCAGCTTTAATACCGTTTTCTTTCATAGATTTCTTTGCCTCTTGCATATCTTCAGGACTGAGAAATAGAATACCCCTTTTCTTCGGAGTCGGCATAGGAATTAGTTCAGGAAGTGTCCAATCATTATCATTACTTAATATATTATTCAATAGCAATTCAGCTTTCTCAACAGTTCTTTCACTGAAAACACAACCAGCACAACTATCCAGGTGGTCTCTGGAAGCATCAGTTAGTTCATTATAAAAGATATCAAGTATTTCTTTTTTCTTGAGAGGATGATCGGGCAAAGCATTAAGTAATTAGAGAATCCTCCTCCAAGCTTGTGGGAGACTCTCTTCTTCAATTTGCACAAAATTATATATTTCCCTTAAGGTAACTTGTTTCTTACGAGCAGGGAAATATTTAGCAGAGAAGTAATAAATCATATCCTGGGGACTACACACACAACCAGGAGCAAGAGAATTAAACCATGTTTTAGCATCACCCTTTAATGAGAACGGAAATAACTTAAGGATATAGTAGTAACGAATTTTTTCCTCGTGAGTGAATAGGGTGGCTATATCATTAAATTTAGTAAGATGTGCCACAACAGTTTCAGATTTATAGCCATAAAAAGGGTCAGATTCAACCAAAGTAATTAACTTAGGATCGACAGAGAAATCATAATTCTTATCAGAAATACAGATAGGTGAAGTAGCAAAACAGGGTCATATTTCATTCTAGCATTCAAAGACTTTCTTTCAGCTTAGCTAACAGTTTCTTAAGATCATATCTATCTCCGGCACATCAGGCAATTCATACCTAGGGGGAGAATCTCCATCATCACTTTCATCAATATTATCTGTGTCAATAATTTCATTCTCTCTAACCCTAGCAAGTTGTTCATCTAAAAATTCACCTAATGGCATAGTATTATCAAGCATAGAAGTAGTTTCATCATAAGCATCATGCATAGCAGAAGTGGCATCATCAATAACATGCGACATATCAGAATCAATAATAGGTGTAGGTGTCGCAAATTTATTCATAACAGAAGGTGAATCAAGTGTAGAGCTAGATGGTAGTTCCTTACCTCCCCTAGTAGTTGAGGGAAAAATCTTTGATCTTTGATCTTGCAAGTTCCTCATAGTGATCAACAAATATAAATCCCAGGTGACTCAAAGAATAGAGCTATGCTCCCCAGCAACGGCGCCAGCGAATGGTCTTGATAACCCACAAGTATAGGGGATCACAATAGTTTTCAAGGGTAGATTATTTGTTGGGATTTTGGAACGACACCTATGGGATCCCTCAACGGAATCCCTTCTACGGTTGCGGGGCGTGGGGCTGCGCAAAGAGCGGGTCTTGAAGATCCACTCGCTGGGATTTTTACCCAGGGTTGGGCCACAAGCGATGCATAAAACCCTAGTCCTGCTTTGTGTGTATTTAGTGTTCTTGAGTTCTTGAACTAGTTGCGGTGCATTCCCAATCCAAAAAGTCCGAATCCTTCCTCAGTACGCCTCAGGCCTCCTTTTATATGTCAAAGGGGTTGCCACAGTGGCACACATGAGGTGGAAAGTATGTACAGTGTACAAGTTTATCTCCTGACATCCTAGGACAAATGCATTTAATGCGCCGCCTATGTGTCCTCTTTCTTTATCGGGGACAGTATAGAGGCCCATCCCGTCCATCGCCGCCTCGCCTTGCTTCGACGCACATCCCAGGTGATGAGGCATGCAACGCCACGCTGGCTGGGTGGCTGCTGAGCTGGCGCGGTGGCAGGGGCTTCACGAAGATCCGCATGCCACCACGCCGGTGCTTGGCTGGTTTGCCTAGAAGCTGCATGCTGCCACGCAAGCATGTGACTAGTTGGTAGGCTGGTCGCCACGTCGGATCGGTCGCGGGGCAGCGAAGCTTTGGTAAGTGCGGGCCTGGCTTTTGGCTCCATAGACGCTCCCGGCAAGGCCCTTGTCGGGATCTCGTGGGTGTCCAGGCAAGGGTTTTGCCCAGGGGGGGGGCTACGAGCGTCCCCAACAAGTATCTTGCCGGGGGTCTTCGGTCGTCCCCGGCAAGACCTTTCCAGGGGTTTTCATCTTCTGGTTCTCACCTAGGCCTGCAGGCCTTTGGTTTCCACAAAGATCTGCATGCCACCATGCAGACGCTCCCGAGCCTCGGCCTTGACGTTTGTCGATGGCGTCATAACTCTCAAGCTCAAGGGTGGCGGTCTCGCAGGTGTTGGGCAAGTGCTGGCAAGGCTCTTGCCAGGGCTACGTAGGCCGTCCCGGCAAGGGTCTTGCCTGGGAAAGCTCACCTTGTCCCTTTGCTCTTTATGCTTCTGGCTTGGGTGCTGCCTCGGCAGCCATGTATCTTTGCTTCCTCTGCCCTGCCGAGCCCGGCCACAGGCGTGGCTATGACTGCCCGTGCACAAGTAAAGGGGTACAGAAGGGCCCCTACTTTTGTACACTGACAGGAGCCCCCTGGCCTGGGCCACACATAAGCGCGGAGTGTTGTTGGGCCAGGCCCAGAACGGTGCGCGAGCACGCGTGGCAGAGTTTTTACTGTGGTAAATCCTTTGCCAGTTGCGCTTCCACACGACCCACATTGAGTGCGTGACGTGGGGGTCATGCGTGGAATGACCGCAACATGCTTGCGTCACCCCACGGTTAATAGTAAAGAGGCGGTCCGCGTCCTACCCATAAAAAGGGAAAATTGCAGGTCTGCTACTCATTTACTTTCCTCTCCTCTCTCAACCTTGGAACCGCTGTTCCACGTTTCCCACCATGCCCGTCTCTTTTGCCACGTACGCCGCATGCATGGCGTGTGGTAGGTGACGGACGTGCGGGATATGGGAAAGCGCGCCATGGCCGATACCCATGCGCCTTTGATTGGTGCGAGGAGGGCGGTCAACAACCCATACTCGTCGCCAACTTAATGAGCCGGACTTGAAAGGGCCCTCCAGAGGCGTAGAGCTAGTCTTCTGCCTTCCCTTGCTTGGCTATAAAAAAGGTGACTCGGGAGGAGGAGGAGAGGCATCCCCTCATGTTGCCTCCATCCTTCATCCACCACTATGCCGAGAGGGCGCGGCCTTGGCCATCCTTCTGCGGAGGCAACTCGATCTTCCTCTTGTCAGAGAGCTGCGGCGGTTAAGGAAGAGCCAGATGCCCAACCAAATAATATTCTCAAGTATTAGTAGTTGAGTTGTCAATTCAACCACACCTGAAAGACGTAATATCTGCAACAAAGTATTTAGTAGCAAAGTAGTATGGAAGTAACAGTAACAGTGGCAAAAGTAACAGTAGTAGTTTTTGTAGCAATCGTAATAGTGGTAACGGAAAAGTAACTAAGCAAAGATCAATACGTGAAAAGCTCGTAGGCAATGGATCAATGATGGATAATTATGTCAGATGTGATTCCTCATGCAACAGTTATAACATAGGGTGACACAGAGCTAGCTCCAGTTCATCAATGTAATGTAGGCATGTATTCCAAATATAGTCATACGTGCTTATGGAAAGAACTTGCATGACATCTTTTGTCCTACCCTCCCGTGGCAACGGGGTCCTATTGGCAACTAAGGGATATTAAGGCCTCCTTTTAATAGAGTACCGGACCAAAGCATTAACACTTAGTGAATACATGAACTCCTCAAACTATGGTCATCACCGGGATTGGCCCTGATTATTGTCACTTCGGGGTTGCCGGATCATAACACATAGTAGGTGACTATTGACTTGCAAGATAGGATCAAGAACTCACATATATTCATGAAAACATAATAGGTTCAGATCTGAGATCATGGCACTCAGGCCCTAGTGACAAGTATTAAGCATAGCAAAGTCATAGCAGCTATTTTATATGACTTTTGGGACTAACCTATTAACGTAGGGCCCAGTGCCACTTTTCTGTTTTTTCCTTGTTTTGAGTTTTACAGAAAAGGAATACCAAACAGAGTCCAATGGACGTGCCAATTTTGACGATTTTTTATGGACCAAAAGAAGCCCCCAGAGTAAAAGAGTTGGGCCAGAAGAGTCCCAGGCCGTCCACGAGGGTGGGGCCGCGCCCTACCCCCCAGGTGCATCACCCTATCTCGTGGACGACTCGGGGCCCCCCTGAGTTGTTCCCGACGCCAAAAATTCCTATAAATACAGAAACCTCCAGAAATTAAACTAGATCGGGAGTTCCGTTTCCGCAAGCCTCTCAGCCACCAAAAACCAATCTAGACCTGTCCCGGCACCTTGCCGGAGGGGGGGGGGAATCCCTCTCTGGTGGCCATCTTCATCATCCCGACACTCTCCATGACAAGGAGGGAGTAGTTCACCCTCGGGGCTGAGGGTATGTACCAGTAGCTATGTGTTTGATCTCTCTCTCTCTCTCTCTCTCGTGTTCTTGATTCAGCACGATCTTGATGTATCGCGAGCTTTGCTATTATAGTTGGATCTTATGATGTTTCTCCCCCTCTACTCTCTTGTAATGGATTGAGTTTTCCCGTTGAAAATATCTTATGGGATTGAGTCTTTAAGGATTTGAGAACACTTGATGTATGTCTTGCATGTGGTTATCTGTGGTGATAATGGGATATTCACGTCATCCACTTGATGTATGTTTTGGTGATCAACTTGCAGGTTCCATGACCTTGTGAACTTATGCATAGGGGTTGGCACATGTTTTCGTCTTGACTCTCCGGTAGAAACTTTGGGGCACTCTTTGAAGTTCTTTGTGTTGGCTGAATAGATGAATCTGTGATTGTGTGATGCATATCGTACAATCATACCCGCAGATACTTGAGGTGACATTGGAGTATCTAAGTGACATTAGGGTTTTGATTGATTTGTGTCTTAAGGTGTTATTCTAGTATGAACTCTAGGATAGATCGGACGGAAAGAATAGCTTCGTGTTGTTTTACTACGGACTCTTGAATAGATCGATCAGAAATAATAACTTTGAGGTGGTTTCGTACCCTACAATAATCTCTTCGTTTGTTCTCCGCTATTAGTTACTTTGGAGTGACTCTTTGTTGCATGTTGAGGGATTGTTATATGATCCAATTATGTTATTCTTGTTGAGAGAACTTGCACTAGTGAAATACGAACCCTAGGCCTTGTTTCAACGCATTGCAATACCATTTTTGCTCACCTTTATCATTAGTTACCTTGATGTTTTTATAGGTTTTGAATACAAAAACCTATATCTACCATCCATATTGCACTTGTATCACCATCTCTTCGCCGAACTAGTGCACCTATACAATTTACCATTGTATTGGGTGTGTTGGGGACACAAGAGACTCTCTGTTATTTGGTTGTAGGGTTGTTTGAGAGAGACCATCTTCATGCTACGCCTCCCACGGATTGATAAACCTTAGGTCATCCACTTGAGGTAAATTTTCTACTGTCCTACAAACCTCTGCACTTGGAGGCCCAACAACGTCTACAAGAAGAAGGTTGTGTAGTAGACATCAAGCTCTTTTCTGGCGCCGTTGCCGGGGAGGTTAGCGCTTGAAGGTATATCTTTAGATCTTGCAATCGAATCTTTTAGTTTCTTGTTTTATCACTAGTTTAGTCTATAAAAGAAAACGACAAAAAATAGAATTAAGGTTGTCTCATATGCTTCAACTTTTTAATGTCTTTCGTGAAAATAAGGATTCCGATAATTGTGCCAAAGTGTTAGAAGAAGAATGTATTAAAATGTTTGCCACTAAATATTTGGATGATGAGCATGATTGCAATGTTGTTTGTATGAATTCTTTGAATATCCATGATGCTAATGATATGCAAAGCCACAAGCTTGGGGATGCTATGTTTGATGAAGATGATATTTTTTGTCCCCCAAGTTTTGATGAGCAAATTTACTTTGATGATACCATGCCTCCTATTGATGATGATTATATTGATGAAAGTGGGTTTGGAAGAGTGTCAACTTTATGAAGTAATGATCCCACTATTTTGGAGGGTGTTGAATCTTATTGTGATAATTATGAAAGTGGGTTTGGAGAGGTCATGACATTAGTTAATGTTAATCCCACTATTTTGGAAGAGTGTCTACTTTGCATACATGTGGATCGTGTTAAGAATATGTTTTGTGATAGCTATATTGTTCAATTTTCTTACGATCCTACATGTAATTATTATGAGGGGGGAACATATGCTTGTAGGAATTGCAATAATATCAAGTTTCCTCTCTATGTGTTGAAAATCTTGAAGATTTGCTTGTTTTACCTTCCTATGCAAGTTGATTCTTGTTCCCACAAGTTGTCTGCTCACAAAATCCCTATGAATAGGAAGTGGGTTAGAATTAAATGTGCTAGTCATATTCTTCATGATGCTCTCTTTATGTTTCAATTCTTATCCTTTATGCGAGCATCATTGAAATCATCATGCCTAGCTAGGGGCGTTAAACGATAGCGCTTGTTGGGAGGCAACCCAAGTTTATTTTTGTTCTTTGCTTGTTGCTCCTCTTTAGTAATAAATAATTCATCTAGCTTCTATTATGATTGTGTTTTTTATGTTTTAATAAGTGTTTGTGCCAAGTAAAGCCTTTTAGGATCTTCTTGGGTGATTATTGTTTGATCTTGCTGATAAAAACAGAAAGTATGCGCTCACGAAAATAATTTTCATTTTTTTTACCAGAGTGTCGGTGTCAAAACTGGCAGATCTCGGGTAGGGGGTCTCGAACTGTGCGTCTAAGGTCGATGGTTACAGGAGACAGGGGACACGATGTTTACCCAGGTTCGGGCCCTCTCTATTGAGGTAATACCCTACATCCTGCTTGATTGATCTTGATGAATATGAGTATTACAAGAGTTGATCTACCACGAGATCGTGATGGCTAAACCCTAAAGATCTAGCTTGTATGGCTATGGTAATGAATATTTCCCCCCTCTGGACTAAGTCCTCCGGTTTATATAGACACTGGGAGGATCTAGGGTTACACAAGGTTGGTTACAAAGAAAGGAATCTACATATTTGGTCGCCAAGCTTTCCTTCCACGCCAAGGAGAGTCGCATCCGGACACGGGTGCAGTCTTCGGCCTTCGTGTTCTTCACATCCCATCAGTCCGGACCATGGCTAACAGGCCGGACGCCCGAGGACCCCTTAGTCCAGGACTCCCTCAGTAGCCCCCGAACCAGTCTTCAATGGCGAGGCGTTCGGCAAAAAGATTGTCTTCGGCATTGCAGAGCGGGTTCCTCAACCAATGACCTCCAAGTAGTGTATTCGACCTTTCATTTAATGTGGTACCCCTCAGCTTCTGTGTATCAACAACTTCATCTACCATGTGTCGAGTGAATGCGAGAGGTTAGGGTATTTTTGCACATAACACCCCTACCACGCGAGGGACAGCGTTTATTTAACAAGATTGGATCCTAGATCCATTCAATCATCTCGCGGAGAAAATCCTCAAAGGTCGCTAGGAAAGAACACTACAACATGTCTAGCGTACCCAGCCCTTCCTCCCATCCCTGCGGCCCAGAAAGTGGCGAATGGGAGAAGTGCTCCATATCCCACCTTCAGCTGGTGGTGCTGCAAACGCAGGGGTTTCTCCCCCCTGCGGATATGGTCCCTATTCGATCAGGGTTGGCCTCCTTTGACGGCAAAACCTAGGTAGAGGATTTCCCCAATCCATTCATTCCTCTGAGGGCTTCTGGAATATTATGGCCTCTAGTAGCATAACTTTACTCCGGCCTCCATCCTGCATATTGCGGGTTATGTCGCTTTATGAAAACTATTCCTGGGTTGTGAGGCCCATTTTGAACTATGGAGAAAGTTATTCTGCCTTGTCCCACGTAACCAGGAGGGATCGATATTTGAAGTGGGTGGAGCCGAAATATGGCGCATTGCCGAGACCGGATACCTATCTAGCACGCCGAAGAGGGCGTCTGAAGAGTGGACTTCCAAGTGGTTCTACATCGAGGATGTCGTACTCCCAGACCCCTCCCAGAGGGGTCTTCCTGAGTTCACAAGTTTTCCCTTGAAGAAACGTCACAGCTAGCGCCCTCAAAGCCTCAAATAGGAAGATAGTGCAGAGGTTCGCCAACTCTTGAGCAAGATAAGGATGCTCGCCCTGTCCGGATATATGATGGTCGATGTAATGGCGACCTCCATAGTGCGGGGGGTCCAGCCACTCCAATACAGAGGACTTCCCATGTGGCACTATAATGGGGAAGATGATGCCTCCCGTTGCGGCATGAAGGGTCCAGACGCCCCTGCCACACTGGCCAAAATATTGGTCGACCTGTTGAAAGGGGAGGAAGAGGAGTTCCTGCGCATCAAGCACAGGGAAGGATATCCCATATATAGTCCTCCTAGTTGGGTAAGCCCCCAACTCCTCTCCTCCAATCATTCTACTCCCTGAGCTATGTTGAAGGAACACTAACCCATCCATTTACAATAGAACTGGCTAAAGATTTCTGAGGGGCTTTACAACCCTGCCCCACAGCCCGAGGGCCACAATCGGGACCTTGACCCCAGATTCGAAGAGGATCCGGATATATTTGTGGTGCTGAAGAATGGGGGGTTTTACCAAACAAGCTATGACGGAATAGAAGTGGCCATCATCGCTGATTATCCCCGTCTTCTCCTCGCTTCACACATAAGTAATATGGCGATATTTCATCTGAAAAAGTTTTCTCATACTGCCTCACCCACCGCACTGTCATGTGCTCAAAAGGGGAGGTGCTTGGCGCGTCATGCTGCCCTAGGGGCATCTTCGAAGAGAGTGCCCCCTATGTCGGGCAAGCCTTCGAAGAGGAAGGCAAACAAAGGTATGGCCGAGCCTTCATCAAAGAGGTATGGATTTACAAATATGCACCTTGGAAGTCACATCCAACTGTGACCTTTATGTTTATCCTGTATTCAGGAAAAAGGTGTGTCGGACTATATCCGGGGGTCCGGCTGGTCATACTCCCCACAGCCAGGATCCGGATCCTACCGTAAAGACGGGGGCTGATGCAGGGGTAACGCCGGACTGTCCTCCAGCCGAGGATTTAGAGGATGTATCCATCACTAACTCCAAAGTGGAGAGCGCCATGAATCATCGGCACCGCAGGGCCGTTTTACAAGACCCCGGCTTTTCAGAAGAGGCATTTAACGCCTTCAGCTCGGCTGATGCATACATCCGAGCTGCTCGAGATGGGCTTAACAGAGCCACAAGGCAGCATTTAAAAGTTGTGCGGGTAAGTTTACTTTGTCTGACTTTGATAACCATATACCAGTAGCCCCGAGACTTGAAGCAGTTGGTACAACTAATTTAAGTATCGTTGTATAACCAGGTTCTTACAGACAAGAACGACCTATTAGCCCAAGAGCTAGAAAAGTTCCAAACGCAGCTAACTGCCGCCCGTGCCGAACTAGAGAAATCCAAGAAGGCATCTCCTGGTAATGTTCCCCTCCATCAAGAAAACAGAATGGTATACCAATAATGTTAACACGGTTGCTCACCTCTTATTAGGATCACTAGGTCAACTGTAGGAACAACTGAAAGCTGCCCAAGACGGGGAATGAGAAGCCAAGAAACTACTAGCCGTGGGCAAATGTGTGCTCACAAAAGTCGTACTGGAGAAGAACAAGCTCCAGGATTCGAATAACCGATTGGGCGAGGATCTGAAAGATGTACGTGCCCAACTGGCCGACTTCGTGAAGGAGAATAAAAGGTTGCGCGGCGGCATGTTCAGTATGTGGCCCAATTTACCTTATAATAGTTTGGAGAATATCAGGAACTGACAAAGTTATATCTGTAGGTATGGTGACTGGCCATCCCGAAGATGAGATGTCTGGGTTCTCAGGCGATCTGCTAGAAGAGCTATCGCGTATTCATGAGCAAGCCCGGCAGGCAATGCGAAGCGTTGCCAAAGCCTTGTGGCCATCTGCCTCTCCTCCAGGAAAGATGGAGGAGCTCATAGAGCTATTCAAGGGGGGCGTGGCGGCACTTTCGATTGTGGAAAATATCGGCCTGCCGGGAAGGGGCTCGAGAAGCCTGGGCCATGGTGAAGACACGGTACACCGAGCTTGACCCGAATCATATGGCTCCGGTCAGACCTCTAGGGTCAGAAGGGAAGGAAGTTCCTGTTAATTTGGTATATGACCAAGTAGTAGTAGCTGCCAAATATTCCCAGCAGGATTGTAAGTTAGATAGCCTGCTGGAGGGTATAGAGGAGGAAATTTTTGAGTCGAAATTACTATGTATTCTTCCGTCTAGCTGAATTGTAAAACGATTGTCATGGCAAACCTTTTCGCTTTGCCCTCTGGACCCGAAGGCGCGGAGTGTTTCCGAATACCCGTGCGGCCGAATAGACTGGGGTATGCGTGGAAACCAGGCGTAGGGGTCATAGTTGCTTGAATAGACAAGTTGTATCCAGCTAGTTATGTTATATTACATTATGTAAGAAACATCTTCCAGAGAGAATAGTTCCGTTAAGGTTTCCTTTCCCTGGGTGTGCATGCATTAGAGCGCATGTCCGAACTGTGATTGAAAAGATCGCAGTATATATATCTTTTGGGGGTTCGCAAATGGAGCGAATGCAAAAAACATCTTTAATTCACCGACCGAATATTCCCTTAAGAACGCTAGCTTTCGGCTTCACCCAGTCTGAGGTACACATCCGGATGACCCGGCAGTAACAATCGCAGAAGTGCTCCCTTTATGCCCTAGCCGAACTAAACAAAACGTAGGGCATAAGCACAGGAGCCAGGCAACCCAGCTTGGCCAAAACATAAGTCATATCGATGCATATAATGTCGAAGAAAAGGTACATATGGGAAAAACGCATATGTGATGAGCTTGATGCCCAGCGAATAATAGCAAGCTTCTGTACAAGAAGCCCCCAGGTATAATGGACGTACATATTTGAAGGAATATGTGTGCGTCCTGGGTGCGCGGTCTAACCGCACGAAAGCTTTAAGGCTAAAGAGAAAAACTAAAAGAGAGAGAGAGAAAGAAAAAAAGTATTATGGAAACCGCAGGGAGAAGGAGACGAACAAAGAGTTCGACGCTTGGGCATAGAATCTTCTGAGTCTGGCCGCATTCCATGGGTTTGGCTCGAGGCGATTATCTGACGCATCACGCAGGCAGTACGCTCCTCCGGTGAGAACTTCGTCAATGATGAAGGGACCCTCCAATTTGGGCTTGAATTTGTCCTTTTTCTTTTCCAGCAAGCGTAGAACGAGTTCGCCAACGTTATAAGACTTGGCCCGTACTTCTCTGCTTTGATATCTGCAGGCCTGTTGATAAAATGCAGAACAGGCTTTTGCGACGTCACGCTCCTCCTCCAGGGCGTCTAGGCTGTCCTGCTGATCGAGCTCGGCCTCTCTCTCTTCGTACATGTGCACCCAAGGTGAGTCATTATAATGTCGCAGGGTAGCACAATCTCTGCGCCGTACACCATGAAAAAAGGTGTGTATCCGGTAGTTCGGTTGGGCATGGTCTGCAGCCCCCAGAGTACGGAGTCAAGCTCCTCGACCCTATGTGCATCTGATTCCTTCAAAGACCACACTAGCCTGGGTTTGATGCCGCTCATTATAAGACCGTTGGCCCGTTCGACTTGACCGTTTGTCTGCGGGTAATAGACAGAGGCGTAATCAAGCTTGATGCCCAGATTAGCGCACCAGGTTTTCACTTCGTCGGCTATAAAATTAGAGCCGTTATCATTGATGATGCTGTGTGGGACACCATAACGGTGTACGACGCCGGATATGAATTCTATCACCGGCCCGGACTCGGCTATTTTAACTGGTTTGGCCTCTATCCACTTAGTGAATTTATCCAGCATGACTAGCAGATAATTTTTCTAATGGCTTCCTCCTTTAAGGTGTCCAACCATGTCCAGTCCCCATACTGCAAAAGGCGAAGTGATGGGGACTGTTTGTAGGGCAGTGGGGGACATATGGCGTTGATTGGTGAAGAGTTGGCATCTGACGCAACATTGGACAAGGTCTTGTGCATCTGCTTGGGCCGTCGGCCAATAAAACCCTGTGCGGAAGGCCTTGCTAACAAGGGCCCAAGCTGCGGTGTGGTGCCCGCCGAGACCGGCATGAATCTTAGCCAGGAGCTGCCGCCCTCCTCCTCGGAGATGCATCTTTGAAGGACTCCAGTAGCGCTTTTCTTATAGAGTTCTCCGTCGTGAACCTTGTAGGCCTTCGAATGCCCGACAATGCGGCGGGCCTCATTCTGATCCTCAGGAAGTTCCTTCCTATCAAGGTAGGCCAAAAAGGGTTTGGTCCATGGGGCGATGACTGCCATGATGAGATGGGCTGACGGTGTTATTTCGGTGGCTGAGCCTCCGATGATATCGGTGTGTTCGAAATCTGGGGTTGTGTTCGGATCCAGACTAGTGTTGCCACTTTCCCCCTGCCACACCACAGATGACTTGAAAATCCTTTCAAGAAAGACGTTAGGTGGGACTGGGTCGCGCTTGGCACCGATACGAGCAAGAACATCTGCCGCTTGATTACTTTGTCGGGCCACGTGATGAAACTCGAGTCCCTCGAACCGAGCCGACATTTTTAGGAAGGCATTACGATAAGCCGCCATATTCGGATCTTTGGCATCGAAGTCTCCATTTATTTGAGATATTGCAAGGTTTGAGTCCCGGCGCACTTCCAGGCGCTGTATGCCCATGGAGACTGCCATCCGGAGACCATGCAATAAGGCCTCATATTCAGCTGCATTATTGGAGTCTGTGTATAGTATTTGGAGTGCGTACTGAACGATGTCTCCCGTGGGGGACGTCAAAACGACGCCCGCTCCTAGCCCTACCAACATTTTGGAGCCATCGAAGTACATAACCCAGTTGGAATATGTGTCGTACTCTTTAGGGAGTTCGGCCTCTGTCCATTCGGCGACGAAGTCAGCCAGTACTTGTGATTTAATAGCTCGACGTGGTTTGTATGTAATATCAAATGGAAGGAGCTCAATGGCCCATTTGGCAATCCGGCCCATGGCATCGCAGTTGTTTATTATGTCATTGAGTGGTACTTCGAAAGCCACCGTGATCGAACACTCCTGGAAGTAGTGTCGTAGCTTTCGGGATGCCATGAAGACCGCATATGCTATCTTTTGATAATGGGGGTACCGGGATTTGCATGGTGTAAGGATAGTGGATACGTAGTATACTGGCTTCTGGAGTGGGAATTTATGTCCGTCCTGTTCTCGTTCAACGACGAGCATGGCGCTCACCACTTGATGTGTTGCCGATATGTATAGTAACATGGGTTCGCCGATGTTTGGTGCGGCCAGGATTGGGTTGCTTGCTATAAGGGTTTTTATTTATTCCAGTCCGGATATTGCCGCGTCCGTCCACTCGAAGTGATCCGTTCGTTGTAGAAGGCGATAGAGTGGCAGTGCCTTTTCTCCCAATCTGGAGATAAAGCGGCTTAGAGCTGCCACGCAACCCGCGAGTTTTTGGACTTGTTTAAGGTCTGTTGGCATAGCCAATTGTGACAAAGCTCAGATTTTGGCTGGATTTGCTTCAATTCCTCCATTGGAAATGATGAAGCCCAGCAGCTTTCCTGCAGGGACGCCGAAAACACACTTTTCTGGATTGAGCTTAATGTCATATGCGCGGAGGTTGTCAAATGTTAGACGTAGGTCGTCTATTAGTGTTCCGATGTGCCTTGTTTTCGTTACGACATCGTCCACATAGGCTTCAACTGTCTTTCCGATCTGTTTCTCCAGGCATGTTTGGATCATGCGTTGGTAAGTGGCGCCGGCGTTCATGAGCCCAAAGGGCATGGTGTTGAAGCAGAATGGCCCATATGGGGTGATGAATGCTGTTGCAGCTTGATTGGCTTGCTTCATTTTGATTTGATGGTATCCGGAATATGCGTTGAGGAAACACAGTGAGTCGTGTTCTGCGGTAGCATCAATGATTTCATCAATGCGGGGGAGGGGGAAGGGATCCTTAGGGCAAGCCTTATTGAGGTCTTTAAAATCGACCCACAGGCGCCAGGACTTATCCTTCTTTGGTACCATCACCAGGTTTGCCAGCTAGTCCGGATGTTTTATTTCTCTAATGAATGCGGCCTCGATTATCTTGGCTAGCTCCTCTCCCATGACTTGAGGTTTGGGTTTGGAAAAGCGCCGCGGTGTTTGTTTGACTGGTTTGTATCCCTTTAATATGTTGAAGCTGTGTTCGGCCAGCTCACGTGGGATTCCTGGCATGTCAGAAGGCTGCCAGGCGAATATATCTCAATTTTCGCGAAGAAAATCCCGTAGCGCGGCATCGACCGTTGGGTCTAGCTGTGCCCCAATAGATGTTGTCTTCTTGGGCCAGGGATAATTCCTTAAGGGCCAGGGATTAGGTTTTATTTTCGCCCCAAGAGGGCGTGATATCCACTGTTGAAAGGGGCTTCAAAAGCGTGTAAATGCCTCCCGCCCAAGAGGGCGTGATATCAGCTGTTGAAAGGGGCCACTTGGAAGGTTATTTCTTCGGACTGATAGTTCTCCAGCGTGTTGAATACCACGTCGTGTGTTATTTTTCCCACACACTGTGCTTCCCGACTAGGAATAATTCCTCGAAAGATCGTGCTGCTTTGCTCAATGCGGCTCCTGTCTATTTCCATTTTGCCGCCATCCATGAGAACCTTGGTGAGCCGAAAGCCATCCATGATTGGACTGAGGACCAAGGAAGCTGGTGCTCGGATTGTCCTATATTTTGGTTCGTCACATGCATTAAAAGTTATAGCCGTGTCGTTCCAAGGGTTTATTGCTGCTATTTGACAGACTTCAGCGAGTCCGCGTAGTGCTCTTTTTCACCTATTGTTCGAGGCAAATGTCTCGAAGACCGTCAGTACTTTGGGGTCGTCGTCTTCTGGGGGTGTTGTTTCGGGTTATTCTTGGTGAGGATATCCACGCCGCTCTTGGCAACTTGCCAGAGTATCCAACATGCTCTGAGGCTATGTGTTGGTATGTTATCCGGTGTTGCGTGTATTTTGCATGGCCCATCAAGCCATCCTTCCAGAATGGTTCCGCGCCCCATACTAGACTTATATTTCTTTACTATTGAACTGGGCGTGTTACAAGGGTGCGCCCTTTTCACCTGAATGAGGGGTTGAGTGGGGACCGATGGTTCCCAACGGGCTGCTTGAGTTTTCCAGGTGCTTTCCATTGCGTTGTACTTCCGTATGATAGTTGCCAAGTCAGCGAAGTGTAGTATGTGACGGCGGTTGATGGCATTGAGGATTCTCTCGTCCCTGCAATTGTTGCAGAATACTGAGATCTCTTCCTCGCCGCGGCAATCTTTGATCTTGTTTTTGACAAGAAGGAATCTGGCCCAGAAGTGGTGGACCATTTCCTGAGGCTGCTGTTGTACGCTCATGAGAACACTTGTATTCGGGTGGGTGGGTGGATCGAAATCTGAACCCTGACCCAATTTGGGATTCGGAGTCTGAAGGTTTTCTGAACTTAACAGATCGGGCTCCGAGATATCCACTGATTTCTTAGGCCCGTCGTCCGATTCTATGTTCGGAGGGCAGGATGCATCTCCTCGCAGGTGGGTGTCCGACTCTTCGAAACCGAAGATCCAAACATAGTCCATCCTTAGTATGGGGGAAAGTTGTCGTCTCGCTCCTCGACTACCGCTATCTGGTGGGTGACCGGTGGAGATTTGAGTTCTCTCTGATCGGGTTTAAGCCCAATTTGATCGTAGTCTGTAGCGACCCCCAGGGCGGCGATGCAATCTAGGAGCTCGTTTAAGGACGAAGAATCTACTAGATCCATCTACTTGGAGTGTTCGGAGTCAATAAGAAGGGGGTTTTCGATGACCCGAGAGGTCATCGTCGGCTTAACGAGCAAACAAGCGGCCATGGTAAGGCCGCCCAGCCGGAGGGTTTGGGATGGAGCCAGCGCTCCTCCGGCGGTGATATTATCCTTGAGAATAAGGCGAGACATCGATCCAATCGTCGACATCATAGTCGAACTGTCAATGAAAGCACCAACGTCGGTGTCAAAACTGGCAGATCTCAGGTAGGGCATCCCGAACTGTGCATCTAAGGTCGATGGTAACAGGAGACAGGGGACACGATGTTTACCCTACGTCCTGCTTGATTGATCTTGATGAATATGAGTATTACAAGAGTTGATCTACCACGAGATCATGATGGCTAAACCCTAGAGGTCTAGCTTGTATGGCTATGGTAATGAATATCTCCCCCCTCCGGACTAAGTCCTCCGGTTTATATAGACACCGAGAGGATCTAGAGTTACACAAGGTCTGTTACAAAGAAAGGAATCTACATATTTGGTCGCCAAGCTTGCCTTCCATGCCAAGGAGAGTCCCATCCGGACACGGGTGCAGTCTTCGGTCTTCGTGTTCTTCACAGCCCATCAGTCCGGCCCATGGCTAACAGGCCGGACGCCTGAGGACCACTTAGTCCAGGACTCCCTCACAGAGAGCGATAAAATACCAATTCCTACTGCAGTAGGAATATAAAAAAATTTCCTAGGACTTCCTAATTTATCAGGATTTTTGGAGTTACAGAAGTGTTCGGGAGTTACAGATTACTACAGACTGTTCTGTTTTTGACAAATTCTGTTTTCGATGCATAGTTTGCTTGTTTTCTAGTTTCTATGGCTTATATTGCTTAATATAAATTGCAGAAATGGTAAGGTACAGTAGGCATGATGTGAGAAAAATTATGAATCTTGTCTTGACAGTACCTAAGCGGTGGTTTTCTTTCTTATACTAACGGAGCTTATGAGTTTTCTGTTGAGTTTTGTGTTGTGAAGTTTTCGAGTTTTGGGTAAATATTCGATGGACTATGGAATAAGGAGTGGCAAGAGACTAAGCTTGGGGATTCCCTGGATGGCATCCCCTCTTTCGTCTTTGTTCATCGGTAGCTTTACTTGGAGCTATATTTTTATTCACTACATGATATTTGTTTTGCTTGGAGCATCATTTTATTTTATTTTGTTTTGGTTGCTTTTTGAATAATATACCAAGATCTTAAATTCTTAAATGTTAGAGAGTCTTCACATAGTTTCATAATTATTCAACTACTCGTTGATCTTCACTTATATCTTTCAGATTAGATTTTCGTTTGCTCTAGTGCTTCACCTATATCTTTTAGAGAATGACGGTGGTTTTATTTTGAAGAAATAGATAAACTCTCATGCTTCACTTAAATTATTTTGAGAGTCCTAAACAACATGGTAATTTTCTTTGGTTATGAAACTAGTCCTTATATGATGGGCATCCGAGATGGGTATAATAAAAACTTTCATATAGAGTGCGTTGAATAGTAGGAGAAGTCTGATACTTGATGATTGTTTTCAGACATGAGGATGGTGATATTAGAGTCATGCTAGTTGAGTAATTGTGAATTTGATAAATACTTGTGTTGAGGTTTGCAAGTGTCGTAGCATGCATGTATGTTAACCGCTGTGTGACAAATTGGAAGCATGAGGTGTTTCTTTCATTGCCTTCCTTATGAGTGGCAGTCGGGGACGAGCGATGGTCTTTTCCTAATAATCTATCCCCCTAGGAGCATGCGATTAGTGCTTTGGGTTTGATGACTTGTAGATTTTTGCAATAAGTATGTGAGTTCCTTATGACTAATGTTGAGTCCATGGATTATACGCACTCTCACACTTCCATCATTGTTAGCCTCTTCGGTACCGTGCATTGCCCTTTCTCACCTTGAGAGTTGGTGCAGACTTCGCCGGTGCATCCAAACCCGGTGATATGATATGCTCTATCACACATAAGCCTCCCTATATCTTCCTCAAAACAACCACCATACCTACCTATTATGGCATTTCCATAGCCATTCAGAGATACATTGCCATGCAACTTTCCACCGTTCCGTTTATTATGACATGCTCCATCGTTGTCATATTTCTTTGCATGATCATGAAGCTGACACCATATTTGTGGCAAAGCCACCTTCATAATTCTTTCATACATGTCACTCTTGATTCGTTGCACATCCCGGCACAGCATCGGAGGCATTCACATAGAGTCATATTTTGTTCTAAGTATCGAGTTGTAATTCTTGAGTTGTAAGTAAATAAAAGTGTGATGTTTTTCAAATAAGTTTAAAAAACATTGAAGTGCCCGTGTAACAGATGTGTTCTCGTCCGAAACCCTGATACTCCGAAGGAGATTGTCCAGTTTGTACACGAAGTGCCTCCAGTTTTTGCCGTGACCCTCTGTACTCTTTCGCACATGCTATGCAGGTGAAATGATGATACCATGCCAAGTTTCAACATTTTCACAGTTCATTTTGTAGTGATTTTCAATTTCACGGTCATTTATCTCTCTAAACAATTAGGTAAATGACTAAAAATAGCAAATGATGTCAGAACATGTTGGAAATTGTTGACATCGCTTTGAATGCTGCATACTGAACACAAAAGAAGTCCGGAGTTCAAATAAGTTTAAAAAACATTGAAGTGCCCGTGTAACAGATAAGTTCTCGTCCGAAACCCTGATACTCCGAAAGAGATTGTTCAGTTTGTACACGAAGTGCGTCCAGTTTTTGTCGTGACCCTCTGTACTCTTTCGCACATGCTATGCGGGTGAAATGATGATACCATGCTAAATTTCAACATTTTCACACTTCATTTTGTAGTGATTTTCAATTTCACGCTCATTTAGCTCTTTAAACAATTCGGTAAATGACTGAAAAACAGCAAATGATGTCAGAAGATGTTGGAAATTGATGACGTCGCTTTGAATGCTACATACTGTACACAAGAAGTCCGGAGTTCAAATAAGTTATTATAAATAAAAAAGAGGTGCAATGCTGGTTAATTTGCTTCAAGCCTTTCGGAATAGTGGAGACTGCACTACACATAGCTTAGTGCAATCTATGCTATTCTGAAAGGCTTGAAGCTAAGCAACGTGCAGGTGAGCATTGCGCCTCTTCGTCATTGTCTCTGCACTCACGGCTTATAAACCGCTCATACTGCCTCTCTCTTGGCGAGGTGGGACTAAAAATCAGCTTACTAAGAAACTCTAGTACCGATTCATGCCATGAACCGGTACTAAAGGTCTTCGTGGGGGCCCTAGCCTGACCACAGCCACACTGGCCTCATTAGCACCGGTTCATGGCATGAACCGGTACTAAAGGTTGCCCATGAACCGGTACTAATAATGTCTGTCCGCCTAGCTGTTGGAACCGGCACTAGTGGTCACATTAGTGCCGTCTCAAATTCAAACCGGCACTAATGTGCTTCACATATGACCCTTTTTCTACTAGTGGATGGACAGCGGGCCAGCTATCAGGACCCCGATTCCATGTCACATCGATCTAGCCAGTAACACCTCATATCACTTTGCGGCCTCACGCACGGTATTCCCACGGGTGTCGCCGTACCATTACCCGGGACCGTTTGCGCCTTTTGGCTCACGTATGTGATAGTGTCGCTAGCATCCATATGACAGAGAACCCGGGCCGACATGGCTAGTCGTGAACCCAAAGCGGCACTAACTTACGGGGACGGGCATACATGAATCAACATCGAGCATGTCGGTCAGCAGCGTGCGAATCCGGGCTGTAGCACTGGGCTAACAAGACTCCGGTGAACCGGGCCGTAGCAGGCTAGGCAGGACTCCAGATGTCACCGCGTGACATTTCCCCGAAGGGACAAACACAAGAACGAAGTGAATCACATGCCTGCCAGTCAAGTGTTCTGGAGCAGTAGTGCTGGGCTAGCAGGACTCCGCTGAACCGGGCTGTAGCGGACTACTATGGCTCATGGGAGCACTAGACTACATTTCCCCATAAGAGAGGCTGTCAAGGATAAACAACTAGATTGTCGGATCCCACACATACCAAGCATTTCAATCATACACACAATATGCTCGATATGTGTAAATACAACATGGCATCACAACATAACTCTACGACTCAAGTATTTATTCATTAGGCTCCGAGGAGTGAGACATTACAAACATGGGTCTCATGACCCAACATTCAGAGCATACAAGCAACAAGCACATGCGGAAGCTTAACTTGTCTGAGTACAGACAACTACAAATGAAGAAGGCTCAGAAGCCTGACTATCTACCAGACCCTCCCAAAGTACAAGATCGTAGCTGAGGTAACAAGCCAAACATCGAAGTCCACGTGGAACCACTAGCGAGACTGACGTCTCTCTGCAAAACATAAAATAGGCAAACGTGAGTACAAATGTACCCAGCAAGACATACATCAGAACTAGCTACATATGCATCAGTATCAATAAAGGGGGTGGTGGAGTTTGACTGCCGCAAGCCAGCTTTGACGTGGTGGCTATCCTAAACTAAGACTGTTGGTAACTCTTTTGAGGTGGCGCACACGAGTCCACATATTCACCATATCAATACACCACTATGGATCCGCTCTCGTCTCCCTACGAGAAGGCCATCCATAACACTCACACTTATCTTGCGAGTTTTAGAGTATCCACTTTCACTTGTCTATGAACTATGCAAGGGGTCCAAGTTTCCATATCCGAGGAATCCGGCTATTCGAATAGATAATGATAACCCTGCAGGGGTGTACTTCTTCACACACGCTCTTGCCACTTACCACCATGTACACGTCATGTATCTCGGCAACCTTCAAGCGGAAGCCTGGTGAGGGAGTCGGCCACGACCTGACTAATCACACAAGTCTCTCGTCCAGGTTTATCACCTATTCGGGTTCCATCCGCAAGGAGATCCGTCCAGGGTGTCGCTCACGGCCCCAAACGATGTGTACATGGTTCCCAAGCCCACCATCCGGGTGCCACTTGGTACACCGGGCCACTGTGCCTAGTCTGTCCCAAGCCCACCTGAACTGGGTGCCACTTGGTAGAATACTAACACTACCTACAAACACCAGAAACTAGTTGCAACTCCTGGACAGAGATCGAGTTGATTAATAAGTCGAGAGAGCTTTGAGCGCCCGGAGCCCAATGTGTGGTAGTAACTGTTCATGGATCACAAAGACAGAACCCAGTTCCTGTGGACGGCTGCAATGAGAAAACCCACCATGTACTCCTATATGGTCTCTCACCGCTACCTTTACCAAATCGTGTTCACACACTTAACTCACACACAGTAGGACATGTTCACCACATTCCAATTCATCCTCGGTGAATCGGACCTGACTCAACTCTAAGCAGTAGCAGGCATGACAAACAAGCATGAATGAGTAGGCACATTAGGGCTCAAACAACTCCTACTTATGCTAGTGGGTTTCGTCTATTTACTGTGGCATTGACAGGTCATGCAGAGGAAAGGGGTTCAACTACCTCAGCATGTAATAGTTGAATCGCTGTTGTCCTAATGCAGTAAAAGAGAGCAGGATCGAGAGAGTGGGATTGTATTGGAATGAACAAGGGGGTTTTGCTTGCCTGACACTTCTGAAGAGGAACACACTTCATCGGTGTCATTGTTCTCGTCGTCGGTACACGTCTACCGAGAGGGGACAAACACCGGCAATTGAGAAAGAACACAATCAATGCAATGCCATAATATGATGCATGATCATGACATGGCAATATGCTGTGATTTGAGCTAATGCATCTAGCTATGATTTAAATTAAGTTGGTTTGAATACATGATTCAAATTCCAACTCCATATATGATTATTTAAATGCCCTTTATTTGTTTTGTCCAAAACAGAGGACAAATATTGTTCAAACATGCATGAAAATGGTACAGATGGATTCCTTGAATTTTTCTGATAATTTTTCGTATATAAATTATTTCATTCTGAGCTACGGTTGAATTTCTATGATTTTTAGAAGTTTGGGGTATTTTCTGAAAATAATAAATCATTTAAGATTTATTTAAATTCCAGAAAGGAATTATTGCGTCAGCATGACCTCAAAGTGACGTCGGAAGGTCAACGACTCGGTCCAGGTCAAACCTGACGTGTGGGGTCCACACGTCAGTGACATAGTTAACTACTAGGGTTAATTAAAATTAAACTACCCTAATCTAGATTAGTTAAGGCCTGGGCCCACATGTCAGTGGCACTTGCTCTAATTGGTGATTAAGTTAAAACTATTAGGGCACTGGGCCCACTAGTCAGTGACTATAGGTTGGTTAGCTGGCGGCGATTAGCACTAATCACGCGGCCACGTCAGCACCCCGGAGTTATGCCGGCGACGACCAGAAATGCGGCAGAGGTTAGCCGGACTTGCGCTGCAGTCGACGGTTGGGGGCAGAGAGCATCTACAGGGAGCTGGCGGGGTGGCGCATCCAACAGTGGCGGTGGCTGGGGCTGGGCTGGCCGGAGCTCCCCGGAACGGAGCTCGCGGCAGCGGCCGGAGTTCGGCCAACAACGGTTTGGGCGATGCGGGGCACGGAAGGAGCCGTGGATGGTCGTGTTCGACTCGAGGGAGTGCAGTGAGTGCATCCGTGATATCGGACACAAGCTTGTGCAGCCGTAGCCATGGTGGTGTCATGGCCGGTGGCGGGGAGATCTCGACCTCGACGGTGGGCTAGTTAAGGCGCGCTATCGCAGAAGGGAACAGGGGGGAAGCGATCAGGGGCTCACTGGGGGCGGAGGAGAAGGTCAGCAGGCTCGGGGACGCGTCGGAGCCGGAGCATGGTCGCCGGCGATCTCGGTGACCCGAGGAGGAAGAAGACATCGGGGACGGTGCTCCGGGGCTCTTCCCGTCGCGTGGCTTGGTGTAGAGGGCGTATGGGTCGACGGCGGAGCCCGAGGTCACGTAGGAGAAGCACGGGGGAGGCTGTCGCTGTGGCGGTGCTCGTCGGCGGCCTTGGGTGGCAGCGGTGCAAGTGCTGGGGGAGAGAGGGAGGAACCAGAGAGGGGGGGAAGATGCAGGGGGTGCCGTGGCGCTCTTGGCGCCCTCCAGCAGCAGCGGCGACAAGTAGGAGGTGGCCGGGGCGCGTGCTTTCGTGCGGTGACCACACGCCTCTCATCCTCCTGGCGGGAGGTTGAGGGTGACTGGCACTACGCTGTGGGCTGGGCCGCACAGTAGCAGGCCAGCCTGCTGGACAGGTAAGTGCCAGGTAAGTTTCTCCTTTCTCTATTTTGTTTCTGTTTTCTATTTCTGACATTTGTTTTAATTTGGTTTTTGAACCAAACTAATTTTGTTGCTTCTGATAAACTTTGCAGGGACTAAAAGGATTATTCCAAAGCCCCTCAACAAAAATCAGAATTATTGGAGTAATAAAGTATTTATAGTATTTATTTGCTCCAATTCAAAATACAATATGTGTTAATTCAACAATCCAAAATGTCATGCAAAAATGTGCATCACCTCTGGTTGCTGTTTCCAGCATTTTCCAAAAATGATGAACATTTTTGAAGGCCATTTGGGTTCACTGGAAAATATTTTAGTTGAACCTGGTGGATTCCTTTTATGCTAGGGTTTGAACATCCCCCATTTCAAGTTTCCATGAAAGTTAAACATGATGCAAGCAAGATGCAAACACTAGGCAGCACTAGAAGCTAGGGATGTGACAGCTCACCCCTACTAAACAAGAATCTCGTCCCGAGATTCAAGTCGTGAGGTAAGGAGATAGAGGGACACAAGCTAACACAATCTTCACGATCTAGATGTCTTTCTCGAGGATGTTGATTCATTGCATCACCTTGATCTCGACGTCTTGCTTTGAGAACTACATCCAACATGACAATGAGTAGAAAGGGGAGAATTTAAGAAGAATCGATCTTCCTGAGGTTCGAGCAACTTAGGATCATCTTAATGATCACAAGATCAACTCATGGGATGAGACATAGAAACATCTCTGGAGCTGAGAGGCAAAACAAGCATTAGGAGGGACGGAAGAAACAATTTGACGAGGGTTTCAAAGTAGCGGGGAAAAATTGCCATTCCATATCGGGGTACCTCAGGAAAGATGACTCGTGGAATTATTCCCTTAAGTGGCAAAAAGAATTACTTTTGATACAGAGTTCATTGATGCTCTCTATTCCAGCCTAAGTCAATTCACAAATGATCATTTTGAAGAAGTTCGAAAGGATGGCATACTCAGACTAGAATGGATGATGTGGACTACCTTGTTGAAGACAACGCAATGGATGATTTTGCTCATCATCGAAAAATGGATGGGACCCATGGTAGGACCACTTCTGAACATGATCCGGAACAACAATTGCTGAGCAGGGCAGCCCATGGGAGATTGGCACAATGACGGTGCAAGCTAGGAACAACATGCAGATGTTGGGGATTTTTTCAACCATCATATTTTCCTGATATTCAGATCTGGTTGGTAACAGGATATTTCAGGCGTCATGTCTGGAAAAGAAAGTTTGCAAAACAAACCGACGAGATGACGTTGCGAGATTCAAGGGAAATGAACTACGATAGCAAGCTCCAAAATATGAGCTGGTTCTGCTACATACATGTGAACACACTGTCCCAGACAAGCATGATCACGTAGTAGTCTTATAATAAAACACTACCAAGTTCTGATTGGGAACCATCATTGTGGAGAGCGAAGTCCTGCGCATGTACCTTTGGGTCCTTAAGGGTTAGCACTCAAGAACTTCTTTTCCTTGAACAACTCAATCATCGGCTTGGTGTGCTAGGGAATACATATGGAGTGGAGGCAATTAATCTACCAAACCATAGAATACATTCACACATGCATAACTGACTTGGGATGGTACCAGAGGAAACAAAAACAATCTTTCTCGAACTCACAGGGGCAACTTGCACCAAATGCACATGAATTCGGGGAAGTCACTTCTTCCATCCAAGCATAAGCTTCATGAACGGAACACGAAGGCATTGCTTACAAAATTTCCAACACTTGATTGACGTTCAACATGAATCATGGGGGAGACAAAATGCTGCTGATGGGCTCAACAACAACTCATCGGAATTTCCATATCACTGGACTCCCACCATCATGTGAACACGGTGATAGCAATGGTCAGACCAAAGGATGTAATGATGTATGCTCGAGGGATCAACCACGAGTAAGACAACATTACGAACATCATTGGTTCTGATTTGACTTGACAATAGCCCATACTCAAGTCAAAGTTTTGACAAGGCAATAGATCCAACAACTGATCCCGAGGGCCAATCGATGGAGATATCATCTTTCTTCAACACACATACACACCAAAAAGATAACCCTTAACATGAACTAAGTCAGATAATCTTTTATCTTCCAACACTCCAAGTTGTTGTTTGGCTTAACCAACTAGCTCAGGGGTATCCCACACAGATTCTTGGAGAATGGGTGGTTTGGAGGAAAACCAACATGATCACGGACTCAACATAGCGGTCAGGTGACAACCTGGTAATACTTCCGAGAAGATATTCGGAACATCACGAACCACCAATATGTTACTAAGCTCGAGAACAATCTTGCTTTTCAGAGCAAGACAATATGATCAAATAACCAAGGGATTGAATAATCCTCACTCATTGATCGAGGAGTGCACCAGAAATAAGGACTAGGTAGCTCAATCTATCCTAGATTGATGATTCAATAAGCAACACGCTAGGAATGAGAATATGGTCCATTTACTACCAAGCAACTAGTTGCTAGGAGTATTGATTTCACACATCATGATTCACTTGTCGGTATTCCGGTCGCAGCAACACGGGAACCGAGGAATGAACAACGATGGCGAGAGGTGTCACTGTATCAAGAATTCATAAGATGGTGTGCAATTCCCATGACATTCTTGACATAAGACGGTAATACTTCAGGGTAGAACAGAATCAAAAGCTGGATTGGCATTTTGATCTGCAAAATTCAACTACTTTGACCCAATCCTAGATATGGATGAGGTACTGGAGTTTGTTTCTCCTAGTCATTCTGAAATAGAATGGCTTGACGGACCACAAAAATAATAGGCATCGATAACATGAACGCACAACTATTCTTGACTATCAAATGATAGACGGGGGTCAGAATACAACTAAAGAGAACAACTCAAGGAACATATAACTTTTTGAGTTGTGGATTCATGGGTTAGTATGTCAAAACGAGTTCAACATATTTCTTCTGGATAACCCATGCAGAATGATAGAACTGGCAGAGTCACAATATAAATGGAGTACTCCTCAAGAGCACCCTGGTTGTGATCTTTTGGTTCAAAAGAACTTCTGCCATGATGGTTCATGGTATTGGAAGAATGACATATCATGGACCTCAAGGACTATCGCAAAGGTTACTAATATCTTAAGGGAACTAGCAAGTACTAACAACATGAAGTAGGGTGAATCTCGGGTTCAAAAGCCCAGGTGTAGAATACCTACTACTAAGTAGCATCACGAGATGCTTTCTAGAATGGTGGCCAGAATCATCACACTGGGAACACCAAACATGGCTAGATTACTAACTCTAAGTTACCCTAGTGTCATAATAACAATTCAACATATATGTCGAGGCAATAGAGTACCTCAGCTCACCGATTAGTGTGCTTAATCTGGCCCAAAAGGACATCAGGAATGGGAGGAAGGGATTTGCAGATGCATCAGATTGTTTAGAAACCTGGGACGACTCGGACAGCATAACGGCTGTAAATGCTCAAAATGATTTGAGACATCATGCAAAATGGTGTCATAACCACTCAACATCACGATATCAAGGTTCTGAGGCCAGCTATGAACATATGGAAGTAGTAGGAACTGAACTGAGGCTTGAACTCAACAATCCTAGGCAACTACGCTTTAGTAACATGTCATCCTGAGAGATAGAAGAGAAGCCTAGTTCTTAATCCCCGTAGAAAAGAAGAGGTTGACTCAGATCAGAAGGGCATAAGGTAAAGGAGTAAAAAGAGCCTTACGTTCCCTTCCACAATCAATTCCCTTACATAACTAAAGCATTTCTAGACACAACTTCGACTGGTTTGGCTTGGTAATCCTACAGGCAGTCAGGCTCTGGTACCAAAGCTGTCAGGACCCCGATTCCAAGTCACATCGATCTAACCGGTAACACCTCATATCACTTTGCGGCCTCACACACGGTATTCCCACGGGTGTCGCCTTACCATGGCCCAGGACCGTTTGCGCCTTTTGGCTCACGTATATGATAGTGTCGCTAGGATCCATATGACAGAGAACCCGGGCCGACATGGCTAGTCGTGAACCCAAAGCCGCACTAACTTACGGGGAAAGGCATACATGAATCAACATCGAGCATGCCGGTCAGCAGCGTGCGAACACGGGCTGTAGCACTAGGCTAACAGGACTCCGGTGAACCGGGCTGTAGCATGCTAGGAAGTACTCTGGATGTCACCGCGTGACATTTCCCCAAAGGGACAGACACAGGAACGAAGTGAATCATATGCCGGCCAGTCAAGTGTTCCGGAGCAGTAGTGCTGGGCTAGCAGGACTCCAGTGAACCGGGCTGTAGCGGACTACTATGGCTCATGGGAGCACTAGACTACATTTCCCCATAAGAGAGGCTGTCAAGGATAAACAACTAGATTGTCGGATCCCACACATACCAAGCATTTCAATCATACACACAATATGCTCGATATGTGTAAATACAACATGGCATCACAACATAACTCTACGACTCAAGTATTTATTCATTAGGCTCTGAGGAGCGAGACATTACAAACATGAGTCTCATGACCCAACATTCAGAGCATACAAGCAACAAGCACATGCGGAAGCTTAACTTGTCTGAGTACAGACAACTACAAATGAAGAAGGCTCAGAAGCCTGACTGTCTACAAGACCCTCCCAAGGTACAAGATCGTAGCTGAGGTAACAAGCTAAACGTCGAAGTCCACGTGGAACTACTAGTGAGACTGAGGTCTCTCTTCAAAACATAAAATAGGCAAACGTGAGTACAAATGTACCCAGCAAGACATACATCAGAACTAGCTACGTATGCATCAGTATCAATAAAGGGGGGTGGTGGAGTTTGACTACAGCAAGCCAGCTTTGACGCGGTGGCTATCCCGAACTACGACTGCTGGTAACTCTTTTGAGGTGGCGACACGAGTCCACATATTCACCACATCAATACACCACAATGGATCCGCTCCCGTCTCCCTACGAGAAGGCCATCCATAGCACTCACGCTTATCTTGTGAGTTTTAGAGTATCCACTTTCACTTGTCTATGAACTATGCAAGGGGTCCAAGTTTCCATATCCGAGGAATCTGGCTATTCGAATAGATAATGATAACCCTGCAGGGATGTACATCTTCACACATGCTCTGGCCACTTACCACCATGTAAACTTCGTGTATCTCGGCAACCTTCAAGCGGAAGCCTGGTGAGGGAGTCGGCCATGACCTGACTAATCACACAAGTATCTCGTCCAGGTTTATCGCCTATTCGGGTTCCATCCGCAAGGAGATCCGGCCGGGGTGTCGCTCACGGCCCCAAACGATGTGTACAGGATTCCCAAGCCCACCATCCGGGTGCCACTTGGTACACCGGGCCACTGTGCCTAGTCTGTCACAAGCCCACCTGTACCGGGTGCCACTTGGTAGACTACTAACACTACCAAGAACACCAGAAACTAGTTGCAACTCCTGGACAGAGATCGAGTTGATTAATAAGTCGAGAGAGCTTTGAGCGCCCGGAGCCCAATGTGTGGTTGTAACTGTTCATGGATCACAAACACAGAACTCAGTTCCTGAGGTACGGCTGCAATGAGACAACCCACCATCTACTCCTAAATGGCCTCTCACCGCTACCTTTACCAAATTATCTTCACACACTTAACTCACACAAAGTAGGACATGTCCACCACATTCCAATTCATCCCCGATGAATCGGACCTGACTCAACTCTAAGTAGTAGCAGGCATGACAAACAAGCATGAATGAGTAGGCACATCAGGGCTCGAACAACTCATACTCATGCTAGTGGGTTTCATCTATTTACTGTGGCAATGACAGGTCATGCAGAGGAAAGGGGTTCAACTACCGCAACATGTAACAGTTGAATCGCTATTGTCCTAATGCAGTAAAAGAGAGCAGGAGAGAGAGAGAGAGTGGGATTGTATCGGAATGAACAAGGGGGTTTTGCTTGCCTGACACTTCTGAAGAGGAACACACTTCATCGGTGTCATTGTTCTTGTTGTCGGTACGCGTCTACCGAGAGGGGACAAACACCGGCAATTGAGAAAGAACACAATCAATGCAATGCCACAATATGATGCATGATCATGACATGGCAATATGCTGTGATTTGAGCTAATGCATCTAGCTATGATTTAAATGAAGTTGGTTTGAATACATGATTCAAATTCCAACTCCATATATGATTATTTAAATGCCCTTTATTTGTTTTTTCCAAAACAGAGGACAAATATTGTTCAAACATGCATGAAAATGGTACAGATGGATTCCTTGAATTTTTCTGATAATTTTTCATATATAAATTATTTCATTCTGAGCTACGGTTGAATTTCTATGATTTTTAGAAGTTTGGGGTATTTTCTGAAAATAATAAATCATTTAAGATTTATTTAAATTCCAGAAAGTAATTATTGCGTCAGCATGACCTCACAGTGACGTCAGTAGGTCCACGGCTCGGTCCAGGTCAAACCTAATGTGTGGGGTCCACACGTCAGTGACACAATTAACTACCAGGGTTAATTAAAATTAAACTAACCTAATCAAGATTAGTTAAGGCCTGGGCCCACATGTGAGTGGCACTTGCTCTAATTAGTGATTAAGTTAAAACTATTAGACCACTGGGCCCACTAGTCAGTGACTATAGGTTGGTTAGCTGGCGGCGATTAGCACTAATCACGCGGCCACGTCAGCACGCCGGAGTTTGGCCGGCGACGACCAGAAACGTGCCGGAGGTTAGCCGGACTTGCGCTGCAGTCGACGGTTGGACGCGCAGAGAGCATCTACGGGGAGCTGGCGGGGTGGCGCATCCAATGGTGGCGGTGGCTGGGGCTGGGTTGGCCGGAGCTCACCTGAACGGAGCTTGCGGCGGCAGCCGGAGTTCGGCCAACAACGGTTTGGGTGATGCGGGGTACGGAAGGAGCCGTGGATGGTCGTGTTCGACTCGAGGGAGTACGGTGAGTGCATCTGTGAGCTCGGACGCGAGCTTGTGCGGCCGTAGCCACCGTGGTGACATGGCCGACGGCGGGGAGATCTCGACCTCGACGGTGGGCTAGTTAAGGCGCGCTATCGCAGAAGGGAACATGGGGGAAGCGATCAGGGGCTCACTGGGGGCGGAGGAGAAGGTCAGCGGGCTCGGTGACGCGTCGGAGCGGGAGCACGGTCGCCGGGGATCTCGGTGGCCCGAGGAGGAAGAAGACGTTTGGGTAGCGCTCCGGGGCTCTTCCCATCGCGTGGCTTGGTGTAGACGGCATATGGGTCGACGGCGGAGCTCGAGGTCACGTAGGTGAGGCACGGGGAGGCTATGGCCGCGGCGGTGCTCGTCGGCGGCCTCGGGTGGCAGCGGCGCGAGCGCTGGGGGAGAGAGGGAGGAACCAGAGAGGGGGGAAGATGCAGGGGGTGCCGTGGCGATCTTGGCGCCCTCCAGCAGCATCAGCGCCAAGCAGGAGGTGGCCGGGGCACGTGCTTGCGTGCGGTGGCCACGCGCCTCTCATCCTCCTGGCGGGAGGTTGAGGGTGACTGGCACTACGCTGTGCGCTAGGCCCCACAGTAGTAGGCCGGCCAGCTGGACATGTAAGTGCCAGGTAAGTTTCTCCTTTCTCTATTTTGTTTCTGTTTTCTATTTCTGACATTTGTTTTAATTTTGTTTTTGAACCAAACAAATTTTGTTGCTTCTGATAAACTTTGCAGGGACTAAAAGGATTATTCCAAAGCCCCGCAACAAAAATCAGAATTATTGGAGTAATAAAGTATTTATAGTATTTATTTGCTCCAATTCAAAATACAATATGTGTTAATTCAACAATCCAAAATGTCATGCAAAAATGTGCATCACCTATGGTTGCTGTTTCCAGCATTTTCCAAAAATGATGAACATTTTTGAAGGCCATTTGGGTTCACTGGAAAATATTTTAGTTGAACCTGGTGGATTCCTTTTATGCTAGGGTTTGAACATCCCTCATTTCAAGTTTCCATGAAAGTTAGACATTATGCAAGCAAGATGAAAACACTAGGCAACACCAGAAGCTAGGGATGTGACACCACCTCCGCCGGCCTCCTCCCCCAAAGTTACGCATAGTGCTGAAGTGTTGTCTCGGAGGACCCTTCCGGGTCACGGGGAGGTGCGGGGAGCAGCGACGGTGGTGCCCGAGGGCGATATCCCTACTACCGTAAACATGGGGAAATCGACCCCCATGGAGACTGACGACGGGGCCCATGCCCAATTCGGCCCCCAACCGAATATTAACCTGAGACCAATATGGCTCCGGAATCAGGTGGGCAATCTCCTTCAAAAGAAGGGGGTGCGCAAATCCCACCAGTGACCTCTGTCATTCCGGAGGCGCCGGATACTCTGGTGGAAGCACCTCAGAGTGCCATCATTGTAGAAGAACATCGTACCCTTATGGGTATAGTGGTTGAAAGTGTTCAGTCCGCCAAAAGCGGATTGAATGAGGCCTATACTAGCCTTCTGAGAGGCTTTGAGGTACGTAATATAATACCTTTTGGCTATATGAGAAAAAGTGTCTGTGTATAGATATTAGCCCCTAAGACTCTATTCAGCATTCACAAGGAAAGGCCGAACAGAGGATCTAATGACTCAATCAGGAGATTAACACACATATCTATTTGGACCAAACAGGATGCGACGCAGGCGTCAGCTACCCATGCCGCCAAAGCATATGAGCCGAGGCGGAAGTTAGAGGAAAAGCAAGGTACGTGATACCGAAAATGCTTCTGAAATAATATTAGCAATACTTTTCGATCTGAATGAGTCTTATAACTTTGCTCATAGCTGACGCACCTGATGTCAATACCCTCAAGAGCGCGCTGGCCGAGGCCAAGAAAGAGGCGGAGGAGAAAGGAGCTGCCTGCCTAAGACATGAGTCAAGGGTGGAGGAAGTCCAGCAAGAGCTCAAGGATGCTATAAGCAAATGTGAGTCCTTAGAGCACAAAATATCGGATCAAAAATCCAAGCTTGCTAAGGCCCTCCATAGTGCTCAGGAGGCCCAGACTGAAGCCCAAAACGCCTGCCTGGAGATCCAGGAGGCGAAGCAAATTGCGGCTGGTAAGGCCTTTAACATGCAGAGCAAATTTGCGAGGAAAAAATACATCTTCCTTACCCGGATTTGGAGTTCTCTAGGAGCGTTTGCGGACCTGCCCCGGAGTGTTGCCGATGCTATGGAGTTCTTCCGAGCCAAAGAGGGGAGCTCGACAAAAAATCTATTCTGCTCGCAGTACCTTGCGCATGAGCATCCCGTGCCCCTCGGCGATCAGCTGAAGCAGTTGGCTGAACTGCATAGGGTGGCTGGACTGGCCATGAGGGATTTTTATAATCCGCCTGTGGCCTGCCGAACCCATACCCAGTAGCTACATCAGGCTCGTGAAGCGGCTGGTCAGTGCCTGCCCCCATCTTGATGTCGTGAACCGGTCAGTTTGGATCGAAGGTGTGCGGATGGCCTTCGCCCGTGTCAAAGTGAAGTGGGTGAAGATGGACGTCGTCAAGCTCGCAACTGAGGGACTGCCCCCAGGCAAAGAGCACCGCACGCCAGAGCGGTATTTCAATGATGTCCTAGAAGGATCTCGCATTGTAGATGGCTAGTGTTTGAAGGACATCCTTTTGAATGAATGTATCCTATGTTGTCCAATCCTATATTATGAAACAAGGCTTATGTATGATATGTTGATTGCTTTATTTAAAATAGTTTCCTCCTATGCGGCCGTTTACAACATCTGAGAGTTGGCCAGTCGTTGGCTTCAGCCCCCACGTAGGTAGTACGGGGGTGTTCGGGATAGCACCTAAAAACACTTGACCTAGTGACTTGGTCCGTGAAGGAGGTGTTAGTGCAGCGAACCAGGCAATCAGCCTATATGGCTTTATCACTCTCACTTAGCCATAGGTGTTTTATAATGGGAGTATAGGCGCAGCCCCTAGTATTGTTCGGTTATCCGAACTTGGGTGTTGTGGATGCTCGGCCGGGTGAAGGCAGGTCTGTCGTGTAATGCGGAAAAAATCGCAAGAGATTTATAATTAGTCACCAAATAGTTGACCAGCTCTTGCCGCATCATGACAGTCAGTTTTCGCTTTCTCTACTGAGGTGTCTGTCCAGATGAACCGAAAACACAATCGCAGTAGTTATCCCTTTACTACCTTAGTCAAACAAGCGGAACATAAGGTAGTAAGCACAGGAGCTGGGCAACCCAACTATTGACCGAAGACATGATTCGGAGCCGATGCATATAATGCTATATTTGGGACGCCGAATTGCACTGTGAAAGTGTTCGAACTTTGTTTAGTTTAAAAAAATTATGTATGTGGAGCCCCTGGCGATTTAAGTCGTACCGAGGTGTACATGACAATCGGACAAAAACAGGGAGACACAGATTAAGAAATAGGCCAATATCGCATAGGTTGGGCTGAAAATTGTTTCCATTATAGTCTGACTAATACATCAAAACGTATTGGTACAAATAGTGCAGTAAGCAACAAGGCTATTTTACATGCCGACCACAAGGGAAAGCTTTGTATGTGTCCTGAAAACGGACGAGGTGATCTTTAAAGACCTTGTAGGTATTCTGCCACGCGTCTATGCTGCTTTTTCGCCTTGGTGTATTGTCCTTTGAGAGGATCATTGATCGGTGTTTTCATGATAGGCCTCGAAAATAGGCCTTGGTACCGTTGAAAAGGTGATGTGGGTTGTGAGGAACCTGAAGAAGAAAAAAAGAAAATATGAGTGTCCGGATAGGGTCTAGCCGTATTGTGGACTTTATCTTTATTATGCCTCCGTCCTTTCCCATGGTATCTGTAGTGCGTAATTATGCACGCGTGGAACATATGCGACAATTTGTTAGGGGTTGAGATGGAGGCTGAATTGCTAATCGAGCTCCTGATGAGCTAGATTGTCGTACTATGGGGTAGTCCGGACTCGTTTAACAGTGTCTAGGGACTTGGTTGCCGATGTAATAGTCGGCTTGATAAGGCTGCCATGTACTTCCGCTGCCAGGGCCACGGTGTGCTCCTTAGTACGGAGGGAGCGTTCCAAGTTTCCATTGACCGTTACAACGCCGCGTGGTCCAGGCATCTGGAGTTTGAGATAGGCATAGTGTGGGAACGCATTGAAGCGAGCTAACGCGGTTCGTCCGAGCAATGCATGGTAGCCACAACGAAAGGGGACGATGTCGAAGATCAAGTCTTCGCTTCGGAAGTTGTCCGACCAATCAAAGACAACCTCCAATGTGATTGAGCCCGTGCAGCGGGCCTCTACACCAGGTATTACTCCTTTAAAGGTAGTTTTGGTAGGCTTGATTCTTGACAGATCAATGCCCATCTTGCGGACTGTATCCTGATAGAGCAGGTTAAGGCTGTTGCCTCCGTCCATGAGGACTTGCGTAAGGTGGAATCCGTCAATGATTGGGTCGAGGACAAGTGCGGCCGAACGTCTATGACGAATACTGGTCGGATGGTCCCAGCGATCGAAGGTGATTAGACAGGCCGACCATGGGTTGAATTTTGGGGCGACTGGCTCTATCACATAGACACCCCTTAGCACGCGCTTGCGCTCCATCTTGGGGATATGAGTGATGTATAGCATATTTACCGTTTTCACTTCGGGGGGGAATTTCTTCTGTCCCCCTATTTTCGGTTGACGAGGCTCCTCGTCATCATCCTCGATGGGCGACCCTTTCTCCTTATGTTTGGTATTTAACTTAACGGCCTGTTTAAAGACCCAACAACTTCGGTTGGTATGATTGGCACGCTTGTCGGGGGTGTCATGAATCTGGCAGGGTCGATCGAGTATTCGGTCCAAGCTGGATGAGCCCTCTCTGTTTCTTTTGAATGGCTTCTTCCACTGACCGGACTTGGAGCCGCTCAATCCGGCGTTGACCGCCATGTCTTCAGTACTGTCATTATTGCTGCAGTGCTTGTGTTTATTGCATCGGGGCCTGCCGTTGTTATTCTTAGCTTTGGAAGTGCCAAGCTTGCTTGTACTATTACTGCTATGGGCTAGCCAGCTGTCTTCGCCCGCACAAAAGTGGGTCATGAGTGCTGTGAGGGCTGCCATGGACTTCGGCTTCTCTTGGCCGAGGTGTCGGGCGAGCCATTCATCGCGAATGCTATGTTTAAAGGCCGCTAGGGCTTCGGTGTCTGGACAATTGACAGTCAGGTTCTTTTTAATGAGGAACCTAGTCTAGAATTTTCTGGCAGACTCTCCGGGCTGCTAGACAATATGACTTAGGTCATCAGCATCTAGAGGCCGGATGTAGGTGCCTTGGAAGTTGTCTCTAAAGGCGTCCTCCAGGTCTTCCCAGCTTCCAATAGAGTTTTCTGGGAGGTTGTTTAGCTAGTGCCGAGCTGGCCCCTTAAGTTTTAGGGGGGGGGGTATTTGATGGCGTGTAGATCGTCACCGAAAGCCATGTGAATGTGGAGAAGAAAATCTTCAATCCATACTACGGGATCTATTGTGCCGTCTTATGATTCAATGTTCACGGGTTTAAACCCTTCTGGGAACTGGTGCTCCATTACCTTGTCGGTGAAGCATAGGGGGTGTGCGGTGCCTCTATATCGGGCCATGTCATGACGCAGCTCGGATGGAGTCCGTATGCGGTTTTCGGCCCAGGCATGGTTGTGCTTGTCGCGTCAGGATTGATAACCGTCCTCTCACGCCGGGGCACGCCCCCACGATCCATAGATTGATCTGGTCTGACCTGCTCTATTTTCCAGGTCCTATTGTAGGTCATATGTGTATCCCCGAGCTGTTGTTTCTCTACTTTGACGACGAGGTGGTGCGGGCTGGTGTTTGGGTTGAGTTGCCGTTCTGCCCCAACCACGTGGTGGTCGGTCAGGTCTGTCAGTCGCGTTACGCATGGGTGGTATGGGCTCTAGCACCTCATCGTCGAATTGGGGTAGTAGTTAACGCTTCGTGTAACTCTTTGTTGGGCGTTTGAAGCCATATTCATCGGCTGCCAGGACATTAGTCCATCTGTCGTTGAGCAGATCTTGGTCAGCTTGAAGCTGCTGCTACCTTTTTTAGGCTTCTTGCAGTGGCTTTTAGCCGGCGCTTAAAGCGCTCTTGTTCGAGGGGTTACTCTGGCACGATGAAATCTTTGTCACCGAGGCTCAGCTCATCCAAGGAGACTGGTAGATAGTTGCTATCCTCCGAGTCTTCGTTCCCTGCTTGATCATCAAGGTGAATTTGCCCGTCCTCCCGATCATCCTGTTCGGATGTTGGTTTGATGGGGTCTTCTTGGTCTCCGGCGCTCTTCGGAGTGTCATTGCCTCCGGTGCCGGTATTGTTGTCTTTTCCGCGACGCAATTTAGAGCGGCGCCACTGACATCGATACTTTGGTGGTATCTCAGGAGGTTCGTCCTTGACTGGATCCTTCTCATCATCGCCGTCGCCTTCTTTCGGTGTGCCCACCATGTACACGTCTTATGAGGAAGTGGTCGTCCAGCGTCCGGTGAACGGCGGGTTTTGGGCCTGCTACTCTCCGGCATCGTCGTCCATACCATTGATGTCTTCGGAGGCGTAGTCAAGCATGTCAGTTAGATCCTCGACAGTGGCTATAAAGTGGGTGGCGGGTGGGAAGTAAAATTCCCTATTTTCAGCCCCTAGTCCGGGCTAGACGCAGTTCGGAAGCGGTTCCTCTTTGATGGCGAGGTATCGCATTAAGTCTAGAGCCTTGTTTAAGAGTGAGGTTTGGACAGGGACCGAAGTTCCCTGGCCAAGCTTGCATGACGCGGACTTCGAGGGTTCAGAGCTAGTGTCCGGAGAAGAGCCCGGCTTTGTGATGACTGCCGGTGGCGCTATCCTCTCCGGTTCTCGAGTGTTGAGCTCTATAGCCGTAGAGAGTACGGCGGGCCTTAGACTCCCGTCTTCGGACCTGGTGACGCACTCCAGATCTAAGGCCGGAGTGGTTGCTGGAGTCGCGAAACCTTGGAAGATCAAGTGTCCTCGGATATCAGTGGCATAGTTTAGATTTCCCAAACTGATATGGAGGGGCGTAGCTGTCGATCTGCTCCAGGTGACCAACCGAGTTGGCACGCAGTGGGAAGCCGCCGAATACGAAGATCTGTCCGGGGAGAAAATATCCTTCCCGGTAGCATTTTTGTAGATGATGGACAGAGCCATCGAGCCTTTTGATGATGGCACAGTGGAACTCTCAATGAAAGCACCAATGTCGGGGACAAAACCGGAAGATCTCGGGTATGGGGTCCCGAACTGTGCGTCTAAGTATCGAAGATAATAGGAGATAGGGGACACGATGTTTACCCAGGTTCAGGCCCTCTTGATGGAGGTAATACCCTACGTCCTTCTTGATTGGCTTTGATGAGTATAGTGGTTACAAGAGTTGATCTACCACGAGATCGTAATGGCTAAACCCTAGACGTCTAGCCCGTATGATTGTGATTGCCTCTATGGACTAAACCTTCCGGTTTATATAGACACCGGAGGGGGTTAGGGTTGTACAGAGTCGGTTTATAGAGAAAGGAATCTTCATATCCGCATGCCAAGCTTGCCTTCAATGCCAAGGAGAGTCCCATCTGGACACGGGGGAAAGCCTTGTATGTTGTATCTTCGCAGCCCATTAGTCCGGCACATGTTACATATCCCGGATGCCCGAGGACCCCCTACTCCAGGACCCCCTCAGTCATGTTCATCCAGTGGCAACGTGTCAGGACCCCGATTCCAAGTCACATCGATCTAGCCGGTAACACCTCATATCACTTTGCGGCCTCACGCACGGTATTCTCACGGGTGTCGCCTTACCATGGCCCGGAACCGTTTGCGCCTTTTGGCTCACGTATATCATAGTGTCGCTAGCATCCATATGACAGAGAACCCGGGACGACATGACTAGTCGTGAACCCAAAGTGGCACTAACTTACGGGGACATGCATACATGAATCAACATCGAGCATGTCGGTCAGCAGCGTGCAAATCTGGGCTGTAGCACTGGGCTAACAGGACTCCGGAGAACCGGGCTGTAGTAGGCTAGGCAGGACTCCGGATGTTACCGCGTGACATTTCCCCAAAGGGACAGACATAGGAACAAAGTGAATCACATGCCGGCCAGTCAAGTGTTCCGGAGCAGTAGTGCTGGGCTAGCAGGACTCCGATGAACCGGGCTGTAGCGGACTACTATGGCTCATGAAAGCACAAGACTACATTTCCCCATAAGAGAGGCTACCAAGGATAAACAACTAGGTTGTCAGATCCCACACATACCAAGCATTTCAATCATACACACAATATGCTCAATATGTGCAATACAACATGGCATCACAAAAAGACTCTACGACTCAGAGTATTTATTCATTAGGCTCCGAAGAGCCAGATATTACAAACATGGGTCTCATGACCCAACATTCAGAGCATACAAGTCAAAGCACATGCGAAAGCTTAACATGTCTGAGCACAGACTTCTACAAATGAAAAAGGCCGAGAAGCCTGACTATCTACCAGATCCTGCCGAGGGCACAAGATCGTAGCTGAGGTATCAAGCTAAACTTCGAAGTCCACACGGAACTACTAGCGAGACTGACGTATCTCTGCAAAACATAAATTAAGAAAACGTGAGTACAAATGTACCCAGCAAGACTTACATCAGAACTAACTACATATGCATCGGTATCAGCAAGGGGGGCGGTGGAGTTTAACTGTAGCAAGCCAACTTTGACTCAGTGGCTATCCTGAACTACGACTGCAAGTAACTCTTTTGGGGTGGTGCACACGAGTCTGCATATTCACCGTATCAATACTCCACTATGGATCCGCTCCCGTCTCCCTACGAGAACGCCATCCATAGCACTCACGCTTATCTTGCGCATTTTAGAGTATCCACTTTCACTTGTCTATGAACTATGCAAGGGGTCCAAGTTCCCATATCCGAGGAATCCGGCTATTCGAATATATAATGATAACCCTGCAGGGGTGTACTTCTTCACACACGCTCTCGCCACTTACCACCATGTACACATCATGTATCTTGGCAACCTTCAAGCGGAAGCCTGGCGAGGGAGTCGGCCATGACCTGACTAACCAACACTTCTCTAGTCCAGGTTTATCACCTATTCGGGTTCCATCCGCAAGGAGATCCGGCCGGGGTGTCGCTCACGGCCCCAAACGATGTAAGCAGGGTTCCCAAGCCCACCATCAGGGTGCCACTTGGTACACCGTGCCATTGTGCCTAGTCTGTCCCAAGCCCACCTGTACTGGGTGCCACTTAGTAGACTACTAGCACTACCTACAAACACCAGAAACTAGTTGCAACTCCTGGACAGAGATCAGGTTGATTAATAAGTCGAGAGGGGCACTTAAGCATTCCAATGTGTGGTAGTAACTGTTCATGGATCACAAACACAGAACTCAGTTCCTGAGGAAGGTTTCAATGAGACAACCCACCATGTACTCCTACATGGCCTCTCACCGCCACCTTTACCAAATTGTGTTCACACACTTAGCTCTCAACAGTAGGACATGTTCACCACATTCCAATTCATCCCCGATGAACCAGACTTGACTCAACTCTAAGCAGTAGCCGGCATGACAACAAGCATGAATGAGTAGGCACACCAGGGCTCAAACAACTCCTACTCATGCTAGTGGGTTTCATCTATTTACTATGGCAATGACAGGTCATGCAGAGGAAAGGGGTTCAACTACCGCAGCATGTAACAGTTGAATCGTTGTTGTCCTAAAGTAGTAAAAGAGAGCAGGAGCGAGAGAGCGGGATTGTGTCGGAATGAACAAGGGGGTTTTGCTTGCCTGGCACTTCTAAATATAGTATAGTTCTTCATCGGTGTCATTGATCTCATCGTCGGAACATCGTCTACTGAGAGGGGTCAACTACCGGCAAACAAGGAAGAACACAATCAATGCGATGCACAATATGATTCATGATCATGACATGGAAATATGCTATGATTTGTACTAATGCATCTAGCTATGATTTAAATGAAGTTGGTTTGAATACATGATTCAAATTCCAACTCCATATATGATTATTTAAATGCACTTTATTTATTTTGTCTAAAACATAGGAAAAACGTTGTTCAAACATGCAAGAAAATGGTACAGATGGATTCCTTGAATTTTTCTGATAATTTTTCATATATAAATTATTTCATTCTGAGTTATAGATTAATTTCCATGATTTTTAGAAGATTTAGACATTTTCTGGAATTTTCTATCTAAGAATAAATCCAGAAAAGGATTTACTGCATCAGCCTGGCGTCAGTGTGACGTCAGCGGTCAACTAACCCGGATAGGGTGAAACCTGACCAGTGGGTCCCGCGTGTTAGTGTCAATAGTCTAACTAATTCTTAGTTAGTCCTAATCCTAACTTAATTAGCAGGCGGGTCCCATCTGTCATAGACCAGGGGGTCAAACTGGGCCCACCCGGGTCAACTCGGTCAGCGGGGGTCAATCCCCTGGTTAGCAGGGTCAATCCCGCCGGCGTTGAGTCGCCGGCGAGGCCGAGACGGGGGAGGGGCTCGGATTTTTCCCTCCGGCGACCAAATTAGCGGCCGAGACCACCTACAGAGAGCTGGCACTCACGCGCACCCATTCGAACAAGCGAGAGAGGCTGCGGTGGAGTGAGCTCGCCGGAGTTGAGCTCGTGGCGGCGGCCGGAGCTCGAGCAACGACGGGTTCGGCGCTAGGGTGCAAGGCAGGAGGAGCTGGTGGGCGCTAAGGGCTCCTGGAGCTATGCTGAGTGCAGAGGTGTGCTTGGCTTCGAGCCACTGTGGCTCTAGCCACGACGGCGACGAGGCACGGCGAAGGCGAGCTTCGGCCGCGGTGGTTAGTGAGGCTAGATGATGAAAAAGACGGCGGGGAGAGAGGGGTTTGGTAGACGAGCTCACAGTGAGGTCGTCGATGATCTCAGCGTGCTTGAAGACGGCTTGGTGACAGCGGAAAGTCGCCGGTGATCTCCGTGGCCGAAGGAGGAAGGAGGGGTTGGGGACGACGCTTCGGGGCTCCTTTGGTCGCGTGAGACGACGGAGAGGACTAGGGCGGCACGGCGGAGCTCGGGGACGTGTCGGAGAGGCTCGGGGATGGTTGCGGCTACGGCTATGGTGAACGGCGGCAGCGGTAGCGTTCGGTGGTGAGAGGGAGAGAGAGAGCAGAGGAGGGGGGATGAGCTCGAGAGAGAGTGAGAGGTGCAGGGGGGCCGCGTGGCGCTCGGGAGAGATCTAGGGCGACGGGGACGCAGGCAGGCAGGGTGGAGGTGGCCGGGGCGCGTGCCGGCGCGCTGCGACCACGCGCTCTGCCTACTGGCCTGGGGAGGAAGACGACAGGAAGGAGGAGGTGGGCTGGGCCGAATCTGCTAGGCCACCAGGTAAGTGGGCCTCAGGTTAGTCTCTGCTTCCTTTTTATATGTTTCTGTTTTCTATTTTTCTTTCTTCGTTTTTATTTGATTTACAAACTAAACCATTTTGAAACTTTCTGTAAATTTTTATGTGAGCTCAGGGAGCTAGTCCAAGGTCACATGCAACTTACAAAAATACTTGAACTTTATTTCTTATATAACTAAAATAAAATCAACTCAAATATGTTATTGATTTAATTCAAAGGCCCAAAATAAATATCTCTGAGATTCCAAAAATATTGTTTTGAGTTTTACCTCTTGCCAATATTTTCAGAGACTAGGAGGAACATTTTCTTGGACTCATTTGAAAAGATTATTAATGTTGATTATTTCTTAAGTGATTTCTGAGGGTTTCAACTAACCTCAATTCAACTTTCAGAATTTAGACATGATGCATGGATGCCCTCTTATGCAACTATTGCAAACAATTCTAGGGATGTGACAACTCACCCCCACTAAACGAGAATCTCGTCCTGAGATTCAAGACGTGAGGTAAGAAAGCAGAGGGGACACAAAGCCGACATGATCTTCGTTATCCAATTACCCTTCTCGGAGATGTTGATTCATTGCTCCAATTGATTTTGACGTCTTCACTTTTGAGATCTTCATCGAACATGATGATGACGGAAAGAGACTCTACCGAAATTGATCTTCTCGAAGATTGAACAACTCACGATCAACTTATGGGGTGAGATGTAGGAACATCTCTCGAGCTGAGACACAAAACACATATCGAGAGGGGAGGAAAGAAACAAATGACGAGGTTTCAATTTGGCAGGCTACAATTCCACACTTGACTAACATGGAGCATGAATTTCAAAGTAGCAAGGAGATAATTGCCATGATTTCGTATACCTTAAGGAAGGTGACTCGTAGAATTATCCCCTTAAGTGGCAAAAAGAATTACTTTTGATACAAAGATCATTGAAACTCTTTACACCAGCCTAAGGCAATCACAATCGATCATTTGAAGGAGTCGGAAAAGGATGGCATACTCACACTAGAATGTATGATGTGGACTACCTTGTTGAAGACAACGCAATGAGTGACTTTGCTTATCACCGGAAATGGATGTGACCCATGGTAAGCCCACTTTGAAGATAATCCTGAGTAGTAATTACCGAGAGGGCAACCCATGGTAGGATTGGCACAATGGGGTGCAAGCTGGGAACAAAATGCAAATGGTGGGAATGTTCCAACCATCATATTTGCCTGAGATTCAGATCTGGTTAAAAACCTGATACTTCAGACTCAACATGTCTGAAAAGAAGAGTTGCAACACAAATCGACGAGATGAAATTTGCGAGATTGGGAGATGAACTACGATAGCAAGCTCCAAAACACGAGCCAGTTCTGCTACATACATGTGAACACGCTATCCCAGACAAGCATGACCACATGGTGTCTTATAATAAAACACTATCGAGTTCTGGTTGGGAACCATCATCACGGATAACGGAGTCTTGTGCATTACCATGGATTATCACTTAACTCATTTTCCTAGAACAAATCAGTCAGTGGCTTGGTGTGCTAGGGACACATGTAGAATGAAGGTTGCAGGTCTCCAAACCACATAATACTTCGCACGTATGCATGACCGATTTGGGATGATTCCAGAGGAAGCAAAACTAACTTTCTCAAATTCACGGCGGCAACTTGCATCGAATGCACATGAATGAGAGGAAGTCACTGCTTTCATCCAAACACATACTTCATGAACGGGGCATGAAGAAAATGCTTACACAAGTTTCCTACACTAGCTGGATGTTCAACATGGATCGTGGGGGCGACAAAATGCTGCTGATGGGCTCAATAGCAACTCATCAGAATTTCCATATAACTGAACTTCCACCATTATGTGAACAATGTGATAGTATTGGTCAGACCAAAGGATGTAATGGTGTATGCTCGAGGAATAAACCACGAGTAAGACTACATTACGGATATCGTTGGTTCTAACTTGATTTGATGATAGCCCACACTCAAATCAAGGTTTGGACAAGACAATAGATCCAACAACCGATCACGAGGACCAATCGATGGAGACATCATCTTTCTTCAACACACATACACACACACACACACAAAGATATCCCTTATCATGAACTAAGTCAGACAAGCTTCCATCTTCCAACTCTCCAAGTTGTTGTTTAGCTTAACCAACTAGCTCGGGGGTATCCAATACAGATTCTTGGAGAATGGATGGTTTAGAGAAAAACCAACATGATCACGAACTCAACATAGAAATCAGGGAACAACCTGGTAATACTTCCGAGAAGATATTCGGAAAATCACGAACCACCGATATGTTCTTAAGCTCGAGAAAAATGTTGGTTTTCAGGGCAAGTCAATATAATCAAGAAGCGAGGGATTGTCACAATCCTAACTCATTGGTCTATGAGTGCACCCGGAAATATGTACTAGGTAGCACGATCAATCTTAGGATGATGATTCAATAACCAGCACCCTAAGAATGAGAGTATTGTCCATTAACTACCAAGCAACATGGTTGCTAGGAGTATTGATTTCACACATCACAGTTCACTTGTCGGCAATCCGGTTACAGCAACATGGGACCGAGGAATGAATAATGATGGCGAGAAGTATCACTCTGTCAAGAATTCATTAGAAGTGGTGCAATTCTCATGACATCCTTGACATAAAGATGGTAACACTTCAAGGTAGAACAGAGCAAAAGCTGGATTGGCATTTTGATCTGCGGAATACAATTGCTTTGACCCAATCCAAGATATGGATGAGGTTCTCGAGTGTGTTTCTCCTAGTCATTCTGGAATAGGATGGCTTGATAGACCGCAAGAATAATAGGCATCGGTGAATGAATGCACACATACTCTTGACTATCAAATGATAGACGGAGGTCAAAATACAATCAAAGAGGAACAACTCAAAGGGACATGTATCTTTCTGAGTTGTGTATGCATAGATTAGTATGTCGGGCAAAGCTCAACATTTCTTCCGGATAACCCATGCAAAACAGTAGAACTGGCAGATTCACAATAAAATGGAGAACTCATCAAGAGCACTCTTGTTGTGATCTTTTGATTCAAAAGAACTTCTGCCATATTGGCTCATGGTATTGGAAGAACGATATACCATGGACCTCAAGGACTATCACAAGGTTACTAATATCCTAAAGGAACTAGCAACAATATCAACATGAAGTGAACAGAGTGATTCTTGGGTCAAGAACACAGGAGTAGAATACCTACTACTAAATGGCATCACGGGATGCTTCCAGGAATGATGGCCAGAATCATCGCACTAGGGATACGAAAGCATTGCTAAATTCTCGAGGACACCTAGGGTCATAATACTAACTCCAACAAACACGTCAAGGCAACGGAGTACCTCAACACACCGATTAGTGTGCTTAATCTGGCCCAAAAATACAACGGAACATGGAGGAAAGATTTGCAAGTGCATCAGACTATTTAGAAACCTGGGATGACTCGGACAGCATAACGGCTGTAAATGCTCAAAATGATTTGAGACATCCTGCAAAATGGTGGCATAACCACTCAACATCACAATATCAAGGTTCTGAGGCCAGCTATGAACATATGGAAGTAGTAGGAACTGAACTGAGGTTTGAACTTAACAATCCTAGGCAACTACGGTTTAGTAACACGTCATCCTGAGAGATAGAAGAGAAGCCTAGTCCTTAGCCCCGTAGAAAAGATAAGATGACTCAGATCAGAAGGTCATGAGGGTAAGGAGTAAAAAGAGCCTTACATTCCCATCCACAATCAATTCCCTTATATAACTAAAGCATTTCTAGACATGACTTCAACCAGCTTGGCTCGGTAATCCTACAGGCAATCAGGCTCTGATACCAAAGCTATCAGGACCCCGATTCCAAGTCACATCAATCTAGCCGGTAACACCTCATATCACTTTGCGGCCTCACGCACGGTATTCCCATGGGTGTCACCTTACCATGGCCCGGGACCGTTTGCGCCTTTTGGCTCACATATATGATAGTGTCGCTAGCATACATATGACAGAGAAACCGGGCCGACATGACTAGTCATGAACCCAAAGTGGCACTAACTTACGGGGACAGGCATACATGAATCAACATTGAGCATGTCGGGTCAGCAGCGTGCGAATCCGGGCTGTAGCACTGGGCTAACAGGACTCCGGTGAACCGGGCTGTAGCAGGCTAGGCAGGACTCCGGATGTCACCGCGTGACATTTCCAGAAAGGGACAGACACAGGAACAAAGTGAATCACATGCCGGCCAGTCAAGTGTTCCGGAGCAGTAGTGCTGGGCTAGTAGGACTCTGATGAACCGGGTTGTAGCGGACTACTATGGCTCATGAAAGCACAAGACTACATTTCCCCATAAGAGAGGCTACCAAGGATAAACAACTAGGTTGTCGGATCCCACACATACCAAGCATTTCAATCATACACACAATATGCTCAATATGTGCAATACAACATGGCATCACAACAAGACTCTACGACTCAGAGTATTTATTCATTAGGCTCCGAAGAGCCAGATATTACAAACATGGGTCTCATGACCCAACATTCAGAGCATACAAGTCAAAGCACATGCGAAAGCTTAACATATCTGAGTACAGACTTCTACAAATGAAAAAGTCCGAGAAGCCTGACTATCTACCAGATCCTGCCGAGGGCACAAGATCGTAGCTGAGGTATCAAGCTAAACATCGAAGTCCACACGGAACTACTAGCGAGACTGGCGTCTCTATGCAAAATATAAATTAAGCAAACGTGAGTACAAATGTACCCAGCAAGACTTACATCAGAACTAACTACATATACATCAGTATCAGCAAGGGTGGTGGTGGAGTTTAACTGCAGCAAGCCAGCTTTGACTCAGTGGCTATCCTGAACTACGACTGCAAGTAACTCTTTTGGGGTGGCGCACACGAGTCCGCATATTCACCATATCAATACTCCACTATGGATCCGCTCCCGTCTCCCTACGGGAACGCCATACATAGCACTCACGCTTATCTTGCGCATTTTAGAGTATCCACTTTCACTTGTCTATGAACTATGCAAGGGGTCCAAGTTTCCATATCTGAGGAATCTGGCTGTTCGAATAGATAATGATAACCCTGCAGGGGTGTACTTCTTCACACACGCTCTTGCCACTTACCACTATGTACACATCGTATATCTCAGCAACCTTCAAGCGGAAGCTTGGCGAGGGAGTCGGCCACGACCTGACTAACCAACATGTCTCTAGTCCAGGTTTATCGCCTATTCGGGTTCCATCTGCAAGGAGATCCGGCCGGGGTGTCGCTCACATCCCCAAACGATGTGAGCAGGGTTCCCAAGCCCACCATCCGGGTGCCACTTGGTAAACCGTGCCACTGTGCCTAGTCTGTCCCAAGCCCACCAGTACCGGGTGCCACTTAGTAGACTACTAGCACTACCTACAAACACCAGAAACTAGTTGCAACTCCTGGATAGAGATCAGGTTGATTATTATGTCGAGAGGGGCACTTAAGCATTCCAATGTGTGGTAGTAACTATTCATGGATCACAAACACAGAACTCAGTTCCTGAGGATGGTTTCAATGAGACAACCCACCATGTACTCCTACATGGCCTCTCACCGCTACCTTTACCAAATCGTGTTCACACACATAGCTCTCAACAGTAGGACATGTTCACCACATTCAAATTCATCCCCGATGAACCAGACCTGACTCAACTCTAAGAAGTAGCCGGCATGACAACAAGCATGAATGAGTAGGCACACCAGGGCTCAAACAACTCCTACTCATGCTAGTGGGTTTCATCTATTTACTATGGCAATGACAGGTCATGCAGAGGAAAGGGGTTCAACTACCGCAGCATGTAACAGTTGAATCGTTGTTGTCCTAATGCAGTAAAAGGGAGCAGGAGCGAGAGAGTGGGATTGTATCGGAATGAACAAGGGGGTTTTGCTTGCCTGGCACTTCTGAAGATAGTATAGTTCTTCATCAGTGTCATCGATCTCATCGTCGGAACGTCGTCTACTGAGAGGGGACAACTACCGGCAAACAAGGAAGAACACAATCAATGCGATGCACATTATGATGCATGATCATGACATGGAAATATGTTATGATTTGTACTAATGCATCTAGCTATGATTTAAATGAAGTTGGTTTGAATACATGATTCAAATTCCAACTCCATATATGATTATTTAAATGCACTTTATTTGTTTTGTCCAAAACAGAGGACAAACATTGTTCAACCATGCATGAAATTTGTACAGATGGATTCCTTGAATTTTTCTGATAATTTTTCATATATAAATTATTTCATTCTGAGTTATATATTAATTTCTATGATTTTTAGAAGTTTTAGACATTTTCTGGAATTTTCTATATAAGAATAAACACAGAAAAGGATTTACTGCGTCAGCCTTGCGTCAGTGTGACGTCAGCGGTCAACTGACCCGGTCAGGGTGAAACCTGACTAGTGGGTCCCGCGTGTCAGTGTCATTAGTCTAACTAATTTTTAGTTAGTCCTAATCCTAACTTAATTAGCACACGGGTCCCATCTGTCATAGACCAGGGGGGTCAAACTAGTCCCACCCGGGTCAACTCGGTCAGCGGGGGTCAAACCCCTGGTTAGCAGGGTCAATCCCGCCGGTGTTTAGTCGCCGGCGAGGCCGAGACAGCGGAGGGGCTCGGATTTTGCCCTTTGGCAACCAAATTAGCGGCCGAGACCACCTACAGAGAGCTCGCACTCTCGCACATCCATTGGAGCAAGCGAGAGAGGCTGCGGTGGAGTGAGCACGCTGGAGTCGAGCTCGTGGCGGCGGCTGGATCTCGGGCAATGACGGGTTCGACGCTATGGTGCAAGGCAGGAGGAGCTGGTGGGCGCTACAGGCTCCTGGAGCCGTGCTGAGTGCAGAGGTGTGCTTGGCTTCGAGCCACTGTGGCTCTAGCCACAACGGCGACGAGGCACGGCAGCGGCGAGCTTTGGCCGCGGTGGTTAGTGAGGCTAGAGGAGGAAAAAGACGATGGGGAGAGAGGGGTTCGGTAGAGGAGCTCACGGCGAGGTCGTTGGTGATCTCAGCGTGCTCGAAGACGGCTTGGTGATGGCGGAAAGTCACTGGCGATCTCCGTGGCCGAAGGAGGAAGGAGGGGTCGGGGACAACACTTCGGGGCTCCTTTGGTCGCGTGAGACGACGGAGAGGACTAGGGCGGCATGGCGGAGGTCGGGGGCGTGTCGGAGAGGCTCAGGGATGGCTGCGGCTACGGCTATGGCGAACGGCGGCGGCGGTTGCGTTCGGTGGTGAGAGGGAGAGAGAGCAGAGGAGGGGGGATGATCTCAAGAGAGAGTGAGAGGTGCAGGGGCCGCGTGTCGCTCGGTAGAGATCCAGGGCGACGGGGACACGGACAGGCAGGGTGGAGGTGGCCGGGGCGCGTGCCGGCGCGCTGTGACCACGCGCTCTGCCTACTGGTCTGGGGAGGAAAACGACATGCAGGAGGAGGTGGGTTAGGTCGAATCTGCTAGGCCACCAGGTAAGTGGGCCTCAGGTAAGTCTCTGCTTCCTTTTTTTATATGTTTCTGTTTTCTATTTTTCTTTCTTTGTTTTGATTTGATTTACAAACCAAACCATTTTGAAACTTTCTGTAAATTTTTATGTGACCTAAGGGAGCTAGTCCAAGGTCACATGCAACTTACAAAAATACTTGAACTTTATTTCTTATATAACAGAAATAAATTCAACTCAAATATGTTATTGATTTAATTCAAAGGCCCAAAATAAATATCTCTGAGATTCCAAAATTATTGTTTTGAGTTTTACCTCTTGCCAATATTTTCAGAGACTAGGAGGAACATTTTCTTAGACTCGTTTGAAAAGATTTTTAATGTTGATTATTTCTAAAGTGATTTCTGAGGGTTTCAACTAACCACAATTCAACTTTCAGAATTTAGACATGATGCATGGATGCTCTCTTATGCAACTATTGCAAATAATTCTAGGGCTGTGACACAATGGCCTCTACTACCACGGGGTCCTTTTCATCCAACCCCCACCAGAACTATTCACCCAAACCCCAACAATGATCATAGTTCATCAAGAGGCAGCAAGTTCGATCGGCTTCAGTTAGCAGCAGTAGCGAAGGAATCGCTCGATCGGGTTTAGTTAATAGCCAAGGATCGATCGATCACTCGGGTTCAGTAACGCGTAGCCTGCAATGCAATCGCTCGGGTTCAGTTAGAGCCCAATGCCTCGCACCCACGCGCATACGTGTACGAGATAAACATGCAATCCCTCAGTGCATCGCTGGCGCCGACCACCCATCGTAACCGGGAACTCCCCGATATTTTCCTCGCCCTCGCTTCTACCACGTTTTTTTCCATCATGGACGGCCCAAAGAATGTCATGCCGCTACGTCCTTGGCCCACTTAGAACGAAAAGCCCATTTTCTGTGATGATTTTTTGTCATAGAAGTAGGAGCTCACTACATCTATGATGATACCGGGTTTTGTCACAATTATCGTCATAGAGGTGTCATAATCATGACAGAAAAAATTTCGTTCCGCCCAGAATGTCACAGATGTGTGACAAAGTTACTGACATACTGATTACGAACCAAGCAAGCATGTACTACACATATAGTAGAAACATCTACGCACATAGCTAGTACTGCTAAGATAGAAATAAACAGGAGAGGCATAAACATGTTATACCCTCCAATCGGCCAGGCAGAAGCCGCGGCAGCGGCGGAGTCCTCGGCGGCCTTCTTGTCGGCTTCGAGTTTCTTGGCGGTAGCACAATCGGCATCTGTGGACATGATGGTGGTGAAGATGACACGGACTTAGAGGAAGCAGACAAACAGAGGTGAGCAATCGCATAGTCACTCCCAAAAACCTAATAGCCCTTCGCCCGTACAAGATCCGGAGAGGCAGGATTTCAAAGGCGCGCTCTCTCGTCAACCATGTACATGGTGAATGGAATGGAGTCATTAGCAGCAGCGGGAGAAGAAGGAATGATAAGGGCGGTACGCATGGAGTAGATGTGATCTGTTCGTAGTGGCTAGGGTTTGCCAACGCCTCACATCACATAGGTCTGAGCTCGGCTCGTTTCAAACCCTCAACCCATGGTGCATCGTGACGAGGCATGACGTGGAAAGGTGGGCGGCGGAGGAGGAACACGCAGGAACCACCTTGCTTCTCAAGATCCAATAGCATGTGGAAGAGAATCCCTAATAAGGAGGTCCAACTCCTTCTCCACTAGCAGGATGGGACTAAACTACCCACCACCCCTTGTCATGACACCTACATGGGCCCTTAGATGTTTTTCAGAAATTGTTAGATGTGCCTAAACCCGCCCCATATTTCAACAATCCCCCACCAGATCTCAAGGGCCCATACCAGTGTTTCAGTGAAGACCTGTTAAGGTTGAACTTCACCTAGAGAAAGTAGCTACACTCCTTCACAATTGAGTAATGGACTATGCCTTGAATTGTCTGTTTCGTGTAAAGAAGTTTCACCACATGTCTTACTAGTACTAGACTGCCAAAGACTGACCCCTCGGGTGGAGCATATTAGTCACACTCCTCGCCTATTCATGAGCTTACTAGAAATCACAACAATCTCATAAACAGTGACCAGCAGTCAGGCTCATATAGGTGTGTTCCTCCAAAGCTTGCTCTGTAGGACAACATCTTGCTTACATAAGCTTTGGAACCCATTAAGATAGTAGTCATCCTACCATGCAGTTTTTGAGAGTATTGCATCTCCAACAGAGTGGGTTAGTATAGTTACTCTCCTCAGTTCACCACTGGCTTGTTTTCCCATGTCCCACTTCACGGGATCTCCAATCAAATAGGTTGGGTTACCACCATGCAAACTCATGTGGGTCTCATACCCATCTCCCTTGATGGATTATCTATCACAACACGTGATAGCCCTTTTGTAAAGGGATCTGCCAGGTTCTTAGCCATTTGGACATGGTCCAACGCTATCACTCTAGAGTTTCTTAATTTTCTAACATCTTTTAATCTCATTCATATTTGTTTGTTGGACTTCATGTTGTCCTTTGAACTCTTCACCTTGCTGATAACTGTCTGATTATGACAGTTCATAAGGATAGTCAAAACCGGCTTCTCAACCAATGGAAAGTCCACCTAAAGATCTCGAAGCCATCGTGCTTCGACACCAGATGTGTCTAATGTTGTTAATTCTGCTTCCATTGTCAATCTCGTTAAGATCGTTTGCTTGCAAAACTTCCAGGAAATAGCACCACCTCCAAGAGTAAACATATACCTAGTCATGGACATCATCTCATCAGCATCAGAATCAGAGATCCAATTCGCATCACTCTACCCTTCAAGTACCTACGGGAATCCGGTATAGTGAAGTTCATAGTTCATAGTGCCTTTCAATAGCACATAACTCTTTCGATAGCATGCCAATGTACATCATGCGATTTGGAAACAACCTGGCTCTGTTTTCTTACAACAAACATGATGTCAGGACTCGTTGCGCTCACTAGGTACATGAGTGAACCAACAATTTGAGAGTATCTCAATTGATCCTTAGTTGTTCCTTCAAACTTTTGAATCAACACACTAGGATCATATGGTGTTTGAGATGGTTTGCAGTTCGAATACCCAAAATGAGTCAACACCTTCTCAACATAATGGGATTGTAGAAGTGTAATCTCACCCTCATTATCTCTTAGTAACTTGATGTTCAATATTACATCAGCCACACCAAGGACCTTCATCTCAAAGTTCTGAGATAAAAGTGACTTAACCTACTCAATAACTTTGAGATTGGTTCCAAATATCAGTATGTCATCAACATACAAGCACAAAATAACTCCTCCCCCCCCCCGCCCCGTGGAGACAGTAGACACATTTGTTAGCTTCATTGACAACGAAGCCAACAGATGCTAGAGTTGTATTAAACTTGTCATACCATTGCTTAGGTACTTATTTTAGGCCATATAAAGGTTTCAGCAGCCTACACACCTTTCGTTCCTAATCGTTTATCACAAAGCCATCTGGCTGTTGCATGTAGATTTCCTCGTCCAACTCTCCGATTAAGAAAGCCGTCTTATCATCCAACTGGTGGACGAGAAGACCATGCGAGGCCACTAACGAGAGTAATACTCGAATGGTGGTCATTCTGGCCACAGGTGAATAAGTATATAAGAAATCTTCCTCTTCTTTCTAGTAATAGCCCTTGTACTTTGAACACCCACTTACATCCCAATGGTTTGCAACCATGGGGATGTTCAGTGATCTCCCATGTCTCGTTAGCCATGATGGAATCCATCTCACTACGGACCGCATCCTTCCAGTATTCAGCTTCTAGAGAGGCATATGATACGTCCATTTTGCATCATGTTTTCCTACTGTTATTTATGATGGTTTTATCCACAATAATGCTTTTTGGAGTAATTCGAATGCCTTTTCTCTCATAATATTGAAGGTGTACACAAAGAGGGAGAATTCCGGCAGTTGGAAATCTGGACCTAGAAAAGCTACGTCAGGCTACCTATTCTGCACAACTCCAAACAAGCTGAAACTTCAAGGAGAATTTTTATGGAATATGTGAAGAATATTTGAGCAAATAAGTACCAGAGGGGCCCACCAGGTGGGCACAACTCACCTAGGTGCACCAGGGAGCCCAGGCGCGCCCTGGTGGGTTGTGCTCACCAAGGCCCACCTTCGGTGGCCATCTTCTGGTATATAAGTAATTTTGACCTAGAAAAAAATAAGGAGAGGACTTTCTAGACGGAGCGCCGCTGTCTCGAGGTGGAACTTGGGCAGGAGCACTTTTGCCCTCTGGCAGAGCGATTCCGCTGGGGGAACTTCCCTCCCGAAGGGGGAAATCATCGCCATCATCATCACCAACAACTCTCCCATCTTGGGGAGGGAAATCTCCATCAACATCTTCAACAACACCATCTCATCTCAAACCCTAGTTCATCTCTTGTGTTCAATCTTGTTACCGGAACTATAGATTGGTGTTTGTGGTTGACTAGTAGTGTTGATTACATCTTGTAGTTGATTAATATATGGTTTATTTGGTGGAAGATTATATGTGCATATCCAATATGCTATTTAATACCCCTCTGATCTTGACCGTGATTATCATTTGTGAGTAGTTACTTTTGTTCCTGAGGTCACGTGAGAAATCATGTTGCAAGTAATCATGTGAACTTGATATGTGCTCGATAATTTGATAGTATGTATGTTTTGATTCCCTTAGTGGTGTCATGTGAACATCGACTACATGACACTTCACCATATTTGGGCCTAAGGGAATGCATTGTGGAGTAGCAATTAGATGATGGCTTGTGAGAGTGACAGAAGCTTAAATCCCAGTTTATGCGCTATTTCGTAAGGGGCCGAATTTATTCTTAATACTTTTCTCGTAGTTGTGGATGCTTGCAGGAGGGTTAATCATAAGTAGGGGATTTGTTGAGGTAAGAACATTACCTAAGCACCGGCCCACCCACATATCAAATTATCAAAGTAGTGAGCACAAATCAAACCAACATGGTGAAAGTGACTAGAGGAAAATCCCATGTACCCGCAAGAATGCTTTGCTTATCATAAGAAACCATTTTGGAATATCCTTTGACTCAAAAGCATTGCGCTACCTTGCTGCACTTTTTCTATCGTTACTTGCTCCCTACAAATTATCTTGATATCAAACTACTCTGCAACTTACAATTTTAGCACTTGAAGACATTACCTTGCTGAAAACACTTGTCATTTCCTTCTGCTGCTCGTTGGGTTCAACACTCTTACTTATCGAAAAGAGCTACAATTGATGCCATATACTTTTGGGTCATCAAGGCTATTTTTTGGTGCCATTTCCGGGGAGTTAAGCGCCTTTGGTAAGTAGAAATTGGTAAGGAAACATTCATATAGTGTGCTGAAATTTATTGCCACTTGTTACTATGGAAAACAATCCTTTGAGGGGTTTGTTCAGGGTATCTTCACCTTGATTGGAACCACAATTATCTACCCCTCAACCTGCTGCATGTACTGAAAATATTGAATATGAAATTCCTTCAGGTATGATAGAACAACTGCTAGCTAATCCTTTTGTAGGAGACGGAACCGAACATCGTGATATGCACTTGATATATGTAAAACAAATTTGTGGATTGTTCAAGCTTGCAGGTTTACCCGGAGATGAAGTTATGAAAAAGGTATTCCTTTTACCTTTGAAGGGAAAGTCATTGGCATGTTATAGGCTATGCGATGATATTCGATCCTGAATTGGAATCGATTGAAATTGGAGTTCCATCAAAAAAATTATCATATGCATCTAGTTCATCATGATCGGAATTATATATATATAATTTTTGGCCTCGTGAAGGAGAAAGTATCGCTCTAGCTTGGGGAGGCTGAACTAAATGTTATATTCATGCCCCAATCATGAGCTCTCAAGAGAAATCATTATCCAGAATTTTTATGCTCGGCTTTCTCGTAATGATCAAACCATGCTTGATACTTCTTATGCTGGTTCTTTTATGAAGAAGACTATTGAATTTCGGTGGGATCTTTTGGAAATTGGGAACTCGATGAAGGTAAAGTGTCAGGTATTAAACTTAAGTATGATTGTGTTAAATCTTTTATGAATACCGATGTTTTTCAAAAATTTAGCACTAAATATGGACTTGACTCTGAGATAGTAGCTTCCTTTTGTGAATCATTTACTACTCATGTTGATCTCCCTAAAGAGAAGTGGTTTAAATATCACCCACCTATTAAACAAGAAATTAAAGAACTGGTACCAGTTAAAGAAGAAACAATAATTTATAATGTAGATCCAGTTGTTCCTACTGCTTATATTGAGAAACCACATTTCCTTGTTAGGATAAAGGAACATGCTAAAGTTTCAACTATGATCAACAAAAGCTAGATTAGAACACCTAAACCCGATGACAAAATTAAATTAGAATCTAGTATTGCTATGGTTAAAGATCTCTTGGAAGAAAATGTAGATGGGCATGTTATTTACTTCTGTGAAGAAGGTGCTAGAATTGCCAAACCTGATAAAAAGATAAACATAGACCTGTTGTTGGCATGCCCATTGTCTCAGTTAAAATAGGAGATCACTGTTATCATGGTTTATGTGACATAGGTGCTAGCGTGAATGTTATTCCTTATTCCTTATATCAAGATATTATGAATGGCATAGCACCCGCATAGGTAGAAGATATAGACGCTACTATTAAACTTGCCAATAGAGACACTATATCACCAATTGGGATTGTTAGAGATGTTGAAGTCTTGTGTAGGAAAATAAAATACCCTACTGATTTTCTTGTTCTTGGTTCCCCACAAGATGACTTCTGTCCCTTTATCTTTGGTAGACCTTTCTTGAAAACCATTAATGCTAGAATAGACTGTGAGAAACAAACTGTCGGTGTTAGTTTTGGTGATGAGTCTCATGAGTTTAATTTTTCCATGTTTAGTAGAAAACTTCATGAAAAATAATTGCCTAGTAAATATGAATTAATTGGTCTTGCTTCTATTACTGTGCCTCCTACTGATCCACTAGAACAATATTTGCTAGACCATGAAAATGATTTACATATGCATGAAAGAAATGAAATAGATGAGATTTTCTTTGAACAACGTCCTCTGCTTAAACACAATTTGCCTATTGAAACTCTAGGAGGTCCTCCTCCACCTAAAGGTGATCCTGTGTTTGAATTAAAAAAATTGTCAGACACTTTGAAATATGCTTATGTTGATGAAAAGAAGATAGATCATGTTATTATTAGTGCTAACCTTTCGGAACATGAAGAAGAAAGATTATTGAAAGTTCTAAGGAAGCACCGAGGTGCTATTGGATATACTCTTGATGATTTAAAGGACATTAGTCCCACTCTATGTCAGCAAAAAATTAATATGGAACCTGATGCTAAACCCGTTGTTGATCACCAACATCGGTTAAATCCAAATATGAAGGAAGTGGTAAGAACGGAAATCTTAAAACTTCTGGAAGCATGTATAATCTATCCTATAGCTGATAGTAGATGGGTAAGTCATGTTCATTATGTCCCTAAAAAGGGAGGTATTACTGTTGTTCCTAATGATAAGAATGAACTTAATCGACAAAGAATTGTTACATGCTATAGAATGGTAATTGATTTTAGAAAATTAAACAAAGCAACTAGAAAATATCATTACCCTCCTCCTTTTATTGATCAAATGCTAGATAGATTATCTAAGCACACACATTTTTGCTTCCTTGATGGATATTCTGGTTTTTCACAAATACATGTTTCTCAACCTGATCAAGAAAAGACCACTTTTACTTGTCCCTTTGGAACCTATGCTTATAGCGTATGCCTTTTAGTTTATGCAATGCACCTGCTACCTTTCAAAGATGTATGACTGTTATATCCTTTGACTTTTGTGAAAAGATTTTTGAGGTTTTCATGGATGATTTCTCTATTTTTGGTAAGTATTTTGATGATTCTTTAAGCAATCTTGACCGAGTTTTGCAGAGATGCGAGCAAACAAATCTTGTCTTGAATTGGGAAAAGTGCCACTTTATGGTTAATGAAGGCATTGTGTTGGGTCATAAAATTTCTGAAAGAGATATTGAAGTGGACAAAGCTAAGGTTGATGCAATTGAGAAAATGACATGTCCTAAAGATACCAAAGGTATTCGTAGTTTCTTAGGTCATGCTAGTTTCTATAGGATATTTATCAAAGACTTTTCTAAAATCTCTTGGCCTCTTACGAATCTTTTGTGAAAGGATGTTCCTTTTGTTTTTGATGATTATTGTTTAGAATCCTTTGAAACACTCAAGAAAGCCTTAATTTCTGCACCTATTGTTCCACCACCTGACTACAACTTGCATTTTGAAATTATGTGTGATGCTAGTGATTATGTTGTTGGTGCTATTCTAGGACAAAGAGTTGATAAGAAACTGAATGTTATACATTATGCTAGTAAAACTCTAGATAGTGCTCAACGAAATTATGCTACTACTGAAAAATAATTCTTAGCAGTGGTGTTTGCTTGTGATAAATTTAGATCTTACGTTGTTGATTCAAAAGTAATCGTTCACACTGATCATGCTGCTATTAAATATCTTATGGAAAATAAAGATGCTAAACTTAGACTTATTCGATGGGTTCTCTTGCTACAAGAATTTTATTTACATATCACTGATAGAAAAGGAGCTGAGAACCCCGTAGCTGATAACTTGTCTAGGCTTGAAAATGTTCTTGATGACCCACTACCTATTGATGATAGCTTTCTTGATGAGTAGTTAGCTGCAATTAATGTTGCTCACAACACTCCTTGATATGCTGACTATGCTAATTACATTGTTGCTAAATATTTACCACCTAGTTTTACATATCAACAAAATAAAAAATTCTTCTATAATTTAAGACACTACTTTTGGGATGACCCACATCTTTATAAAGGAGTAGATGGTGTTATTAGACGTTGTGTACCTAAGCATGAACAGGGACAAATCTTACGGAAATGTCACTCTGAAGCTTATGGAGGGCATCATGCTGGAGAGAGAACCGCTCACAAGGTATTGGAATTGGATTTTATTGGCCTACTCTCTTCAAGGATGCCCGTAAGTTCGTTTTATCTTGTGATGAATGCCAAAGAATAGGTAATATTGGTAAGCATCAAGAAATTCCTATGAATTATTCACTTGCTATTAAACCATTTGATGGTTGGGGATTTGATTATATAGGACCTTTTCCTTCCTCCAATGGGTATACACATATTTTGGTTGCTGTTGATTATGTTACTAAATGGGTAGAAGCTATTCCAACCACTAGTGTTGATCACAACACCTCTATTAAAATGCTTAAGGAAGTTATTTTCCCAAGGTTTGGCGTCCCTATATATTTAATAACTGATGGTGGTTCACACTTTATTCATGGTGCTTTTCGTAAAGTGCTTGTCAAGTATGATGTTAACCATAGAATTACATCACCTTATCATCCTAAGTCCAGTGTTCAAGTTGAACTTAGCAATAGAGAAATAAAGTTAATTTTGCAAAAGAGTTTCAATAGGTTCTTGAAGAATTGGTCTATGAAATTAGATGATGCACTTTGGGCTTATAGAATAGCATAAAAAAATCCTATGGGTATGTCTCCTTATAAAATGGTTTATGGAAAAGCTTGTCATTTGCCTCTTGAGTTAAAACATAAAGCATATTGGTCAATCAAAGAGCTCAAATATGATTTCAAACTTGCTGGTGAAAAGAGGTTATTTGATATTAGCTCATTAGATGAATGGAGAACCCAAGCTTATGAAAATGCCAAGTTGTTTAAAGAAAAAGCCAAAAGGTGGCATGATAAGAGAATCCAAAAGTGTGAGTTTAAAGTAGGACAATATGTTCTTTTGTACAACTCTCATTTTGGATTCTTTGCAGGAAAACTCCTCTCAAAATGGGAAGGCCCCTATGTCATCGAGGAGGTTTATCATTCTGGAGCTATCAAAATAAATAATGCTGAAGGTACTAACCCGAAGGTTGTTAACGTGCAACGAATAAAACATTATATCTCAGGTACGCACATTAATGTTGAAAGTAATATTATCCAAACTATGACACCGGAAGAACATATAAAAGAGTCCTTCCAAAACACTCTAGAATTGTGAAAATAAGGAGGTATGTGATACGGTAAGTAAATGGACTCCGAAAAATATGCAAGAATATTTTTTGTCAGTTTTGGAATATTTAGAAAATTAGGAAAATAAAAAACTTCCAGGAAGCGTACCTTGGTGGGCACAAGACACTAGGTGGGTTGGGCCCACCTGGGGTACCTTCCGGAATCCATTTCTCTATAGCTTGCTTGTTTCCCAAGATAAAAAATCTTTATATACCCCCTCGAACCTATTGACCTCCATATCATGGAGAAACTTCTGTTCTCTTTTCTTGCTATTTCCGGTTAGATCTGTTGAGCCAGGCATAATGTCTTCTTCTTCCTCCAACAACGTGGAAGAGGATGCTTGGTTGATGAAGATTGAGCTGAAGAGAGAAGAGGGTGCATAAGCCGTCAAGGGAGACGAGAGCAAGGAGGCTACCGTAGATCAACCCCCGGTCTTCGAGCAAGCACTGTCAGCCAAGGAGGAGGAAGAAGATATCCTTAAACCTCACTATGCTCATCTTACTCCTACTGAGATTGAAGCCTTTTGCATCATTGAAACAGTTCGTGTACAAAATAAGTATCTTACCATTGAAAATATTCTGCACCAAGAGCACATCATCCACCTGGGGTGCGTCATCCGTCGATTGGAAAACCTCGTGATCCTTAAGGACAGGATCGGTTCACCACCACCTTCTTCTTCATCACAAAAAGAGAATTGAGTATCGGGTATGGGCACTCCCCTTGGCTTCCGCCAAGCTTGGGGGAGCTGCCCCGGTATCGTCTCATCCCCACTATCTTTTGCCTTTACTTATTTTAGTTCGGTCTTTTTCTTTAGATGAATAAAAGTTAGTTTGATCCTTTATTTTCGAGAGTTTGCTTAGTGATCTATACTTGTAACATGTGCAAGATATATAATAAAGTTTAGTTTGAGTTTTTGCTTTCTTTATTTTCATGTTGCAATAAAAAGAAAAGAAATAAATGAAAGAAAGGAAATAAATGAAAAAGATCATATGCTAATCTTATGGTTGGTGATGACACCACATAAGGAAAAGTATAAAAAGAAAAGAAATAAATGAAAGAAAGGAAATAAATGAAAAAGATCATATGCTAATCTTATGGTTGGTGATGACACCACATAAGGAAAAGTATAAGTAGAAAATTTTGTTAGAGATTGAAAAACATAGCATTAGTCAATGATGCAACTCATGAAAGAAGGGAAGAGAAGATTCACATATAAATATACTATCCTAGAAATCTTTTGTGACTATGAGCCCTCGTCAAAATATTATATGCCAAAATTGTTGACGTTGGACAAGGAAGACAACCTAATGGTTTAAGTTTGTTTATATTCACATAGAAGTCATATTGTCATGGATCCTTTAACATGTGGTGCTTGCCCCTTATCTTGCTAGCCAAAAATTCAGCACAAAGTAGAGATACTACTTGTGCATCCAAAAACCCTTAAACCCAAATCTTAATTTCAAGAGTCCACCATATCTACCTAGGGATTGAGCAAGATCACTCAAGTAAGTTGTCAAAAGTGCAAAAAGGCAATAAAAATTGTCTCTAAAAGTGTGAGATCATTTAGTGTAAGAGAAAATTGAGCGTTGCATGAACTTGTGATGGTGAAGAATAAAAGCGACAGACTGCATTATAAAGGTCACTATCAAGGGGCAATGCAACATATGTTCTTTTGCATTATGGGGTTGAGCATACAAACAAATAAGCGCATGGCAACCTCTGCTTCCCTCTGCGAAGGGCCTATCTTTTACTTTTATGTATTTACTTTTACGCAAAGAGTCAAAGTTTCCCTTTATTCCTTTTTATTTTTCTCCTTTGACAAGCATCATGTGGTGAGGAAAGATCTAGGCATATATGTCCAGCTGAATATACATAGCATGAGCTATTATTGTTGACATCACCCTTGAGGTGAATACGTTGGGAGGCGAAACTACAAGCCCCTATTTTTCTATGTGTCCGGTTGAAACGTTTTGTTCATGGAAGATTATATGATGGTTGAGTATGTGGACTTGCCTAAAGGCTTCGATACGTGACCCTTCTTGAAAAGATGATGAATTGTAGTTGCAAAGTTGACTGAGAACATAGTTTGTTGGTTTCTAATAGAGTTTTTGCTTTATACTTCAATAGTGTGATGAATTGTCACTTGTTCATGAGAAGTCTATGATAAAAGTTCTATGATAAGAGTCTTATTTTTAAGTTTGTTGCTGCTATAATAATCAACATGATGCTTCTATGTCCGTATTTTGTTTTTATCGACACCTCTCTCTCTAAGCATGTGGACATGTTTTTAGATTTTGGTTTTCGCTTGAGGACAAGTGAGGTCTAAGCTTGGGGAAGTTGATACGTCCATTTTGCATCATGTTTTCCTACTTTGATTTATGATGATTTTATCCATAATAATGCTTTTTGGAGTAATTCGAATGCCTTTTCTCTCATAATATGCAAGGTATACACAAAGAGGGAGAATTCCAGCAGCTGGAAATCTGGACCTTTAAAAGCTACGTCAGGCTACCTATTCTGCACAACTCCAAACAAGCTGAAACTTCAAGGAGAATTTTTATGGAATATATGAAGAATATTGGAGCAAATAAGTACTAGAGGGGGCCCACCAAGTGGGCATAACCCACCTTAGTGCACCAGGGAGCCCAGGCGCGCCCTGGTGGGTTGTGCTCACCCAGGCCCACCTCCGGTGCCCATCTTCTGGTATATAAGTCATTTTGACCTGGACAAAATAAGCAGTGGACTTTCGAGACAGAGCGCTGCCATCTTGAGGCGGAACTTGGGCAGGAGCACTTTTGCCCTCCGGCGGAGTGATTCCGCCGGTGGAACTTCCCTCCCGGAGGGGGAAATCATCGTCATCATAATCACCAACAACTCTCCCATCTTGGGGAGGGGAATCTCCATCAACATCTTCAACAACACAATCTCATCTCAAACCCTAGTTCATCTCTTGTGTTCAATCTTGTTACCGGAACTATAGATTGGTGCTTGTGGGTGACTAGTATTGTTGATTACATCTTGTAGTTGATTACTATATGGTTTATTTGGTGGAAGATTATGTTCAGATCCAATATGCTATTTAATACCCCTCTGATCTTGAGCATGATTATCATTTCTGAGTAGTTACTTTTGTTCTTGAGGTCACGGGAGAAATCATGTTGCAAGTAATCATGTGAACTTGATATGTGTTCGATATTTTGATAGTATGTATGTTGTGATTCCTTTAGTGGTGTCCTGTGAACGCCGACTACATGACACTTCACCGTATTTGGGCCTAAGGGAATGGATTGCGGAGTAGCAATTAGATGATCTGTTGCGAGAGTGACAGAAGCTTAAACCCCGGTTTATGCGCTATTCCATAAGGGACCGATTGGACCCAAAAGTTTAATTCTATGGTTAGAATTTATTCTTAATAATTTTCTCGTAGTTGCGGATACTTGCGGGAGGGTTAATCATAAGTAGGAGGCTTGTTCAAGTAAGAACAGCACTTAAGCACCGGTCCACCCACATATCAAATTATCAAAGTTGCGAACACAAATCAAACCAACATGGTGAAAGTGACTAGATGAAAATCCCATGTACCCTCAAGAACGCTTTGCTTATCATAAGAAACCATTTGGCATGTCCTTTTCCTCAAAAGGATTGGGCTAACTTGCTGCATTTTTGCTACTATTATCGTTACTTGCTCGCTACAAATTATTTTGATATCAAACTACTCTGCTCCTTGCAATTTCAGCACTTGTGGACATTACCTTGCTGAAACCCACTTGTCATTTCCTTTTGCTCCTCATTGGGTTCGAGAGTCTTATTTATCGAAAAGAGCTACAATTGATCCCCTATACTTGTGGGTCATTAGCATATGCTTCTGAAATAGAAGTCAGAGTATCATCCACAAGGTACATGAAGAAGTCATCACCAAAGGTCTTTGCAGTCCATTGTCTCTTGCCCCTACCAAGAGTTTCCTCGTCACCCTCCTCGGGATTTTCATCATGTGCTTGTTCATAATATTCCATGGGAATGGCAGGCTCAGGAGTCTCCTCATATTCCTGTCTAGAAGTGCTTTGCATATCTCTCATAGGAAAAATATCCTCGAGAATGTAGCATCCTTAGACTCCATAATTGGACCGACTTTCTGGTCAGGTACCTCAGATTTCACTACTAGAAATATATAGCCAACGATATTCTTAGCATAGCCCAAATTAACGTAGTCCACAGTCTTTGGTCCAAGCTTAAGCTTTCTGGGGATCAGCACATTGACTTTCGCCAAACAGCCCCAAGTACGCAAGTATGGGAGTGTTGTCCTTCTCTCCGCCCATTTCTCATAGGGTGTGATCTCATTATCCTTTGTTGGAACTTTATTTAGGACATGACATGCCGTCAATATAGCCTCCCCCCACCATGCCTTGGATAAACCCGATGTATCTAACATGGCATTAACCAAATTAGTTAGAGTACAGTTTTTCCGCTCAGCAACCCCATTTGAATGGGGTGAATAGGGAGGCGTCCTCTCATGAATAATGTTGTGTTCCACACAAAAATAATCAAACTCACTCGAGAAGTACTCTCCACCATGATCTAACCGGACTCGTTTAATTTTCTTTTCAAGTTGGTTCTCAACTTCTGCCCTATTGATTTTAAAGTAGTGCAGAGCCTCATCTTTAGTATTTAACAGATACACATAGCAATATCTAGTGGAATCATCTATCAATGTCATGAAGTATTTCTTTCCACCTTTAGTCAACACACCATTCATTTCACAAAGATCATAATGTATGAGTGCTAATGGTGCTAAGTGTTTCTCCCCCGCGGCCTTGTGAGGCTTGCGAGGTTGCTTAGCTTGCACACATGAAAGGCACTTAGAACCTTTGGCTAAAGTGAAACCCAGGATTAAATTCAACTTAGCTAGCCATGTCATAACACCAAAACTAATGTGACAAAGACGTGAATGAAAAAATTCGGATTCATTAACACTCGAATGAATATGGTTCACGACTTTATTACAAAATCTGCGAGGGAAAGGAGGAACATCCCTATGCACTCATAACCTTTTCCAACAAAGAGTCCATATTTTGTTACAACTATTTATTAGACTCGAACCAACTTAAACCCTTCTCCACACAGAAGGGAGCCACTAACGAGGTTCTTCTTGATGGAGGGGACATGTTGCATGTTCTTTAGCTGCATGATCCTCCCTAAAGAAAACTTTAGATGACCATGCCAACTCGAAAAACAAAAGCACTCACGTCATTCCCCATTAATATGGACCCATGGCCTATGACCCGGTAAGAAGAAAACAATGAAATGGCAGCACACACATGAACACCTGCACCTATGTCCACCCACCAGTCGGTGGACTGAAACACTGAAAACATAGTAAAAATTTTACTGTACCCAGGTGCACCATTTTCATTGTTTCCCACAATCATCTTGGCAAACTTGGGGTCCTGCCCAGAGTTATCGTACTTGTTTGGGCACTTGTTGGCCCAATGTTCCTCCAAGCCACAAGTGAAACAACCATCTCCCTTATTATTCTTCTTGAAGGTCTTCTTACCCTTCTTCTTAAAGTCGGAGCTATGTTGGACACCATTCTTTCCCTTGGGCTTGCGGGAGTTGAAGTTCCTCGGGTGCACCATGTTGGCGACAGAAGTACCTTTGACCCTTTCCTGTGCGAGTCCTTTGCTCTTGAGTTCTGCTGTACACTCAGATGGCTGATGACATCCTCTACTGAGAATTCACGCCTCTGGTGTTTTAGAGTGGTAGCAAAGTTTTTCCATGAACTAGGAGCTTAGCAATTATACATACCGCGACAAACTTGCCTAGTAAATCGCACTTAAGAAGCTCAAGCTCCTTAGCGATGCGTATTATCTCATGAACTTGCTCTAATACAGGACGGTTCTCGACCATCTTGTAATCATGGAACTGCTCTATAATGTACATCTTAATCCCAACATTGGTGGTCCTGAATTTATATTCGAGCACCTCCCACAAGTCCTTGGCAACCCGTGCATGTAAATATGCGTCAACCAACTTATCTCCGATCACGCTAAGAACCGCTCTGAGAAATACGACGGTGGCTTCCCTGAATGCCTTGTCCTGTTCAGGAGCAATCATTCCCATGGAAGAGACACCGGCGACCTAGAACACGTTCATAGCCAAGAGCCATAAGGTGGTTTTGGTCTGCTAACGCTTAAAATATGTACTGGTAAACTTGTCCGGTTTCAGTGCTGCGGCAAAATCACTAGTCGAAAAATGCCTATACATATTAGGTTTTTGTATTGTTGAGTAAATAGGCAATTTTTCTATTAACTTAATCCAAGAAATAATTACAATCATGGCACTAACAAAGTTATTGACATACTGATTACGAACCATGCAAGCATGTACTATGCATATAGTAGAAACATGCATGCACATAGCTAGTACTGCTAAGACAAAAATAAACAAGAGAGGGATAAACATGGTATACCCTCCAATCAGCTAGGCAGAGGCCGCGGTGTCCGCGGTGGCAGCAACAGCGTCCTCGACGGCCTTCTTGTCGGCTTCGAATTTCTCGGCAGCGGCACGATTGGTGTTGGTGGACATGATGGCAACGAAGGCAACGTGGATGTAGAGGAAGCAGACGAACAGAGGCGAGCAGTCGCGTAGTCACTCCCCAAAAACCTACTCGCCCTCTCTCGTACAGGAATCGGAGAGGCGGGGTTTTGGAGGCCTGCTCTCTCGTCAACTATGTATACGGTGAATGATATGGAGTCGCCGGCGGCAGCAGTAGTAGAAGGAATAATAGGGGCGGTGCACGTGGAGCAGATGTGATCTGTTCGTAGCGGCTAGGGTTAGACAATGCGCGTCTGGGTGGAGAAACATGGGCCGAAGACACGTCCCATCTGAGATTGCTCACGATCCGACGTCTCAAATCGTGGCCTAGCTATCAAAAACTCTCTGTTCCTAACTAGCAAAAATAAGCGCATAGGTGTGAGCTCGGCTAGGCTCAATCCCGCAACCCGCGGCATGTCGTAACGACATGTGGCGTGGTGGGTGGCGGAGGAGGAGTGCGCGGGAACCACTTCTCTTCTCAAGCTCCAATAGCATGTGGAAGAGAATCCCATATAAGGAGGTCCAACTCCTTCTCCACTAGCGTGGTGGTACTAAACTTCCCACCACCCCTTATCATGACACCTACATGGGTCCTTAGAGATTGTTCTGAAATTGTTAGATGGGCCTAAAGCACACCGCATATTTCAACAATCCCCCAACATATCTCAAGGGCCCATTGAGTCCTATATTAAAATCGTTGTTTAGTTATACCAGTGTTTCAATGAAGACCTATTAAGGTTGAACATCTCCTAGGGCAAGTAGCTACACTCCTTCACAACTGAACAATCACTGGTGCACGTTGGCGCTATACGAACGGTTTTAACCCCTTTCCGCGACGGCATTTGGAACCATCGCCAAGTGAGTGCGGGCGATATGGGGTCCTTCCCACATGACCCAGGAACCGTCGGGGATAGGGAGCCTTGATGCATACAGTTGTCCCTATATAACCGTTTGTGATATCTCGAATGTCCCAAACGCTTCATCCTTGCGACTCATTTTTGCTCGCATTGCTATCACAGTCGGAGTTTTCTGGTTTTACCTAAAACCAGGAAGATTCCAGGCACATGATTTTTTCAGACACGTATGAAACTAGCTCTACGTTTACGATGCATATGTCGGATGTGGGGTTCCGGCAAACCCTTAAGGTTCGAACACTGGGGTGTGTGCGAAGTCTTTCCTTCCCACCAATCGACGCCCTAGCTCACTAAGATCTCGTGGACGAACTCGACGAACTCGCAACACAGAAAGACACAAGATTTATACTGCTTCGAGCCACCGTTGTGGTGTAATACCCTACTCCAGTGTGGTGGTGGATTGCCTCTAGGGCTGATGATGAACAGTACAAGGGAAGAACAGCCTCCTGAGGTTGAGGTGTTCTTGTGAGTAGGCTCTTGTTTGGGTTGGATCAAGCTAAGATGAGATCTGCCTCTACTATGGTGGCTAGCTCTACTTATATAGGCCCTGATCCTCTTCCCAAATATCGAGCGGGAAGGGAGCCAACAATGGCGGGCTAATTCGAAGGGGGACAGCTAGTACAAGCTATCTTGACAAAAGTGGTCTTCGCCTACCAAAGGATCTGGTGGTGACGCCGTCTTGGGCTCCATGATGACCTCCATCTTGCCGTCCTCCTGGTCTTGGTCTTGTTGCACCAATATAGCAACCTTTGCCTGATGCCTCGGTACTCTTTGCCTGCGCTGGCCTCTTTAGCATGAAAGGGGAAACAAGGATGCTGCGCGCGCTGGCGCCCGCCTGGTGTCGTGCGTCATGGCTCACATCACGAGGGTCTCGCGAGGTTTGCCCCGCCTTGATATCTCCGCTCCTCGTGAGCCTGCCTGGCTAGGCCACTACCAAGGAGGTCTTGCGTCGTCCGCCTCGCGAGGGTCTTGGATGCTTTGCTGGTGAGGATGGGCCGTACGGCCTGCTGGCTCGGCCACGCCGCGGGCCGCAGGCAGGCAAGTCTGGGGACCCCCGTTCCTAGGACGCCGACAGTAGCCCCCGGGCCCAAGGTGCGCTCGGGCTTGGCTTCACAGCGAAGCCAAGGGCCAAGTTCGGAGCACCGCGGGCCCCAAAAGCCTGCGTCCTCGATTGACGCGTGGCGGTTGATTGGACGTGAGCGTCTCCGCTTCCCCATGCTGCCCTTGAATCCGCCTGACAATTCGGCCCCGCCTCTTACACGGTTATTCTTCTTCCGCCACGCCCAGCTCTTCCAATCTCCCTGTTGCCTCGACGCCCTGCTCCACCTTCCCAGTCTGACCTGTGCTCCGCCCATTTCACCGCCATGGCGCTGAAGCAAACAAAGAAGGGGAAGAAACCTCTGTCCTCGCCGGGTGCGCCTCCATCCTTCGAGTCGGTGCTCGGTCGGCCTCGGGTGCTCAACGACGAGGCCATGGACAAGGTGCGCCCCATGCTCGCCTCCAGTTTCAATGAGTGGGGAGAGACGCCGTCTTGTCCCGCGTGCTGCAGCAGCATGGCTCGGGCAGTTACCGAGGTCCCGATCTTCATTGATGCCCTCTGGGCTGGCCTGCTTCCTCCCTTCTCCGCCTTCTTCAACGATGTGCTCGAGCACTATCAGATCCACATGCTCCATCTTGATCCTCAGGCTATGACCCTTCTCACCATGTTCACCTTCGTGTGCGAGGCCATGGAGTGCATCGCCCCCTCCGTGGCACTCTTCCGCCACTTCTTATCGTTGCATCTCACTGGCCCCGGCAGAACTCAGGGTGCATGGGTTTCCAGGGCGTGGCTGCGATACCAGGCATGGGGATCGACTTCGAGCTCCCTTCATCCACAAGCGAGTTCCGTACGCGTTGGGTGTTTGTTGACGCTGGCGTGCTCAACCCTCTGCTCCAAGCTCCGGTGGTGCCTGTTATTCCAAACTCCGGCTGGGGTCATCAGAAGCTCACGAGCCCCCGCCTTGCCCCCGTCTGGGCCAGGATGAGGCGGTTGAAGGACCTTGGCATGACTGCGCCCATGGTGGTGAGGGAGTTTATCAGGCGTCGAGTTGCTCCTCTCCAGCGCCACTCTCGCCCGATGTGGTACTTGCTCAGCAGCCAGGACAGCATGAGGTTTCAGGAGGAGGGGCTTCCTCTTGCTGCGCGGTAGACTATGCTCAAGGTCCTGTCCGGCGTCCCTCTGCCAGACGAGATGCCCAGGAACAGCTGCATGTTGTACCGCTGCGAGAACAAAGGCACATTTGCCGCGAACATGCCTTCCTTTGATGAGTGGGGTCTGCGCCTAGTCGGCTTGGTGGGGCCTCGCGAGAACCCCGTCATTGTGGCTCCCTTCTTCGCCTCCGGTGTCGGGCTCGCCCCAGGCGACGATGTAGGGGAGCGAGCCGCGACGGGGGCCGGCGGCTTGGGTGATGAGGAGCACATGTCGTGTGGTGATCCGGGGGCATCGTCCTCGGGAGCTTGCGACCCCCCTCCTGAGGCATCGGTTGCCGAGGAGATGTGGCATGCAGCTCCCGAGGCTGTGGCTCCTGGAGCCTCGGTATGTCGCAGTGGGAAGGAGCTGGGCTGTTTGGCTCAGCCGGGCTCCCATGAGGACATCCCTCTTGAGTCTTCTCCGGCTCCGCCGCGCACCGGCCGTCACGTCTAGCGCTTCGGTCGCCTTTGTGTGGACTTCGAGGAGCTCCACAAGAGGAAGGTATCTCCAAGCAGCATCGGTATCTTTGGGCCGTTGAAGCGATGAAAGTACATCACCGTCGACAAGTAAGTACCTTGTCTTGGTGATCTTCTATGTGCTGCCTTCCTTTCCTGACGACTGTCTCCTCGGGACCCCTTCTGCTAAGGCCGTGAAATCTCCAGAGAAGCAGCTCCCTCTCATCCCATCGCACCCGCCAAGCTCCAGCGCTACAGGCTCGGGCGCTGCCCACGGCGTGGGGTCAACCATGGGGGTTGGTCTGTCATCAAGGTGCCCCGAGCTTGCGCCTTCGCCGTCCTTTCATCGCGGCCTTGCTCGGAGCGCAGCAGGCATGCCAAGGGCTCCTCCCCTGGTCACTGTTGGCGGCTGGCTGGCCTCGATCCTGGGGTCTTATTCAAGCAGCGGCCCTTGTTCGGTTCGGGCCCCTCGCGAGGGTCGGCTGGCGCCAGGGACCATGCCAGCCCCCAGTCCCCAACCGGCGGGTGACGCTCCACTTGATGCTCCACCCGCAGCCCCCGAGGTGGAGGACGAGGTGGGTCGAGCGTTCGAGCTCGAGCGCGAGCGCAACGTAGTCCGCCACGAGCTCTTCCAGGAGGCGATGGGCGCGATGAATCGCCTTGGTGAAGAGCTTGCTGGTGTTGACTCGCGTCTTGAGGCTGAAGGTCTTCGGTTGGTGGAGGAGCGGCACAAGCTGCGAGTGGCCATCAACCTCGGTCGCTATCTGCGCGACTGACGGTGTCCTGGACTAGGGGGTACTCACCATGTCATCTCCCGATCTGTTAGATTGGGCCGAGGACCCCCATGGCCGTATACTCATGGGCCAGTTCGGATAGCTGCCGCATATAAGGAAGATTCCACAAGACTTGGCGATCAAGACAAGGACTTCTCCCCACCGGCGTATTCTGCTAGGACTCTTGTTATCCTAGGCCTCAGGTGCATTATATAAACCGAGGCCAGGCTAGTCGATATATATATATATATATATAACAACAATCATACCATTGGCTAGCTTCTAGGGTTTAGCCTCTATAATCTCATGGTAGATCAACTCTTGTAATACTCATATCATCAAGATCAATCAAGCAGGAAGTAGGGTATTACCTCCATCGAGAGGGCCCGAAACTGGGTAAACATCATGTCCCCTGCCTCCTGTTACCATCCGCCTTAGACGCACAGTTCGGGACCCCCTACCCGAGATCTGCCGGTATTGACACCGACATTGGTGCTTTCATTGAGAGTTCCGCTGTGTGATCGGCAAAAGGATCAATGGCTCGCCCGCAGGTCAACTGCGACGCCGGCATCTTCGTCGCCGGCTCGACTGGTCACCTTGGCTCGACCGAGGACTGTGCTCCATCTCCGATCGTCATGTTCGGACGGGGGCTTCTTCAACATCAACTCCGATCTCTATCATGATCATAGAGGAATCATCCATGGAGCTCGAGGGCTCAACATCAACATTGCCCTCGGGCGGCCGTGCTGTTTTTATGGACATTGAACTTGTATCCGCCGTCACTGCCTCCTCGAGCGTTGGTTTGACAATTTCTTCGGTGGAATAGTGCGGAATTATGTCTACAGTAGCCATGCAAAATTTCATCAAGTTCCGATTGAGGAATCTCCGACAATCTATGATATACCGGAGCTGAGTCAAATCTGGACGGGAATCTAGACGAGTTTAGGGTGTGGTCTCCAGAGCCCAGCTCGGAGGTCCTTTGGAAGATCCAACCGTTCATCTACTGCGGAATTCCCATATCTACCACCCCTCCACATTTCAGCTTCATCCGACGGTTCAAACTCCGGGAACCTTCCGATGAGTGGACCAATTTTTGGATCTGTTTTCTGCGCGAATACGGATCCAACCCGAATTCATGTTTCTTTATGAACGTGATATTGGACAACCTTTTTAGAGGAATTCTCTTCTAGGGTATTGTCCTTCGTTTTTAAACACATGCCCATAAAATTTTAAACCTTCCTAAGGTCATCTTCATCATCATGATGGTGTCAAACCAGTCTGGCAATATTACTCCAAGGCTGCCGACCTCCGCTAGACACGTCGTCACTTTGTTGAGCCGAGCTCAACTTCTTAGGATCATCATCTCGGCAAGCCGAACAAGAGTTCGGCATCTCGAAGGATAAATCATCACCAACATCGTCGCCCCACGGATTACACGGAGCGGGCACACCGGCATCGCCGCACGGTCACTTCATCAAGCCGGCAATGACCACGGCACGACCTGCATCGGCAGGGCCGCACTATTGCTTCTTCAAGCCGGTGTCCATCACGCCGACCTACTTCGACTCATCGGCTGACATCGAGGCTTCGACATCTCGGCTGGGCCGGGGGCTTCGCCATTTCTTCATCAACCTACTCCGGAGACTTCGGCGTCACTAGCCGACCAGCTCCGTCACGTTAGCTGGACCGAGAGCTTTGCCTCAGCGATCCAACCTTTGCCAGCATCGCCACGCCGTCGCTTTATTACCCATCAGGCAATGGGTGTGTGGATCGAGTCTCAATTTTGGAAACCACCTTTATTCGGATTGCTACAACAAATAAACCAGGTGCTATTAATCCTAGTATTTTTTGCTTGTTGGGGTTCATTTTTTCCAATGAATTATTACTCTAGTTTGTCCATCATATGTACGGAGATCTATCAAATGGTGGCTGCATTAATGATGGTCGCATGGTGGTTCGGTCAGTTTCCGTACATGGTCCGGCGCATGCCGCATCCAGAACTCGGACCGACCTGTGAATTCAAGCTTTGCCACGCCTTTACCGCATCACGCCGACGCCCTGCATCGACATTGAGTTCGGCGCCAGGCCATATTTATTTTATTACTCACTTTGCATAAATTATTTATTATGCAATTTTTTTTAAATTATTAATATCACTACTATCTCCAGTTTGCACTATTTTTTGTGCACAGGAAAATGATCCGGGTTGGGGCAGTATCGTCAACTCGGCGTACTGACATACCACGTCACCTCGGCTGGACGGGGGCTTCGTCAACACTTCATTACTCCATGCTGGGGACTTCGACATCACTCTTCCGGCCTGCATTGACCGTGCTATGTCACCACTTCAGAGTGCTGAGCTCTTTGCTCCGCCACCTCGGGACCGGCTTGGGGGATGGAACCTTGTCCCGCATCAAGATTGGACCGCGTCATCAATACCAAACACATTAACCAGCTAAGTTGCTTTCATGCTCAAAGTTTTAAATTTTTAACTTGTGTTCAGTTCAACCAAGCATTATACACTTTTGGAAAAAAGTTTCTTGTAAAAAATTTCCTTGTCAAAACTTTGTTTGTGACACACAAATTCAAATACCCCGTTTACTTGGGGGCTTCCTTTATGAAGCCTTTCCTCTTGCAAATGATTACACTTGTACGGCTTCGTTCCTTGTTCGTGTATTATGCCACAATATGCACCATGTTGACTTAAGCGATTCGCAAGCTGGGTTGCCTTGCTCCTGTGTTTACCCCTAAGTTCCCGATTGTTCGGCTAGGGAGTAAAGGGAGCACCTGCGATTGTCACGATCGGGTCATCCGAGCCGGACCTCAGACTGGGTGAAGCCGAAAGCTAGCGCTCTTATTGTTTTCAATTATGGTCGGCACACAACGGAACTCATGAGTACAAAAAATCTATTGCACAAGTCTCATAGTAGCAATGAGCAACCGAAGAAAGGTATCGGTGGGGGTACTATTTTCTTCGAAGATGCTTCTTACACTTCGTCAGTAATATAGCATAAGTTCCCTGAGCGTGCTTTGTCTGTTACAGCCTTATGGCCTGATTGCCTGGTTATCGGAAACACCGTAGATATTCTCAACAGGTGGAGTACATAACACTCTTCGGCCCTTGACCAAAGAGGGAGAAGCCGACGGTCGGTTAAGACACGTTTGAAGTTCGGGTGAAAACAAATATGATATAAGTACTTCGGTACATAGAATAATTATACATAAAATTCTTTTACCCAAGTCACTTGGGGGCTCTTAAATGAGCCGTTTTATAATAAGTCTTCTTCTTCTTAGTCATTGCAAAGTTTATTATTATTATTATTATTATTATTATTATTATTATTATGTATCACTCCTTTTTTCGACACGAGTGTGTGGTCACTAGCCGGGGAGCCTAATTTCTCTCTCAAAGCCGCTAGAGTTTAGTTTGCTAAACTGGCCTAATTAGAAGTACTCCGCCTTCGGGATAGGAGGTTGAAGCCGTAGTGTGACCCTCTTGAAGTCTTGAGATAGGATGTGTCATGTTAAAGCACGACATAAGCACTTTTTTTTCTAAAGTCCAATTTTCAGATTGGCACCGACTTGATCTTATTCGGACGTTAGGTTTTCACAGACGTTTTTTGGTTTTCCAAGCCTATGGCACTTTTAAACTATTTGTGTGTTTTCAGCATTAGTCTCGTAGTGCAACGCAGGACACCTTTAGAGATTCGGCAAAAACACTCTCAGATATTGCCATATATGCATCGGTTTCGAATTGTGTCTTCGGTCAATAGTTGGGTTGCCCGGCTCCTGTGCTTGCCTCCTACGTTCCGCTTTGTTTCGATAGGTGTGCAAAGGGAGAACCACTGCGATTGTGCTTCCAGCTCACATGGTTACGCACCTCAGTGGAGAAAGCCGAAAACTGACTGTCACAATAGGCGTAAACTGGTCAGTGATCCGATGACTATGTTAAATAACAGGCCGTTCATAACATTGGTCGAAGTGTTTACGGCTTGACCTGGGATGTCGCCGAACACTAACCGGGGGCTCATAGCTAGCTTCCCCAGTTTAAAGCTCCTATGACTAAGCGAAAGTTATAAACCCCGCATATCTGATTGTCTCGTTGCCGCTAACACAACTGCCTTCGGGCACCTAGACGTCGGCTAAGGGTTGTTTTGTTATTGCGGAAACACCCTGCGTAGTATCTAAGGGGTAGAGGCCGACGATGGGCCACTTTCAACTGATAAACGGTAGCAATGGAGTCAAAATAATGATGTAAAGCACTTGGATACATAGAATCATTACACATAATCTATGATTTTACTCTGGATATCGATCCTTAATTCGGCCACCCGTTCCCACATTAAGGCTCGGGGGCTACTGGGCTTTGCGCTCATTATTTACAAATATTAAAGGGGCACATCGATCCCCTGATCTGGTGTTGCCACCCGACCAGTGTCTCGGGGGCTACTGCATTGCCTATTCAATGCAGAAAATTCAAAGGGCTCAATGCTCGGCTTGATCGAACTATGGGAAAGCGCGTCTTCGGACAACAATAAGTACCATCTGGACATATCTGGCATCAAGATAATATATCACGGCGACTTCTCACGACCCTCTCTCAGGGGCCCATTCGCCGATCACTATTATCTCTAATATATTACACTGCGTTTTTATTCCTATGTATGCTGCCGAGCTAGGAGTTGATCCTCAGGCCGATTTCGCGCATCGACCTGAGTCTCAGGGGCTACTGTGAACAGTGATTTTATGCTTGCCTTCAGGTGCATCTCGGGTTTTAGACTGATAAACACCTTGAGGGCTACTGGATATACATCGACAGAGAATAAACTGCACCAGTTAAAAATATTCACAAAAAATCAGCCCACGGTCGGGGTGGTGCACCACCTTGGAAGCAGTCCGGCATAAAGCTCGGGCACTAGCGGCTAGCTCCATAGAGGGCATTTCTGGCATTAAGCTCGGCTAAACTCCTTCAAATTGTTTGGACCAAGATGATCTATGACATCTTGGATATAGTCCGGCGTTGGAGCTTGGACACAGTCCGGCGTTGGAGCTCGGATACATTTCGGCGTTCGAGCTCGGAAGCAGTCCGGCATTGGTGCTCAACTGCAAAAGATACCTCGAATGCTGTCCGGCGTTGGAGCTCAGACGCAAGAGGGCACTGGCTCCTGGGAACAACTTCCAAACCCGAGGTGTGGCATAAAAATAACAAGGCATTGATAAAGGCCAGAAAATTAAAGGGGCTCCTCGGATACCCGACGTGTAAACACTTCGGATGCACTTCGGCGATCCTCAAGAACGAAGATGAGAAGATTTGTTGAACCAGTTTTCAAGACCGACGACCGAAGATGAAGAACAGTTCGGAAGAATCGAGGAGTATCCATAACTTGAAGACCGGTTCAGGGGGCTACTGACGGTGTCCTGGACTAGCGGGTACTCGCCACGTCATCTCCCGATCTGTTAGATTGGGCCGAGGACCCCCATGGCTGTATACTCATGGGCCAGATCGGACAGCTGCCGCTTATAAGGAAGATTCCACAAGACTTGGCGATCAAGACAAGGACTTCTCCCCACCGGCGTATTCGGCTAGGACTCTTGTTATCCTAGGCCTCTGGTGTATTATATAAACCGAGGCCAGGCTAGTCGATATATATATATATATAACAACAACAATCATACCATAGGCTAGCTTCTAGGGTTTAGCCTCTATGATCTCGTAGTAGATCAACTCTTTTAATACTCATATCATCAAGATCAATCAAGCAGGAAGTAGGGTATTACCTCCATCGAGAGGGCCCGAAACTGGGTAAACATCGTGTCCCCTGCCTCCTGTTACCATCTGCCTTAGACGCACAGTTCGGGACCCCCTACATGAGATCCGCCGGTTTTGACATCGACAGCGACCTCGAGAACGCGAAGGTCAAGGCGTCTCTCAAGATTACCAATGAGGCCCGCCCGCGAGCTTTGGAAGAAGCTCGCGAGGCTGATTGCCGCCTTGAGGCTGCGGAGGAGCGCGCGTGGGAGCTTCAGGCCTGGAGCGCGTCCCTTGAGCAGCAGGTGGAGGCGCGTGAGGCGGCTCTTGCATCACTGAGGGGGACGCCTGCGGAGGAAGAGGAGGTCCGACAGTGCGAGGAGGCGCTGGCCCTGGAAGCCGTGGAGCGCAGCCTCGAGCTCGAGTGACTTGAGACGAGGGAGCGTCAAGTCGCCCAAGGAGAAGATGCCATCGGGGCTCGCGAGGCCGGAGTCGAGGAGGAGATCAATCGCCGAGTGGACGAGGTTCGTGCAGATCTGGAGGGCAGGCACGACTTGAGGCTGCAGCTTGCTGGGCTGGAGGGTGCGGGCATGGCCGCCGCCCTCAGACCCAGGTTGGACGAGGCCGAGAGGTGTGCGGAGGCCACAGCCGCCGCCCTGGTTACGGCGCAGGCGGACTTCGCCTCCGCCCACGCCGAGCTGCTTTCCCTCCGGAGACGCGTTGATGGCACCGAGGCCGTCGCTCGGCAAAACAGGGAGGAAGTGCTCCAGCGCCGAACGCTGGAGGGCGAGCATGCCCCTATGCTTCGAGACCTTCGAAACATGGCGAACACCGCCCTGGGTTACATCTGCAATGAGAACTCCACGGCCCCTCACTCGAACGACTATGCCAGCCACCTGATCTTCTTCACCGAGGTGGTGACGCGCCTGGAGGCTCAATCTGCCAGAGCTCGGCAGCTAGTGGAAGAGAGGGGTCGTGGCCTGCTTTAGCGTGCCTTCTCCCGTGTCTTCAGCCATCTTTTGAATGCCGACCCCAACTTCCACTTTGACGCCGCCATTGCCCCCGTACCCACGGCCGTCCGAGGCGACCTGGCGTGTTGGGTAGAGGACCATGTCAATGCGTTGGTCAGGGCCTTCACCTTGGAGTATGACGCGGTGGTGGTCGTCGCGGATGAAGGTGACGTGGTCGATGACGGTGATGGGGGCGTCACGGACGGCGGTGGCGATTCCGGCGAAGATGATGACGACGCTAGTGATGTGTCCGCGGGTGATGTAGCGAGTGATAACTCTGGCTGATCCCATGTTCTCCTGATGTTTCATCCTGCACGCAAAACTCAGGTGTGGCCCTTGGAAGACTTGTAAGAGCATTTTGAGAGGGGGAGCCCCCACTACTAGGGAAAAGCCTAGCAGTAGCGCTGGTTTTTGGCCTATCAGTAACGCGGGTAAGCCTGCTACTGATAAGGCGCTACAGCTAATGCTTAGCAGTAGCGCCTACTGGCACTCGCTACTTCTATATCTACTTAGTAGTAGCGCTTTCCAAGTCAATCGCTACTGCTAATTATTAGTAGCGCTTTCAAAAACAACCGCTACTACTATTATTCCCTATTCCATTTCTTTTGAATTTTAAGTCGTATTCATATACCTGTATACAATTTTTCATACAGTAGCAATTTAGAGATTGTTTTTACATCTTAACGAGTTATTAAATCACTAGGTGAAAGAACCTTGGATTATTTTCAAGTGCATGGATCCAAAGTAACCAATGGTCACTTTGGATCCATCCATTTGAAACTAATCGGCGGTTCTTTCGCCCAATGACATAATAACTTCTCATCATCATCATAATATCATTAACAACTTATCATCATAATATATCATTGTCATATAACTCCTCATAATCATCATTTTTGTCCATGATGGGACATCATATAACAACTTCATCACTAGTTATAATAACAGCTCGTCCTCATCATCATAGTACTCATAGTCACTTCTCCTACTCAGCATCACCATCAAGTCTAAGACATTGTAGTCATATATAATCAACACTAACTAATTGTTCTTAATACTTAGGACCTACTCCTCTCTCCTAGCTAAAATACCATAAAACAGATAAACCGGTCCTTCACCGTAATGAAGAATGGACATAAACCTATCTCCAACTTGTGGCTTGTGCACATTCATTTTGTCTCCAATTATTTGCGTGTGTGCATTCATTACTTTGCTCCATTCTTTGATTTTGAGCCTTCCATCATTTGAAGAAATCGACTATGCAGTATGGTAAGCCTCCGAAGGAGTTGTTCGTAAGCTAACCATATGCATATCACCTTCGGTAAATAGCATGTCAGGCACAACCTGCCTCGGGAGCCTCTGTTCAAAAATGAAATAGTTACATATATAGTTAGCAATGGTTTACTTAAGAATAATGTATGCAATGAAGTTACCATCATTAACAAAATCTTACCAAGTTTTAGCAATGAAGTTATCATCAAGCAATGTATGGACTAGTGGCACGTATCTAGTATAATTTTGGCTGATAGAGTGACTGGTTTTGAAGGCCTCAACATCTTCTATGAATGAGACAAGATAACCTTTCTCCTCACAATTAAGCTTGGAGTCATAGCTGTAGTATGTGTTGTTTACTACCTTCCGAGTATTTCTTAAAGATAAGAAATAAGCTGAAAATTATAAATAAATAATTTTAGTATGGACGAACACCAAATATTTTTAAATTAACAACATAAATTACTGAACTTAACAAATTAGTTTGACAAACTCACATCTAGGCAAAACTGGAGGCATATCCACATCCACCCAGATGTCGATATTATCATCATCATCATAATCTTCGGGACGAATATCAAATCTTATTCGCATTCCCTCCTCAAATCCATATGCCTTGCAGAGAGCTTCCCAATTAGAGCAACCGAAATGGGAGCGATCGACTGCATTGTATAACTTAACCAGAAACTCGTAACCATGTTTAGTTCTTAAGTGAGCCCTCCTCGTCTCCACATTCTCAATGTCATCTAAACCAAAACCAAGATTTTCCAATACATATGGTCTAGCATGGCACGGGATGTACTAATCGAATTGAAAAAATCCATAAATTACAGGTTGAACAAAAGAAGCACAAGTGATGATATTAATTACGATGAAATGCTTGTCGTTGCATACCGCACAAACATCGAAGGTGTCTTCCAGCTTCATGGTGAAAAACCTATCATTTTGAAGGTGAGGAAACCTGTCGCACACACCCTGGTCATCATAGCAGTACCCACACTCCGGGATCCCATCATCATCAGACATCTCTTGTGTTCAAAATTCAGAGATTATAACTCGACAGCAAAACCCAAAAAATCCGGCATGACCTTTGCTAAAAAAGGACACACCAAGCGCCTGAAATTTGCCGGAACGGAAATTAATCAACACTCCGGCAAAACATAGGCCACTTATCGATGGTCATTGCATTTCAATGGTTCAAAATATGAAAAAAAATATTCGAAAATATCTTATATATAATCCTAACACTAATTAAACTAGTTATATTAACTACTTACTAAATAAACTAGTTTTATTAACTACTTACTAAATAAATAAGTTCTATTAAGCACGTACTAAATAAACTAGGTCCATTAAGGACTTAATATAAATAAGCTAGTTATATTAATCACTTGCTAAATAAACTAGTTACCTACGATTTGCAAAAACAGAGACAAGGGAGGGAGGGAGGAGAGAGGAGGGGGAGGGGCGGCCAGAGGAGGAGGGGGAGGGGCCGGCTGGAGGAGGAGGAGGGAGGGGCGGTGGGAGGTGGGCTGCCGGCGAAGGAGGGAGGAGGGGGCGGCCGCGGGCGGAGGGAGGAGGGCGCGGTGGGAGGAGGAGGGTGGAGGGCACGGTGGGAGGAGGTGGGACGGAAGGAGGGAGTACCTCGGTGGCGGACGGACGACGGCGGCGGCGGTGACGAACGACAATGGTTATCGGCGCGGGCGAGAGTGACTGAGACGGAGAGTGAGTGAGAGGGTCGGCCGCATGGTGATAAGGTAGGGTTAGTAGTAGCGCGGGTATGAAAAAGTGCTACAGGTAAGGAGAATAGCGGTAGCGCGGTACGGTGTAAGGCGCTACTACTATAACTAGCTAGACGGCGAGGTCATGGCAATTAGAGCAGTAGCGCGGTTTAGAGATGACGCGCTACTGCTATTTTTCTTTCAGCAGCGCGTTTTTCCGGCACGCGTTTTTGCTAAATAGAAGTAGCGTCGTATTTTGAAGAGCACTGCTGGTAATATTCTGTGTATAAGGTTTTCCCTAGTAGTGCCCTCGTGTAAGCAAATTGCATTTTTTTTACATTCCTATGCGAAGCCGGGGGTGAGTTTCCCGACGCGGTTTACCTTAGTCAGCGCCAGCTTAGGGCTGGGTCGCGAGGCGACGAGTTCCTGAGAATCTTGCGGAGCTTACCGCCCCGTTTGAGGGGACCCCATAAGAGGTGAGCACCGGGCGTAGTGCTAGCGCGTGCTTAATGAGCGTGTGCTCTGCGCAGTCTGGCTCGCAAGGAGCTTTGCGAGGAAAAGGCGATGGACAAGAGTCCCAAACCAAACGAGATCTAGAAGGCAAGAAACGGCTCTAATGAGAAAAGGCAACCCCCATGCACATCGATAAAAATTCAGCTTCAACTTAAGTCCAGATCCAGAAAGCAAAGCCACAGAAAGAGAGATCCAAAGCAAAAGGCCGCGTTCGGCACCTAGTCTAGTCTTCGGGTTTTCAAGTCTTCTCACCAGCGCGGAGCTAAGTGCTGCCACTAGGCTTGGGAGGGAGCCCAGGGCCTAAGGCTGGCACTCCTGAGACTCCGCGGCGTGTACAACCCAAACTCATTATTACGTGAGAGTGTCACGGGCGGCGAGCATCACAGGCACCTGGCCTTCTTCACAGGTACTGGCCTTGCTTCATATCACTAGTCGAGGGCCCCGCCTTGCGCCACCCTCGACCTCCTTTCAGCCGACCGGTCACCAGGATGACACAAAGGAGGGAAAGGGGACGCTAGCGGTTCCCTCGGTGACCACATGTCCTCTGCCGGGGGAAGGGTTGTGGAGGCCACCCCGATAGAGGGCCTACCTCTGGGTGTCCCCTGGTTTTGCGTGCCTTGGGGAGCGGCCTTGCTCCTGGCTCCCTCTCGGTCGCCCCCAACGTGTTTCCCTTGTTGGAATGGGTGCCGCCACACCAAGGTCGTTGATCGACGCTGCCACCTGATTCATCTGCAGCCCATGGTTAGCATAAGACAGTTTTTGAGAGATTAGCGGTACCTGTCGTTGTCGGTGCGATCATTGTGGTTCTCTGTTGGTTCTTGGAAGGCCTCGACTCCTAGTGCCCCCTCTCCCCAATCTTCTCCAATGAACGAGACAGGGTCGTCCTCTAGTGCGTACCCTTGGTCCATCATGCGGGGCACGTAGGCTTCCGGGGCCATCACCCCGAACACCTCGCCATGGTGCCCCACGCTCCATGTTGCTCGGCCCATGGTGGCGCCCTGGGGATGACTGCACGGCATCTGACTGGGACCATGGGGAGTGACGCTTGCGCCCATGCCCACCGCGTGCGGCATGGGGGAGTCGGAGCCCCCTACGCCGCTAGCCATGCTGATGTTGATGAAGCCCCGGGCGTAGTTGATGGCGCGCGGATGTGGTTAGGCTCGCCGCACGCCCCTGCTGTGGCTTGGGGAGGAAGTTGATAGTAGAAGGGTGGTGCTCCTGACGCTGCTGCATCCAGCAACTCAGCAACACGCTCCAGCAGTGTGTCCCGACCGCTTTCCATCAGTCTGCACCGCAGTAGCTCCCTTGCCACGGTGAGCGCTACCCGCATGTTTGCTTGCTCCTGTCGTGAGTACGGTGCCGTTGCTGCGGTGTAGCTCGCCGCTCTTGCGGTGGCCCGTACCTACCGTGGGGTGAGGGTGGATGACGCCTGGCTGTGCTGCCCGCGCCCGACGGAGTTTGGCGGTGCCCGTGCCTCCTGGAGTGCGGGGTCGAGACCTTCATGGGCAGGCGGCGCTGCCCGGGGTGGCCAGGCTACCCAGCGGTCGGAACCGGCCCTTGAGTCGCCGGACATCATGGCTGAGGAGCATCGATGAGCCGGCCGGTGGAGGAGGAGCTCCGGCGCACCCCTACCTAGCGCGCCAAATGTCAGATGTGGGGTTCCGGCAAACCCTTAAGGTTCGAACACTGGGGTGCGCACGAAGTCTTTCCTTCCCACCAATCGACACCCTAGCTCACTAAGATCTTGCGGACGAACTCGACAAACTCACAACACAGAAAGTCACAAGATTTATACTGGTTCGGGCCACCGTTGTGGTGTAATACCCTACTCTAGTGTGGTGGTGGATTGCCTCCAGCGCTGATGATGAACAGTACAAGGGAAGAACAGCCTCCTGAGGTTGAGGTGTTCTTGTGAGTAGGCTCTCGATTGGGTTGGATCAAGCTAAGATGAGATCTGCCTCTACTATGGTGGCTAGCTCTACTTATATAGGCACTGGTTCTCTTCCCAAATATCGAGCGGGAAGGGAGCCAACAATGGCGGGCTAATTCGAAGGGGGACAGCTAGTACAATCTATCCTGACAAAAGTGGTCTTCGCCTGCCGAAGGCTTTGGTGGTGACGCCGTCTTGGGCTCCACGATGACCTCCGTCTTGCCGTCCTCCTGGTCTTGGTATCGTTGCACCAATATAGCAACCTTTGCCTGATGCCTCGGTACTCTTCGCCTGCGCTGGCCTCCTTAGCACCAAAGGGGAAACAAGGACGCTACGCGCGCTGGCGCCCGCCTGGTGTCGTGCGTCATGGCTCATGTCGCGAGGGTCTCGTGAGGTTTGCCCCGCCTTGATATCTCTACTCCTCATGAGCCTGCCTGGCTAGGCCACTCCCGAGGAGGTCTTGCGTCGTCCGCCTCATGAGGCTTGGATCCTCGCGAGGGTCTTGGATGCATTGCTGGTGAGGATGGGTCGTACGGCCTGCTGACTCAGCCACGCCGCGGGCCGCAGGCAGGCAAGTCTGGGGACCCCCGTTCCCAGGACGCCGACAGCCTGGCACATCACAAACAGTTCATGATTATAAACCGTGTACGATAGGTAGAAAATCACACACATTTAGTTTTCCTGCACCATATGTGATAGTGTCTGACATCACACACGCTTTGCAAAAGGAAATTGTGTGCGCTGTTACACACGTTTCCTCTCCATGAACCATGTCCAATTATGATGTATATCGCACATGCAGTGCTTTATTAACCGTGTGCGCCGTAATTACCCCACACCATAATTTCGCCCTAAGTTAATTGCTTCTATTTAAAATTGTACCTAATTTAAACTTGAAAGTAAGCTATAGATTTATTCATATCCAACAGGTTGAAACAACCAATGCACTATTCGATTCATAGGTACATATGTTTAAGAATTACATAAGCACCAAATAAAGAATGATGAACCAGGGTTCTATACTTGTACTAGTACAGGTGGTAAAGAAAGAGGAGACACACATTCTGGTTGCTGAACAAGGTGAAGCGGAATGGCCCTATTGTGCTCTCCTGGATGTAGAAAGCATGCACGACTCTAGTCCAACCCCTTGTGATGGCCGGCCGCCAATCATGTAGTTTGAGATGTAATCTTGAGTAAACTGCTTCAAAATCCACTTCAAAGGAAAAAAAGATTCAGACATTGTCATCTAACACAACTCATTACGAGCAGTAAAAAGAAGGCTACAAGGTTCTTACATACCATCCTTTAGTTCACTCTTGTCTTACATAAAGTGTAAACAAATAGTTCGATTGACATCTTTTGACCCATTTTAATAACAATCTTTATCAGTTTCCTCACTTGATGCTGGTTCGTGAATATCTCATTGCCCCATACACAGAATGGGTCAAAGTGTGGATCTTTGGCAATGACATATGTACCTAAAAGCACCAAGTTAATATTAAAAGCTAAACAACAATTTCAAAATTATGAAGTACAACACTCCCTCCATCCCATTATATAAGATTTTATTACATGTATATCTAGACATCATCAGAACATTAAGGTAACACTCTTCGTTGTTACTATGTAGCTTGGGATTGCATGTTTAGTCATTCAGTACAATGCATGTTGCTATGTAGCCTCGGATATATTAAATATGGCCCTAGTTAACCTACTAATAAATGGGTTACAGATATATTCAGTGAGATATCTGATTCAATGATTAATCCCTTATCAGCCCCAAGCTATATGGTACCAGCTACCGATATCCTGAACAGAGAGTACATATAAGTAATGCGATGAAACTAATCTTGGTGGAGAACATCACTATTCTCAATATTGTCTTGTATGAAGCCATATAAAGGCATGTTAAGCACAACAGGCTAAACATCAACAAAATATATCCATGGTAGACAACATACTCTACAAATGATAGCTTCACTCTGCAGGCTTAAGCATGCTAGTTAAGCAAAACAAGAAGTGCAAAGGTGTGTTAAATGCATCAGGCATAACATTTAAATACAAGCAAATAGTCATTCAAACTGGTATTGTGCAGGTCTAAAGTACACTAGTTATAGTTCAAAAACGAAAAGGCATGTTAACTGCAATATCCTTAATAGCAACCAAATATCGTAATTCATAGTGGTATTGTTGAAATTGTTATTGATGAAATTGAACTGCACAACAAATAGTTGCACATATAGAGCATCGCATTGTGAAGAACTGAAATAAACAAGGCATAAGGCCATCTCTATCCGACCCTTTAAAAGTTAAAGGACTAAAACACTTATATATATATATACTCCAGCAATAGCCATTTCTAGTCGATCCCCTAAACTTAATGTTGTAAACTTCAATTTGATCAAGTTCAGAGCAGGTGCAACCGAAAGTAGCATGCATTCAAACATAAACATAGATATTTTTGCATACCCGAACATAAAACATAAATTTAAACTAAGCTAAACTACTTTCGGTCGAAGTGGAGGTCGACCCAATCCTTCCTTTTCAGATACCGTTTCACGCGAGCCGGGTCCGGGCCGGTGTCGTCGTCGGGGTCGTTGGGGAAGACACTTGTCCACTAGTCGACGTTGATCTCCTCGTCCTCGCCGTCCACCTTGCTGCCCTTTGTGGCGCCATCCTCGCCGCCTTCGACCTCGTCATCAGAGGAGAGCGTGATAACCTCGCCGCCCTGCGCGCCGGCAAAGAGCGCCCGCTCTACCTCCATGAGCTCCGGGTGCTGCCAGCGGAGCTCTTGCATGTAGGCCTCGTCAGCGGCCTAGGCCTCGAGAAGGTCCCACGCCTCGCGGTCCTCCCGCGCCATAGACGAGCTCACCACCATGCCTTCAGCGGAAAGAGGTCGATCGGATATGTGCCGAAGGGAAAATTGAGCCTAGCCGCTGCGCTGTGGTGGAGGACCTGCCAGCGGTTGTACTCCATGGCTGCAAGCTCGGCCGTGTGGAAGCTACCGAGCCACCGGCAGGTGTGGATCTCCCGGTCTGTAATCTCGACGACCCATGTCCCCCACCACCGCTATTGGATCCAGAAGTAGGACCTCGTCGGCTGCCGGGTCCGAGGGAGGATGGGGAAGTTCTCGAACCAGCGTAGGGGCGCGTCGGCGGGCAGTTCGGAGTACCGGCGACAGCGAATCGATAAAGAGCCCACGGAGGACGATGGGGATACCTCGCCGGCCACCTCGCCAGCGTCGAGCGAAGAGGCCGCAACAAACCTCCTTTTGGCCCTTGGCTCCTCGAGCTCCCCGGCACACAGGCAGAGGTTGAGGATGGATGCGGAGGTGATGGTGGCAACCTACCAATGGTTTCGGTGGTGGTGTGCGTCTATGTGAGCGGTGGTTTGGGGAGTGTGTGGTGTGTGGAGGGGGGCAAGGTGGTGTTTGAGGAAAGACCACGGCGACTAAACTTTTTACAAGGCGGGAGTAACAAGGTGGGGCTACTGAAAATTTGGATCAAGGGCAAGTAGATATTTTTGAGAACGCGAGGGATGCAGAGGCATGAGTAAAATGCCGGGCTACCGAAAATTTGAATCAAGGACAGAAGTAGAGCGGGAGTAACATACATCGCACACGGTCCGCACATACTAATCGTATGCTACCAAACATTAAAACCTTAAAGGCGGTAGATATTTTCGAGATTACGAGGTAGTAGATATTTTCGAGACCGGGGTGTGTGATGCCCGAAGACCGGCGCTCCAGATGCCTTCCATGTTTTGCGTGTCAGCTCTGTTATTTATTTGTTTGTTGCATTCATCATCGCATCATTTGCATTGCATCGGCACTCTGTTGCCATCATTTTTCAAAAACTTGCATTCGCTCGTCGTTGCCGTTTCTCCCTTTCCCTTCATCACCTTCCCTTGGACCGCTTTGCCTTCGTTGACCGTTCCAGACCAATCGAGTTTTCACTTCCCTTTTGACCGTGACCGCCTAACCCCCTTTGCATGGGTGTCGGAAACTTCCCGGACCCAACTTGGGCAGTCATGACCGTTGGATCCAGATCATCCCCAAACATCGCTAAATCATCATCGGTTTCTCTTTGGACTCTCCTAAGCATTTTATTGTCGACCGTCCGATTACGATCGAAGGGTCATTCTAGCCCCTTTCTAAATTTCTTTTGCTATATATAGTAGTCACCATTTTGTCCATTTCTAGCCTAACCCTAAAACCTAGGGGATCTGCCCCATCCATTCCGTGTCCGCCACCACCAACTCACCATCTACCTCGGGATCCCTCCCAATCCCGAATCCACCAAGCAACAGCCCCCTCCATCCACCTGTGCCTCCTCTGCTAGATCCTGAGGGGATCACGAGCAGCTCGCCACCGGCTGCAAGCAGCACCACCACCAGGACCCCGTCGCCCTTCCACTCTTCTAATCCTCCGTCCCTCCTCCCTCTCGTTCTCTCCCTCGTCTCTCATGCCTCTCCCTCCCTATACCAGGAATAACCATGCATGGCCACAGCTCCCTCTCCGCGCATCCACCAGGCCCAGCCGAGAGACGGACGGATTCATCCTCCTGCGTCCATCCCAGCTTCTCGCTCATCCCAGAGCTCCCCTATACCACCTCGCCGGAGATGCCACCTCCTCTGCTTCCTCTTGCGCCTGCAGCAACACCCGAGCACCTGCATCTCCTCTCATGCGCCTCGTCGGACTGGCTGCTGCCGGTGACCCGGACCAGGCGCCATCAGAAGGGAACTCAAGGCCCCGCCATGGACGGTTTGTGCCACCGCCACTGGTCATGTTCCTCGCCGTATCCGCTGACCTCCGCCTCAGATCCGCCGGCTCCGTCCCATTCTGGGTCTTCCCCACCTCAAGCTGGGTCGCCCTTGCCGGCTCCGTCCTGTTCTGGGTCTTCCCCGCCTCAAGCTGCGTCCCCTGCCTTCCCGCAAGTTCCTGCCGCTGCCTCCCCTGTGTCCTCTGCATCGCGCCGTCCCTGTCTTCCCTGCTCCAGATTGAATGCCAAGCCGCACCGCCAGCCAAGTCCCTCAACCCATCGATCGGAGCCACCTCCTTGTCGTTCCCTCGCCGGACCTCCTCTGCTTCACCTGCCGTGCCGCCGTTGCCAGTCGTCGGCCTCGCCCTCTGCTTCGAGCCCCGTCGAGATTTTCAGCAAGGACGCCAGCTCCCGCTCAACCATGTTGACTCGATCGAGTCAACCACCAGATCTGCACGCGCCCGGGCCGGCCTCGCCTCGGTCCAGCTGGCTTTGCCTACCCAACACGTCCACTGACCTGGGCCAAGCCGGTGAGCAGCCTAGACGCCAAGTGCCTTCTCAGATTCAGCCCATATGGGTTTTTTTAGGAACTGCGATTTGTTATTTTTCGAGGGATTTACTGTTTTGCAGAAAGGCCCTTGCACTTCATGCATAGCATAACTTATCAACCATGCATCGCATGTAAAAACTTTATATATTAAAATACTTAGATTTTCATCTAATTTCATAATATGCAACTTTCATCAATGTTAGAAATGTTTAAATTGCTATTTGATTAAATTTTCTCAAAAGCCATGCTAAAATGATTTATTAATAACTAAATAACCGTAGCTCCGAATTAAATAAATTGTACATGTAACTTGCTTAGAAAAATGCATAGAGTAACATGGTGGCTTTACTTTGCATGCTTAACAATGCTAAAATATGGTTTAGGGCAGAATAGTACCAAATCCATAATATGCATATGGGGATTTTCCAGAATTCTTGTTTGTTATTTCTGGCCTCATGTCAAACTTGCCTAAATATTTAGTTTACTTATGCCTCATCTCTTGCCATTTTAACTAACATTTAATATTGTTGAGTACCTAACCAGAGGTGAACTAAATAAACGAATGTGGTGTTTCTTCAACATGCTTGTTACATGTTGAGCTCCACTTAACATGTAGTTTTGTTTGTGCACTTTGCCATGCCATGCATATTTAAACCGGACATGCATCATCCTTGGTTGTGCATCATGACATTTTTATGGTTGTGTGTTTACCATGTTGATTGATTCTTTCCGGGTTGCCTCTCTCGTTAGCTTAGTTTTCGTTCCGGAGTTGTGAGGATTCGTTCAACTACGTCTGTTTCTCTTCTTCATGGACTCGTTCCGCTTCCTCGCGGGATCTCAGGCAAGATGACCATTACCCTCAATATCACTTCTATCTTTGCTTGCTAGTTGTTCGCTCCATCGCTATGTCGCGCTACCTACCACTTGTTTATCATGCCTCCCATATTTCCCACCTTCCTAGCAAACTGTTGTTTGGCTAAGTTACCGCTTTTGCTCAGCCCCTCTTATAGCGTTGCTAGTTGCAGGTGCCTTGCAGGTTGTTCCATGTTGGAACATGGATATGTTGGGATATCACAATATCTCTTATTTTAATTAATGAATCTATATACATGGCAAAGAGTGGAAGGCTTAGACTTTTGCTCGGTGTTTTGTTCCACTCTTGCCACCCTAGCTTCCTTCATACCGGTGTTATGTTCCTTGATTTTGCGTTCCTTATGCAGTTGGGGTTATGGGACCCCCTTGACAGTTCGCTTTGAATAAAACTCCTCCAGCAAGGGCCAACCTTGGTTTTAACATTTGCCTAACAACAACCTAAATTTTTGCCTAGGGAGTAATTAACCCAAGGATCATCTTTATTCAACCCCCCAGGCTAGTGCTTCTCTGAGTGTTGGTCTGAACCAAGTACAGTCCGGGGCCACCTCGGGGAAACTTGAGGGTTGGTTTTACTCGTAGGATATCTCATCCAACGTGCCCTGAGGATGAGATATGTGCAGCTCCTATCAGGATTTGTCAGAACATTTGGGTGGTCTTGCTGGTCTTGTTTTACCATTGTCGAAATGTCTTGTAACCGAGATTTTGAGACTGATTGGGTCTTTCCTGGAGAAGGAATATCCTTCGTTGATCGTGAGAGCTTGTGATGGGCTAAGTTGGGACACCCCTACAGGGTATAAACTTTCAAGAGCCGTCCCGTGGTTATGTGGCATTTCGGAATTTGTTAATATCTGGTTGTAGAGAACTTGACACTTGACTTAATTAAAATGCATAAACCGCATGTGTAGCCGTGATAGTCTCTTTTCGGTAGAGTCCGGGAAATGAGCACGGTTTGGGTTATGTATGACCGTAAGTAGTTTCAAGAGCACTTCTTGATCACTTCTAGCTTGACATCCGTTGCGTAGTTTCTCTTCTTACTATTGTACTCGTATGTTAGCCACCATATTTTGCTTAGCGCTTGCTACAACTCCAACTCATTACCTTATCCTACCCATAAGTTTAAATAGTCTTGATCTCGCAGGTTTTGAGATTGCTGAGTCCTCGTGACTCACAGATACTACCAAAACAGTTGCAGGTGCCGATGATGCCAGTGCAGGTGATGCCACCATACTCAAGTGGGAGTTCGACAAGGACCTTGGTCATTACTATGTTTCATTTTCCTGATGATCAGTACTAGAGCCCAGATGGGAGGATCAGGGATCTAGCATTTGGGGTTATCTTCTTTTCATTTGGATTTGTCCGTAGTCAGACTATGTGTGTACTCTGAATGATGTATGAATTATTTGATCATTGTGTGACGTGGCGATTGTAAGCCAACTCTATTTATCCCTTTCTTGTTCATTACATGGGATTGTGTGAAGATGACCCTTCTTGCGACAAAACCACAATGCGGTTATGCCTAAGTCATGCCACGACACATGGGAGATATAGCCGCATCGTGGGCGTTATAAGTTGGTAATCAGAGCCATCCCCGACTTAGGAGTCCCCCTGCTTGGTCAAATCACTGATGTTGTTGAGTCCAGAAAAAAATGTTTTGACTCTTAGGATTATATATATATATTGATGAGTAGGATTATTTTTACTCCTCAGTCCCCTTCATCGCTCTGGTGAGGCCTCCTGACATAGATGTTTTGACTTTCCTCTCCTCAAATTTCACTAAAAAAAATTAGGATCACGTGGGTATCTTGGGATCATTCCGATATTCTTGTGACGAGAACATTGTTCTTGGTACCTCCTGACATTTAGGGGTTGTGGCAGTGTCCCGGGGAGTTGAGCCTTGAGGTGTTGTCATCACAACTTTATCGTTCAGTTTTGGAATACCTGAGTTCACCGACATCGAAAATCTCTTTTATGCAGTTAGTGGTGAGATAACCTCGACGCCACCCAGTACTGGGGAGGGAGTTCGGGAGTATTGCCACAGCTCGTATAATAGATGCTTCTCGAAGCTTGAGGTACACGATTTTTGGAGTTTTCTTGGTTATGTGTTGACGGATGGATACAGTTGGAGCGTAGGGCTTGTTCGTTGTGTGATATATATTGTGCCTCCCTGTATCCCCAACACCAGATTGCATAACCAAAAAGTTTCAGGAGTTCTTAGGTGGGAATTCAAGTATCACGTAGGATATCCTTCCAACAGACACATGATACGATATGGGCTCTATCATATGTTTGTTCCGGCTTATTCTGCAAGCCAAATCCTTTCTTTTGTTTTGATTGTGGTATTCGAGTTGCTTCATTGTCAATTGTTGATTCCAAACCTTTTTCTGAGTGTTGTCCTCATATTTCTATGGGAGTGCTAATCGTTCTTGATCATCGAGATGGTCATGCCAATTCTTTTCCAACTAGCGTGCTTCTCTTCAAGTGGATCCAATCATTTCAACATTCGCGAGTTCAATTCTCAGTTCTTTGCAACAGTGTTTGTTTCATCCGTCCCAAGTTGCATTTGTTTTACCCACCCTCCGACCCTTTTTCTTCAAGGACTCGATTTTTTTAATCAAGTGTCCATTTTATTCGTGAGAAGCCTCTTCATTTTTCTATTCAATGTTCTTATCTGGTGTTTCCTCGTGAATATGCTAAGTAAGTTTATCATTCTTCATTCTCGTATTCTTTTTTGGTGGATTCAATGCAAGCTTTCGATGTTGATCATATCCCTTTCCCCGTTTCAAATGCTTTCCCATGCCAGTGCACCTCTTAATCGCTCACCTCTCTCTATTCATATCTGAAGTGATGAAGATATGTCAGAAGATTCATGTTTCCATTATCAATCCGTTCAAGCTATTTCGAGGTTTTTATCTCATTCAAGCCATTTAATTCAACCGGGGCAATCTCCCTTTGAAGTAATCGTTTCAACGGTGTTTCTTTTGAGTGCGCCCTAACCCACGGGTGTTTTCCTAGGATCTTACCTGACTCTTCTATTTTTCTGGAGTTCTCAAATTCTTCTCAAACTGTGACGTAAGAATGGATTCCATCAGTCACATGCCTTCTCCAAGATTTTTTTCAATTCTTTTCATCGTTGGTTCAACATTTCTATTCTTCATTTCGGAGTGCCTCAACAATTCATGGTGGTCTATCTCATCGTCTTTCTCAGATTTCGAAGACCGAAGAAGAGTTCCTCTTGAATCCTTACTCGTTCTTCCAAAGATTCATGGTTCTAGTTTCATGCTATCCTCTAATCTTATTTTGTTTGTCAGAATTTTTTTTCATACCCATCCGAAGTATTTCAGAAGTACTTTTATTTGGGTTCTATGGAGACCATCCTTTTCAAAAGAATAATTCATTTTCAGTTTTGCTCCCGCCCTCTAATTCTTATCGATGGATCATTCCGGTATTTGCTAGTCATCTCATGTTCTCTTCATTGTCTTATATCTAAGTTTCCTCAAGTGCCTTTGTTCTTTTCTAATTCTTTTTAGTGATTCATTCTTTTTTCTGCATTCGTTCAATTCTTACGGTGATTCGTTTAAGATTTCCACTTCCGTTCTTATCATATCAATTCATTCATTCCTCCCAATCCACCGGTTGTTCGTTGAAGATTTCCTGAAGTTTGTGCTATATCTCTCATCATTCCTTTTCAAGAAGAATAAGTAGTATGTCAAATCTGTTGGTTGCCATCAAATTAAATTGGTGAAGTATATGCATAACTTAATTCTTATTAGTGTTTCATCCAAGTGATTAGTTTCTTCTTTTCGGAGTTGTTCATCATGTCACATTCTCGGTTCGAGATGCTTCATCTTTTCTTTCGGAGTTCAAAGCTGTCTCATTTATCTCATCCCGAAGGTCCATCTAAATCATTGCAAGATTTTAATTCTTGTTATCCCAATCTTTGCTTCTTTTCCACCATCCTTTTATTACCGGAGTTCTCATGAAGGCTCAATATGGTGGTTCGTCAAGGATTCCCTTCATTCTTCAATTGTTCTTCAAGCTTTCTCTTGAAGTTAAGATCCGCCAAGCTATACTCTAAACTAAACATGGTGTTCAACACATGTTTTTTGAGGAGTTCAGGCATTCCTCATCTTGCATTCCAAAGTGCAATTCTTTCTACCTTATCTCTTGAGATGGTGTTATGTCACTCTTGACAATTTTCCCTTCGTGTTTCATGATTCACATGTTGTCAAAAATGAGGTATTTTAAATCCATCAATCTCTTTGTTGGAGTTTTCTTGGGGTATATTTCACCTAAAACCTTCCCTAAAGAATGTTGCTATTGTGGTTATTAATAGTGATCCAAGTTATCTCTTTATCATCTTGGTGGAAGAAGTTTTTCATCTCTTTGGTGCTCTCACTCAAATCAATGGTATTCGTTAGTGGCTGTTTGTCACCTCATAATGTTGAGATGTTTCCATAAGCCTACTACAAGCTTATTCTTTTCATTGTTGGTTTTCCAATAACTCTGTCCTAACCTTCTTGGAAGGATGCTTTCGAAATTCAATTGTGGTTTAAGTTGTTATTATCTTCTCTGTTCTTTTCTTCCAACCATCTAACTTCCATTCTTTTGTTGCGGAGGCATTGTGATGTTACTCTCTTCGACTCATCATCTGATTTTATCAAGATCAGGTTCTTTTCCTTGGCTATCCTTTTAACATGAGTGTGGTGTCCTCTATTCAAGTTCTTTCATCTTATCAAGTCTTGCCTCACCTTTCAGTTGGGGTGCTGTCTGAATTCTTTCATCCTAATGCCTTCTCTATCTCATTTTAACCGGACTGCTTTCAGAGTCTATTTTGTTCATTGAGATCTTGGTTCTCGTCGTATTCCTTACTCCTCTTCCTAAAGGGATGTTTTCAATTTTGTTAATCCTAGTCATGTCATTTCTTCAAGTTTTATACCTCTCAAGGTTTGATGGTTTCACTGATATGTCAAAGAAGCAACTTGTTTTACCTCTTCCTCTTCCGCTTCTCTCCGGTGCCATCCTTAGATCTCGGGGCGAGACCGCTTGTAAGTGGAGGAGAGTTGTGACGCCCCAAGACCGGCGCTCCAGATGCCTTCCATGTTTTGCATGTCAGCTCTGTTATTTATTTGTTTGTTGCATTCATCATCGCATCATCCACATTGCATCAGTACTCTATTGCCGTCATTTTTTCAAAAACTTGCATTCGCTTGTTGTTGTCATTTCTCCCTTTGCCTTCAGCACCTTCCCTCGGACCGCTTTGCCTTCGTTGACCGTTCCAGAACAATCATGTTTTCACTTCCCTCTTGACCGTGACCGCCTAACCCCCCTTGTGTCCGTGTCCGAAACATCCCGAACCCAACTCAGGAAGTCATGACTGTTGGATACGGATCATCCCCAAACATCCCTAACTCATCATCGGTTTCTTGTTGGACTGTCCTAAGCATTTTATTGTCGACCGTCCGATTACAATCGGAGGGTCATTCTAGCCCCTTTTCTAAATTTCTTTTGCTATATGTAGTAGACACCCCTTTGTCCATTTGTAGCCTAACCCTAAAATCTAGGGGATCTACCTCATCCATTCCGTGTCTGCCGCCGCCACCAACTCACCATCTACCTCGGGATCCCTTCTGATCCTGAATCCACCAATCAATAGCCCCCTCCATCCACCAGCGCCTCCTCTGCTCAATCCCGAGGGGATCACGAGCAGCTCGCCACTGGTTGCAAGCAGCAGCACCAGCAGGACCCCGTCGCCCCTTCCCATCTTCTTCTCCTTCGTCCCTCCTCCCTCTGGTTCTCTCCATCGTCTCTCATGCCTCTCCCTCCCTGTTCCAGGAATAGCCATGGATGGCCGCAGCTCCCTCTCCTCCGTTTGCACCAAGCCCAGCCAGGAGACGGATGAATTCGTCCTCCTGCGTCCATCCCCGCGTCCCGCTCGTCCCGGAGCTCCCCTACACCACCTCGCTGGAGATGCCACATCCTCTGCTTCCTCTTGCGCCTACGGCAGCACCCGAGCACCTGCTTCTCCTCTCGTGTGCCTCGTCAGACTGGCTGCTGCCAGCGACCCAGACCAGGCGCCATCAGAAGGGAACTCAAGGACCCGCCATGGATGGTTTGTGCCACCGCCACCGATCACGTTCCTCGCCGGATCCGGTGACCTCCGCCTCGGATCCGCCGGCTCCGTCCCGTTCTGGGTCTTCCCCGCCTCAAGCTGCGTCGCCCTCGCCGGAGACCCCGTGCAAGTTCCTGCCGATGCCTCCCCTGCGTCCTCTCCATCACGTCGTCCCTGTCTTCCCTGCTCCAGATCGAATGCCACTCCGCGCCGCCGGCCAAGTCCCTCAACCCACTGATCGGAGCCACCTCCTTGTCGTTCCCTCGCCGGACCTCCTCTGCTTCACCTACCGCGCCGCCGTTGCCAGTCGTCGGCCTCGCCCTCTACTTCGAGCCGCGTCGAGCTTTTCAGCAAGGACGCCAGCTCCCGCTCGACCAGGTTGACTTGATCGAGTCAACCACCAGATCCGCGCACGCTTGGGCCAGCCTCGCCTCGGCCCAGCTGGCTCTGCATGCCCAACACCTCCACCGACCTGGGTGAAGCCGTTGAGCAGCCCAGCTGCCCAATGCTTGATCAGATTCGGCCTGTATGGGTTTTTTTTTGGATCTGCGATTTGTTATTTTTCCAAGGATTTACTATTTTGCAGAAAAGCCCTTGCAGTACATGCATATCATAACTCACCAACCGTGCATCGCATGTAAAAACATTATATATGAAAAATGCTTAGATTTTCATCTCGTTTCATAATGTGCAACTTTCATCCATGTTAAAAAAATTTAAATTGTTGTTTGATTAAATTTTCTCAAATGACATGCTAAAATGATTTATTTCATAACTAAATAACCGTAGATTGAATTAAATAAATTATATATGTAACTTGCTTGGAAAAATTCATAGATTAACATGGTGGCTTTACTTTGCATGCTTAACAATGCTAAAATATGGTTTTTGGGCAGAACAATACCAAATTTATAATATGCATATGGGGATTTTATGGAATTGTTGTTTGTTATTTCCGGCCTCATGTTAAACTTGCCTAAATAGTTGCTTACTTATGCCTCATCTCTTGCCATGTTAACCAACACTTAATATTGTTGAGTACCTAACCGGGAGTGAACTAAATAATCAAATGTGGTCTTTCGTCAACATGCTTCTTGTTACATGTTGAGCTCCACTTAACTTGTAGTTTTGTTTGTGCACTTTGCCATGCCATGCATATTTGAACCGAACATGCATTATCCTTGGTTGTACATCATGCCATGTATATGCTTGTGTGTTTACCATGTTGTTTGCTTCTTTCGGTTTTCCTGTCTCGTTAGCTTCGGTTTCGTTCCGGAGTTGTGATGATTCGTTCGACTACGTCCGTTTGTCTTCTTCATGGACTCATTCTTATTCCTTGCAGGATCTCAGGCAAGATGACCATTACCCTCGATATCACTTCTATCTTTGCTTTCTAGTTGTTCGCTCCACCACTATGTTGTGCTAGCTACCACTTGTTTATCATGCCTCCCATATTTCCATGTCAAGCCTCCAACCCACCTTCCTAGCAAACTGTTGTTTGGCTAAGTTACCGCTTTTGCTCAGCCCCTCTTATAGCGTTGCTAGTTGTAGGTGCCTTGCAGGTTGTTCCATGTTGGAACATGGATATGTTGGGATATCACAATATCTCTTATTTTAATTAATGATCTATATACATGGCAAAGGGTGGAAGGCTTGGCCTTTTGCTCGGTGTTTTGTTCCACTCTTGCCGCCCTAGTTTCCATCATACCAGTGTTATGTTCCTTGATTTTGTGTTCCTTACGTGGTCGGTGTTATGGGACCCCCTTGACAATTCGCTTTGAATAAAAATCCTTCAGCAAGGCCCAACTTTGGTTTTAACATTTGCCTAACAACAACCCAAAATTTTGCCTAGAGAGTAATTAACCCGAGGATCATCTTTATTCAACGTCCCCAGGCCCGTGCTCCTCTAAGTGTTGGTCCGAACCTAGTAGACTGCGAGGCCACCTCGAGGAAACTTCAGGGTTGGTTTTACTCGTAGGATGTCACATACGGTGTGCCCTGAGAACGAGATATGTGCAGCTCCTATCAGGACTTATCGGCACATTCAGGCGGTCTTGCTGGTCTTGTTTTAACATTGTCGAAATGTCTTGTAACCGGGATTCCGAGACTGATCGGGTCTTTCCGGGAGAAGGAATATCCTTCGTTGATCGTGAGCGCTTGTGATGGGCTAAGTTGGGAGACCCCTGCAGGGTATAAACTTTTGAGAGCTGTGCCCGTGGTTATATAGCAGTTGGGAATTTTGTTAATATCGGGTTGTAGAGAACTTGACACTTGAATTAATTAAAATGCATCAACCGCATGTGTAGCCGTGATGGTCTTTTTTCGGCGGAGTCCGGGAAGTGAACACGGTTTGGGTTATGTATGACCGTAAGTAGTTTCAGGATCACTTCTAGCTTCACATCCGTTGCGTAGTTTCTCTTCTTACTCTTGTACTCGTTTGTTAGCCACCATATTTTGCTTAGCGCTTGCTGCAACTCCACCTCATTACCTTATCCTACCCACAAGCTTAAATAGTCTTGATCTCGCAGGTTTTGAGATTGTTGAGTCCTTGTGACTCACATATACTACGAAAACAGTTGCAGGTTCCGATGATGCCAGTGCAGGTGATGCCACCGAACTCAAGTGAACAAGACTATTGAAGCTTGGTTGGGACGATTGGGCATCTAGCATTTGGGGTTATCTTATTTTCATTTGGATTTGTCCGTAGTTGACTATGTGTGTACTCTGAATGATGTATGAATTATTTGATCATTGTGTGACATGGCGATTGTAAGCCAACTCTATTTATCCCTTTCTTGTTCATTACATGGGATTGTGTGAAGATGACTCTTCTTGCGACAAAACCACAATGCGGTTATGCCTCTAAGTCGTGCCTCGACACGTGGGAAATAGAGCCGCATCATGGGCGTTACAGGGGGCAAGCCTCGTGGAGCCCAATCTACTGTGTTGATGTGAGGGACTGCAGGGCACGGGCGTGGCACACGGGTAGTTTCACCGAACCTTGTCTGTTGCGTTCCCAATCGCAGACGCTTTGTACATCCAACTCTTGTGTTGTTTATAAATTTGGCAAAAATAATAACACGGTAGAGGGTCAGAACACGAACACACTTGCATGTGGACCAAATATATGTATGAAAAGGGTGGTTTGATGTTTGAATACCCAATGCACAACTTTAATGTGGCACCTGTCGCACAAAAGCAAAGTATTGCTAGTCAGCCACCCCTACTAATCCCACTTCATGTCGGCGGTTAGGGAATCCTAGCTACGAATGCATGCCCCCAAATAGTTAGGTCTGAAATCTCACCCTACCGTAAGACAAAACCTATAGGAGTCCATCATATATATATTGTCAAACATCCCCTTTTGCTTCCCGACAACGGTGGACTGTGTGCCGACCCACAAATGTGTGCTTGTGGTGCGAGATGAGTGAGACCACATATGAACCACATGCGGGTGGCCCTACTATATGTATGAAAAGGGTGTGGTGTGTGATATTTAACTACCACTCACAACTTCTGATGTGGCATGTGTGCCTCGCAAATTAACCGGACTTCCCCGACCCCACGGAGGTTGCAGGTAGCGTCATGTAGCCCCCCCCCCCCCACACATCGGGGGGTGGGCATCTCACCCAGACGTACTGTAACACGGACCAAGCAGAATCCAACTTGGTCGTACAACCTCTCCCCGCTCGTTGTTGGTCAAAGTGATGGACGTCCACATGGCCCGGCAAAATGGGCTAGCTTGTCACCGATAACCTCATGAGGGAGTATTTTATGAAGACAAACTCACCCTATGCATGTGGCCAAGTATGTATATGGAAGTGCTGTGTGTGGTGTTTGAATACCCAATGCGCAAATTTGATGTGGCACCATTGCTTTGGAACCGTAAAATCCCCACACCGAGCGAGGGTTCACGACGTGTAGCATGCGCTCAAACTTAATTATGCTTGTAATGGGTCGACCTACTATACGCTAACTCGAAGCAAAGAAGAATAATATATCCACCCTGGTAACTTTTCTCGTCGTTGGTCGAAATGATGGACGTCCACGTGGGCCCACGCATATATAGGCTTGCCGCCCATAACCAAGCGAGTGAGAGTGCGTCCAAAGACAACCATTATTGCATGTGTGTGTCCTGAACATATTTATGGAGGTGTACTATGCATGCATATGTGTTGAATACCCGACCCAATGCACAACATTAATGTGGTGCATGCGTTGAAATTCAAAGAGGTCGCCACACAGAGCAAGAGGTTTTCCATGACATGTCGTGTGCTTGCCCCCCTTCGATCTAGCGGGATGGATTCATGTGTACAGATGCACTACTATATATATGTAATCTCACATCATGATCTATATCCAGACAAAAGAAAAATTAATCCCCTCCTAAGTCAAATTAGTGAACTTCTCTCGCGCTGTCGGTGAAAGTGATGGACTAAGCTGGTCACCAACACCCCTCGACACGTACTGTATATACACCTAATAACATAGGCCTAAAAGAATTAAGCCTCCTTGTTTGTCAAATGCGTACCTCTCTCTCGCTGGGTCAAAGTGATGGACGATGAACTCGCAGGCCCAACACAGGAGCGAAGCGTACGTTGCATGCAAGTGATCATCCTATATAGGACTACGTACTACCGTCTGCATGTGGCCTAAAGAGCTGTTTGTGTGATGTTTGAATACGCAATGCACAACTTTGATGTGGCACCACGTATATAGGAAACCAAAAAGTCCCCACAGAGAGCACGAGGTTCATGACGCGTGGTATGTGCTATATGTACGCCCCATTCGACGCGTGGTATATGTACTTTTAATTTATAGCACAAACCAAAAAAGAATCATTCCTTGATGATCAAATTAACCTCTCTCTCATTGGGTCAAAGTGATGGAGGACAACCTCGCATGCCCACGGATGGAAGCGCCACATGCCAGTGAGTTCCTATATATAGGGCAACCACCATCTGCATGGTATTGCATGATGTTTGAATACCAATATAATGTACAACTTCTATGTGGTACCTGCCTCGGGAACCGAAAAGTCCCCACATGGAGCGAGGTTATGACACACACATATATATATATAGAGAGAGTATTCATGTTGCCCTCTCTTTGACATGTACATACTCCTATACCGTGCATATACGTAACACAAACCAAAAAAGAACCATCCTTGTTGGTCAAATTAACCTCTCTCCCGTTGTATGTTCAACTGGTTGATGACGACCACGTGGGCCCACAGACAGAGGCACACATGACAGATGTCATAGGACAAAACCACCGCCTGCATGCGCCCGTGTGTTATGTGATGTTTGAATACCCAAGGCAAAACTTTGACGTGGCACGTGCTTCGCAAACCAGAAACGCACTACACCCCGATGCGTGTAACCCCCTCACTTCAAAGCGGTGGGAGTGTGTACGCACGTGCTCAAACTTTGATATGGAATCCCACCATCATCCACACCACACACAAGCCAAGATGGATCCACCTTTTGGTTAAATGCCTCTCGTTATCATTGGAAACTGAAAACCTTTGCGGGCTAACGAATGGGACGTCGTTGATAACCGCACGAGGGAAAGTGTCCGAGAGGACCACCGATGCATGCATGTGGCCCAACCATTATGTATGAAAGGGTTGTGTAATTATTTAAATAAGCAATTCACGACTTTGATGTGGCATATATGACTCAAAAAATGATTAATAATCCCACACGGAGGTTCACGACTCATAGTGTACTGCCGGACCCCCCCCCCCCCCGCACCCCCCACACACACAGACACACACACCCCGCACCACCATAGCCACTCTGAGGCATGCCAAACTTTTTCTGCAGTGAACATGTGATGAAAGGCGGAGTGTCGTGTTATTTTTTTTAGAAAAATAGACCTCATTCGACTTTTTTATACACTGATCATTTTCCTAGGGATTTAATGTGCAAAAATCAAATTTGAGCTACATGTGCACCAAAATGGGTTGCAAAATCATATGTGTCCTGGGTGCATGTTTCCCTATGCAAGAGATTTCAAAATATGGAGAATATATATTTTTAAAATTCAGTAAATTTAAAACTTAGTTCAAATTCATGAAACTTATTGTGGTGTCATATATGGACACGAGTAGACTGCGACAATGTATTTTTTTGTCAATGACACCCCTTTTTGAAATAATCTTCTTACAAATGGGAGATTATTAAAACCTGGCAACCAATATCTCATACGGATTATTTATTCGGACCATGAGCATTAGACCGTCCCATGCTTCAGTTAAGCAGTAAAGCGACAAAATGAATCATCAATAAACCAAAAAATATATGTGCTGCCACACGTCCCGTGTGCCATGGGAGTAGGCATGAGTTGACGGGATGCATGTGAGCAGTCTGCCGCGCAGGCATACCAAGAGGCGTGCGTGCAGGTGTGCGTATTGATGGGAGGCGTGCGAGTAACTGTGTGAAATGATGGTAGGAATGGCAGAAGTCCGCCGCGTAGGCTCACCGGGAGGTGAGACAGCTTTTGACCGCAGTCTGCCTCGCTCCCACTGGTCCGTATTAATTGCGCGCCCGAGCCACCGGCCATAATAGGAGGTTGCATCCCCAGTCCACAGTGGTCACCAACGTCTGGACTCTGGAGTGTATGAGGATGCCGCCGAAGCGCACCATCGGAGGGAGTAGCGACGTCGGGGCTGGTGAACCACCCGCGCAACGCGTGAAGCTGGGCACAGAGGTTGTCTTCGCTGCCGACGAGGTCTTGCGCGGGCAGCAGCACGACCTTGACTTCATCGGCGCTGTCGTGCACCCCCCTAGCCAGAGCCGGAGGTCAACAACACCCACCCTCTATAATTTTTCTGTAATACAAATCCTATGGTTAGGTTCTCTCAGTCCATGAAATCAAGCAATTAAGATCCGTTAGATGCACGTAGTGTATTGATTGTTTGAATGTTATCCGTATATCCTTAGTGATTAATTGGTTGTTCTTTACAAAAGTTTTTTTGCTAATAATCCGACTAGGGTTAGCTTGCGTGCTAATATTTCGTGGCCAGATCTTGAGAATTGATTTTGAATGTCCTACATGTATGTTTGTGCCTTTTTTCTTCTAGATCTTGAGAATTGATTTTGAATGTCCGACATGTAAGTTTATGCCATTTTTTCTTTCAGATTGGTACGTACATAGATGAGGCTCCAGCCAGTGTCGCCGGATGATTTAGATCTTGGACCCGGCTATGCGGCCAGAAGCGCCCCCTGGACCTAAGTAACCAGTAGAATCTCCGGCGGACCGCATCAGCGATCTCCCGAACGACATCCTTGGGGAGATCATTTCCCTTCTCCCCACCAAGGATGGCTGCCACACACAAGTCCTCACATCTCGGTGGCGCACTCTATGGCGCGCCGCGCCTCTTAATCTTGACTGTCGTCAGCTATCTATCAATGATGATTCTGAACTCCCCGGAGCCATCATCTCCTCCCACCAGGGCTCCGTTCAATGCATCTGCATCTCAGCATGCTACTTGCTGGACATACCCTGCGCGGTGGCCGCCTAGCTGACATCCCGTCTATTCGATAAACTCCAGCAGCTTGAGTTCTACCATTACTATAGCGATAGGTTACCACCAATAGCTGCATCTGTGCCCTCATCACCGATTCCCATCTCACGGTTTTCTTTCTCTATCCACACCTCCACCTTGACCCGGTGCCATCTAGCAGACAATCTGGTACAAATGCTTTGACCGCCACTTCTGAAAAAACATGCACTTGTGTTGGTTCATCTGTCGGAGGCCTCACTACACAGCATCACCCACTCCAGCTGCCCTACACTGGAGCGTTTGGTGCTTGTTTTGGGAGCAGGAATCAATATGCCTTGTCTCAAAATAATGTCGCCCCACCTTGTAAGAATTGGAAATAGTTTTGAAGGATAGGAGCTCATCATCCAAGATGCCCCTTCACTTCAAAGGTTGGTTCTTGATTGTTGTTATAAACCTTCGCAAATAACTATGGTCTCTGTGCCTAAACTGGAGACCTTGGGTGCAATTCGTGATCCGTTTAAATTGTTCGAGATGGTGTTTGCCTCCACACCTATTGAGGTACTGCATATTATTCACTTACACTTTTGTAATTTGCATTTTTCATTTGTGCGCATAAGTTAAGTATCATCTTGGAGTATACTTTCAGTGCTAATATTATGTTCTATGCTCAATGAAGCACTTGTCCATCCTATCAGTGGTGGTGGATTCTGTCAAGACCATATATATCAGTAGGTGGTGTTTTGATCACAACATCATTATTGCTTTACTGCAATGTTTTCCATGTCTAGAGAATTTGTATACAAAGGTGATGATTTCACGCACATTGAAAGCCCATATATAATGTACTGTAATTAATCGTCCAACTATCACTCTTTCAACATAATCCTTTTTAGACATTAACTGTTTTCAATCTTCATCTCTATTTAGGAAACAACACTTGGAGGAAAAGGTATAACCAATCGATGGTTGATGAAGCATGGGGATTTTCTCAGATCTCATGACATTCGTTTGAAGACAGTAACACTGGAACGATATTCATACAATAGTGCAAACACTAGATTTGTCACATTCTTCATGTTGAATGCGAGGGCACTATTGTCCATGAGGATTAAGTTTTTCAACAAGAAATTACTCACGGCTGCAAGTGTTGAAGAGCATAAAAAGAAGTTTCAGGTGGACCTAAGGGCTTATGATCGTGTTTGGCTTCTATTTAGAACAGCTTGTGGTCATCATGGAGTAGTAGAATTATTGTACTGGGATCTTGATTTTATGGATCGGACTGGTCCATTTGATTGTAACTGCCGAAAACTTTGGTTGAGTTAGATGTCCTGTTCAATCCGGGTTATGTGTAAACCTGATGAACAATTAATCCTCGTGCTTTTGTACCTTTTGTAAGCTGGAGTTAGACATTGTGGCCCTTTTCAACTAGGGTTTGACCCACATTTTCTTTCACACTGGGTGTCTGTGTTCCTATAGGTACTACCTCTGTCGTGGTTTGTTCTTTATTGGCCCCCTTCGTATTTTGTACTACCAAACTTTGACCTTAGATTTAACTAAAAATATATTAATGCATGTCATCGAAAATAATAGTGTTGGATGGTTGTTCCCGAGTATGTTCATGCGCTATATGCAATAATTAACTCTAGTGTACACATAATCGCACACGAATTAACTATAGTAACCATTTATTTTATATTTTTTTCATCACAAATAGTTCATCCGAGTGGCCTGTTTGCCGCGTATCACACACATCTTGTTTACATGAATCGTTTGTGTTTTATTGGCTCATTGCAAACAACTCATCTATGTGAACTGTCTGCCGCATATCACATACATCTTGTTAAGTTGAACCGTTTCTGTTGTGTTCCCTAATCGAAAATAGTTTGTATGGATCACACACACATTGATATGGCTGCTCGTTTATGTTGTTCTGTCTAATCGCAAATAGTTCGTATGGATCAAGTGTATGCCCCTCATCGCACACGTAACTAAAATCTGAACCGTGTTTGATGTCTCCGCCATCGCAAATATTTTGCATCTTTTTTGACGGTTTTTTACATCCCCGTTTGCCATTAATGCATCACACATAGTTTCGTCGAAGGGTCCCTCATCGTAGTGTCGTGTTAGCAGCATCCTGTAGTAGTGAATGGACTATGCCTTTTCAGTTTCGCATAAAGAAGTTTTACCACATGTCTTACTAGTACTAGGCTGCTCAAGGCTGACCTATCGGGTGGAGCATATTAGTTACACTGTTGGCCTATTCATGAGCTTACTAGAAATCGCCCCAATCTCATAGGCTGAGAGTAGCAGTCGGGCTCATATAGTTGTGTTCCTCCAAAGATCGCTTTGTAGGACAACATCTTTGGAACACATTAAGATAGTAGTCATCCTACCATACAGCATCCAACATTATTGCATCTCCAGCGGAGTGGGTTAGTATCGTTACTCTCCTCGGTTCACCACTGGCTTGTTTTCCCAATTCCTCTTTCATGGGATCGCCAATCACATAGGTTTGATTACCATCATGGCAACTAATGTGGGTCTCATACCCATCTCCCTTTCGTAAAGGGATCTGCCAGATTCTTAGCCATTTGTACATAGTCCAACGCTATCACTCGAGAGTTTCTTAATTTTCTGATAGCTTAATTTAAATCTCATTTGTATGTGTTTGTTGGACTTCAAGTTGTCCTCTGAACTCTTCACCTTGGTGATAACTACCTGATTGTCACAGTTCATAAGGATAGCCGGAACCGGCTTTTCAACCAATGGAAGTCCATCAAAAGATCAAGATCTCGAAGCCATCCTGCTTCGACACCAGATGTGTCTAACACTGTTAATTCTGCTTCCATTGTCAATCTCGTTAAGATTGTTTGCTTGCAAGACTTCTTGGAAACAACACCACCTCTAAGAGTAAACATATACCTAGTCGTGGCCTTCATCTCATCAGCATCAGAGATCCAATTCGCATCACTATACCCTTCAAGTACCGACTAGTATCCCGTATAGTGAAGTCCATAGTTCATAGTACCTTTAAGATAGCGCATAACTCTTTCAATAGCATACAAATGTACATCACCCGGTTTGGAAACAAGCCGGCTCAATTTGCTCACAACTAACATTATGTCAGGCCTCGTTGCGCTCGCTAGGTACATGAGTTAACCAATAATTTGAGAGTATCTCAATTGATCCTTAGCTGTGCCTTCGAACTTTTGAATCAACACACTAGGATCATATGGTGTTTGAGATGGTTTGCAGTTCGAATATCCAAAACGACTCAACACCGTCTCAACATAATGAAATTGCAGAAGTGTAATCCCACTCTCATTATCTCTCAGTAGCTTGATGTACAAGATAACATCAGCCACACCAAGGTCCTTTCATCTCAAAGTTATGTGATAAAAATGACTTAACCTCCTCAATCACTTTGAGGTTGGTTCCAAATATCAGTATGTCATCAACATACAAGCACATTATAACTCCTTAGCCCCCACCATGGCAACAGTATACACTTTTGTTAGCTTCATTAACAACGAAGCCAACAAATGTCAAAGTTGTATTAAACTGTCACGCCATTGCTTAGGTGCTTGTTTCAGGCCATATAAAGATTTCAGTACCCTACACACCTTTCCTTCCTAGCCGTCTATCACAAAGCCATCTGCCTGTTGCATGTAGATTTCCTCGTATAACTCTCCATTCAGGAAAGCCGTTTTAACATCCATCTGGTGGACGAGAAGACCATGCAAGGCTGCCAACGAGAGTAATACTCGAATGGTGGTCAATCTGGCCATAGGTGAATAAATATCAAAGAAATCTTCCTCTTCTTTCTAGTCATAGACCTTGGCCACAAGCCTCGCCTTGTACTTTTCAATCGTACCATCGGGCCTAAGGTTCTATTTGAACACCCACTTACATCCCAATAGTTTGCAACCATAGGGACGTTCAGTGATCTCCCATGTCCCGTTAGCCATGATGGAATCTATATCACTATAGACTGCATCCTTCCAATTATCAGCTTCTGCAGAGGCATATGCTTCTGAAATAGAAGTTAGAGTATCATTGATATGTCTCCGTCGTATATATAATTATTGATTGTTCCATTCCAATATTGTTTGGATTGTGGATTCCATCTAACCCTTGAGGTTCGAAATCTGGGGTGCGCACAAAGAACACTCTCTCCCTAGTTCGCTCGCTCAACGATCTTACGGCCTAGCTCGACGAACCCAAGGAACAAGAGACACAAGGGTTTATACTGGTTCGGGCCACCTTGCGGTGTAATACCCTACTCCAGTGTGGTGTTGGTGGATTGCCTCGCGGGCTAAGGATGAACGAGTACAATGGACGACAGCCTCAGGATGAGAGGTGTTCTTGAGCTTAGTGAGCTATCGATGTGAGGATGGAATGGATCCGATCCATGATGAGTTGATCCCTACCTATGGTGGTGGCTGGTCCTATTTATAGTGGCCTGGTTCTCTTCCCAAATGTTAGGCGGGAAGGGATCCCACAACATGCACGTCTGAAGGGGGACAACTAGTACAAGTTGTCCTGACAAAAGGTGGTCTTTGCCTGCCAAAGGCTCTGGTGGTGACACTCCGGTGGGCTCCATGGTGACCTCCATCCTACCATCCAGAGGGTCTTGGTCTTGTTTCACCGACATGGAAACCTTTGGCTGATGCCTCGGGACTCCTCGCCTGCACCTGCCTCTTTAGCATGAAAGGGGAAACTGGCACGATCTGCCCGCCGGCGCCCGTGTGGCTTTGGTCATGATGGCTCACGTCATGTGAACCTCGTGCGGTGCCCCCTGCATAGAGATCTCCCCTCCTTGGGAGCCAGCCTAGTGAGGCTGTCCCTAGGGAGGTCTTGGTGTCGTCCGCCTCGCAAGGCTTGGCCCCTCCCGAGGGTCATATATGGCTACTACTGAAGATGGGCCATAACTGTCCGTCGGTGGAGCTACGCTCAAGCCCGCAGGTAGGCAAGTCTGGGCACCCCCGGGCCTAGAATGCCTTTAGTAGCCCCCGGGCCCAAGGCACGCTCGGACTTGGCTTCGGGGTGAAGACAAAGGGCAAGTGCGGAGCCCCAGGAGCCCCAACCACCTGCGGCCTTGATTGACGCGTGGCGATTGACGGGACGTGGGTGTCTCCGCTTCCCCATGCTACCTTGGCAACCGTTGGCCTTGACGAGTCCCTCCTGCACGCAAAAGAAAGATAATCATTACATGTGATCGTGGAGGCAGGCGGTTGGCCTCCCTAGGGCTATAAATGAGGAGAGGGGCGGAGCCCCCATTGCTCATCTCCTTCCCCACTTCGCCTGTTTCTTCTTCTTTGCTTCGCCGTCTCGCTGTGATGCCTATGGCACCGATGAAGAGGTTCTCGGCCGCGAAGAACGGGAAGGCACGCCAGGAGGGGCCTGGCTCACCACCGCCTAAGAGGGGGCGTGGCCGCCCCCGCAAGCATGATGTCACCCCTGTCGTGGCCCCTTGGGGGAACGGACGCACTCCTTCGGGAACCGGCGCCGTCCTTGGTGGCCGCAGTGCTGCCCCCTCCCGTGGCGGAGGCCACTCTAGGCGGAGCAGCCCTAGCGCCGAGGGGAGGCGCACCGTGGTCGCTCGGCCTCCTCGGCCGCGCTTCCATTTGGCGGAGGTGCTCCAGGAGTTCATCATGTGTTCGGAGCAGCCGGCCGGCACTTGGCTCCAGCTCCCGCGCTCCTTTGCCGGCGAGCTGCCGATCGCAGGTCTCGACTGCTTCTGGCTGCAAGCTGACGGTTCCCACAGCAAGGCCTCATGGGCCGTGGTGGAGGTATCTGCCATGGGCAATGCGGTCCTGGCTCGGGGCGGGCTGACGTTCGCCCGCGCGTGTGGCCTGAGTCGGAGGTGCACCCTCCACTTCAAGTACGACGACGTCGCGGCCCTCTACTTGAGGGTTTTTGGCGAAGATGGCCGCTACGCAGGGTGCAACCCCGAGGACAGCGGAGGCAATGATGGGCCGGGCCTTGACAATGGCCGTGACAACACGAGAGGCGAGTTTGCCCTTGGCGACGGTCGTGGCTCGTCTGGTGGCGGCAACTTCTCCTCCAGCGAAAGCTCCAGCAGCGGTGGCTACGACCAGCCGCCACATCGCCGGGCTCGCTATGAGGACGGTGGTGGGTCGTCCCGCCGCCGCACTCCGGTGAAGTGCGAGGAGGACTCCGGCTGAGTCCCGTGGGGGGGGGGCATCGGTAAACGACCCTCGGGAGCCGCTGCGGGTGCACGCGCCGCTTTTGCTCGTCTTTAACCTTCTTCCTGCATTCCAAGAAATGAGTATGGGGCCCTGCGATGGCATGTAATGAATCGTAATTTTCATGCCGATTGTGTTACGTTTATTGTTCCTGTGTTGTGTTATGGCATTCGTGCTTCATGTAGACATAGAGGGATAACTTAGGGGAAAACTTTGTTTTTGCCACTCTAGTTCTTGCCCATTTTGCTTATGCCACTCTAGAATTTGACATCTCACTTTTGCCACTCCTACCTTTTGACAATACATCACAAATGTCGTTGGATGGCAAAAGCAATAATTTTTTCTATCACTTTTGCCACTCTTAGATTTTGAAATATATCACAATTGCCACTCTAAAAATTTTATTTTTGCCACGGAATGGCAATTGTGATAATGGTCAAAAGCTAAGGGTGGCAAAAGTGACATGTCAAATTCGAGAGTGGCATAAGCAAAGTGGGAAAAACTAGAGTGGCAAAAACAAAGTTTTCCCGTAACTTAGCTGGATGCGCTCGGGTAGTTTCCTGTCTCATGAGGGCGCGCCCTACGACCCCTAGTGAGCCCTCCTTGCTGCTGGCTCAGGTGCCGTGGACCTCGGGAGGCATAACAAAGCTGCAAAATTTGTTAGGACGTCTGTTGGGTTCCTTATCCTTCCCTGTGCGAGGCCTCGGGCATGGGATAACCATGGCCTAGCACACCACATCGCGGTACGCGTGGGGCACGGACTTAGAACTGTGCGCCAATCGCGAGCTCAGTCGAGGATGCCTCGCGAAGGTTAGGGGAGCCGAAGACTAGAGCGACAGGGCTATGGAGAGGTGCGTCCGTGGCTTAGTCTAGCCCAACGCACACACAAACCTGCCCAGCCCCCATGCGAGGCACACGAGGGAGAGCGCCGGGAAACTGCTTTCCTCTCCGGCGCGAAACAAAGAACCGAGCGAAGAAGTAGAGAAAAGAAAGGAATCCACTGAGCAATCGAGAAACGCCAGAACTTCAAATTCCATTCAAAGGTTGCAAGCCAACTATAGAAAGCAAATGAATAGCCGCGTCTGACAGCTAGTTTAGTCTTCTCACCAGCGCGGAGCTAAGTGCTTCCACTAGGATGTGGGAGGGAGCCCCCGAGGCCCGAGGGCGGCACTCCGGAGACTCCGAGGCGTGTACATCCCCACTGATTATTACGTGAGAGTGTCACGAGCGGAGACCTTCATAGGCGTTCTGGATGGGCATCCCATCCTACGTCTCCATGTGCACAACGCCAGGCCTGGAGATGCGGGCAATCCTAAACGGGCCCTCCCACATGGGTGAGAGCTTATGCAGCCCTTCCCTGGAGAGCACCTGCTTCAGGATGAGATCTCCCACCTCAAGCGTCCTGGAGCGGACACTACGGCAGTGATACTGCCGTAGCGCCTGCTGGTACCACGCCGCACGGAGCGAGGCTTGGCGGCGGCGTTCCTCCCCCAGCACGAGGTCCATCCCCCGCATGGCGTCCTGAAGTGCCTCGTCAAACGCTAGGAACCGCGTGGAGAGATGCCTGACCTCATGAGAGAGAACCGCTTCAGCTTCATTGACGAGGAAGAACGGAGTCTCGCCTGTTGGCTTGGTGGCGTTGGTGCGGATGGAGCACAACACGGACTGGAGCTCGTCGTACCAGCCCTTGCCACATGCCTTGAGCTTCTTTTTGAAGGACCTTGTCTTGAGGCCCCCCAGGACCTCCACGTTTGCATGCTCGGTCTGGCCATTGCTTCTAGGATGCGCCACCGAGGCGTAGCATATCTGCGTTCCAAGATTAGCACAATATGTTTTGAAGAGATTGCTAGTGAACTACGACCCATTGTCGGTGATGATGCGATTAGGGACTCCGAACTGGCTCACGATGCCCTTGATGAACTTGACTGCGGAGCCGGCTGGGATGGTGCGGATAGCTTCCACCTCCGCCCACTTGGTGAACTTGTCAATGGTGACGTTGAGGTAGCGATAGCCCCCGGGTGCTCGAGGGAATGGACCCAGGATATCCAGCCCCTAGACCTCAAATGGCCATGAGAGTGGGATGGTTTGGAGGCCCTGAGCTGGTTGGTGGATTTGCTTGGCATGGAACTGGCAAGCCTCGCAGGACTTCACCAACTCTGTTGCGTCGCTGAGTGCCGTGGGCCAGTAGAATACGCCGCAGAATGCCTTGCCCACCAAGGTGCGTGACAACGAATGATGCCCGCAATCTCCGCCGTGTATGTCAGCTAGCAGTTCATTCCCCTGCTCCCTGGAGATGCATCGCAAGAGAACATCATTTGGTCATTTTCGGTATAGCTCACCTTCCCGGATGCACTAAGTTGTAGCCTGTCAAGCTTCGCACTCCGTGTCCTCCTCCTTCTCTGGAAGGGTCCCTTGCAGCAAGTATGCCTTAAATTCTTCAGTCCAGTACCCCTCCTGGGGTTCAGTCGTAAGGAGCAGGCGTGCTCCTGAGGTCGGGCCGCAAGCGGGAGCTCCTGAGGCCGGTGGCGGGGGGGGGGGGGGTGGAGCTCCTCCTCTAGCGGCATAGGCTCTGAAGGCTTAAAGAGCCACTCCTCGAAGACGCCAGGTTCCTGAGGCTGAAGCCTTGACGCCCTCTTGGCAATGTCATCGGCTTCCCTGTTTGTGCCGCGGGGCACAAGCTGCAGTTCTAGGCCCAAGAATTGCTTGTCCATTTTGCGTACCTCCGTGAGGTATGCCTCCATGTGCTCGTCCTTTGGCTCGTACACCTTGTTGGAGAAGTTGACGAGGAGCTGAGAGTCGCCCTTGATGGTGAGGCGCTTCACTCCCAAGGCCGCCGCAGCCTTGAGGCTGGCGATCAAACCTTCGTACTCTGCGATGTTGTTGGAGACCTTCTCACCCCGCTGGAAGCAGACCTGCACGACATAGTCGAGCTTGTCCCGGGTGGGCGAGATGAGTACGGCTCCAGCCCCCACGCCTGGCGCGCGAAGGCGCCATCGAAGTACATGACCCAGTCATCTGGTGCTTCGCTCCATGGAGAGAGAGGCCGATCTTCGCATGCTTCGGGTTCTGGAGCGTCAGTCCATTCCGCCACGAAGTAGGTGAGCACGGCTCCCCTGATGACCCTGGTGGTGCTGAACTCCAACTAGAAGGCCTGCAACTCGATGTTCCACTCAGCGACCCTTCCCATTGCATTGGGGCCTCGAAGCACCCTCTCTAGCGGGTAAGATGAGACGACCTTGATGGGGTGGCCCTGAAAGTAGTGGCGTAACTTGCGCGAGGCCACGAGGAGCGTGAGCAGAAGCTTCGGCGGCATGGGGTAGTAGGCCCGCGCGTCTCGCAATACCGTGCAATGGACGAACAGCCTCAGGAGGAGAGGTGTTCTTGAGCTCGGCGACCTGTGGATGTGAGGATGGAATGGATCCGATCCAAGTTGAGTCGATCCCTACCTATGGTGGTGGCTGGTCCTATTTATAGTGGCCTTGGTCTTCTTCCCAAATGTTAGGCGGGAAGGGATCCCACAATGGCCAAGTTTGAAGGGGGACAACTAGTACAAGCTGTCCTAACAAAAGGTGGTCTTCGCCTGCTAAAGGCTCTCGTGGTGACGTTGTAGTGGGCTCCGTGGTGACCTCCGTCCTGCCATCCTGCTGGTCTTGGTCTTGTTGCACCATTATGGAAACCTTTGCCTGATGCCTCAGGACTCCTCGCATGCGCCTGCCTCTTTAGCATGAAAGGGGAAACTGGCACACTGCACCCGCTGGCGCCCGCTTGGCCTTGGTCGTCGTGGCTCACGTCACGTGAACCTCGCGAGGTGCCCCCTGCATAGAGATCTCCTCTCCTCGGGAGCCAGCCTAGTGAGGTTTCCCCAAGGGAGGTCTTGGTGTTGTCCGCCTCACGAGGCTTGGCCCCTCGCGAGGGTCTTAAGTGGCTGCTACTGAAGATGGGCCGTAGCAGTCCATTGGTGCAGCCACGCTCAAGCCCGCGGGCAGGCAATTCTGGGTACCCCCGGACCTAGAACGTCGACAATATTATATAACTTTTATATACTGTTGGCAACATTTAATATATTTTTGGGACTAACATATTGATCCAGTGCCCCGTGCCAGTTCCTGTTTTTCATGTTTTTTGTTTCACAGAATATCCATATCAAACAAATTCCATACGCGATAAAAATTTATGGAGAATTATTTTGTAATATATGTGATTTTTGTGTGATGGAACCAACGCAAATGGAGGCCCACGACCTCCACTAACCACCAGGGTATGCCTGCCTCCCCCTGGCGCATGATGGTGCCTAGTGGGCACCCCGTAAGTCGGTTGGGGATCTTCTTCTGGTGCAATGAAGCTTATATATGAAAAAAATCGTGTTAAAATTTAGTGCAATTGGAATTAGGATCTCCGGGAATTTAAGAAATGGTGAAGGGCCAGAAAACAGGAACGCAAAACGGAAGAGAACAGAGAGATATCTCCAATCTCGGAGGGGCTCTTGCCCCTCCATCGCCATGGAGGCCATGGACCAGAGGGGAAACCCTCCTCCCATCTAGGGGGAGGCCAAGGAAGAAGAAGAAGAAGAAGGGGCTTTCTCCCCGTCTCCCGGTGTCGCCGGAGTTCCGTCGGGGCAAGAATCGTGACGGTGATCTACACCAACAACCTCGCTATCATCAAAACCAACTTTCCCCCCCTCTATGCAGCGGTGTAACCTCTCTATAACCACTGCAATTCTCTACTTAAACATGGCACTCAACAGTATATATTTTTACCAAATGATATGTGGTTATCCTATGATGTTGAGTAGATATGTTTTGTCCTATGGGTTGATTGATGGTCATGATTGGTTTGAGTTGTATATTTTTTGGTGTTGTCCTACGGTGCCCTCTGTGTCGTGCAAACTTGAGGGATCCCCGTTGTAGGGTGTTGCAATACGTTCATGATTCACTTATGGTGGGTGGCGTGAGTGACTGAAACACATACCCGAGTAGGTGGGTTGTTGCGTATGGGATAAAGAGGACTTCGTACTTAATTATATGGTTGGGTGTTACCTTAATAATCTTTGGTAGTTGTGGATGCTTGCTAGAGTTCCAATCAAAAGTGCATATGATCCAAGTATGGAAAGTATGTTAGCTAATGCCTCTCCCTCATATAAAATTGCAATAATGATTACCAGTTTAGTTATCGATCACCTAGGACAAATAACTTTCTTGTGTGACAAAAGCTTTCAACTAAACTACAAAATTTATCATCTTGCAATATATTCATAGTTTTATTCACACAAAGTACTTCTAGTTTCATACTTGTTCTAGGTAAAGCAAACGTTAAGTGTGCGTATAGTTGTATCTGTGGTCGATAGAACTTGAGGGAATATTTGTTCTACCTTTAGCTACTCGTTGGGTTCGACACTCTTCTTTATCGAAAAAGGCTACAAACCATCCCCTATACTTGTGGGTTATCAAGTCCTTTTTTCTGGCGCCGTTACTGGGGAGCAATAGTGTGGGGTGAATATTCTCGTGTGTGCTTGTTTGCTTAATCACTAAGTAGACTTTATTTTCTATTCTAACCTGTTCTCTATCTTTAGTTATGGATATGGAACACGAAATACCAAAAAATTAGTTGTACTTGCTAGTCATGGAGATGGGAAACCTCCTAAAACCCTCGATACTCGTTATGTGAAAACTATTAAACACTACTTTGAGTATCCCGAGAAAACCCCATTCAACTTGATAATGGGAGACATGTTGGATCAACTTGAATACTTTAGGCATTATCGCTTGACTCAAAAAGGGAAACTCTTATGAAAACATATTGAATATTTGCAATGGTATGCTTCAAATTTATGCTTGAGATATGATAATACTTGTTGCTCTAGGATGAAAGCTCCACGCCTTCCTTTTTCATGTGAATTTAATGATAATGAAACCTTGGTATCTTATACTAATGGTAGATATGATTACTATGATGTGGAACGAATAGAAGAATTTATTACTTTTAAAGGTGCTTATGAAATTGAATCTTTGTTTGAAAAGTATGGAGATTACGATGATGCTGTTTATAGACCTGAAAATTTTGCTATACTTAAATATTTTTATGAGAATTATAAATACAATCTTGATATTGATGAATTTATTAAGAAATTATCCCTGTCCAAGAAGAGACTAATATTTTGCAGGAAAATATGGAGGAAGAAATTGCTGAACCTGTGAGCAAATTAGATAAAAAGATGAGGAGGAGAACGAAGAACAAAAGGAGGAAGAGAAGATTGATCACCGGCGCCCATCATCTAATGAGAGTAACTCTGTATCCCATACATTGTTTAATTTCCCTTCATGCTTATCGAAGGATGAATGCTATGATGATTGCTATGATCCCTTGGATTCATTTGAAATATCCCTTTTTGATGAACTTGATGCTTGTTATGCTTGTGGCCAAGATGTCAATATGGATTATGCTTATGGAGATGAACTTGCTATAGTTCGTTATATTAAGAATGAAATTGTTGCTATTGCACCCACACATGATAGTCCTATTATCTTTCTGAATTCTCCCAACTACACTATATCAGAGAAGTTTCCTCTTATGAAGGATTATATAGATGGGTTGCGTTCTACCATTACACATGATTATTTTGATGAATATAATATGCATGTGCTTGCTGCTCCTACTTGCAATTATTATGAGAGAGGAACTACACATCCGCCTCTCTATGTTTCCAACACGATAAAATTGCAAGAAACTGCTTATGCTACGTATTGGCCTTTACTTGATGTGCATGAATTGTTCTTTTATGACATGGAGATGCCTAGGAAGAGAGTTAGACGTCGTTATTGCATGATATATGTTTCTTTGTGCTCACTACTAAATTATAAGTCATTTATAATTAAAATTGGCTTTGATATACCTTGCGATCCAGGTGGATCGATTACTTGACCACTTTATGCCTAGCTTAATGGCTTTAAAGAAAGCGCTACCAGGGAGACAACTCGGAAGTTTTAGAGAGTCATTTTATTCCGTTGTGTTCTTTTATAAAGTTTAAAAACCAAAAATATAGAGGGGAACCTAAAACTTTTTCAAAAATAAAAGTGAAAGTGAGATAGACGAGCATTGTTAAAGTGGGAGCTAGCCTTGAACTTTGTTCATGCCCATGGAAACTTTGTGAACATTGATTACAGAAACTTTTCAACAAAAATAATTATCACCTTGTACAAATCCATTGTATTATAAAAATAATGTGCCAAGATTTGCCTTTAGGACGATTAGATTGCTTGTTTGGTATGTGCGGTGCAAAAACAAAAACTTTGGCTGTAGTGCGTGAATTTACATTTTTTACTGGAATGTGAAAATTTTCTGAAATGTTTACACAATAATTCTATGAAAAAAAATTGTCCTAATTTTTCAGAATTTTTGGAGTTATAGAAGTATGGGCAATGTTCAGATTTCTACAGACTCTCCTGTTTTTGACAGATTCTGTTTTTGCTGCATTGTTTTGCTTGTTTTGATGGAACTATTGCATGTATCGAGTGGTATAAGTCATGGAGAAGTTAGAATACAATAGGGATAATGCAAGAACAAAATATGAATGGGTTTGCAATAGTACTTAAAGTACTGATTTGCTTTATTATACTAACTGATCTCACGAGGGTTTTGTTAAGTTTTCTGTGGATGAAGTGTTCGAGGATCGAGGAGGTCTCGATATGAGGAGAAAGAAGAGAGGCTAGAGTTCAAGCTTCTGTATGCCCGAGGCACCCCAAGTAAATATTGAAGGAGACTCAAGCGTCTAAACTTGGGGGTGCCCTAGAAGGCATCCCATCTTTCTTCAACAACTATCGGTATGTTTCGGTTTTTGTTTTGTTCACCTGATATACGTAGATCTTGGAGTGTATTGTGCCCAAGGTTGTTAGAATCGCGATTCTGTTCTACGATTCTACGACTTTACGATCCAAACTTACTCATCTAATTCTACGATTTTAGTTCATGAAATCTGCATTTCTACGATCCTGTTAGTGAAGATTCTATGATTTATGATTCTACCATCAGTGCTCCGATCCGATTCAAAGTCGCAATTATGACAACCTTGATTGTGCCTTTTAATTTTTCTTTTAATAATGCACCATGCTCGTACGAGATAGTCCTTGGTTTTATAGAATGCTCTTTGCACTTCACTTATATCTTTTGAGTGTCGCTTTATAGAAGGCTTCATGTGTTTCACTTATATCATTTGAAGTTTGGATTGCCTCTTTCCCTACATATAGAAAACAATTATTTGTAGAATGCTCTTTTGCTTCACTTGTATTTATTAGAGCATGGTCTTTTGTATAAAGAATTAAACTCTCATATTTCACTTATATATATTTAGAGAGTCAACAGGAATTGGTCATTCACATGGTTAGTCATAAAATCCTACATAAAACTTGTGGATCACTGAATATGATATGTTTGATTCCGTGCATTAGTTTTGCGATATAGAGATGGTAATATGTGGGAGGAACTAGTGAATGGTTGTGGTTAGTAAGAATGTTGGTGTTAAGGTTTGTGATTCCCGAAGCATGCACGTATAGTCTTTCGTTATGCTATGAAGTTGGAGCATGATTTATTATTGATTATCTTCCTTGTGAGTGGCGGTCGGGGACGAGCGATGGTATTTTCCTACCAATATATCCCCCTAGCGGCAGGCGTAGTAGTACTTTGCTTCGAGGGCTAATAAACTTTTCCAATAAGTATGTGAGTTCTTTATGACTAATGTGAGTCCATGGATTGTACGCACTCTTACCTTTCCGCGATTTGCTAGCCTCTACGGTACCGTTCATTGCCCTTTATTACCTCGAGATGTGGTGCAAACTTCCCAGGTGCATCCAAATCCCGTGATATGATATGCTATATCACGCATAAGCCTCATTATATCTTCCTCAAAACAGCCACCATACCTACCTATTATGGCATTTCCATAGCCATTCCGAGATATATTGCCATGCAACTTCCATCGTCATCATATACATGACTTGATCATTCATTGTCATATTGTTTTGCATGATCGTAAGATAGCTAGCATGATATTTTCATGGCTTGTCCGTTTTTTAGTATCCTTGCTACGCTAGATCATTGCACATCCTAGTACACTGCCAGAGGCATTCATATAGAGACATATTGTTCTAGGTATCGAGTTGTAATATTGAGTTGTAAGTAAATATAAGTGTGATTATCATCATTATTCATTATTAGAGCATGTCCCAGTGAGGAATGGATGATGGAGACTATGATTCCCCCACAAGTCGGTATGAGACTCCGGACAAAAATAAAAAAGGGAGAAAAAAGTAAGGCCAAAAAGAACCAAAGAAAAAATGAGGGAAGAAGAGAGAAGGGGCATGCTAATTCCACACTTGTGCTTCAAAGTAGCACCATGTTTTTCATATAGAGACTCTCCTATGTAGTCACTTTCATATACTAGTGGGAACTTTTCATTATAGAACTTGGCTTGTATATTCCGATGATGAGCTTCATCAAATGCCCGAGGTCTTCATGATCAAGCAAGTTGGATGCACTCCCTCTTAGTTTTCATGTTTAGCTTTCATACACTTAGAGCATCTCTAGCCATTCGGCCCCCCAGGGAGCCGAAAAAGAGCCGCCCAGGGGCGAGCCGACGCTAGATTGGCCCCTAGGGGCGATCTAGCTCCTAGCCACGCCCCCAGGTGTTGCCCCCAAGTCACGGCAAATTCAAATTACGTCGTTCCCGCTCACAAAAAAATGCCCAGTTCGGCGATCAGCGGCCAAGTTCGGCAATCAGATGAAAAGTTCGACATATAACAAAAATGAAAGGACGCATGGGAAATGCATCAAATGGCGGGGCCGGCCTCCAGCGTCGGCGGAGTCGGTGTGCGCGGGCTTGACGGTGTCGGATATCCTTCTGTGCTGGGCAGCGTTGGTGCGGCTTGTGCTACTGGGTGTCATGGAGGCATCCTTACTCGGGCTTGGCAGCATCTTCGGCATGGGCGTGGGAGTTGGAGACGCCATTGATGGTAGCTGGTTTAGGATGAGTCCGCGCTCCGCTAGGTACCACACCTTTGAGCTGCTCGTTGTTGCTCTGAAGCTGTCCGCGCCGCCCATCAGAAAAGCCAGGTTGGTGTTCCTATTCTTTGCGGCGACGTTGGTGCGGAGTAGGTCGAGCTTGACGACGTTGTTCGTCATCAACGCCGACCTGTGCGCCTCGGTCTTCGCTTGACGACGTTGATGTGCTCCCAATACGTCTCAATGCTCTCATTCATGCCGGTGATCGGGTTGAGGCAGATGACTTTCCATGCTTCGGCGAGGCACTCCCGCTCCTTGGACTCCCACTTGATGTGCGGCTCGCCGGTCCTGGCCGCCCGCTTCTTCTTTTTCCGTTTCCATGCCGGTGCCGGCGCCGGCTCCTCCTCCTTATCCTCATCCTCCTCCTCTTCCTCATCCCACTCCTCCTCACCGTAGTCGAGCTCGCCGTCCATGTCGCCGTCTAGGTCTACCGTGTCGTCCTGCGCTGTGAACCCCTGGGACACGGCGGAGGCGGCCGAGCCTGCCGTGATGATGTCGTCCATGTCGGATTCGGTCGCATCGGTGTCGTCGAGGTGCGACGTGGAGGTATGGGAGAAGGGCAGCGTGCCATGGCAGAGAGGGGGCATCGGGGAGGATGTGTAGGCCGGCGGTGAGTAGTTATACGGAGGGTACTACACTCCGGTGAGGGCGGGCGAGGGCGTCCGCTGGGCCGGGTGACCATGGGGGAAGGTGATGTTGGGGTTGAACCCACCGTGCGCGCCCCCGTCGGCGTAGCCCGGCGACGGTGAGCAGCCCCAGGGTCCCCCAGGCGCCCCCACACTCCTTTTCGCTTGTACCGGTGCCCCCAGGCGCTCCCAGCGTGCCGAGTTCGGGTTGGGTGCGCCGACTATTATTTCGGCCCAACCCGACGAAAGACAAACTCCTGGGGGTGCGACTGGGCCGATTTTCGCCCGCCGGCGCTACGTGGGGGGCCTGTTGGGGGCGCGGCTGGAGATGCTCTTATAGCTCTTAGTGCATCTGTTGCATGGAAATCCCTACTCCTCGCATTGATATCAATTGATGGGCATCACCATAGCCCGTTGATTAGTTGTGTTGATGTGAGGCTTTCTTACTTCTTGTCTTCTCTATGTTTACCCCTATCATCATACTCTATTCCATCCATAGAGCTATTTCCATGGCTTGCGCTCATGTATTGCATGAGGGTTGAAAAATCTGAAGCATGTTAAAAAGTATGGACCAATTGCTTAGCTTGTCATCAGGGTTATGCATTGTAAATAGTTTGAGTGAAGAACATGGAGCATGACAAGCCTGTATGATTTTGTAGGGATAGCAGTCTTTAGCATTGATATTTTGAAAGACATGATTGTTTGTTGGGATGCCTGAGTATTGCTGTCTTTATGTGAAATTATAGACTAGTGCTTTGAATCACTTGTGTCTTAATATTCATGCCATGATTAGATTATATGATCAAGATTATGCTAGGTAGCATTCCACATCAAAAATTAACTTTTTATCATTTACCTACTTGAGGACGAGCAAGAATTAAGATTAGGGATGCTGATATGTCTCCGTCATATCTATATTTTTTTATTGTTCCATGCCAATATTATACAACTTTTATATACTTTTGGCAACATTTTTTTGGGACTAACATATTGATCCAATGCGCAGTGCCAGTTTCTATTTGTTGCATGTTTTTTCGCTTCATAGAATATCCATATCAAACAAATTCCAAACGCGATAAAAATTTGCGGAGAATTATTTTGGAATATATGTGATTTTTGGGAGGTGGAATCAACACAAACGGAGGCCCACAGCCTCCACTAACCACCAGGGCGCGCCTACACCCCCTGGCGCATGGTGGTGCCTAGTGGGCACCCCGTAAGTCGGTTGGGGCTCTTCTTTAGGCGTAAGGAAGCTTATATCCAGAAAAAATCGTGTTGAAATTTCAGCGCAATCGGAGTTATGGATCTCCTGGAATTTAAGAAACGGTGAAGGGCCACAAAACAGGAACACGAAGGAGAACAGAACAGAAAGATAGGAGGGTCTGTTGCCCCTCCGCCGCCATGGAGGCCATAGACTGAAGGGGAAACCCTCCTCCCATCTACGTGGGAGGCCAAGTAAGAAGAAGAAGGAGGGGGCTCTCTCCCCCTCTCTCCCGGTGGCGCCAGAGTGCCGCCGAGGCAAAGGATCGAGATGGCGATGTACACCAATAACCTTGCTACCATAAACACCAACTTTCCCCACCTCTATTCAGCGGTGTAACCTCTTTATTGCCGCTGCAATTCTCTACTTAAACATGGAGCTCAACACTATATATTATTATCCAGTGATATGTGGTTATCCTATGATGTTTGGGTAGATCTGTCTTCTCCCATGGGTTGATTGATGATGATGATTTGTTTGAGTTGTATATTTTATTTTGGTGCTGTCCTACGGTGCCCTTCGTGTCGCGCAAATGTGAGGGATCCCCGCTGTAGGGTGTCGTAATACATTCATGATTCGCTTATGGTCGGTGGCATGAGTGACTGAAACACATACCCGAATAGGTGGCTTGGTGCGTATAGGATAAAGAGGACTTCATACTTAATGTTATGGTTTGGTTTTACCTTAATGATCTTTGGTAGTTGCGGATGCTTACTAGAGTTACAATCATAAGTGCATATGATCCAAGTACGTAAAGTACGTTAGCTCATGCCTCTCCCTCATATAAAATTGCAATAATGATTACCAGTTTAGTTTTAGATCACCTAGGGACAAATAACTTTCTTGTGTGACAAAAGCTTTCTACTAAACTGCTAAATTTATTATCTTGCAATTTATTCATAGTTTTATTCACGCAAAGTACTTCCCATTTCATACTTGTTTAGGTAAAGAAAACGTTAAGTGTGGGTAGAGTAGTATCAGTGGTCGATAAAACTTGAGGGAATATTCGTTCAACCTTTAGCTCCTCGTTGGGTTCGACACTCTTCTTTATTGAAAAAGGCTACAAAAGATCCCCTATACTTGTGGTTTATAAATAATCCATGAGGTACACTAAGAAATAATCACCAAAGGTCTTTGCAGTCCTTTGTCTCTTGCCCCTACCAAGAGTTTCCTCATCATCCTCCTCAGGATTTGTCATCATGTGTTTTTTCATAATATTCAATGGGATTGGCAGCCCCAGGAGTCTCCTCAGATTCCTGTCTAGAACTGCTTTGCATATCCATCGGGGGGATGGCCCCCAGGTACGCAACGGAAACCGGATCTCTTTCAAAAACATTGGGGCTGGCAAAGCCCCTCAATCCTACTCACCCCTGGCCGACTCCCCAGCATGAGACGGCAGGGTGCCGTAGCGCGACCAGTTGGCTAGCGCATGCCTGCCGTCCAAGAGAATTCAATCCTGGCAACAAGTAAGCATGGCTACAGTGCTCCCTCCTTTACGCCGGCCCCGGCGGGCGCGACAACGACGCTCCCCATGCCCCCACCTGGGGAGGGCGGTGTCCTCGGGGCACGGCCCTGTAGTAGGGCGGCGTTGACCGTTCCAGCATCCAGCACCCGGTAAGGCGTGCCACAGTACCCAGCATCCGGCAGTACCCGCACCAGGCGTCCCCGGTATGGCCCGCACCTGGCGGTCCTGTCGGCGTTCTAGGAACAAGGGTCCCCAATCTTGCCTGCCTGCGCCCCACGACGTGGCTTTGCTAGCAGGCCTGTACGGCCCATCTTCATCAACAAGGAGTCAAGACCCTCGCGAGGGGCCGAGCCTCGCGAGGCGGAAGACACAAGACATCCACAGGAGCGGCCTCGCAATGCCGGCTCGTGAGGGGCAGAGAGTTCAAGGTAGGGCAAACATCGCGAGGTTCTCGTGACGTAAGCCATGACGATCGAGACCAGGCGGGCGCCAGCGCGTGCAACGTCCTTGTTTCTTCTTTAGTGCTAAGGGGGCAAGCGCAAGCGCGGAGTACCAAGGCATCAAGCAAAGGTTTTCCATATTGGTGCAATGAGAACAAGACTAGAAGGACGACAAGATGGAGGTCACCATGGAGCCCAGGACGGCGTCACCACCAGAACCTTTGGCAGGCGTAGACCACCTTTTGTTAGGATGGCTTGTACTAGATGTCCCCTTTCAAATTGGCCGTTGTTGGCTCCCTTCCCACTCAATAATTGGGGAGAGGACCAGGGCCTCTATAAATAGAACTAGCCACCACCATAGGCAGGGAGAGAGATCATCAAGTTCATCCACAGCCACACAAGTGCACCAAGCACAAGAACACCTCAACCTGAGGAGGTTGTTCTTCCGCTTGTACTGTTCATCCTCAGCCCAAGAGGCAATCCACCACCACAATGAAGTAGGGTATTACACCGGAACGGTGGCCCAGACCAGTATAAATCTTGTGTCCTTTGTGTTGCGAGTTCGTTGAGTTAGTTCGTGAGATCTAGGCTAAGTTAGGACGCAGATTGATAGGGGGGAGACCTTCACGCGCACCCCAGTGTTCGAACCTTAAGGGTTTTTCCAGAACCCGTGATCTGACATTTGGTGCGCCAGGTAGGGGTGCACCAAAGCTTCCCTTCCGTTGCTCCGCGTCACGTCGCTTCATCGTCTCCATGGCGGACGCGCGTTGTGCCGGTGCCGAGCGCCGGGCTGCCCTCGCCACCCCGTCGCTCTCCGTCGCCTGCCGCCAACGCCGCCACCGGCCCGGGGGAAACGAGGAGCAAACATCCTCGCTGCACCCCTCGGTGCGACAAGACGGCCACACCGCCACTCCATCACTGACTCCCGCTGGTTCATCGTCCCATGCTCATCGCGTTCCCACGGACGCATGGGCCGCGCTTCTCATGGCACATGAGCTTCTGCGCTACCACCCAGTCGACGACCTGTACGAGGACTGGCTTGACCGCATCGCCGAGCTTGTCCGCACCGCAAGGGGCTCCCCTGTGCTGTCCCACTCTCTGCCTCGCCCTCCGCCGGCCATGGGCGACACGGCTCGTGAAGCACCTCCACCACCTCTGCCCCAAGACGGCGCCCTAGCGCCAAGGCACGCGATTCCACGGCGCGACCCACCGCGTACGGCGCCCGCATGTGAAGAAAGAAGCTGCCAAGAAGTCCCACGACCGCAAGCGAACGCTCCGGCACTCCTCGCTTTGCCGCGCCTGGATCGTTTGCTGCGGCAAGGCCCCGCACCGCTTGCCGTAGTAGTGCACGGGCGCCAAGACCAAGCTCCACCTCCAAGGCGGGCACCGGTGACCACGGCCGGCTGCCGCGCCTTCACCCCCGAGCTGCGTAGCGTCGCCTGGCCGGGAAAATTCAAGCCAGATCTGCCTCCTCGCTACGACGGCACCCCCGACCCCGCGGAGTTCCTGCAGCTCTACTAGATGAGCATCGAGGCGGCCAATGGCAACGAGAAAGTCATGGCGAACTAGTTTCCCATGGCTCTCAAGGATGGCCCCTACTCCTGGCTCCTGAACCTGCCTCCAGGCTCAATTTCCTCCTAGGACGAGATGCGTAACCACTTCATCGCCAACTTCCAGGGAACTCGCGACCGCCCGCCGGTTGTGGGTGACCTGCGCCGCATCAGGCAACAAACAGAGAGACCCTGCAGAAGTACATCCAGCGCTTCAACAGCGCGCGGATCAAGATCCCCAAGGTGACTGACGAGGCCATCATCTCAGCGTTCTTCGATGGTGTCCGCAACGTCAAGATGAAGGAGGAGCTCTCCATCCATGAGGAGCTGTGCACGACCCTGGAGCTATTCAACATCGCGGCCAAGTGTGCAAGAGTTGAGGAGGGGCGCCTCTCCCTCCTCGAGCTCCCTGTTGTGGACCCAGAGGAGAAGAAGACCAAGGCCAAGGATGTGAAGCGCAAGGGAGCAGCCGTGCTCATGGCGGAGCTAGACACCAAGCGCGGCAGAGACCAGCCCGAGTCATCCAAGGGCAGCCGCCCATTCTGCGCTTTCCATAACCTGCATACCCACAACACCAGCGACTGTCAAGAGCTCAGAGCCATTCGAGAAGGACGCTTCGGTCGATGCCCTGAGCGCAGCGACCGGGGCTACGACCGAGGAGGAGGACGTGGTGGCGGACGCTGGGACGAATGTGGTCTGCGCCAGGAGTGGCATGGCCGGCCTTGTGAGGATCGCCGGCAGGATCAGCCTCGCGAGGGCGCCTGGTGGGACCAGCCTCATGAGGCTCGTCCTCAAGGAAACACATGCCTTCCTCCACTACCGCCACCACCCAGAAGGAATGACGACCACCATCAAGACGAGGGGGCTTCTAAGAACCACGCGCTATTGCCTGTATCTTGGGTGGAGCTGAAGCCCCAGCCATGCAGTGTATCTTCAAACAATTTGCCTGTGAAGTGAATGCAGTTATCCCCAAGCTCAAGGCCACGCGCCCGCTCAGATGGACCAGGTGCCCCATCATGTTCAGTTCGGCAGATCAGCTCAAGTGCGCGGCTACTGCTGGCGTCCTCCCAATGCTCTGTTCGCCAGTCATCTGCAACGTGCAAGTTACCAAGACCCTCATTGACGGCGGCACAGGGCTCAATGTCCTGTCCGTCGACACGTTCGACAACCTCCAAGTGCCATATGACCAGCTTCATCCTACCAAGGCTTTCTCAGGAGTGACCGACGGCTCTACTACCCTGATCGGTTAGGTCCGCCTCCCCATTACCTTCGGAGAACACAACAACTACCACACCGAACTCATCGACTTCGATGTCGCCCACATCCAGCTGTCATACAACGCCATCCTCGGGTATCCAGCCCTGGCCAAGTTCATGGCGGTGACCCATCACGGCTACAATGTCCTCAAGATGGCGGGAAGCGGCGGAATCATCACAGTCCCGTGCGAAGAAAGAGATGCGCTGTGCTCCCTCGACCCTGCCTTCCAAGTTGCAGCAATCGACAACCCTGACAGTCAGGGTGAGCGCCCTCTTGAGGCCACCCCTAAGAAGAAGAATCTGCTGCATGACACAGGGCCTCAGGAAAGCGGCGCCTTGTCAGGATTGGCGTCCGTGCCTGGGGCGCCTCCCTCCATCGCATAGGGAAGTGCGCCTAGCGCCCCTCTCGGGAAGGGCTCGGGGGCTCTCTTCTGGAGGGCCTCAGACCTTGCCAGCATCACAAGGGAGGCACTTGGGCACCACATGGAGGCGTGCTTCGCGGCACGTTTCCCTCAGGAGAACACAGGGCAAGGAGTGCCCACTGTCAGGAGTTCATCACCAAGACCACTCAGGAACTGCAAGACGCGAGGCCCATGCGTGGAAGCCGCCGCTCATGAGGCGTAGCTCCCCATCCAGGCAAGGATGTGGGGCTGCGCGTCTGCGTCGACGTCCTAGGGCTCAATTCGGCCGCCTCTCAGGAGCTTCTCTGGCCTTCACGCGTGGGGCGCTGCGAGGGCCCACCTGACAGCTACGTTCGCATGCCATTTGGTCTGCCGAGTGTGGCAGCTGCCTATCAGTGCAACCTGCGGAGCATCCTAGCGGCTCTAGAGGCTAGGCACCAGGCGGTGCTGGCGGAGATGAAGACGGTCCTCGAGGGACCCCCTGGACCCCCAGGGCCTCCCGAGCCTCAGGGCCCCGGTGGCTCGTGAGGGGCAGCCCTCTTGCCGCACACCTTCAACTACCCCAACTCTCCTTCGACAATAGAACCAGGTGACATTTTCCCAAGTTCATTCAGCTGGGAGCGCCCGCAGGGAAGCATCATCCCCAGGCCGCGTGGGTCCGTCCATGTGGCATGTATCTTTCCTTTTATGTCTTTAGCTTACCCTGTTGGGGGCGCCCCTCGGGTTGCATCATCCCCTAGCCGCTCGGTCCAGACCCGGTGGCATGCATCTTCCCTGCACTTACCTGAGCTAGCTTGCTTTCCATGCTTAATCTATCTATGACTATCGTCTGCTTGAATATCACCCACCGTGGGAGCCGAGCGCCGGCCGTCTTTCTTCAGGATGCTTCGCGTTGTTTAACCATTTCACAGGACCAAGACAGCAAACAAGAACCAAGACCAGGCAGAACCCGCCTTGAGGTAGGGCCTCGTGAGTCCCGCGCTGGCTCACGAGTGCCCAGATACATCTCGTCTAGCCCTGTCGTGAAAGCCACGTGTCAGGGCAAGGTTGTACACGCCCCGGGGGCTCTCCGTAGCAGGGAGTCCCCACTCACGCAACAGAAGCAAACCGGCAATCACCACGGCGACCAGTGCCCTTCCTTGCGCTAGCTTGCAGGAACTTCATGAGGGCCACAGCAGGCGGTACCATGGACTCTCTATGTCCTCTCATGCGATTCGCTTGCGTGATAAAAGGAGGGCTCCTAAGCATCGCGCCTCAGGAGCTCTTACTGGATCTCCAACCCTCACCCCCTAGTCTTGACCACGACACGCGACCTAGCATACCAGCGGTGGCTGAGCTCGCTCGAGGGACGGGACCCGGGGACGTAGAGCATCAAGAAGAACGTGGAGGGGGGGTTAGCCCGCACAGGCCAGAGCTAGCCACACTACAGCGACCGGCTGCGAGTACGGCAGGACCCGAAGAGCAGACCCCAGACAGCCAAAGATAAGTTCCTGCTCTGGATCCACCAGTCGCTTGTGGCACGAGACCCTCGCTCATTTCCTTCGATGCCTTCCTGCGGCAACGTTTTCTTCCTTTCCCATCCTAAGACAGCTGCTTGCACGCTAAAGGGGACCTCTTGAGCATCTAGCCTCAGGAGCTCTTACTGGACCTCGGGCCGCTCACCTACTGGCCTTGACCACGGCATTCGACCTGGCATACTAGCGACGGCTGTAGCCTGCCTGGGGACCGGGACCTGTCAGCGTAGAGAACCAAGTTGCCGCATGATTGGAAAGGGGAGGCTGAGCCTCGGCAGGATAAGCGCACACAAATCTTCATAACAAGGGCTATATTGACAAAAGGAATTACAGATGCTTTACACACCCCCACACGGTCCGTTTCTTAATTCCTTGCAGGGAACAAAAGGGAAGTAATTCCTAGGGGTTCTATCTATGCGCACCAGGTGTCGCCGAAGCCATCATCAACAGTGGGCCACGTGAGGCCGGCGCCAGCCCCATCCAGGTCAGCGGCGGCGGTGGCTGGATGCCGCGGCCCTGCTCCAGGCTCGGCGGGAGCTCGGGGGAACGTAGCTGTCGTCGCTCGTCTCCGAAGACTCCAAGAGCTCAGGAGAGTCGCTGGACCACCAAGAGTCACCGCTGTCGTTGGAGGAGCTGTAGTCGAGACAGGTGGCGGGCCCCGCACCCGCCCCAGCATCGTCCTCCTTCAGGGCAGCACTCGAGGCGGTGGCCTTCCTCATCGAAGACCTTGAAGAAGAACACGGAGGCGCCGTCGTACTTGAAGTGGATCGCGAGGGCGCCCTCCGCGCGGCAGACTCGGGCAATCTCACCCCAGCCTCGGGTCATGAAGATCTTCCTGGAGGCGACGGTTCCAATCTCCGCACCAGTCGCTGGGGCATCGCAGTCGGCATGCTGCAGCCAAAGTTCGCGAAGGCCCCTTGGCGGCATCTCGGTAGCGAAGAACGGCGGGAGGCATATCTAGGTGCTCGGGGGCATCACCGCCCACAGCATGAACTCGCGCAAAGAGTCCGCACCATGGACCCCTGGGGCGACGGCGTGCGCCTCCGCGGCATGGCGACCATGGCCCTGGCGCGGGCAGCGCCGCTCACCGCTCCTCCCTCTGGAGTCGCTAGCATGGGCGTACAAGGGCAGCGGTTACCCAGGAGGCGAACTCTCATACTAGGGCCTCGACACCACCGGCCTCGCGACCATATCGCGGCGACGAGACCTTCTTTTCTTCGGTGGGAGCAGCTCGGGCACGTTGAGGGGAGCCTTGCCTTGCTCTGCGGCTGAGAACCTCTGGATCGGCGCCATGCCTACACAAGCAAGAAGTGGAGCTAGGAAGAAGAAGTAGGAGAGGCAGAGGAAAGATGGGCAACGGGGGCTCCGCCCCCTCCCATTTATACCAGGAGAAGGCCAACCAGCACCCCCCACGATCACAGGTAATGATGGTCTTCCTTGCATGTCGCAGGGACTTGTCACGTCGGGCGGCTGCCGAGGTAGCGTGGGGAAGCGGAGATGCCCACGTCCAATCAACCACCACGCGTCGATCGAGGCTGCAGGCTATTGGGGCCTGCGGCACTCCGCACTTGACCCTTGGCTTCGCCTCGACGCCAAGCCCGAGCCCGCCTTGGGCCCGGGGGCTACTTTTGGTGTCCCCAGACTTGCCTGCCTGCGGCCCACGATGTGGCTTTGCTAGCAGGCCTATACGGCCCATCTTCATCAACAAGGAATCAAGACCCTCGCGAGGGGCCGAGCCTCGTGAGGCAGACGACACAAGACCTCCTCAGGAGCGGCCTCGCCATGCCGGCTCGTGACAGGCGGAGAATTCAAGGTAGGGCAAACCTTGCGAGATTCTCGTGACGTAAGCCATGACGATCGAGACCAGGTGGGCGCCAGCGCGCGTAGCGTCCTTGTCTCAACTTTAGTGCTAAGGGGGCAAGCGTAGGCGCGGAGTACAGAGGCATCAAGCAAAGGTTTCCATATTGGTGTAATGAGACCAAGACTAGAAGGACGGCAAGATGGAGGTCACCATGGAGCCCAGGACGGCATCACCACCAGAACCTTTGGCACGTGAAGACCACCTTTTGTCAGGATAGCTTGTAGTAGCTGTCCCCTTTCAAATTGGCCGTTGTTGGCTCCCTTCCCGCTCAATATTTGGGGAGAGGACCTGGGCCTCTATAAATAGAACTGGCCACCACCATAGGCAGGGAGATAGATCATTGAGTTCATCCACAGCCGCACAAGTGCACCAAGCACAAGAACACCTCAACCTGAGGAGGTTGTTCTTCCCCTTGTACTGTTCATCCTCAGCCCAAGAGGCAATCCACCATCACACTGGAGTAGGGTATTACACCATAACGGTGGCCCGAACCAGTATAAATCTTGTGTCCTTTGTGTTGCGAGTTCGTCGAGTTAGTTCGTGAGATCTAGGCTAAGTTAGGACGCGGATCGATAGGGGGGAGACCTTCATGCGCACCCAAGTGTTCGAACCTAAGGGTTTTGCCGGAACCCGTGATCCGATAGGTCCCGGCGACACCCGTGCCCGGCAGACCCGGCAGCACCCATGCCGGCTCCCAGAGTTGACACCAGGGCCTTGGGCACATGTAACATTACAATTGTAACCCCAGGCGCCAGCCTAAAAGACCTCCCGGTGCCCCTCCATGCAGAGGGGTTCAGCTGAGTCCTTCCTTAGAACACTCACGTGCACACACATCCATCCCACACCGGAGAAGCAGCGCATGCACTGGTCTGTCTTCCTCCCCTCGAACAGCTCTAGGAGAAAACATGTATCCACTTCATATAAACATACTCGACAGGACTAGGGGTGTTATCTCTCTAAAGAGCCTCGAACCTGGGTACGTCTCGTGTCACGCATTTGTCGTGCGAACCTTGCCTCTGGAAGCCACTGGTGCCCATGTGTCTGTCCCGTCTTTTAACCATCTGATGGCATCTGCCATGAGATCACCACGATAGTTGGCTCCCATCGTGGGGCAGCTCGCGGCACCAAGTGGCGTCACCTTTCAGACGAGGCCCTTCATCGAATCCGGCGAGCGTATCATGCATGGCTTGGTCCCCGCGCTCGGTACTTCGCCGGCTCGTCCGTCGTGCCCTTCGGCGTGCTGCGTGTCTACGTCGCGCTCGTCCCCAATGAGTACCCAAGCGGGGTGCTTTACGTGGCCGACTCGCCCGTCCCCCTCGACTACAACATCTCCAGTGACGTGGCGGATGTTTGCACCCGCGTGGTGGCGCTCACCACTGGCTCCACTTCTTCTTCGAACAACACCTCGAAGAAGGCCGACGTGGCCAAGGCCATAGCCACTGACGCCAGCCCGACCGATCCGCTACACGCGACACTGCAGAATCTTAGCATCCTCGTCACCACTGACATTGATGCAACGCAGGCCAGGGCCTGGCTCGACAAGGAGCACGTGCTCCTGCAGGACGAGGCCACGGTGCTTGTTGCTACACAGCGCCGGCTGGAGTCTGCCCAGTGGGAGCGCGATGCACGTACAGCTTCATGCCGGCCGCGGTCGAGCCCAGCCAGGTCGCCGAGGTGTGGACGCATGGCGGCGCCATCAACCAAAAGTTGGCGTGGTCCCGCCCATCTATGAGACCCCCGTCAAGAACAAGCGCGCCACAGAGGCGACCGCCGATGGCTTAAAGCTCCTATAAGGTGAGGAGTTGCAGGAGTGCATGCACGAGCTTCTCGCCGCTGTGAACACGCAGGAGAACCACCTCAGTACTCCCACGGCATCCGGTTCGCATCGCGCCCGAGACCATGAGCCTCGGGACACCCAGCATGCATCTTCTCCACGCCCCAACGAGGCCCAGTCTGGGAAAACCCAGAGCAGACGAACCCGACGTGACCACACCGTGACAGCTGGCGACGACCTGGGCAACAAGCCGGCTCCAGACGAGTGTTGCCGGCAAGATCTCCCCCCGCCATCCGGCCGGCGTGCCCGCCTAGCTTCCGCCGGGCCGGATCCCCGCGACCCGGTTGCCAGCCAGCTGGGCCTATGCGACATCGACAACGACAACGCCAGCCTCCGCATCGAGCAGCTGGCTCTCTCCCTCCAGCTGGAGGAGAATACAGTCGGCCTGGCTTGCTTCGGGCCATGCATCCAAGACGAACCCTTCACCAAGGGGTTCACGCTCCCCCGGGACACCCCCAAGTACAGCGGGACTGCCAAGCCAGAGGATTGGCTCACCGACTACACCACCGCCATCGACATCATGGGCGGCAACAAGTGCCTGGCCATGCGTTATGCCCCGCTCATGCTGCAGGACTCAACCTGGACGTGGCTAAATAGCCTGTCGGCAGACAACGTCAACTCGTGGCTCAACTTCGAGCAAGCCTTTGTGCACAACTTCACCGGCACCTACAAGAGGCTCGACCGGCCTCGCTAGCTCGCCATGTGCGTCCAATGGCCGGATGAGACTGGACGCCAGTACATCGCACGATGGACCAAGCTCCTGAACAACTACGAGGGAGTCCAAGAGGTCCAAGCCATTGAGTACTTTGTGAGTGGCTACAGAGATGGCACCCTCCTGAAGCACAAGCTCCTGCGCTCCAAGCCGACCACCATGGCCACGCTCATGGCCACGGCGGACAAGTATGCCACGGCCGACACCTCCATGAAGATTCAAGTTGTGTTGGACGACACCGGCAAGGTGTTGACGGCACCGCCCTCCAAGCCGGCTAACAAGAGCAGCCACAACCAGAACAACTAGCAGAACAACAAGCGCAAGGCTGAGGAGCTAGGTCCCCGATATGACAACCGCCTCATCACGGCACCCCGGGCTGAGCCGGCCAGCAACCAGCATCAGCGAACCGCCAAGACCACCTGGCAACCCGCCATGAGTTTTGAAGAGATGCTCGATGCCCCTGCAAACAGCACAGCAGCGCAAGGCTGTCTACGCACACGCTCCAGCAGTGCGCCATCACCCAAGCGCATCATGAGGGGCGACATCCATCTTCCTCCTCCTCCGGCACCGGGTGTTGGGCAGTCGCCCCGCCGCCGCCTCCACCCCTGACAGTCGGCGCCATGCGTGATGAAGCCTTCCCCAACACAAATGACTGCTACGTCGTCTTCACCAGCATGGGCGGCAACAAGCACAATCAGCGCCTCCTTTGACAGCAGGTGAACACCGTCGTCCCGGTTGTGCCTGAATACATGCACTAGTCGGGGCGTTCGGTCAGCTGGACCCGGGAGGATCATCCGGCCATCATGCCTACGCCCACGTCCTCGACCCCACCATAACCGCTGAAAAGCGCACCTGCAAGTTCTCGCAAGTCCTCATCAATGGCGGCAGAAGCATCAACATCCTCTACCGCAACACCATGACCCAGCTCAGCATCGAGGCAAGGCAGCTAGAGCCAACCCAGACAGTTTTCCACAGCATCGTGTCGAGTCTCTCCTGCTCCCCAATCGGCCGGTCCGGCCCGACATTCTATTGGGCACTAGTGACCACTTCCGACGCTAGCCCATCTGGTTCGAGGAGGTGGACCTATCTAGCCCCTACCATGCATTTCTAGGCCGGCCCGCACTGGTGAAGTTCATGGTGGTACCCCACTACGCCTCCTTGAAGATGAAGATGCCGGGTCCCAAGGGCCTCATCACTATTTCTGACGACTACAAGAAATCCTTGGAGTCTGCCCGAGCCAGCGCCAAGCTGGTAGAGTAGCCGGTAATGCCGAGGAGCGGCGCCATCTCGACCGGATTGTGGCGCTGGCCGGCGAGCATCCAGTTGTGCCGGCTCTGGCCAAGGAGTCAGCTGGCGAGGCCTCATTCTAGCCGTCCAAGGACACCAAGAAGATCTCGCGCAACCAGACTGACCCGACCAATAGCAAATAGCATTGCAAGCTCGTCGACTTCCTCCATGTGAATCGGGATTATCTTTGCATGGTCCCCAAAGGACATGTCGGGTGTTCCGAGGAAGTAGGCTGAGCACAAACTACATGTCCAAAAGGATGCCAATCCTGTCCATCAACCACTGTGTTGCTTTCCTGAGGAGAAGCAAAGAACCATTGGTGAAGAGGTTGCCCGGCCGCTCGGCATCGGCTTCATCATGGAAGTTTTTCACCCCGTGTGGCTAGCGAATCCACTCCCCGTCCTGAAGAAGAATGACACTTGGCGCATGTGTATCGAGTACACCAGCCTCAACAAAGCATGCCCCGAGGATCCTTTTGCCCTGCCGCAGATAGATCAGGTGATCGACTCCATGGTCGGCTGCGAGCTCTTGTGCTTTCAAGACGCTTACTCTAGCTACCACTAGATCGAGCTGGACCCGGTTGATGCCGTAAAGACATCCTTTATCACGCCCTTTAGGGCCTGCTGCTACATCACCATGTCGTTCGGCTTGAAGTACACTGATGCCACCTTCAAGCGCTGCATGAAAAAGTGCCTGCTACAACAACTCAGTCACAACACGCATGCCTACGTCGACGACATAGTGGTGAAGACCAAGCAGCACCTCACACTCCTAGCCAACCTCAAGGAAACTTTCACCAACCTGCGCAGGTACAAGATCAAGCTCGACCCGAAGAAGTGCGTATTCGGCGTGCCAGCTGGAAGGTTACTCGTCTTCCTCTTCGCAGAGCGCGGCACTGAAGCAACCCCATAAAAAAAATCTAGCCATCGAGCGCATGCGCAAGCCGACCCGGCTGCGCGATGTACATATGTTTACAGGCTGCTTGTCCTCTCTCAGCCGGTTTCTCAGCCTGGGCGAGAGGGCCTTTCCCCTGGTTCAGATGATGAAGAAGACATCGTCGGTCAAGTGGAACGATAGGGCAGATGAAGCTTTCCGGGATCTCAAGGGCATGCTCTCCACCGCCACTACAAAAAAAAGACACATCCGTCATATTTTGGGCCGAACAAAATTTTTTTGTCATGCTTATGACACTTCTATGACAATAATTGTGACAAAACTCGGCATCATCATAGATGTGGTGGGATGCTACCTCTATGACAAAAAATCATGCCAGAAAATGGGCTTTTCGTCCTGGGTGGGCTGGAGACGCAGCTGCATGACATTCTTTGGGCCATCCATGACGAAAAAAACATGGTAGAAGCGAGTGCGAGGAAAATATCGGGGAGTTCCCGGTTACGGTGGGTGGTCGGGGCTGAGTGATGCACGGAGGTTTGCGCGTTTCTCTCGTACACGTACGCGCGTGTGCATGAGGCATTGCGCTCTAACTGAACCCGAGCGTGGCATTGGGCTGTAACTAAACCCGAGCGATTGCACTAGCTACATTACTAAACCCTGATCGATCCCTTACTGTTAACTGAAACCGAGTGATTCCTTTGCAACTGCTGCTAACTAAAGCCGATCGATGCTGCCTGTTGATGAACAGTGAGCATTGTTGGGGGTGGGTGAACAGTTCCCGATGGGGGGTGGATGAATAGGACCCCGTGGTAGTAGAGGCCATTGTCGCTAGATGAACAGGACCCCGATCGAGCCGGTTGGGGTGGATGAACATGACCCCGTAGAGGGCTGATTGAACACTAGCTGGCAGAGGGCTGGATGAACAGTAGCCCATGGAGGGGTGGTTGAACATGGCCCCGTGAAGAGGGCTGGTTGAAAAGTAGCCGGTGGAGGAGTGATGGAGGCTGGATGAACAGGAGCTCGTGCATGAACAGTCACAGGTGGAGGCTGGAGGAGGTCGACGGTGGATGAACATTAGCCCGTGGAGGCAGTCATCGGTGGAGATGAACAGTATCTTGTGGAGTCCCGTTTTACGGTACGCCACACTCCTCCCGATGAACACGACCCTCGTTTTGACCTAGCGCTCCAACACAAGTCTGTTTCCTCCGTTTTGCGGTACGCCACACCCCTCCCAATCAACAGGACCCCGTTTTGACCGTAGGAGGTCCAAGAGAAGTCTGTTTCCTCCATTTTGCAGTACGCCAGACCCCTCCCGTTTTAACTGTGGCCGGTCAAACACAAGGCCATTTCCTCCGTTCGGCGGTACGCCAGGCATTGTTTCGATCAGCTGTTCCATCCAAGCCGGTTGGCTCCCGATGAACACGACGACGACATAGTTTCTCTATTCCGACCGAGCCATGTACACGAGCCCTGGCCATACATATGCGCAAGTAGGCATTCGAGACCCCGCCCGTATGTACGTACATGGCCGTATTTACTTTCTTGCACCCTGGCTGTACGTACGTGTACACGATATTAACGAGACTGCATGACATGCTACGTGCTCGCCTCTACTTAGACACGTGTGCGTCTATACTATGACACGTGCCCTCCTTACACGGCCACGGTTCATCGCTGCAGCCTGTAGACAGACCGATCATATGTACGCACACATTCGCGACCACAATGACAACACTACGTACGCTTCGACCAGGTGGGTCCCGACTCTCAGGCACTTCATTGCGTGTGAAGATGTAACTGGTGGGTCCCAGCAGTCAGGGGGGAACCTTTTTTCGTGAAATATGGTTGCCTGTCTAGTGGATCCCTGCTGTCAGGTGGAGGGATCATTATTTTCCGCATAATAAGGAGGCACTTCCTTGCTGCGGTAGTAGACCCAACTGTCAGCCTCTCCACGTACATTACTCTTCCAATGGAAGTCGTTCGTTGACCACATTGACCATGCCACGCTGAGAGCACCAAGGCGGTGGACGATGGCGAGGCCTAGGAAGGGGACGACGCAGAGCCGAGAACACGCGATAGTGGGTGCCCACGCAAAGAGGAGTATGAGGGGTCACTAGTTCGGCTGCGGTGTTAGGCTGCCGTCGCCGCAGGGCTTGGCCAGCAGTGGGAATAGTAGAGGGTGGTGAGGCCTCCACAACAACACAACCGGCCATGGGAGGCAGGAGCAGGTGGCACGACCGGCCTTAGTTTGGGCGGCTGGAGTAAGAAGACCAGAGGTTGAAGAAGCACTACGGCCGTTGGATGAACATCGTACGGTCACTGGAGCTAGAATCGTTCATATTGACTAAGTTGACAAAGCCCTTCATCCGGGTCAACTTAGCAGGCCCACAACTCAGCCACCCACTATGGTGGGTCCTAGCTAGCAGGGGGAGTATTCATTTTTTTGTGTGTAATAAGGAGGCACTTCCTTGTGTTCGAAGATATAGCTGGTGGGTCCAAGCTGTCAGCGGGGGGAACATTTTTTTCCCGAAATACAGAGGCCCATCCGTTGGGAAACAGCTGTCAGGTGGAGGAATCATTATTTTGTGCGTAATAAGGAGGCATTTGCTTGGGTGTGGCCGTGGACCCAGCTGTCAGCCTCTCCACATATACTCCCCTTCCAATGGTGTCGTTTGTTGACCACGTTGACCGCGCCAAGCCGAGCGCATCCAAGCTGGTGGACGACATCGAGGCCCTGGACAGCAACGAGCCGTAGATGGGAAGATGCGAGAGTGGAGTCGTAGACGGAGAGGTGTATGAGGGTTAACTGGTTCTGGTCCAGTGTGGTTCAACAGTCGGTGGAGAAGAACAGGAGGTGTGGAGGGGTGGAGGGATGGCCTGATCGGCAGTGGGGTAGCACTTCATAGCAAAGCGTGCTAAGTTGAGCTGCTAGCAGCACGAGGCGAGAGCAGGTGGTCCCGGCGGTGCTGGAGGAAGGAGAAGAGAGATTGAAGATGGATGCCAGTCGTTGGATGTAAATCCAATGGCTAACGATGTAAGAATCATTTGTTGACAAAGTTGACAACGACTTGCATTGGCTTTGACCAATTGGCCCGGATTTCAGCCTCCAAAAATGTGGCACATATTCAACCCATTTTTTCAGAATTTATAGTCATTTTGATCTATTTGTTTAGAATTACAGTCCATTTGCTGGGTTGAGTGGACAAATAATGTAGCGTCCATGCGTCTCATTTAATATTTTTCCTAAAAAATTATAGGCCATTTGCACTTTCTCGAAATACACGATTTTGCTGGGCTAATTCTAATTATAATGTTGGGTTGGGCGCAACAATGATATCAGAAAATAAACAGGGGCTGAGCATTATGTTATAAATATATTTAAATAATAAGTGATTTATTATTACATTGTTCCTTAAATCTTACCAAGCTTTTGTACATAATCACCAGGATTTTTGTTGCCAAAGAAATCCTGGATTTCACTGTTAAGAAATTATTTTATAAGTTAATAAGATGTGGGATATTGTTTTCTTACATACGTAAGTATCTGTTAAATACATGATGACAATAGTAATAATATATAATAATATATGAAATAATTTAAACATATATAATATAGTTAGAAGGGAAACATAAGTTGGACGAGGCGTTCCTATTCTTATCTTTACGTAATATTAAAGGGAGGATTGTTTCTCCACTTTTTTGTTTTGTTGTGGGACTCACATGTTTTTTTGTCCGTCGTGCAATTAATGTTTATTATCGTTTGTCACAAATCCTCTCACGCGAGTTTGCTTTTCGTCCGATGAAAAAATCAAAAAAAACAAAGTGCCAAGGTGGGACTCGAACCCACGACCTACAGCTGCAACGGCCGCATACATAGCCAGTACGCTAGGGTAACTTCAGTGGACAATTTGCAGCGCTCCTTTTAAAGAAAAGAACGGCAGTGGCAAAACACGACAACAGTTAGCAAAAAGTTGTGCATGGAATGGGACCAATCACATAACCTCCCATGAGTTAACAACGTCCCTAGCCACTGTAGTTTTTTTTTTTCTAAAAATTGCAGCAAAAGATTTAAACTTTTTAAAGTTTTCACACATTTTTTTAAAAGAAGTGAACAAATTTTGGAATACTAAACTATTTTTGAATTTCTGAAAAAATTTGAAAACATGATTTTTTTTGAAAAAATGAACTAATTTTGAAAAATGTAAACAATTTTTAAGATTCCGAACATTTGTTGAAAAAAAACCTTGAGTGAGTAAATTGGACTAGCTCGTACATCTCTCTTATCACACCCTAGCTAGTTCATGCGTTGGAGTGTTGCATCATGTTTATCTTCCCAGAAAACTGAAATGGGGATGACCGAACCCCCAGCACCCCCCTGGAACAACTAGGGTTTACTAAAAAAATTTCCAATGAACCTGAAATGCCCTTCTAAAAAGTCCACCCTTTTTGTTTTGGGTTAAAACCTTGAGAAAATTCCTTATCTAACACTATCTTAAAATCTGCTTCCTTATTTGACATTGAAAAAGTTTTTCTTCCCTATTTCACACAAGTTCTAAATTTTATTCCCTATATGACATTTCCGTCCATTTTGAGCCTAAATAACACCTAAAAATACTCTTTTGCCCCTCATGTGGTATGTGTGTGGGGGGCAATAGCGCACACACACAACATCAGTGCGAGGGCAGGATCACACACGCAACAACACATACACATGCACCAACACACACACACGCACACACACACACGCAACAACACACACGCGCGTGTGCACACACACACGCGCACACACACAGCAACACACATGCACGCGCGCACACACGCAGCAACGCACACGCACACACGCACACACAGCAGCACACATGCAGGCAACACATAGGCACGCAACAGCACACACACACACGCGCGCGCACGTACACACGCAGTAGCGAACACACACGTAGCAGCACACATGCACACACACATGCAGCAGCAAACATGTGCGCGTGCATCCACACACGCAACAGCACACACGCGCGTGCACACACATATCGCATGAGGGGCAAAATCGTCTTTTCAGGTGTCAATTAGGCTCAAAATGGACGAAAGCGTCGTATAGGGAATAGAATTTAGGACTAGTGTCAAATAGGGAAGAAAAACTTTTCCAGTGTCAAATAAGGAACCAGATTTTAAGACAGTGTCAAATAAGGAATTTTCTCTAAAACCTTTGACAAAAATGGTGCACACTTTTCTAGGACATCTTAAGGTCATTGGATTAATTCATTACAAATTGCATTTGGGAAATTTAAATCCTATAAATATTTTAAAATGCCCAAATAATCCTGGAAGTATTTTTAGGGTGTTGAGAATATTTTCAAATGTGCCTCTGAATATTTTCAGGTTTTTCCTAAATGAAATAGTATTTTTACTATTTCAAAACACAAAACAGAATAAACAAAAAACAAAAAAAGAGAGAGAGGAAGAAAACTAACCTGGCAAAGCCACCAGCCGGCCCACCTGGCGGCCCAGCACTGTGCTGGCCCATGCCAGCCCGCTGCTTCGTCCCCGCCAGGCAGGCAGGGAGGCGACGCCGGCGCGCGAGAGCTCGCCACCGCGCCACCTACTTGTCGCTCGCGCCCGTGGGACCTTGGGCGAGCCCTGCGTCGTCGCCCCGACCGCCTGGACACACCCATTCTCCACTGCCTCTCTCCCTCACCCTCTCCCACCATGGCCGACACCCCTGCCGCCGCACCATCGACATAGCCGTTCCCTCCGTCGTCCTTGCGCCGCGCCACATTGTCCACGAGCTCCGCCGTCATCGACTACGTCGAGTAGGCCGAGCCCCGAGCGCTCGCCCGCTGTGGAGTCGCCCGACCCCGTCTTCCCCCACTCCGGCCACCGGAGATCCCCTTCGCCTTCACCGCAGCACCAGCTCGTCCCGGACTTTGCCGTTTGCCTCGACGTGACCCCCGTGAGCTCAGCCACCTCCCCATCCTCTCCGTTTGCCTTCTCAAGCACCACAGTGAACGCACCAAGCTCGGCCGCACCCACCGTCGCCACCGCACGTCGCCGTCGTGGCCACAGCCACGTTGGCTCGCAACCGAGCACGCCATCACCTTCACCGCACTCGCAGGAGCCCGTAGCACCCCCGCACGCTCCTCGTCGTGCCTCCTAGCGACTAGTTCGACCTCGTCCAAACTCCGGCAGCTGCAACGCTCGTCGCCGGCGTCATTTACGGCGACCCTGAGCCCAACCCTTGACACCACTCGACGCGGCTTGCTCCCAGCTACCCGTAGGAGGTCTCCGCCGTCCATTTGGTCGTCGGAGTGCCAAACTCGCACTGCCACGCCGCGTCTGGCCTCGCCGGCGGCTAAACACCGGCGAGTTTGACTTCGCTGACCCAGTTTGACCCCCGAGACTCACTGACGTGTGGGCCATGCCCCTGTTTAATTTAGAATTAGATTAGTTAGCGCTAAATACTTTAGTTAATAGGTTGACTCACTGACATGTGGGCCCAGGCCCTAACTAACCTAGTTTAGCGCTAACATAACACTAACTAACTCTGGTAGTTAGTTGTTACACTGACAGACGGGGCCCACCAGTTAGGTTTGACTTGGGCTGGCGCCTTGACCTGCTGATGTCACCCTGACGCAATAACTCAATTACTGGAATTATTCTTATACAGGAAATTCCAGAAAATATTACAAACATCAACAATTCATAACTTTTAATCTGTAACTCCAAATGCAAAGAATTATATATGAAATTTGATCAGAAAAAATCAATCTTTCCATCTGTAATGGTTTCATGCATGACAAAATACTTTAACCTTACTATTTAGGTGACACAAGCTAATACACTTATAAGGGTTAAGAACATAAGCTTCCATTTGAATCTTTGATTCAAATGGACCCAAACCAACTTGTTTCACATTGCATTAGGCAGGACACCTCATATTGCCATGTCATAGCATGCATCATATTGTTGCATATTGCCATGTGATGATTGTGTTGTGTGGTGTCTTTCGTGGTAGGTTCTGCCTTCGAGGATATTTCAGAGTATCCAACTGAAGGGCAGTACCCTACTACTACTCCATCAGGCAAGCAGCCCCATTGATCATATCATACAATCCCATGTTCTCGCTTCTTCTCTCATTTACTGCATTAAGACAACAACATTTCTAACTGTTGTGTGCTACAGTAGTTGAACCCTTATCATCTGCATGACCTGTCATTGCCACAGTAACTAGATGAGACCCACTAGCATGTGTAGGAGTAGATTGAGCCATGTATGTGTTTCCTGCTTTGCTATGCCTGGTATGCTTAGAGTTGTGTCAGGTCTGGTTCATCTGGGTGATGGGCTAGAGTGAAATGGTTACATAGGTAATGTGAGGGATGTGTTGAACATGTTTTGGTAAAGGTATCGATGAGAGGCCATGTAGGAGTACATGGTGGGTTGTTTCATTGAGGCCGTCCCTAAGAACTGAGATCTGTATGCGTGATTTAAGATTCAGCTACTACCACACATTGGGCCCTGAAATATGACCCCGCTCGACTTACTAACCCCTCTCATCCTCTGTCTAGGAGTTGCAACTAGTTTCAGGTGTTTATAGGTTATGTGTTGGCAGTCGTAGGTAGCGCTGACCCTAGGGGTGGGCTATGATGTGGTAGATACACCATGGCCGGGTATGCTGGGCGCCCGTTTGGCGTCTCGGGACCCTGTACACATCGTTTGGGGCCGTTGAGGACACCCCGGCCGGATTTCCTTGCGGATGGAACCCGAATAGGAGATAAACCTGGACTAGAGACTTGTGTGGTTAGTCAGGTCGTGGTCTACACCCACGTCGGCTTTCACTTGAAGTCTGCCGAGCACATGTCGTGTGCAGACGCTAAGTGGTGGAAACATGTGTGACGAAGTACACCCCTGCAGGGTATAAAACTATTCGAATAGCCGCGTCCACGGTAAAGGACTACTTGGTTGCCTATACAGTTCATAGACAAGTTAATTGTTCCTACTAAAAGACTCAACATAAATGTGAGTACCGGGTATGGCCCTCTCGTAGGATGACGAGGGAGGATCCCCGGTGGAGTATTGTGTTGGTGATTAGTGGACTCGTGTGCGAAAACTATTTTAAAGTGGTGTATCGTAGGATAGCTTAGCCAAGAGTGAATCTGGCTTGCTGCAATAACTCCACCACCTTCTTGAGAATAAGCATGTATAGTAGGATTTGTTGTAAGACTTGCTAAGTACCTTTGTACTCATGTTGCTTTAATTCCTGTTTCCACATGACAGCACCGCCCCCTCCGATGGGTTTTACGTAGACGTCGACATCGATGAGTAACTTGCCACCCAGGTGGTGATTCTGGCCATGGAGGGCCCTATGTAGATAGACAGGCTTCGTCAAGCCTTCTTTCTTTCTAGTGTCTGTACTCAGACTTATTTGCTTCCGCATGTGCTTTTATGCTTGTATGACTTGAGTGTCAGGTCATGTGACCACTACCTGTATGAACATGTTATGTATGGCTCTCCGGAGCCTTTAAATAAAGTACTTGAGTTGAAGAGTTTTGTTGTGGTGCCATGTTGTATTTACACATATCGAGCATATTGTGTGTATGATTGAAATGCTTGGTATGTGTGGGATCCACCAATCTAGTTGTTTATCCTTGGCAGCCTCTCTTATTGGGAAATGTAGTCTAGTGCTCCTTGAGCCATAGTAGTCCGCTACAGCCCGGTTCACCGGAGTCCTGCTAGCCCAGCACTACTGCTCAGGACACTTGACTGGCCGGCATGTGTTTCACTTCGTTCCTATGTTTGTCCCTTCGGGGAAATGTCACGTGGTGACATCCGGAGTCCTTCCTAGCCTGCTACAGCTCAGGTTCCCCGGAGTCCTGTTAGCCCAGTGCTACAGCATGGATTCACACGATGTTGACCGACATGCTCGATGTGATTCATGTATGCATGTCCCCATAGGTCTGTGCCGCTTTGGGTTCACAACTAGGCATGTCAGCCCGGGTTCTTTGTCATATGGATGCTAGCGACACTATCATATACGTGAGCCAAAAGGTGCAAACGGTCCCGGGCCTTGGTAAGGCGACACCCGTGGGGATACCGTGCTTGAGGCGACAAAGTGATATGAGGTGTTACCGGCTAGATCGATGTGACTTGGAATCAGGGTCCTGGCAGCGTTGGCATCAGAGCCGGACTTCCTGTAGGTTCGTTGAGCCAAACTGGTTGATGTCGAGTATAGAAATGCTTTAGTTATATGTAGGGCAATTGATTGTGGGAGGGAACGTAAGGCTCTTTTACTCCTTTACCTTATGCCCTCTGATCTGAGTCATTCTCTTCTCATTCTACGTGGGTTAAGGACTAGGCTCTCTTCTCTGTATTAGGTTCACGTGTTACTAATCCGTAGTAGCTTATAGGATTGCTGTTACAAGCCTCAGTACAGTTTCTACTACTTTTAGTATGTTGTCAGTTGAACCAGATCCTTGATATGATGTTGTTGAGTGGTTTTGCAAACTGTTGTGATTGTCTCAAATCTTTTTCTAAGCATTTACAGCCGTTATGCTGTCCGATTTCTCCTAGGAAATTCTAATGCCTTTTGCATTATTCTGTGCTTTCAGATGGCCACCCGTTCCCAGAACCAAGTGGTTCGTCTGACCCATGCCTCGATGTACCCGGTTACACGACCATGTTGGTTCGAGTGATGGTCGAGACAGGCTATCGATGGTATCCGGAATATACCATCGAGGAGCAGTTCCGAGACTTCAACCAAAGCCAGTACCATTGTACCGTCAGGATATATCCCTCTTATCCTGGAGCCACTGAACCCCTCCACTGTTCTTATGGGCTTGGGGTTACTATTGAGATGTCTGTGCAGGATGCAGCCTACTCAATGATGGCTATCATTCGAGCCAGGACTGCCTTGCTTCAGAACACCGATTTCCGCTACATGCTAGGATCACTGCCTGGAGCACAGGGGTACTATCAGGCTTTGTACTATGACTCTACACATGAGGAGTCACTACTCCGCACCACTGCCGAGATGCTCGAGGATAAGGACCGCGAAAATCCGGCCTTGCGTATGGAGCTTTTCAACTCTCATGCTGATCACTGGGCCACTTTGACTCGGTTTGCACCTGCTGTACAGGCAGGATACATGGACCTGAAGGACTTGTACCCTCTGCGGTCTGGATTGCGAGATTGTATGGAGTTGCGTGATGTAGGAGGCATCACCCCTCCTCGTGGTCCCCGTCTGCCACCATCTGTGGGACAAAGGCCACATCCGAGTCCCTATGGTCCGCAAGCTCCATAGGACCGTCTGTTTCCAGATGATCATGTTCCGCTTCCCGGTTTTGGTGGTTACTTTTATGAGGATTACTATGGAGCCGTCTGAGCTAATAGTAGTTTCACTAGTACTTTAATAGTTGTATTCTCCATAGTCCTACGTTACCGTGGGATACGACTTGGTGTGTATCACACTCCGAAGGTGTAGAAAAATAATGTATAGGAGCTTGGAATGCCTCCGATGAGATGTAATATCTTTCACCGTAGTTGTACTCTAGCCTAGGCTTGTACCAAACTATGTACGGTGTGTATGACCAATGGTATATATAGGGCAGTTTCTATATTACCATGTCATGCAATGAACATCTCAGCATTCCATGTTATCCATTACATTTTGCACTTCCTTGCCAAGATTGTGCCATCCTTGTCTAAACCATTGTCTTGTTTTTCCTAGGATGGTCAACACCCGCAGCAACCCTGCTGCCCCAGAGCAGGGGGAAGCCTGTGCAGCTAGGGGTCAAAATCTACCTCAGCCGCCTTCTCTGGCTGAAGTTATGCTTGAGGCAGAAAGAAACAAGCGTGAGACTAACCGCTTGCTGGAGCGGATTGAGCAGAACACTGCACGTCATTAGTGAAACGACTTGGTGTCAATCAATGACTTCATCAAGTTGTACCCACCAAAGTTTAATCATTCCGTCAAGCCCCTCGACGCGGATGACTGGCTTCACAGCATCACCCACAAGCTACGTTCTGCCAACGTAGCCGAAGCTGATAAGGTTACCTATGCTGCCTATCACCTCGAAGGCCCTGCTAGCCTTTGGTGCGAAAACTTTGAGGCTATGCGCCCGGTTGGCCAAATCACTACTTGGGCTTAATTCAGTGAGGCTTTCCGTGAGCATCACATCCCGGAAGGTCTCATGGATGGTAAGAGGGAAGAGTTCTGCAATTTCACCCAAGGTAGACTGACTATGGATGCTTATAGTCGTGAGTTTGGAAATCTGGCATGTTATGCTCCTGAAGAGGTATCCACCGATGCTAAGAAGCAAGCAAGGTTCCGCAAGGGACTTAGCCCCGAGCTTCGCCACGATCTTCGTCTGCACGAGTGCACCTCCTTCCAGAAGTTGGTCAATAAAGCCATCAGTGCTGAGACAGGCCAAACTGACTATGACGTTTCACACAAGCACTCTCGTGATTTTGGTTCTTCATCCGGCTCTGGATCTCAGAAGCGCCGGGTATGGATTCCAAGTACTGCGCTGCCACCCAGGTTCATTCCGAGGCCATCCTTTGAGGCGCCTCACCCCGACCAGCACTTTGCACCGTCTAAGCCCTATGGTGGCCCCGCTGCTAATGCTGCTCCACGCCCCAATGTTGTGACATGTTTCAAGTGTGGAGAGCCGGGTCAGTACAGTCGAGAGTGTCCCTAGAACAATAACCCCAACCAGTCTGGAAAGTCCGTTGGCCGTGGTAAGCCAGCGGGAAAGACATTCTACGCCAAGCCAGCCACCACTACACGTGGCCATGTCAACTATGTCTCAGCTGAGGAGGCCCATGATGATCCTAACGTCGTCCTTGGTACGCTCCTTGTTAATTGCCATCCGGCATCTGTTCTTTTCAATACTAGAGCATCTCATTCATTCATATCTGAGAGCTATGCTCGATTGCATAACACGACATTCTATGACATGCCCACTACCATGGAAATTCAAACCCCTGGCTCTAGATGCCAACTTCTAGAGTAAGCCATGGGAATGAAATCCTTGTCGATAGACTTGCCTTCCTTGCATCCTTAATAGCTCTCAAGTCCTCGGACATAAACATCATCTTGGGTATGGACTGGATGTCAGCTCATTATGCTAAGATTGATTGTGCCACTGGGACCGTTCAACTTACTCACCCATCGGGCAAGAAAGTCATTGTCTTAACTCGAGTGGCCAAATGCCAGCTTTACTCCCTAAATGCCAACCCCCTTCGAGACCTTGAAGATATTCCGGTAGTCTGAGACTTCCTGGATGTCTTTCCAGAAGAACTGCCAGGTGTTCCACCTGACAGGGATGTCGAGTTTGTGATAGACCTTGTTCCAGGAACCGTTCCAATTTCTAGAAGACCCTATAAGATGGCACCCTTAGAACTAGCCGAGCTTAAAAACTAACTCGGTGAGTCCTTGAAAAAGGGTTTGATCCGTCCTAGTTCTTCTCCTTGGGCTTGCCCCGTCCTCTTCGTCAAGAAGAACGATGGAATGGATCGGATGGTTGTAGATTACCGACCTGTCAACTTGGTCACTATCAAGAACAAGTATCCGCTTCCCAGGATCAACGATCTGTATGACCAGCTCGCTGGATCCTCAGTCTTTTCCAAGATGGATTTGAGGTTGGGCTACCATCAAATCAAAATAAAAAACGGGGACATTCCCAAAACAGCCTTTGTTACTCGCTATGGCCAATACGAGTACACCGTTATGTCCTTCGGTTTAACCAATGCCCCAGCCACCTTCTCTCGGTTAATGAACTCGGTCTTCATGGAGTATTTGGATAAATTCATCGTGGTATACCCCGATGATATACTCATCTACTCCAAGAGTGAGGAGGAACATGCCGAACATCTAAGGCTGGTATTGACGAAACTTCGAGAGCATGGCCTTTATGCCAAATTCTCCAAGTGTGAATTTTGGTTGCCAGAGGTGACCTATCTAGGCCATGTAATCTCTGGTAAGGGTATTGCTGTCAATCCCGAGCGAGTTCAAGCTGTCCTTGATTGGACTCCACCTGAAACGGTCAAGCAAGTTTGGAGCTTCCTTGGCTTGGTGAGCTATTGTCGCCGCTTCATCGAGAATTTCTACAAGGTTGCTAAACCTCTAACTGAACTCCTCAAGAAAGATAAAAAGTTCGAGTAGACCCCACAGTGCGAGTTCAGCTTTCAGGAACTGAAAAGATGCCTGACATCTGCTCCCGTACCGGTACCACCAGACTTCTCCAAGGACTTTATTATCTATTGCGACGCCTTGCGACAAGGACTAGGTTGCATACTCATGCAAGATCGTCAGGTAATTGGCTATGCTTCACGGCAATTACACCCCCATGAGGAAAACTATCCCACACATGATCTAGAGCTTGCAGCTGTAGTCCATGCACTTAAAACTTAGCGACATTACCTTCTCGGTAATCGTTGTGAGATCTTCACTGATCACCAAAGTTTGAAATATATTTTCACCCTACCGGATTTGAATCTCAGGCAAAGACGTTGGGTCGAGTTGATCTCGGATTACGACTTAGGAATAACTTACACCCCGGGCAAAGCCAATGTCATGGCTGATGCGCTAAGTCGTAAATCTTATTGTAACAACTTGATGTTACAACAAGGTCAACCACTTCTCCACGAGGAATTTTGTAAGCTTAACCTTCACATAGTTCCTCAAGGATTCCTATCCACCCTGGTGGAGAAGCCTAACCTTACAGATCAAATCATAGCTGCCCAGAAGCGTGATAAGGGCATATCCCAGATTAAGGAAAACATCGCTAGCAGAGTTGCTAAATGTTTTTCCATGGATGAGCGAGGTGTTGTCTTCTTCGAGAACCGCCTGGTGGTTCCCAAGAAACAACATCTACATCAGTTGATTCTTAAGGAAGCTCATGAATCCCCTCTCACCATTCATCCTGGTAGTACTAAAATGTATCAAGACCTACGCCAGAGGTTTTGGTGGACTAGGATGAAGAGAGAAATTGCTCAATACATTGCTAACTGCGACGTTTGTCGTCGTGTTAAAGCAGAGCATCAACGACCTGCTGTCACCCTTCAACCTTTGGCTATTACCGAATGGAAATGGGATAAAATCAGTATGGATTTCATTACTGGGTTTCGCAGGACCAAGAGAGGGAATAATGCTATCTTCGTCGTGATCAATCGTCTTTCCAAAGTAGCCCACTTCCTACCTGTTTGTGAGAGTAGCACCGCTAGCCAGCTAGCTGACCTATACATCTCCCGAATAGTGTCTCTTCATGGTGTCCCATTGGAAATTAGCTCAGACCGTGGTAGTCTCTTCACTTCTCGATTTTGGGAAAGTTTCCAAAATTCTATGGGAATTCGTCTCTCTTTTAGCACGCCTTCCACCCCCAATCAAGTGGTCAAGGAGAGCGAGCAAATCAAATCCTGGAGGATATGCTCTGAGCTTCTTTCATCTCTTTCGGAATGGATTGGGAGAAATGCCTTCCATTCGAGGAGTTCGCTTATAACAATAGTTATCAAGCTAGCTTGGGCGAAGGTCCTTTCGAAGTTCTCTATGGACGAAAATGTCGAACGCCTCTTAACTGGTCAGAAACCAGGGAAAGACAACTCTTTGGCCCGGATATGATTCAGGAAGCAGAAGAGCAGGTTCACGTTATTCGTGAGAAATTGTAAACAGCCCAATCTCGTCAAAAGAGCCAATATGACCATAAACATAAAATCATGACCTATGAAGTCGGTGAGAAGGCTTACCTTCGGGTTACTCCGTTAAAGGGAACTCATCGTTTCGGTATTAAAGGCAAATTGGATCCTCGTTATATTCGAGACTTTCGCATTCTTGCCAAACGAGGAGAAGTTGCCTACCAATTGGAACTACCTCCACATCTTCCCAGAGTTCACGATGTCTTCCACGTTTCTCAACTCAGGCGTTGCTTTGCGGATCCTATCCGTGGAGTAGACCACGAAACGCTTGATGTACAAGATAATCTCTCATATCGGGAATATCCTGTTTGTATCCTTGATCAAGCCGAGCGTACCACTCGACGCCATAACATCAAGTTTCTCAAGGTTCAATGGTCACACCACTCTGAAAAAGAAGCCACTTGGGAAAGGGAGGATCGTCTTCAACTCAAGTACCCCATCTTCTTCCCAATGGATCCTAAATCTCAGGACGAGATTCTTTTGAGTGGGGGTGAGTTGTCACACCCTAGCTAGTTCATGCATTAGAGTGTTGCATCATGTTTATCTTCCCAAAAAACTGAAATGGGGATGACAGAACCCCCAGCACCCCCCGGAACAACTAGGGTTTACTAAAAACTTTTCCAATAAACCTGAAATGCCCTTCTAAAAAGTCCACCCTTCTTGTTTTGGGTTAAAACCTTTGACAAAAATGGTGCACACTTTTCTAGGACATCTTAAGGTCATTGGATTAATTCATTACTAATTGCATTTGGGCAATTTAAATCCTATAAATATTTTAAAATGCCCAAATAATCCTGAAAGTATTTTTAGGCTGTTGAGAATATTTTCAAATGTGCCTGTGAATACTTTCAGGTTTTTCCTAAATGAAATAGTATTTTTACTATTTCAAAACACAAAACAGAATAAATAGAAAACAGAAAAAAGAGAGGGAAAGAAAACTTGCCTGGCAAAGCCACCAGCGGGCCCACCTGGCGGCCCAGCACTGTGCTGGCCCGTGGCAGCCAGCTGCTTCGTCCCCGCCAGGCAGGCAGGGAGGTGACGCCGGCGCGCGAGAGCTTACCACCGCGCCACCTGCTTGTCGCTCGCGCCCGTGGGACCTTGGGCGAGCCCCACGTCGTCGCCCCGACCCCCTGGGAACACCCATTCTCGCCCTGCCTCTCTCCCTCGCCCTCTCCCACCATGGCCGACGCCCCTGCCGCCGCACCGTCAACGTAGCCGTGCCCTCCGTTGTCCTCACGCCGCGCCACCGTGTCCATGAGATCCGCCGTCAATGACTACATCGAGCAGGCCAAGCCCCGAGCGCTCGCCCGCTCTGGTGTCGCCCCGACCCCGTCTTCCCCAACTCTGGCCACCGGAGATCCCCTTCGCCTTCACCGCAGCACCAACTCATCCACGACCTCGCCGTCTACCTCGACGTGACCACCGTGAGCTCAGCCATCTCCCCATCCTCTCTGTTTTCCTTCTTGAGCACCGCAGCGAACGCACCAAGCTCAGCCGCACCCACCGCCGCCACCGCACGTCGCCGTCGTGGCCACAGCCATGTTGGCTCGCAACCAAGCACGCCATCACCTTCACCGCACTCGCAGGAGCCCGTAGCACCCCCGCACGCTCCTCGCCGTGCCTCCTAGCGACTAGTTCGACCTCGTCCGAACTCCGGCAGCTGCAACGCTCGTCGCCGGCGTCGTTTACGGCGACCCTGAGCCCAACCCTTGCCACGACTCGACGCGGCTTACTCGCAGCTATGCGTTGGAGGTCTCCGCCGTCCATTTGGTCGTCAGAGTGCCAAACCCACACTGCCCCGCCGCGCCTGGCCTCGCCGGTGGCTAAACGCCGGCGAGTTTGACTCCGCTGACCCAGTTTGACCCCCCCCCAGACTCACTGACGTGTGGGCCATGCCCCTGTTTAATTTAGAATTAGATTAGTTAGCGCTAATTACTTTAGTTAATAGGTTGACTCACCGACATGTGGGCCCAGGCCCTAACTAACCTAGTTTAGCGCTAACGTAACACTAACTAACTCTGTTAGTTAGTTGTTACACTGACAGACGGGGCCCACCGGTCAGGTTTGACCTGGGCTGGCGCCTTGACCCGCTTACGTCACCCTGATGCAACGCTGATGCAATAACTCAATTACTGGAATTATTCTTATACAGGAAATTCCAGAAAATATTACAAACTTCAAAAATTCATAACTTTTAATCTGTAACTCCAAATGCAAAGAATTATATATGGAATTTGATCAAAAAAAAATCAATCTTTCCATCTGTAATGGTTTCATGCATGACAAAATACTTTAACCTTACTATTTAGGTGACACAAGCTAATACACTTATAAGGGTTAAGAACATAAGCTTCCATTTGAATCTTTGATTCAAATGGACCCAAACCAACTTGTTTCACATTGCATTAGGCAGGACACCTCATATTGCCATGTCATAGCATGCATCATATTGTTGCATATTGCCATGTGATGATTGTGTTGTGTGGTGTCTTTCGTGGTAGGTTCTGCCTTCGAGGATATTTCAGAGTATCCAACTGAAGGGCAGTACCCTACTACTACTCCATCAGGCAAGCAGCCCCATTGATCATATCATACAATCCCATGTTCTCGCTTCTTCTCTCATTTACTGCATTAAGACAACAACATTTCTAACTGTTGTGTGCTACAGTAGTTGAACCCTTATCATCTGCATGACCTGTCATTGCCACAGTAACTAGATGAGACCCACTAGCATGTGTAGGAGTAGATTGAGCCATGTATGTGTTTCCTGCTTTGCTATGCCTGGTATGCTTAGAGTTGTGTCAGGTCTGGTTCATCTGGGTGATGGGCTAGAGTGAAATGGTTACATAGGTAATGTGAGGGATGTGTTGAACATGTTTTGGTAAAGGTATCGATGAGAGGCCATGTAGGAGTACATGGTGGGTTGTTTCATTGAGGTCGTCCCTAAGAACTGAGATCTGTATGCGTGATTTAAGATTCAGCTACTACCACACATTTGGCCCTGAAATATGACCCCGCTCGACTTACTAACCCCTCTCGTCCTCTGTCCAGGAGTTGCAACTAGTTTCAGGTGTTTATAGGTTATGTGTTGGTGGTCGTGCGTAGCGCTGACCCTAGGGGTGGGCTATGATGCGGTAGATACACCATGGCCGGGTATGCGTGCGCCTGTTTGGCGTCTCGGGCCGTGTACACATCATTTGGGGCCGTTGAGGACACCCCAGTTGGATTTCCTTGTGGATGGAACCCGAATAGGCGATAAACCTGGACTAGAGACTTGTGTGGTTAGTCAGGTCGTGGTCTACACCCACGTCGGCTTTCGCTTGAAGTCTGCCGAGCACATGTCATGTGCAGACGCTAAGTGGTGGAAACATGTGTGACGAAGTACACCCCTGCAGGGTATAAAACTATTCGAATAGCCGCGTCCGCGGTAATGGACTACTTGGTTGCCTATATAGTTCATAGACAAGTTAATGGTTACTACTAAAAGACTCAAGATAAGTGTGAGTACCGAGGATGGCCCTCTTGTAGGATGACGAGGGAGGATCCCCGGCGGAGTATTGTGTTGGTGATTAGTGGACTCGTGTGCGAAAACTATTTTACAGTGGTGTCTCGTAGGATAGCTTAGCCAAGAGTCAAGCTGGCTTGCTGCAATAACTCCACTACCCTCTTGAGAATAAGCATGTATAGTAGGATCTGTTGTCAGACTTGCTGAGTACCTTTGTTTACCTCTGTTGCTTTAATTACTGTTTTTAGACGACAACACCGCCCCCTCCGATGGGTTTTACGTAGACCTCGACGTCGATGAGTAACTTGCCACCCAGGTGCTGATTCTGGCCATGGAGGGCCCTATGTAGATAGACAAGCTTCGTCAAGCCTTCTTTCTTTCTAGTGTCTCTACTCAGACTTATTTGCTTCTGCATGTGCTTGTATGCTTGTATGACTTGAGTGTTGGGTCATGTGACCCCTACCTGTATGAACATGCTATGTATGGCTCTCCGGAGCCTTTAAATAAAGTACTTGAGTTGTAGAGTTTTGTTGTGGTGCCATGTTGTATTTACACATATCAAGCATATTGTGTGTATGATTGAAATGCTTGGTATGTGTGGGATCCGACAATCTAGTTGTTTATCCTTGGCAGGCTCTCTTATGGGGAAATGTAGTCTAGTGCTCCTTGAGCCATAGTAGTCCGCTACAGCCCGGTTCACCGGAGTCCTGCTAGCCCAGCACTACTGCTCAGGACACTTGACTGGCCGGCATGTGTTTCACTTCGTTCCTATGTCTGTACCTTCGGGGAAATGTCATGCGGTGACATCCGGAGTCCTGCCTAGCCTGCTACAGCCCAGGTTCCCCGGAGTCCTGTTAGCCCAGTGCTACAGCCCGGATTCACACGCTGTTGACCGACATGCTCGATGTGATTCATGTATGCATGTCCCCATAGGTTTGTGCTGCTTTGGGTTCACGACTAGCCATGTCGGCCCGGGTTCTTTGTCATATGGATGCTAGCGACACTATCATATACGTGAGCCAAAAGGCGCAAACGGTCTCAGGCCTTGGTAAGGCGACACCCGTGGGGATACCGTGCATGAGGCTGCAAAGTGATATGAGGTGTTACCGGCTAGATCGATGTGACTTGGAATCAGGGTCCTGACATCTCTATTACCTCCATCCATCATTACTAAGGCAGGTACAATGAGTATGTCCGTTATTTTTGGGTCGTTCGATAAAAAATGCTTGATTTATTCTGTCCAACAGATCGTTATAGAGCACCAGCCAATGCATGCGATGCGTTTTCTTTCCTCCAATTGGTGGATTGTTTGCGGGCCAATTATCCCACATGGCAGCTAAAATGTAATGTACGTGGAAATTGCTTCTTCACGTGGTTACTGACTACAGTTAGATGCATTTATTCTTCACACGAGGTTGTCTCTTAGCCGTAGAGTTTTGGCCCTCGGGCGCTTTAAATCGAGATGAGAGGGTTTGTTTAGTTATCAAATTAAATAACCGCTTCTCATTTTTTTACACTAAAGTTGATCAGTTTATATATGTTTGCAAGTTATATGGAAAATCAATAAGCCGCTCCATGAATTTTCTCTCCCGCTGCATCCTCCATCAATTTTCTCTCCCGTTGCAACGCACGGGCATATGTGCTAGTATAGTAAAATAGAACGAACCTCTACGTTTTCTTCAAAGAATACATAAGTTGGTCTACCGATGTTTCAGGAAAAATAAAACCTCGGATGGGAGATCCATAGGCTAGTCGATACATGACGGCCCTCAAGAAAATACAAACCGGCATGTCGTGGGTTGTGCATGTTAAAAAATAAAGCCTAGATGGGGCAGCCCACAACCTAGCTGATACTTGCTGCCCCAATTATAATAAATGATACCTGCCAGTTCCCCGACTTCATTGTAAATTTATCTCCTTTAGTAACTACGTTGAAGCACCTAAGAAAATGTAACTATGTTGACAAACCTGCGGGCCCCAACGTAAGTATAGCATTAGGAGGAAGTATTTTTTCGATGAGGCACTTGCTTGTGTACGAGCATAGACCTAGTGGGTCCTGATTGTCCGCCTCTCCACGTACGGTCCTCTCCAGATTCCTCTCGTTTGTTGACCATGTTTGTAAGTGCATCTAGTGCCACCCCTAGTTGGTTTTGGAGTATTGACGACAAACCTAGTTGAGGGACTAATGTGTTTGTGAGAATTGCAGGATAACACAGGTAGAAGTCCCTCATTGATTCGGTTTTCCTACCAGAGATGACCCCTAAAAATGTATGAAGACATTGAAGTCAGAGGTGGTATGTGAAGACATTCACATTGAAGACTATGATAAGAGAAGACATCACGTGAAGACTATGGAGCGCGAAGACTTAGCAGTTTCGTCGTTCTGTGTTTTTCTTTATTGAGTCATAGGAACCACCATACTGTTAAGTGGGGTCCAAGAGAACCAGTCAGAATGACTGAAGTGATGCCTAACCAAAATCCTATGTCTTCGAGTGAAGACTATGAGAGAAAATCTTGTCCAGAGTTGGATAAGTCAGCTTTGCTTGTAGTCCAAGTAAAGTTGCCATGTGTGTTTGAAATCTGACCGTTGGAACATGTGTCAGTTCCTTAGTGACCGAGGGTCATTTCAGACAAACCAGGTTGGGTTTCCAAGGGGCTATAAATAGCCCACCCCCTACAACCATAAACGGTTGGCTGCTCAGAGTTAGAGTACGGCTTTTGTCGTTTGAGAGCAACCCGCCTCGAAGCCTTTGAGAGAGAATTCCTTGCGAGGATAAAGCCCTAACCACCTAGAGCCAAAGAGTGTTAGGCATCACTGAAGTCTTCCTGTCTGTGTGATCTGAAGACTTATTACACTTGAGGACTGTGAATCCTCCAGCCGGTTAGGCGTCGCGTTCTGAGCATCCAAGAGTCATTGTGGATCGCCGGTGAACGAAGTCTGTGAAGGTTTGGAAGTCTACCTTGAAGACTTACTAGAGTGATTGGGCGAGGTCTGTGTGACCTTAGCTCAAGGGGAATATAGTGAGGACTGAGTGTCCTGAGCTGGGTGTTCAGGACTGGGTGTCCGGGACTGTGTGTCCTCAGGTTTAAATACCTAGCCGCCCTAACCAGACGTACAACTGTCACAGCAGTTGGAACTGGTCTACCAAATCTTTGTCTTCACCAAGCTCACTGGTTCTATCCTTCCCATCTCTTTATTTACAGTTGGTCCTTGTGAAGTGCTTGCCTATTTGCATTGTCCATTTGTCTTCACTGGGTGACTGTTTGTTCAGATTGGTTTCATATTATCTTCCATCCTGATCCGTACTGCCTAGCTGTTGTTAGTCTTTGTGCTTTCACTTCATTGAACACTTGACTATGGTTTGTCTAGGGTAGTCTACCTTCCGCTGCATGGTTATAGGTTCATTTCTATCGTTTGTCTTCAAAACTCCCATGTTTTGAAGACTTTCATAAAAATCGCCTATTCACCCCCCCTCTAGTCGATATAACGCACTTTCAATTGGTATCAGAGCAAGGTACTCCCTTGTTCTGTGTGATTTGGTTTAACCACCTGGAGTTTTAGCTATGTCGACTGCAGGGATAATTAAAGTCTCCGCTGCATGCCCCATCTTTGATGGAACTTAAGATCCGTACTGGAAGAATAAGATGCGCATGCATCTTGAAGCTATTGATGTCGACCTATGGTATGTCGTCAGGAATGGCGTTCCCAAGTCCGGTGAAGGTGTCACTGCTACTGATGTCAAGAAGTTCGTTCAACTGGACTCCACTGCCAAGAACATCATCTGTGGTCATCTGACCAAAGGACAGTGTGGCCGCGTGAGTGCTTTGGAAACATCTAAGCTAGTCTGGGACTGGCTCTCCAAGGTCAATGAAGGCGTCTCAACCCAGAGAGATCAGAGAATCAGTGTCCTTCGCAACCTCTTCAACCGCTTCAAGAGAAATGACAATGAGAATGTCCAGCTCACGTTTGATCGACTCAATGACATCACAAATGAGCTTAAATCTCTCGGCGCCACTGAGATCACCAAGCATGAAGTCGTCAAGACACTCCTGAGATCACTTGACAACTCGTTTGGCACCCTAGCCCTGATGATTCAAGAACGTCCTGACTTCAAGACACTTGATCCGTCTGACATACTTGAGATGCTCAACACACACGAGTTTCAGCTTTCTGAGAAAAGAGACATCTACGGTACCAACTATGGGCAAACTCATGCCTTGAAGGCAAAATCTGTCTCCTCATCTGAAGAAGAATCTGACAGCAGTTCTGATGATCCTGAAGACATTGGAAAGGAGCTTGCTATGCTTGTGAAGAAGTTTCAAAAATTCACCAAGAAGAAAGGCTTCAGAAAGTCTTCACGATCAAGCTCAAGGAATGATGAAGCTTCTGCTCATTACTACAAGAAGAAAACATGCCACAAGTGCAAGAAACCTGGCCACTACATCTCTGAGTGTCCGCAGTGGGACAATGAGAACAACAAGAAAAAGAAGAGCAAGGAGTATGACTCTGACGAAAAGAAGAAGAAGAAATACTCAAAGTCTTCTTCCAAGTCTTCCTCAAAGTCTTCATCACACAAGAAGAGCTCATCTGGCAAGGCACGTGCGTTTGTTGGCAAGGAAATGGATTCAGAGGAGGAGTCCGCTTCTGAGGAGGCGGAGGTGGAGTCTGAGGAGGAGTCCAATTCTGGCATTGCGAGTCTGGCTACAACATACGTTGCCAAGTCCATCTTCAACACTGAAGACAATGACTTAATCACCGACACCGATGCAAATGACAAGGACTACTCCGCTCCTACCTACTACTTCATGGCACGCGATGCCAAGGTAAACACACGCACTACTCACTATCAAACATCTAGTGAAGATGACTCTGATTGTGGTTCCAAACCCAGCTACAAAACACTTGCTAAAATTGCAACTGAACAACAAAAAGCTATGGAACATATTCAAAAAATGTTAGACAAAAGCGATGATCTGTTAGATGCTGAAATGACTCGATCTCAGTCCTTAATTGAAGACATAAAAAATCTTCATGTTAAGTATGAGGAACTTGAAAGTCGTCATGAAACGCTCTCAACAACTCATGAAAAGCTTTCCTATGATTATCTTCAAAGGAAGCAAGATCTTGAGAAATTGAGAGCGGCTCAGGAAGATCTTCAAAAGGAAAACGAGTCACTTCGCGCCGAACAGATCAGTTCAGCTGAGGAAGTATTTGAACCACCGTGTCTTAAATGCATCGAGCGTGACAATGCTACTTCTGTTGCTGGGTGTTCTATTGCTGCTACTATTGCAATATCTTCAACTGTTGATGCGGTAACTAACCCCTCTACTAAGGATACCACTGCTATTGCTGATGAGAATGCTAGGTTGAAGACGTTGCTTGAAACAGGGATGTACAAAAGTCTCAAAGGGCATCAGACACTATGTGATGTCCTCAAAAGGCAGATCCTGAACCGAAACCCTAGGAAAGAGGGTGTCGGGTTTGAAAGGAAAATGAATGTTGATGGCTCTTACTGGAAACCTGAGCAGTACCCCAAAACCACATGGGTTGCTGCAAAGGAACCTTCAGCGGATCCATCCACCCTATCTGACTTCACTTGTGCTAATCCCATTGTTATTGATCAATTCTTTGGTGCAAACTATAAACTGTTTAAGAATCAGAATGGTGAAGTGTTTGCCAGGTATATTGGTAGTAACTGCAGGAATGGGCCGCCTATGAAGAAAGTCTGGGTGCCGAAAAGGTGTTTGGAGAATCTTCCTGTGAATGTCACCATGACACCACAAGTGAAGAAGACAAACCCCATACCACAGGCTTCATATGGTCCAAAGGCTTCATACAGACAGAGGACTCACCTGAGTCGCACTAACGCAAATGTTTTGCAGGGAAACCTTACTCAGGCCTATGAATATGAGCGTGTTTCATCAAACCACCATGTTCATAAGACCAAAAACTATTCTGCTGATCCTTATGAGTACTATTGTCCACCTGCAAGACTTTTTGCTAGGGCTCCAAAGCCAAAGTTCTCAGATGCTGCACTTAGACTCATTGCTTCGAAGCCACCCTTGAAGATGTGGGTGGCTAAGAAAGCTTAACTATCTTTTGCAGGGAATGGTCTCCAGCCGAAAACCAAAATCGTCTGAAGCCATTACTGGGGACCTTAAACATCTTGTAGGGCGCAAGATCAAATGCCCAAATGGTCTTATTATGTATTTTGTTCCTGAGTCGCTTGCCACTTGCCCTATCAGTCCTAACCTCGATCTAAGCTTTCATAATCCACTTGCTCGTCAAATGTTTATGCTTCACAATTCTCTTCGTGAAGCCTATCCCCCTAACTGCACTGTAGGGTACGACACCAGCTGCTTCAGAATGGATTATTGATAGTGGGTGTACTAATCACATGACTGGCAAGCGAAGCATCCTCATGGACTCAACCTTACGTCCATCTGACAAAAGTCACATCACATTTGCTGACACTGGTAAAAGCAAGGTATTGGGTCTAGGTAGAGTTGCAATCTCAAAGGATCAACACATGGATAAAGTCATGCTTGTTGAATCCCTTGGTTTCAACTTAATGCCTGTCTCAATGCTTTGCGATTTAAACATGATTGTGATGTTTGGAAAATATCGTTGCCTTGTTCTAATGGAATCTGACAAGTCTCTAGTGTTTGAAGGGTATCAGAAAGATGATTTGTACGTGGTATATTTCTCAGCAGGACCACAACTTGTCGTATGTCTTCTAGCAAAAGCTTCTGAATGCTGGCTCTGGCATCGGAGGCTAGGTCATGCTGGCATGAGGAACCTCCACACCCTTGCAAGGAAGAAGCATGTCATAGGCATTGAGGGCGTCAAGTTCAAGAAGGATCACTTATGCGGTGCCTGTGAAGCAGGAAAGATGACGAGGGCCAAGCATCCCTCGAAGACAATCATGACAATGACTCAACCCTTCGAACTGCTCCACATGGACCTTTTTGGTCCCACTCATTACTCAACTCATACTACTACTGCTTGTCTCTATGGCTTTGTCATTGTTGATGATTATTCAAGATATACTTGGGTGCATATAATCCTCTACAAGACTGAAGTGCAGGATGTCTTCAGACGCTTCGCCAACCGAGCCATGAACAACTATGGCGTCAAGATCAAGCACATCAGAAGTGACAATGGCACTGAATTCAAGAACACTGGTCTAGACACTTATCTTGATACTTTGGGCATTACACATGAATTCTCAGCTCCGTACACACCGCAGCAGAATGGCATCGTGGAACGCAAGAACAGAACACTTATTGAGATGGCCCGGACGATGCTTGATGAATACAAGACTCCAAGAAAGTTCTGGCCTGAAGCCATTGATACTGCATGCCATATCATCAACCGTGTTTATCTTCACAAGCTTCTCAACAAGACATCCTATGAGCTCCTTACTGGCAAGAAGCCAAATGTCAGTTACTTCAGAGTATTTGGTGCCAGGTGCTGGATCAAGGATCCACATCACGCTTCAAAATTTGCACCAAAAGCACATGAGGGTTTTATGCTTGGATATGGAAAGGATTCGCACTCCTATAGAGTCTTCAACCTTTTTCACTATAAAGTGGTTGAAACAGTGGATGTGCGGTTCGATGAGACTAATGGCTCACAAAGAGAGCACCTGCCAAATGTGCTAGATGAAGTTCCATCTAGTGAATCAATCAAACTTATGGGAACTGGAGAAATCAAACCATCTGAATCTCAGACTGAAGAGGAACTTATCATCTCCGCACCTGATCAAACTGAAGACAATGCTCAGCCTGAAGACAATCCTTCTAACGATGACAATGATCAGCAAGAGCAAAATCTTCGTCCTGTACATCCTCGTGTTGCAAATGAAGTACAGATTGAGAGAATAATTGATAGCATCAATGCACCAGGTCCACTCACTCGTTCGAGGGCAACACAGCTAGCAAATTTCTATGGGCACTTCGCATTCGTCTCAATATCTGAACCCAAGAAAGTTGAAGAAGCCTTCATGGAACCTGAATGGATTCAAGCTATGCAAGAAGAGCTTCAACAGTTTGAGCTGAATAATGTATGGGAACTGTTTAAGCGTCCTGATCCTCACATGCACAATATAATAGGCACCAAATGGATATATCGCAACAAGCAAGATGAGCATGGTCAAGTTGTCAGAAACAAAGCTCATCTCGTTGCTCAAGGGTACACTTAAGTTGAAGGGATTGACTTCGATGAAACATTTTCTCCTGTGGCTAGACTTGAAGCCATACGCGTACTGCTGGCCTATGCAAATCATCATATCATTCTTCTGTATAAAATGGATGTGAAGAGCGCTTTTCTCAATGGCAAGATTGAAGAAGAAGTGTATGTTGCACAACCGCCTTGCTTTGAAGATCCAAAACATCCTGACATTGTGTACAAGCTCAACAAGGCACTGTATGGCCTCAAAAAAGCCCCTCGGGCTTGGTATGACACACTCAAAGACTTCCTGAAGAGCAAAGGCTTCAAACATGGTTCCCTCGACCCCACTCTCTTCACGAAGACATATGATGGTGAATTGTTTGTGTGCCAAATAGATGCAGATGACATTATCTTCGGCTGCACCAATCAGAAATACAGTGACGAGTTTGGATATATGATTGAAGAGCAATATCAGATGTCCATGATGGGTGAGATGAAGTTCTTCCTTGGTCTTCAAATACGTCAGCAACGCAACGGCATCTTCATATCTCAAGAGAAGTACCTCAAAGATTGCTTGAAGAAATTTGGAATGCAAGACTGCAAAGGCTTCATGACGCCAATGCCAGCCAAACATCATCTGGGTCCCGACGACAATGGTAAAGAGTTCGATCAAAAGGTATACCGCTCCATGATTGGTTCTTTACTTTATCTATGTGCATCTAGGCCAGATATTATGCTTAGTGTTTGCATGTGTGCTTGATTCCAAGCGGCACCAAAGGAATCGCATCACTTAGCTGTGAAGCGAATTCTTCGATATTTGGCTTACACCCCAACATTAGGATTATGGTATCCAAAGGGCTCAGAGTTTGATCTGGTTGGATTCTCGGATGCTGATTATGCTGGTGACAAGGTGGATCGCAAGTCTACATCAGGCACATGTCATTTTCTGGGATGATCACTTGTATGTTGGTCGTCAAAGAAGCAGAACTGTGTATCTCTCTCCACTATTGAATCTGAATACATTGTTGCTGGATCTTGCTGTGCTCAGCTTCTATGGACGAAGCAAACACTCAAAGACTATGGCATTCATCTGAAGCAAGTGCCACTCTACTTCGACAACGAAAGTGCCATCAAGATTGCCAACAACCCAGTTCAGCACTCGAAGACAAAGCACATTGAAATTCGTCATCACTTTCTCACAGATCATGTTGTGAAGGAAGATATTGATATCATACACGTCAACACTGAAGAGCAATTGGCAGATATCTTCACCAAGCCCTTGGATGAGAAGAGGTTTTGCAAGTTACGGTGTGAGCTAAATATCTTGGAATCCTCAAATGTCCTATGATCAGGCACACATCCTAAAACTTATGCATATTGATGACTTAGATGTGCAACACACGAAGTAAAGTATATCTTCAATCAATGAAGACTTACATTCTAAGTGTGAATACATTAATGTGGAATTTTACTTCGGAGCGCCATGATAATTGTGCGTCGTGTCTGGGTCTAATACTTCCTATACAGTGGGTAACGCCACCACCAAATTTTTCTGTTTGAAGTGTTTCACTCATGGCGTTACGTTTGGTATGTCTTCACATTTGGTTTGGCTTCAATCTCAACTTGTCTTCATGATTATCTTCACTATGTTGATTTGATTGTCTTTCTCATATATATATACTAGTGTTCTGTCCTCTACAGCATTCACTTATAGCTACGTCTTCCTTGTTGAATCTTTTGAACTAAGTGAATGTGATCGGACCCTAACCTCTCTATGCTTTCTATCTCAAACTCTATCTCTCCAAATCATATGCACTCTATTGAAACTGTCGAATATCTTTTCTGCGTCCTTGTCAGCAGAAGATACAGAGACAAACATTAAGTCTGTTTTCAATGCTAAATCCTTTCACCTGAAACCCGGAGAAGTGGGAACGACCACCCGACAATCCAAGCGTGTGTGGGAACATGGAACAAACTCCGATATGTTGCATGATAGCCACGTGCCCTTCAGATGTGAATCGCTAGGGGCACCTGTGTAATAACACTGTGCCGTCCCTGTCCCTATAAATACACGCCTCACCACAGTCATTATCCTTTCTTCCACTCTCGCACAAACCCTAGCGCCACCGCTAGCCCTCGACGACGCCGACGACGAAGCACTTAGCTGCCGCGACCTCACCGACGCCATCTTCACGCCGGCCGCGGACATCGTCTTCTCCGTCGTCGCCGTAGGTGTCCTCCGTCGCCAAGTTAGGGCACGGACGATCGAACTGCTCGGCCTCCTCTCCCACTCCGTCTAGCAGTTCTTCGTGTGGTAAATAAAACTTCCTTTTTACGGCCCCTTTGATCCTATAGATTCATCACTTTCTAGCAACAGCAGTTTCTGTTCACACAAGTTGGATCTATTTCATATTGCATCTCATAATATGCCTAGTATGTTCACTTATGCTTCACAAAGTAGTTAGATTCCTCACTTGTACTTATTCGTGGATTCGTACAAATCTGGAACCAACTCTCTATCTATGAGTGAATGTCTTCGTACTATGAGGTCAATGTCTTCTAAACTGATTTATCTTCAAAATCTTTTGAGAATGCATATGACCTACTCCCCTTCCCTCGCACCTTAATGCTGTCACAGGTACATGTCCGTGGGAGAATCCCTTGGTTCTCATAGTCTGCATTCATTTGCAAAATTCTTACAACATCATATAAATTCTCCCGAAGCCAGTTCCTGTTTGACCTGCAGGCGGAAGCCTTTGAAACCTTTGAACGTGTTGAAGCCATTCAGTTTGAAGTTCATGGCTACAGAGAAATCTACAAGGAAGGGAGGCAGAAATCACCATGGAAACACTGCTAAGGACCTGCCACCAGATCTCTATGAGCTATACAAGTCAGATCCAGAAGAAACCTATGGAGAACGCAAGAACCGAATCCAATGGATTCGAAGACATTGGGCAGAGGAATGGTTCAAGTACAGATTAGTCACCGACGAATATGTTGAGAAGAGTGCCATCAAGGGCCCATGGGGAGATATCATGTACAAAGGTCTTCATCCCAAATCACAGTCCGAAGCTATTGCTCAAGGCTTTTACCCCTGCATGCTTCGTGGACCTCAACCTGCTATTGCCGACCCATCCTCTCTGTTATGGTGTCACGAAGACAATCTCTTCAAGCGCAACTATCAGTTTGCACAGAACTCTGCCAAGGACAACAAGAAGTCATTGGGATTAGACTTCAACACAGGCCCCTCTACGCCACGTGCTGATGGCACACGAGAAGCTGAACCCAATCTGGTTGGGCCCTTCTACAACCTAGAAGGTCTCATCATTGATATTATGGTTCAAGGGGCAGTCGTGCATCAACCTGCAGATGATGCTGAATCTGACGAAGCACCTGCACCACCGAAGCCAACGAAGCTGAAGAAGCCTAAAGCTTCAAAGTCTGCCTCAGCACCAAAAATCTTACTTGTAAAGCCACTGGCTACTACACCTCCTGAAGACAGTGTGCAGTCTGAAGATCTATCACATATGTCCAAGAAGACTGAGATGAGAAAGAATACTGATCAGGCACTAACTGCTGCTGCTATTCTGCGCAATGACGCCATTGATCTGTCCAGCGATGAAGATCTTGCAGATGACGCTCTTGAGCAACTGATCAAGAGCAAGGAAGAATCAGAGATCTTCAATGATTTGCCTCTCTTTGATGTGGCAATCATCCATAACTTCATTGATGAGTGGTTTGACACGCCCAACCTCAGCTTTGAAGATCTGCAACTTCCAATTGGCCTAAGTGTTGCCTTCACTGGCGCCATTGCTTCTGAGCTAGCTCTAGCTCAGCGCATCGTTGAACTAAAGCAAAAGATCGACTATGAGAAAGCTCAGTTCAAGAAACACATGGCCAAGCTCAGCGTGCAAGATGTGAAAAACTTCAAGATTATGCTGCACGAGCTTAAGGAAGCCTTTCTCAAGAAGCGTGAAGAAGCTAAAGGTTCTCGTGAGCGCATGAAGAGCCTGGCTGACAAGTGTGTGCAAGCGTACAATGAGGCTGAGAAGCGCAAGGCTCTTGGTCGTCCTGGCATCGACCCAAGAATGGCTGCAAAGAAGAAGAAGCCATGAATAGACCAATCTACACCTTCAAGGCGGGAAGAGCCACGCATAGTGTCGGGGATATACCCCGCGGCGTAAACCGGACGGAAGTATAACCCGGCCGGACTAGGCGTTTCATTGATAAACCGCCAGAGGATTGGCGGTTTACGTGATCGGCGGTTTACATGTCTGGCGGTTTACGTGTCTGGCGGTTCACTGGTATGACGATTCACGAGCCTGAAGACTCATTGGTGACCCGGCACGTATCCCAGATGGATGACAAGGCCCAAGGCCCAGCAGGCTGGTTTAGGTTAATGGTGGGCCGGTTTAAGAGGAAATGCATGAGGAACATTTATCTTACAAGGAGGTAAGACCTGGACTTGTATCCGGTTTGTATTAAGATAGACTAGTCCTAATCCTAATAGGACTCTACATGTAACGCACCCCTTCAACATATATAAGGAGGGGCAGGGCACCCCAAGAGGGACAAGATTCACAAGTTCCACAAGTTGGACAAGTTAGGTTTAGACAATAGCTCTCGAGATAGAGCACTCTTGTAACCGTGATCATCATCATCAATATCAATGAAGCAGGATGTATGCTTTTACCTCCACCATGAGGGGCCGAACCTGGGTAAAACATCGCGTCTCTCGTCCCGCTCAACCCCTCTCAAGCTACCACATAGATGCGTTGGCCTCGCGACTAAGTCCTGACACTAAGGCCATCTGCCGTGACAATTCCACGACAGTTGGCGCCCACCGTGGGGCCTGTGCACGGTGGTGTTGAGTTCTTAGAGGGATCGCTTCTAGGGTTTCGAGAAATTCGCAAAATTTCCGGATGAAGAAGAACCGGTTTGGAAGGAGCTGGATCAGCTTCAAGTCATTAATCCAGTAATAGGAAAGCTATGTGTGAAGCTACGTGTGAAGAAAATTGCAGCTACAAGCAACGGATCCGCTTTTGACTTCTGATGGGTTTGATGATCCGAAACTTCACATAAGATTATCCGACCACAGTTTCTACAGGTTTGACCGAGTCTAGGAAGAGGATTGCAGATACAAGCAATGCATCAGCTCGATAGAACCACGTCGAAAGACACCACCGCCGATGGCCGCAGCACTGCTGTCGCCCGCCAGAGACGGACGCAAAGGGAGGGCCCTATTTTCTTTTTTTCCAGAACTACCATGACAAGAAGAGGAATCCTGCGAAGCACCGTATCAGACTCCCAACTTGAGCCGGGCTCGGACTCGTCGACTGCGCGCCCGTCTGTCGAGTCACGGGACAGCTCCGCCTCGGGTCTGACCTGAGTCACCGCCGTCCTTGTTTGCAAGCAGCCCCGGTCTCGACATGGAGCCGCTGCCTATCCGAGTGCGTCTCAGCTCTTTCTGCTGGATTCTGACATGGCCTAACCGCCAGCGTATCGGTCCGCCGCGAGGCGTCGAGTGAGCGGCCTCGGCAGCTGCTGCGAGCCACCGGGCGCTGACCCGCCGCTCGCCCCGCTTCGTCAACCCACCCACGGCAAGTCGCCGCATCCGCGCTCAACCCGGTTGCTTCGTGCATGCAGCAGCTGGGTTCTATCTCTGCCTCAAGCTGGCATCACTGAGCCACCACAAACACCAACTGGACAATGACGCTCGTCCGCATATAACAAAGGAATTCATATATGAAATCGACTGGCCGCTACTACTATTTTCCCACAAAAACTGCTCTGAAGATTCGTCACATATAACCAGGATTGTGCTGAGCCAGATCGTTCCAAAGGAAAAGGGAGCAAGTGTTTTTCAGTATCAAAGACATTGTCAATACATGTAGATGAGGTCAACCCAGGAGAATACGTGCCTTGCAAATCATGACATGCAACCAAATGTGGCAAAGGCACATCGTGAGGATACTCAACTGGGCACACCGTTGCCTTCTCCGCTTCACTGAGTTGCTCCCCAACTGAGCTGCTGCTGTCGAGCCACTGTGGCTTGCTTCACTCGCTCCAAGACCGCTACCACCATTAAACCGCCAGCGCACCTCCGCTCGAACCGCTGTCGGGTCACCACGGACTCGCCCCGCTGACTGTGGGTCGGTTTGTCACCAAATCACCTCCTGCTGCCACTTTACTTCGCCTCTTCGCCGCCGAGCGGTGTCACTGAGCCGCCCCCGTCAAGCCGCAGTCCCGGTGTTGAACCGCCACCAGGTCAAGCCTATGTTACAAGCACTCCCGCGTTGAACCGGCCAAGGCCTCGTCGCCATATCTCGCCGATGACCCATCTTGACTCGGCCTGTGTTGCCACTGAGCCGCCTCGGCCGCCCCTGCAAGACCCCGCCGGGTTGCCTCCGGTTGTGTCCCACTACAAGCCGCCCCGTTCTGGGACGTGCCGGTCGACGGTGTCGCGCCTGCGCTACTCCCGCCAGTTTGGCTTCTAGTTCACCACGCTCTCTGAAGCCTAAGCAGGAAAGCACATAGCATCAATCCAGCAAGTAGTACCTGAAGGTAAAGGAGCAGGCCGTGGGAGTTGAAACGGCGAGTTGAGGGTCAAATCCTGGTGCTAACACTCACCAGGCCATGGCATGTGTTCTGGCCGGTTTACTGTGGAGCATTCGGTACATGCAGACAAAAAGCATGCTACTACTCACTAGTAGCACGGCCAATTAAATTTCTAGGTGCTATCTTTTCCATCTGTTTCTTTTTTATACATATTGTTTTTTCCAAGAACGATTACTTTGGCCCATATCTTTCTATACAGGACAAGTGCTCACTATAAAAGTGATGCCCTACTACGGATGGCGCGCGCTAGCTGTTCTACGCCGGCATTTGTGCATATCACATTGGTGAACCGGAACACAGAACGTCGCCCCAGCAGTCCGGACTACATCAGCAATGCTGCGGCCGACTCTTTTGTCCGTACTGGCGTATAACCCCGAGATGGATATCAACTGGACTGACATATCAGGTGAAATCCATCCAATATATTTTATATATTGCTTTCTTTGAAAGAGCAATTACTCCGGCTTGCAAAGTTATCTAAATGCAGGACCCTAAACTGCCATATTGGTGCAAATTTTAAAGGCTGTCAGAAAATTTCTGGCTAAAAATGAAGATTCCGGTTTAACATCCGGTTCAAGAAGGATTTATCTCTTACAAAAAGTTAAAGGGTGCCAAAGAGGACCTGCTGCCATGATGCGCAGTTCAAACATGGTATCATGCCTTATTGGCTTATCATATTCTTGATTACTTGGGGGCTTTGGTCGTATCCGAACCATAGTCACACCTCTTGATCGGCGCAATGCCACAATATCACTTGGGGGCTTGGTCGCGTCCGAACCATAGCAACGCCATTTGGTAGGCAGAAAGCCACAACATCACTTGGGAACTTGTGGTCACGTCTGAACCATAGTCACGCCTCTTGATCGACCTAGTGCCACAACATCACTTGGGGGCTTTGGTCGAACCCGAACCATCGCTACACCTCTTGATCGGCGTAATGCCAATGCATCACTTGGGGACTTGTGGTCACGTCTGAACCATAGTCACGCCTCTTGATCGGCCTAGTGCCACAACATCACTTGGGGGCTTGGTCGAACCCAAACCATTGCCACGCCTTTTGATCGACATAATGCCATTGTTTCATTTGGGGACCTGGCTGACTTGAACCATAGCTACGCCTATCGGGGGCTTGGTCGTGTCCGACCATGGTAATGCCATTTGATCGGCTTAATAGCCTCTTTTTGCAAATGGTTTTATCATTCCCTTTGCTTGAAATTTGCTTTGATAAATATTTCCTTTTACTTCTGTTGCGTTTTTAAACTGACATTGTTAATCCGGTTCGACTGTCAATTACAAATTGATGGAACATGGTCAAATCTTAATCCGGAGACTATCTGCCCGGTTTGATTTCTGTTACCATCCTATTATGGAGTAAACCGGTGTTTATCAACCCGGCTCGGCTTTCAACTACAAGTTGTCAGTACACGATCAAGTTATAATCCGGAGACTATCAGCCCGGTATGGTTTGACTACAAGTCACCAGTATTATATATGGTTAATCTGGGGTTTATCACAAACCCGGCACGGTTTTATCATAAACTGGCACAATATGGAAGGAGTTATCAGTACTCAAGATTTGGGTTATCACACTTACTACAAAAAGTTGGTAAAACCAACAATGTGATTCAATGTCACAGGTATGATATATTTCATATTTGATTATTCTTAAGTGCAGCCTTGGTTATAAACCCGGGTTATATGTTGGGCATTATGACCCGTCCGGCGGTAAACCGCCAGGACACTTTAAACTTGTTGTATGCAGAAACAGGTTTGTTAACCGGCCTGGCTTTGGACTATAAGTCGCCAGTATATATATGTTTGGATTGCGCCATTGGAATCATGCGCTTATAAATCATTGGGATATATTATTCAAATGGCCAAGTTTGGCTGAATTTTCATTATGATATTGAATGAATAAGGTTTTCACCGGATTATGTTATCTTGAATAGCCAACATGGCTGGATTTTTATGGTTATTAATAACCGGTATTATTGAGGTTTTCAAAGTTGCTTTAGCGCAATGGCTATCATATTATCAATAGATATGATTTATTCTACAATTGAAGGAATATTCCCGAGTCGCTACAGGCTTACAACCCGGCACTTGGGGGCTACATTATTCAAATCGAGATTACATGCAAGTCTCATGTCGCTGCAAGCATGCATCATGACACTTGGGGGCTAATGCAAAGTCATTTTTACTAGTCTTATTGAAGACCCGACTCATCATATTATAATGAGCCGGCCCTTGGGGGCTACACATCACTACTAAAATCTACATTATTATATTTACAAAGTTCCTGCTCATTATTGCATAATGACCCGGTCCTTGGGGGTTACACTGATTGAAGTTTTTATAAGCAATTACAAGTCCCAGGTTGCTGCAAGCATGACAACCCGGTACTTGGGGGCTACATATATGGAGTATTCAGTTTATATGATTGAGATGAACAAACCGGATTTCTTCAAGGTTGAAACAGTTATTGGAGCAAGTCTTAAGTTATCACTATGTTCTCCTCTTAAGACTTGGGGGCTACAGGTATTATGCATATAAAGGAGGAACATCTTCATTTTATTAGTTTTGAGCAAATCGGGAAGATCAATTACATGACCCGGTGTCGACAACAATTATGACCCGGCGCCATCAATGTTTATAAACCGGCCATTTTGGTAATATTAAACCGGCAAGTTTTACATCTTCAAAACGGCTGAATATCAGATAAGTATTTTCAGACCCATATTTCTTAAACCGGCGCTTTGGGAGCTGAGTCAAAGGAGTTATTCTTTACAATATTTCTCGGTGACAAACCAATGTCGGCAAATTGATTATGAAGCTGGTCTGTTGACCCGGATTTCCCAGAAGGAGGAAATAACAAGGACCTAAGGATGATCAGGTAGCGGTTTACAAAAATTCTTAACCCGGAGCATAACCTGTCAAATTTGTTCTTGTGTTTATTTTGCAGCATAAGTTTACCATGAATAAATCCAAGCTAAACTTGGGGGCTAATGTCGGGGATATACCCCGCGGCGTAAACCAGCCGGAAGTATAACCTGGCCGGACTAGGCATTTCATTGATAAACCGCCAGAGGATTGGCGGTTTACGTGATCGGCGGTTTACATGTCTGGCGGTTTACGTGTCTGGCGGTTCACTGGTATGACGATTCATGAGCCTGAAGACTCATTGGTGACCCGACACGTATCCCAGATGGATGACAAGGCCCAGCAGGCCGGTTTAGGTTAATGGTGGGCCGGTTTAAGAGGAAAGGCATGAGGAACATTTATCTTACAAGGAGGTAAGACCTGGACTTGTATCCGGTTTCTATTAAGATAGACTAGTCCTAATCCTAATAGGACTCTACATGTAACCCACCCCTTCAACATATATAAGGATGGGCAGGGCACCCCAAGAGGGACAAGATTCACAAGTTCCACAAGTTGGACAAGTTAGGTTTAGACAATAGCTCTCGAGATAGAGCACTCTTGTAACCATGATCATCATCATCAATATCAATGAAGCAGGATGTAGGCTTTTACCTCCACCGTGAGGGGACGAACCTGGGTAAAACATCGCGTCTCTCGTCCCGCTCAACCCCTCTCAAGCTACCACATAGATGCGTTGGCCTCGCGACTAAGTCCTGACACTAAGGACATCTACCGTGACAATTCCACAACACATAGTCTTTCCAAGCAGCATGACTGGATCGAAGCCAAAGGTCCGGTCAACTGCTTCAGAACTGAAGAAGACAAGGACTGCCGAGGCTGAAGCCAGAAAGAGGAAAAATCCTGATGCTTCTGATGTCGCTCCCTCCAAGAAGAAGCGCAGAACCAAGAAAGATCGGGCTGCTCCCACAGAGCCCCTTGTTGTAGAACCCATCTCTGTTGCTCACCCTGATTCCTCGCATCAAGAACAACGGATAGTAGTTCATGAGCCTGCTTCCATAGAGGCTCCTGAAGCCAAAGACATTCCTGCAATTGACCCCACCACTGCTGAAGACATTGGTCACCATGACAATGTTGAAGATGATGAAGTCCTTCCTCAGATCGAGCACCAACTGGTATCATTGCCTGTGCTCACGCACAGCGAACTCATCAGCATTGGTCGTCCTCTGACGCCAACTGCTCAGGATGCATCATGGGCTGATCACCCACAACAACAAGACACCCCCAGTACTCCCCAACAACAATAAGTCACACCACCTGTGCTAGACGAAGAAGACGACCTTGAGGCCGAGCCAACTTCATCTCCATAGGCGTCGCCAGCGCTACGCAGGCTTCGCAAAGGACCAAGGCCTCAAGTCCCTCTTTCGAGCGTTCCAGAAGGAAAAGTGCACCACCAATCTGTTGCACGTCAAGTGTTTCCAGATGCCACTCCTACTGTGACTGTCTCTGAATCCGAAGCCAAAATGGCTGAAGATGTTCCGGCTACATCAGCCGATGAAGAAGAAGCCCCAAGAGTTGCTACACCTCCGTCTCACCAAGATGTTGTTCTCGAGGAGAACGTGACCGACCCTCCAGCTTCTGAAGTGGAGGTTGAGAATCCTGAGGCTGCCACCACTAACACCACTGAAGCCAATGACGTGGTCATGGCTGAAGACACTGTGGAGCCTGCACTTAACACTATGCCAGAGGCCAATGAAGCCAATGATGCACCTGCAACAGATGTGCAACCTGACGCCTCTGTTGATGCCACTGCTCCTGTTCCGCCACCAAGGCCACACACTATCGAGCAAGCATTCAACTATGGCCAACTTATCACTGTCAAATGGCCTTTTCTGACTCCTCCGCCTGCTGCTGGTCCTCAGTTTGACTATCACGTTGAGCACAGGCCTCAGGTTCAGAAGCCAATGCAAAGGTTGCCCAGGTTTCCAGGTACTGCATCTGCACCCGGATCTTTTAACATCAATGGCTTCAAGGCACACAACACCTTCTTTGATAACGCCAAGAACCCCTACACCAAGGCAAGAATATCTTCTGGTCGGTTCTGGAGCTATCAGCAGCGCAGTTATTACTCATGCATTCTGTACAATCAAGGCCGCATTTTCCCACATATGCGTCTTGACACTGAAGCCATAACTGGTCTGCCTTGTTTGGAAGAAGCTCTGGATTGCTTCAGCGAGTCTGGATTGTTGCCGTTCGTCACTGACAAGGAGCACTGGAACGAAGAATTGCTGCTCCAATTCTATGCCACTCTTCATATTCTTGGCTACAACAGAGATCCGAAGACTTGGGTCCTTGAGTGGATGACAGGCAATGTTCATCACGAAGCCAAAGCCTTTGATATCATTGAGCTCACTGGTCTACCCACTTCAGGAGATCTTTATGAACCTGGTTGTCAGCTTCACAGTGCAGCTATGGAGAGCATTTTTCACAAGCCTGAACCAAACATGAGTCAGATGCTTAGCATGATGAAGCCTTTGCCTCCAGATGCTGCATATCCTAAGGAGTTCTTTGTTGAAGACCTTGAGTATCTGCCACGCACTATCTATCACATTATAAGGCGAACTCTCTGGCCCATCAAAGGACATTCCCCACATGCAAAGCTGGAAGGTGCAATGAAGACTTTGGTCTTCCATATTCTTCAGGGCAAATGCTTCAATGCACAAGACTTCTTCATCCGCCAACTTGCTGCATCAGGATCTGATCTTTTTGGCTTAAAGTTTTACGCTCCATGGATTATGCGGCTGATCAAACTACACTCAGCTGTCACCTATCAGCCCTCTGCTCGCAATCATCGGATCTTTATGCCTGACGTCGATATGTCAGTTGAAGCCATCTATCCAGAGCCTGCCCAGGAGCCCCTTAGTCTTCAGAATGCTGATAAGCAAAGTTTCTCACAACACATTGATGGAGATACAACAGTCTCTCGTGTTTATCCTCTGGCTGGTACTACCCGTGCACCTCATCGTGCCCTCACTGAAGCAACTGAAAGCACCATTTCCCAACGGCCCAAGAAGCGATCTCGTGTTCTCAACGACCGAGAACTTCTGGTTGCCCTTCATCAGAAACAGGATAGGCATCATGACTGGCTGAAGCGCCAAATGCAAAGCCTCTTGGTGGACGTAAACAGGATTCGCAACCTTGCCACCAAGAATGCCTTTGTTGCCCATGAAACTTGTCGGTGTACATGGAAAGGGCTGACGCTTATGTGTTCTGAAGATGATCTTCAAGAGGATGGCTTCTCTGAACGCTTCAAGTTTGACTCAACACCTCCAAGAAGGACTGTGCTGCGACGAACTCCGTCTCTTGAAGACTCTGAGTTCTCCTCCTCTGCTGCAACAGTGAATGCACGTGTCATCGATGATGAAGACGATGCTACTTCACCACCTTCAGCGCGAATCAACACTGCACCGAGTTCGTCTACACCGCCAACCAACACCGAAGACCCTGCTACCTCACCAACTCCTCACGGGGACGAGTAGGTGCTCTATGTCTTCAAACCTTTTTGGTCCTTACTGACAAAAGGGGGAGAAGCATATGAGTTTGATAGTCTTCAAGCGGGTTCATATGGGTGGTAGTTTTATATTTTGCCTAGTGTTTACAACTCTCGCGTCCTGATACATTTGGTTCTTTGAGTTGTAACACTCAAACTCGATGGTCGTCTGCTACTTATTTGCTATTCTGTGATGCGATGATAAATTCCGCATGTGCGACGATAAATTCCGCACTTAGATCATTTTGCAGACGTTCATTTTTCATTATGCATGTCATTATCTTCACATACTTTTCATGCATGATGAATTGTCATCATAAGTTGAAGAGGATCTCCACAAGTACAACCTGCCATGTGCATTTGCATTCCAAAAGCAAACTACTTATATGCACATCTTCAGGGGGAGCCCTTGCAACTTATGAAAACAATCCCCTATCCTTTACAATTTCACATATTATATTCCCCGTTGAAAACTTCAACTAGTTTGTCATCAATCACCAAAAAGGGGGAGATTGTAAGTGCATCTAGTGCCACCCCTAGTTGGTTTTGGAGTATTGACGACAAACATAGTTGAGGGACTAATGTGTTTGTGAGAATTGCAGGATAACACAGGTAGAAGTCCCTCATTGATTCGGTTTTCCTACCAGAGATGACCCCTAAAAATGTATGAAGACATTGAGGTCAGAGGTGGTATGTGAAGACATTCACATTGAATACTATGATAAGAGAAGACATCGCGTGAAGACTATGGAGCGCGAAGACTTAGCAGTTTCGTCGTTCTGTGTATTTCTTTGTTGAGTCATAGGAACCACCCTACTGTTAAGTGGGGTCCAAGAGAACCAGTCAGAATGACTGAAGTGATGCTTAACCAAAATCCTATGTCTTCGAGTGAAGACTATGAGAGCAAATCTTGTCCAGAGTTGGATAAGTCAGGTTTGCTTGTAGTTCAAGTAAAGTTGTCGTGTGTGTTTGAAATCTGACCGTTGGAACACGTGTTAGTTCCTTAGTGACCGAGGGTCAATTCGGACAAACCAGGTCGGGTTGCCAAGGGGCTATAAATAGCCCACCCCCTACAACCATAAACAGTTGGCTGCTCAGAGTTAGACTACGGCTTTTGTCGTTTGAGAGCAACCCACCTCGAAGCCTTTGAGAGAGAATTCCTTGTGAGGATAAAGCCCTAACCACCCAGAGCCAAAGAGTGTTAGGCATCACTAAAGTCTTCCTATCTGTGTGATCTGAAGACTTATTACACTTGAGGACTGTGAATCCTCCAGCCGGTTAGGCGTCGCGTTCTGAGCATCCAAGAGTCATTGTGGATCGCCGGTGAACGAAGTCTGTGAAGGTTTGGAAGTCTATCTTGAAAACTTACCAGAGTGATTGGGCGAGGTGTGTGTGACCTTAGCTCAAGGGCAATACGGTGAGGACTGAGTGTCCTTAGCTGCGTGTTCAGGACTGGGTGTCCGGGACTGTGTGTCCTCAGGTTTAAATACCTAGCCGCCCTAACCAGACGTACAACTGTCTCAGTAGTTGGAATCGCCCACGACACCCGTTAAGCGAAACTCTAAGTGGGGAGGCTACAACCTCGATTAGCAAGGTATCACAAAATTTATAACGCGCGCAAACTAGGGGAGCTACCCCTCGTCTCCAACCGGAAACACCCATGCCTACCAGATGCAGCCGGTATCTTCCACCATGGCCAGGAGGGGCCCGGCTCACCACCGCCCAAGAGGAGGCGTGGCCGCCCCCGGAAGAATGATGTGACCCCTGTCGTGGCCCCTCGGGGGAATGGATGCACTCCTTCGGGAACCGGCGCCGTCCTTGGTGGCCGCAGCGCTGTCCCCTCCCATGGCAGAGGCCACTCTAGGCAGAGCAGCCCTTGCGCCGAGGGGAGGCGCACCATGGTCGCCCGGCCTCCTCGGCCGCGCTTCCATTTGGCGGAGGTGCTCCCGGAGTTCGTCATGTGTTCGGAGCAGCCGGCCGGCACTTGGCTCCAGCTCCCGCGCTCCTTTGCCGACGAGCTGCCGATCGCAGGTCTCGACGGCTTCTGGTTGCAAGCTGACGGTTCCCGCAGCAAGGCCTCATGGGCCGTGGTGGAGGTCTCCGCCATGGGCAACGCGGTCCTGGCTCGGGGCGGGCAAACGTTCGCCCGCGCGCGTGGCCTGAGCGGGAGGTGCACCTTCCACTTCAAGTACGACGGAGTCGCGACCCTCTATGTGAGGGTTTTTTGGGAAGATGGCCGCCACGCAAGGTGCAGCCTCGAGGACAGCGGTGGCGACGACGGGCCGGGCCTTGACAACGATCGTGACGACACGGGAGGCGAGTTCGCCCTTGGCGATGGTCGTGGCTCGTCTGGTGGCGGCAGCTTCTCCTCCAGCGAAAGCTCCAGCAGCGGTGGCTACGACCAGCCGCCACATCACCGGGCTCGCTATGAGGACGGTGGTGGGTCGTCCTGCCGCCGCACTCTGGTGAAGTGCGAGGAGGACTCCGGCTGAGTCCCGTGGGGGGGGGGGGCATCGGGAACCGACCCTTGGGAGCCGCTGCGGGTGCACGCGCCGCTTTTGCTCGTCTTTAACCTTTTTCCTGCATTCCAAGAAACGGGTATGGGGCCCTACGAGGGCGTGTAATGAATCGTAATTTTCATGCCGATTGTGTTACGTTTATTGTTCCTGTGTTGTCTTATGGCATTCGTGCTTCATGTAGACATAGAGGGATAACTTAGGGGAAAACTTTGTTTTTGCCACTCTAGTTCTTGCCCATTTTGCTTATGCCACTCTAGAATTTGACATCTCACTTTTGCCACTCCTACCTTTTGACAATACATCACAAATGCCGTTGGACGGCAAAAGCAATAATTTTTTCTATCACTTTTGCCACTCTTAGATTTTGAAATATATCACAATTAGCACTCTAAAATTTTTATTTTTGCCACGGAATGGCAATTGTGATAATGGTCAAAAGCTAAGGGTGGCAAAAGTGACATGTCAAATTCGAGAGTGGCATAAGCAAAGTGGGAAAAACTAGAGTGGCAAAAACAAAGTTTTCCCATAACTTAGCTGGATGCGCTCAGGGTAGTTTCCTGTCTCGTGAGGGCACGCCCTCCGACCCCTGGTGAGCCCGCCTTGCTGCTGGCTCGGGTGCCGTTGACCTCGGGAGGCATCACGAAGCTGCAAAATTTGTTAGGACGTCTGTTGGGTGCCTTATCCTTCCCTGTGCGACGCCTCGGGCATGGGCTAACCACGGCCTAGCGCACCACACCGCGGTACCCGTGGGGCACGGACTTAGAGTGGTGCGCCAATCGCGAGCTCAGTCGAGGATGCCTCGCGAAGGTCAGGGGAGCCGAAGACTAGAGAGACAGGGCTATGGAGAGGTGCGTCCGTGGCTTAGTCTAGCCCAACGCACACACAAACCTGCCCAGCCCCCATGCGAGGCACATGAGGGAGAGCGTCGGGAAACTGCTGTCCTCTCCGGCACGAAACAAAGAACCGAGCGAAGAAGTAGAGAAAAGAAAGGACTCCACTGAGAAATCGAGAAACGCCAGAACTTCAAATTCCATTAAAAGGTTGCAAGCCAACTACAGAAAGCAAATGAACAGCCGCGTCTGACACCTAGTTTAGTCTTCTCACCAGCGCGGAGCTAAGTGCTTCTACCAGGATGTGGGAGGGAGCCCCCGAGGCCCGAGGGCGGCACTCCGGAGACTCTGGGGCGTGTACACCCCCACTGATTTTTACATGAGAGTGTCACGAGCGGAGACCTTCATAGGCGTTCTGGATGGGCATCCCGTCCTACGTCTCCATGTGCACAACGCCAGGCCTGGAGACGCGGGCAATCCTAAACGGGCCCTCCCACATGGGTGAGAGCTTATGCAGCCCTTCCCTGGAGAGCACCTGGTTCAAGACAAGATCGCCCACCTCAAGCATCCTGGAGCAGACGCTGCGGCAGTGATACCACCGCAGCGCATGCTGGTACCACGCCGCACGGAGCGAGGCTTGGCGGCGGCGTTCCTCCCCCAACACGAGGTCCATCCCCCGCATGGCGTCCTGAAGTGCCCCGTCGAACGCTAGGACCCGCGTGGAGCGATGCCTGACCTCGTGAGAGAGAACCGCTTCAGCTTCATTGACGAGGAAGAACGGAGTCTCGCCTGTTGGCTTGGTGGCGCTGGTGCAGATGGAGCACAACACCGACTGGAGCTCGTCGTAACAGCCCTTGCCGCATGCCTCGAGCTTCTTTTTGAAGGTCCTTGTCTTGAGGCCCCCAGGACCTCCGCGTTTGCGCGCTCGGCCTGGCCGTTGCTTCTAGGATACGCCACCGAGGCGTAGCATATCTGCGTTCCAAGATTAACACAATATGTTTTGAAGAGATTTCTAGTGAACTGCGACCCATTGTCGGTGATGATGCGATTAGGGACTCCGAACCGGCTCACGATGCCCTTGATGAACTTGACTATGGAGCTGGCTGGGATGGTGCGGACAGCTTCCACCTCCGCCCACTTGGTGAACTTGTCGATGGTGATGTTGAGGTAGCAGTAGCCCCCGGGTGCTCGAGGGAATGGACCCAGGATATCCAGCCCCCAGACCTCATACGGCCATGAGAGTGGGATGGTCTGGAGGCCCTGAGCTGGTTGGTGGATTTGCTTGGCATGGAACTGGCAAGCCTCGCAGGACTTCACCAACTCTGTTGCGTCGCTCAGTGCCATGGGCCAGTAGAATACGCCGCGGAACACCTTGCCCACCAAGGTGCGTGACGACGAATGATGCCCGCAGTCTCCATCGTGTATGTCAGCTAGCAGTTCATTCCCTTGCTCCCTGGAGATGCATCGCAATAGAACATCATTCGGTCCTTTTCGGTATAGCTCACCTTCCCGGATGCAGTAAGCAGTAGCCTGTCAAGCTTCGCACTCCGCGTCCTCCTCCTTCTCTGGAAGGGTCCCTTGCAGTAGGTATGCCTTAAATTCTTCAGTCCAGTACCCCTCCTGGGGTTTAGGCACAAGGAGCAGGCGTGCTCCTGAGGTCGGGCCGCAAGCGGGAGCTCCTGAGGCCGGTGGCGGGGGTGCGGGGTGGGGTGGGGTGGAGCTCCTCCTCTAGCGGCGTAGGCTCTGAAGGCTTAAAGAGCCACTCCTCGAAGATGCCAGGTTCCTGAGGCTGACGCCTTGACGCCCTCTTGGCGATGTCATCGGCTTCCCTGTTTGTGCCGCGGGGCAGATGCTGCAGTTCTAGGCCCAAGAATTGCTTGTCCATTTTGCGTACCTCCGTGAGGTATGCCTCCATGTGCTTGTACTTTGGCTCGTACACCTTGTTGGAGAAGTTAACGAGGAGCTGAGAGTCGCCCTTGATGGTGAGGCGCTTCACTCCCAAGGCCGCCGCAGCCTTGAGGCCGGCGATCAAACCTTCGTACTCTGCGGTGTTGTTGGAGACCTTCTCACCCCGCTGGAAGTAGACCTGCACGACATAGTAGAGCTTGTCCCGGGTGGGCGAGATGAGTATGGCTCCAGCCCCCACGCCCTGGCACGCGAAGGCGCCATCGAAGTACATGACCCAGTCATCTGGTGCTTCGCTCCATGGAGAGAGAGGCCGATCTTCGCATGCTTCGGGCTCTGGAGCGTCAGTCCATTCCGCCACGAAGTCGGTGAGCACGGCTCCCTTGATGACCCTGGTGGTGCTGAACTCCAACTAGAAGGCCTGCAACTCGATGTTCCACTCAGCGACCCTTCCTGTTGCGTTGGGGCCTCGGAGCACCCTCTCTAGCGGGTAAGATGAGATGACCTTGATGGGGTGGCCTTGAAAGTAGTGGCGTAACTTGCGCGAGGCCACGAGGAGCGTGAGCAGAAGGTTCTGCGGCATGGGGTAGTAGGTCCGTGCGTCTCGCAATACCGTGCAATGGACGAATAGCCTCAGGAGGAGAGGTGTTCCTAAGCTCGGCGACCTGTGGATGTGAGGATGGAATGGATCCGATCCAAGTTGAGTCGATCCCTACCTATGGTGGTGGCTGGTCCTATTTACAGTGGCCTTGGTCTTCTTCCCAAATGTTAGGCGGGAAGGGATCCCACAACGGCCAAGTTTGAAGGGGGACAACTAGTACAAGCTGTCCTGACAAAAGGTGGTCTTCGCCTGCTAAAGGCTCTGGTGGTGACGCTGTAGTGGGCTCCGTGGTGACCTCCGTCCTGCTGTCCTGCTGGTCTTGGTCTTGTTGCACCGATATGGAAACCTTTGCCTGATGCCTCAGGACTCCTCGCATGCGCCTGCCTCTTTAGCATGAAAGGGGAAACTGGCACACTGCACCCGCTGGCGCCCGCCTGGCCTTGGTCGTCATGGCTCACGTCATGTGAACCTCGCGAGGTGCCCTCTGCATAGAGATCCCCACTCCTCGGGAGCAAGCCTAGTGAGGCTGCCCCAAGGGAGGTCTTGGTGTTGTCCGCCTCGCGAGGCTTGGCCCCTCGCGTGGGTCTTAAGTGGCTGCTACTGAAGATGGGCCGTCGCAGTCCATTGGTGCAGCCACGCTCAAGCCCGCGGGCAGGCAAGTCTGGGTAACCCCGGGCCCGGAACGTCGACAATATTGTACAACTTTTATATACTTTTGGCAACATTTAATATATTTTTGGGACTACCATATTGATCCAGTGCCCCGTGCCAGTTCCTGTTTTTCATGTTTTTTGTTTCACAGAATATCCATATCAAACAAATTCCAAACGCGATAAAAATTTACGGAGAATTATTTTGTAATATATGTGATTTTTGTGTGATGGAACCAATGCATATGGAGGCCAACGACCTCCACTAACCACCAGGGTATGCTTGCCTCCCCCTGGCGCATGATGGTGCCTAGTGGGCACCCCGTAAGTCGGTTGGGGATCTTCTTCTGGTGCAATGAATCTTATATATGGAAAAAAACCGTGTTAAAATTTCAATGCAATCGGAGTTAGGATCTCCGGGAATTTAAGAAACGGTGAAGGGCCAGAAAACAGGAACGCAAAACGGAAGAGAACAGAGAGATATCTCCAATCTCGGAGGGGCTCTTGCCCCTCCGTCGCCATGGAGACCATGGACCAGAGGGGAAACCCTCCTCCCATCTAGGGGGAGGCCAAGGAAGAAGAAGAAGAAGGGGCTTTCTCTCCGTCTCCCGGTGGCGCCGAAGTGTCGTCGGGGCAAGAGTCGTGACGGTGATCTACACCAACAACCTCGCTATCATCAAAACCAACTTTCACCCCCTCTATGCAGCGGTGTAACCTCTCTATTACCACTGCAATTCTCTACTTAAACATGCACTCAACAATATATATTATTACCAAATGATATGTGGTTATCCTATGATGTTGAGTAGATATGTTTTGTCCTATGGATTGATTGATGATCATGATTGGTTTGAGTTGTATATTTTATTTTGGTGCTGTCCTACGCTGCCCTTTGTGTCGCGCAAACTTGAGGGATCCCCATTGTAGGGTGTTGCAATACGTTCATGATTCCCTTATGGTGGGTGGCGTGAGTGACTGAAACACATACCCGAGTAGGTGGGTTGTTGCGTATGGCATAAAGAGGACTTCGTACTTAATTATATGGTTGGGTTTTACCTTAATAATCTTTGGTAGTTGTGGATGCTTGCTAGAGTTCCAATCAAAAGTGCATATGATCCAAGTATGGAAAGTATGTTAGCTAATGCCTCTCCCTCATATAAAATTGCAATAATGATTACCAGTTTAGTTATCGATCACCTAGGACAAATAACTTTCTTGTGTGACAAAAGCTTTCAACTAAACTACAAAATTTATTATCTTGCAATTTATTCATAGTTTTATTCACAGAAAGTACTTCTAGTTTCATACTTGTTCTAGGTAAAGCAAACGTTAACTGTGTGTAGAGTTGTATCTGTGGTCGATAGAACTTGAGAGAATATTTGTTCTACCTTTAGCTCCTCGTTGGGTTTGACACTCTTATTTATCGAAAAAGGCTACAAACGATCCCCTATACTTGTGGGTTATCAAGTCCTTTTTTCTGGCGCCGTTACTGGGGAGCAATAGTGTGGGGTGAGTATTCTCGTGTGTGCTTGTTTGCTTAATCATTAAGTAGATTTTATTTTATTTTCTATTCTAACTTGTTCTCTATCTTTAGTGATGGATATGGAACATAAAATACAAAAAAATTAGTTGTACTTGCTACTCATGGAGATGGGAAACCTCCTAAAACCCTCGATGCTCGTTATGTGAAAAATATTAAACACTACTTTTATTATCCCGAGAAAACCCCATTCAGCTTGATAATGGGAGACATGTTGGATCAACTTGAATACTTTAGGCATTATCGCTTGACTCAAAAAGGGAAACTCTTATGAAAACATATTGATTATTTGCACTGGTATGCTTCGAATTTATGCTTGAGATATGGTAATACGTGTTTCTCTAGGATGAAAGCTCCACGCCTTCCTTTTTCATGTGAATTTAATGATAATGAAACCTTGGTATCTTATACTAATGGTAGATATGATTACTATGATGTGGAACGAATAGAAGAATTTATTGCTTTTAAAGGTGCTTATGAAATTGAATCTTTGTTTGAAAAGTATGAAGATTACGATGATGCTGTTTATAGACCTGAAAATTTTGCTATACTTAAATATTTTTATGAGAATTATAAATACAATCTTGATATTGATGAATTTATTAAGAAATTATCCCTGTCCAAGAAGAGACTAATATTTTGCAGGAAAATATGGAGGAAGAAATTGTTGAACCTGTGAGTAAATTAGATAAAAAGATGAGGAGGAAAACGAAGAACAAAAGGAGGAAGAGCAGATTGATCACCGGTGCCCATCTTCTAATGAGAGTAACTCTGTATCCCATACATTGTTTAATTTCCCTTCGTGCTTACCGAAGGATGAATGCTATGATGATTTCTATGATCCCTTGGATTCATTCGAAATATCCCTTTTTGATGAACTTGACGCTTGTTATGTTTGTGGCCAAGATGTCAATATGGATTATGCCTATGGAGATGAACTTGCTATAGTTCCTTATATTAAGAATGAAATTGTTGCTATTGCACCTAGACATGATAGTCCTATTATCTTTCTAAATTCTCCCAACTACACTCTATCGGAGAAGCTTCCTCTTATGAAGGATTATATAGATGGGTTGCGTTCTACCATTACACATGATTATTTTGATGAATATAATATGCATGTGCTTGCTGCTCCTACTTGCAATTATTATGAGAGAGGAACTACACATCCGCCTCTCTATGTTTCCAACATGATAAAATTGCAAGAAACTGCTTATGCTATGTATTGGCCTTTACTTGATGTGCATGAATTGTTCTTTTATGACATGGAGATGCATAGGAAGAGAGTTAGACCTCGTTATTGCATGATATATGTTTCTTTGTGCTCACTACTAAATTATAAGTCATTTATAATTAAAATTGGCTTTAATATACCTTGGGATCCAGGTGGATCGATTACTTGAGCACTTTATGCCTAGCTTAATGGCTTTAAAGAAAGCGCTACTAGGGAGACAACCCAGAAGTTTTAGAGAGTCATTTTATTCCGTTGTGTTCTTTTATAAAGTTTAAAAACCAAAAATATAGAGGGGAACCTAAAACTTTTTCAAAAATAAAAGTGAAAGTGAGATAGATGAGCATTGTTAAAGTGGGAGCTAGCCTTGAATTTTGTTCAGGCCCATGGAAGCTTTGTGAACATTGATTACAGAAACTTTTCAACAAAAATAATTATCACCTTGTACAAATCCATTGTATTATAAAAATAATGTGCCAAGATTTGCCTTTAGGACGATTAGATTGCTTGTTTGGTATGTGCGGTGCAAAAACAAAAACTTAGGCTGTAGTGCATGAATTTACATTTTTTACCGGAATGTGAAAAACTTCTGAAATGTTTACACAATACTTCTATGAAAAAAATTGTCCTAATTTTTCAGAATTTTTGGAGTTACAGAAGTATGGTCAATGTTCAGATTTCTATAGACTCTCCTGTTTTTGATAGATTCTGTTTTTGATGCATTGTTTTGCTTGTTTTATGGAACTATTGAGTGCATCGAGTGGTATAAGTCATGGAGAAGTTATAATACAATAGGGATAATGCAAGAACAAAATATGAATGGGTTTGCAATAGTACTTAAAGTACTGATTTGCTTTATTATACTAACTGATCTCACGAGGGTTTTGTTAACTTTTCTGTGGATGAAGTGTTCGAGGATCGAGGAGGTCTCGATATGAGGAGAAAGAAGAGAGGCTAGAGTTCAACCTTAGGTATGCCCGAGGCAACCCAAGTCAATATTGAAGGAGACTCAAGTGTCTAAACTTGGGGGTGCCCTAGAAGGCATCCCATCTTTCTTCAACAACTATCGGTATGTTTCTGTTTTTGTTTTGTTCACCTGATATGCATAGATCTTGGAGTGTATTGTGCCCAAGGTTGTTAGAATCGCGATTCTATTCTACGATTCTACGACTTTATGATCCAAACTTACCCATCTAATTCTACGATTTTGGTTCATGAAATCTACATTTCTACGATCCTGTTAGTGAAGATTCTACGATTTATGATTCTACCATCAGTGCTCCGATCTGATTCAAAGTCGCTATTCTGACAACCTTGATTGCGCCTTTTAATTTTTCTTTTAATAATGCACCATGCTCGTATGAGATAGTCCTTGGTTGATTTATAGAATGCTCTTTGCACTTCACTTATATCTTTTGAGTGTGACTTTATAGAAGGCTTCATGTGTTTCACTTATATCATTTGAAGTGTGGATTGCCTCTTTCCCTACATATAGAAAAATATTAGTTGTAAAATGCTCTTTTGCTTCACTTATATTTATTAGAGCATGGTCTTTTGTACAAAGAATTAAACTCTCATATTTCACTTATATTTATTTAGAGAGTCAACAGGAATTGGTCATTCACATGGTTAGTCATAAAATCCTACATAAAACTTGTGGATCACTGAATATGATATGTTTGATTCCGTGCATTAGTTTTGCGATATAGAGATGGTAATATGTGGGAGGAACTAGTGAATGGTTGTGGTTAGTAAGAATGTTGGTGTTAAGGTTTGTGATTCCCGAAGCATGGACGTATAGTCTTTCGTTATGCTATGAAGTTGGAGCATGATTTATTATTGATTGTCTTCCTTGTGAGTGGCTGTCGGGGACGAGCGATGGTATTTTCCTACCAATCTATCCCCCTAGCGGCAGGCGTAGTAGTACTTTGCTTCGAGGGCTAATAAACTTTTCCAATAAGCATGTCAGTTCTTTATTCCTAATGTGAGTCCATGGATTGTATGCACTCTTACCTTTCCGCAATTTGCTAGCCTCTACGGTGCCGTTCATTGCCCTTTATCACCTTGAGATGTGGTGCAAACTTCCCAGGTGCATCCAAATCCCGTGATATGATATGCTATATCACGCATAAGCCTCATTATATCTTCCTCAAAACAGCCACCATACCTACCTATTATGGCATTTCCATAGCCATTCTGAGATATATTGCCATGCAACTTCCATCGTCATCATATACATGGCTTGAGAATTCATTGTCATATTGTTTTGCATGATCGTAAGATAGCTAGCATAATATATTCATGGCTTGTCCGTTTTTTAATATCCTTGCTACGCTAGATCATTGCACATCCTGGTACACTACCAGAGGCATTCATATAGAGACATATTGTTCTAGGTATCGAGTTGTAATATTGAGTTGTAAGTAAATAGAAGTGTGATTATCATCATTATTCATTATTAGAGCATGTCCCAGTGAGGAATGGATGATGGAGACTATGATTCCCCCACAAGTCGGTATGAGACTCCGGACAAAAATAAAAAAGGGAGAAAAAAGTGAGGCCAAAAAGAACCGAAGAAAAAATGAGGGAAGAAGAGAGAAGGGGCATGCTAATTCCACACTTGTGCTTCAATGTAGCACCATGTTTTTCATATAGAGAGTCTCCTATGTAGTCACTTTCATATACTAGTGGGAAATTTTCATTATAGAACTTGGATTGTATATTCCGATGACGAGCTTCATCAAATGCCCGAGGTCTTCATGATCAAGCAAGTTGGATGCACTCCTACTTAGTTTTCATGTTTAGCTTTCATACACGTAGAGCATCTCCAGCCGTTCGGCCCCCCAGGGAGCCGAGAAAGAGCCGCCCAGGGGCGAGCCGGTGCTAGATTGTCCCCTAGGGGCGATCTAGCTCCTAGACATGCCCCCAGGTGCTGCCCCCCAAGTCACGGCAAATTCAAATTACGTCGTTCTCGCTCACAAAAAAATGCCCAGTCCGGCGATCAGCGGCGAAGTTCGGCGATCAGATGAAAAGTTAGCCATACAAAAAAAATGAAAGGACGCATGGGAAATGCATCAAACGGCGGGGCCGGCCTCCGGCGTCGGTGGAGTCAGAGTGCGCGGGCATGACGGTGTCGGATATCCTTCTGTGCTGGGCGGCGTCAGTGCGGCTTATGCTGCTGGGCGTCGTGGAGGCATCCTCACTTGGGCTTGGCGGCGTCTTCGGCATGGGCGTGGGAGTTGGAGACGCCATTGATGGCAGCTGGTTCAGGATGAGGCCGCGCTCCGCTAGGTACCACGCCTTGAGCTGCTCGTCGTTGCTCTGAAGCATGTCCGCCCCGCCCATCAGAAAAGCCAGGTTGGTGTTCCTATTCTTCGCGGCGACGTTGGTGCGGAGTAGGTCGAGCTTGACGACATTGTTCGTCATCAACGCCAACCTACGCGCCTCGGTCTTCTCTTCATGCAGGATGGCTCGGGCCTGTGTGTCGCCGAGGCAATGCTCGATAGACTCTTGCACTCGTGTAGAGGCCGAGTCGGCGTGCTTCCCCTTCATGACCCCTTTGTTACCTTCGGGGCGCCCGTCACCCGCGCCTGGCGTTGGTGCGTCCGGCTTGTAGGTCTCCTTGGCCTTGGCGAGGGTGTGCCGGACTTCCACCCACTTCTTGCACTTCTCGATCCACTTGACGACATGGAGGTACTTGAAGTCTTGGTCGCTGATGTCCTGGTGATACAGGGAGAACATCCGCACCAGCTGCACCGAGGAGCAAACAGTTGGCCGGCGACCACGGGGAAAAGAAGTGGGGAACCGGCGTACCATACCTGATCCTCAATGCTGGCGCCACTCTTCGGGCGAGCCACGATCTCCTCAATGATCCCTTGCCATTTGTTGCACGCCTCCTGGATGAGCCCTCAATGGTTCGCCATCGCCTTCGACCCGTGCTGCATGTAGACGCCTTTGAAGTAGGGGTTGACGAGCTTGCGCTCGTCGAACTCGGCCTTGATGTGCTCCCAATACGTCTCGATGCTCTCATTCATGCCGGTGATCGGGTTGAGGCAGACGACTTTCCATGCTTCGGCGAGGCACTCCCGCTCCTTGGACGCCCACTTGATGTGCGGCTCGCCGGTCCTGGCCGCCCGCTTCTTATTTTTCCGTTTCCTCGCCGGTGCCGGCGCCGGCTCCTCCTCCTCATCCTAGTCCTCCTGCTCTTCCTCATCCCACTCCTCCTCGCCATAGTCGAGCTTGCCGTCCATGTCGCCGTCTAGGTCTACCATGTCGTCCTGCGCTGTGAACCCCTGGGACAAGGCGGAGGCGGCCGAGCCTGCCGTGATGATGTCGTCCATGTCGGATTCGGTCGCGTCGGTGTCGTCGAGGTGCGACGTGGAGGTGTGGGAGAAGGGCGGCGTGCCACGGCGGAGAGGGGGCGTCGGGGAGGATGCGTAGGCCGGTGGTGAGTAGTTGTACGGAGGGTACTACTCGCCGGTGAGGGCGGGCGAGGGCGTCCGCTGGGCTGGGTGACCATGGGGGAAGGTGATGTTGGGGTTGAACCCACCGTGCGCGCCCCCGTCGGCGTAGCCCGGCGACGGCGAGCAGCCCAGGGTCCCCCCAGGCGCCCGCACGCTCCTTTTCACTTGTATCGGTGCCCCCAGGCACCCCCAGCGTGCCGGGTTCGGCTCGGGTGCGCCGACTATTATTTCGGGCCAACCCGACAAAAAACAAACTCCTGGGGGCGTGACTGGGCCGATTTTAGCCCGCCGGCGCTACATGGGGAGCCTGTTGCGGGCGCGGCTGGAGATGCTCTTGTAGCTCTTAGTGCATCCGTTGCATGGAAATCCCTACTCCTCGCATTGATATCAATTGATGGGCATCACCATAGCCCGTTGATTAGCTGTATTGATGTGAGGCTTTCTTACTTCTTGTCTTCTCTATGTTTACCCCTATCATCATACTCTATTCCATCCATATTGCTATGTCCATGGCTTGCGCTCATGTATTGCGTGAGGGTTGAAAAATCTGAAGCACGTTAAAAAGTATGGACTAATTGCTCAGCTTGTCATCAGGGTTATGCATTGTAAATAGTTTGAGTGAAGAAGATGGAGGATGACAAGCCTGTATGATTTTGTAGGGATAGCAATCTTTAGCATTGATATTTTGAAAGACATGATTGTTTGTTGGGATGCCTAAGTATTGCTGTCTTTATGTGAAATTATAGACTAGTGCTTTGAATCACTTGTGTCTTAATATTCATGCCATGATTAGATTATATGATCAAGATTATGCTAGGTAGCATTCCGCATCAAAAATTAACTTTTTATCATTTACCTACTTGAGGACGAGCAAGAATTAAGCTTAGGGATGCTGATACGTCTCCATCATATCTATATTTTTTGATTGTTCCATGCCAATATTATACAACTTTTATATACTTTTGGCAACATTTTATATTATTTTTTGGGACTAACATATTGATCCAATGCGCAGTGCTAGTTCCTGTTTGTTTCATGTTTTTTTGCTTCGCAGAATATCCATATCAAACAAATTCCAAACGCGATAAAAATTTGCGGAGAATTATTTTGGAATATATGTGATTTTTGGGAGGTGGAATCAACTCAAACGGAGGCTCACAACCTCCACTAACCACCAGGGCGCGCCTACACTCCCTGGCGCGTGGTGGTGCCTAGTGGGGACCCCTTAAGTCGGTTGGGGCTCTTTCTTCAGGCGTAAGGAAGCTTATATCCAGAAAAAATCGTGTTGAAATTTCAGCGCAATCGGAGTTACGGATCTCCTGGAATTTAAGAAACGGTGAAGGGCCAGAAAACTGGAACACGAAGCAGAACAGAACAGAAAGATAGATCCAATCTAGGAGGGTCTGTTGCCCCTCCGCTACCATGGATGCCATAGACTGAAGGGGAAACCCTCCTCCCATCTACGGGGGAGGCCAAGTAAGAAGAAGAAGGAGGGGGGTCTCTCCCCCTCTCTCCCGGTGGCGCCAGAGTGCCGCCGAGGCAAGGATCGTGGTGGCGATGTACACCAACAACCTTGCTACCATCAGCACCAACTTTCCCCACCTCTATTCAGCGGTGTAACCTCTTTATTCCCGCTGCAATTCTCTACTTAAAGATGGAGCTCAACACTATATATTATTATCCAGTGATATGTGGTTATCCTATGATGTTTGAGTAGATTTGTCTTCTCCCACGGGTTGATTCATGATGATGATTGGTTTGAGTTGTATAATTTATTTTGGTGTTGTCCTACGGTGCCCTTCGTGTCGCGCAAACGTGAGGGAACCCCGCTGTAGGGTGTCGCAATACATTCATGATTCGCTTATGGTCGGTGGCGTGAGTGACGGAAACACATACCCGAATAGGTGGCTTGGTGCGTATAGGATAAAGAGGACTTCATACTTAATGCAATGGTTTGGTCTTACCTTAATGATCTTTGGTAGTTGCAGATGCTTACTAGAGTTCCAATCATAAGTGCATATGATCCAAGTATGTAAAGTACGTTAGCTCATGCCTCTCCCTCATATAAAATTGCAATAATGATTACCAGTTTAGTTTTAGATCACCTAGGGACAAATAACTTTCTTGTGTGACAAAAGCTTTCTACTAAACTGCTAAATTTATTATCTTGCAATTTATTCATAGTTTTATTCACACAAAGTACTTCCAGTTTCATACTTGTTTAGGTAAAGCAAACGTTAAGTGTGGGTAGAGTAGTATCGGTGGTCGATAGAACTTGAGGGAATATTTGTTCAACCTTTAGCTCCTCGTTGGGTTCGACACACTTCTTTATTGAAAAATGCTACAAAAGATCCCCTATACTTGTGGGTTATAAATAATCCATGAGGTACACGAAGAAATCATCACCAAAGGTCTTTGCAGTCCTTTGTCTCTTGCCCCTACAAAGAGTTTCCTCATCATCCTCCTTAGGATTTTTCATCATGTGTTTTTTCATAATATTCAATGGGAATGGCAGCCCCAGGAGTCTCCTCGGATTCCTGTCTAGAACTGCTTTGCATATCCATCGGGGGGATGGCCCCCTAGCAAAGCCCCTCAATCCAGCTCACCCCTGGCCGACTCCCCAGCATGAGCCGGCAGGGTGCCGCAGCGCGGCCAGCCGGCTAGCGCATGCCAGCCATCCAAGAGAATTCAATCCTGGCGACAAGTAAGCATGGCTACAGTGCTCCCTCGTTTACGCCGGCCCCGGCGGGCGCGACAACGGCGCTCACCATGCCCCCGCCTGGGGCGGGCGGTGTCCTTGGGGCACGACCCTGTAGTAGGGCGGCGTTGACCGTTGCATGATGCCCGGTAAGGCGTGCCACAGTACCCAGCATACGGCAGTACCCGCACCAGGTGTCCCCGGTATGGCCCGCACCTGGCGGTCCTGTTGGCGTTCTAGGAACAGGGGTCCCCAGACTTGCCTGCCTGCGACCCACGGCGTGGCTTTGCTAGTAGGCCTGTACGGCCCATCTTCATCAACAAGGAATCAAGACCCTCGCGAGGGGCCAAGCCTCGCGAGGCGGACGACACAAGACATCCACAAGAGCGGCCTCGCCATGCCGGCTCGTGAGGGGCAGAGAGTTCAAGGTAGGGCAAATCTCGCGAGGTTCTCGTGACGTAAGACATGACGATCGAGACCACGCGGGCGCCAGCGTGTGCAACGTCCTTGTTTCCTCATTAGTGCTAAGGGGGCAAGCGCAGGCGCGGAGTACCAATGCATCAAGCAAAGGTTTCCATATTGGTGCAATGAGACCAAGACTAGAAGGACGGCAAGACGGAGGTCACCATGGAGCCCAGGACGGCGTCACCACCCAGAACCTTTGGCAGGCGTAGACCACCTTTTGTCAGGTAGCTTTTACTAGCTGTCCCCTTTCAAATTGGCCGTTGTTGGCTCCCTTCCCGCTCAATATTTGGGGAGAGGACCAGGGCCTCTATAAATAGAACTAGCCACCACCATTGGCAGGGAGAGAGATCATCAAGTTCATCCATAGCCACACAAGTGCACCAAGCACAAGAACACCTAAACCTGAGGAGGGTGTTCTTCCCCTTGTACTGTTCATCCTCAGCCCAAGAGGCAATCCACCACCACACTAGAGTAGGGCATTACACCACAACGGTGGCCCAGACCAGTATAAATCTTGTGTCCTTTGTGTTGCGAGTTCGTCGAGTTAGTTCGTGAGATTTAGGCTAAGTTAGGACGCAGATCAATAGGGGGGAGACCATCACGCGCACCCTAGTGTTCGAACCTTAAGGGTTTTGCCGGAAACCGTGATCCGACATTTGGCGCGCCAGGTAGGGGTGCGCCGAAGCTTCCCTGCCGTCACTCCGCGTCACGTCGCTCCATCGTCTCCATGGCAGACGCACGTCGCGCCGGTGCCGAGCGTCGGGCTGCCCTCGCCACCCCGTCGCTCTCCGTCGCCTGCCGCCAACGTCACCACCGGCCTGGTGGGAAACAAGCAGCAAGCATCCTCGCTGCACCCCTCGGTGCGACAGGACGGCCACACCGCCACTCCATCGCTGACTCCCACTAGTTCGTCGTCCCACACTCGTCACATTCCAACAGACGCATGGGCCGCGCTCCTCATGGCGCATGAGCTTCTGCGCTACTGCCCAGTCGACGACCTCTACGAGGACTGGCTTGACCGCATCGCCAAGCTTTTCCGCAGCGTAGGGCGCTCCCCTGCACCGTCCCACTCTCTGCCTTGCCCTCCGCCAGCCACGGGCGACGCGGCTCGTGAAGGACCTCCACCACCTCTGCCCCAAGACGGCGCCCTAGCGCCAAGACACGCGGTTCCACGGCGCGACCCACCACGTACGGCACCCGCGCGTGAAAAAAGAAGCTGTCAAGAAGTCCCTCGACCGCAAGCGAACGATCCGTCACTTCTCGCTCTGCCGCGCCCGGATCGTTTGCTGCAGCAAGGCCCCGCGCCGCTTGCCGTAGCGGTGCACGGGCGCCGAGACGAAGCTCCACCTCCAAGGCAGGCACCGGTGACCACGGCCAGCTGCTGCGCCTTCACCCCCGAGCTGCGTAGCGTCGCCTGGCCGGGCAAATTCAAGCCAGATCTGCCTCCTCGCTACGACGGCACCCCCGACCCCGCGGAGTTCCTGCAGCTCTACAAGATGAGCATCGAGGCGGCCAATGGTGACGAGAAAGTCATGGCGAACTAGTTTCCCATGGCTCTCAAGGATGGCCCCTGCTCCTGGCTCTTGAACGTGCCTCCATGCTCAATTTCCTCCTAGGACGAGATGCGTGTCCACTTCATCGCCAACTTCCAGGGAACTCGCGACCGCCCCCCGGTCGCGGGTGACCTGCGCCGCATCAGGCAACAAACAGGAAAGACCCTACAGAAGTACATCCAGCGCTTCAACAGCGCGCGGATCAAGATCCCCAAGGTGACCGACGAGGCCATCATCTCAGCGTTCTTCAACGGTGTCCGTGACGTCAAGATGAAGGAGGAGCTCCCCATCCATGAGGAGCTGTGCACAAACCTGGAGCTATTCAACATCGTGACCAAGTGTGCAAGAGTTGAGGAGGGGCACCTCTCCCTCCTCAAGCTCCCTGCTGTGGACCGAGAGGAGAAGAAGACCAAGGCCAAGGATGTGAAGCGCAAGGGAGCAGCTGTGCTCGTGGCGGAGCCAGACACCATGCGCGGCAGAGACCAGCCCGAGCCTTCCATAACCTGCATACCCACAACACCAGCGACTGTCAAGAGCTCAGGGCCATTCGAGAAGGACGCTTCGGTTGATGCTCCGAGCGCAGCGACCAGGGCTACGGCCGAGGAGGAGGACGTGGTGGCGGACACTGGGACGACCGTGGCCCACGCCAGGAGTGGCATGACCGGCCTCGTGAGGACCGCTGGCAGGATCAGCCTCGCGAGGGCGCCTGGTGGGACTAGCCTCGTGAGGCTTGTCCTCAAGGCAACACAAGCCTCCCTCCACTACCGCCACCACCGAGAAGGAATGACACCACCATCAAGACGACGGGGCTGGGGGCTTCTAGGAACCACGCGCTATCGCCTGCATCTTGGGTGGAGCTGAAGCCCCAGCCTCGCAGCGTATCTTCAAACAATTTGCCCGTGAAGTGAATGCAGTTCTCCCCAAGCTCGAGGCCACGCACACGCTCAGATGGACCAGGTGCCCCATCACGTTCATTTTGGCAGATCAGCTCAAGTGCGCGACTACTACTTGTGTCCTCCCAATGCTCTGTTCGCCAGTCATCAGCAACGTGCAAGTTACCAAGACCCTCATTGACGGCGGTGCAGGGCTCGATGTCCTGTCCGTCGACACGTTTGACAACCTCCAAGTGCCATATGACCAGCTTCAGCCTACCAAGCCTTTCTCAGGAGTGACCGACGGCTCTACTACCCCAATTGGTTAGGTATGCCTCCCCGTTACCTTCGGAGAACGCAACAAGTACCGCACCGAACTCATCGACTTCATGTCGCCCACATCCAGCTGTCATACAACGCCATCCTCGGGTATCCAGCCCTGGCCAAGTTCATGGCGGTGACCCATCACGGCTACAATGTCCTCAAGATGCCGGGAAGCGGCGGGATCATCACAGTCCCGTGCGAAGAAAGAGATGCGCTGTGCTCCCTCGACCGTGCCTTCGAAGCTGCAGCAATCGAGGACCCTGACAGTCAGGGTGAGCGCCCTCTTGAGGCGACACCTAAGAAGAAGAAGCAGCTGCATGACACAGGGCCTCAAGCAAGCGGCTCCTCGTCAGGATCGGCGTCCGTGCTTGGGGCGCCTCCCTCCATCGCATAGGGAAGCGCGCCTAGCGCCCCTCTTGGGCAGGGCTCGGGGGCTCCCTTCTGGAGTGCCTCAAACCTTGCCAGCATCACAAGGAAGTCGCTTGGGCACCACTTGGAGGCATGCTTCGCGGCACGTTTCACTCAGGAGAACACAGGGCAAGGAGTGCCCACTGTCAGGAGTTCATCACCAAGACCACTCAGGAACTGCAAGACGCAAGGCCCATGCGCGGCAGCCGCCGCTCACCAGGCGTAGCTCCCCATCCAGGCAAGGATGCTGGGCTGCGCGTCTGCGTCGATGTCCTAGGGCTCAATCGGGCCGCCTCTCAGGAGCTTCTCTGGCCTTCGCGCGTGGGCGCTGCGAGGGCCCACCTCACAGCTACGTTCGCATGCCATTTGGTCTGCCGAGTGTGGCGGCTGCCTATCAGTGCAACCTGCGGAGCATCCTAGCGGCTCCAAAGGCCAGGCACCATGTGGTGCTGGCGGAGATGAAGACAGTCCTCGGGGAACCCCCTAGACCCCTAGGGCCTCCTGAGCCTCAGGGCCCCGGTGGCTCGTGAGGGGCAACCCTCTCGCCGCACACATTCAACAACCCCAACTCTCCTTCGAGAATAGAACCAGGTGACATTTTCCCAAGTTCATTCAGCTGGGAGCGCTCGCAGGGAAGCATCATCCCCAGGCCACGTGGGTTCGTCCATGTGGCATGTATCTTTCCTTTTATGTCTTTAGCTTACCCTTTTGGGGGTGCCCCTCGGGCTGCATCATCCCCTAGCGGCTCGGTCCGGACCCAGTGGCATGCATCTTCCCTGCACTTACCTGAGCTAGGTTGCTTTCCATGCTTAATCTATCTATGACTATCGTCTACTTGACTGTCACCCACCGTGGGAGCCGAGCGTCGGCCGTCTTTCTTCAGGACTCTTCGCGTTGTTTAACCATTTCGTAGGACCAAGACAGCAAACAAGAACCAAGACCAGGCGGAACCCGCCTTGAGGTAGGGCCTTGTGAGTCCCGCGCTGGCTCACGAGTGCCCAGATACACCTCGTCTAGCCCTGTCATGCAAGCCACGTGTCAGGGCATGGCTGTACACGCCCCGGGGGCTCTCCGTAGCAGGGAGTCCCCACTCACGCACCAGAAGCAAATCGGCAATCACCACAGCGACCGGTTCCCTTCCTTGCGCTAGCTTGCAGGAACTTCATGAGGGCCACAACAGGCGGTACCATGGAATCTCTCTCTCCTCTCATGCGATTCACTTGCGCGATAAAAGGAGGGCTCCTAAGAATCGCGCCTCAGGAGCTCTTACTGGATCTCCAGCCCTCACCCCTCGTCTTGACCACGACACGCGACCTGGCATACCAGCGGCGGCTGAGCTCGCTCAAGGGCCGGGACCCGAGGACGCAGAGCATCAAGAAGAACATGGAGGGGGGGTTGGCCCGCACAGGCCAGACCTAGCCACACTACAGTGACCGGTGTGCGAGTCCGATAGGACCCGAGGAGCAGACCCCAGACAGCCAAAGATAAGTTCCCGCTCTGGATCCACCAGTCGCTTGTGGCACGAGACCCTCACTCACTTCCTTCGCACCAGTCCCTTGTGGCACGAGACCCTCCCTCACTTCCTTCGATGCCTTCCTGCGGCAACGTTTTCTTCCTTTCCCATCCTAAGATAGCTGCTTGCATGCTAAAGGGGACCTCTTGAGCATCGCGCCTCAGGATCTCTTACTGGACCCCGGGCCGCTCACCAACTGGCCTTGACCACGGCATTCGACCTGGCATACTAGCGACGGCTGAAGCCTGCCTGGGGACCGGGACCTGTCAGCGTAGAGCACCAAGTTGCCGCATGATTGGAAAGGGGAGGCTGAGCCTCGGCAGGATAAGCGCACACAAATCTTCATAACAAGGGCTATATTGACAAAAGGCATTAAAGATGCTTTACACACCCCCACAGGGTCCGTTTCTTAATTCCTTGCACAGAACAAAAGGGAAGGAATTCCTAGGGGTTCTATCTATGCACACCAGGTGTCGCCGAAGCCATCATCAACAGTGGGCCACGTGAGGCCGGCGCCAGCCCCATCCAGGTCAGTGGTGGCGGTGGCTGGACGCCGCGGCCCTACTCCGGGCTCGGCAGGATCTTGGGGGAACGTAGCTGTCGTCGCTCGTCTCCGGAGACTCCAAGAGCTCAGGATGGTCGCTGGACCACCAAGAGTCACCGTTGTCGCTGGAGGAGCTGCAGCAAAGACAGGTGGCGGGCCCCACGCCCGCCCCAGCATCGTCCTGGCGACCTCCTTCCAGGCAGCACTCCAGGCGGCGGCCTTCCTCGTCGATGACCTTGAAGAACAACACGGAAGCGCCGTCGTACTTGAAGTGGATCATGAAAGCGCCCTCCGCGTGGCAGACTCAGGCAATCTCACCCCAGCCTCGGGTCATGTAGATCTTCCTGGAGGCTACGGTTCCAATCTCCGCTCCAATGGCTGGGGTGTCGCAGTCGGCATACTGCAGCCAAAGTTTGCGAAGGCCCCTCGGCGGCATCTCGGTAGCGAAGAATGGCGGGAGGCATATCCAGGTGCTCAGGGGCATCACCGCCTACAACACGAACTCGCGCAAAGAGTATGCAACATGGACCCCTGGGCGACGACGTGCGCCTCCGCGGCACGGCGACCATGGCCCTGGCGCGGGCGGCGCCGCTCACTGCTCCTCCCTCTGGAGTCGTTACCATGGGCATACAAGGGCAGCGGTTACCCAGGAGGCGGCCTCTCATACCAGGGCCTCGACACCACCGGCCTCGCGACCATCTCGCGGCGATGAGACCTCCTTTTCTTCGGTGGGAGCAGCTCGGGCACGTTGAGGGGAGCCTTGCCTTTCTCTGCGTCTGAGAACCTCCGGATCGGTGCCATGCCTACACAAGCAACAAGTGGAGCTAGGAAGAAGAAGCAGGAGAGGCAGAGGAAAGATGGGCAACGGGGGCTCCGCCCCCTCCCATTTATACCAGGAGAAGGCCAACCAGCACCCCCCACGATCACAGGTAATGATGGTCTTCCTTACATGTCGCAGGGACTTGTCACATTGGGCGGTTGCCGAGGTAGCGTGGGGAAGCGGAGACACCCACGTCCAATCAACCACGACGCGTCGATCGAGGCCGCAGGCTATTGGGGCCTGCGGCGCTCCGCACTTGACCTTGGCTTCATCCCGAAGCCAAGCCCGAGCGCGCCTTGGGCCCGGGGGCTATTGTCGGTGTCCCCAGACTTGCCTGCCTGCGGTCCACTGCGTGGCTTTGCTAGCAGGCCTGTATGGCCCATCTTGATCAACAAGGAATCAACACCCTCACAAGGGGCCGAGCCTCGTGAGGCAGACGACACACAACCTCCTCAGGAGTGGCCTCGCCATGCCGGCTCGTGACGGGCAGAGAATTCAAGGTAGGGCAAACCTCGCGGGATTCTCGTGACATAAGTCATGACGATCGAGACCAGGCGGGCGCCAGTGAACGCAGCGTCCTTGATTCCACTTTAGTGCTAAGGGGGCAAGCGTAGGCGCGGAGTACAGAGGAATCAAGCAAAGGTTTCCATATTGGTGTAACGAGACCAAGACTAGAAGGACGGCAAGATGGAGGTCACCATGGAGCCCAGGACGGCGTCACCACCAGAACCTTTGGCACGTGAAGACCACCTTTGTCAGGATAGCTTGTAGTAGCTGTCCCCTTTCAAATTGGCCGTAGTTGGCTCCGTTCCCGCTCAATATTTGGGGAGAGGACCAGGGCCTCTATAAATAGAACTAGCCACCACCATAGGAAGGGAGATAGATCATCGAGTTCATCCACAGCCACACAAGTGCACCAAGCACATGAACACCTCAACCTGAGGAGGTTGTTCTTCCCCTTGTACTGTTCATCCTCAGCCCAAGAGGCAATCCACCATCACACTGGAGTAGGGTATTACACCATAATGGTGGCCCGAACCAGTACAAATCTTGTGTCCTTTGTGTTGTGAGCTCGTCGAGTTAGTTCGTGAGATCTAGGCTAAGTGAGGATGCGGATCGATAGGGGGGAGACCTTCACGCGCACCCCAGTGTTCAAACCTAAGGGTTTTGCCACTAAGGGTTTTGCCGGAACCCGTGATCCGATAGGTCCCGGCGACACCCGAGCCCAGCAGACCCGGCAGCACCCACTGCCGGCTCCCAGAGTTGACACCAGGGCCCTGGGCACATGTAACATTACCATTGTAACCCCAGGCGCCAGCCTATAAGACCTCCCGGTGCCCCCCCATGTAGAGGGGTTCAGCGCAGTCCTTCCTTAGAACACTCACGTGCACACACATCCATCCCACACCAGAGAAGCAGCGCATGCATTGGTCTGTCTTCCTCCCCTCGAACAGCTCTAGGAGAAAACATGTATCCACTTCATATAAACATACTCGGCAGGACTAGGGGTGTTATCTCTCTAAAGAGCCCCGAACCTGGGTACGTCTCATGTCACGCATTTGTCGTGCGAACCTTGCTTCTGGAACCCACCGGTGCCCATGTGTCTGTCCCCTCTTTTAGCCATCCGATGGCATCTGCCGTGAGATCACCACGATAGTTGGCTCCCACCGTGGGGCAGGTCACGGCACCAAGCGGCGTCACGTTTCAGACGAAGCCCTTCACCGAATCCGGCGAGCGCATCATGCATTGCTTGGTACCCGCGCTTGGTGCTTCACCGGCTCGTCCGTCGTGCCCTTTGGCGTGTTGCGTGTCTACGTCGCGCTCGCCCCCAATGAGTACCCAAGTGGGGTGCTCGACGTGGCCGACTCGCCCGTCCCCCTCGACTACAACATCTCCAGTGACGTGGTGGATGTCTGCACCCGCATGGTGGCGCTCACCACTGCCCCACTTCTTCTTCGAACACCGCCGTGAAGAAGGCCGACGCGGCCAAGGCCACAGCCACTGACGCCAGCCCGACCGATCCGCTACACGCGATGCTGCAGAATCTCAGCATCCTCGTCACCACTGACATTGATGCCACCCAGGCCAGGGATCGGCTCGACAAGGAGCATGTGCGCCTGCAGGACGAGGCCACGGTGCTTGTTGCGATGCAGCACCGGCTGGAGTCTGCCCAATGGGAGCGCGACGCCATGTACAGCTTCATGCTGGCCGCGGCCGAGCCCAGCTAGGTCGCCGAGGTGTGGACGCATGGTGGCGCCATCAACCACAAGTTAGGCGTGGTCCCGCCCATCTACGAGACCCCCGTCAAGAACAAGCGCGCCACGGAGGAGACCGCCGATGGCTTAGAGCTCCTGTAGGGCGAGGAGTTGCAGGAGTGCATGCACGAGCTTCTTGCCACTGTGAACACACAGCAGAACCACCTCAGTACTCCCATGGCATCCGGTTCGCATCGCGCCCGAGACCGTGAGCCCCGGGACACCCAGTAGGCATCTTCTCCGCGCCCCAACGAGGCCTAGTCTGGGAAAACCCAGAGAAGATGAACCCGACGTGACCACACCGTGACAGCTGGCGACGACCTGGGCAACAAGCTGGCTCCAGACGAGTGTTGCCGGCAAGATATCCCCCCGCCAACTGGCCGGCGTGCCCGCCTAGTTTCCGCTGGGCCGGATCCCCGCGACCCGGTCGCTAGCCGGCTAGTCCTACGCGACATCAACAACGACGACGCCAGCCTCCGCATCGAGTAGCTAGCTCTCTCCCTCTAGCTGGAGGAGAACGTAGTCGGCCTGGCTTGCTTCGGGCCACGCATCCGAGATGAACCCTTCACCAAGGGGTTCACGCTCCCCCAGGACACCCCAAGTACAATGGGACTACCAAGCCGGAGGATTGGCTCACCGACTACACCACCGCCATCGGCATCGTGGGCGGCAACAAGCGCCTGGCCGTGCGCTATGCCCCACTCATGCTGCAAGACTCAGCCTAGACGTGGCTAGATAGCCTGTCGGCAGACAACGTCAACTTGTGGCTCAACTTCGAGCAAGCCTTTGTGCACAACTTCACTGGCACCTACAAGAGGCTCGACCGGCCTCGCTAGCTCGCCATGTGCGTCCAACGGCCGGATGAGACTGGACGCTAGTACATCGCGCGATGGACCAAGCTCCAGAACAACTACGAGGGAGTCCATGAGGTCTAGGCCATTCAGTACTTTGTGAGTGGCTACGGAGATGGCACCCTCCTGAAGCACAAGCTCCTGCGCTCCAAGCCGACCACCATGGCCACGATCATGGCCACGGCGGACAAGTATGCCACGGCCGACACCTCCATGAAGATTCAAGTTGTGTTGGACGACGCTGGCAAGGTGTTGTCGGCGCCGCCCTCCAAGCCGGCTAACAAGAGCAGCCACAACCAGAACACCTAGCAGAACAACAAGCGCAAGGCTGAGGAGCTAGGTCCCCGCTACGACAACCGCCTCGCCACGGCACCCCGGGCTGAGCCGGCCGGCAACCGGCATCAGTGAACTGGCAAGACCGCATGGCAACCCACCATGAGTTTTGAAGAGATGCTCGATGCCCCTGCAAACAGCACAGCGGCGCAAGGCTGTCTACGCACACGCTCCGGTACTGCGCCATCACCCAAGCACATCATGAGGGGCGACATCCTTCCGCCTCCTCCTCCGGCACCGGGTGTTGGGCAGTCGCCCCTGCCGCCGCCTCCAGCCCCGACAGTCGGCGCCATGCGTGATGAAGCCTTCCCCAACACAAATGACTGCTACGTCGTCTTCACCAGCATGGGCGGCAACAAGCACAATGAGCGCCTCCTTCGGCAGGAGGTGAACACTGTTGTCCCGATTGTGCCTGAATACATGCACTAGTCGGGGTGTCCGGTCAACTGGACCCGGGAGGATCATCCGACCATCATGGCTACACCCATGTCCTCGACCCCACCATAATCGCTGAAAAGCGCACCTGCAAGTTCTCACAAGTCCTCATCAATGGCGGCAGAAGCATCAACATCCTCTACCACGACACCATGACCTAGTTCAGTATCGAGGCAAAGCAGCTAGAGCCAACTTAGACGGTTTTCCACAGCATCGTGTCGAGTCTCTCCTGCTCCCCAATCGGCCGGTCTGGCCCGACATTCTGTTCGGCACCAGTGACCACTTCCGACGCTAGCCCATCTGGTTTGAGGTGGTGGACTTGTCTAGCCCCTACCATGCATTGCTAGGCCGGCCCGCGCTGGTGAAGTTCATGGTGGTACCCCACTACGCCTCCTTGAAGATGAAGATGCCGGGTTCCAAGGGCCTCATCACTATTTCTGACAACTACAAGAAATCCCTGGAGTCTGCCCGAGCCGGTGCCAAGCTGGTAGAGTCGCTGGTAATGCCGAGGAGCGGTGCCAGCTAGACCGGATTGTGGCGCTGGCTGGCGAGCATCTGGTTGTGCCGGCTCCGGCCAAGGAGTCAGCTGGCGAGGCCTCATTCTAGCCGTCCAAGGACACCAAGAAGATCTCGCGCAACCCGACCAACCCGAACTGCAGCTAACACATGGTGGTGGGCACCCGCCTCAATAGCAAATAGCATTGCGAGCTCGTCGACTTCCTCCATGAGAATCGGGATATCTTTGCATGGTCCCCAAAGGACATGTCGAGTGTTCCGAGGAAGTAGGCTGAGCACAAACTACATGTCCAAAAGGATGCCAATCCTGTCCATCAACCCCCGTGTCGCTTTCCTGATGAGAAGAGAAGAACCATTAGTGAAGGGGTTGCCCGGCCGCTCGGCATCGGCTTCATCATGGAAGTTTTTCACCCCGTGTGGCTGGTGAATCCACTCCCCATCCTGAAGAAGAATGACACTTGGCGCATGTGTATCGACTACACCAGCCTCAACAAAGCATGCCCCGAGGATCCTTTTTCCCTGCCGCAGATAGATCAGGTGATCGATTCCATGGCCGGCTGCGAGCTCTTGTGCTTTCAAGACGCTTACTCCAGCTACCACTAGATCAAGCTGGACCCGGCTGATGCCCTAAAGACATCCTTCATCACGCCCTTTGGTGCCTGCTGCTACATCACCATGTCGTTCGGCTTGAAGAACGTCGATGCCACCTTCAAGCGCTGCATGAAAAAGTGACTGCTACAGCAACTCGGTCGCAACGCGCATGCCTACGTCGATGACATAGTGGTGAAGACCAAGCAGCACCTCACGCTCCTAGCCAACCGCAAGAAAACTTGCGCCAACCTGCGCAGGTACAAGATCAAGCTCTACCCGGAGAAGTGTTTATTCGGCGTGCCGGATGGACAGTTACTCGTCTTCCTCTTCTCAGAGCGCGGCACTGAAGCAAACCTAGAAAAAAATCAAGCCATCGAGCGCATGTGCAAGCCGACCCGGCTGCGCGATGTACAGATGTTTACAGGCTGCTTGGCCTCTATCAGCCGGTTTCTTAGCCTGGGCGAGAGGGCCTTTTCCCCTGGTTCAGATGATGAAGAAGACGTCGTCGGTCAAGTGGAATGACAGGGCGGATGAAGCTTTCCGGGATCTCAAGCGCATGCTCTCCACCCCCACTACAAAAAAAGACACATCGGCCACATTTTGGGCCGAACAAAAAAATTTGTCATGCTTATGACACTTCTATGACAATAATTGTGACAAAACCCGGTATCATCATAGATGTGGTGGGATGCTGCCTCTATGACAAAAAATCATGCCAGAAAATGGGCTTTTCGTCCTGGGTGGGCTGGAGACGCAGCTGCATGACATTCTTTGGGCCGTCCATGACGGAAAAAACATGGTAGAAGCGAGTGCGAGGAAAATATCGGGGAGTTCCCGGTTATGGTGGGTGCTCGGGGCTGAGTGATGCATGGAGGTTTACGTGTTTCTCTCGTACACGTACGCGCATGTGCGTGAGGCATTGCGCTCTAACTGAACCCGAGCGAGGCATTGGGCTCTAACTAAACCCGAGCGATTGCACTAGCTACCTTACTAAACCTTTATCGATCCCTTGCTGTTAACTAAAACCGAGTGATTCCTTTGCAACTGCTGCTAACTAAAGCCGATCGACGCTTCCTCTTGATGAATAGTGAGCGTTGTTGGGGGGTGGATGAACAGTTCCCGATGTGGGGTGGATGAATAGGACCCCGTGGTAGTAGAGGTCGTTGTCGCTAGATGAACAGGACCCCGATCGAGCTGGTTGGAGTGGATGAACATGACCCCATGGAGGGCTGGTTGAACAGTAGGTGGCGGAGGGCTGGATGAACAGTAGCCTGTGGAGGGGTAGTTGAACATGGTCCCGTGAAGAGGGCTGGTTGAACAGTAGCCCGTCGAGGAGCGATGGAGGCTGGATGAACAGGAGCTCATGCATGAACAGTCGTAGGTGGAGGCTGGAGGAGGTCGACGGTGGATGAACATTAGCCCGTGGAGACAGTCATCGGTGGAGATGAACAGTATCCTTTGGAGTCCCGTTTTGCGGTATGCCACACTCCCCCCGATGAACACGACCCCCATTTCGACCGTAGCGCTTCAACACAAGTCTGTTCCTCTGTTTTGCGGTACGCCACACCCCTCCTGATCAACAGGACCCCGTTTTGACCGTAGGAGGTCCAAGAGAAGTCTGTTTCCTCCATTTTGCAGTACGCCAGACCCCTCCCGTTTCGACCATGGCCGGTCGAACACAAGGCCGTTTCCCCTGTTCAGCGGTACGCCAGGCATTCTTTCGATCGGCTGTTTCGTTGAAGCCGGTTGGCTCCCGATGAACACGATGACGACACAGTTTCTCTATTCCGACCCAGCCATGTACACGAGCCCTGGCCATACGTATGCGCGAGTAGGCATTCGAGACCCCGCCCGTATGTACGTACATGGCTCTATTTACTTTATTGCACCCTGGCTGTACATATGTGTACACGATATTAACGAGACTGCGTGACATGCTACGTGCTCACCTCTACTTAGACACGTGTGCGTCTATATTATGAGACGTGCCCTCCTTACACGGCCACGGTTCATCGCTGCAGCCTGTAGACAGACCGGTCGTATGTACGCACACGTTCGCGACCACAATGACAACACTACGTACGCTTCGACTAGGTGGGTCCCGACTCTCAGGCACTTCCTTGCGTGTGAAGATGTAGCTGGTGGGTCCCAGCAGTAAGGGGGAACCTTTTTTCGTGAAATATGGTTGTCCTTCTGGTGGATCCCTACTGTCAGGTGGAGGGATCATTATTTCCGCATAATAAGGAGGCACTTCCTTGCTGCGGTAGTAGACCCAGCTGTCAGCCTCTCCACGTATAGTACTCTTCCGATTGAAGTCGTTCGTTGACCACATTGACCATGCCGCTCTGAGAGCACCAAGGTGGTGGACGATGGCGAGGCCTAGGAAGGGGACAACGCAGAGCTGGGAACACGCGACAGTGGGTGCCCACACAGAGAGGAGTACAAGGGGTCACTGGTTCGGCTGCGGTGTTAGGCTGCCGTCGCCGTAGGGCCTGGCCCGCAGTGGGAATAGTAGAGGGCGGTGAGGCCTCCACGACAACTCAACTGGCCATGGGAGGCAGGAGCAGGTGGCACGACCAGCCTTAGTTTGGGCGGCTGGAGCAAGAAGACCAGAGGTTGAAGAAGCACTACGGCCGTTGGATGGACATCGTACGGTCACTGGAGCTAGAATCGTTCATATTGACTAAGTTGACAAAGCCCTTCATCCGGGTCAACTTAGTAGGCCCACAACTCAGCCACCCACTATGGTGGGTCCTAGCTAGCAGGGGGGGTATTCATTTTTTTGTGCGTAATAAGGAGGCACTTCCTTGCGTTCGAAGATATAGCTGGTGGGTCTGAGCTGTCAGCGGGGGGGACATTTTTTTCCTGAAATACAGAGGCCCATCCGTTGGGTCCTAGCTGTCAGGTGGAGGAATCATTATTTTGTGCGTAATAAGGAAGCATTTCCTTGGGTGTGGCCGTGGTCCTAGCTGTCAGCCTCTCCACATATTGTCCACTTCCAATGGATGTCGTTTGTTGACCACGTTGACCATGCCGAGCCGAGTGCATCCAAGCTGGTGGACGACATCGAGGCCCCGGACAGCAACGAGCCGTAGATGGGAAGACGCGAGAGTGGAGTCGCAGACGGAGAGGTGTATGAGGGTTAACTGGTTCTGGTCCGGTGTGGTTCAGCAGTCGGTGGAGAAGAACAGGAGGTGTGGAGGGGTGGAGGGATGGCCTGATCGGCAGTGGGGTAGCACTTCACAGCAAAGCGTGCTAAGTTGAGCTGCTAGCAGCACGAGGCGAGAGCAGGTGGTCCCTTGGTGCTGGAGGAAGGAGAAGAGAGATTGAAGATGGATGCCGGTCGTTGGATGTAAATCCAACGGCTAACGATGTTAGAATCATTTGTTGACAAAGTTGACAACGACTTGCGTTGGCTTCGACCTATTGGCCCAGATTTCATCCTCCAAAAATGTGGCACATAGTCAACCCATTTTTTCAGAATTTATAGTCAATTTGATCTCTTTTTTAAGAATTACAGTCCATTTGCTAGGTTGAGTGGACAAATAATGTAGCGTCCATGCGTCTCATTTATTTTTTTCCTAAAAAATTACAGGCCATTTACACTTTCTCGAAATACACGATTTTGCTGGGCTAATTCTAATTATAATGTTGGGTTGGGCGCATCAATGTTATCAAAAAATAAACAGGGGCTGAGCATTATGTTATAAATATATTTAAATAATAAGTGATTTATTATTACATTGTTTCTTAAATCTTACCAAGCTTTTGTAAACAATCACTAGGATTTTCGTTGCCAAAGAAATCCAGCATTTCATTGTTAAGAAATTATTTTATAAGTTAATAAGATGTGGGATATTGTTTTCTTACATACGTATGTATCTGTTAAATATATGATGACAATAATAATAATATATAATAATATATGAAATAATTTAGATATATATAATATAGTTAGAAGGGAAACATAAGTTGGACGAGGCGTTCCTATTCTTATCTTTACCTAATATTAAAGGGAGGATTGTTTCTCCACTTTTTTTGGTTTGCTATGGGACTCACATGTTTTTTCGTCCGTCGTGCAATTAATGTTTATTATCATCTGTCACAAATCCTCTCATGCGAGTTTGCTTTTCGTCCGATGAAAAAATCAAAAAAACAAAGTGCCAAGGTGGGACTCGAACCCACAACCTACAGCTGCAACAACCGCATACATAGCCAGTACGCTAGGGTAACTTCAGTGGACAATTTACAGCGCTGCTGTTAAAGAAAAGAATGGCAGTGGCAAAACACGACAACAGTTAGCAAAAAGTTGTGCATGGAATGGGACCAATCACATAACCTCCCATGAGTTAACAACGTCCCTAGCCACTGTAGTTTTTTTATTTTATTTTTCTAAAAATTGCAGCGAAAGATTTAAACTTTTTAAAGTTTTCACACATTTTTTTAAAAGAAGTGAACAAATTTTGGAATACTAAACTATTTTTGAATTTATGGAAAATTTTGAAAACATGATTATTTTTTTAAAAAAATGAACTAATTTTGAAAAATGTAAACAATTTTTAAGAGTCCGAACATTTATTGAAAAAAGAAAAAAAACCTTGAGTGAGTAAATTGGACTAGCTCGTACTTCTCTCTATTACCTCCATCCATCATTATTAAGCCAGGTACAATGAGTACGTCCGTTATTTTTGGTTCGTTCGATAAAAATGCTTGATTTATTCTGTCCAACAGATCGTTATAGAGCACCAGCCAATGCATGTGATGCGTTTTCTTTCCTCCAATTGGTGCATTGTTTCCGGGCCAATTATCCCACGTGGGAGCTAAAATGTAATGTACATGGAAATTGCTTCTTCACGTGGTTACTGACTACAGTTAGATGCATTTAATCTTCACACGAGGTTGTCTCTTGGCCGTAGAGTTTTGGCCCTCGGGCGCTTTAAATCGAGATGAGAGGGTTTGTTTAGTTATCAAATTAAATAACCGCTTCTCATTTTTTACACTAAAGTTCATTAGTTTATATATGTTTGCAAGTTATATGGAAAATGAATAAGCCGCTCCATGAATTTTCTCTCCCGCTGCATCCTCCATCAATTTTGTCTCCCGTTGCAACACACGGGCACATGCGCTAGTATAGTAAAATAGAACGAACCCGTTTTCTTCAAAGAATACATAAGTTGGTCTGCTGATGTTTCAGGAAAAATAAAACCTCGGATGGGAGATCCATAGGCTAGTCGATACATGACGGCCCTCAAGAAAATACAAACCGGCATGTCGTGGGTTGTGCATGTTAAAAAATAAAGCCTAGATGGGGCAGCCCACAACCTAGCTGATAGTTGCTGCCCCGGTGATAATAAATGATACCTGCCAGCTCCCTGACTTCATTGTAAATTTATCTCCTTTAGTAACTACGTTGAAGCACCTAAGAAAATGTAACTATGTTGACAAACCCGTGGGCCCCAACGTAAGGAAGTATTTTTTTGATGTGGCACTTGCTTGCGTACGGGCATAGACCTAGTGTGTCCTCACTGTCCGCCTCTCCACGTACAGTCCTCTCCAGATTCCTCTCGTTTGTTGAGCATGTTCACAATAGCAGACAGTGGCACCGCGGCGAGCGCACAAAGGTGCAGTGCCTTATTTGTACCGAACCTACTGAACTGGCCTAGTGGCCAAGTGACACTACCTGACCGTTGTTCCACCCGAGTTCGATTCCACCTGATGCAGGGAAAATATCTCCAAATTTTTTGCCTCTCCCATTATTGACATGTGGGTCCCCATTGTCATCTACGCACACCACGTCCAACACTTGCGAAAACTTCGTCCCTCATTTGCTTTATTTTTCGCACACTAGACATTGTGTGGGCACTTTGAAAATAGCATATCTTTTTGACTGTGCATCATATGAAGATGTGCTATGCATGAATGTTGAGCAGCATGATGTTAACTGGCTGGTAGTTCCATTTACGACCATGAATAAAACTTCCAACATGATGTTATCCCTGTTTGAAAAGGCCGTGTTAATATAAATGCTCTGCCTCTGAAAGTTGCAGTTTCTTATCTAAAACTGAACTTGCAGTTTCTTACCTAAAACTGAAACTTGCAGTTTCTTTACTGAGAATCACATTGTCTGCACTTTTATACTCCTATGAAACTACATTTTCTTAAGTGCTAAAGATAGATCTCTAGAATTCATAAAATACTTCATGCTCAATACTACACATCTGAAATTCAAAAGACATTCATATCTGAAAGTACTCTCAAAATACATAACACAAAACACAATTCACAACCTACAAATACTGACAACCCTAAGCTCCTCCCAACAATTCAAAACCTGCTCAACTATTGGGCTGGGGGCAGTCCCCTCCTATTCCTCAGCGGTAAACAACCGCCCCGTGAGACGATGTGAACGGCAAGGGAGAGGATGGCGGGGAAGCATCGTCGAGCCAACTGCTTTTCTCCTCTTGCAATTGGGTTCGGTCGAAGAAGACTCCACCGGCTCGCTCTGGCACGGCACCCTCACAAACGGCGCCCTGTAGATGCTCGATCCTTCAATCTCTGGTGGATGCTCCATCTAGGATCGATACTCCCACCACCACTGCCTCATGATCAGATTCGATGAATCTATTTGCTCCATGGCCCAGAGCAGCAGCTCTATGTACTCCGGCGTGACTCCCTTTGGGAGTATCGCCGCCTTTTTGCTCTGTTGCAGATATTTGGCCATGGATGTCGTCGTCCCCGCTAGTTGGTCCTTCTTGTCAAACCAAGACTATATCCATCATAGCTAGCTTCACAGGGTCATCATCTATGATCCTCATGTATTAGTTGTACTCCTCCATCGATCTAGTTCTCCACAACACCTTCACTCACCGGCAGTGGTTTTTGAATGGAAGAGGAGAGGAGAGGCGCTGGTTTTGGATTAGAATGGGAGAGGAGCGGTGCTGGATTTAGATTGGAACATGAGAGGAGTGGCGGTGGTTTAAGAGGAGAGGAGTCGCGCTGGTCTTGGAAGTATTTTTTTTGTTTTGCGTATTTTGGGTCAAAGTTTAAACAGGTACTGTCTTTGAAAAGAAAAATGTGAATGCATGTCACCAAGAATTGTATCATTTGGTTTGTACCTGAATGTACTTTCAAATTATATTATTTTTGCAACATATAATATATATTTTATTTGTGAAAATCATGGTCAATTATGACCCATAATAAAATGGATACTAGTTAATGTGGGGTCGCTTTCTTAATTGAAGGGTAAATTGATTTTGATTTTGATCCAGTCACAATGCACGGGCCCTCTCTTCCAATCCTAAATCGCTGCCACACACCCCTCTCCATCTTCTCCATTGCAAAACCACCTCCTCTCCTCTCCATCATCTCCATTCCAAAACCACCGTCTCGCCTCTCCCTCTTCTCCATTGCAAAACCACCCCTATCCTCTCCATCTTCTCAATTTGCAAAACCACCGTCTCGCCTCTCCCTCTTCTCTATTGCAAGACCACCGTCTCTCCTCCCATATTCCTAAGCTAGCACCGGACCTCTCAGAAGAGCATATATGGAGAGGATGCAGCAGCGAATCCGGCAGATCGCCGGTGATGACCAGGAAAAGTTAGCCAGGTTGAAAGGAGATCCTTACCTTGTTTGACAATGAGTGGGAGATTTCGAGGACGGCGAGGGTCATGTGGCAATGTATGTGAAAGAGCGAGACAGACATGATGAAGGCGGCGATGTAGTCCTCCGCGACAGGCACGACGCAGTCCTTCGAGTTCATCAAGTATCTCCTGTGGGCGATGGAGCACACAGATTTGCCCGCGGCGAAAGTCAGGCACAGGTGGTGGGCGTACAGGTCGAAGGTCGAGCATCTAGAGGATAACGAATCGATTGAGTATGGTGTGTCGTTCTTGAGGGTGCAGAGCCAGTCGGAGCCATAGGAGTATTCGTTCTCCCACCGCAAGAGGAGGCCGGATGGCACGACATCGCTTCCCCGCCGTTCTCCACAGTTCCCTTGACGCTTTGCCTCATTTTGACTACAGCGGTAGGGTTTAAGGTAAGCTTCGCACTAACCTAATCTTCCATCTGCTCATGCTTAGAATCAGTGTGACAGCTAATGAAAATCAGGCTCACAATTAGTCTCCGAGTACTACGCCAATCACCCTAAAATAGCTCTGGACCTTTGGGTCAAAGTTGTGACACTGTGTACAAATAACGAAAAATAGATTGGTGCTTCTTTCAGAAAATAGTACTCCCTAGAAAACTGCCAATTTAAGCTACTAGTATTTGGTTAGAGGATTTGCTGCTGAGAAAGATCCATCCGCAGAGAGTGCCACACATCCCACTGGTGGTGGTGGATGCCAATGCATACATGAAGCATCATTGGTATCGGTAATTTTTACTTGGCACACCTCGCACTCTGCATATATGCCGGTTCCATCTGTACATTTGAGCAGTTCCACCAAAATGCAGCTGAATAACCCTATTTGCACAGGTAATGAAAAAGTGTGATTACATTATAGCAGCACTAGTTTATTAAACATACACTAATAAATAGAAGAAAATATTGCGAAAGTATCATAGTATGCCATGGTGCGAGGGTGAGATGGGTCCTGCGATGCCTCATATGGTAGGCCTCATATTGGAAATTGACCCAAGTCTCCCCGATACACCTTCTACCTGTGATGAACATCAGTGTACAACGGTAGTATAACGAGGGGCCCTGAGACATTCCAATCTCTATTTTTGTGCAGATCAACTAAAATTAAGCACCCCAGTTTGCAGAAACGCTTAAACATTAACAATGGGACTAGCTGATGAAACATATACTAACAAAGAGAAGCATTTTCTTTATCTACATTGGAAATGAAATGATAGAGAGGACACTCGCTCTATTTTAACTGTATTATTACTTCATTTTATCAGTGGCACTAGGGTCGAACAGGTGGCAAACAAGGTGTACCATGCATCGCAAGGATGGAGGCCGAGGGTGCTTAGATTGGGATGTTGAAGCTGGGTCTTTCAGTCCCTATCTTCCCCCCTGATGTTTCTGTGGTGGCATTTGGGTTGTAATCCAAACCTGGTCAAGCTGGTGCTGCGTCACCCTACCTGCCTAGCTTATATGGCGAACTTGTCTCCTGCTAGTACTCAGTCCATTCAAGTAGAAGTAGCATAACTGCCCATTTATACTGAGATGTTGTCGGAAAATAGTTCTCTATGGTTGGGTTACTTTAAAGAAATCGGAGGAAACCCCCTCTTTAAATATATATAAAAAATCAGCGGCACTAGAGGTGCCAAAACATTGCCTCAAATTAATAGTGCCACGAGATTGAGGTGCAAAATAATAACATTACTGCTTTATCATGGCACTACCAAAACAGTAGCACAAGAGCAGACTCAACATGCAGGATGTTTGGCAAAGGGTCAGACCAAAAAGGAACATACCTCGTGATGGGAAGCATATCTATAGTCAACGCCATCGTAGAAGGGATGACACCAGTCACCAACATGGACGATTCAATTTATGGGACCTTTTGGTGCAATTCACCAAAAATGAAGCAATGTCCCATGAGCTAGCAGCTTTTTCTTCATTTTTTTAAAGAAAAGGGCTCCAGCCCCGGTTCCATTTCCATCAGAAAATGAAACCAATAGAGCTTCTTCTTCATTAGTTGCAATAAAATTGAGCAACATCAAGGTTGGTTGTGAAGCTCCTGGAATGTTCAACTATAATTTGGATATAATTTGTGTAGTTCAACTAAGATCAAGCGTGAAATGTATATATCTATTTGCACAAAAAAGGTGGAAAGAAGGGTGACTAACAAGTGATGAAACATACATCAAATGAAAGGAAACATGTTCCTTACCTGAATGGTGATCCTACAAGGGCAGTAGCAATTTCTAAAGCAGCAGCATTGCTAGATATTAGTGTGGGTATTAGGATTAACTATGAGAACCATTAAATACAACATTACTTTAATGGTGGCATTGCTTCATTTTACTAGCAACATTATATTAACACCTGCTACAGAGTTGGTGTTTGGGCACGGGAGAGTAGGCGGACCAAGATAGTTGCATTTCTAACGAAAAGAAGCAACTTATCTAAATGGGAAATTCAGCAGGACATGAAAAAAAGTGCCATAGATTCATATTACTTGAGGCATTAAATTGGAAACAACATTGGTTTAACATTTCCTTACTTTTAATAGTGCGACTGCTACATTTTACCAGTGGCATTACATAAGAGTGGCTCGGGGCAACAAACATTAGAACAGGATATATGGGTTGGTCCCATTTATGTTCGGTATAGCCACCTTATACTGTGTGAGGCTAGCAAATCTAGTGTTGGACATACTCTATTGACTTGCCCCCAGTCCCCACTTTCTTTCCTTTTTCAACCAATAGACCAGGTTTATATTGAGTTTGTACTGCGTTTCCCTTTATTTCCCTATTAGACCAAGAGACCAGTTGGATAGCTAGTCTCTACTACTTTTCGCCCCCATTATTTCCTCTTTGGACGAAGTCCTAGATTCACATAACAAATCTTCCCCCACCCCACCCCCTTTCTTCGTTGTTTGAACCAAATAGTACTAGATTCGAGTGCATGAACTAGTTTTACCTCTTAACAGTAAAAATTTAGGTGCCTTTCGAACTACCAATCGATCCTATCTATGAGGGTGCCTGAGAAATAGTAAAAGGTACAAATGTAGTGACGTCAGGAGCTCGGGAAGTAGAGCAAGTCCGGTTTTGAAGGAAGTTATACCTGAGGGTCGCCGGGATGTCACTAGGTGGGTGGCGGGAGGCCGGATCTGCCCACACTACAACAGCGAAGAAGAAGGGGTTGGAGGCCCTCCCTAGCCAGCGGTTCTTGGGAGAGAAGGACAAGGCACACTGATCGGGATGCACCAGCAGTGGGTAAGAGCCGTCGCTGAGGATGACCGCGTGAACATTGCACCTTATCACCTTCCCCGGCGGAGAGGATCCTGCTGGATCTGTGACCATCGGTGAGTAGAGAGAGAGAGTGTGGCCACAACTGTCGTGGTTAGAACTGGAGAGGATGAGACAGTGTGAAGAGAGCAACACTAGCAAGCAAGCGCGGAGGCTCCTGCCTATATAGTGGAGTAGTTTTCTTTTGTCTACCGGAGCCGGCTTGACCACATCAATGACTGTCGAGAATTCTTCATGCACGTGCCCCGGAGGCGCAGTTGTCGTCATTTTGATCTGAAGCACCGATGATGCGGAGGATCCTGTGGACATGACCATGTCAAGAGTTCGTTTGGCAAGTGACACATGCGACATCTACTTCACATACATAAAGGTGAATCATCTCCTTTACACGTGCCCACTTGACCCCTTTGAGGATGGTATACTACTTGATGCTCCACTCATGTGCATGCATAGGTATTGTCGGAACACTACGGACGATGAGGAGGAGTGCGAGCACAAGTGTACAATTACACCATCCGCAAGGGAAGCGTGGAAGCGAAGACGGAAGAAGACGGAGCTGCAAAGTCTACAGCGGCCGGACGTCCGATGTGCCACCGGACGTCCGACACTCTACAGTGCCCATACAACCGATGACCATCGGACGTCCGACAAGTATCAGCCACCAGATGACCGGCATCGTCCAGAAATCCTGCCCCGCCTCAACCGAGCCGAAACGTCAGAAGTCCGGCCTCCTCCGGACGACCGGACCCCCGCGAGCGACCGAAAGTCCGACCCTGACCGGACGTCCGACACTGCCTGTGTGCAGCTGGGCCTTTGGCCTTGTATCCCTCTCGCACTTACCCCTTCGTGGCTTAGAATATAAATAGACCACCACCTCCTTTCTAGGGTTAGCGTTGTGTTAGCTCATATGTGAGATAGAGCTTCGCTCATCCATCCGGACCTACTCCGTTGTGAGGGACCGACACCTCTTCGGAGAAGATCCACGTTGGATTCAAGACTCCCTCTTGGGTGCCCCTTCAAGACCTCCTCATGGAGATGAACTTTACCTTGTATCTTTCCTTTTGTTTTTCAGGTACCTTGTGGATCTTGTGTGTTTGATTGTCTAGTGGATGTGTGATTGAGCATGTTCTTGAGTCATTCCCCTTGTGTTTTCTCTCCGTTCTTCCCCGTGTTCTTCGTGTTCTTAGTTGGATCCGCTCCTTTCATGAAAGATCGGACGTATAGGGTTCCACCCTACAACATCTTGGTATCATGAGCCACGTTGATCACGATTTTGGAGCCTCCCCTCTTCGTTTTCTAGCCTAATTTTGTTATGTTCTTCCCTAAGTTCGAAAGTCCCCACCAAAAATAGCCCCAATTTTTTTTGTGATTTGTTGGTTTGAGGAAGTTTTGTTGATTTTGATCCATGGATTTGCTTGGTTTCAAGTGGATCTAGCATCTCCCCAAGTTTCCCCATTGAGGGAGTCCTGGATTAGGGGGTCTCCGGACAGCTTGTAACGTCCTCGATGCGGCTATATCTCCTACGTGTCGAAGCACGACTTAGAGGCATAACCGCATTGAAAGCAATGTCGCAAGTGAGGTAATCTTCACAACAACCCATGTAAATAAATAAAGGGGAAAGGTACATAGTTGGCTTACACTCGCCATGTCACACAAATACATAAATAAGACATTACATTCATCCAATACACTCATGGTCCGACTACGGTACCAAAATAAAGATCAACCCCCAAATGCGACAAGGTCCCCGATCGCCCCAACTGGGCACCACTACTGATCATCTGGGAAAGACACATAGTAACGGCGAGAGTCTTCATCGAACTCCCACTTGAGCTCGGTCATGTCATCTGGAACGGTATCATCGGTCCCTGCATCTGGTTTTGGAAGTAAATTGTGAGTCACGGGGACTCAGCAATCTCACACCCTCGCGATCAAGACTATTTAAGCTTATAGGTAAGGAAAGGTATGATCTGGAGCTGCAGCAAGCGAGTAGCATGTTTGGTGGCTATCCTATTCACAAAAGAGAGCGAGAAGAGAAGGCAAAAGCACGGTCGAACAACTATGATCAAGAAGTGATCCTAGAACAACCTACGTCAAGCATTACTCCAACACTGTGTTCACTTCCCGGACTCAGCCGAGAAGAGACCAACATGGTAACACACGCGGTTGGTGCATTTTAATTAAGTTAAGTTCCATGTTATCTACAACCGGACATCAACAAATTCCCATCTGCCCATAACCGCGGACACGGCTTTCGTAAGTTCAAATCCCTGCAGGGGAGTCCCAACTTAGCCCATCACAAGCTCTCACGGTCAACGAAGGATATTCCTTCTCCCAAGACAATCCGATCAGACTCGGCATCCCGGTTACAAGACATCCTCGACAATGATAAAACAAGTCCAGCAGCACCGCCCGAATGTGCCGACAAATCCTGATAGGAGCTGCACATATCTCGTTCTCAGGCACACTCAGACTGTCCAAACTTCCGGTAGGCCAGCCCAGAGTTGCCCCTGGTGGCCACCGGCGGCTGAGGAGGTGGACCAACACTCAAAGATGACCCTTGGGCTCCGGAAACCCAAGGAAAAAAGGCTAGGTGGCAAATGGTAAAACCAAGGTTGGGCATTGCTGGAGGAGTTTTATTCAAATCGAACTGTCAAGGGGTTCCCATTATAACCCAACCGTGTAAGGAACGCAAAATCCAGGAACATAACACCGATATGACGGAAACTAGGGCGGCAAGAGTGGAACAAAACACCAGGCATAAGGCCGAGCCTTCCACCCTTTACCAGGTATATAGGTGCATTAATATAAACAAGATAATATGGTGATATCCCAACAATAAACATGTTCCAATAAGGAACGATCTCCAATCTTCACCTGCAACTACCAACGCTATAAGAGGGGCTGAGCAAAGCGGTAACATAGCCAAAGAACGGTTTGCTAGTGTTGGAAATATGCCCTAGAGGCAATAATAAATTAGTTATTATTATATTTCCTTGTTCATGATAATCGTTTATTATCCATGCTATAATTGTATTGATAGGAAACTCAGATACATGTGTGGATACATAGACAACACCATGTCCCTAGTAAGCCTCTAGTTACTAGCTCGTTGATCAATAGATGGTTACGGTTTCCTGACCATGGACATTGGATGTCATTGATAACGGGATCACATCATTAGGAGAATGATGTGATGGACAAGACCCAATCCTAAGCCTAGCACAAAGATCGTGTAGTTCGTATGCTAAAGCTTTTCTAATGTCAAGTATCATTTCCTTAGACCATGAGATTGTGCAACTCCCGGATACCGTAGGAATGCTTTGGGTGTACCAAACGTCACAACGTAACTGGGTGACTATAAAGGTGCACTACAGGTATCTCCGAAAGTGTCTGTTGGGTTAGGACGAATCGAGACTGGGATTTGTCACTCCGTGTAAGCGGAGAGGTATCTCTGGGCCCACTCGGTAGGACATCATCATAATGTGCACAATGTGATCAAGGAGTTGATCACGGGATGATGTGTTACGGAACGAGTAAAGAGACTTGCCGGTAACGAGATTGAACAAGGTATCGGGATACCGACAATCGAATCTCGGGCAAGTATCCTACCGCTAGACAAAGGGAATTGTATACGGGATTGATTAAGTCCTTGACATCGTGGTTCATCCGATGAGATCATCGTGGAACATGTGGGAGCCAACATGGGTATCCAGATCCCGCTGTTGGTTATTGACCGGAGAGTCATCTCGGTCATGTCTGCATGTCTCCCGAACCCGTAGGGTCTACACACTTAAGGTTCGGTGACACTAGGGTTATAGAGATATAAGTATGCGGTAACCCGAAAGTTGTTCCGAGTCCCGGATGAGATCCCGGACGTCACGAGGAGTTCCGGAATGGTCCGGAGGTAAAGATATATATATAGGAAGTGCTATTTCGGCCATCGGGACAAGTTTCGGGGTCACCGGTATTATACCGGGACCATCGGAAGGGTCCCGGGGGTCCACCGGGTGGGGCCACCTGCCCCGGGAGGCCACATGGGCTGTAGGGGGTGCGCCTTGGCCTATATGGGTCAAGGGCACCAGCCCCAAGAGGCCCATGCGCCAAGAGAAGAGAAAAAGGGGAGAGTCCTAAAGGGGGAAGGCACCTCCAAGGTGCCTTGGGGAGGATGGACTCCTCCCCCCCTTGGCCGCACCCTTCCTTGGAGGAAGGGGCAAGGCTGCGCCCTCCCCCTCTCCCTTGGCCCTATATATAGTGGGGGAAAGGGAGGGCTACCAAAAACCTAAGCCCTGGCGCCTCCCTCTCCCTCCCATGACACATCTCCCTCCTCCCGCAGCGCTTGGCGAAGCCCTGTTGGAATCCCGCTACTTCCACCACCACGCCGTCGTGCTGTTGGATCTCCATCAACCTCTCCTTCCCCCTTGCTGGATCAAGAAGGAGGACACGTCGCTGCTCCGTACGTGTGTTGAACGCGGAGGTGCCGTCCGTTCGGCGCTAGGATCATCGATGATTTGGATCACGACGAGTACGACTCCATCAACCCCGTTCTCTTGAACGCTTCCGTGCGCGATCTACAAGGGTATGTAGATCCACTCCTCCCTCGTTGCTAGATGACTCCATAGATAGATCTTGGTGACACGTAGGAAAATTTTGAATTTATGCTACGTTCCCCAACAGTGGCATCATGAGCTAGGTCTATGAGTAGTTTCTATGCACGAGTAGAACACAAAGTAGTTGTGGGCGTTGATTTTGTTCAATATGCTTGTCGTTACTAGTCTTATCTTGATTCGGCGGCATCGTGGGATGAAGCGGCCCGGACCGACCTTACACGTACTCTTACGTGAGACTGGTTCCACCGACTGACATGCACTAGTTGCATAAGGTGGTTAGCGGGTGTCTGTCTCTCCCACTTTAGTCGGATCGGATTCGATGAAAAGGGTCCTTATGAAGGGTAAATAGCAATTGGCATATCACGTTGTGGTTTTTGCGTAGGTAAGAAACGTTCTTGCTAGAAATCCATAGCAGCCACGTAAAACATGCAAACAACAATTAGAGGACGTCTAACTTGTTTTTGCAGGGTATGCTATGTGATGTGATATGGCCAAAAGGATGTGAGGAATGATATATGTGATGTATGAGATTGATCATGTTCTTGTAATAGGAATCACGACTTGCATGTCGATGAGTATGACAACCGGCAGGAGCCATAGGAGTTGTATTTTTTTATTTATGACCTGCGTGTCAACATAAACGCCATGTAATTACTTTACTTTATTGCTAACCGTTAGCTGTAGTAGAAGTAATAGTTGGCGAGACAACTTCATAAAGACACGATGATGGAGATCATGGTGTCATGCCGGTGACGATGATGATCATGGAGCCCCGAAGATGGAGATCTAGAGGAGCAAAGTGATGATGGCCATATCATGTCACTATTTGATTGCATGTGATGTTTATCATGTTTATACATCTTATTTCCTTAGAACGATGGTAGTAAATAAGATGATCCCTCATTACAATTTCAAGAATGTGTTCTCCCCTAACTGTGCATCATTGCTAAAGTTCGTCGTTTCGAAGCACCACGTGATGATCAGGTGTGATAGATCCTTACGTTCACATACAACGGGTGTAAGACAGTTTTACACATGCAAAACACTTAGGGTTAACTTGACGAGCCTAGCATGTACAGACATGGCCTAGGAACACAAGAGACCGAAAGGTCGAGCATGAGTCGTATGGTAGATACGATCAACATGAAGATGTTCACCGATGATGACTAGTCCGTCTCACGTGATGATCGGACACGGCCTAGTTGACTCGGATCATGTAATCACTTAGATGACTAGAGGGATGTCTATCTGAGTGGGAGTTCATAAGATGAACTTAATTATCCTGGACAGTCAAAAGATCTTTGCAAATTATGTCGTAGCTCGCGCTTCAGTTCTACTGTTTAGATATGTTCCTAGAGAAAATTTAGTTGAAAGTTGATAGTAGCAATTATGCGGACTAGGTCCGTAAACTGAGGATTGTCCTCATTGCTGCACAGAAGGCTTATGTCCTTAATGCACCGCTTGGTGTGCTGAACCTCGAGCGTCGTCTGTAGATGTTACGAAACATCTGACATACACGTTTTGATGACTACATGATAGTTCAGTGCGTAATGCTAAATGGTTTGGGATTGAGGCACCAAAGACGTTTTTGAAACATCGCAGAACATATGAGATGTTCCAAGGACTGAAATTGGGATTTCAGGCTCGTGCCCACGTCAAGAGGTATGAGACCTCCGATGATTTTCTTAGCCTACAAACTAAGGGAGAAAAGCTCAATTGTTGAGCTTGTGCTCAGATTGTCTGAGTACAACAATCATTTGAATCGAGTGGGAGTTGATCTTCCAGATGAGATAGTGATGTTTCTCCGAAGTCATTACCACCAAGCTGCTAGAGCTTCGTGATGAACTATGATATATCAGGGACATATATGATGATCCTTGAGATATTCGTGATGTTTGACACCGCGAAAGAAGAAATCAAGAAGGAGCATCAATTGTTGATGGTTGGTGAAACCACTAGTTTCAAGAAGGTCAAGGGAACAAAGGGATACTTCATGAAACGGCAATTCAGCTGCTGCTCTAGTGAAGAAACCCAAGGTTGAACCCAAACCCGAGACTGAGTCCTTCTATAATAAGGGGAACAGCCACTGGAGCAGAATTACCCTAGATACTTGGTAGATGAGAAGGCTGGCAAGGTCGATAGAAGTATATTGGATATACATTGTGTTAATGTGTACTTTACTAGTACTCCTAGTAGCACCAGGGTATTAGATACCGGTTCAGTTGCTAAGTGTTAGTAACTCGAAACAAAAGGCTACGGGATAAACGGAGACTAGCTAAAGGTGAGCTGACGATATGTGTTGGAAGTGTTTCCAGGGTTGATATGATCAAGCATCGCACGCTCCCTCTACCATCGAGATTGGTATTAAAACCTAAATAATTGTTATTTGGTGTTTGCGTTGAGCATAGACATGATTGGATTATGTCTATCGCAATACGGTTATTCATTTAAAGAGAATAATGGTTACTCTGTTTATTTGAATAATACCTTCAATGGTCTTGCACCTAAAATGAATGGTTCATTGAATCTCGATCGTAGTGATACACATGTTCATGCCAAAAGATAGTAATGATAGTACCACCTACTTGTGGCACTGCCACGTAAGTCATATCGGTATAAAACGCATGAAGAAGCTCCATGTTGATGGTTCTTTGGGCTCACTCGTTTTTGAAAAGTTTGAGGCATGCGAACCATGTCTATTGGTGTATATGCATGAAGAAACTCCATGCAAATGGACCGTTTGGACTCACTTGATTTTGAATCACTTGAGATATGCAAATCATACCACATGGGCAAGATGACTGAAAGCCTCGTTTTCAATAAAATGGAACTAGAAAGCAACTTGTTGGAAGTAATACATTTTGATGTGTGCAGACCAATGAGTGCTGAGGCGTGTAGTGGATATCGTTATGTTCTTACTTCACAGATGATTTGAGTAGATGTTGAGTACATTTATTTGATAAATCACGAGTCTGAATTATTGAAAGGTTCAAGTAATTTCAGGGTGAAGTTGAAAGATCGTCGTGACAAGAGGATAAAATATCTATGATATGATCATAGAGATGAATATCTAAATTATGAGTTTGGCACAGAATTAAGACATTGTGGAAATTGTTTCACAACTAATACAGCCTGGAACACCATAGTGTGATGGTGTGTCCGAACATCATAACTGCACCCTATTAGATGTGATGCATACCATGATGTCTCTTATCGAATTACCACGATAGTTTATGGGTTAGGCATTAGAGACAACCACATTCACTTTAAATTGGGCACCACGTAATTCCGATGAGATGACACCGTATGAACTATGGTTTAGAGAAACCTAAGCTGTCATTTCTTAGAAGTTTGGGGCAGCGACGCTTATGTGGAAAAGTTTCAGGCTGATAAGCTCGAACCTGAAGCGGATAAATGCATCTTCATAGGACACCCAAAACAGTTGGGTATACCTCCTGTCTCAGATTCTAAAGCAATAAGGGATTGTTTCTAGAATCGGGTCCTTTCTCGAGGAAAAGTTTCTCTCGAAATAATTGAGTGGGAGGATGGTGGAGACTTGATGAGGTTATTGAACCGTCTCTTCAACTAGTGTGTGGCAGGGCACAGGGAGTTGTTCCTGTGGCACCTACACCAATTGAAGTGGAAGCTTATGATAGTGATCATGAAACTTCAGATCAAGTCACTACCTAATCTCGTGGGATGACAAGGATGTGTACTACTTCAGAGTGGTACATAATCCTGTCTTGGAAGTCATGTTGCTAGACAATAATGAACCTACGAGCTATGGAGAAGCGATGGTGGGCCCGGATTCCGATAAATGGCTCGAAGCCATAAAATCCGAGATAGGATCCATGTATGAAAACAAAGTGTAGACTTTGGAAGAACTACTTGATGGTCGTAAGGCTGTTAGGTACATATGGATTTTAAAAAGGAAGATGGACAATGATGGTAAGTATCACCATTAAAAAGGCTCGACTTGTCGTTAAGATGTTTTCCGACAAGTTCAAGGGGTTGACTACGATGAGACTTTCTCACTCATAGCGATGCTAAGAGTCTGTTGGAATTATATTAGCAATTACTGCATTATTTATGAAATCTTGCAGATAGGATGTCAAAAACATTGTTTCCTCGACGATTTTCTTGAGGAAAGGTTGTATGTGATACAACCGGAAGGTTTTGTCAATCCTGAAAGATGCTAATAAGTATGCAAAGCTCCAGCAATCCTTCTAAGGACTGGAGTAAGCATCTCGGAGTTGGAATGTATGCTTTGATGAGATGATCAAAGATTTTGGGTTTATACAAAGTTTATGAGAAACTTGTATTTCCAAAGAAGTGAGTGGGAGCACTATAGAATTTCTGATGAGTATATGTTATGGATCAGAAATGATGTCGAATTTCTGGAAAGCATATAGGGTTATTTGGAAAGTGTTTTTCAATGGAAAGCCTGGATTAAGCTACTTGAACATTGAGCATCAAGATCTATAAGGATAGATCAAAACACTTAATGGTACTTTCAAATGAGCACATACCTTGACATGATCTTGAAGGTGTTCAAGATGGATCAGTCAAAGAAGGAGTTCTTGCCTGAGTTGTAAGGTATGAAGTTAAGACTTAAAGCTCGACCACGGCAGAATAGAGAGAAAGGACGAAGGTCGTCCCCTATGCTTAAGACATAGGCTCTACAGTATGCTATGCTGTGTACTGCACCTGAAGTGTGCCTTGCCATGAGTCAGTCAAGGGGTACAAGAGTGATCCAAGAATGGATCACAGTACAGCGGTCAAAGTTATCCTTAGTAACTAGTGGACTAAGGAATTTTCTCGGTTATGGAGGTGATGAAGAGTTCGACGTAAAGAGTTACGACGATGCAAGCTTAACACCTATCTGGATAGCTCTGAGTAGAGATACCGGATACATATAATGGAGCAACAATTTAGAATAACTCCAAGTAGAACAGTTATTTGAAATGGCTCCAAATAGAGCGTGGTAGCTGCATCTAGAAGATGACATAAAGATTTGTAAAGCACACACGGATCTGAAAGGTTCAGACCCGTTGACTAAAACCTCTCTCACAAGCAACATGATCAAACCTAGAACTCATTGAGTGTTAATCACATAGTGATGTGAACTAGATTATTGACTCTAGTAAACTCTTTGGATGTTGGTTACATGGCGATGTGACCTGTGAGTGTTAATCACATGGCGATGTGAACTAGATTATTGACTCTAGTGCAAGTGGGAGACTGTTGGAAATATGCCCTAGAGGCAGTAATAAATTAGTTATTATTATATTTCCTTGTTCATGATAATCGTTTATTATCCATGCTATAATTGTATTGATAGGAAACTCAGATACATGTGTGGATACATAGACAACACCATGTCCCTAGTAAGCCTCTAGTTGACTATCTCGTTGATCAATAGATGGTTACGGTTTCCTGACCATGGACATTGGATGTCATTGATAACGGGATCACATCATTAGGAGAATGATGTGATGGACAAGACCCAATCCTAAGCCTAGCACAAAGATCGTGTAGTTCGTATGCTAAAGCTTTTCTAATGTCAAGTATCATTTCCTTAGACCATGAGATTGTGCAACTCCCGGATACCGTAGGAATGCTTTGGGTGTACCAAACGTCACAACGTAACTGGGTGACTATAAAGGTGCACTACAGGTATCTCCGAAAGTGTCTGTTGGGTTAGCACGAATCGAGACTGGGATTTGTCACTCCGTGTAAGCGGAGAGGTATCTCTAGGCCCACTCGCTAGGACATCATCATAATGTGCACAATGTGATCAAGGAGTTGATCACGGGATGATGTGTTACGGAACAAGTAAAGAGACTTGCCGGTAACGAGATTGAACAAGGTATCGGGATACCGACGATCGAATCTCGGGCAAGTATCGTACCGCTAGACAAAGGGAATTTTATACGGGATTGATTAAGTCCTTGACATCGTGGTTCATCCGATGAGATCATCGTGGAACATGTGGGAGCCAACATGGGTATCCAGATCCCGCTGTTGGTTATTGACCGGAGAGTCATCTCGGTCATGTCTGCATGTCTCCCGAACCCGTAGGGTCTACACACTTGAGGTTCGGTGACGTAGGGTTATAGAGATATAAGTATGCGGTAACCCGAAAGTTTCTCGGAGTCCCGGATGAGATGCGGGACGTCACGAGGAGTTCCGGAATGGTCCGGAGGTAAAGATTTGTATATAGGAAGTGCTATTTCGGCCATCGGGACAAGTTTCGGGGTCACCGGTATTGTACCGGGACTACCGGAAGGGTCCCGGGGGTCCACCGGGTGGGGCCACCTGCCCCGGGGGGCCACATGGGCTGTAGGGGGTGCGCCTTGGCCTATATGGGTCAAGGGCACCAGCCCCAAGAGGCCCATGTGCCAAGAGAAGAGAAAAAGGGGAGAGTCCTAAAGGGGGAAGGCACCTCCAAGGTGCCTTGGGGAGGATGGACCCCTCCCCCCTTGGCCGCACCCTTCCTTGGAGGAAGGGGCAAGGCTGCGCCCTCCCCCTCTCCCTTGGCCCTATATATAGTGGGGGAAAGGGAGGGAAACCAAAAACCTAAGCCCTGGCGCCTCCCTCTCCCTCCCATGACACATCTCCCTCCTCCCGCAGCGCTTGGCGAAGCCCTGTTGGAATCCCGCTACTTCCACCACCACGCCGTCGTGCTGCTGGATCTCCATCAACCTCTCCTTCCCCCTTGCTGGATCAAGAAGGAGGACACGTCGCTGCTCCGTACGTGTGTTTAACGCGGAGGTGCCGTCCGTTCGGCGCTAGGATCATCGGTGATTTGGATCACGACGAGTACGACTCCATCAACCCCGTTCTCTTGAACGCTTCCGCGCGCGATCTACAAGGGTATGTAGATCCACTCCTCCCTTGTTGCTAGATGACTCCATAGATAGATCTTGGTGACACGTAGGAAAATTTTGAATTTATGCTACGTTCCCCAACAGCTAGGACATGGTGGGTTAGAGGTTTGACATGGAAATTTGGGAGGCATGATAAGCAAATGGTAGGTACCGTAGCATAGGCATAGCAAAAGAGCGAGCATATAGCAAGCAAAGATAGACATGATTTCGGGGGTATGGTCATCTTGCCTGCAAAGCTTTCAGAGTAAACTTGATCCTCATAAGAGAACTCAATGGGATCCTCGTTCACGAACTCGTCTCCCGTCCCTACCCAAGCAAGAACAACAAGCAAAAGGAACACAATCAACCACGTGCAATGCTTAAGCAACATGATGCAAACAAGGTATGATATGCGGGATGCGATATGTGATGCATATGCATGATTTGCAAAGGAATGATTGAACCTGGCCTCAACATGTAAATCCAAGAGTGCCACTGGAAAGGTGAGGTGATTTCGGTTGAAGTCGATATAAAGATCACCGGAATCGGATGCACAGTTTGGAAATGGCAAGCAAAACAAATATGGCACCGGTCTGCGATAATCAGCAAGTAGCCATCTAAATGCATCAAGATAAATATGCTACAGCACTCAAACATGGCAAAAAAATAAATGGCAGGGATCCACTCATGAATCTTGACAAAAGATGAACACTGAGCTACGGCTAATTCATCCATTAACATATTCAAACAAGCATGGCAAAAGTGCAAATGATAACAGGTTTCAAACTTAGTGAAATTAACACAAGTCTGGAATTTATCATCCGGAAGCAATCTTTAGAGCATGAAAACTACATGCTACAGGAACTTAAAATGGCAACGCAAGGCATGGCATGAAGCTACTCTAAGCACTTAACAAAAGTTCCTTAGTGTCCTTGAGCCAAAAGGGAACAGAAAATACAATTGCAAGCATGTGAACATAGCAAAAACATAAACAGATTCAGACTTAGTGAAAAACTGGAGCATGCAAAACAGTTAGCGAGTAGGCATGTTTCCGAGCTCGATGCACTCACTACAGAGCATGGCATGACAAACTAAGCATACACCCATGAAGAAGACATGGCATATAAGCTAGACATGTCAAGAACAACAACATAGTATGCACGGATCAATAGCAACATCCTCGGCAAATTCACTAAACATGTCAACAATCTGCCAGGAACATTTTATAGCAAAAGTAGAGCTCGATTGAGATTTTCAGATCTGGGTCGGCACGTTCTTCGAGGATGACCGGAACTCGCCGGAATCAGCGTGGACGGCGGCCGGAGCTGGAGGATGCTCACCGGAGATGGAGGGGAGTCGGACATGGACGAGGTCGGCGCCGGGCGGTGAGGAGGCACTCACCGGCGTGGTCGCCGGCGCCGGGCGGTGGCGGCGTGGATTTGCCGGAACGACGAGGCAGCGGTGGGCGAAGGCGGCGGCCGGCGCCAGAGTAGCAGCGAGGGGCAACACCGGGCGACGGGTGGCACAGACGAGGGAACCGAGCGGCGGCGGCGCGCGGGCCGGGAGGGCCCGATCCGGGTTCTCCGGGCCAGAGGAGAGAGGGCCGATGGGGACACGTGGCGCCCTCCTATTGGTGCGGGGCGGCGGCACGGTTCGTCTGACGGACGACGGACATGTCCGGCCGGCGGTGGAGCAGATTTTTAGGGTTTAGGGGGAGGGGAGACCCGGGATTTCGGAAGGGGACCTATTTCTAGAGCTAGAGGGAGCTAGGAAGCTCCAAATGAGGTGCGGTTTTCGGCCACGCGATCGTGATCGAACATTCTAAACGATGGAGGGGTTTTTTTGCGGGTTTTGGGCCAGTTTGGAAGGGTGTTGGGCTGCAACACACACGAGGCCTTTTCGGTCCCTCGGTTAACCGTTGGAGTATCAAACGAAGTCTGAATGGCACGAAACTTGACAGGCGGTCTACCGGTAGTAAACCAACGCCGCATGACAAGTCTCGGTCCAATCCGGAAACATTTAGCACCCAAACACGAAAAGAGGTAGAAAGGACAAACGGGTGACATAGGAGCGCCAGAATGCAAAACGGGCAACGGGGAAAATGCCCGAATGCATGAGACAAACATGTATGCAAATGCAATGCACATGATGACATGATATGAGATGCATGACAAAGACAACAACACACAGAGACAAAAACCCGACAACAAGGAAATAGAATAACTTAGTGCCAGAAACGGCAAGAGTTGGAGTACAGATAAGGTAAATTACATCCGGGGTGTTACAACACTCCACCAGTACGAAAGGATCTCATCCTGAGATCTAGGACAGTAAAAACTCCGGGTACTCAGAACGGAGGTGGTCCTCGCGTTCCCAGGTGGCTTCACGGTCGGAATGGTGTGACCACTTGACTTTGAGGAATTTGATTGACTTGTTGCGAGTCTTGCGCTCAGTTTCTTCAAGAATAGCAACTGGGTGCTCACGATAAGAAAGGTCTTCTTGGAGATCAATGTCTTCGAAGTTGACGGTGCGGTGAGGTGTCTTTAAGAACTTGCGGAGTTGCGACACGTGAAACACGTCGTGCACGTTTGCAAAGTTGGAGGGAAGCTCAAGTTGATAGTCGAGATCGCCTCTCTTGCTGATGATCTTGAAAGGACCCACGTATCTAGGGGCAAGCTTCCCTCTGATACCGAAGTGACGAGTACCTTTCATTGGAGCGACGCGGAGGTAAACATGGTCTCCGATCTCGAAAGCCAAATCATGATGCTTACTATCATAGTAGCTCTTCTGGCGCGATTGTGTAGCTTTGAGATTATCACGAATGACTTTGCACATCTCTTCTGCCTCTGTGATCAAGTCATTTCCAAGAAGTTGACGTTCACCAATCTCTGACCAGTTAAGAGGAGTACGACACTTCCTGCCATAGAGAATTTCAAATGGGGCCTTGCCCGAACTCGCTTGAAAGCTGTTGTTGTAGGAGAACTCGGCATATGGAAGACAATCTTCCCACTTCATACCGAAAGAGATAATGCAAGCCCTGAGCATATCTTCAAGAATCTGATTGACACGCTCGACTTGGCTACTAGTTTGGGGATGAAAAGCTGTGCTGAAATGGATATTGGTGCCCATGGCCTTCTGAAAAGAATCCCAAAACTTGGAGGTAAAGATGCTGCCACGATATGAAGAAATCAACTGCGGAATGCTGTGCAGAGAGACAATCCGGGAGGTATATAGCTCTGCCAATTGAGCTGCTGTGATGGATTCTTTGATAGGAAGGAAATGAGCCACTTTAGTGAGTTTGTCGATGACAACGAATATAGCATCATTGCCACGCTTGGACTTTGGAAATCCCGTCACGAAGTCCATCTCAGTGTGGTCAAACTTCCATTCTAGAATGGCAAAAGGTTGGAGGAGGCCAGCTGGTCGTTGGTGTTCTGCCTTCACTCTTCTGCAGACATCACATTCATTCACGAACTGAGCAATCTCGCGCTTCATTCGAGTGCACCAATATGACTGCTTGAGGTCATGGTATATCTTTGTACTTCCAGGGTGGATAGAGAGGAGTGAATTGTGAGCTTCGTTCATAATGGCTTTATGAAGGTCACCTTTAGGCACAACAATGCGATCCTCGAAGAATAGAGTATCCTTGTCATCAAGACGATAGCACTTGTACTTGGGTTGACTCTTAGCAATCCCAATCTTCACCTTCTTCACCATAGCATCAAGAAGTTGAGCCTCGCGAATCTGATCTTCCAAAGTAGGAGAGACTTGGAGGTTTGTGAGAAATCCTTGAGGAACAACTTGCAGATTGAGTTTGCGGAAAGCTTCACAAAGCTCGGGTTGGTAAGGCTTGACAATCAAACTGTTGCAGTAAGCCTTCCTGCTCAATGCGTCAGCAATTACATTGACCTTGCCTGGAGTATATTCGATGCTCGGACTATACTCTTGAATCATTTTGACCCAACGAGTCTGCCTGAGGTTGAGATTAGGCTGAGTGAAGATGTATTTGAGACTCTTGCAGTCAGTGAAGATGTCCACTTTTGTTCCCAATAAGAGATGTCTCTAAGTCAAAAGAGCATGGACAACTGCCGCCAACTCGAGGTCATGCGTGGGGTAGTTCTGTTCATTGGGCTTCAACTGGCGAGAGGTATAAGCCACAACTTTCTTCTCTTGCATCAACACTGCACCAAGACCTTGAAGAGAGGCATCACAGAAGACCTCGAACGGTTTGGATTCATCAGGAGGAGTCAGAACTGGAGCAGTGACTAACTTCTCTTTCAGGGTGTTGAAAGTGATGTCACATTTAGGAGACCAAACGTACTTGACATGCTTGTGGAGAAGGTTGGAAAGCGGCTTCGTGATCTTTGAGAAGTTCTCGATGAACCTTCGACAATAGCTTGCGAGACCAAGGAAGCTGCGGAGTTGCTTCACGTTCTGAGGTGGTTCCCAATACACAATTGCAGACACCTTCTCAGGATTAACCGCTATTCCCTTGGAAGAGATGATATGTCCAAGGTAGAGAACCTCATCGAGCCAAAACTCGCACATTGAAAACTTGGCATAGAACTTATGTTCTCTGAGCTTATCCAGCACCAAACGCAAGTTCCTGGCATGATCTTCGTTGTTCTTGGAAAAGACCAAAATGTCATCGAGGTAGACCAAGACGAAGTCATTTGTGTAGGGGTTGAAGATGAAGTTCATCATGCGAGAGAATGTTGGCGGAGCATTGATGAGGCCAAAAGACATGACAGTGTATTCATATGAACCATAGCTTGTTCTGAATGCTATCTTGGGGATATCTTTCTCAAGAATTCGAATCTCGTGATAGCCCATACGGAGATCAAGCTTGGAGAATACTTGAGCACCTTTGAGTTGTTCAAACTTCTCATTGATGTTGGGAAGTGGGTACTTGTTCTTTATAGTCTTCTTGTTCAATGGACGGTAGTCAACACAAAGTCGGTCCGTTCCATCCTTCTTCTTCACAAAAAGAACTCCACAACCCCACGGAGAAGAACTAGGTCGGATGAGACCCAGTCGCTCTTGAATATCGAGTTGTTTCTTCAGCTCCTTCAACTCTTCAGGTCCAAGCTTGTAAGGACGTTTGCAAACAGGTTCCGTGCCAGGCTCAAGATCGATGACGAATTCAACTGGCCGGTGCGGAGGCATTCCTGGAAGCTCTTATGGAAAGACGTCTTGATATTCGCAAACGACCGGAATTTGAGAGATGGCATCCAACTCACCCTTCTCATTGAGAGAAAACAGAAGGATGGTATTATCCTGAGCGGCAAAGACAATTACATCCTCAGACGAATGAGTCAATTGAATCTGCCTGGAGGCACAATCAAGCTGAGCCTTGTGCTTAGAAAGCCAGTCCATTCCGAGAATAAGATCAATATCCGAGTTACCAAGGACCATTAGAGAAGCCAGAAACTTGAAATCACCCATCATGATAGAAATATCCGGAACCTTTTAGTTTGCGAGCAAACATTTACCCGGTGAGACAACTGCTAACGGTTTATGCAAAACTTGAGAAGACAACTCATGCTTAGATTCAAAAGGTCTCGAGATGAAACAATGCGATGCACCAGTGTCAAAAAGTACTTTTGCAGGAACATCGTTAAGAGGAAGGTTACCCATGATGACATCTGACGAGTCCTCTGCCTGGGCTGCATTCATCAAGTTGACCTTGGCGTGCTTGTTGTTATGCTTGACCACAGCTGTACTTGCAGATCTCACAGGAGGAGGAGGAGGAGGAAGACGCCTCTGATTGAAGCATTTGTTGGCATAGTGACCCTTCTGTTGGCACTTGTTGCACGTGACCTCCGAGAGCGGACGGTGATACGGAGCACTTGATCTTGGAGCTTGAGACGAAGTCTTGTTCTGAAAGCCAGGGTTGGGTGGGTGGGAAGATCCACTGCCACCTTTGCTCTTCCACTGATAAGGCTGAAGGAGGAGGAAGCCAATACTTTTGCTTCTTAGCCACTTGAGTTGATGAAGAAGGAGTTGCATCTCTGACTCGCTTCTTGGAAGCATCGCACTTCAGTTGGGAAGCCTCTTGCTTCATTGCCATGTTGTAAAACTCATGGTACTTCTTGGGCTCAAAAAGGACGAGAGCTAGCTGGAGTTCTTCTCTGAGACCACCCCTGAACTGGTATATCATGCTCTTCTCGTCAGGGACGTCTTGCTTAGCGAAACGGGCGAGCTTCTGGAACATGATGTTGTACTGGTAAACAGACATAGTGCCTTGCTTCAGGTTGCGGAATTCCTCACGCTTGCTTCCAACCACACTCTGAGGAATATGATGAGTTTTGAAGTCTTGACGGAATTCATCCCAGGTAATCGCACGGCCTCCTCTAGAATCTTTGTATTGCTGGAACCATTCTGCAGCTTGGTCTTTGAGTTGGAATGAGGCAAACTTTACAAAGTCCTCAGGCCTGACGTTACTGCACTCATAATGCTTGCATATGTCCACGAGCCAATCATCAGCGTCTGTTGCCTCAACACAATTGCTGAAGGTCTTTGGCTGGTTAGCAAGGAACTGGTTGAGTGTAGCAAACTGATTCTGATTGTTGCCATGGCCATGATTCCATTGGTTGCGCTCTTGAAGAATTTGCATGATCAGCTGCGTGTTTGCATTGGTAGCGGCCATCACAGCTTGCCATGCCTCCGGAGGTGGTGGTGGCGGATCCTGATTCTGATTGTTGCCCTTAGCAGGAGCCATCCTGAAGAGGGTGACATCCGTTAGCATATTGACAGGCAAATATGAAGCTAAATCAAAAGGTTGAAATTGCAACTTAAAGTCTTCACATCCGAACAAAATGAACGAATGCATTCCAATTGAAATGGTCACATTTCCATAAATTGAGAAGCCACTTAGAATTGAGATAGAAGAATAAAAACAAGGTACGGACAAGAACGAATAATTGGTGAGGATTACCCAAATCCCAAACCAAATATCCGCAGAAGAAGAACTAGAGCTACAAGAATTCCCACCTATGAAACTCCCGAACCTTTTCGGTTATGCAATCAGGTGTTGGGGATACAGGGGAAGCATAATATCTCACCCAAATCTAGCAAATCCTACATCCAGATGTATCCGTCCTTCAACACATAACCGAGAAACCTTCGGAAATCATTTACCTCAACCTTCGAAAAGCATCCGTTATACAAGTTAAGACAATACTCCCGAACTCCCGCCCCAGTACTGGGTGGCGTTGAGGTTATCTCACCAACAACTGCATAAAACAGATTTTTGATGTCGGTGAAACTCAGGTATTCCAGAATCTCAACGATAAAATTGTGGCGACAACACCTCGGAGCTCAACTCCCCGGGACACTGCCACAACCCCTAAATGACATGAGGCACCAAGAACAATGTTCTCGTCACAAAACCATCGGAACGATTCCAAGATACCTGCATGATCCTAAAATTTTTTTAGTGAAATTTGAGAAGAGAAGAGTCAAAACTCTACGTCAGCTTGCCTCACCAGAGCGACGAAGGGACTGGGGAGTAAAAAGAATTCCTGAACTCTCCGATATATATAATCCTAGATGACTCGACACATTTTTCTAGACTCAACAACGCCAATGATTCGATCAAGCAGGGGGGCTCCTAAGGTCGGGGAAGGCTCTGATTACCAACTTGTAACGCCCTCGATGCGGCTATATCTCCTACATGTCGAAGCAACACTTAGATGCATAACCGCATTGAAAGCAATGTCGCAAGTGAGGTAATCTTCACAACAACCCATGTAAATAAATAAAGGGGAAAGGTACATAGTTGGCTTACACTCGCCACGTCACACAAATACATAAATAAGACATTACATTCATCCAATACACTCATGGTCCGACTACGGTACCAAAATAAAGATCAACCCCAAATGCAACAAAGTCCCCGATCGCCCCAACTGGGCACCACTACTGATCATCTGTGAAAGGCACATAGTAACAGCGAGAGTCTTCATCGAACTCCCACTTGAGCTCGGTCATGTCATCTGGAACGGTATCATCGGTCCCTGCATCTGGTTTTGGAAGTAAACTGTGAGTCATGGGGACTCAGCAATCTCACACCCTCGCGATCAAGACTATTTAAGCTTATAGGTAAGGTAAGGTATGACGTGGAGCTGCAGCAAGCGACTAGCATGTTTGGTGGCTAACCTATTCGCAAAAGAGAGCGAGAAGAGAAGGCAAAAGCACGGTTGAACAACTATGATCAAGAAGTGATCCTAGAACAACCTACGTCAAGCATTACTCCAACACTGTGTTCACTTCCCAGACTCCGCCGGGAAGAGATCATCACGGTAACACACGCGGTTGGTGCATTTTAAAAGTTAAGTTCCATATTATCTACAACCGGACATTAACAAATTCCCATCTGCCCATAACCTCGGGCACGTCTTTTGAAAGTTCAAATCCCTACAGGGGAGTCCCAACTTAGCCCATCACAAGCTCTCACGGTCAACGAAGGATATTCCTTCTCCCAAGACAATTCGATCAGACACGGCATCCCGGTTACAAGACATCCTCACAATAGTAAAACAAGTCCAGCAACACCAACCGAATGTGCCGACAAATCCCGATAGGAGCTGCACATATCTCATTCTCAGGGCACACTCAGATTGTCCCAACTTCCGGTAGGCCAGCCCAGAGTTGCCCCTGGTGGACACCGGCGGCTGACGAGGTGGACCAACACTCAGAGGAGCACTGGCCCGGGGGGGGGGTAAATAAAGATGACCCTTGGGCTCTGGAAACCCAAGGAAAAAAGGCTAGGTGGCAAATGGTAAAACCAAGGTTGGGCATTGCTGGAGGAGTTTTATTCAAGGCGAACTGTCAAGGGGTTCCCATTATAACCAAACCATGTAAGGAACGCAAAATCCGGGAACATAACACCGTTATGACGAAAACTAGAGCGGCAAGAGTGCAACAAAACACCAGGAATAAGGCCGAGGCTTCCACCCTTTACCAAGTATATAGGTGCATTAAGATAAACAAGATAATATGGTGATATCCCAACAATAAACATGTTCCAATAAGGAACGATCTCCAATCTTCACCTGCAACTAGCAACGCTATAAGAGGGGCTGAGCAAAGTGGTAACATAGCCAAACAACAGTTTGCTAGGACATGGTGGGTTAGAGGTTTGACATGGAAATTTGGGAGGCATGATAAGCAAGTGGTAGGTACCATGGCATAGGCATATCAAAAGAGCGAGCATCTAGCAAGCAAAGATAGAAGTGATTTCGGTGGTATGATCATCTTGCCTACAAAGCTTTCAGAGTAGACTTGATCCTCGTAAGCGAACTCAACGGGATCCTCGTTCACGAACTCATCTCCCGGCTCTACCCAAGCAAGAACAACAAGCAAAAGGAACACAATCAACCACGTGCAATGCTCAAGCAACCTGATGCAAACAAGGTATGATATGCGGGATGCGATATGTGATGCATATGCATGAGTTGCAAAGGAATGATTGAACCTGGACTCAACATAGAAATCCAAGAGTGCCACTGGAAAGGTTAGGTGATTTCGGTTGAAACCGATATAAAGATCGCCAGAAACGGATGCACGGGTTGGAAATGGCAAGCAAAACAAATATGGCACCGGTCTGCGATAATCAGCAAGTAGCCATCTAAATGCATCAAGATAAATATTCTACAGCACTCAAACATGGCAACAAAATACATGGCAGGGATCCACTCATGAAGCTTGACAAAAGATGAACACTGAGCTACGGCTAATTCATCCATTAACAGATTCAAACAAGCATGGCAAAAGTGCAAATGATAATAGGTTTCAGACTTGGTGAAATTAATAAAACTCTGGAATTTATCATTAGGAAGCAATCTTTAGAGCATGAAAACTACATGCTAAAGGAACTTAGCATGGCAAATCAAGGCATGGCATGAAGCTACTCTAAGCACTTAACAAAAGTCCCTTACTGACCTTGAGCCAAAAGGGATCAGAAAATACAATTGCAAACATGTGAACATAGCAAAAACATAAATAGATTCAGACTTTGTGAAAAACTGGAGCATGCAAAACAGTTAGCGAGTAGGCATGTTTACAAGCTCGATGCACTCACTATAGAGCATGGCATGAAAAACTAAGCATACACCCATGAAGAAGACATGGCATAGAAGCTAGACATGTCAAGAACAACAACATAGCATGCACGGATCAATAGCAACATCATCGGCAAAATCGCTAAACATGTCAACAATCTGCCAGGAACATTTTATAGCAAAAGTAGAGCTCGATTGACTCAAGCTAGGATGCTCCATAATTGCGAACAAAGACATGGATGGATAGAGCACCATAATATTAACAAAACATCCTCACTGGTTATCCTCAAAAGAGGCACGGATCACTAGGAAACAACATGAACATATGGCATAAGAATAAAATCAGGACAAGGACTTAGTGAAATTCTAAGTCCCTGAAATCAGCATCAACGATTACGCTACTTTGCAAACTTGTGCTAGTCACCACATAGATCACAAAAATACATGGCAAGCACCCCTGTAAGGATGGCATGGCATTCTACAAAACACATGTAGAGCTCAGGATCATAGCATGCACACATAAATCATGGCAAAAATGACAAAAGGCTAATTGCTGAAACAGATCTGACAAATTCATCACATAGCCCTCTTCCAACGACATTTCGGGCATCACGATGAACTCAAATGAAAATGATGAAATGAGATGAAATGATGTACTCGTCGAGACGAACATTTTGATATGCTACACGCATGAATCGGAGCTACGGATGCAGAGTTATGGCATGCAGAAAAATGCTAAAAATAACTGGGACTTAGGGCAAAATTAGGTCAACCCTTGAGATTTTCAGATCTGGGTCGGCACGTTCTTCGAGGATGACCGGAACTCGCCGGAATCAGCGCGGACGGCGGCCGGAGCTGGAGGAAGCTCGCCGGAGATGGAGGGGAGTCGGACATGGACGAGGTCGGCGCCGGGCGGTGAGGAGGCACTCACCGGCGTGGTCGCCGGCGCCGGGCGGTGGCGGCGCGGACTTGCCGCAACGACGAGGCGGCGGTGGGCGAAGACGGCGGCCGGCGCCGGAGTACCAGCGAGTGGCGACGCCAGGAGGTGGGCGGCGCGAGCGGGCGCAGGCGGCGCGGACGAGGGAACCGGGCGGCGGCGGCGCGCGGGCCGGGAGGGCCCGATCCGGGCTCTCCGGGCCGGAGGAGAGATAGGCCCGGCGGGGACATGTGGCGCCCTCCTATTGGTGCGGGGCGGTGGCGCAGTTCGTCCGGCGGACGACGGACATGTCCGGCCGGCGGCAGAGCGGATTTTTAGGGTTTAGGGGGAGGGGAGACCCGGGATTTCGGAAGGGGACCTATTTATAGAGGTAGAGGGAGCTAGGAAGCTCCAAATGAGGTGCGGTTTTCGGCCATGCGATCGTGATTGGACGCTATAGACGATGGATGGGGTTTTTGGTGGGTTTTGGGCCAGTTTGGAAGGGTGTTGGGCTGCAACACACACGAGGCCTTTTTGGTCCCTCGGTTAACCGTTGGAGTATCAAACAAAGTCCAAATGGCACGAAACTTGACAGGCGGTCTACCGGTAGTAAACCAAGGCCGCATGACAAGTCTCGGTCCAATCCGGAAAAGTTTAACACCCACACATGAAAAGAGGTAGAAAGGACCACCGGTGACATAAGAGTGCCGGAATGCAAAACGGACAACGGGGAAAATGCTCGGATGCATGAGACGAACACGTATGCAAATGCAATGCACATGATGACATGATATAAGATGCGTGACAAAGAGAACAACACACGGAGACAAAAACCCGACAACGTGGAAATAGAATAACTTAGTGCCGGAAACAGCAAGAGTTGGAGTACAGATAAGGTAAATTACATCCGGGGTGTTACACAGCCGGACTATATCCTTTGGCCGGACTATTGGACTATGAAGATACGAGATTGAAGACTTCGTCCCGTGTCTGGATGGGACTCTACTTGGCGTGGAAGGCAATCTAGGCAATACGGATATGCATATCTCCTCCTTATGTAGCGACCGGATTTTCGGGATATTAGTTTCCCAGAAAATGGCCCTTGTGCTCACCAGCCCCAGGATTACTGTTAGCTAATGAGACACCAACTTGATACAAAACTCCAAGAAAAATACAAAATGTGTAGTACAAGACCATTCTGGGCTATGATTACAACAAATGGTTTCTAGTGGTTGACGGCGAAAGCGGTTTGCGGTTCATCAGCGTCTATGGGACTCCATTTCCCACAGGAACAGCTGACCTGGATAATAACTCCTATCTTCGTGAGGCTGCTATCACCATTGCGTAGGTTCCGGGGCTGTCATCGCAACGCTCCTCTCCATGCAAGAAATCTGGCCAAGACAATAGCCAGGGACACGCCAGTGAGTACTTTGAATGTACTCGCAAACATTATGAACACGGGTATAATATAAAAATGATAATCGTGCTCTAAAATATTCTATGATCACAACGTCAGTCACAAGATAAAAATTCATGATGCACGCAAGCAGGTTATTCATATACCAGATGAATTAGCAATAAGGGAGTAGAAATAGAACGCACCGATCGGGTGTCTGAAGCGACGCCTCGACAGGATAATAATATAAAGCATGCCTCAGTCGGGCATCTGATCGACACCACATAAAGGGCTTATAAATAAAAGAAATAACTAGCATGCCACAGTCGGGCGTCTGTGTGACACCACATAAAGGGCTTATAAATAATTTAAATAACAAGCAGGGCACAGTCGGGCGTCTGAGCGACACCACATAAAGGCCTTATAAATAATTTAAATAACAAGCATCTGCAGTCAGGCGTCTGAGCGAGACCACATAAAGGGCTTATAAGTAATTCAAATAACAAGCATGCCACAGTCGGGCGTCTGAGCGACACCACATAAAGGGCTTATAAGAGAGTAATCAAAGTGAATATCCAGGAGGTAGGACCGTCCCTGGGATATTCAATATTTCAAGTAATGTAAATGGTTAGTTCATAATAATAGTAATCATAATCATCATGAGTCACAAGTCATGATCCATGTTCTGGTTTAGCAACTTTTCCTCCGAAGGCCGACACTAAGACCGACACTTGACCCATCCCGGACTGTAGTCCTTAACCATGGACACGGCTATTCGAATAGATATAATCTCTGCAGAGGGTGTACTCTTTACCCATGAGTAACGGATTCCTTTAGTCCATCGGGACTAATTCCGTCTACGGTCTTTTAACTGAAAACACACCTGACCACACACACCAGCCTAACTTACCGGTGTCTGGAATCACCCACGACACCCGTTAAGCGAAACTCTAAGTGGGGAGGCTACAACCTCAATTAGCATGGGATCACAAAATTTATAACGCGCGCAAACTAGGGGAGCTATCCCCTCGGCTCCAACCGGAAGCACCCATGCCCCCGGACCAGGTGGCATGCCTACCGGATGCATCATGTATCTTCCACCATGGCCTCTCTGTACGGTGTGTGCTAGGAAGGGGTTGACAACTTACTGAACTGTACCCTACCTATGGCAGGGACAAGTGGTAGTACGAAACAAGTATGGGGGTTACTGGAACAAGACTCGATCTATGGTCGACTCAGGAGGTTAAAGCATTTCCTGCATGATAAGCATAAGAAATGTATTTCACACGAATCAGACAAAATCACCACTCATCATACCTCACCATGCCTTACCGGACATAACCATCTCGACGAAGAATTAGGGACCAGCTCGCGTCTACCCAAGACAGAGACTTTCCCGGATTCCTTCCGGTAGGCATGAAAGGCGTACGAGGGCGATTACTATCATAAGCATATAAAAATCCCAATAGCAAGGAATCATCATTATGCACTCATGAATATGATCATCGCACCACATACGCGTCGAGGTGGTGACGTATTTGTATCAAACAACACACAACGATATTATGCCAGGGATTCAGAATGCTTGACTTCAAGAGTATGCAAGTGGGGGTGCACTTTTCGAAAGTTGCTTCCCTCTCCAAAAATCCTATTTAAGAAAATTTCAAATTAACACATAGTTTCAAAACAGTACAAAAAAGTTTTTTGTAAAATTTTCAAATAAATATGAAAATAAACTAGACAAAATTTAAGAAACAACAGAAAAAGAATCAAATCAATTGGACTTATATTTAAAAAGTTACAACGAGTAATATTTAGTCAAAATCTATTTTTAATAAAAATCAGAAAAAGAAAACGGTTCGGGGAGTAATACATTTTCGAACAGGAGGAAATATACTCTGGGTTTTATGCTTCCACTAAAGCTAGCGTGGGTCGTCGCTGGGTCACTGACAGTGGGTCCATCGGGCCCACTGGTCAGGTTTGACCAGTCGCCCGCGCCTTCTTTCTCCTCTGGCCGAGCAGAGGCGCAGCTCCGGTGATTGCCGCCGACGAACGGCGGCTCCCCATGGGATTCCGAGGGCAGGGATGGATCTGTCAGTCCAGGGTGGTCCTCCCAGTGGTCGAGAGGGTCGTGGCGATAAAGGGGGTCACCGGCGGTGAGCTCCGCAGCGGATGGTGGCCTCTGGTGGATTGGGGTCTCGGGCTACAGTGGCTCCCGATCATGTTTGAGAGGTGGGGTGGCTCCGCATGGTCGAGGGGAGGAGGATGGGAGCATGGGAGGAGTTAGGGGCCTCGGTCTTGGCCGGATTTTACCGGAACGTGGCGGCGGCCGGGCCTGCCGGAGATGGGAGAGATGATGGCCTCTGGCTAATTAGGGAGGATGGGGGCTTCCTAGTACTCGAACAGGGTTGCTGACGAGCCTAGGCGTGATCGGAAGGGCTATTTATAGCCCGGGGAGGTCGGTCCCCGCGGCTGCGGATAAGAACACCGGTGAACCGCCGTTCTGTTGCTAGCAGAGTGACGTGGCAGCGACGGGCGCTAGCGGACGGACTCGTGGATGAGCTCGGGCTGTTCAGGGGCGAGCTGGCGCACTGGAGTGGCTCGGGCGGCACCGTCCATGGAAGGAGCCTGCTGCGGATGCCGGCGTGCCGCCAAGGGAGCTCTGACGGTGGCGCTGTAGGGCGCCAGGGGTGGCTTGGAGGGTTCTGGCAAGCGGGTGTGGACAGGGCGTGGCCCTGTTGGCGAGCAAAGGCCAGGGCGCGGGGGTAAGCGAACGCGGCGGCTCGGTTGCGCGCGCGCATGCAAAACGTGCGCTCTGGGCGCGCCCAGAGCACGCATACCAGGTGCTTGACGAAATGCCAACGTGTGTTAGAGGGCTCGAATGAGGTTGGTTGTTAACAAGTCTAGGTTAGAGGTAGCTAGGAGCTTAGTGGACAAGGTTGTCGGGTCAGGGGATCAAGTTCATAATGCAAACTAAAAACTATGTCAAATCTGTCCATGAACACAAGGTGCTCGACAGAATTCCATGGGCATCTAGGCATCGCTTTGGGTGGCCAAAATCTCCAGATCAGAGTCTCTTTAGATGGTAAATAGGGTGGCAAGGTTAGTTTGATGAAAACAATAACTCCCTGGTGCAAGCTTTTGAGAAAACCAAATCTGGACAGGAAATAAAGGGCATTATTGCATGGACCAAAAATATTCAAATGGTTCCCAAATCCTGGACTTAAGGGTTTGGTAGGGTGTACTTCAAGCAAGACAAATCCTAAGGCAACTACAGCAAGATAAAATATGGTTGCAGTATAAATCACCAAACTGGACCAGAATGAAGATGATGATGGTTTGTTCAAATTTTTCAAAGAACACCAATGGTTTTTTGCATAAAGTTGAATTATACAGTACTACTAACATCCCCAAATTTTGGTGGAATTTACAAAGAAATATTTAAATAGGTTGTAGTGCAAATTACAAACTGGACCAGATTTGAAAACATGGGGTAGGGCTCAAAATTTCCAAATGACTAAAAGAGATTTTTGCATAAAAGTGATGTGGGAACATCACATGACATCCCCAAATTTTGGTGGCGATTTCAAAGAAGTATTTGAAAGGGATGTAGTGCAAATGGAACCCTAAAACTTATGAAAAATCATTTTTAAAGAAATAAAGCTCAGGGAAAATAATTGTAGAAATAATTCCACTAATAGACGAAATGTTCTTGGGAAGATATAAAAGTCTAACAATATTTTTGAAAGGTTTTAACATGGGGTGAAAACTCCACAATTAGGAGAAAAGAGTGGTTCTGAATTAAAAGAAAATCCAGAAAATAAAAATTTAATTTACCATGGTAAAATTTTAATTAATAAATCATGGTTAAATTTTTGGGGTGTTACAAAACTACCCCCCTTAAGAAAAATCTCATCCTAGAGATTTGCTAAGGGTTGGTTTGAAAAGAATTACTACTACTATCTCAAAGTAATATCACAAAAATAACCATCCTACACATGCAATAAAATGTGGCTATAGTGAGTGGGAAATTAAGTGGTGTGTAACTACAGTGTGGAATACTGGCGCTGCGTGGAAAAATCCATGGTTGAGGGAAAACGAGAAATTCCTACTTTTGGTTACAGTAAATTTAGAATAGATCTCTAAATTTCGAAAATACGCTCGTCGTACCCGAGAGCACAGTGCTCTCTCTGGCTGACAGATGGACCCGGGGCCCACTGTCAGTCTCTTCTTCTACCTTTGGCTCTCTCTTCTTCCTCCCTCTCGCGCGCTTTCCCGCGCTTTCTCCACCGGCTACGTCTAGCGCGTAGGGCATCTAGGCCGTACTGCGGTAGTGTGCGGCGCGCTAGCTGCCGGTGCAGCGCGCACTCACCTCGCCGGCCAGTGCACTGTCGGCACTGCTCGCGCATTCACCTCCGAAAACCGGCGATCTAGCGACGAGCGGTGCTGGTGGACTTCGCCCACCGTACACCGATATCGAGCTATAAAATGACCGAGGTGCTCCTTTCTTCTTCCTCACACCTGGCCTCGCTTCTCCTTCTCCTTCCTTCTCCTCCATTTCTGCTTGAAGGAGCTCGAGACAAGGGTCTAATGGCGGAGGTGATGCCGTACTGGTACATGATCCTGATGTGCGGAGAGTTGGCGGCATTGCTGGGGTTCTCCGTGCTCTTGTGTGCGATGATCCTCGATGATTGTCGTGATGTTGATGCTCGAGTGTTAGCTCTCCACGGTGGTGGTGATCATGAGGGTTAAGAGCGGTGTCAGGTGCTAACTGTTGTCAGTGTGCTGGAGGAAACTTGCACCCGAACAATTACCCACAAATCTCTTCTTCGGAGACTGTGGTGTGCTAGGGGGGTGACCAGTTAAGTGCAAAATGTGCACGTGGATTTGCAATTAGTGCACGGGGTCGAGTGGTTGTGGTTGTGAGTCTGCTGTCGTGGTGCTGCGTGAATAAAAATCTATGTCATGAAGAGATATACGCTGCAACAACTCAGGGAAAAAAATCTCACTTTAGAATTTACCGAGAGCGAAAACAATTAATAAAATTAACAGCAGTAAAAACTACTCTCATTAATTGAAACCAAATATTTAATCCATCGTACAAATTTAGGATATCACGCATAAGTTGCAACACATAAATAAAAGCCGGGGAACAATAAACATAGCAGTGACGTCTACAATGAAAATGGTAAATATACAGGGTCCTGAGAAAACGTCTCTGGTACTGGGGCACACTCTTCTTCTATCGGGGGAACTGGATTGACTAGTCGGTGAATGTGTCTCTCCTGGTCGGGCCTCAGTGGTCTGCCAATAGCGATCTGCGGATTTAAATCAGCGAGGCTCTGGAGATAACCCATTACCCGCTGGGTCAAACGCTCTTGAGCGATGACATAATGGGCAAGGTTGGCCAGCACTGGGTCTCTCTCAATTCATCCATCGGGAAAAGATGCTACTTCTCCGGGTGCTGCACGACTCGGGAAGTAATAATACCCCCATTCGCTGGCATAGGGTACCGCGAATCAAAGGCGAGCAAGTGCTTCGTACGCAGCAACTTCTATGGCCATTTGCGGAGTCGGCATAGATTTTCCCACGAAGGAGACTTCCGTTGGGTCTTGGTTTGGGTTTGCAGGAGGAATGTGCACCACTGCCCAATATTTCATGGTGGAAGGGGTGATCCTCGATTTGAGCAACTCGTACTAGGGTGGATGGGTAGAACTCATTGTACTGCAGGTAAAGTCCCACAATATTTTAAAAAAACTACCTGGGGTTGCATTTGGAGTTCTCATATAAATACTAGGGCTCGGCATGGCAAAGAAATGGCTGTTAGGGTTGTGCACAAGGTGAGGGGTACTTGGCAAGGTCATGAGGTGGCCTTTTATATAGCATCTGGGCTGGGTCATTTATCGCTGTGAGGGGGGGGGTAACTAGCTTGTCGGTTCTGCTCTATGGGTTTGGGGTCAATGCCACAGATACACATATCTCACAAAAGTGATGTATTACTATGGGTGTCGTCGGGGTGCTTTTTGGTAGCTATGCCCGGAATTACAAAATGCAATCGTACGCCAACATACTTATGCATGGCTACTATTTAAAATAGGGGCGCACAAGCAGACAATATTTAATTATGGCGATACAAGATCACACAATTACAGGGCATGGGCATACTAAGACTTGGTACTACTCGAGTGACTTAGTCTACCTCGTTTATATCTAAGCGGGCGTGCCTTGTGGACGTCGAGGCTTCTCCACGGGTTTCTCCGTCGGGGTTAGCTGGATGGAGTTGAGGGGCTGCAGGGTCGGGGTAGCGATGATGACTATCGTGGGGGTTGTTGGCCACAATCCCGTTGGAGCGTGTTCCCAAAAGGCGACGAAGCACTTCTGGGGACACCAAGGCATTTTGGTTGATGGGTGGGGCAGAACTCAAGGACTCGATCGGTTGTCCAAATAGCGTGACTAGGTTGTCGGTGTTGGGCTCATCTTCTCTTCTTGCCGGGGCTCGGCGGACCAGTTATCCACAGGCTGTGATCAGATCAAGGGTGATTTGATCGAACAGTTCCTCTAGTGCACTTACATAGCGCACCAGATGCAACAATGCAGGATCCGTCTCGTGGTCTCCGTTGGCAACCTGGGGTGGCCTACCATACCCGTCACGGCTGGGGTAGTAGTAGAACGAGTGACAGTTGACTCTGGGCGACAAGTGCCGGAGTTGAACTATTGCCTCTCGAGCAGCTAGTTGGATGGCTTGTGGCTCAAAGGAAGTTGTCCTTCCAGTGAACCTGTAGGGGCATTCTGGCGATAGACCCCTACCATAGACGTGCACAGTGGCCCAGAATTGACAGCTCTCACTGCTCATGGGCCCTTGGTACACAACATACTCTGGGGGCTCTTCTAATGCAAAGGCACGGCGGGTGAGGTTTGCTAGCACGGCCACAAAACCTCCAAGGTTGCCTGCTGTGGTCTCATTGTGAACAATGGGTCCAGGCATTATAGCTCGGTTTGGTGTAGAGGCTGTGCTGTGCTGGGTTGAGGCTAGCATGCCCTTTTATAGAAAGAGGGGACGAAATCTTCCTTCGCACGCTTGCGAATGAGACATTTTAGGTGTCGGTCACTGGCGTGTGATCGACAGGCTAGGCTGATAGGTTGGGCACCGACTGCCAAAAGGTGTCGGGGTCACTGTGTGGCTATCTTACACGAGAAGCTTGGCCGGGTTAGGTTAAGGTCTGGTGGGTTGGTTAACCTAGGTTTTTTCGACCTGGCTAAGATAGGATTGGCCAATGGTCAGCCTGGCTCTGATACCAAGGTTGTAGCGACCGGATTTTTGGGATATTAATTTCCCAGAAAATGGCCCTTGTGCTCACCAGCCCTAGGATTACTGTTAGCTAATGAGACACCAACTTGATACAGAAACTCCAAGCAAAATACAAAATGTGTAGTACAAGACCATTCTGGCCTATGAGTACAACAAATGGTTTCTAGTGGTTGACGGCGGAAGCGATTTGCAGTTGATCAGCGTCTATGGGACTCCATTTCCCACAGGAACAGCTGACCTGGATAACTCCTATCTTCGCGAGACTGCTATCACCATTGCGTAGGTTACAGGGCTATCATCGCAACGCTCCTCTCCATGCAAGAAATCTAGCCAAGACAATAGCTAGGGACACGCTAGTGAGTACTTTGAATGTACTCGCAAACATTATGAACACGGGTATAATATAACAAATGATAATCATGCTCTGAAATATTGTATGATCACAACGTTAGTCACAAGATAACAATTCATGATGCATGCAAGCAGGTTATTCATATACCACATGAATATGCAATAAGGGAGTAGAAATAGAATGCACCGATCGGGTGTCTGAAGCGACGCCTCGAAAGGATAATAATATAAAGCATGCCTCAGTCGGGCGTCTGAGCGACACCACATAAAGGGCTTATAAATAAGAGAAATAACAAGCATGCCACAGTCGGGCGTCTGTGCGACACCACATAAAGGGCTTATAAATAATTTAAATAACAAGCATGCCACAGTCGGGCGTTTGAGCGACACCACATAAAGGGCTTATAAATAATTTAAATAACAAGCATGCCACAGTCGGGCGTCTGAGCGACACCACATAAAGGGCTTATAAGAGAATAATCACGGTGAATATCCAAGAGCTAGGACGGTCCCAGGGATATTCAATATTTCAAGTAATGTAAATGGTTAGTTCATAATAATAGTAAGAATAATCATCATGAGTCACAAGTCATGATCCATGTTCTGGTTTAGCAATTTTTCCTCCGAAGGCCGACACTAAGACCGACACTTGACCCAACCCAGACTATAGTCCTTAACCATGGACACGGCTATTCGAATAGATATAATCTCTGCCGAGGGTGTACTCTTTACCCACGAGTAACGGATTCCTTTAGTCCATCGGGACTAACTCTGTCTATGGTCGTTTAATTGAAAACACACCTGACCGCACACACCAGCCTAACTTACCGGTGTCTGGAATCACCCACGACACCTGTTAAGCGAAACTCTAAGTGGGGAGGCTACAACCTCGATTAGCATGGGATCACAAAATTTATAGCGCGCGCAAACTAGGGGAGCTACCCCCTCGGCTCCAACTGGAAACACCCATGCCCCCGGACCAGGTGGCATGCCTACCGGATACAGCCGGTATCTTCCACCATGGCCTCTCTGTACGGTGTGTGCTAGGAAGGGGTTGACAACTTACTGAACCGTACCCTACCTATGGTAGGGACAAGTGGTAGTACGAAACATGTATGGGGGTTACTGGAACAAGACTCAGTCTATGGTCGACTCAGGAGGTTAAAGCATTTCCTGCATGATAAGCATAAGAAATATATTTCACACCAATCAGACAGAATCACCACCCATCATACCTCACCATGCCTTACCGGACATAACCGTCTCGATGAAGAATTAGAGACCAGCTCGCGTCTACCCAAGACAGAGACTTTCCCGGATTCCTTCCGGTAGGCATGAAAGGCATACGAGGGTGATTACAATCAGAAGCATATCAAAATCCCAATAGCAAGGAATCATCATTATGCACTCATGAATATAATCATCGCACCACGTAAAATACCGAATACTTCACGTCGAGGTGGTGTCGTATTTGTATCAAACAACACAGAACAATATTATGCCAGGGTTCAGAATGCTTGCCTTCAACAGTATGCAAGAGGGGGTGCACTTTTCGAAAGTTGCTTCCCTCTCCAAAAATCCTATTTAAGAAAATTTCAAATTAACACATAGTTTCAAAACAGTACAAAAAAGTTGTTTGTAAAATTTTCAAACAAACATGAAAATAAACTAGACAAAATTTGAGAAACAACAGAGAAAGAATCAAATCAATTGGACTTATATTAAAAAAAGTTACAGCCAATCAAAGTTTAGTCAAAATCTGTTTTTAATAAAAATCAGAAAAAGAAAACGGTTCGGGGAGTAATACGTTTTTGAATAGGAGGAAACGTACTCTGGGTTTTACACTACCACTAAAGCCAGCGTGGGTCGTCGCTGGGTCACTGACAGTGGGTCCATCGGGCCCACTAGTCAGGTTTGACCAGTCGCCCACGCTTTCTTTCTCCTCTGGCCGAGCAGAGGCGGAGCTCCGGCGATTGCTGCCGACGAATGGCGGCTCCCCACGGGATTCCGAGGGCAGGGATGGATCCGCCAGTCCAGGGCGGTCCTCCCAGTGGTCGAGAGGTTCGTGCGGACAAAGGGGGTCGCCGGCGGCAAGCTCCGCGGCGGACGGTGGCCTCTGGTGGATTGGGGTCTCGGGCTACGGTGGCTCCCGATCGTGTTTGAGAGGTCGGGTGGCTCCGCACCGTCGAGGGGAGGAGGATGGGAGCACGGGAGGAGTTAGGGGCCTCGGTCTTGGCCGGATTTTACCAGAACGTGGCAGCGGCTGGGCCTGCCAGAGATGGGAGAGATGATGGCCTCTGGCCAACTGGGGAGGAGGGGGGCTTCCTACTACTCGAACAGGGTTCCTGACGAGCCTAGGCGTGATCACATCACTATTTATAGCCCGGGGAGGTCATTCCTCGCGGTTGCAGATAAGAACGTTGGTGAACCGCCATTCTGTTGCTAGAAGAGCGACATGGCGGCGACGAGCGCTAGCGGACTGACTCGTGGATGAGCTCGGGCTATTCAGGGGCGAGCTGGCGCGCTGGAGTGGCTCGGGCGGCACCGTCCATGGCAGGAGCCTGCTGCGGACGCCGGCGTGCCGCCAAGGGAGCTCTGAAGGCGGCGCTGTAGGGCTCTAGGGGTGGCTTGGAGGGTTCTGGCAAGCGGGTGAGGACAGGGCATGGCCCTGCGGGCGAGTAAAGGCTAGGGCGCGGGGGTAAGCGAACGCGGCGGCTCGGTTGCGCGCGCGCGTGCAAAACGTGCACTCTGGGCGTGCCCAGAGCACGCATGCCAGGTGCTCGACAAAATGCGAACATGTGTTAGAGGGCTCGAATGAGGCTGGTAGTTAACAGGTCTAGGTTAGAGGTAGCTAGGAGCTTAGTGGACAAGGTTGTCGGGTCAGGGGATCAAGTTCACAATGCAAACTAAAAACTATGTCAAATTTGTCCATGAACCCAAGGTGCTCAACAGAATGCCATGGGCATCTAGGCATCTCTTTGGGTGGCCAAAATCTCTAGATCAGTGTCTCTTTAGATGATAAAGAGGGTGGCAAGGTTAGTTTGATGAAAACAAAAACTCCCTAGTGCAAGTTTTTGAGAAAACCAAATCTGGACAGGAAATAAACGACATTATTGCATGGACCAAAAATATTCAAATGGTTCCCAAATCCTGGACTTAAGGGTTTGGTAGGGTGTACTTCAAGCAGGACAAATCCTAAGGAAACAAGAGCAAGACAAAATATGGTTGCAGTATAAATCACCAAACTAGACCAGAATGAAGATGAGGATGGTTTGCTCAAATTTTTCAAAGAACACCAATGGGTTTTTGCATAAAGTTTAATTATACACTACTACTAACATCCCCAAATTTTGGTGGAATTTACAAAGAAATATTTAAATATGTTGTAGTGCAAATTACAAACTGGACCAGATTTGAAAACTTGGGGTATGGCTCAAAATTTCCAATGACTAAAAGAGATTTTTGCATAAAAGTGATGTGGGAACATCACATGATATCCCCAAATTTTGGTGGGGATTTTAAAGAAGTATTTGAAAGGGTTGTAGTGCAAATGGAACCCTAAAACTTATGAAAATCATTTTTAAAGAAATAAAGCTCAGGGAAAATAATTCCACTGATAGAAGAAATGTTCTTGGGAAGATATACAAGTCCAACAATATTTTTGATAGGTTTTCACTTGGGGTGAAAACTCCACAATTAGGAGAAAAGAGTTCTTCTGAATAAAAAGAAAATCCAGAAAATAAAAATTTAATTTACCAGGGTAAAATTTTAATTAATAAATCATGGTTAAATTTTTGGGGTGTTACACCTTACCCTTCACGGGAGCCGTAACGCCAAACTACCGGATTCCTCCCCGGCCACGGACTCCGAACCGCCTGCGCCCGTGCCTATCGAATCCGACTGGGCGTTGATCATGGAGTTCACCTCCGCGGATATCTTTCAGCACTCGCCTTTCGGTGACATACTGAACTCATTAAGGTCCCTCTCCCTGTCAGGAGAGTCCTGGCCAAACTATGTTGGGCAGGATTGGGATGCGGATGACGAAGAAATTTGCCGCCGACCGACCACCCACTTAGTAGCCACTGTCGACGATTTGACCGACATGCTCGATTTCGACTCTGAACACATCGACGGTATGGACGACGATGCAGGAGGCGAACAGGAACCACTGCCCACAGGGCACTGGACGTCCACTTCATCATATGATGTATATATGATGGACGCACCCAAGGAAAACAACGACGAAGAGCAGAAGGACGCACCGAAGGGTAGTTCCCTCGAGAAGCAGTCAAAGCAGCGGCGTAAGCGCTGCTCCAATTCCCGCCTCGCCAGAAATAGAGATCATATAAACCCAGCGATAGAGCAAGATGAACCAGCGGACGACAAACATGGCATTGAACCATCGTCCGATCACGGCAACACGGAGAATCAAACCGAACAACCCGACTCCATCGAAGATAACAATCCGGACAACATCACACCGGACAGGCACCTGGAGCAACAGAATACCCATAAAAGGCTTGTTGCCACTGCGAGGAGTCTGAAAAAGCAGAAGCAAAGGCTCAGGGATGCACAAGACACACTCAGAATCAAATGGAGTGAAGTACTCAACACTGAAGCGAAGTACGGCGGTAATCACCACACCAAGAGCTACCCGAAGAGTAAGTTGCTACCTGAATTCGATGAGGAGGCCTTAGATCCCCCGCAATCAAAAAACAAAACGGCCATCCAGTCAGATAGACGACCTGGTGGCCAACATAAAGCGGCAAACGACGCCGCACATAAGCCAGTACGCGATCCACATGAGGGCTCGCATCAAAAGTACGGCACAACCAGATGATAGAGGCAAAGGTGTCCCGATGTTTCGATGAGATGGTGGCTATCATTTTCTGTGGGAGTCGACCTTGACGATCCGACTACGAACGTGCGAGACGTCGCACCTTAGCAATCGCTAAACCAACTTCCGATGGGTTATTGACCACGCCGGAGCACGATCAACCTGACCACGAGGGTCTGTTTCCTGCGAGCAAACGAAGAACAAGCAAGAAACTGAGATTGCAATCTGGATATTGCGAATATAAGATGAAAGCTTTATTGATCAAGGTGGGGTTCTGTGATGTCTTGGTCTGGTCGTTGGACACAAACGAAGTACGAGAAGTTGCAGCTATGGCGAAATTTTAATCTAAACAAAACCCAAAGTCTAAACGACGCCCTAAGGGCTGTATATATGGAGGAAGAGAGGGAAATTTCGTGGCCCTTGAGGGTGGGGTCCGAAACCAACCCTAACTCTTGTTTCCCCACACATACGGACTCTCAAAATAGCCTATACTTAAGTATTTCGAAATTACATGGGCCTGGCCCCTTAATAAGGTGACGCAGCACCTAGAGTAGCCTATGGACGAATATTATGAAGTGGCATCTTGTATATTTCGTCCATGGCTTCATGCACTCCTTATGGCGGCTTCAAAGTCCTGAAATCATCACTTGTAACTCCGTTCTTGATCCCCTTGCGCATGCCATCAACTCCATGCGTGTTCTTGCTCCAATGTTCATCCTTCTCCAAGCTAGGCCCTTCATTTGAAAGCAAAACAAATGTATCCAATTTAGGCAGCATCATAATCTCATGAACATTAGAATCATTACCAAGAAACGAAAGTACCTGGTAATTTAATTGGCGTGCGCGAGCTCTAGTAATTGGTCCAGTATATGTAATAGTAGGGGCTGTGGGTGTAACAATGGTATTGATGTCCTCATCATCCTCCCCTTCTTGAAATGAAGTCGTCCTCGACAGAAGCTCATCTTCCTCACCCAAATAAGGCTTCAAATCTGCAATGTTAAAAGTGGGACTAACCCCAAAATCTGCAGGTAGCTCAAGTTTATATGCATTATCATTTATTTTCTCTAAAACCTTAAAAGGACCATCAGCACGTGGCATTAGCTTTGATTTGCGCAGATTAGGAAATCTATCTTTACGCAAATGTAACCAAACAAGATCTCCAGGTGCAAACACAACATGTTTTCTACCCTTATCTCCAGCAAGTTTATATTTAGCATTCATACGCTCAATGTTTTCCTTAGTTAACTCATGCATTTTTAAAATCAATTCAGAACGTTCTTTAGCATCAAAATTAACCTTCTCCGAAGATGGAAGAGGCAACAAATCAATAGGTGCACGAGGTAGGAAACCATACACAATTTCAAAAGGGCACATCTTAGTAGTAGAATGCAATGAACGATTATAAACAAATTCAATATGAGGCAAGCATTCTTCCCACATTTTCTTGTTATTCTTCAAAACAGCCCTAAGCATAGTAGACAATGTTCTATTGACTACTTCAGTTTGTCCATCAGTTTGGGGGTGACAAGTAGTACTAAAAAGCAGCTTAGTCCCCAACTTAGCCCATAAACATCTCCAAAAGTGGCTAAGAAATTTAGTATCACGATCTGAAACAATAGTATTTGGCACACCATGTAAGCGAATAATTTCACGAAAGAACAAATCAGCAACATTAACAGCATCATCGCTTTTATGACATGGTATAAAGTGTGCCATTTTCAAGAACCTATCCACGACAACAAATATGCTATCCCTCCCCTTCTTTGTTCTAGGTAAACCTAAAACAAAGTCCATAGATATATCCTCCCAAGGAACACTAGGTACAGGCAAAGGCATATATAAACCATGAGGATTGAGTCGTGACTTAGCTCTTTGACATGTAGTGCAGCGAGCAACAAAACGCTCAACATCCCGTCTCATCTTTGGCCAAAAGAAATGTGTAGCAAGTATATCCTCCGTCTTCTTGATGCCAAAGTGTCCCATTAATCCTCCTCCATGCGCCTCCTGCAACAACAAAAGACGAACGGAGCTAGCTGGAATGCATAGCTTGTTAGCACGAAACACAAATCCATCGTTAAGAACGAACTTGTTCCAAGTTCTCCCTTCCTTACAATTCTGCAATACATCTTTAAATTCAGCATCATTAACATATTGATCTTTGATGGTCTCCAAACCAAATATTTTAAAGTCAAGTTGTGAAAGCATAGTATAATGACGAGACAAGGCATCAGCAATAACATTTTCTTTACCCTTCTTGTGTTTAATCACATAAGGGAAAGTCTCAATGAATTCAACCCATTTAGCATGTCGACGGTTCAGTTTTGCTTGACTTTTAATGTGTTTCAAAGATTCATGATCAGAATGTATAACAAATTCCTTGGGCCATAAATAATGTTGCCATGTTTCTAAGGTCCGAACAAGAGCATATAATTCTTTATCATAAGTAGAATAGTTCAGACTAGGCCCACTCAATTTTTCAGAAAAGTATGCAACAGGTTTTCCATCTTGTAATAACACACCTCCTAATCCAATTCCACTAGCATCACATTCAAGCTCAAAAGTCTTATTGAAATTAGGAAGTTGGAGTAAAGGAGCATGTGTCAACTTATCTTTCAATACCGTGAAGGCTTCTTCCTGTGCGGTACCCCAAACAAAAGGTACATCCTTCTTTGTAAGCTCGTTGAGAGGTGCAGCAATGGTGCTGAAATCTCTCACAAAACACCGATAGAAACCAGCGAGGCCAAGGAAACTCCTCACTTGTGTGACCGTTTTGGGCTGCGGCCAACTCTCAATAGCTTCAATCTTGGCTTTATCAACTTCAATTCCCTGTGGAGTAACAACATAGCCAAGAAAAGATACTCGGTCGGTGCAAAAGGTGCACTTTCCAAGGTTACCAAACAAACGTGCATCACGTAGAGCAATAAAAACAGCACGTAAATGTTCCAAATGTTCCTCCAAAGATTTGCTATAAATCAATATGTCATCAAAGTAAACTACCACAAATCGTCCAATGAAAGCACGTAAAACTTCGTTCATTAACCTCATGAAAGTACTAGGTGCATTAGTTAACCCAAAAGGCATGACTAACCACTCATATAATCCAAACTTAGTTTTAAATGCTGTTTTCCATTCATCTCCCAATTTCATACGAATTTGATGGTAACCACTACGCAAATCAACTTTGGAGAATATTGTAGAGCCACTCAATTCATCAAGCATATCATCTAGCCTAGGAATAGGATGACGATAACGAATAGTAATATTATTAATGCCTCTACAATCAACGCACATACGCGACGTACCATCCTTTTTCGGCACTAAAATGATAGGAACAGCACAAGGACTAAGGGATTCGCGTATATAACCTTTGTCGAGCAGTTCTTGTACTTGACGCATAATCTCCTTCGTCTCCTCTGGATTGGTACGGTATGGTGCACGGTTGGGTAATGATGCACCGGGAATTAAGTCAATTTGATGCTCAATCCCGCGAATAGGTGGTAATCCTGGTGGCACGTCTTGTGGAAAGACGTCGGCGAACTCCTGCAAAATGTTAGTGACAGCAGGAGGCAAAGAGGAAGGCACGTCCTCGAATGAAAATAATGCCTCTTTGCACACAAAAGCATAGCAAACAGATTTGCTAAAATCTAGATCATCAATATCAGATTTGGTGGCAAGTAAACATGCACTTTTCAATTTAATTTTAGAAGCAACACTAGATTGTTTATTATTATTAGGCTGCATTTGTTGCTCAAATTCTTTTGCCACAATCTGATTTTCACTCTTAGTTTTCTCCTGTTTTGCTTTATTAGCTCTATTAATATCATCTTTCAAAATGGAATCAGGAGTCATAGGAAGCAAAGTAATATTTTTATCCTTATGAACAAGAGTATACTGATTGTTTCTACCATGGTGAATAGAATTTTTATCAAATTGCCATGGTCTACCAAGTAATAAGGAACATGCTTGCATAGGTACGACATCACAATCAACATAATCAGCATATGTAGAGATACTAAAATGCACACGAACAGTACGTGTTACCTTAACCTTGCCGCTGTTGTTGAACCATTGGATGTAGTAAGGATGTGGATGTGGTCTTGTGGTGAGAGATAGCTTCTCCACCATCTCGATGCTAGCCAAGTTATTGCAACTCCCTCCATCTATGATCACGCGAACAGAACGTTCCTTCACAACTCCCTTTGTATGGAACAAATTATGCCTCTGATTTTGCTCAGCTTGTGTAACCTGCACACTCAAAACACGTTGAGCAACTAAACAGTCATACCTGTCAGCATCTTCAGGAGCCATGTATTGCGTCTCATGATCAGAATCGTCTCCACCGTGTTCTTCACGTGTAATAAGAGCCAAAGTCTCCTCATCATAGTCACTAGCGGACTCATACCCACCATCCTCAGTAACAATCATCACACGCTTAGATGGGCATTCTCTCGCATAATGACCTCCACCCTTGCAACGTCGACAAATAATATCATGTGTTTGCCCTGTTGATGCCATGGATGAAGAAGAGCTCTTTGCAGGCCCAGAAGGTGTGCTCTTGGCAGATAGTGGTGATTGTGCCTGCTTTATTGTATCACGGTTGGAGGTGGCAGCCGACGGAGGCGCCGGTGTAGCAGAACGTGTGGAAGTAGATGATGCACGTGGTGTCCATGAAGAAGGTCGACCTGCAGAAAAGTTAGTCCGCGCCAATGCCTGTCGATCCTGCACTTCACGTTCAGCTTTACAAGCAAGATGGAATAAACGAGTGATATTAGTATACTCCTTATACTCTAGAATCGTCTGAATCTCTCTATTTAATCCACCCATAAAACGTGCAAGCATAGCTTCATTCTCCTCAACAATACCACATCTAATCATGCCAGTTTGTAATTCCTGATAATATTCTTCTACAGAATTTTTTCCCTGTCTTAAGCGCTGCCATTTTTGAAGTAATTCACGTTGATAATATGGTGGAACCCAACGAGTACGCATAGCAGTTTTCAAAGCAGCCCAAGTAGCAGGAATGGGATATAATCTACAATGCTCAGACCACCAAACACATGCAAAACTAGTGAATGCACAAACAGCAGCAGGAACACGTCTCTCCTCGGGATATTGTAAACATGTAAATCGTTGTTCAGTTTCTAACTCCCAAGTAAGATATATATCAGGAACATATCTACCCTCAAATGATGGAATATTCAATTTTAGTTTAGGGAGATGGTCATGATCTCGTACCTGAGAGTGAGCCCTACCATTGCCATTATTTGCATGTGGACGACCAGATGGTTGCTGTGCTGGTGGTGGCACGTAGTTCTGATTTTGATCAACCTCATCCTCGTAATCGCCAGCAAAATCATCCTCCTCCGCATCAGCAGCAGGAGCCACAGAAGTAGCAACAGCAGCACCAACAGTTTGGCCAGGTGCAAGAGGGAGACGGCTTGCTCGGCGGAGGGCTGTTTCACGATGTGTAGGTAGTCGTCGTTGTTGTTGTTGTAGAGGTGCGTTAGGTGCAGCCGGTGGTGGTGGTGGAAGACGCGCGAGCAATTCATTAAACCTGTTATCGAGCTTTGTTTCGAACGTCTTCTCCATGTCATCTATCTTCTCCATGGCCTCTTCAAATCTGTTTAGCACATCCTGCACCTGTCCATTCATCATTTGCTGAAATTTATCATGCAACTCCTGATTCGTCATGTTCTCCCAGTCAGTCTCGTCGGCTTGTGATCCTGCCATGGTTAGCAACAATAGAAAACACACAAGAATATGATCCTACAGAATACTAACAACAGGTGGTGGTGGCGGGTGTCACAAATCCGTCAAGCAAATCTCAAATTCTTACCAGTTCTTACCCAGCAGCAGGCGGTGATCGGCAACCGTTGTAGTCAAAACTCTCAAAGGCTTGGATAGAGCGATTGCCAAGGAGAGTCAAACGCACGACGTAGAGGTATGTGGAGCTGGGAAGGCTTATAGTATGGTAGCAAAAAGGGTCAGCAATAATCAATTCAGAGATGCAAAGTTGAATAAACGCTCAACGACGGTACTGTGCTGGTCCTAGGCTAGACCGTGCTAGAGACGCGAGCCTAGAACACTAACAAAATCACGGCGCTGCACGTAAATAAGGGAAAAGCACACTCTGGAACTTTTTTTTTCGCTTTTTTTTTGCGCTCCCCCTTTTTTTTTGCGCTCCTCTTTTTTTTGCGCTCCTCTTTTTTTTGGCGCTCCTCTTTTTTTTTGCGAAAAATTACTATAATGGCGAGTGTCTCAAAACTCTTCCCTCGTCAAACTGATAGGATGGGCACGAAAAAAAAATTCACTTTTTTTTTTCAGAAATCAGGGCAGCGACGACGAAAAAGTGCGACAAAAAATCACTATGATGGCACGTGGCTCAAAATACTCAGAAAAGCCTAAAAATAGGATAGGGAAAAAATATTTTTGCCCGTGAAAATTTTGGCCTAAAAACTGCCCGGGGGTCTCCAGACTTTTTTTTTTCTTCCAAGACCTACGCAGGCAAGGAAACACGAATCAGAATTGAGATTGATCTCAAGAACAAACCTAATATGAGAAGAACTCGGATTGGTGGTGGATATATGGTTACAAATTGGTGGTGGTATATGGATACAGATTGGTGGTGGTATATGGATACGGATTGGTGGTGGTATATGGATATGGATTCAGAGCGGTGGCGGAGAAGCAAAAGTGGTAGATGGGCGATGATGATGGTGCGGCGGCGGCGTGACAACTTATGACCAGAACTCGAAACTCTAAAAGACTAGACTCTAAGACCAGCAACTTGACACGACGATGCAACCGCAAATTCAACAAAGCAAAAACTCTAAAAAGATTATGCAAAGGTTCAGATTGGTTTGGATATGATGAACTAACCCTAATTTTTTTTTGTGGCTTTTTCGTGGACTGTAGGTATGAAGAACAGACTCGCTCTAATCTACGAAAAACTGTAAAAATCTCACCGAGCAACCTGGAAATCTGATACCACTTGATAGAGGCAAAGGTGTCCCGATGTTTCGATGAGATGGTGGCTATCGTTTTCTGTGGGAGTCGACCTTGACGATCCGACTACGAACGTGCGAGACGTCGCGGCTTAGCAATCGCTAAACCAACTTCCGAGGGGTTATTGACCACGCCGGAGCACGATCAACCTGACCACGAGGGTCTGTTTCCTGCGAGCAAACGAAGAACAAGCAAGAAACTGAGATTGCAATCTGGATATTGCGAATATAAGATGAAAGCTTTATTGATCAAGGTGGGGTTCTGTGATGTCTTGGTCTGGTCGTTGGACACAAACGAAGTACGAGAAGTTGCAGCTATGGCGAACTTTTAATCTAAACAAAACCCAAAGTCTAAACGACGCCCTAAGGGCTGTATATATGGAGGAAGAGAGGGAAATTTCGTGGCCCTTGAGGGTGGGGTCCGAAACCAACCCTAACTCTTGTTTCCCCACACATACGGACTCTAAAAATAGCCTATACTTAAGTATTTCGAAATTACATGGGCCTGGCCCCTTAATAAGGTGACGCAGCACCTAGAGTAGCCTATGGACGAATATTATGAAGTGGCATCTTGTATATTTCGTCCATGGCTTCATGCACTCCTTATGGCGGCTTCAAAGTCCTGAAATCATCACTTGTAACTCCGTTCTTGATCCCCTTGCGCATGCCATCAACTCCATGCGTGTTCTTGCTCCAATGTTCATCCTTCTCCAAGCTAGGCCCTTCATTTGAAAGCAAAACAAATGTATCCAATTTAGGCAGCATCATAATCTCATGAACATTAGAATCATTACCAAGCAACGAAAGTACCTGGTAATTTAATTGGCGTGCGCGAGCTCTAGTAATTGGTCTAGTATATGTAACAGTAGGGGCTGTGGGTGTAACAATGGTATTGATGTCCTCATCACCAGATCCATCTATGGGCCACGCAAGCCTGCTCCAACACGCAATGCAACACAACAAACATCCCAACACCACGGTACACCCAAATACAGGGGTGCCGCACACCCCCTATGTTTCACCGATGAGGTGCTGGACCATGAATTTCCAAAGGGATTCAAACCTGTAAACATAGAGGCGTACGACAGAACGACAGACCCTGGGATCTGGATTTGGGACTACATCCTCCATATCCATATGGCTCGAGGAGAAGATCTCCACGCCATCAAGTACTTACCCCTCAAGCTCAAAGGGCCAGCTAGGCACTGGCTTAAAAGCCTCCCCGAAAACTCCATTGGAAGCTGGGAAGAGCTCGAAGACGCTTTTCGGGCAAATTTTCAAGGGACCTATGTCCGACCCCTGGATGCAGACGACTTAAGTCACATAACTCAACAGCTCGGAGAGTCAGCCTGAAAGCTTTGGAACAGGTTTCTCACTAAAAAGAACCAAATAGTCGAATGTCCGGACGCTGAAGCCTTAGCAGCTTTCAAGCACAGCGTTCGAGATGAATGGCTTGCCAGACACCTCGGCCAAGAAAAGCCGAGAACAATGGCAGCATTAACAAGCCTCGTGACCAGCTTTTGCGCGGGCGAGGATAGCTGGTTAGCCCAATGCAGCACCAGCGACCCAAGTACATCCGAAGTCAGGGACGAAAACGAGAAGCCGCGGCGTAGCAAAAACAAGCGCCGGAATAAACAAGACAGCCCGAAGAGCACAGCGGTAAACGCCGGATTCAGAAGCTCTCGGCCAGATCAGCAAAAGCTGCCCTCCAAAGGCAATAGAGACGAACTGTCCAGCCTAAAGAAGATTCTGGATAAAATATGTCAGATCCACAGCACCCCCGATAAACCTTCAAATCATACCCATAGAGAATGTTGGGTCTTCAAGCAGTCCGGCAAGCTCAACGCCGAACATAAGGGGCAGGATACTCCAAGCGAAGACGAGGACGAGCCTCCCAAGCAAAGTACGGGGGAACAAAAGAAATTCCCACCAGAAGTCAAAACTGTAAACGTGTCACATGTGACAAAGGGGAGAAACAAAGCGGCACTCCTAGAGACACATGCCCCAAGGCCTATCACCGCGGAGTCATGCCACTGGTCATCCCCACCGATCACCTTTGACCATCAAGATTACTTGGCAAGTATCTGGCGTGCAGGATGGGCTGCCTTGGTGTTAGACCCGATAATTGACGGATACCACTTCACACGAGTCCTGATGGATGGCGGCAGTAGCTTAAACCTGAGATATCAAGACACAGTCCGCAAAATGGGGATAGACCCAACAATAATTAGCAATAGAAATACTACCTTTAAAGGAGTAACGCCAGGTCCAGAAGCCCATTGCATGGGCTCCCTGCTACTAGAGGTTATATTCGGCTTTCCCGATAACTTCCGCAGCGAAATTTTAACCTTTCACATCGCGTCGTTCCAAAGTGGCTATCAAGCACTACTCGGACGCGAAGCTTTCGCTTGCTTTAACGCAATACCGCATTACGCTTCTCTGATGCTTAAGATGACCGGTCCACGTGGCATCATTACAGTAAATGGAAATATTGAGCGCTCCTTGCGCGCGGAAGACTGTGCAGCTGCCTTGGCAGCCACACACTAAACGGCCTCACGAAGTAAAAGCATCTGACAGGTCGTTAAGACCACGGACACGGTTGGACGAGTCCGGTGCAGCTATATGTAATTGATACAGGTTTGATGGCCATACCCCTATTATAATACAAGGGGCTCAACGCGCGCAAACAAGTAGCTATATGGAATTGATACAGGTTTGATGGCCATACCCCTATTACAATACAAGGGGCTCAACGAGCGCAAACAAGTGGCAATTAGGCTCAACTTTACTCATTTTTGAACTATATATTGTTTATTTAGTATAACTTACCTTTTGCACGACGACTTTTCAATTAAGTTCTTCTCTTTTTCAGATGACCATCGTGCTAGACCCGTCCAGAATACGGCACAACGGAGACACAGGCGCAGACGTGCAGCAGGGACCCGTTCTAAGGATTCTTTTTAGATTAAGACCCTGCATAAACCTTTTTTACTGTCTCTTATTGATACACATCCCTCGGATTCTCAATACAATTGAGAAAGATGCTGACGTATTAGCATGTGGCCACGTCAGAATATTGCACGTACCTAGACACCAGGGGCTTATTATAAAGGGCACTGTTTAGGCTCGGTTTACATCATAAAGACCGAATACCTTAGGGAGTGTTCGGCGTCGCGAGTTTGGCCTTATATGCATCAGCTCCGAATCATGTCTTTGGTCAAATGTTGGGTTTGCCAGGCTCCTGTGTTTTGTTGCCTTACGTTCGCTCTATCGGCTAAGGCGGCACCAGGAGAACTACTGCAATTGTGCCCTAGTTCATCCGGACGAGCACCTCAGTAGAGAAAGCCGAAAACTGACTGTCATGATATAGCGTGAGACTGGTCAACCACTTGATGACCTAGCGGAATCTTCGGGATTCCTCTGCCTTAACGAAGGGCCGTTTCCCGGCCAGGCATGTACGTGCCCCGAATCCGGATGAGCGAGGAGCCACAAGGGGCTATATAGTAGCTCCACTGTCAAACTCCTCTGGCTAAGTGAAAGTGTTAATGCATTATAGCCTGGTTTCCTAGTTCGCTGCGCTATCACCTCCTTAATGGACCAAGACGTTGGATCAAGTGTGAACATGCGTCTTCTGCGAACACCCCCGCATTATATGCGTGGGGGCTAAAGCCGACGACTACCATCTTTCAGGTTATATACATATAGACATAAACGGCCGCACAAGAGGCATCATAGTACTTTCAGGCAAAAGTATAAATACAGCCTTGATAAACTCAATAAAACATTGTTCTTACAATGGGAATACATGTCACTTAAACATAATATTCTTCGAGCACTGAGCCTCTATCAAACGAGCGCCTTCAAAAACTTCTTCAAAGTAGTGCTCGGCGGCCACTCAGCTTATGGCCGAACCCTGTGCCGCAACATTGGTGGCCTCCATCTCCGCCCAGTATGTTTTGACACGGGCAAGGGCCATCCACGCACCTTCTATGCACGTTGATCTCTTTACAGCATCGATGCGTGGCACAGCTTCCAGGAATTGTTGCACTAAGCTGAAGTAGCTACTCGTCCTTGGCCCTCCCGGCCACAGGTGATCCACTACGGACCTCAGGGCAAGTCCGGATAATCTATGGAGCTCGTACCAACCGGTCAGTCGCTCATTCAGCAACAGCGGACGAACTGGAGCATGAAACTGTGACCAGAACAACTTCTCCACTTCGGGACCTTTCTGATCCTTGAAGTACTCGGCCACATCAGCAACACATGCAGCCAAATCCATGTACTCGTCCGTAGAACTCCATAGCCGGTCCAGAGGAGCATACTTCGGATCTCGGAACTTAGTTCGCAACAAGAAGGGCTTCCCAGACACGATATCTGCAGCTTGATTCAGCTCCTCCTTCGTCTCTCTAATTTTGGAGCGGGCTTCCTTGGCAGCCACCCGGGCCTTCTCCAGGTCCGTCGCCTTCGCCCGGTTTTCCTCTTCAAGAATCCGGTAACAGTCAGCAGCAACTTTTAACTCCACGGCCATCTTGGCAATTTCTTCTTTGCTCTCGCAATGTGCGGCCTGTTCGGCCCTTAACTCTTCGGCCGCTTGCAAAGTGGCCGCATTTCTACTCCTTGCTTGCTCCTTGGCTCGGGCAAGCTCCGCCCGAAGAGTCTCCATGGTGGCCGCTCCATCTGCAGTCACAACATATTAAAGATACTGGCATCATGCTGCTCTTATTATGTGACGATCACCAGAAAGGCCACTCACCCTGTGCCTCGTCAAGCAAATTGTTGACAAGCACGATGTCGGCATCTGCCGCATCTAGCTGCCGCTTTAGTTCAGCACACCCATCAGTCAGGCTAGCCACCGAAGCTTCCACCACCTGCACATAAAGGCAGTCTGGTTATTACCTGGGACTATGATCCTCTGTTTGCCGCCGTTTTCGATGACAATCAGAGTCTCAGGGGCTACTATCTACACAGGGCACATCTAAAAATGTGCGGTACCATAAAAAATGTACATCATTCCACGTACCTCAAAACCTGTCAGTAGACTCATAAAAGCTTCATGCAACCCGCTTTCGGCGGAAGAAATCCTTTCAATCATCGTACCCATCAATGTGTGGTGGTCTTATGAGATAGCCGCTTGCTCCAGCATACCCCTCAGTACGTCCGACCGCACACCAGATGGTGCCGGACTCTTTTGATGACTCTCTTCGAGAGCCGGATGCTGAGGACTTCGGGTGACCATAAGATTACCTGCTGGCCTTGCCGGATCCGGAGAAACCCTCCGCGACGACACCTCAGGGTCGCCCGCTTCATGAGGCGGTGAGGCAAGGGGAGGCATTTCACTCTCCATCATCTCCAGAAGAAGATCCCCCGAAGACGAGCTCTGCTGAGAAGGGCTAAGATCTGAACTGCAAGATAAATGCTTCGATTATTTTCCTCAGAAGTAGAGCAAGATATTTTCGTTATTAACTACCCCTTTTACTTACAGCTCGGGGGAGGGCTGGTCCCCTTGAGGGCATAGTACGGCTAGGGTATCCCCAAGGGCAGGACCCTTCGGCGGAGATTTCTTCCCTCGTTTGGAGACCATTGTCTCCGGGTCCGCAGAGGTGGTTCTCTTCTTTCCCTGGGAAGAGGAAGTTTCAGTTCCTTCTCTCCAACTAATCTCCTCCGTGGAGACACTAGCCTCGTCATTCCCCCCTTCATCTTCCTTGGAGGGCACTAGGCAGGGTGTTGGCTCGAGCATCTTTTCCAGCACCGGATTGTCCAAGCCTTCAGGAAGGGGGGCCGAACACCGGATCATCTTTGCCTTTGTTATCCAGTCCTGGTCAAAGAGCGATTCTTCAGAATGATGTCATGATAAATAAAAGGACAGTGTGTTCGACCATGGGATTACTTACTTGGGCAGCGGGGCGGTTGCAGGTCAGGCCCACGTCCTCGGTAGTGTCCGAACACTCTATTTGGTGTCCGAAGAACGATTTGGACATCTCCTCTTGCGTCATGCCGAGGAAATTCTGAATAGTGCGCGGTCCTTCCGGGTTGAATTCCCACATGCGGAGGGGCCGGCGTTTGCAAGGCTGGACTCGACAAACCAGCATAACTTGCATTACCATAACTAGACTAAAATCTCCCTCGAAGAGATCTCAGACATGGCTCTGGAGTATTGGCACGTCCTTGGCTGGACCCCAGCTCGGCCCCCTACTGATCCATGACATCAGTTGTGGTGGAGGGCCCGAGCGAAAGGTGGGGGCAGCTACCCACTTGGCACTTCGGGGAGCTGTGATGTAAAACCACTCCCGTTGCCACAATCTGGACACCTCTGGAAAAGAATCCTTTGGCCATGAAGCGTCAGCAATTTTTCTTATTAGAGCACCTCCGCACGTTGTGTACTACCCCTTGACCATCTTCGGCTTCACATTGAAGGTCTTGAGCCACAGGCCGAAGTGAGGGGTAATACGGAGGAAGGCCTCACAAATGACAATAAATGACAAGATGTGAAGAAGGGAATCCGGGGCCAGGTCGTGAAAATCCAGCCCATAATAGAACATAAGACCCCTAACAAAGGGATCTAGGGCGAAGCCTAGTCCTCCTAGGAAGTGGGAGACGAACACAACGCTCTCATTGGGTTCGGAAGTAGGGACGATCTGCCCTTGGGCGGGCAGCCTATGCGAAATTTCGGTGGTCAGATATCTGGCCTCCCTCAACTTCTTGATGTCCTCCTCCATGATGGAGGAAGGCATCCACCGGCCTTGAAGGCTGGATCCGGACATGATTGAAGGTCCGAAGCACCTGACCTGTGCTTTGGGTGTTAGAACTCGAGGTGGGGTAAGGATTCGATTAAGCACGGGAGGGAAAAAACAAAAAGCCTTGTCCCTTTATGAAGGGGTTGGATATCAGGCGTCCTCCTCGTGGCCGCTCGAGACTTACCTAAAATCTAGGAGTCATACCAACAGGCACGGTTGGGTTACCCACGTTTGTATTGATGAGAATCTCATAATAAGGGGAACACGATCTCTACTTTGACAAGACGTGTCAAGAAACCGCCTTGTGTTATGTGCGGGGCTGGTTAAAGAAAAACGGTTCAAATAATTACCGGGTCGTGGCGTGATGTCATGCTGCCAAAACATGTCAGCAGATTAGATTTGTGGAAATATTATTCTCTCTACGGTGGTATGTGGAACTTATCTTGCAGGGTCGAACACTATCCTTGTATTCAAACTCTTCCGTGCTGTATTCGGAGGAGGAACCCGCCTTGCAATGCCGAAGATAACACTGCGCACCGGACTCATCGTCATTGAAGCCTGGTTCAGGGGCTACTGAGGGAGTCCTGGATTAGGGGTTCTCCGGACAGCCGTACTATATCCTTTGGCCGGACTGTTGGACTTTGAAGATATGAGATTGAAGACTTCGTCCCGTGTCCGAATGGGACTCTACTTGGCGTGGAAGGCAATCTAGGCAATACAGATATGCATATCTCCTTCTTTGTAACCGACCTTGTGTAACCCTAGCCTCCTCCGGTGTCTATATAAACCGGAGGGTTTTAGTCCGTAGGACAACATACAATCAGACCATAGGCTAGCTCTAGGGTTTAGCCTCTCTTATCTCGTGGTATATCAACTCTTGTAATACTCATATTATCAAGAATAATCAAGCAGGACGTATGGTTTTACCTCCATCAAGAGGGCCCGAACCTGGGTAAAACAATGTGTCCCTGCCTCCTGTTACCATCCGCCTTAGACGCACAGTTCGGGACCTCCTACCCGAGATCCGCCGGTTTTGACACCGACACCCATCTTTAATCCAAAAAATCTCCTCAATTTTGAACCCAAAATCATCAAATTCCACCCAAAATCGCGTCCCGGATCTCAAATCCCGCGTTGACCCCGATACACTGGATGACTGGCGTTTTATGGATGTCCGGAGCACCAGGAAACACCGGACGTCCGACCTTTTATGGACATCCGAAACCCCTAACCCGAGCCAAATTTACGGATTCTGAGCCCGATCGGACGTCCGGCCCCCGGATATCCGTCCTTTTACGGACGTCCGCAACCTGTAGTTTGAGACTTCAGCTGATTCTTGTTTCGACATAACTAATTCATTCAAACTCCGATTTTGACGTTCTTTAGCTCGTTTTGAAGCTCTTGACATCCCGCTTCCCACAAAAAATACCACCAACATCTTTTGACGCCATCAAATTTTGTGAATTTTAGCATCTTTGCCTAGGGCTTTCACCACATCATCCGCTACACCACCACCTACTTCCGCAACCTAACCAATTTTTCCCCATTGCATATGTGGTTGCTTGACTAGTGATTCGAGTCTCCTAAGGTGTTTCGGCTACTTAGGGGCGGCTGCTTCTTCATCAACCACCACCACCGCATAGGCTTACCCACCATACACTTCCACCTCCCAAATTTAACCCAATTTTGTTTGAGTTGTGAGTTGTGTCTCCTAAGATGTTTCGGCTACTTAGGGACGGTGACCTTCAACTCCGACTCACATAATTCCTTACCCTCCATTTCTGCATTGCCTACACGCATAATCCATCATTGCATTTCCGCAATCCCTTTGAGCTTCTGCAACAACCACCGCATTCCCGCTACCACCATTTGACATTTGAGATTTTGAGTTCGCGGTTTTTCCGTCTCCTAAGGTGTTTCGGCTACTTAGGGACGATTCTCCATCATCTTGGTATCTACATCAAGAACACCGCCACTCATCATCGCCAAGTACGGTAACCTCCATATCAACTCGGTATCGTGGTATCCCTCCATTGTATATTCCCTTGCAATTGCATTGTTAACCCCTAGCCCATTTTGCGTCACTTGACTATCGAGACTAGCCTTTGACTATTGCCGGCAATGTTAATTGTGCACATTAGTGATCTACACCTCCCATTGCATACATACCGTATCATATTGGTATCATAATATCATCTCTTGTGCCTCAAGTTTGTTTCCGCATATACTCAATCGCTATCTTGGTTTGTGCATTTCGCATTGTGGCCATATGCAAAAAAAAGAATAAAGCTTTTAAGCAAAAGAGAAAGAGCATAGAAGCTTGTAAGCAAGTGCCATAGCATCATACCACATTGCAAAGAAAATTGTCATATCCGATCATCTTGGATCATACCACCGGAACATCATACATACATAGCATACTTGGGATAGAAAGTTGATACATTTTGCATATCATAGGTTGTGCATAAGAGACGTATCCGCCTATTGAGAAATCGTGCTAGCGTCTCTCTTGAGTTGTGAAACACGAGCATTTTCCATGGATTCCACATTTTGTGCTCATTCCTTGGTTGCACGATCCCATTTATCTATCAGTGTGTGTGTTTCCGTGTGCCATTCATTCATTGCTATTGGTCTACTTGTTTCACTTGCGAATTTGTGAATGCCTTTCAACATTATTGACTCTTGCTAATATTTTACATTACATTTTTGTGCCACTATCCTCACTGAGCTACTCCATAAGCTTTAGTTTGTAGGTGTGAGTGAACAAGTCCTATACCAATTCCACTATTCTTTCATCTCACATTGAGTGAAACGGGATACATCCTCAACTTTGGGAAAAGGTAATTTGGTATTGTTTATCTCATTTCCTACTCACCTCTACTCAAGTCTTGTGATGGATAGGCAAGGCATTTCATCTTCGGTCTACAACAACAACGACGAGTTCAATGCCACGAACAACTCCAACGACGCCAAGATGCAAGCTCAAATGGAGGAGGTCAAAGCCCTCATCAAGCCGTACAAGTGATCTTCCTCATCTTCAAGAAGACGCTCAAGACCACATGTCTTAGAGCTACCATCTCCGGCAAAATCACATCGGCATCGACACCATCACCAACAAGGACGTGAAGGTCAAGAGCTCAACACCAACAACCACTCAGCGACTTCACCATCTACCTTGGCATCTTCGCCAATCGACTTCAAGGCATCTTCGTCTATGGACATACGACATCTTCACCCACAAGCACCTCAAGAGAATCTCCCCAAGCTCAAGTCCGCAACTTCCATGAGATATTATGACCTCAACATCGACCATGCGATTCCTTTCTATGGGACTCAAGAACCCGAGGAGTATCTCGAGTGGGAGCGTTTGATGGACGACTACCTCAAGCTACATCAAGTTCCTCCCGAAGATCAAGTGAAGTGCGCCACAAGGAACTTCCACGACTACGCATCCACATGGTGGGTTCACAGACCTTCGGAGACCTACAACATGAGTTGGCCCAAGAAGAAGAGAGATTTGCGGTGCGAGTACGTGCCTCCAACCTACATGGAACAACTTCTATGCCAATTAGAGAACACCACCCAAGGATCCAAGTCCATTGATGAGTACTTCAAGGAGATGAAGAAAGCCTTACGACGAGCCGGCGTGGACGACCCCATTTTGATGAAGTTCCACTTCATGATGGGATTGCACAACAACATCTCCAAGACGATCTTCCTTGAGAACTACAAGTCCCTCAAGGACAACAATATTGGTGCTCTCAAGGCGGAACAAGAACTCATGAAGGCCAAAGCTTCTCCAGCCCAAGCTCACTTCGGGACAACCAATCTCCATGAGAACGAGCATGAGGCTAGTACCACCATGATGTCCAAGCCCGACGAGCTCCAAGACGATGAGCCCAAGTTCAACTTCATCGTCATCCCTCTGTGTGGCATTGATGATGCCGATTCTACTTCAACTCTTTTTCAAGATGGTGCGACGACGACTACAACTACGTAGACCATCAAGGACCAAGCTCTGGAGGCGAGCGACATGGTGACGAACAAGGATGATGCTTCCGTCTTAGGAGGCGAGAGTGATGATGCGCCATCTTCGGCCTTCATCCATGGCGAGGACAACGAGATGGTTGAGCATGGGATTTTCCCTTTGACCACTGAGACATATGATGACTTGAGTGACTTTAGCCATCATATTGAGAGAGAGTGGCTTCACCACTAGCCCCATATGTGATGCGTTGCCCCAATTCCCATGTGAGGAGAGCCAAAAACCCCACCTCTTAAGTGAGACGAGTGGCTCCACCATATTTGAGTTTTAGCGCACCTACCTTGAAGGAGTGAGTGAACCACCACATAGAGAGAGAGTGAGATAGTTGACAGGTCATGTGAGGCCACTTTCAACACTAACGACTTGCCCTCTACCTCTATTGTGTCTTCTCCTTTGGTTCTAGGTCCCATCTATGATGACACGCTGATACGTGATGACTTCGTCCTCCCTTTGAACAAGACGATGGCCATGGTGGAATATGATGCACCCCCCACATGGTTCCATCAAGATGAAGATGACCACCATTTTGTCTTTCCCACCTCACCTACACCACATGAGTGGAATGACAAAGGAAACATAGGTGAAGGTGATGCTCTAGTCCCACTAGTGGACATTCTTGACATTTATTGCTTGCATGATGTTGATCAACCTATTACCATGCTTCATGCTAGTGCGACTTCCCCATGCGATGATTTACCCATTTATGATGAGTATGATGATTGCCATGTGGAGTCTATTAGTTGTGATGCCATGTTACATATGATTTCTTGTGATCATTCTTTAGGTCACATCATGTTTTCCAATCCGCTTGACTTGTCATATGCTATGCATGAGATCAATCATATGTCATATGTCCAATCTCTTCATAGTGACTATGCATATGTTATTAAAATAAACCCCATTTGGACATATGGCATAGATGACAAGCCTATGGTTATTGGCATTTGTTTCTCTAGTGATGATATTGACATGCTACCTTTGCATCATTTATCTCATATGCCATGCCATAACCACCTAGCTTCGGATATGCGTTGTTTTGGATGTTGTCCATTTTCTCCATATGATGTTTCCAATATTGCTCATGAGGAGACCCCCACAGTTTCCTCATACATGTTAGAAGATTTTGACACATCCCATTCATTGCACGATCCCCATAATTATGTGCACCATATGCTCCCCATGAATGAAAATGCTATTGATGTGCCATATACTTGTATGCTCAATTTGTGTCCCGATCGTGTTATACATAACAACTATTCTTTCATGACGGATGACATGTTCTTATACAATGTATCAAATTTCTTTGAACGATGCTTATCTTGTGCTAACTCACATGTGCACATACACATCGTGATGGGTGATGTGCATACTTACCACACACACAATTTGTTTGGTTTGTGTCTCTTTTGTGTAGGTACCCCATGAATACTTGTCAACCTCACAACCCCATGAGCTGACAAAACGAGCTCTAGAGAGCAACGATGCCTTTGGATCCCATGGATTGTCTATCCCACCGCTCTCTTCGCGCAAAGACTTCGCGCATTTCTTCTACATGGCCCTCACTTGGCTATGGGTTGTTGTCCATTATATATCCTTTTCCCATCTTTCCATGTTCACTTTGCATGAGATGCTCATTCCTATGCTTTTGCCATGCATTTGTGACCCATGCTTTGCATTACACATGATGATTGATTCTAATACTTGTACGTGTATTTGCAAGCTTGGTGGAGATATCACTTATCATTGACATTTATGCTTTGTACCCCATGCCTATGATGCTACTTTCATCTTGCTTTGTGTTCATGCTTGCAATATGTCATGTACATTGCCTATGACTATTATTTGCTCACATGACATGATTGCCATGATTTCCTCTAGTATGTTGCATCTTCGCGGTACTAGTTTGCATGACTTGATTACTATGATTGCTTGCCTTGTTGCATCAGCAATGATTCATGCTTGGTCATTTCATGCGGTTGATGTCAACCATCTACATGCTTTGCAAGACATGATTGTTATTGCTTCTTGTCATATATCTCCATGTGTTGCTTCTCTCATGTTAGACAATTTGCCATGTATTGAGTGCAACAATGATTCTAATCTTGCTCATGAGATTGCCCCCATAGCATTCTCACCTATATTTGGAGATTTTGACATATTTTTTGTGAAGCATGCTTGTCTTCCTTCTTTGCACCATATACCTCGTGCCATGCATATTGCCATTGTTGCATCCTATTGTTCATGCACTTGTGCTTCTAATGGTTATGCGCAAGAGAAGGGAACCATCATGATGGATGATGTGTTTATCTACCATGCACATACATTCTTTCTTTTGTTGCGTGCATGTGTAGGATACTTGGACCTTGTGTCAACTTCCGCGTCATGTGAGTTGACAATCCGAGCTCTTGAGAGCAAACCACCTTCTACCATGGCGCTTCTACATCATACTTGCTTGTGCTTCGGCATTCTGAAGGACGCACAAGGACATGCCTTCAAGGTGATATCCTTCTCTTTTGAGAACCCCCAAACCATGAGCATGCATATTGTGGATATTGCCTCCATTCATGATTTTCACATTCCCATGCATCATGTTATATATGCCTTGTGTGTTGCATCCAATTCTTGGACTACTTGCTACTATAATATGTTTGGTTGCAACAATGGCATCACTTCACATATGCCATGTCCCATCGATTGCTACATTCTTTCCTTGATTGCCTCACACCTGATGAACAATTTCTCTTTCTATCGTGTTGAGTGCCACACTATATTCACTACACCCTATGCAGATTATGCTTGGATTGTCTTGCACGTGTCCCATGTGTTTAAACACTTCATTTTATTTGGTGTTGTGAATGATTCCGATGCCTACCATAGACCTTTCATTGAGCAATTTGCGAATGCTTGCTATGAACTTGAGGTAGATGCTTCTTCTCTTGTCACATATATATGCATCACTACCTCACATTCACATGCTTGTCCCCATGATTTCTTTGCTTGTGCTCAATTGATAAGCTTACATGCCATGTCACAATCCTTTGTCACACCATATGATTTGCATGATGATGACACTTGTTTGGTGAATAACCTCTTCAATGCTTGGTTTTGCACTAACGCTAACCACATTTGTTTTTCCAAGTGTTTGTTGTCCTTACTCCTTTTGAAGGAATCACAAGATGGTGCGCAAGTGGAGAGTGCCCATTTCGAGCTTCAAGATGACAAGGACTTGGTGAATGTCCACTTCTAGACGGCGAAGACATCTCTTTACCATGGTGATTTGGTTTTCGATCCGAGGTCGGATCTTTACCAAGGGAGGGGAGATGATGCGGAGCATCCTATGGACATCACCATGTCAAGAGTTCGTTTGGAAAGTGACACATGTGACATCTACTTCACATACATAAAGGCGAATCATCTCCTTTGCACGTGCCCACTTGACCCCTTTGATGATGGTATACTACTTGACACTCCACTCGTGTGCATGCATAGGTATTGTCGAAACACTACGGACGATGAGGAGGAGTGCGAGCGCAAGTGTACAACTACACCATCCACATGGGAAGCATGGAAGCGAAGACGGAAGAAGACGAAGCTGCAAAGTCTACAGTGGTCGGGCGTCTGATGTGCCACCGGACGTCCGACACTCTACAGCGCCCGAACGACCGATGACCACCAAACGTCCGACAAGTATCAGCCACCGGACGGCCGACATCGTGTGGAAATCCGGCCCCGCCTCAACCGAGCCGAAACATTGGAAGTCCGGCCTCCTCCGGACGACCGGACCCCTGCGAGCGACCGGACGTCCGACCCTGACCAGACGTCTGACACTGCCTGTGTGTAGCCAGGCCTTTGGCCTTGTATCCCTCTCCCACTTACCCCTTCGTGGCTTAGACTATAAATAGACCACCTCCACCTCCTTTCTAGGGTTAGCGTTGTGTTAGCTCATATGTGAGATAGAGCTTCACTCATCCATCCGGATCTACTCCATTGCGAGGGACTGACACCTCTTCGGAGAAGATCCACGTTGGAGTCAAGACCCCCTCTTGGGTGGCCCCTTCAAGACCTCCTCATGGAGATGAAATTTACCTTGTATCTTTCCTTTTGTTGTTCATGTACCTTGTGGATCTTGTGTGTTTGATTGTCTAGTGGATGTGTGATTGGACTTGTTCTTGAGTGATTCCCCTTGTGTTTTCTCTCCGTTCTTCCCCGTGTTCTTCGTGTTCTTAGTTGGGATCCGCTCCTTTCGTGAAAGATCGGCCGTATAGGGTTCCACCCTACATCAACCGGATTATAACATATAACATGAAAAAATGCCACATGACAAGAAACCATAACCTCGCTGCCCCAAGGAGGCAACATGAATCCCGGCAAACAAACTAGACGCGGGTCCAAGCTAAAATTAAGATAAACTCATAGAAAAGGGGTCCATCGATAGATGTCCTAATTAACACAGCCGGCTTGACCTAGATGGCAGCCGAGTAGTCTTCGTGCATGTGCCCCCAATGACTAGGGCCTTGGAGGAATTCAGTTATCGGTGTTTAACCCTCGCAATGATCCGAAGCACATGACACCTAATATTGCGAGATGAGAAGAAACCTTTTTTTAGATTTCTCATCAGAACTACAGCCCTGTACAACATAGCATGCACGATATGTAGACGATAGCCAATCCAACCGTGTCTGCTGGAGTCTGGTCACATGCATGGACGAACTGATCTTCCGTGTCATGCAGGGATCGTCCAGGCACCAACATCTCTACAACACTTCTCTAGTACTATCGCTCGTCTCTCGCTTCTATTAACTCACCCGACTTGCGGGGCCGGGGAGTGTGCCTATAGTCGGTTATAAATTGCGATCCGACATGTGTGTGCAAACACAATATGACACGCGTTCCATTCGGAGAGCAGCATGCTAGACCGACCGACTGTCTGGGGTGCGACCCGAACGCGACAGGCGTGTTGTATACTCCGTACATGTGTACCACCATTTTCTTGAGGCTTTGCTCCATGGCGCAATCCATGGATACAAAATTAGTATATTATACTATTTAAAAGTCGAGGGAGGGGCTTTTCCCGCGCGGTAGGTGGGGCAATTCCGCCTAGTCGGTTCGACAGAGACGCGATAAGATGAGGGATTAGGCTGCTGCAAACATCGGACTATGATTTGACAGCGAGTTACTGCTGGACATGTGGGGCCCCGTGATTTGACTTGTCGTTATCATTTTAACTATGGCGCTACGACCGGCATGAGTCTCCCAATTCCTGACCACCTCCATGGTATACAGGTGCCTCTCCCAATGCTCCACCATGTAGAGGCTGGCTCTTGCATGAGAGCCCACTCCTCCACTTTTTCCTTTCCTCTTTCCTCCACATATGCAAAAATGCTATATAAGCGGGCTTATAGCCCACTATTGTACTTGCTCGTACAGGTGCTAAGCCTGCCACATAGGCATAAAGTCTGATGTGGCAAGTTAATTAAGAAGAGAGAGACTAGTTTGGTGACCCCAGGAAGAAACGGTGCTAAGCATGTGTACCTAGGTGAAAAGACAATTCTGAGTCTATATCTAATTAAATGAAGCAAACTTAGCAACAAAGAACTAAGCACCTATGCATTCGGGACTTGGGTTTCTAAGCCATTTAATGCCTTAAGAACCTCATCTAAACACCATTTCATTGGAAGAGGTCACTCCTTGGAAAATGCATTAAATACTAAGAAGAAAGAGATAGAGAGAAGTAAAAAAAATACTCTTATAGCCAACCTTGTAGCTAACCTTGTTGTATGAGTGACTAAGTGATGACTATATATGACATGGCAACATCAGATAGCCTAGCGCATTGTGTTAAATCTCCAAGGGCGCGACCGCGCGAGCGAGGCGACGGCCGTGGTAGGCGCGTCCATGATACAGGCTGCTGGCAGCCCTTAGACCTGAGATCGAACGGTCGCATGCTAATTTAAGTTGCTGAAAATTTGCAGAATAACCCTCCAAGACAGGATACTCACCCGTAGGTATAGAATCACGCCATGCAACCATTCAATCTCAGATCCAAGGGCTCTCGGAATCCCGCATCATGGGAGAATGGAAAGCATCATATCACCTGTAATTTTCACGACGCTTGACATGGGATCAAAAGCCATTTAATTGGGCATCGAGTAGACATGACATCTAATTGGACCCCCATAGTACTATGCATGAATCCATTTATCCACCAGTCAAGTAACGACCCTGCCGTTCGCATGCCCCACTCAACAGTTTTACAATAGAAAAACCCCTAGCAGTTCGCTCCTACTCGTCCCCGGACGTCCTTTAACATTAAGGCAGTTCGCTCCTAGTCATCCCGTCCTTTCACATTACGGCAGTTCCTCCTGACTCAAATTACTAAGGAAACTCTCACTCTTCGTCTGGCGATTCATCTCAGACTCTGCTTCCGGCTTTCAAGACTACTGCCGGGTACCAACTTTATCTAATCTTTTCAACATCTCTAAACTCATAATGGCTTTTTAATCCTCTTAAAGTGGGAAAGCAAAGCCTAGAAAAAAGGCTAAGATAAACATACCAACAGAGGATCCCAAGACTTATGAACCAGAAAAGCAAGCACCGATTTCTGAGGCCTCCGTGCAACAACCGAAGGACCTGCCGATGACCCGCCAACAGAAGATCGTGGTACATCTGATGATCATTTAGTTTTTGACCCCTTGAGCACCGAACCACCGATCCTAGTCAAGCCTTCAGAACCATACGCTAAGGAGGTTCTGATCACTGGCACTGGTTTCCAAGAATCAGGGAGTCCTATTGCTCTAGCAAAGCATTCTGCCAAGGAAGAATTGGTTGAAAGGTGCAAGGTCAAATTTGACATGACCAACTATTCTCATCTGAGTATGAGCGAAATCCTCTCCGGCTATCTTAATCAGATATACAGCAGCCGTGATCTGGAGATTGACATGGTCAAGCACATGCATCAGAAACATGAGGTATCAATTCTCGCTTTTTATAAGATATATTCCCTTCGCCTACAAGTTAACTGAATATGATAGAATATAATAGACTGTAGACTTGTTAGATAGCCTTTAGCTTATGCATCTGAATCAAAACATGTAGCCCCCAAGGGCAGGCTTAAACTTATCAAGATAAGCCGGGGCTTTCAATAATCAATGTTGCAAATGTATCCACCAAGGGCAGGTTGAATCCATATGATTAAAAAGGGATTTGAATTTCTCCAATAACAAATCTTTAGTCGCTTATGCAAGACGGGTTAATTTTTTAAAGTTATGAACTGGGGTCATGTGCCATTGCATCATAAAAGAAAACTACGCATGCATTAGCCCCCAAGTGCCAAGTGCTATTGCTTGCAAAGAGCTTGGGACTTAGCAATATATAGTGTGATATAAAGAAACTTTCTGCATGCATTAGCCCCCAAGTGCCAAGTGCTATTGCTTGTAAAGGGCTTCGGACTTATTAATATACACTGCTTCACAACTGTGTATACTTGTTTGAACCTGCTAATTTCAGGAAGCATCCAGTCAATTTCAGTCTTAGCTGACTGATTTAAAAACCCGGCTTGAAGCACAAGAATCTGAAACCCGGAAGGCTGACTCCAAGTTCAAGTTTAGCTTGGATGAAAATGAAAAACTCAAAACTAAGTTTAATACTGAGAAAGCTGCCTGGACTGAAGAGAAGGCTTCCCTGATCAAGAGAGCTGAAAAGGCTGAGGCCTCATTAGAAGAGGTCAGCACGGAAATTAGTGGCTTGAAGCATCATATCAAGCACATGACTTTTGCTATCTTTGGTAAGACATGTGATATTGTAATAACTTTCCACCTCCCAAGTTATAAACCGTTAGGGACTTAATCATCATATGCCATGCAGGTCCGAGAAGCAGGAATCTTGGGGAGGAGATGCTGATAAAGCTCAAGGCGGTTTATACATTAGTAGAACAACTATATACCGGAGCTTAGCATACGATAGCCACAATATCCCCAAGTAATCAAGCTCTGTCTCTTCTTAGCAACATTTTGAGCCGAATTTCTGTTCTGCCTACCCGTATTGAAGAAAATAAATGGTCGACTGCTAGATCCTGCACCATTACAACTTTAAGCCAGGCAAAGGCATGGCAGTCAGAATTAGACCCGGCCAAGCTAGCAACTGGCTGCCCTAGTTTGAAAGAGGATGGGTCTGCTTTTGATAAGAAAGATTTCGCTGCGTGTGTGAAGGAAATGCGTCCCTTGGTGAGCCCGCTTGTTGAAGAAGCAGATCTGACCAAATACCAGGCGGCTTATACTGCAGAGAACCAGAAAATTCCCACTCCGGCTTACAAGATTGTAGATCTTATCCCTCCAATCCGTAAGCACACTTTTCCCCTGAAATTGACCCGTCTGAGCTTGTTGATGATGAAGCTGAATTTCATGCCTTGACTGCCATCAATTGGTCATCGCCTGATGTCACACCCTGATTTTCATGCCACAACACTTAAGCTAATAAATCATGATAAAATGTGGTTTGACAAAAACTTTTGAGTGTTTTGTACCTTGCCTTGTTTGGATCTTGTCTGTTGTTTGCAAGTGCTCTAAAAATCAAATAAATCCTCCAACTCCTATACTTCATCTCCTTGCTCCAAACTCTTGAACCAATGATCATGCCATGTGTATAGAGCAATATAGTATTTTCTGACCAGAATAATTTTTCCAAAAAGTATTTTCAAAAATTAGTTTTCCAAAAACCCCCGAATTAAGATTTGTACTGCAAGTACTTAATTCAGGGCAGTAAAAATCTTTCCAAAAATATATTTGACTCCTATTAGATATAGGATACCCAAAAACCACAAAAATATAATTTTAAAAGTTATTTTCATATTTTATTTAAAAGCTTTTTTTCTTAAGGCCAGAAATGGTCTTTAATAGGGAAAAATTATTTTATTGTTTCAAAAATATTTGAGAAAAATCAGGGAAACTCAGGGGGCATATATTTGCCATATATAAGAGTTTCAACACATGGTCATGTTCAAAATATTGGTCAAATCCCTCAAAAACCCTTTCTGGATATTTCAAGCTTTTGAAATATTTACAAAGGAAATATTCCCCAAAAATTCCAAGAAAATTCTAGCATGTCACATATGACATGTTTGATGCTCTTGACAAGTCTCATGTCATGGAGAACAGTATAACCCCATGAAACCCTCTCAAAACCACTTCTGTCCTTTTTCAAGTTTGAACAACTTTGCACTGTCAAACATGTGCAAATGCTCCAAAACTTGGTGCACATGCTCAAATGGTGTAATAATGCATCTATACCTAATGGCACAAGTTGGAGAGAATGTTATATTGATCAAAGTACCCCAAAACCCTCTCTGACCAGAATCAAATTTGAACAAGTTTGTACTGCCAACTTTTTCTCCTTGACCCCAACTTTTGTGAGCATGTGCACATGACCAAATGAGGCCACTACACCAAGTGGTGCATCAAGGAGAAATGATTTTCTCAACTAAATCTACACAAGTCCATTCCTGCTAATTTCTAGGGTTTACGAAAGTTACATTGTGAACTTTTCCCAAATAAGCTCAAAATGGGTGTAAGGCCCTAATTATATGTGCAATTTCACACTGTGGAGTCTCCTGCCAAATGGAGTTCATTTGCTTAACCAAACAAGCATTAAACACCTTCTGCCATTTTACTAAAACCCCTGTTTTGACCTCTTCCACTCTTCTCCATGGCCTCCACTTTTTGCCACAGCCCCTCCTAGACCTCGTCTACCTCCAGTAGCAATGGCTGCATCTCAGATCAATTATTTGGGGGTGAAACCCTCACTTTCTCTCTCTGGACAGCCCATTTTCCTCTCTCTCTCAACCTCTCTCCTCTCCTACTGGCTGTCCAGGGCATCCAAGGCCCTCTCCCCTTTGTTTACTCCTCCCTAAACAACCTAGACACAAGTGGCCGCGCCCTACAAGCCAAAGGCATGCACTGGCATGCAATTGGCGTGCTCCAGAGCGCGCTACAGTGCACACCTGCACTGTAGCCGCTCTTTGCCTGAGCCACCGAACCACCTAGGGCCTCCCCCTCGTGTCCCCCGAGGTCGCCTCGACGTCCAGTACACGGCACGCTGTCGTCCCCCTCGTCTCTCTCCCTCTTCGGCTCTCCTCGCGTGCGGACAGAGCGCCGCCCGAGCGCGCCAGTCGGTGGCCGCGGCGGGGACCCGCTTTGCCGCGTTCCCCGCTCCCTCTCTTCACCCCCTGGGCGTAGTCCACCCCCACGAACGCCTTAGACACGGTGCATCACCATCCCGAGGCCCGTAGAGACGAGCACAAGCTCGCCGGCGCATGAGCCCACAGTGAGCCGAGGCCTTCGCCATATAAAGCCGCCCCAGGCCTCCATCTGGATCCTCTTCGCCCCCTCTCCCTCCTAGAAGCCCCTTGACCCATCCAACCCTCTTTCCGATCCCTCCGTCGCTCCCCACGGTCGAAGCCGAGCCACCGGACTTCGCTTAAATTCGTGCCAACCTGAGCCCCTCCTCTCCACCTCGTCGTCTCATAACATCGCCTCCGCCATCATTCATATCCCCCCCCGCTCCATTTCTTCCTCTCCGTGGCTGCAGCGCCATGCCCCAATCTTGCCGCCGCCTCCATCCGCCGCGGGTGATGCACCGGCCGCATTCGACCACCCTAGCAGTCGTGGCGCACCTTGGCGGGTGCGTCACGCTCTCCTGAAGCCGCCGGTGTGCCGGGCATCGCCGGAGGTGGCCTGTGCTGCCGGAGCCCATGCCCGCAAGCATTCGGCCCTGCCTCCCCTGCCTCGCTCTGTTCGAGCGGGAGGTGGGGGACGAACCCGACATGTGGGCCCCGCGCGTCAGCGGCACAGTGGGGCGGGCCCATGAGTTAAGTGGACACGGGCTCAGCCTGCTGACGCCTTCGCTCGGGGAAGGCGTATTTCCCCCGAGTATGCCTTCGACGTGGCCCTTCCCACGCGCAGCTGAGCCACTGGGCCAGCCCGTCAGCTATCCCTCCCCCAGCGCGCAGAATAAGTGGTATAGCCTTTTCCTTATTCTTTTTCCAGTCAACTTCAAAAATCCATAAACAATTCAAATTAACTCCAAATTTGATGATTCAAATTTCTAGTTTCTAAAATCATTCCCTACCATAGGGTGCTATTGTCACATTTTTACAGAAGCTTTTCCTTCACAAATATCTATCAAATCCTATTTTTCCTATTTCTGTGATGTACTTTAGAAAATCACAGAGAGCTCAAATTTGATCCAAATTCCATGATTCAAATTCCTAGATGTTTCTAAGTTCATAACTTAGTTTATGAACATTTTTATTAATACTTTCTGCACCACATAAAATAATGAGCCATTTATTCATATTTGTCAACTTTGCAAATTCATAGGGAATTCATTTGAACTCCAAATCCAGTGAAACCAACTCCTAGATGCTTCTAAAATCATGTTTTGTTAAATGGGTGCCTTTGCTCATTTTTCAAAAATATGTTTCTGTACACTTCTTGCAATTCCATAAACCCCTTGATTCCATCATATCGAAATGTTTAGAAATATCCATTGATCCACTTCCAATGAAATCATTTTGGTCATTCCTCATATGACCAAAGGTATCCAATAAAAGTCAACTTCATATTTTTAGAGCACATTTATTCTTGCCTTGTTGTGTTGCTTATTGTGATTGTTTCCGACGTTAGTTGCCGAAGTAGACGGAGTACTTTGAGAAGGACCAGAAGATCTCAAGACTCTGATGAACCAGGCAATCAGCCCTTTGACCATGTCTAAGAAACCCCTTTTATGCATGTCATATGGCACTTTTATTGCTTGCATCGAAGTCATGATAAAATGGTGACCACTTGAGGTGGTTTGCCTCCGTTGCTTTTCTCATTGACACTTGCATGATGCATGACCCTACCTTTCTAAGAGGGTTATGCCGGTGGGAGTAGATAGGATGCTAAGTAGTGCTACGCAAAAAGGGACGGGAATATGCATGGTGATGGAGACAAAGTATTTTCAAAGGACTTTTCAAAAACCCCGTCGGGTGCCACTTATGCCCGAGGGAGATGATGAGTTGGGTAGCCACTTGATGACGAAGTGGTGTACCGAGGCAAGTGTGTGTGTTGTTTTCAAAAACGGATTGGTTTACGTTGCGACCGTTATTCCAACCTTACATGCGCAACCACTCTACCCATATATGGGAAAGGGCATTATTGATTACCTAGGCCGATACTAGCTTGGAGCCCGCATTACTAGTGATGGGGGAGAGTTGGTGCTCTCTCTCGGGACGGGGTCGTGCCAGGTAGGGCGGCCATGACTGTTTTCACAGGGCACCGGATACACCGTTGTGTCCCCTCTCGGATGTAACGATCTCGAGTGAGTCTCGTATGATGTACATCGTGAGGATACGGAACAACGAGTGGACTCCTTGTTAGTGTCGTCTAGGGAAAGATAGTGATCGGGTGCTTACCCCGGGTACTTGAGGTACCGCGGGTCGTGGATGACACGGAAGTTCCCCGGATCTTGTGGGTAAAGTGTGCAACCTCTGCAGAGTGTAAAACTATTCGAATAGCCGTGTCCACGGTCAAGGACAGTTGGGTAACCGCTCTTGGGCTACGTCCACTTGTTTACAAACCAGTGTGTGTGGGAAGAACTACTTGGGTCAAGTCAAAGGACTTCACATGGATGAGTTGGGTTGGAGCCCACTCCCTTTGTGTTGATATTTGTAACCTGTCCTCTTGGTTACTTGAATTCTCCTGATGCATGTCTTACGAGTTGTTGAACATACCATTGCAATCAAAAACTAGCTTTCCGCAAAAAAAAATTATCTATATCATGCATTGTTGTATCTTGAACCAAACCATGGGTTGCTTGCGAGTACATTCAAAGTACTCATTGGCTTGCCACTGGTTATTTTATTGGCCAGGGATGAAAGAACATGATATGAAGAAGAGTACCTCGGTAATGAACATGCGAGCTAGGACGCTTCCCAGTCAGAATGCCTGTAGGGTTAAGGCAGATGGCATGGGTCCAAGTTATCGACGAAGATTTCCGCTGCGATGTTATACTCAAGACTTGACCATAATGGTCCTACTTGTGTAATACGGTATGTATTGATGTAAGACTCTTGTTATTCATCTTCTGTGTGTTCAGTGAGCATTGATCTCTGGGATCACTGTACACGTGCATTCGGTGATCACGACTTATGAGTCGGGGTCCCCACACCTGACTTCCAGACGGTGGAGGGAGAAGAAGAACTGGCACGGGATGATCCAGAAGCATCGAACCGCCAAGACCAGGAGAACTAATAAGCTGGACGGTTCTCAATTTTCAACAACAAGCATTGCTTGTAAAAACACTTAAGTCATTTGAGCTCGCAGAGCTATGTAATAGGATAGTTAAACTCTGATCTGCCATGCCATCGTGCATGTTTTGTTTGCATAATATCGTTGATCCGTCATTTGAAGATCTTCCACTTATGCTCATGATATTATTAATATACAAGTCAGTTTTATCATTTGTGCTGCACACAACAGATCACAAGTGCCCTGGCAGTTTACCCCAGGGCGGGACACAATACCCTATATAAAAACCACTAGTGACTATAATATTTCATAACCAGGCCTGGTTTAATCACAACCTCCGATAATCATAACAGAATGTCATACCTGTGATATTTGCTCGCACTACCGGCTTATACTACCTGTGCAGTAAGGGTTACAACCCAAGGATTGAGAGCAAAACACTCTGTTCAATTGATTCATATTGCCGTCTTAAGTTGCCATATGATGTAAGGGGTAATTAGCCCAAAACTTAGAGCCAGTACTCTAAGCACAAGATTATCATATGCTGGCGACTCAAAGTCCAAAGCCAGGTCGGGTTAATGAACTCCGGATAGATTCATATATGAACCATAAGGCAACATGGCCCTCATCGGTTTTCATCCATGTATTAACATGTCACAAGAATTGAACCACAAAAATATTCAAAATCAAATATAAATCAAAAAACAAGGCTTTCATAGGCTACCAAGCCTCAGAGTCAAGTGTTTTTCAAGGGCCGCACAGCCACTGAGTTAAACCTTCATTCAAACCTTGTAAGTCGGGCCTCACATGACCAATCACCGCTTGAACTTTGACAAGTTCAGGGTCTTTATAAGATTGACTGACAAGAGTACGGCGAGTCATTCTAGGATTACCTGGGCGGAGTGGAAAGCTTACAAAGGCAGGATAACCGGGATTTTTTGCTGAATACACCTGGCGTCCAAGCCTATTATAAGGGTCAACAAAGCTCTTGTCCATTAACAAAGAGCCCCCAAGTAATGTTTCATTCCAGGTGTACAAGCCGAACCAATAGGGTAGTCATAGCTATGCTCAATGAGCAGGAAGCCCCCAAGTATTTTGTAATCATGGAGTACAAGCCGGATCAAGAGGGTAGTCATAGCTATGCTCAATGAGCAGGAAGCCTCCAAGTATTTTGTAATCATGACGTACAAGCCGGATCAAGAGGGTAGTCATAGCAATGCTCAATGAGCAGGAAGCGCCCAAGTGATCGTATGAAGTGACAATAAAGACTCATTATTATCAGAAATGAAATGACAGAGGCCCTGACTTAGCAGGGATGCTGACATTATTATATTCATCATAATATATACATTGTCATAATATGTACATCACAAGGGCCAGTGGCTCAGGTGTAATAAGGCCAAAGATGAGCAATATTCCACGGCCGGCGGGTCTCCTCCTCCGACATCCGTGAGTCCTTGTGGTCTCGAACATCGATAAGGTAGTATGACCCATTGTTCAGATTTTTGCTGACCACAATGGGTCCTTCCCAAGGCAAGGATAGTTTGTGCATATCTGTTTGATCATGGATAAGCCGGAGCACCAAATTGCCTTCTTGAAAGGTCCTGGTTTTAACCCGGCGGCTATGATAACGGTGCAGATCTTGCTGGTAAATCGCCAAACGATACGCCATAAGGTGACGCTCCTCATCCATCAGATCCATAGCATCTAGACGTGCTTTTTCATTATGAGCTTCAACATAAGCCGCCACACGAGGCAAATCGTGACGGATGTCATTAGGGAGAACCGCCTCTGCTCCGTAAACCATGAAGAAAGGCATGTAACCCGTAGATCTATTGGGGGTGGTATTGATGCTCCATAACACTAAGGGTAACTCCTCCACCCAACAACCCCGCGTGCTCTACAAAGGGACCATAAGCCGGGGCTTTATGCCTCCCAAAATTTCTTGATTGGCTCTCTCAGCTTGACCCTTGGACTGGGGGTGAGCCAATAATGACACATCAAGTCGAATATGCTATCGTTGACAAAACTCTTTCATAGCACCCTTGGACAGATTGGTGGCATTATCTGTTATAATGTTGTGGGGAAAACCGAAATAGAAGATCACCTTTTTTATGAATTGAACCGTTGTGGCTGCGTTACACTTACTAACCGGCTCTGCTTCAACCCACTTTGTGAATTTGTCAACCACCACCAAAAGGTGGGTCTTTTTATCCTTGGACCTTTTAAAAGGCCCAACCATATCAAGCCCCCAGACTGCAAACGGCCAAGCAATTGGAACCATCCTCAATTCTTGAGCCGGCACGTGAGCTTGTCTTGAGAATTTCTGACAACCATCACATTTCCTGACCAAATCCTCTGCATCAGCATGAGCCGTCAGCTAATAAAATTCATGACGAAAAGCCTTGGCCACGAGAGACCTAGAGCCAACATGATGACCAGAATCTCCTTCATGAATCTCTCGTAGGATCGCATGACCTTCTTAAGGAGAGACACAACGTTGAAACACCCCCGTAACACTGCGACGATGCAACTCTCCATTGACAATAGTCATTGACTTAGACCGCCGGGTTATCTGCCTAGCCAAAGTTTCATCTTCAGGTAACTCGCCCCGGGTCATATACGCCAAATATGGAGCTGTCCAATCAGAAATAGCATGAAGAGACGCCACCAGCTGTGCCTTAGGGTCAGGAATAGCAAGATCTTCCTCTATAGACAGTTTAACTGAAGGATTATGCAGAATATCAAGGAAAATATTGGGTGGCACCGACTTACACTGGGATCCCAACCGGCTTAAATCATCAGCCGCCTCATTTTTCCTGCGATCAACATGCTCTACTTGATAACCCTTGAAGTGACCAGCAATAGCATCCACCTCTCGGAGATAAGCCATCATGAGTGGGTCCTTAGAATCCCAAGTGCCTGAACTTGCTGAGCCACTAAGTCTGAGTCACCAAAACACCTCACCTGGCTTAGATTCATATCTTTAGCCATCTGAAGACCATGGAGTAAGGCTTCAAACCTAGCTGCATTGTTAATGCAAGGGAACATCAACCTTAAAACATTACAAAATTTGGAACCTCGTGGGGAAGTCAAAATAACGCCAGCCCCCTTCCAACTGCCTGGATCCATCGAAGTGAATAGTCCAATATGTGCTATCTTGCTTCTCCTCAGGCATCTGCAGCTTTGTCCAATCATTTATGAAGTCCACAAGTGCTTGAGACTTGATGGTTGTGCGAGGCATATACTTCAAACCATGGGGTCCAAGCGCAATAGCCCACTTGGCTACCAGACCTGTGGCTTCTCTGTTTTGAATAATATCCCCTAAAGGAGCAGAACTAACCACAGTGATGGGATGACCTAGAAAATATTGCTTGAGCTTTCGAATAGCCATAAACACCCCATATACAAACTTCTGCCAATGCGGATACCTCTGCTTGGACTCAATGAGCACCTCACTAATGTAATAAACTGGCCGCTAAACCGGGTGCTTCTTGCCTGATTCCTTCCTTTCCACCACAATTTCCACGCTAATAGCTCGGCTATTGGCAGCCATATACAATAACAAGGGCTCTTTATCAATAGGAGCAGCAAGAACCGGCGGCTCAGCTAACTGTCTCTTCAAGGCCTCAAATGCCCGATCAGCAGCATCACTCCAGACGAAGTGATCTGCCTTCTTCATCATCTGGTATAGAGGGATAGCCTTTTCACCCATCCGTCTTATGAACCGGCTTTAGGCTGCAATATGACCCGCCAGACGCTGAACATTGTTCATTACACGCTAGTTTAGCCAAGGAAGTGATAGCCTTTATCTTCTCCGGGTTAGCTTCAATACCTCGTTCAGAAAGAACAAATCCCAAGGGCTTACCTGCTGGTACACCAAAGACACATTTGGCCGGGTTAAGCATCATTTTGTATACCCGGAGATTGTCAAAGGTCTCCTTTAAATCATCTATCAGTGTTTCCTTGTTCCTGGACTTCACCACAATATCATCCACATAAGCATGAACATTACGCCCAATTTGATTATGAAGGCAATTTTGCACACACCGCTGGTTAGTTACCTCGGCACTCTTGAGCCCAAAGGGCATAGACACATAATAGAAGGCTCCGAAGGGAGTGATGAAAGTTGTCTTCTCCTGGTCCTTAACTGCCATCTTGATCTGATAATAACCAGAGTACGCATCCAAAAAGCTGAAACGCTCACAACCCGCCGTAGCATCAATGATCAGATCAATACGGGGGAGAGAAAAATGATCAACTAGACAGGCCTTGGTTAGGTCTGTGTAATCCACACACATACGCCAAGTACCTTTTTCTTAAGTACCAGCATCGTATTAGCCAACCACTCAGGGTGAAAAACTTCAACAATAAAGCCAGCCGCCAAGAGCCGGGCCACTTCTTCACCAATGGCATTGCGCCTCTATTCATTAAAATGGCGAAGGAATTGCTTGACCAGTTTAAACTTTGGATCAATATTAAGAGTGTGCTCAGCGAGTTCCCTTGGTACACCTGGCATATCTGAAGGTTTCCTTGCAAAGATGTCCCGGTTCTCACGGATGAACTCGATGAGCATGCTTTCCTATTTCTGGTCCAGATTAGCACTCATACTAAACTGCTTGGATGAATCGCCAGGAACAAAGTCAAATAGCTTAGTGTCGTCTGCCGACTTAAATTTCAAAAAAGGATCCTGCTCCATCGTTGGCTTCTTTAAAGATGTCATATCCACTGGGTCAACATTATCATTGTAAATCTTCAATTCTTCTGTTGCACAGGCATATTCAGCATAAGTAGCATCGCCTTCTTCATACTCCAAAGCTATCTTTTGTCTTCCATGCACTGTGATAGTACCCTTGTGACCCGGCATCTTAAGCCACAAATACAAATAACAAGGTCTTGCCATGAACTTAGCATAAGCCGGCCGCCCAAACAGAGCGTGATAAGAGCTCTTGATTTTGACCACCTCAAAGGTCAACGTCTCAGGTCTGGAATCATGATCATCAAAAAAAGCCACTTCCAAGGATATCTTATCCACTGGATACGCCGACTTACCAGGCACCACACCATGAAAAACAGTATTCGACGGCTTAAGATCTTTGTCGGTCAAGCTCATGCGACGAAAGGTTTCATAGTAAAGAATGTTGATGCTGCTGCCCCCATCCATGAGTACCTTAGTACATTTGTACCCTCCAACCTAAGGCGCCAGCACCAAAGCCAAGTGACCCGGATTATCAACCAGGGGTGGGTGATCCTCACGGCTCCAGAGAATGGGGTGTTCAGACCATAGCAAGTAACGGGGAGCCGCCTGTCGAATTCTGGGTTCCAGCAAACCCCTTGAGGTTCGAACACTTGGGTGCGCACAAAGATCTCTCCCCCTCTCTAGCTCACGCGATCTACGATCTCACGGCCTAGCTCGACGAACCCAAGGAACACGAGACACTAGATTTATAATGGTTCGGGCCACCATTGTGGTGTAATACCCTACTCCAGTGCGGTGTGGTGGATTGCCTCTTGGGCTGAGGATGAACAGTTACAAGGGAAGAACAGCCTTGCGAGGAGGGGTGTTCTTGTGTTGGTGTGCTTGTGTGGTCAAAGATCGGAATCCCCTCTCCACGGTGGTGGCTAGTCCTATTTATAGAGGCACTGGTCCTCTTCCCAAATATTGAGCGGGAAGGGACCCCACAATGGCCGAATTGAAGGGAGACAACTAGTACAAGCTATCCTGACAAAAGTGGTCTTCGCCTGCCAAAGGCTCTGGTGGTGACGCCGCCTTGGGATCCACGATGACCTCAATCTTGCCATCCTGCTAGTCTTGGTCTTGTTGCACCGATATGGAAACCTTTGCCTGATGCCTCGGGACTCCTCGCCTGCGCTTGCCTCTTTAGCACCAAAGAGGAAACGAGGACACTGCGCGCGAAGGCGCCCGCCTGGTTCTAGTCATCATGGCTTGCATCACAGGAACCTCGCGATGTGTCCCTTGCCTTGATCTCTCCACCCCTCGCGAGTCGGCCTTGTGAGGCCGTCCCTGAGGAGGTCTTGTGTCATCCGCCTCGTGAGGCTTGGCCCCTCACGAGGGTCTTGAATGTTTGCTGGTGAAGATGGGCCGGATAGGGCCGCTGGTGGAGCCACGCTGCGGGCCGAAGACAGGCAAGTATGGGGACCCCCGTTCCCAGAGCGGTGACCCCGCCGGCTCAACTACGTTCATTGCCCTTTTATGAATCTTCTGATCCCATTTGCATAAACTCATGGTGAAGACGTGGTACGGTCCACTATTAAATTGCTTTGGGTTACTCTGATAACCAGATTGCTGCTGTTGATTTCCTTGACTAGACTATTGATTAAAACCACCCTGGTTGCCTTGGCCCTAAAAACCAGAATTTGAACCGCCACCGCCATAATCAGGACCGTGAGAGCCGGGTCCTAAGCCGCTATGTGTTCCATGATTGTTCTGGAAAAAAATTGAATTTTTGTACTCCTTCATAGTGAAGCAATCCTTCGAGAGGTGATTGCTCGGCTTTTCGTGCATACCATGCTTTGGGCAGGGGTGATTCATCATCGCCTCAAGGTTAAATTCTGGCCCTCTAAACCGAGGTGGGAGCTTTCCCTTGCGACGCTGATTATTACTCTGCGTATTGGTGTTAGCCACAAAATCCTAGCTGCCATCCGCCTTGTGCTTACCATTGCCACCTTGACTTGCCGGGTTATGCTGCTGCCCTCTAGTATTGCTGCTCTTGTTTTCCTTACCGGCCTTTCATCATCATACTCGGGGTCCTTGGTACTATCAGAGTTGACATATTTAACGAGAGCCGCCATTAGCTCCACCATGTCGTTGTAGTGGCATTTAAAGCCGCCCCAGCTTCTGCTTCAACGGGAGGAAATGACAATTCTTCTCCAACATCAGGACTGCTGAGCCGGCATTGATACCGTCCGACGAGTGTATAACAGTTGAGATCCGGTGCACTCAACAGGTTGTTGACTCGCCTTCTCCTTGAATACAAGAGTCCAAATCTAAAATCGACAGAGGCTTCTTGCACGTGTCTTTAAAATTTTGGATGAAACGAGCCTTTAACTCCGCCCATGATCCGATGGAGTTAGCAGGGAGCCCCTTCAACCATGAACAAGAAAGACTTATGAGGAGGAAGAGGTAGAGTGATTTTCGGCTAGGTACTAGTTCACCTTTTTATAACCTAGTATTAGCACTAGTACTAGTAAAACCTGCATACTAGGAAGTGGGAACACGTTCAGGTTTGATACGTACTAGGGTGTGAGCAGGTTTGCACTTAATTATACTGTATATGTGATGGGAACAAGCTAAAGATTAATTGATGGTTTTGGTTTCGAGGCCCGAAATGGTTCCCGATGAGTTTCCTGGAACACAAATTTCAAGTACTACTGGTCAAATATGGTCGCACAAGTCAGTGATGTAAAATTGGTCGTACATGTCAGACCAAGCCGATGCGTGTCGCGGGTCCGACTGACCATCTATTGGTGTGACCGACCCTAAGTATTACACGATGGAGACTTCTGGTTGTGGCTTCGGGTGATTGTCACGACCAAGCATTCAAAAACTAGTGATAAATCAATTACCATATTTTTCCAAACGACCAAGTATTTCACAGGAATATAATACATATAGATGGAGTGATTGTCACTATTGCAAACCGCCATGGCGCCGCAAGTTCACTCTGGTAGCTACCGAGTAGGTCACTGCATCGCTGGCGAGGAAGGAGGGCAGCTCACCTGGCCTATGATGCATGCCCAGCGGCGCCGCTGCAGCTTGTCCCGTGATTTGGCTTCTCCTACCGCCCATTTGAATAGTTGCACCGGCTGCTCATGCCATTCCACAGGCATGCATGTTCTTTCCTCCGCAGTTGACTCCATGAATATGATCGCTGCCATTAGCCCTAGCTCGAAATTAACGAGATGCTGCCAGATGCTGACATCCCTCAGCATCTCTCCCCTGAGATCGACTTGCGCCTCCGCCTTGTGCTATGCCAAGCGCAGCTACTTGGAACTTCTCTCCAATCGATGCGATGCTTCCTCGATCCAATTTTCCCTTGCTGCCCACCACCTGAAACGCAGCCCTGGCATGTCCTCCGGCGCCACTGATCTGTGATTGTAGAGGCATCGAGGGCGTTATAAATGGATCCCCTCTAAAACACATGTGGGTTTCGCTTAAAGGCGGCAATGCTGCGGGCCGCACCGAGAGGGTAGCCCGCGTGATCCTCCATGGAGGGATCCGGTGGGCGAGGCAGGGAGGCGAGCCTAGGCGCTGGGAGAGCCCTACGAGGCTAAGATAAAGATAGTACTACTCCACTCCATCCATATTTAAATACAAAGGCCACCAACAGTAGCCCTGGAAAAAATTGATCATGCTGCCTACGTCCTGGTTTATTGGCCCCCTTTTTTGTGCCATTTTTTATGACATGCATAAATATTATGTTACTTAAAATATGGTCAAAATTGGCACAAAATACGAAGGAGACCAATGGAAGTAGAAACCCATGATTTAACTACTCGCATGCACGCAGCGGAGTAGTAATGTCTTTCTTCCTCCCTCACGTCTACTCAATTTGCATGCACTGTATTAATTGACCATCAATGAAGTGAAGGCCTTTACACGCGTCAAATTATCACATGGGGTGGATCTTCGTACAAAAATGCATCCCCATGTGTGCGTGCGAGGGAATGAGTGCGTGCGTGGTGTGCGTGCACCTCTTCTCTCCGTGCATGTACTGCCAGTGTGCCTCAGAGAGGACGAGTACATTGTTCTGGAACTAGCAGCACGTTACTGTGATCAATCCACACAAGCATGTCGCCACAATGCCTCCACATGTACCACGTGGCTTCATGAACTGAAAGAGAGACATTGTGTAGCGTGCCATTGGAATTCTAATTTACGTGTTTTGCACATACTCGAAGTACTAGTAAGGTACACATGCATTTCACGCATCAGATTTGGCAACCAAATTATGAATAAATACCACCTTATAGCATGCAAGCTTTGAGTCATATATGCATGATCTAGATGTTCATTTAATTCTTATAGTTCATCTCATTCAAAATCAATTAGTTTTTTATAAAAAAGCTAGGGACTCTTTGATTCATAGGATTTCCAAAACGTGGGAATAGGAAAAACATGGGATTAGAGTGGAATGTCGTCATGAATCCTACAGGATTGTGTGAGTATTTGATTGTGCATAGAAAAAACGTAGGATTATTTCAAAGAGGTTTGAGTGGATGGAATGTTTCCTATGAAATCTAGTGCAAATGAATCCTATGGAAAAATTCCTATGGTTTACAATCCTACGAATCAAACAACCAAGATAGGAAAAATTCCTAAGGACTAGAATCCTCCAAAATTCCATTGAGAATCCTTTGAATCAAAGAAGCCCTTAATCTATTTTATGATTCATGGAATTGTGCATTGTAGAGCATAAAACAAATAATGGCAATTCAACTAGAAAAATAGTTTGGGCAGTTATTATACAGAAGATTTGAGAACAAAGGAGAAGCACTTGTGTTTTGAGGTTTGTGCACTATGTTTAAGTTCAACCATGGAGTCTGCTAGATTGTACATGTGGCAAAATCCAGTGGGGGCTAGAAGATCGTGTGAGGGGCCAAGTGGAGGGAGACTATGAAAGAGTGCACAAGTGCGAGATCGATATTTAAAGAGAGGGGGTGAAAACGTGCACTGTTGCGCGCAGTGGCGGAGCCATGAAAATAAATGAGCTAGTGGGCCAAGCATTGCTAATCCTTTATGAGGCGGGCCAATTCATCAACTTAAACCATTTTACCAGCAATTGTCAAATGATGACATTCATATTAGCCTCAATATATAGTGATGTTAGGAAGGGGGCAGGGCCCTTGCTGCCCCTATCTTCGCCACTGTACGTGCGTCTGAGAGATAAAGCAGAAGGCATGGATGATGAGAGGGGGACGCTGGATATATAATTAATGTGGGTGTATTAGCTATGTAATCCTATATAGAGAGGTATAGATTGATCGTTGTGTATGTGGGAAAGAGGGTGAGACCTCACTAGATATATAGATTGATTGGTTTGTGTAGAAAACTGGGAAAGACCTAGCTATATATACACACACATATAGGAACATCAGTCGTTGCGCATGCACATGAGAGATAAAGGATGCGTGATATGATGAAGAGGGGGAGGTGTGTGTGTGCATGCATGGGAGACCGACCTGAAGAAAAATATTGCATGTGTGCGATGGATAATGCCGAGTGGTAGTGTGTGTGCATGCATGCACGAGAGAAAGTTAGTGGTACAATTATAAAGAGAAGATGACTATGTGGGTGTAAAAGACTAGGTGAGGTCATAACCAATGTAAAGTTGAATTCAAATATTTGAATAAGAGATCATGATGTTTGAAACCCATGCATGCACACATATAACTGAGATATGCGCGGTGTGGTTTGGAAACGAGCATGTTGTACTATATACACATTGAATAAGGTTAGACTGATCTGAATTTGAGATACCGATGGAAGACATCGTTTGGCCACATTGCATCCGTGCATGGACACACTATTCTAATTGGAGATGATGGGTATCTTCCACATCACATATTTATATCTATACCCCTATATATCATATTATATATTTTTTAAATAGTGTGCGGATAACTTAAACTTTGAAAGATGGTCATTGGATGAAGCCAATCCGATGGTGCAGAGATGGCAAATTCGAGCACTACTGGCCATTGGATATCATCTAGATTCCACCATATTTTGCCACATGTACAATCTAGATGACTCCATGGTTGAACTTAAGCATACTGCACAAACCTAAAAACACAATCACTTCTTCTTTGTTCTCGAATCTTCTGTATCAGAATTGCCCAAATGTTTTTGTACATGATTTGCCATCATTTGTTTTTACTTTATGCTTTACAACGAACAATTCCATGAATCTTAAAATAGATTAGCTTTCTTATAAAAACTAGATGATTTTGAATGAAATGGACTATAAGAATTAAATGAACATCTACATCATGCATATATGACTCAAAGCTTACATGCTATTATGTGGTATTTATTCGTAATTTAGTTGCCAAATCTCATGCGTGCAATGCATGTGTACCTTACTAGTCTAAATGGTTTGTGTTGTGCGTGTTAAACACATTGTACATAGTATCATACATGGTTTAGATTTCAGACATCTAGCTAGAGCATACATGTACTATGATTTGAATTGAACATAAAATGGATACATATATTTGAATTTGAGATCGTATGTATGTGTAGTTCATATTTATATAGGAATTTACTTCTCCTATATTAACGTCATGTGTTGTGAAGATAATATTTAGATGGTTGTATAACTAACCTGAGTAAAATCCCATTCAAAAAGGGAAAATGTACTCAAATTTAGTGCATATGCTAGACAACACACATTGTTTTTTTATTGTTGAGGGAAGTGCAAATTATTTTGGTATTGTACATGTTATGTTTGTTGTCCCAATTTTTTTAGTTTTTTTGTTGTTTTATTTGAATACATTTCTAGTAATATAGTAAAACAGGACATGGCTCTCTGTGGTACATGTTAAGCTTGTTCTCCCGAAATTTCAAGTCGCGCCTTGTTATGCCAAAATTTCAAGCTAGCATCTCTCTCCATTGTGCTGCGAAACTCCCGCCTATTCAACCCATGCCTTGTTATCCTGAAATATTTAAGATATATCTTTGTCTCGTTGTGCTCCAAAAACTCCCGCCATCTCAACCCGCACCTTGCTACTCAAAACTACAACGCGCGCGAAAACTCCGACCTCCTGTGAAATCCCAACACGTGAAATCCCCGTGATAACCCAGAACCGAAAGAACCACCTAGCTCAAATCAGTGGGGGTACTTTCATAACTTACCCCACATTTCAGACAAGCGTGTCCCTAAGCCATGGTTCCCCATTCCCATCCCATCCGCCCACCCATTCGTACATCGAGGCCGTGAAAACCTGCGAAGCCCCACACCCTCCTCCGTCCACCACCCAGCCGGAGCCTCTTCCCCGACGACATCGTCCATAGCAACACCTCGACTTCCCTCATCCACCATACCATATGAGGATCTGTCATCAATATCGTCGACCCTCCAGTTCAGCCACACCATCCTCCACCTCCAAGGATATGCCATGACGTTCCCCTCATCTTTCGCGCCACCTCCATTCCCACACCGTCGTCTTCACCCGCACCACCGGAAGAGCAGCATCATGACTGTTTCCTCGGATGAAGCTGAGGCCTAATCAGCGCCACCAAAGAGGTTGTACACTAATCGCTGCATTTTCATCTTGATTCGATATCACGGTGCTGCCGGCGCTCGGTCCCGGTCCGACATGGCGCGCCTCCATCCACGGCGGCGGCGGCCACTTCCTCCAGGTGTCGCTCCCTCAGCGGCGATGTCCACATCAGTAGGAGTTGGTACTGCTTTAGCTCTCGCTCGCACTGTTGCTCTGCTCTTGCTCTCGCTCCCCTGCCTGGTCTGCTCTTTCTATTGCTCTTTCTCTTGCTCGAGCTGCTGCTCTCGCTCTTGCTCTTGATTGTGATGCTACTCCTATTTAGCTACAATTCAGTCGACTGAATCGACTTTCGGGTAAGTCGATTTTCAGGGGGGTGGGGGGTCTCACCAGAGTTAAGGAAGAACCAGCAGCAGCGGGGAGGGGGGCTCACTGTAGAGGTAACCCACTATCTATCTTAGGGTTCAGGGTGGGGGTAGTGGTCGCCGGCGGTGGTGGGGCGGTGGCGTGGAGATCGCCGGAAAAAACCTAGGGACGGGGGGGCCTAGAGGGATGGCCGGGGCGGCGGTGGACCGTCGGTGGGGAGTGGTTTCAGGGTGGGTGCGGCGGCGGGGGGCGGCTGTTTGGCCGGTGGTGGCTGGCGGCTCAGGGGGGTGGAGGTTGAAGATGAACTGCAGGTCCTTGATTTCTTATCCAACGGCTGGAAAATCAACTGACAAGAGATAAAAAAATGCAGTCGACTGACGTGTAGCCTCACCTTGATGCTGCTACACGACCAACTGCCCTGGCTCTCGCACGCGCTGCTACTCCGGGCGCTACTGCTACTACTGCTTTTTTGCTTTTAGTGCGTTCAGTTTTGACAGTAAAATTTAGATTCGACAGCAAAATTCAGTTTCGACAGTTAAGTTCAGATTCGACAGTTCAATTCAGTTTTGATAGTTAAGTTCAGAGATGAGTGGCTGATGTATTTTACATCTAGCACTTTGTGGTTATGTATTTTACATCATCTATTGGAGATGCTATTAGAATTCCACTAAGGTTAATGTTGTATGGCTATCGTATGATGTTTGAGTTGATCTGTTTTGTCCTAATGGTTATTTGATGATCGTCATTGGGAGCTATCGTATGCTATTCTTGTCCCGCTTCAGCCTCGGCGTCGTACAACTCACCGGAGCTGCTCCAACGACGAAACCGTCCATCACAGTGGAGCAATACCCTGGGCTCCATCTCCAGACACCTAACATCTTCTTCCCCTCCTCTGACAGCCAAGTCAGCCGAAGCATCCTCATCGACCAAACCAATCACGCTGAGATCGACATGGCTTCGCCAAAGAGGTTGTACACTTGGTGCATCTCTTTTTTCCTCTACATGTTATATATATTGTCCACTGAGCACACGTAGTAACGTGAAATACGATTAGTTTCTCCTATATGACAAGCAGTGAGGTACCATGCAACTTATCTATCCCTGATGGACTCTGTTGAACGCCATCATTATTTATCTCTGTGTGTTTGAGTTGTGCATTTGTCGATGGGCCTAGGAGTTGAGCTAGTAGGGCAGTGGCATGGGTCCAAAGTAGTAGAAGTAGCACAAAACCATTTTTTGAGTAGGCTTTTCCTTGCTCAAGCCTGCCTACTAGAATCTCTTGTGCTTGAAAGGAAAAGTGATGGAAAACATAGGAATTGGAAAATTTCCTATGGTACTACTATTCATGCATTTGGTTCAAAGGAATGGAGCAAAGGAAAACTATAGTATTTGTTCATTTAGTGTCTCCTTGAAAGAAAAACTATAGGAATTTTAATATCCACTTGGCCTCCTTGTGAAATTCCTATTCATGAAGAACAAGACTAAGAGATAGTAGCATAATAGAATTATAACCGTACATTTTCTTCTGGTTTGACTTAATCTCACCATTCTTCTTTGCATCCTATGATCTTCCAATTCTTGTGAACCAAACACCCTAGATTAGCCGAAATCCTGTGTTTTTAAATTCTCTGTTTTTGCATGTGCATTCCTGTCCTATTCCTGTGTATTTCCTATCCCTACATTGTTAGAATCCTTAAATTCAAACAAGCCCTTACACAATTACTTATGTTACACATATGTGTCAAAGAAAACCTTGTGTGGTTTGTCCCACTCCTGCTGTGCTGTGATCCACCCCAGCTCAGCTGCTCCAATGACGGAAGGGTTCACCACAGCAGGGATCCTCTCTCCGGATTTTCTTTCGCTGCCTCAAATCTTCTTCCTTGCCGCCGGCAGCCACGACAACTGCATTACCATCATCAACTAAGCAGATGACCTTGAGGACTACACGGGTCTACAAGAGAGGTCGCACTCTTCTGTGTCTGCTTACGTTATGCATCGCTTAATACGCTGACATGCTACTTTCTCTTCGTGTTCACATATTAGACTCCGGGTTAGGTCCAAACTAATGCTGAAACTTGAGTTTTGAAATAGTTGTGGGGTACATATTGGGCATCAATCAGTACTATCTGTCTACTATCTGGTTAATCTCGGGTGTCTAATATGAGTTTCATGCTGGGTGCAAACAAACATTAAAGGAGCCATTATCTGTATTTTTAACTAAAGCTATTATCTGCCTGCTATTATTGGTTTTTGGTCTATCCATAGTTTTCTACCATCACTCTGGATTTGTGCATGCACTCCTTACATAATCTCACTATGTTTTATTCCCATGCATGTCAGTTATTGTACACAATGGAACTGAACATGTAGAGCAAAAGAGACGAGCCTTGCGTGGCAATAAAATTTCATGCAGACATCGCTCCATGGTGGGCGCAAAGGCAGCCCCCCTACACCCATTTCGGATTGTAATGAGGAGGAAGATAACTGTTTTGAGGGGGATTCAGAAGGAGAAGACCACCCCTATTTAACCCCTGAGGTCTTCGCTCTAACTTGGCATGCTGATGTTGGTAATATCATGCATATGGTGGCTTGCATTGCTTACTTTATACATCAAATATGTCATCTACTTAGTTTAGACATGCTTTGTGTGAATGCCATCTATTTAGTTTCTTTATCATATATGTGAATCATGCAATGCCATCTTGTTTAGCAAGAAATCATATATGTGAATTTTACACTGCCACCCTGGTTAGCCAGTCATCTTATATGTGAACTATATCATGCCATCATTTTTTATTACCTATTAAATTTGTCAACAATTTTAGTACATTCAATTACTCTTCCTGTGCATCAGCCATTCCACACGGTCATGGAAAAATCTGGAGTGGAAACAAGGTCTTGAGAGCAGATAATGCTATTTAACGAAGTGTATGTCTTGCTGGTTACGGATAGCTCCTCGGAGGAGGATTCAGAGACAGATTACCAGTCCTATTCCCCCCCCCCTAAGGTGCATGCTCTAACTTGGCAGGGTTATGTTGACCAGTCCTATTATCCCACTAAGGTGTATGCTCAAACTTGGCAGGGTTATATTACTCATATCATGCATATGTTGTATTGCAATGCTTAGTTTTTACATCATATGCACAATATTGAATGACATCTCCTTAGTTGACACATCATATATGCGATTGCCCTATACTCACTTGGTTAGTATATAAATCATATATTTGAATTATATCATGCCACGTTGTTTACATAGGCAGCATGTATCTGAATTATGGCATGCCAACCCATTTTCTAAAGACATAATATAGTTATCTCATCTCATCCTGTTTACATAGTCATCATATTTTGAATTATGTCATTCTATCCGTGAATTATATCATGCCATAATGTTTCCGTCGACGGCATGTTTGTGAATTATGGCATGCCAACCACTTTAATAGACACATCGTAAAGTTATATCATGTCATCCTGTTTACATAGTCATCATATTTTGAAGTATGTCATTCTATCATGTTTAGTTAGCCATCATACATGTGAAATTGTGTCATGCTATCCTATTTAATTAGCCATCATATATGTGAAATTATGCCCTGCTATTCTGTTTGGTTAGATAACAGAAATGTTAATTATTCCATGCCTTGTTTTCTTTCCTACTATCGATTGCACCTGTCGATCTTACAATGTTTGTACATTCAATTACTTTTCTTGTTTATCAGCCATTTCAATTGGAGGGGGTGATGGAAGTATTTGTGGGAGTATAAACACGGTCTTTCGATAAGATCGTGCTACCTGTCGATGCAGATAGAACCACGGTTGTACTTGCCCAAGAACCAGCCCCCCACACATAACCCAGACTCACGCAAATTGTACCCCTACCCAGTTGGACAGAGAACCAGCTACAACCCTTCTAACCCCAACCCCAGCAGATAGTAACCCAGTTCCAGTTGACACATCACCGTCTCCACCATAGAGCACACAAACACAAGAAGTTAGTAAGGCAACTACAGTGCCCAAAGCACGAGGACCACCAGTCCGAACGCCAAGTCAATGCTTAAAGCAGAAGAAGAATTGTTCTCAAGTCAGGTTCCATATCTATGGTTCATACAACTTTGGTCTTGCATCACTATATTTACTCATACCAACTAATTTCAAATTTGAAGGATGCAATTGAAACTCCAATGGTGCAACAGGTATGTTTTAAACCTGTTTCTTTAACGTGTTTGTTTTTGTAACTTGCTCTATGTTGATTTCAGTTTCAATTGAATAAACAGTTATGTTCTCATGCCATGCACATTACAAGTGTTGTTATTGTTGTGTAGTTTCTCACACTTATATTCTGTCTATGCTGCTTTGTCTTAAATAGATATGATTCAAACTGTCTCTATCTTGATTTGGCAACATAAACTAGAATGATATAGACCATAGAGTGACCATACTACATAGATATATGTTTGTTTCATGTTGTTGTCATGTCCACCTTACTACTGAACTAGTTTACCAAAATGAGTTTCATATACAACATGGTAAACCTATGATGTGTTTGTTTGTTTCTCTTTTAGGACACGGATAAAATATTGGAGAAGAGTACCCCGTTATGCAATGGTAAAGGAAGTAATGCAGATAAGGTTCAAGATAGTGAGACATCCCTGTTGGTCTCCAAGAAAGTTGATAAAAAACTATATTGAAGACACTCAGACAACCCCAAAGTCCTATCTTGATGTAGTGTTCGAGTTACTAGCTACTACTGCTGGCACCAGCTCTTCCAACTCGATGCCTGAATCATTTCGACTTCTTGAGTCTCAACTTCAAGTTGAAAGACATTGATCAGATGTTATGCGACAGGAAGCCGAAGGACTGAGGAATTCCCTGCAGAATTCAGATGCATACTTTCTGGTGCAATAGCAAGTGATGGAGGATTTAAGTGCCAAACAAGAGAAAGTTAATAAGCTTGCTAAGCATCTTGCCAGCATTATGGGTACCCAGGATATTGTTTCTTGAGCTCTTCTAAAGTGGTTTCAGTTCTAGACTTGTTTTGCTGAGGTGTTTATTTGTACTGGTTGCCAACTTTGACAACCAGTGTATATGATATGCTGCTTTGTTCCCTATATTTGCACTGGTGGCGAACTTTGATGCCTAGTGGATGTAATATGTGTAATAGCCTTGATAGCCTAGCGTAAGTTGCTTTCTTATTTATTTCCTTGTTGTCTTGTTTATTTGTTTGCTTGTAGTCAGTGCAGTTCTTTTTCTGCGGTTTGCTAGTGGCCACAATAACCTATTTTTTAAAACTAGGCCACAATAACCATGGGCTACATATTTACTGTAGATACCATGGGCCTCCTATGGGCCGTAGAAACAATGGGCCTTCTAAGGGACGTTCTATGGGTCGTAGCATCAATGGGCCTTCTACGGGACGTATGATCGATCGGCCAAACATGGGCCAATAACAGACCGCATTATGGGCCATAAACAGGCTAGATTTGGAATCGTCCGTTCATGGGCCGACCATAACGGGCCGTCATTAATCGGCCGTATTTGATGACGCTATGACAATGGCCCAGTGGATTAACGGGCCGCAAACAGGCCGATTGTAACCACGGGCTGTATTTGGCCCACAAGCAGAAAAGGCCAATAACGGGTCATAAGTAACCGAATGCTGGAAATGAGCCCAAGAATAAATGGGCCCCGAGAAGGCTGAAAGATAAAACGGGTTGGAAACAGCCCAATGGAATAATGGGTCGTTAATGGGTATAAAGCGGTACACTGTTCATTGCGGGCCAGATTCACCACAGGCCGTTAATGGGCCAAGAGTTACAAATGGCTTCGTATGGGCTGAAAGACATCATGGGCCATGCATGGGCCTGAACGAAATATTCCCTAGAGGCAATAATAAAGTTATTATTTATTTCCTTATTTCTTGATAAATGTTTCTTATTCATGCTAGAATTGTATTAACCGGGAACTTAGTACATGTGTGAATACATAGACAAAACAAAGTGTCCCTAGTATGCCTCTACTTCACTAGTTCTTTTATCAAAGATGGTTATGTTTCCTAACCATAGACATGTGTTGTCATTTGATGAATGGGACCACGTCATTAGGAGAATGATGTGACGGACAAGACCCATTTGATAGCTTAGCATTAAGATCATTACAGTTTCATTGCTACTGCTTCCTTCATGACTTATACATGTTCCTCAAACTATGAGATTATGCAACTCCCGAATACCGTAGGAACACCTTGTGTGCTATCAAACGTCACAACATAACTGGGTGATTATAAAGATGCTCTACTGGTGTCCCCGATGGTGTTTGTTGATTTGGCATAGATTGAGATTAGGATTTGTCACTCCGTGTATCGGAGAGGTATCTCTAGGCCCTCTCAGTAATGCACATCACTATAAGCCTTGCAAGCAATGTGACTAATGAGTTAGTTGCGGGATGATGCATTACGGAACGAGTAAAGAGACTTGACGGTAACGAGATTGAACTAGGTATGATGATACCGATGATCGAATCTCGGGCAGGTAACATACCGATGACAAAGGAAACAACGTATGTTGTTATGTGGTATGACCGATAAGATCTTCGTAGAATATGTAGGATCCAATATGAGCATCCAGGTTCCGCTATTGGTTATTGACCGGAGATGAGTCTCGGTCATGTCTACATAGTTCTCGAACCCGTAGGGTCCGCACGCTTAACGTTGTGTGACGATTTATGAGTTATGTGATTTGATGACCAAAGTTTGTTCTGAGTCCCTGATGAGATTCGGGACATGACGAGGAGTCTCGAAATGATCGAGACGTAAATATCGATATATTGGAAGGCTATATTCGGACATCGGAAAGGTTCCAAGTGATTTGGGTATTTTTCGGAGTACCGAAGAGTTATGGGAATTCGTTTCGGGACTTAATGGGCCATACGAGAAAGGAGAGAAAGGCCTCAAGGGTGACCGCGCCCCTTCCCCATGGAGTGGTCCAAATTGGACTAGGAAAAGGGGCGCCCCCTTCCTTCCTTCTCCTTCTCCCTTCCCTTTTTCCTCTTCCATGTAGGAGGTGGAATCCTACTAGGACTAGGGAGTCCTAGTAGGACTCCACACTTTGGGCGCGCCCTATGAGGGCCGGCCTCCTCCCTCCATCCTTTATATACGTGGCCACGGGGCACCCTAAAGACACACAAGTTTATCATTGATCTCTTAGCCGTGTGCGGTGGCCCCCTCCCACCTCGGTCATATCGTCGTAGTGCTTAGGCCAAGCCCTGCGCCGGTAGCTTCATCATCACCGTCATCACGTCGTTGTGCTGACGAAGCTCTCCCTCGACACTCTACTGTATCATGAGTTCATGGAACATCACCGAGCTGAACGTGTGCAGATCGCGGAGGTGTCGTACGTTCGGTACTAGGATTGGTCGATTGTGAAGACGTATGACTACATCAACCACGTTGTCATAACGCTTCTGCTTTCGGTCTACGGGGGTACGTGGACAACACTCTCCCCTCTCATTGCTATGCATCACCATGATCTTGCGTGTGCGTAGGATTTTTTTTGAAATTACTACGTTCCCCAACAGTGGCATCCGAGTCAGGTTTATGCATAGATGTTATATGCACGAGTAGAACACAAGTGAGTTGTGGGTGATAATAGTCATACTGCTTACCAGCAGGTCATACTTTGATTCAGCGGTATTGTTGGATGAAGCGGCCCGGACCGACATACGCGTACACTTACGCGAGATTGGTTCTACCGATGTGCTTCACACACAGGTGGCTGGCGGGTGTCAGTTGCTCCAACTTTAGTTAAATCGAGTGTGGCTACGTCCGGTCCTTATTGAAGGTTAAAACAGCACATACTTGAAGAAAAATCGTTGTGGTTTTGATGCGTAGGTAAGAACGGTTCTTGATCAGCCCGTAGCAGCCACGTAAAACTTGCAACAACAAAGTAGAGGACGTCTAACTTGTTTTTGCAGGGCATGTTGTGATGTGATATGGTCAAGACACGATGCTAAATTTTATTGTATGAGATGATCATGTTTTGTAACGGAGTTATCGGCAACTGGCAGGAGCCATATGGTTGTCGCTTTATTGTGTGAAATGCAATCACCATGTAATTTGTTTACTTTATCACTAAGCGGTAGTGATAGTCGTAGAAGCAATAGTTGGCGAGACAACAACGATGCTACGGTGGAGATCAAGGTGTCGCGCTGGTGACGATGGTAATCATGACGGTGCTTTGGAGATGGAGATCAAAGGCATAAGATGATGATGGCCATATCATATCACTTATATTGATTGCATGTGATGTTTATCTTTTATGCATCTTATTTTGCTTAGTTCGACGGTAGCATTATAAGATGATCTCTCACTAAATTTCAAGGTACAAGTGTTTCTCCTTGAGTATGCACCGTTGCAAAAGTTCATCATGCCAAGACACCACGTGATGATTGGGTGTGATAAGCTCTGCGTTCACATACAATGGGTGCAAGCCAATTTTGCACACGCAGAATACTCGGGTTAAAATTGACGAGCCTAGCATATGCAGATATAGACTCGGAACACTGAGACCTAAAGGTCGAGCGTGAATCATATAGTAGATATGATCAACATAGTGATGTTCACCATTGAAAACTACTCCATCTCATGTGATGATCGGACATGGTTTAGTTGATTTGGATCACGTGATCCCTTAGATGATTAGAGGGATGTCTATCTAAGTGGGAGTTCTTTAGTAATATGATTAATTGAACTTCAATTTATCATGAACTTAGTCCTGGTAGTATTAGCATATCTATGTTGTAGATCAATAGCTCGCATTTAGCTCCCTGTTTTATTTTTGATATGTTTCTAGAGAAAACTAAGTTGAAAGATGTTAGTAGCAATGATGTGGATTGGATCCGTGATCTGAGGATTATCCTCATTGCTACACAGAAGAATTATGTCCTTGATGCACCACTAGGTGACAGACCGATTGCAGGAGCAGATGCAGACATTATGAACGTTTGGCAAGCTCGATATGATGACTACTTGATAGTTTAGCGCACCATGCTTTATGGCTTAGAATCAGGGCTTCAAAGACGTTTTGAACGCCACGGAGCATATGAGATGTTCCAAGAGTTCAAAATAGTATTTCATACTCATGCCCATGTCGGAAGGTATGAGACCTTTGACAAGTACTTGCCTACAAGATGGAGGAGAATAGCTCAGCTAGTGAGCATGTGCTCAGAATGTCTGAGTACTACAGTCACTTGAATCAAGTGGGAGTTAATATTCCAGATAAGATAGTGATTGACAGAGTTCTCTAGTCACTATCACCAAGTTACTAGAACTTCATGATGAACTATAATATGCAAGGGATAACGGAAACGATTCCCAAGCTCTTCGAGATGCTGAAATCGGCGAAGGTAGAAATCAAGAAAAGCATCAAGTGTTGATGGTTGACAAGACCACTAGTTTCAAGAAAAGGGAAAGGGAAGAAGGGGAACTTCAAAAAGAACGACAAGAAAGTTTCTGCTCAAGGGAAGAAGCCCAAGTCTGGACCTAAGCCTGAGACTAAGTGCTTCTACTGCAAAGGGACTGGTCACTGGAAGAAGAACTGCCCCAAGTACTTGGCGGATAAGAAGGATGGAAAAGTAAACAAAGGTATATTTGATATACATCTTATTGATGTGTACTTTACTATTGTTTATAGCAACCCCTCAGTATTTGATACTAGTTCAGTTGCTAAGATTAGTAACTTGAAACGGGAGTTGCAGAATGAACAGAGACTAGTTAAGGGTGAAGTGACGATGTGTGTTGGAAGTGGTTCCAGGATTGATATGATCATCATCGCACACTATAACACCCACAATGTGGCTATATCTCCCACGTGTCGGGGCACGACTTAGAGGCATAGCCGCATGGTAGGTTTGTCGCAAGAGGGGTAATCTTCACACAATCCCATGTACTAAATAAGAAAGGGATAAAGAGTTGGCTTACAATCGCCACCATACATCATCCAAGGTACAATCAATGGTCCGACTATGGAACCAAAATAAAGGAAGACAACCCTAAATGCTAGATCCCCGATCGTCCCAACTGGGCTCCACTACTTGTCATCAGGAAAAGAAACATAGTAACGACCCGAATCCTCATCGAATTCCCACTTGAGTTTGGTGTCATCGCCTGCACTGGTATCCTCGGCACCTGCAACTGTTTGGAAGTATCTGTGAGTCACGAGGACTCGGTAATCTCACACCCGCGAGATCAAGACTATTTAAGCTTATGAGTAGGAGAAGGTAGTGAGGTGGAGCTGCAGCAAGCACTAGCATATATGGTGGCTAACATACGCGAATAAGAGTGAGAAGAGAAGCAGCGCAATGGTCGAGAAGCTAGAAATGATCAAGAAGTGATCCTGAAACTACTTACGTTCAGGCATAACACAAGACCGTGTTCTCTTCCTGGACTCTGCCGAAAAGAGACCATCACGGCTACACACACGGTTGATTCATTTTAATTAAGTTAAGTGTCAAGTTCTCTACAACTGGATATTAACAAATTCCCATCTACCACATAACCACGGGCACGGCTCTCGAAAGTTTATACCCTGCAGGGGTGTCCCAACTTATCCCATCACAAGCTCTCATGGTCAACGAAGGATATTCCTTCTCCTGGGAAGACCCGATCAGTCTCGGAATCCCGGTTACAAGACATTTCGACAATGATAAAACTAGACCAACAAATCCACCCGACTGTGCCGACAAATCCCAATAGGAGCTGCACATATCTCGTTCTCAGGGCACATGGGATGAGACAAGCTATGAGTAAAACCATCCCTCGAGTTTCCCCGAGGTGGTCCCGCAGGCGGCTCAGTTCGGACCAACACTCAGAGGAGCACTGGCCCGGGGGTTAAAATAAAGATGACCCCCGGGCTCACGAAAACCCAAGGTAAAAGGCTTAGGTGGCAAATGTTAAAACCAAGGTTGGGCCTTGCTGGAGGAGTTTTATTCAAAGCGAACTATCAAGGGGTTCCCATAACACCCAACCGCGTAAGGAACGCAAAATCAAGGAACATAACACCGGTATGACGGAAACTAGGGTGGCAAGAGTGGAACAAAACACCAGGCAAAAGGCCGAGCCTTCCACCCTTTACCAAGTATATAGATGCATTAATTAAAATAAGAGATAATGTGATATTCCAATATATCCATGTTCCAACATGGAACGAAACTTCAACTTCACCTGCAAATAGCAACGCTATAAGAGGGGTTGAGCAAAAGCGGTAACATAGCCAAACCACGGTTTGCTAGGAAGGTGGGTTAGAGGCTTGGCATGGAAATATGGGAGGCATGATATAGTAAGTGGTAGGTAGCGCGGCATAGCAATAGAGTGAACAACTAGCAAGCAAAGATAGAAGTGATTTTGAGGGTGTCGGTGTCAAAACCGGCGGATCTCGGGTAGGGGGTCCCAAACTGTGCGTCTAGGCCAGATGGTAACAAGAGACAGGGGACACTTTGTTTTACCCAGGTTCGGGCCCTCTCGATGGAGTTAAAACCCTACTCTTGCTTGATTAATATTGATGATATGGGTAGTACAAGAGTAGATCTACCACGAGATCAAGGAGGCTAAACCCTAGAAGCTAGCTTATGGTATGATTGTTGTGTATGGAGTTTTTTTTCTCTACGGACTACAACCCTCCGGTTTATATAGACATCGGATAGGGTTAGGGTTACACAGAGTCGGTTACAATGGTAGGAGATCTTGAATATCCGCATCGCCAAGCTTGCCTTCCACGCCAAGGAAAGTCCCATCCGGACACGGGACTAAGTCTTCAATCTTGTATCTTCATAGTCCAGGAGTCCGGCTGAAGGTATAGTCCGGCTACCCGAACACCCCCTAATCCAGGACTCCCTCAGTAGCCCCTGAACCAGGCTTCAATGAGGACGAGTCCGGCGCGCAGATTGTCTTCGGCATTGCAAGGCGGGTTCCTCCTCCAAGTCCTTCATAGAAGATTTGTAAACACCAAGAGTAGTGTCCGGCTCTGTAAAATAAGTTTCCACATATTGCCATAGAGAGAATAATATTGACACAAATCCAATCTGCTGACGTATTCCGTAGTGCGCTATCACACTACGGCCAAGTCCTTTACTCGAATCGTTTTTACTTTTCCACCTCAGCATGTTTTGCGAGGCGGTTTCCTTGGTACGTCTCGTCAAAGCAGAGATCGTGTACCCTTTTTATAGGATTCTCATCAATATGGACGTGAGTAACCCTAACCGCGCCATTTATCACGGCGCTTGGGAGGCAAGCGAGTTTTATTAGGCAGGTGGGGACACACAACCGCATCCGCCCATATAAGGGGATAAGGATCCACCTTTTTACCTACGCCTTCTTCCTCCTTTGCCTATCCATCTCCTGTGCACTCGAGCTCCAGCGCCCAAGCCCGCACTTCCCACCTCAACCTTCTCCAGCGATGTCCGGAGCGGGAGGCAAGTGGAATGTCTCCTCCGTCACGGAGGGCGACGTCAAAAAGCTTAGGAAGGCCGGATACTTGTCCAAGGACATTGCGCACCGGCTTCCCGAGGAGGGGCAGCTTGTCCCCACCCCAAGGCCCCATGAGAGGGTAGTATTCCTTCCCCACTTCCTCCGCGGACTGGGTTTTCCACTTCACCCCTTCGTCCGGGGGCTCATGTTCTACTACGGCCTGGATTTCCACGATCTGGCCCCGAACTTCATCCTCAACATCTCGTCGTTTATCTCATGTGCGAGGCCTTCCTCCGCGTCCGCCCCCATTTCGGCCTCTGGCTCAAGACCTTCAACGTCAAGCCCAAGGTGGTGGGAGGCAACCAGGCGGAGTGCGGAGGCGCCATGGTGGGCAAGATTGCCAATGTCCTGTGGTTCGAGGGATCCTTCGTAGAGACCCTAAAGGGGTGGCAAGCCGGGTGGTTTTACATCACCGAGCCACACGATCCGAAATGGATCGCAGCCCCCGAGTTCCGATCCGGACCCCCACACGGCTCACGTCCTGGAAAGAGACGGGCCTATCGTGGGGTAACGAGAAAGAGGTGACCGGACTGAAGACATGCATACAGTCCCTGGTGAACAAGTCAATCAGGCTTGTAAATGTAGTCCAGGTCATGCTCGTTCGCCGAATCCTCCCGTGTCAACAACAGGACTTTACTCTGTGGGAGTTTGACCCGGCACGGCACCGAACCCTTAACAGGCTCTTCGACACGACGGATGAAGACGTCTGGAAGGTGCTGATCAAAGGTGCCGAGGCTCCCACATCCGCTTCCGAGGACCGCGGATACAGCTCGCAGCGTCACGCTAGCGAGGTAAACTATTTTCACCTTTTACAGGATGTTCAGCTTTTTTCATAGTTTAACTCTATGCGGGATCTAAACTCCCTTATCTTTGACAGGCTTGGCGGGCGGTATCCGGACCGATTAACTGTCCGGCTCCACTGCCCGAAGACCCAGCCCCAGCTCTACTAGTGAAGCTGCTGGCTCCGGCGCCTTATGTGGTGTCGGAAAAGAAGGCCAAGAAGAAGAAGACCACGGGGACTAGAAAGAGTACCCGCAACGTGGTGTTGTCGGACTCATCATCCAATGAGTCCGAGACGCCCTCCTCCCGTGAAAACGAGGAGGAGGAAGAAGAAAGCTCTCCCCCCCAGTGGAGGGAGGAAAGAAAAGGAAGGCCTCCCCAAGGGGGAAGGCCGAGGGGTCCAAGAAGAGGAAGACCCCTCCGCGGGACTACGTCCCCGACGCCGACGAGGACGAAGAGGAGTGGCCGGACAGAGCAAGGCGTCCGGCGAAATCGTAAGTGTTCGGATACCAGAGTAACTCATGATATTCCTTTTGTTGCAGAGCTTTCCCTAATGTCGAATATAAACATGCAGCCCGCCTCGGGCCAAACTCAACGAGTCGTCGAGCGGCTCCTTGGATTCATCGGACATGAACTCAGTTCCGCCCGTTGTTTCCCCCCGCACTGCTGATGACGCCGAAGTGGTGTCGCAACGAGCTCCGGGGCAGGAGGAGGTGGTCCTGGAGGAGCCGCAAGGCGACCTCCCGGACTCCAGGAGTAAAGGGGACAAGACCCCCCAGGGCTCCAAGTCCGGCTTTATGCCGGACACCGCGTCGGAACCTTCGACAGCTCCGGATTGCGGTAGGCAAACTCCTTCCAAGAGGAGCAAGTCTTCTGAGCCGGCAGCCTCCGTCCAACCGGAGGCGCTGGACAATCTGCTGGAGGTGCTTGAAGGCGCCTCCATCGACGAGGAGCACCGTACTATTATGAGTACGGTGATCCAGAAGATTCAGTCCGCCAAGAGCGGACTGACTGAAGCTTGCACCATCCTTCTAACAGGCTTCGAGGTAAGTAAAAATATGTAAAAATATTAACGCATAGACAGTAGCCCCTAATGCTCTGTTTGGCATTCGGAAGGAAAAGCCGAATAGAGGATCTAGTAAATTTCGCAGGAGTCTAACAAAAGAGTCAATATGCGTATGCAGGCTTCACTGCTATCCACCGCCGCACTGACTGCGGAGGTGGGTGTCCTGCAGCAGGACCTCGAGCGGACCGAGCAAGAACTCGGCCTTGCCAAGCGGCAGCTCGAGGAGAAAGAAGGTAAGAAATACCTTACTAAAAAGGGTGCCTATAGAGAGGCGTGATTGCAAAGAATAACAGGATTGTACTACTTATTGTAGGGGCCACGACTAAGGTGGCGACCCTCAAGCAGGCGCTATCGGAGGCCGAAAAGAAAACGGCCGCGGAGCGCACTGAGCGAGAGAAACTTGGGGCTCAGGTCGGCGAGGTGCAGCGAGAGCTTCAGGATCTCATGAAAAAACATGAGAGTTTGGAGCTTGAGTCAAAGACCCAAGCGTCCGAGCTCGTGACGGCCCTTGAGACTGCCAAGTCTGCCAAGGCCGAAGCCCAAAAGGCCCTCCAAGAGTTGGAGGAGGTGAAAAAGATAGCAGCGGGTAAGGCATTCTTCATGCAAAGCAGAAATATAAAAGTAAACTACTTGTTACTTACCCGAATCCGGAGCTCTCCAAGGGCATTCGCAGATCTTCCCCGCAGCGTATCCGCCGCCGCCGCATTCTACCGAGATGAAGAGGGCAGCTCGATGGAGAAGGTGTTCTGGTCTCAGTATGCTGAGGCCGGACACCCTGTGCCCTTGAGCGACCAGCTGAAACAGCTGGTCGAGCTCCACAAGGCGGCCGAACAGGCCATGAAGGGCTTCATAGTTCGGCTGTGGCCCGGAGAGGCCTTGCCTGGGAGCTACTTCGGGCTGGTGCGGCGGCTGGTGGAGGCCTGTCCAAGGCTCGAGGTCGTCAAGCGCTCCGTCTGCATCGAAGGTGCCCGTCAGGCCCTTGCCCGTGCTAAGGTGCACTGGGGTAAGCTGGACGGCGAGAAGCTTGTTAGGGACGGGCCGCCGCCGGGGAAGGAGCATCGCAAGCCCGAGAACTACTATAAGGATGTTCTTGCGGGTGCCCACCTTGTAGCGGATGAGTGTACCAAAGATGTAATTTTTGAATGAACTCGCTCGATTTTATCCTGTGCGCTGAAAACTTGTTCATATACGCTAAGCAATGCTTATTGAATTTAAAATATTATTTTCTGTGCGGCCGTTTATCAAAAATTGAGAGATGGCCAGTCGTCGGCTTCTGCCCCCATGCCACTAGTGCTGGGGTGTTCGGTGATAAACCTGTGCACTCTTTTTCCCATGTTTGGGTCCTTCGAGGGAGGCGCTCAGCACGGCGAACCAGGAAATCGGACTATAATGCTTGAACACTCTCACTTAGCCATAGAACTTTATAATTTTAAATTTCGGCGAAGCCCCTAGTTTGGAAGACCGAGTTCGTGGCGCTATCCACGCCTTGGCTGGGGTCATCCAGCTCCTCGCTCAAAGCGGCATAAGTCTTTAAGGACTCGAAAAAACCTCTCGAACAGCGACCGGTCTCTCGCCTTATCATGACAGTCAGTTTTAGCTTTCTCCACTGAGGTGCTTAACCCAGCTCAACCGGGGCACAAACGCAGTGGTTCTCCTAGTGCTACCTTAGCCGATAGAGCGGAACGTAAGGCACCAAAACATAGGAGCCAGGCAAACCCAACTATTGACCCAAATCATGATTCGGAGCCGATGCATATAGTGCTATAAGTTCGGGGTGCCGCACTTGTTAAAGTGTACGGACTTCTCACACCATATTAAAGGGTACTGAAGCCCCTGGCGTACTTGCCATACCACAGTGTACGGGTGCAACATGTCATGAATGAACATATATAAAGGAGATTATAATGCGAAAGATAGAAAAAAAAAGCTATGCATTGTTTATAGAGAGGCTATTTATCAAAGTCGAATGATACAAATAGTGCGGCAAGCAAAAGATATTGGACTATTCGGTATGTCCTGACCAGGGGCAGGCCGCGGAGTTGTATTTAAAATAGGTATACCGCTCGTAACAGAGACCACCTGGGAGTTCCATAATGCGACATGGCTTGTCTGCCTCCCTGGATCTTGCATCGTTTGTGCGGCAGTCGAATTGCCGAACAGGTCGTCCGAAGTATGGACTCCTGAAAGTAAGAAAAAATTAAAAAAAGAATCCGGCAGCCCCTAGTACGATTTAAGCCGTATTTTGGGCGTGCCGTTATTGTGCCCCTTCCCCTGTGCCCATGGTATTTCAAGGGAGTAGTTATGTACGCGAGGTACTGATTTCGCTATGTCGCGAGAGCTGGGGTTGGGGCCGCATTGCTACGCTTGTTCAGAGTGTGCCAGGCGGTCCTGCTGTAGGTTACTCCGGGTGCACTTGGCAGTGTCTGGATTTTTGATGGCCGAACTGGAGAATTGCCTGAGAAGGCTACTTTGCACCTCCGCTGTGAGAGCCGTCGTATGCTCCTCCGTACGGAGGGAGCGTTCGGTGTTTCCGTTGACCGTAATTACTCCTCGAGGGCCTGGCATCTTGAGCTTGAGATATGCGTAGTGCGGCACCGCATTGAACTTTGCGAATGCGGTTCGTTCGAGCAGGGCGTGGTAGCCACTGCGAAACGGGACTATATCGAAGATTAACTCTTCGCTTTGGAAATTGTCCGGGGATCCGAAGACCAGGTCAAGTGTTACTGAGCCTGTACAGTTGGCTTCCACACCTGGTATAACGCCTTTAAAGGTCGTTCTTGTGGGTTTAATCCTTGAGGGATATATGCCCATTTTCCGCACTGTATCGTGATAAAGCAGGTTCAGGCTACTACCGCCGTCCATAAGGACTCTTGTGAGATGAAATCTGTCGATGATTGGGTCAAGAACCAATGCGACGAAGCCGCCATGACGGATGCTAGTGGGATGGTCCCTTCGATCGAAAGTGATCGGGCAGGAGGACCATGGGTTGAACTTTGGGGCGACTGGCTCCATCGCATATATGTCCCGTAGCGCATGCTTCCGCTCCCGCTTGGGAATGTGGGTTGCGTATATCATGTTCACCGTCCGCACTTGTGGGGGAAAGCCCTTCTGTCCATTGTTGTTCGGCGGCTTGGGCTCCTCGTCGTCGCTGTGCAGCCCCTTGTCTCTGTTTTCGGTCCTGAGCTTACCTGCCTGCTTGAACACCCAACAATCCCTGTTAGTGTGATTGGCTGGCCTTTCGGGGGTGCCATGTATCTGGCACAAACGATCGAGTATTCGGTCCAAACTAGACGGGCCCTGAGTATTCTTTTTGTATGGCTTTTTCCGCTGACCGGATTTATAGCCTTTGAATCCGGCATTGACTGCCGTATCTTCATTACTGTCGCTGTTGACACGGCGTTTTTGCTTGTTCCGACGTGTCCTGCCACTTTTGTCCTTGATGTCCAAATTACCAGGGTTCTTCGATAAGTTGTTACTACGAGCTAGCCAGCTGTCTTCTCCCGCGCAAAAGCGGGTCATGAGTGTCGTGAGGGCTGCCATGGATTTTGGCTTTTCCTGTCCAAGGTGCCAGGCAAGCCACTCGTCGCGGATGTTATGCTTGAAGGCTGCTAGGGCCTCTACGTCCGGACAGTCGACGATCTGGTTTTTCTTTGTTAGGAACCGTGTCCAGAATTGTCTGGCCGATTCTTCTGGCTGCTGAATTATGTGACTTAAGTCGTCGGCATCCGGCGGTCGCACGTAAGTGCCCTGGAAGTTGTCGAGGAATGCTGCTTCGAGGTCCTCCCAAGAACCGATTGAGTCTGCTGGCAAGCTGTTAAGCCAATGCCGGGCCGGTCCTTTAAGTTTGAGCGGGAGGTACTTGATGGCGTGTAGATCATCGCCGCGTGCCATGTGGATGTGAAGGAGATAATCCTCGATCCGTACCGCTGGGTCTGTTGTGCCATCGTATGATTCGATGTTTACGGGTTTGAAACCCTGTGGGATTTTATGATCCATTACTTCATTCGTGAAGCATAGCGGGTGTGCGGCGCCTCTGTACTGGGCTATATCACGACGCAGCTCGGAAGAGCTATGTCTGTTGTGTTCGGCCCGGCCGGATTTGTTGTATCCGGAGTGAAGATCATTGTCACGTGCCGTAGGGCGCCTGCGCGATCCGTAGATCGATCTTGTTTGTCTTGCCTTATCCTCCAGTATGAATCGCAGGTCGGGCGCATTTTCCCGTGCCTTAGTTGAGCGGCGTCGGGGCATGGCTTGGGTGGAGGGCTGATAGGCCTCTCTGTCGCGGCCGCGAGGTGGCCGGTCTGCCATGTCATGCGCTGGTGATGTAGGTGCTTCCTCCTCTGATCAGGGTAGCGGCCTGCGCTTCGGGTAACTCTTGGAGGGGCGTTCGAGTTCATACTCTTCGGCCGCAAGGTCTTCAGTCCATCTGTCAGCTAGCAATTCTTGGGCAGCTCTAAGCTGTTGCTGCTTTTTCTTGAGGCTGCTTGCCGTGGCTAAAAGCCTGCTTTTAAAATGCTCTTGTTCGGCGGGGTCTGATGGTATGACGAATTCGTCGTCATCGAGGCTTACCTCGTCTTCGGAGGGAGGCGTATAGTTATCATCCTCGACCTCTTGGTCTGCCACTCTTTCATGAGGGCTGGTTTCTCCATATTCCTATGCCGAATTTTGCTGAGTTGGGTGTTCTTCGGCGCTGTCTGGGGTAGTATTATCTCCCGTGCCGGAATCACCGTTTTTGCTATGGAGGGATTTAGAGTGGCGCCGTTGACGCTGACGCTTTTGCTGTTTCTTGGGGGCATCATCCCCCACTGTTCCATCGTCATCTCCATCTTTTGGAGTATCGACCATATATATGTCATATGACGAGGTGGCCTTCCAGCGCCCTACAGGTGCTGGTTCTTGTTCGTCTCCTGCATCGTCGTCCATGCCGTCGATGTCTTCGGAGTCGAAGTCCAGCGTGTCGGTTAAGTCGTCGACAGTGGCTACGAAGTGGGTGGTGGGTGGTCTTTGAATTTCTTCGTCGTCCGTATCACAACCGTGCTGACCGTAATCCGGCCAGGGCTCTCCTAATAAAGAGAGAGACTTTAGAGAATTCAGGATGTCGCCGAAGGGCGAGTACTGAAAGATGTCCGCGGCGGTGAACTCCATGATCGGCGCCCAATCGGATTCGATCGGCAGGGGCGCGGAGGGCTCGGAGCTCGGAGAGGAATCCGGCTCCTCGGAGTCACGTGCCATGCGGAGTGTGGGGTTGGAGATCGGCTCAATCGCCTCTGAGATCACAGCCCCTGAGGCAGCGTCCAACCACTGGTCCTCGATCGGTGTAGTGGGCTCCGAATCGATGGTCGGAACCGATGCGTGCGCGGCCTCCAAGGCGCTGTTTGGTGGCAGAGCTATATCATGCCCATCGAGACAGTGCGGCGCGCTTAGCTGTGGCTCGAATCCGTCGAAGATCAAGTCTCCGCGGATGTCGGCCGTGTAGTTTAGGCTTCCAAACCTGACCTGATGGCCAGGGGCGTAGCTTTCGATGTGCTCAAGGTGGCCAAGCGAATTGGCCCGCAGTGCAAAGCCGCCAAAGACGAAGATCTGTCCGGGGAGAAAAGTCTCACCCTGGACTGCATCATTGTTGATGATCGAAGGAGCCATCGGGCCTAAAGGCGACGACATAGAGGAACTCTCAATGAAAGCACCAATGTCGGTGTCAAAACCGGCGGATCTCGGGTAGGGGGTCCCGAACTGTGCGTCTAGGCCGGATGGTAACAGGAGACAGGGGACACTTTGTTTTACCCAGGTTCGGGTCCTCTCGATGGAGGTAAAACCCTACTCCTGCTTGATTAATATTGATGATATGGGTAGTACAAGAGTAGATCTACCACGAGATCAAGGAGGCTAAACCCTAGAAGCTAGCCTATGGTATGATTGTTGTGTATGGAGTTTTTTTTTCTCTATGGACTACAATCCTCCGGTTTATATAGACACCGGATAGGGTTAGGGTTACACAGAGTCGGTTACAATGGTAGGAGATCTTGAATATCCGCATCGCCAAGCTTGCCTTCCACGCCAAGGAAAGTCCCATCCGGACACGGGACGAAGTCTTAAATCTTGTATCTTCATAGTCCAGGAGTCCGGCTGAAGGTATAGTCCGGCTACCCGAACACCCCCTAATCCAGGACTCCCTCAGAGGGTATGGTCATCTTGCCTGCAAAGTTCTTTGAGTCGTCGAAAGCTTGATCCTCATTAGCATACTCAACAGGATCCTCGGTCATGTACTCGTCTCCCGGATCTACCCAAATAAAGAAACACAAGCAAAGGACCAACAATAAATCACGGTGCGATGCACAAGCAACATGATGCAATAAGAGCGAGAAGAGAAGTTATGCACGATCGAGAAGCTATAAGTGATCAAGAAGTGATCCTGAAGCTACTTACGTTCAAGCATCACACAAGACCGTGTTCTCTTCCCGGATTCCGCCAAAGAGAGACCATCACGGCTACACACGCGGTTGATTCATTTTAATTAAGTTAAGTGTCAAGTTCTCTACAACCGGATATTATCAAATTCCCATCTGCCACATGACCGCGGGCACGGCTCTTGAAAGTTTGTACCCTGCAGGGGTGTCCCAACTTAGCCCATCACAAGCTCTCATGGTCAACAAAGGATAATCCTTCTCCCAGAAAGACCCGATCAGTCTCGAAATCCCGGTTACAAGACATTTCGACAATGGTAAAACAAGACCAGCAAGACCACCCGACTGTGCCGACAAATCCCGATAGGACCTGCACATATCTCGTTCTCAAGGCACACCGGATGAGCAATCCGTCCAACTAAGACCAACCCTCAAGTTTCCCCGAGGTGGCGCTGCAAGGGGCTCTAGTTTGGACCAACACTCAGAGGAGCACTGGCCCGGTGGTTTAAAATAAAGATGACCCTCGGGCTCGCGAAAACCCAAGGGAAAAGGCTTAGGTGGCAAATGTTAAAACCAAGGTTGGGCCTTGCTGGAGGAGTTTTATTCAAAGTGAACTGTCAAGGGGTTCCCATAACACCCAATCGCGTAAGGAACGCAAAATCAAGGAACATAACACCGGTATGACGTAAACTAGGGAGGCAAGAGTGGAACAAAACACCAGGCAAAAGGCCGAGCCTTCCACCCTTTACCAAGTATATAGGTGCATTAAAGTAAATAAGAAATAATAATGATATCCCAACATAATCCATGTTCCATCATGGAACAAACTTTGTCTTCACCTGCAACTAGCAACGCTATAAGAGGGGCTGAGCGAAAGTGGTAACATAGCCAAACAATGGTTTGCTACGAAGGAGGGTTAGAGGCCTGACATGGCAATATGGGAGGCATGATAAAGCAAGTGGTAGGTAGCGCGACATAGCGATAGAGTGAACAACTAGCAAGCAAAGATAGAAGTGATTTTGAGGGTATGGTCATCTTGCCTGCAATGTTCTCAGAGTTGTCGAAAGCTTGATCCTCGTTAGCGTACTCAACAGGTTCCTCATTCGCGTACTCGTCTCCCAGCTCTACCCAAGGAAAGAACACAAGCAATGGAACAACAATCAATCACGGTGGAATGCACAAGCAACATGATGCAATACAAGGCATGATATGCAAGACATGATATGCAATGCATATGCGTGCTCCGGAAAGGGAAGAATGAACAAGGAATCAACTTGGAAAACCAAGTATGCCGCTGGAAAGATGAGATGATTTCGGTTGAAATCGATATAAAGGTCACCGAAAACGGAGGCACGGTTTGCAAATGGCAAGCAAAACAAGAATGATGCAAAACTGCGATTAACAGCACGATGCCACCTAGAATGCAACAAGAAACTAAGCTACTGCACTCCAACCTAGCAAAAAAGAATATGGAACTGATGTACAAGAGATGCTTGACAAAACATGAACACTGAGCTACGGCTAAATCACACTAGAATAGGTTCAAACAAGCATGGCAAAAGTGCAAAAAATATCAGGTTCACAGACTTTGTTGAAATACTAACATGTCAAAAGCAACATCAGGAAGCACTGTTTAGAGTAAGCAAAAGACATTCTACAGGAACATACCATGGTAAACAAAGGCATGGCTTGATTCTACTAAATGCATAGAACAAAATACCCTTACTGAACATCAGCCAAAAAGGCATAGAAGATATGATGCCTCCCATGTAAACATAGCAAGTTTTATAAACAGATTCAGACTTAGCATAAAAATAGAGCATGGCATAAATAGAATTATGATAGCAACTTTGCGAGCTCATACCACTCACCACAAAGTATTGAATTACAAAACAAGCATACCAACAGTAAGAAGACATGTTCATGAAGCTAACCATGGCAAGACAAAGTTCATAGGATGCATGGATCACTAGCAACAACCATGGAAAAATTGATTAACATGTTAACAATATGCCAGGAATAATTTATAGCAAAAGTAGAGCAAGAAATTGACATGCTAGATCACTCCATAGTTGCAAACAGGGGCATGGATGGATATAGAATAACCACATGTTCAAAACATCCTTACTGAAGTATCTCAAAATAAGCATTGATCTCACTTTAGCATCAAGTTTACATGGCATCAAAATAACAGCAGGGAAAAGACTTAGCAAAATCTGAAGTCCCTCAAAATAATCAGGGAAAAGACTTAGCCAGGAAAAGATGGCATGTTGTACTTCAAAACACATGTAGACCTCATGATCAGATGATGCACACATCAATGCAACAAAAATGACAAATCACCATGATCTAATAAGTACCAACAGCTAACATTTTATAGCACTCTTGCATCAATGAAAAAGGCATCATAATGGTCAGTAACATGCATGGAAATGCTTCTAACATGAAGAGGTCACCGAGACGAGCAATTTGACATATCATATGCATGATTTGAAGCCGCGGTCACCGAGATATGATGCGATGAAGGAGGCATAAAAATGTAAGGATATTTCGGCACTTAGAGAAATTTCACCTCCACGAAAGTCAACACGGGACGAAGATAACCAGGACGGAGAGATCCGGGGATGGGGCCGGCATTTGGTTGCTGGGACTGGTGGATCTCGTCCACTCCAGCCGGATCCGGCTCCGGCGAACGCTAGCGACCGGCGTGCTCGGAGGCGGCGGAGGAAGCCGGCGATGGAGTGGCGGCTGCCAGCGGCGGCGGAGCGCGGCGCGGTGGTGCGGTGGAGGCGACAGACGTGGTGGCGCGCCGGCGAGGAGGCGTCGAGCGGCGGAGGAAGGCGGCGCCGGTGAGCAGACACAGGAGGCGGAGCGCTCGGGTCGCGGTGGCGGTGGGATGGGCCCCACGGGCCCGATCCGGGCCCCGCGGGCCTGGCGCGGCATGGCGGAGGGCAGGGGTGAGGTTGCGGCCTTCGGTTGGTCGGTGGCGGTGGCACGGACACGTCCGGCCGAAACGGACGTGTCCGACGCGGAGGGAGACGGTGGAACTAGGGTTTGGACCCGGAATTTGAGGGAGGATCACATATTTATAGGTAGAGGGAGTTTGGAGTGTCCAAATGAGGTGCGGTTTTTGCCCACACGATCGTGATCCGACGGCGGAGGACATGGAGATGGTTTAGATGGGTTGTTGGGCTGTTTTGAAGCGGTGTTGGGCTGTAACACACAAGAGGCTTTTGCGGTTACCCGGTTAACCGTTGGAGCATCAAACGGCCTCCAAATGGAATGAAATTTGACTGGCGGTCTACCGGTGGTGTACCAAGGGCACTTGACAAATCTTGGCCCATTCCGAGAACGTTTACCTCCTGCTCACGAAAAGAGACAGAGGGGTGCGCCGGTGCATGTAGGAGTGTCGGATTGCGAAACGGGCAACGGGGAAAATGCTCGGATGCATGAGACGAACACGAATGCAAATGCGGTGCACATGATGACATGATATGAAATGCATGACATGAACAAAATGCAAAACACAGACAAAAACCCAACCACGAAGGGAATCTCATAACTTAAAGCCGATAATGGCAAGAGTCGGAGTTACAAATATGGCAAGTTACATCCGGGGTGTTACAACACTCCACCACTACAAAAGGATCTCATCCCGAGATCTAGGATTGAAAGAACTCAGGATATTCAAAATGGAGGTGATCCTCGCGTTCCCAGGTGGCTTCTCAGTCGGAATGGTGTGACCACTTCACTTCTAGGAATTTGATTGACTTGTTGCGAGTCTTGCGCTCGGTTTCTTCAAGAATAGCAACGGGATGCTCATGATAAGACAGATCTTCTTGGAGATCAATCTCTTCGAAGTAGATGGTGCGCTCATGAGTCTTGAAGCACTTGTGAAGCTGTGACACGTGAAACACATCATGCACATTTGCGAAGTTGGACGGAAGCTCAAGTTGATAGGCGAGGTCGCCTCTTTTGCGAATGATCTTGAAAGGGCCGACGTATCTCGGGGCAAGCTTCCCTTTGATACCAAAGCGACGAGTACCTTTCATTGGAGAGACGCGGAGGTAGACATGATCTCCGATCTCGAAAGCCAAGTCATGGTTCTTGCTATCATAGTAACTCTTCTGGCGTGATTCCTCGGCTTTCAGGCTTTTACGGATGACTTTACACATTTCTTCAGCTTCTGTGATTAAGTCATTGCCAAGAAGTTGGCGTTCACCAGTCTCTAACCAATTGAGAGGAGTACGACACTTTCTGCCATAGAGAATTTCTAATGGGGCCTTGCCCGAACTCGCTTGGAAGCTGTTGTTGTAGGAGATCTCGGCATATGGAAGACAATCTTCCCACTTCATGCCGAAAGAAATGACACATGCCCTGAGCATATCTTCAAGGATTTGATTGACTCGCTCGACTTGGCCACTAGTTTGAGGATGGAAAGCTGTGCTGAAGCGAATGTTGGTGCCCATAGCCTTCTGAAAGGAGTCCCAGAACTTGGAGGTGAAAATGATACCATGATATGAAGATATCAATTGCGGAATGCCGTGCAAGGAGACAATCTTGGAGGTGTATAGATTCTTTCATTGGAAGGAAATGAGCCACTTTAGTAAGCTTGTCGATGACAACGAAGATAGCATCATTTCCATGCTTGTATTTGGGAAAACCAATCATGAAGTCCATTTCAATATGGTAGAACTTCCATTCTGGAATAGCAAGAGGTTGGAGGATACCAGCTGGTCATTGGTGTTCTGCTTTCACCCTTCTGCAGACATCACATTGATTCACGAATTGAGCAATCTCCCGCTTCATTCGAGTCCACCAATATGACTGCTTGAGGTCATGGTGCATCTTCGTACTTATAGGATGAATGGATAGAAGGGGATCGTGTGCCTCGTTCATAATGACTTTCCTTAGATCACCTTTAGGAACCACAATCCGGTCCTCGAAGAATAGAGTGTCTTTGTCATCAATGCGATAGAACTTGTATTTGGGTTGGCTCTTGGCAATCCTGTCATGGTTTTGTCACGGCAGAGTCCTCATGAAAGGACTTAGTCGTGCTGACATCACTACGGGTTAGCTTAAAGGGGTTAAACCGGACAAGGGACACGAGGGTTTTTATACTAGTTTGGCCCTTTGATGAAGGTAAATGCCTACGTCTAGTTGTGTTGGTATTGCTAGGGTTTCGATGACCAGGGAGCGAATCCGCTTTGCCTGGCTCTCGAGTTGTTGTGTGTTGTCCCTAAACCACTGCCGGGTCGTCCCTTTATATACATAGGTTGACACCCGCTGGTTTACAGAGTCCCGAGGCCGGATCATAAATGTGTTCGGCTCGGTCTCTATCCTTCCTATCTTCAAATGCAAGTTACATAATAATGTCGGTTTACATCCACAGGCCTTAACTCGTCTTTGGGTCTTGGGCCTTCATAAAGCGCCATCATTCTTATGTCTTCAAGGGCTTCTAATCTTCATAAAGTTAATCCGGCTACTCCTAGACGGTTTATGTCCAGTAGTAATATCCCCAACATTAGGCCCCAGATTGGTTTGAACTTGTTCATGTCAATCTTCAACACTTAGAAAAATTCCTGCTTTGCACCTTCGCCTTGATCTTGTAAACCATCGTGACATCATACTCCATGATCATGATAAATCGTCGTGACGTCACCTTGTTATTTAAAAATGATACATCTTACCTTCAGTTCATGACCCTCCGACAATCGAGGTGACCGCTCCTGTTAGGTATCAATATTCCGGCTCCTTGATTCTCGCGCCTATCACCTCCCCCTTTACCTTATAAATAGGACCAAGGGTCATTTCCTTTTTTTACCTCCATCTCTCTACTCTTCTTCTTCCCCCTCGCAACGCCCCTGCACCCGAGCACCGCCGCCATCGCCGAGCTTCGCTTCCGCCTCTCCGTTGGCCGCTGCATCGACCTGGTTGCACCAGAAAGCCGCGGTGTACCTCCACTGCTTGAACAGCCACCGTAAGTCCTTCCCTTTCCTCCTATGTAGATCTACCTAGGGTTTTAGTGTTCATCGAAGTTCATCGAATTTCCAGCAGTGTTCTTCCCTATTCCTCCTTAGTCCATGGATAAAAACTTCAAGCTTGATATATTCCGTGTAATGGCTATAGCATTCCTTATCTTCTGCTATCACATTAAACCCTTATGCACATAAAACTGATCTGGACCTTTGTGAACCACTTCGGGATCAACCTTTTTAGGTCTTAATCTTTTTGCTTTTCCTGTCTTACGGTAGATCCAAAATTTCCATGTAATCTTGTGAAACCTGTTTTACTTTATTTAGTCGTTCTTGCCTTAGATCTGTATCTTCTTTATCACGTAGGCGGTTTACCTTTGTAGAAAGCAATCTATCACATACTGAGGGATTCCTGGATTAGGGGGTGTTCGGATAGCCGGACTATATCCTTTGGCCGGACTCCTGGACTATGAAGATACAAGATAGAAGACTTCGTCTCGTATCCGGATGGGACTTTCCTTGGCGTGGAAGGCAAGCTTGGCGATGCGGATATTCAAGATCTCCTACCATTGTAACCGACTCTGTGTAACCCTAACCCTATCCGGTGTCTATATAAACCGGAGGGTTGTAGTCCATAGAGAATCAACTCCATACACAACAATCATACCATAGGCTAGCTTCTAGGGTTTAGCCTCCTTGATCTCGTGGTAGATCTACTCTTGTACTACCCATATCATCAATATTAATCAAGCAGGAGTAGGGTTTTACCTCCATCGAGAGGGCCCGAACCTGGGTAAAACAAAGTGTCCCCTGTCTCCTGTTACCATCCGGCCTAGACGCACAGTTTGGGACCCCCTACCCGAGATCCGCCGGTTTTGACACCGACATTTGTGCTTTCATTGAGAGTTCCTCTGTGCCGTCACAATCAGGAAGGATGCCTTCTCCCGTCTTCAAAGACGGCGCCGTTGCTAAGGGAGCCTTGGTTGTCGGCCAAACCCTCCGGCTAGGTGGTTTCCTCATGACCGCCTGTTCGGCTGTTGCGCCGACGGTGACCTCTCGGGTCATCAAAAGCAACCTGCATGTCAGCTCAGAGCTCGTCGAGAAGCTAGATCCAATGGAGCTCTCTTCCGTGAACGAGCTCTTGGATCGCATTGCCGTCCTGGGGGTCACTACGGATTACGACCAGGTTGGGCTTAAACCCGATCTAAGAGAAATCAACTCGGCCCATGTCACCCACCACGTTGCCGTGGTAGAGGCGCAGTGCGGCGACCCTTCATCTATTTTAAGGACTAGTTACGTCCGAATTCCCGATCCCTCCAAGCCGGATACCCGTGGAGGGGAGGCTATAACTCAAGACCTGAGCTTAGGATCAGGCAACAGGCCGGATTCGTTGGATAAAGTCCAAGAATCCGAACTTCCGAGTTTGGACACTCTTCGGCCTCCGAATCTTGGATTGGGTGAGGTTTCAGGTTCAACGACACCCGCCCACCCGAACATAAGCGATCTCTCCCAAGTCAGGCAGAGGCCCGATGAAACAGTACATCATTACTGGGCCAGATTCCTCTTGGTTATGAACAGGATAAAGGATTGCCGCGAGGGAGACGAAATATCAATCTTCGGCAATAATTGCACGGACGAGGGAATCCTTAACGCCATAAGTCGTCGTGATATTACACGCTTCGCTGACTTGGCGTCCATAGTACAAAAGTACTGTGCGATGGAAAGTGCCTGGAAAACCGAAATAAAATTTTGGGATAATCCGGCCTTGAATAGTAATCCCGTCCGAACTAAGAGGGTGCATCATCATAAGACGCCCGGGATAAATAGCAAAAAGCCAAAACCCTTTACAGGGCATGGAACCGTACTGGAAAGATGGCTTGATGGACCCTGTAAAATTCACAGTACAGAGGGCGCCACTCCAACTCACAGCCTTAGAGCATGTTGGATACTCCGGCAGGTAGCCAAAATTGGCGAGGACTTCTTAAATCGTGAGGCCGTGGAAAGCCAGCCCGAGGACACCAGTACCGTTCTCACAGTCTTTGAGACTTTCGCATCAAACAATATGCGAAAAAGAACACTCCGCAACCTCGCCGAAGTCTATCAAGTTGCAACAATAAACCCATGGAGCGACACCGCCATTACCTTCAACTCAAGTGATGAACCTAGATTCCGAACAGCCCGAGCACCAGCCGCATTGGTCCTCAGTCCCATAGTGGACGGCTTTCGCCTCACCAAAGTGCTCATGGATGGAGGCAGTGGACTGAACCTCATTTATGAGGAAACCCTTCAAAAAATGGAAATAGACTAGAACCGCGTCGAGCGAAGCAGCACAACCTTTAGAGGAATAATCCCCAGTCGGGAAGCGCGCTGCATAGGAAAAATCACACTAGATGTGGTGTTTGGCACGCTGGATAATTACAGGTCCGAAGAAGTCACGTTTCAAGTGGCCCCATTCAAGAGCGGACATCACGCTTTACTAGGGCGGGAAGCATTCACAATCTTCCAAGCGATACCCCATTACGGGTACATGAAGCTTAAGATGCCCGGGCCAAACGGAATTATCACTCTAGCTAGTGATCCGGACATAGCACTCCGCACCGAGAACAAGACGGCCGCATTAGCCCTTGAGGAACTATCCGAAGCCTTAGCGGCCGAGGAACTGACTGCGCTGCGCTCCACGGTTAACAGGGATGATGTGATACTCGACAAGAGATCCAAATCCACATCCTTCAAGCCAGCTGACGAAATAGTCAAATTCCAGGTCCATCCAACGGACCCCAATAAAACAGCTTCCATCGGGGCACGATTGAACCCCGATGTAGACGCCGCACTGCGAGAGTTCCTACGAGAGAATTGGGACATTTTCGCCTGGCACCCTTCAGACATGCCAGGGATCCCACGCAGGCTAGCCGAACACAGCTTAAATATCCTAAAAGGATTCAAGCCTCTCAAACAAGCCCTTCGGCGTTTTTCCGAACCCAAGAGACAGGCTATGGGAGAAGAGCTAGCCAAGCTATTGGAGGCCGGATTCATTAGAGACATAAAACATCCGGACTGGCTAGCAAACCTGGTGATGGTACCAAAGAAGGACAAATCCTGGCGCCTGTGTCGACTTTAAAGACCTTAACAAGGCTTGCCCAAAGGATCCCTTCCCCCTCCCACGTATCGATCAAATTATCGATGCCACCGCAGGACACGACTCGTTGTGCTTCCTCGACGCATACTCCGGTTACCATCAAATCAAGATGGCAGAATTAGACCAAGCTGCAACAGCATTCATCACACCATACGGCCCATTCTGCTTCAACACAATGCCCTTCGGGCTAAAAAATGCCGGTGCAACATATCAGCGCATGATCCAGACATGTCTGGCAAATCAGATCGGCAAAATAGTGGAGGCATATGTGGATGACGTGGTCATCAAATCAAGACATGTCGAATCTCTAGTAGACGACTTGAAGCTCACATTCGATAACTTCCGAAAATACGACATCAAGCTCAACCCGGAAAAATGCGTCTTCGGCGTTCCAGCCGGAAAGCTCTTGGGCTTCATTGTATTCGGTAGAGGAATTGAAGCAAATCCAGCCAAGATCCGAGCTTTGTCACAATTGGATATCCCAAAGGACCTCAAAAAAATACAAAAATTAACCGAATGCGTGGCGGCTCTAAGCCGCTTCATCTCCCGCTTGGGAGAAAGGCACTGCCCCTTTATCACCTACTCCGGCGCACCGAACACTTCGAGTGGACGGATGCCGCCATGGCCGGACTCGATGAAATAAAAGCCATATTGGCAACAAACCCAGTCCTGGCCGCGCCGAACACCGGCGAACCAATGCTATTGTACATTGCAGCAACACATCAAGTTGTCAGCGCAGTGCTCGTTGTCAAGCGGGAAACGGACGGACACAAATTCCCCCTTCAAAGGCCGGTCTACTACATGTCCATTGTCCTCACTCCATGCAAATCGCGGTACCCGCATTATCAAATAATTGCATACGCGGTATTCATGGCATCCAGACAGCTACGACACTACTTTCAAGAGTGTTCCATAACAGTAGCCTCGGAAGTACCACTTAACGATATTATCAACAACTGCGATGCAACGGGCCGGATCGCAAAATGGGCCATCGAGCTCCTCCCATTCGATATAACCTATAAGCCATGGCGAGCTATAAAATCGCAAGTTTTGGCCGACTTCGTCGCAGAATGGACAGAGGCCGAACTCCCTAAAGAGTACGGCACATACTCAAACTGGATCATGCATTTCGAGGGCTCCAAAATGTTGGCCGGACTAGGGGCTGGCGTCGTTTTGACATCCCCCACAGGAGACACAGTCCAATATGTACTCCAAATTATGTACACGGACTCCAACAATGCAGCCGAATACGAGGCCCTTCTACATGGTCTCCGGATGGCAGTATCCATGGGCATTCAACGCCTAGAGGTACACGGGGATTCGAACCTCGCGATATCCCAAATAAATGGCGACTTCGACACCAAGGACCCAAAAATGGCAGCTTACCGCAATGCCGTCCTAAAAATGTCAGCTCGGTTCGAAGGGCTGGAGTTTCACCATATAGCCCGAGAAAACAATCAAGCAGCGGACGTCCTGGCACGCATCGGAGAAAAACGCGATGCAGTGCCCCCCCAACATCTTTTTGGAAAGATTGTTCAAGCCATCTGTAGCATGGGAGGGGGAACCCGCAAATAACAGCCCGGACCCAACCGCACCATTCGACGCGAACAATCTGACACAATTGGAGGCTCTGCCAATGAAATTACACCTTCAGCCCACGTAATAATGGCGGTCATCGCCCCATGGACAGAACCATTCCTAGCCTACCTTACTAGGCAAGAACTCCCGGAGGACCAAAACGAGGCCCGCTGCATAGTGCGGCGATCTAAAGCCTACAGAGTCCATGAGGGAGAGCTTTATAAGAAAAGCACTACCGGAGTCCTTCAAAGGTGCATCTCCGAGGAGGAAGGGCGGAACCTTCTGGCTGAAATTCATGCCGGACTCGGTGGTCACCATGCCGCGGCTCGGTCCCTTGTTAGCAAGGCTTTCCGTACAGGCTTTTATTGGCCGACGGCCGGGGCAGACGCTCAGGACTTAGTCCAACGATGCGCTGGTTGCCAACTTTTTGCCAACCAAAGCCATATGCCACCCACCGCACTCCAAACTATACCAATCACCTGGCCTTTTGCGGTCTGGGGGCTTGACATGGTCGGACCCCTTAAAGGCGGGACCGATAGAAAGAAATACTTACTGGTCATGGTGGATAAATTCACCAAATGGATAGAAGCCAAGCCTGTTAAAATGGCCGAATCCGGACCTGTGATAGACTTCATATCCGGGGTTGTACACCATTATGGCGTCCCCCACAGCATCATAACCGATAACGGTACAAACTTTACCGCCGACGAGGTAAAACTCTGGTGCAAAAAAATGGGCATCAAGCTCGATTATGCTTCCGTCTATCACCCACAAACCAACGGCCAGGTCGAACGTGCAAATGGTCTTATCATGAGCGGCATTAAACCCAGACTAGTGTGGTCCCTTAAGGAATCTAATACGCACTGGGTAGAGGAGCTCGACTCCGTACTCTGGGGGCTGCGGACCACGCCGAATCGCACCATCGGATACACACCATTTTTCACAGTGTATGGCGCAGAGGCAGTTTTGCCCTGCGACATAATTCATGACTCACCTCGAGTGTGCATGTACGAAGAAAGAGAAGCCGAGCTCGATCGGCAGGACAGTTTGGACGCTTTGGAGGAGGAGCGCGACGTGGCAAAAGCCCGTTCCGCATTCTATCTACAGCAGGCTCGAAGATATCAAAGCAGAGAAGTACGTGCCAAAAATTACAATGTCGGCGAACTAGTTCTACGCCTGCCGGACAAGAAAAAGGACAAACTCAAGCCCAAATGGGAAGGTCCATTCATAATCGACCAAGTCTAGACTGGCGGGGCGTACCGCCTGCGAGATGTGTCGGATAACCGACTCGAGCCGAACCCATGGAACGCCACCCGTCTCCGATGATTCTACGCCTAGCGCCGGACTCTGTGTTCGTCTCCTTCCTGTGTCCATTTTTTGCATTTTCTTCTCTCCTTCCCCTCTTTTCTTTTATAGCCCTTAAAGGCTCATCTAGTGACGCTCTACTCGCGCTCATTATACCTGGGGGCTTCTTTCACAGAAGCTTATTCATACGGGCTTCACGCCCAACACATGCGTTAAACTTCCGCATGTACCTTTTTCTCCACCATTATATGCATCAATATGACTTAAGTTTTGGCCAAGCTGGGTTGCCTGGCTCCTGTGCTTACCCCTACGTTCCCGATTGTTCGGCTAGGTGGTAAAGGGAGCACCTCTGCGATTGTTACTGCCAGGTCAGCCGGATGTGTACCTCAGACTGGGTGAAGCCGAAAGCTAGCGTTCTTAAGGGAATATTCGGTTGGTGAGATAAAAGATGATCTTTTTACTCATTTTATGTGCCCCCAGATGCTTTTTTCTGCGTCTTTTTACGCAGTCCGGACATGCACTTTAGGGCATGCCTCCCAGCGAAAGGAACCCCTAACGGAACTATTCTCTCTGGAAGATGTTTCTTACTAACCATGTAATATAACATAACTAGTTGGGCACTTGTCTGATAAAGCACTAATGACCCCTATGCCTGGTCTCCACGCATACCACGGTTCTTCTATAACCGCTATGGTATTCGGACACACTCCGGACGTCAGGTCCTGAGGTTGAAGCAGAAAGGTCGGCAACGACAAACGATCTACAATCCGGCTAGAAGGCATTACACATGTCAATTCAAACTTACATAGTCATTTTGACTGATTGTATTCCTCTTCTATACCATCTAACAGGCTGTCTAATTTATAGTCCTGCTGGGAATACTTCGCGGCCAACTCTACTTGCCCGTATACTAAGCTCACAGGGATCTCCTTCCCGTCAGGCCCCACTGGTCCGACCTCGGCCATATGGTTCGGGTCAGACTTCGTAAAACGGGTCTTCACCATGGCCCAGGCTTCCCTAGCGCCTTGTCGGCAGGCCGATATCTTCCATAGCCAGAAGCACCGCCGAGCTCCCTTTAGCTTCTCCGCAAGCTCTCCGCAAGCTCTCCAAGGCCCTCGGGCACGGAGTGGGTAGGCCACAAGGCTTGGGCAACACCTCGCATCACTTGCCGAATTCGCTCGTGCAGTTGCATGAGTTCGGGAAGAAGGTCACCCGCAGAACCGGGCATCTCCTCTGCAGGACAACCTGTGAGCATACCTACAGACATTACTCTGTTAGTCGACTTCCTCGCCGAACTCTTTTTTCAAAAGTTCGTTCAAGCACTTACTAAAAATGCCGCGTCGAAGCCGCTGATTCTCCTTTGTGGAGTCCAACAGCTGGCCACGAACATCTTTAAGTTCGACGTCCAGCTTGGTGTTGGCATCCTGAAGATCATTCTTCTCTCGTCTCACCCTTGTCAACATACTCTCACCGGCCTTTAGCTGGCGTAAGAGTTGTTGCTTATCCGGATCGAATCTGGCGCCATCTGCAATTTGATTTGTCAGATTTGCACCCACACCGCACAATACTAATCTTTCGAAGTATATTTTACCTGAGGGGGTCTCTTTGGGCTCTCCTGCTGCGGCTAGTGCGGCCTCTAGTTGGGCCTTGCACTTTTCCAGCTCCTGGGACAGTACAGTATTCTTATTTGTAAGAACCTGCATATTAAATGATCCTTAAATCAGTTGCTTTAACTGTTTCAAGTCTCGGGGGCTACTAGCATATATATATATATTTAACCAAAATTTTCTTACCCGTATGTCTTTCACATACTGCTCTGTGGCTCTGGCTAAACCATTTTGAGCGGCACGGAGGTACTCATCTCCCGAATTAAAGGCATCTAAAGCCTCTTGGGAGAAACAAGCGTCGCGTAGAATTGTCCGGCGATGCCTGTGGTTCATGGCACTCTCCACTTCTGAATTTGTGGCGGACAGCCTGTCCGCATCCTCTGTCGGAGGAACGTCCGGTGCGCGCCTTGTACTCGCGTCCGCTTCCTGGCTAGACGTTGGAGCCTGGCTGGTGGAGGCGTGATTGGCAACCTCTCCGGATGTAGTCCGGTGAGGTCTCTTCGTCCTGAAGATAGCATGAACGTTAATATGCCCTGACAAAATAACTCCAGGGAAACAGAGGGTGCACTATACCTTTGCGCCGGCATTTCAGTCTGGACTTCATTCCTTTTTGCCCTACGGGGCCCTGCGGCCCCTCGTTGGCTAGCCGCAGTGGGTTCGGCCTCCTGCCTCGGGAATCTCCCCTGCAAAACACGGTTGTCGTCAGAGACACCGAAATACGTGAGAGTGGAATCCCTCTCAAGGGAATGAGACTCCGGTTTCCGTCACCTGGGAGGCCGGGATTAACCCTGGGTAATCAGCCGTGATGGCTACCAAGGTATTGTCCTTGCTTAGCTGATAGAACACCCCGTCGATAAGCTCCACCGATATGTCCGGATCCTCTTCGGAGTCCGGATCAAGGGACCGTTCTGGGTCCTCGGGCTGTGGAGGGCAACTGCTTATATTCTTTACCTCCTGTCGCAGTTCCTGCATTAAAGTCGTTAGACTACCTATCTAACCACAGGAGTATAAAACAAACGGGCAAGCGCAATTGTCCACTTACCCAACTTGGAGGATCGTACATGCTGAATCCGGCCTGCGGGTTGACGCGGAGGAATTTCTCCTTTTCTCCCTTGTACAAAGAGGATAAGATCTTCTCTAGAGCGGCAGCTGAGTCCGGCCCTTTACGACCGTAACGGGTGGTGTCATCCTCCCCGTTGAATTCCCACATTGGGTGGCCTCTGTATTGAAGCGGCTGCACCCCCCGCATAATGCATGCGGCCATGACTCCGATCATGGTTAGTCCGGAATGAGCCAACAGTCTTATCTGGCCCATCAGGTGAAGGACGTCTCTGTCGCTTTCTCTTTGAGAGCTCCGCGCACGCCAGCTCAAGCGCTTCTTCAATGGAGCACTTTTGAACTCAGGGAGACCGACCCGGATAGGGTCCGTTAGCGGGACGTCATATATATAAAACCATTCTGAAGGCCAGTCCTCGGATGCTTCCTTTGGGGTTCCGGATAGATATCTGGTCCCGGCGATACGCCATACTTCGGCTCAGCCCACTTGGTATATGGACCCCTTTTGAGAACGGGGCACCAGGCAGAATAACCTCTTCCACAGTGCGAAATGAGCCTCAACGCCTAAAAATAGCTCGCAAAGGGCGACGAAACCCGCAATATGCAATACGGAGGCGGGCGTGAGATTGTGCAGTTGGAGGCCGTAAAACTCCAGAAGCCCGCGGAGAAATGGGTGAATTGGAAATCCCAGTCCCCTTAATAGATAGGGGACGAGGCACACCCGCTCTCCTTTAGAAGGATTGGGGGTGCTCTCCGCTTGTTTTCCGCCATTATAGGTGGCGAGACCGGCTCGGACCGGGACCATGCATGCCTGAGGGAGGAATCCCTGGGCCTGAAGTGACGCTAACTTGCTATGCGGGATGGTGCAACTCTCCCAGTCCCCGGGTTTGGGACCGGAGGGGCGAGGGGAGGAGCTACGACGGCTGGTCATGTTGGAATAGACCTTTGCTGGAAGCACTCTGATGATCACTCGCGGAAAGGAGAAGATGTGGTTTGGATCTAAATCCCCATCCCGTTAAATAGGCGGCTCGTTTATACGGCTAGGGGTGTGAATGTAAAAACGCCCCGGCTTTTCGCATTTGTTTTACATATGGAAGACGGCCATTATTGGGCATGGAAGCCGAGGAGCACTACATTACAAGAATCGGACATTATTCCTACAAGTACACAAGATTTGGAGAAGAACCCGCCTTGTAATGCCGAACAATTTGCGTGCCGGACTCGTCGTCATTGAAGCCTGGTTCGGGGGCTACTGAGGTAGTCCTGGATTAGGGGCTGTTCGGATAGCCGGACTATATCCTTTGGCCGGACTCCTGGACTATGAAGATACAAGATAGAAGACTTCGTCTCATATCCGGATGGGACTTTCCTTGGCGTGGAAGGCAAGCTTGGCGATACGGATATTCAAGATCTCCTACCATTGTAACCGACTCTGTGTAACCCTAACCCTCTCCAGTGTCTATATAAACCGGAGGGTTGTAGTCCGTAGAGAATCAACTCCATACACAACAATCATACCATAGGCTAGCTTCTAGGGTTTAGCCTCCTTGATCTCGTGGTAGATCTACTCTTTTACTACCCATATCATGAATATTAATCAAGAAGGAGTAGGGTTTTACCTCCATCGAGAGGGCTGGAACCTGGGTAAAACAAAGTGTCCCATGTCTCCTGTTACCATCCGGCCTAGACGCACAGTTCGGGACCCCCTACCCGAGATCCGCCGGTTTTGACACCTACACATACCATTACTCCCCTTGTAAACCGGAAATCCCTTCATCTCCGTTGTCATGCTCTGGTTTAACAGTATGCATATACCTTTGTTCCGTTTATCGCTTTGTCATTCATCATTGTATCAGCCTCCGGATTATGAAATTTACATACTTGGATTTCTTTATCCCGTTGCACCTTATGCACTACCATGAACGAATTATAAACTGGCATTTCTTTTCAGCTTTTCACTTGCAATGGCCAAGCATTTTTATTCCTGCAACTAGGCTCCCTCCCGGGTTACCGAGGAGCAACTTAATGGAATGCTCAAGATCGACACTTTACCAAAGAAGAATGAGATCCGATGGCGAGTTCCTGGGCCGGAAAATCCTCCCACCCCTAAGCAAGGTGAGGTAGTGGTGTTTGTTGATCACATAGGCCGTGGTTTCAAACCGCCCAGATCAAAGTTTTTCTGGGACGTACTTGCCAGCTTTCAACTCCACCCTCAAGATATTGGATCCAACTTGGTATCCAATATATGCAACTTTCAAGTTTTCTGTGAAGTGTACCTACAAGAAAGCCAACTTTTGAGCTGTTCTGGCATTTCTTCCATCTGAACCGGCACACTGAATTTGTAGGCGGACCCAATACTGAACATGGTGGCGTCTCCATTCCGAAAAGAAAAAAAGTTGAATTTCCTCATGCCAAGCTGCACAGTCACCCCAAAGAGTGGAATCAAACTTGGTTCCACTGTAAAGACACCTCCCCTGAAGATGAGAATCCTCTGCCGGTTTACCGTGCCCACCAGCTGGCCAATACTCATCCTCTTCCACAACGATTAAGTGCCCAGGAACGAGCCCCGTATGCACCTCAACTCGCCAAGCTGACGGCCTTCCTGGCCAACGGTTTAACAAGTGTAGACTTTGTCCGTTGCTGGGTATCTTGGAGTATCTTGCCGCTAAGTTGCCGCTCTCGCTTAATGTGCGAGTACACAGGTGAAGTAGAAGATTCCCAACATCATATCAATATTCAGCTAACAGATGAAGAGGTCACTGAGGCCGTCAAGAAGATATTTAACGAATCGGAAGCTATCTGTCGCCAAACCGGACTAGACCCTTTTTACACGCAAAACAAACCGCCTGTTGTGAGTATTGTTCTTCCGCTTTACACTTGATATCTTTAGACTGTACAATCCTTGAATACCCTTCTTTTTACTTTTAAACAGGGTGATGATCTGTTTTGGAAGAAGAAACCTCAAGAAAAAGCGGCAAAAACTGCCCGCCCTGAAACCAAAGCCGTCAAGAAAACCACAAAGCGGAAGGCACCTAAACGCATCAGTATGGAACTAGACGACGACCCGGATGAACCGGAAGTTGAGGTAGAACTTGGTTCACTTGGTTCCCTTTTCATGCAACACATTGACAATGATACTTATCAGGAGGACGTGGAGGGAAGCCAAGCGAACAATGTAGAGGTAATTATCCTTTCTTTCGGTTCAGATTCTCTGCCAACACAAAAAATCCGTCAAGCGGTCCGAAAAGTAAGCTTTTCACATCCTCTTGCTCACTTGGATCCAACATTTATTTTGAAGAAGCAGCAGCATGAGGCTTGCCGCACAACCTGGCATAGCGGCCAAAAGGTTACTTCGACCGGTTTACTGGACACTCTTGTTCGGAAACGCCGATCTGAGCTCTCACTCGCTTCTAACACTTCTTATCCCAAGGCAGGCTATTTCTGACAACCACTTAATCCGTCCGATTCGAATTATCAGGTGACACCTCCTTCATCCTCTGGCCAGTCAACAGCGACCCAACTCCCTCCTCTCAAAACCGTAGCTGGGTAAGTACTTTACCCCTTTCTTTTGATATTTCATACTTTACATGCTGTGCTAACCTTCACATCTTATTATGTTTTAGAGCCAAAGCCAGACCCAGCAAAAAGGCTCGGGTGAACAATCCGCCCGAAGACCAGGTGGTCATTGAACCGGAGGGTCCAAATCCTGAAGCTACCTTTGATGAACCACCCCCTCAAGATCACAATACGGATGAACAACCAGAAGTTGACACTGTTGTGCCTGATGACGAACTGGCAAATCCCATCCGGGCTGATGATAGATCTTCTAGTCCGGTGAGAAGTACTGACACCCCATCAACTCCAGAAAAGACTGCTGGAGACAAAGAAGGCGAAGTTGTCATTATTGGTATTGGTCACACCTCCCCTGGCCATCCTGTAATTTTGGGCAAACATAGCGCCAAGGAAGAACGTGCTGCCATGGAAAAAGGCAAATGGAGCAGCGGCTTGTCAAGCTATGCCAATCTCAGCGCTCGAGAACTCCACTCTGGCTTTCTAAACCATCTGCACTCAAACCGTGATTATGAAGCCGGTTTGGTGAACCTGATGAAGGAGCGCTACGAGGTATTTTGACCACTTCCCCTTTCGTAAATCCAATTTGTGAATATCAACTCAAGTAGCCCCAAAGGGCCGGTTTATGATAATTAGCATAAACCGGGACTTTATAATATCTTAACCCTTGCAAACTTGTCCTCCATATACAAACTAATCTTTTGAAGTAAACTAGACATGACCATTATATTCGTGTAGTGTTCGCCTGTGTAGTCCCCAAGGGCCGGTTTATCTTTCCAAGGTGAACCGGGTCTTTAATCCATGCATCCATTTGAAAAAATGTACATTAGCCCCAAAGTGTCAAGGATAATGCTTGCATTGTTCTTGAGACCTCAAATATACTTTTGATGATAGAGCAAATAGGCATTAGCCCCCAAGTACAAATTGCATAACTTGTTATACGCTTGGTACTTCAAAAATGCACACCTCATTGTTGATATATCTTGCCTTTGCAGGCCGAGCTGAGTAAAAGGGATGCTCAAACCGCTGACCTTTAGGAGAACATCAAATCTCAGCAAGCAGAGGCTTCCAAGGCCAAGGAGGAGTTGACAAATGCCTTAGCAGCCATGGAAAGGCTAAAAGGGACCTTTAACAAAGAGCGTGTAGACTGGGAGACAGAAAAGGCCGGTTTAACAAAGAAGGCCAAGGACGCAGAGGCAGCCCTGAAGCCGGTGGTTGAAGAACTGACCGCTTTAAAGCGGCCAATTAATGCCATGACTTCTGCTATGTTTGGTAAGTACTCTCTCATAAAGTTTGTCTTATTCATAATACCTTATCAATGACTGGTTCACTAATATTGAACCATGATAGGGACCCGTATTGCTCATCTAGGCTCTGACATGCGGATGAAGCTTAAAGCGGCCTATACCTTGATAGAATAGTTGTTCTCTGGATCCCAGCGAGCCATTTGCATTGTAGCTTATAACAATCCTCCGCCATCGCTGATAAAAGAAACTATTGAAAAGCTGGCCATGCTGCCTGCCCGGATCAACGAACTGAAGAGATCAGCCTCAAGGTCAGGTGCGCTGACCGCGCTAATCCGGGCCAAGGCGTGGATTCCGGATCATGAACCGGCAGATATCATCAAAGGCTATCCTGGTGTGAAAGAAGACGGCTCAGACTTCAATAACGACGATCTCCGAAGGCTGACAAAGGAGATGCGGCTGATAGCAAGCAAACTGGCGGAGGACACAGATCTCTCTCATTTTCAACCGGTTTATGATGCTGAGGGAAAAAGACAGCCCGCACTGATTCATAATGTTGAAGATCTTGTGCCGCCAATCCGTAAGCATACTTACGCTCCAGACATTGACCCCTCCAACCTTATTCATGAAGAGGCCGTTTTTCAAGCCTTAACCGGAATCGATTGGTCAACGGTTGATTTCTAGCGTCTAGGGAGGGATGAAGAGAATGTGACTGCGCAAGATGACCCTCAATCGTCAACTCGTCCTGATGAGGAATCCTAAACAGGTGGCAAGTTTATCGGCTGTAGTCTGCCACTCCCTTGAAAACACGTATTCAATTGGGGGTATTGAAAGCACCTTGTAATAGGATAGCATGAACACCTTACTGCCATGCCATCGAGCATGTTTGTTTTGGTTGATACTTCAAAAAATTTCCTGCCTTTGGGATCTATTTATGCATAGCCCATTATGATTTGTGTTCCTGCATGTAAGAACTTGAAAGTGTCCTAGTGGTTTACCACTGGATGGGTCATGATGCCCAAAATATATATACATAACTTGGATGGATAACCAAGATTTGTATTAACCAGATAAAAAATAGATGATACCTATGACATACCTTGTTGGCTAACCAACTGTTTGTAAGGGTGAAAACACCAATCCGGAGTGTTGATGACTCCTTGCCCTCTTGGCGGTTCATATAAAAACCATACCGGGCTAAAATAGCCATTGATTTGTTCATATAATGCTGGTGACATCTAGTCAAAACCAGACCGGAGCAACGTATTGCCGGTTTAGAATTGATCATGTATTGACAACTATGTGTTGAAAACCATGCCGGGCTGTAATAAACACCGGTTTATCAGAAATATTCATAAATCCCTTATCAAAAGATTGTAAAACGGCAAAGACAAAAGAAATATGCAAGGCCTTTCATGGGATGCCAAGCCCTAAAGCGAGGCTTTTCATGGGCTGCCAGGCCGCTGAGTTAAACCATTTTACAAAGCCTTTTAAGATGGACCTCAATCTTTAACCAATCATCGTTTTAACTTTGACAAGTTCAGGGTCTATGAGATTGACTTGTCAAACATTCGATGGGTCATACCAGGTTTACCTGGATGGAGTGGCTTACTTAAAGAGGCAGGATAACATGGGGTTTTAGGTGAATACACCTGGCGTCCAAGCCTGGCTTGATAGCCTACTACAAGGGTGCAAGCTCGTTGTTCTTTGAGAAGCAAGGAGCCCCCAAGTTATATTTGAGCAATGCTCAGTGGTGACCTATGTTTGAGTTGTGCTTTATGCAACAGACTCTCTTTGGCTCCACATAATTTCCTTGTGGCTTTTAAGCCTATCAAAAGGTGTAGCTATGGTGTAAATACAACCAAGCCCCCTAGTGATTTCCCTTTTTGGTTTTAAACCGATCAAGAGGTTTGGCTATAGTTCGGATACGACCAAGCCCCCTAATGATTTTCTTCATATCTGTGTGGCTTGATAGGCCGTGTTAATAGAACTCCGCTTTGTAAGTAGAAGCCCCCATGGAACCACACATGATGCAAAAAAGAAGAGAGACCCTGCTTTAACTGAGGCTCCGGTTTATTATATAATATATACATTGTCATAAGAAGAGCCTGTGGCTCAAGTATAGTAAGGCCGAAGAAGAGCTATATTCCACGGCCGCTAAGACTCCTCCTCCGATTTGCGTGAGTCTTTGTGCTCTCGAACATCGATGAGGTAGTATGACCCATTGTGCAAATTTTTGTTGACCACAAAAGGCCCTTCCCAAGGTCGGGATAGCTTGTGCATATCAGTTTGATCCTGGATGAGCCGGAGCACCAAATCGCCTTCTTGTAAAGTTCTGGTCTTAACCCGGCGGCTGCGATAACGTCGGAGATCTTGTTGATAAATCGCCGAACACGCTGCTGCTAAATCACGCTCCTCATCTAACAGGTCCAGTGAGTCCTGACGTGCTTTCTCATTCTCAGCTTCAACATAAGCCGTCACACGGGGTGAGTCATGACAGATGTCACTAGGGAGAACCGCCTCTGCTCCGTAAACCATGAAGAAAGGCGTGTAACCCGTAGATCTGTTTAGTGTGGTGTTGATACTCCATAATACAGAAGGTAACTCCTCCACCCAACAACCCGGCGTCCTCTTTAAAGGAACCATAAGCCAGGGTTTGATACCTCTCAAAATTTCTTGATTTTCCCTCTCTGCTTGACCATTAGACTGGGGGTGAGCCACTGACGCTACATCAATCCGGATGTGCTCACGTTGACAAAATTCCTCCATATCACCCTTGGACAGATTAGTACCATTATCAGTTATGATACTTTGTGGAAAACCAAACCGGAATATCACCTTTTTAAGGAATTGAACCGCCGTGGCTACATCACACTTACTGACTGGCTCTACTTCTACCCACTTGGTAAACTTGTCAACTGCCACTAATAGGTGGGTCTTTTTGTCCTTGGATCTCTTAGAGGGTCCAACCATATCGAGCCCCCAAGTTGCAAACGGCCAAGTAATTGGAATCATTCTCAACTCCTGAGTCGGAACATGAGTGCGGCGTGCAAATTTCTGACAACTGTCACACCTTTTGACGAAATCCTCAGCATCAGCATGAGCCGTCAACCAATAGAAGCCATGACGTAAAGCCTTAGCCACCAAAGATTTTGAACCGGCATGGTGACCACAATCTCCTTCGTGGATTTCTCGCAAAATCTCACAACGCTCTTGAGTTATAAAAGTTGTCTTCTCCTGGTCCTTAACTTCCATTTTGATCTTATGATAACCAGAATAAGCATCCAAAAACACAAACGGTCACAACCCACCGTAGCGTCAATAATCTGATCAATACGAGGGAGGGAAAAGGGATCATCTTGGCAAGCTTGTTCAAATCTGTGTAGTCCACCCACATACGCCAAGTGCATTTTTTCTTAAGGACTAGCACCGGATTAGCCACACACTCTGGGTGAAAGACCTCCATGATAAACCCTGCGGCCAACAGCCGAGCTACCTCCTCACCAATAGCCTTACGCCTTTCTTCGTTGAAGCGACGGAGAAATTGCCTGACCGGTTTAAACTTAGGATCTATATTAAGGGTGTGCTCAGCGAGTTCCCTCGGTACACCTGGCATGTCAGAAGGCTTCCATGCAAAGATGTCCTGGTTCTCACGGATGAACTTGATGATCGCACTTTCCTATTTGGGATCCAGGTTAGCGCTGATGTTGAACTGCTTGGATGAATCGCCAAGAACAAAATCTACCATTTTAGTGTCTGTAGCCGATTTAAACTTCAATGTCGGATCATGGTCCATAGTTGGTTTTTTCAAAGAAGTCATGTCTGCCGGATCAAGTTTCTCCTTATAAAACTTTAACTCCTCTATGGCACAAACCGACTCAGCATAAGCCGCATGAGCCTCTTCACATTCCAAAGCAATTTTCCTGCTCCCATGTAGTGTGATGGTCCTCTTATGACCCGGCATCTTAAGCTGCAGATAAACATAACATGGCCTCGCCATGAACTTGGCATAAGCCGGTCGTCCAAGCAGGGCATGATACGGACTCTTGATCTTCACCACCTCAAACGTTAATGTTTCTGACCTTGAGTCATGATCATCTCCAAAAGCCACCTCTAGGGCTATCTTGCCCACTGGATATGCTGACTTTCCAGGCACCACACCGTGAAAAACGGTGTTCGACGGTTTGAGATTCTTATCTGTCAATCCCATACGGTGGAAGGTATCATAGTAAAAGATGTTGATACTACTTCCACCATCCATAAGCACCTTGGTGAACTTGTACCCCCCAACTTGAGGTGCCACCACTAAGGCCAGATGGCCCGGATTATCAACCCGGGGTGGGTGATCCTCTCGACTCCATAAAATTGGTTGCACAGACCAGCGCAAATACTGAGGCACTGCCGGTTCAACAGAGTTCACAGGCCTCTTATGAAGCTTTTGATCTTTCTTGCACAAGCTAGTGGTGAAGACATGATACTGCCCACTATTCAACTGCTTCGGATTGCTCTGATAACTTGACTGCTGCTGCTGCTCATTCCCCTGATGGCTATGACCTCCCTAATTGCCCTGGTTCCCTTGATTGCCATGTCCGGTTTGATTGCCTTGAAATCCTGAACCGGAGCTGCTACCTCGATAACCCGGCCCACGGAAACCACCTCCTGAACTGCCAGGCGGGCTGTTGTCATATTGAAACATATTGGAGTTCTTGAACTCTCGCATGATGTAACAATCCTTCCAAAGATGTGAAGCTGTCCTCTCTTTCGATCCATGCTTTGGACAAGGTTGATTTAATAGGCGCTTTAGATTGGGGCCGGACCCTCCGCCTCTCTGGGGCTGTTTGCCCTTACGACGCTGACCATTATCCTGAGCATTGGTGTTAGCCACAAAGTCCAAACTGTTGTCTGCCTTGCGCTTACCATTATTCCCGTGCCCTGCCGGATTGTGCTGCTGCCCCTTACTATTGCCATTCTTTTTCCCCTTCCCCGGTTTGTCCTCCTCAAACTCAGGGTCTTTGGTACTATCTGAATCGGCATATTTCACCAAAGCAGCCATAAGGGTTGACATGTCATTGCAGTGACGTTTGAGCCTCCCTAACTTGAGTTTTAACGGTAGAAACCGGCAATTCCCCTCCAACGTCAAAACTGCTGTATCCGCGTTGATGCGATCCGACGAATGCAGAATAGCTGAGACCCGTTTCACCCAATGGGTTGTGGACTCTCCATCCTCTTGAACATAGGTGGCCAGGTCCACAATCGACATATGCTGCTTACAAGTATCTTTAAAATTCTGGATAAACCGGTGCTTCAATTCAGCCCATGACCCGACGGAGTTAGCCGGTAAGCTATTTAATCAAGTACGAGTTGTCCCCTCCAACATCATGGTGAAGTACTTAGCACAGACCGCCTCATCCACATTCAGCATCTCCATCGCCATCTCATAACTCTCAACCCATGACTCAGGGGGTAAATCAGCAGTGTAATTGGGCACCTTACGAGGGCCTTTGAAATCCTTGGGCAGTCGTACATTACGCAAAGCGGGGGTGAGACACGGCACCCCTAAAGAACTGACGACCACACCTAGCTCCACTGAAGCGGTATGACGAACTAGAGTAGGCTGACAAGCCGCATGCTATGCTGCTAACTCGGCTTCTCGACGCGCCCGTCCATGATCCACCACATCCTGCGCATTAGCACCACCACCCGCCGAGTTATGCCCTCGCGGAGAGTTATGATGACGTGCACTACTTGACAAGGCCGGTTCATCCTCAATGTGCCTGCTGTAGCTCCGACTCGGACAGGGGGTGGAATGAATCCTCTCGCGACTATGTGAATAGGCCTGCTGCTGGTTTAAAGTTATTTGAAGGAGCTCTTTGGCCCGTCGTGCCTCAATCGCCACTGGCGACTCGCCATCAGTTGGGAGGGCTACTAATCATGAAGCAGCGGCCACAATTTTGTCCAACGGGTTTGAGTAAAGCCCTGGGGGCATCGGAACGTACTGTGGCACAATGTTGTTCTGACGAGGCGGGTTCATCGCACGCAGCTGAACTGGTGCTCCCGTTACTGGTGCCTCAGTCCAGTTCCCCACCGGCTGGTTACTGGTTCCAGCCCCTGGTGTGTTGAAGAGATTTCTTGGCTCATACCCCGGTGGGAGGTGCGACCGGTATCTCCTCCTCATGACCTCATCCGAGGCACTCTGGTACAACCTAAGCCAGTAGTCCTGAGCTTCCAACTCGACCCATTCTGTAGCCATCCTGGTGTTCTCCGCCGCCAGGTCCACTTTGGCCTAAGTTATATGATCCTTCACCTTCGCAATCTCCGCATTGTGATGATCCCAGGTTGCTGCATCCACCTCTGCCGCCATCAATGTTGCCAAAGTGTTGAATAAAATAGACAATAACTGAGCCGGAGGCGGCGCAGAGCCCCCTGCTCCCGCTGGTGTTGCTATTGCTGAACCGGAGAGCATTGCCGCGGCGGTAGAAGAGTGATGCGCTGGTTGTGTACTGGCCATGAATACTGCGACCCGGCTTGGCAGATCGAGGGGGTCCGGAATATTGTTGCCATCGGAACCTCCACTAATCCGACCGTCCTGTAGCTGATACAGCGACTCGGTCTCTTCGGTTGAAGACTCATCATCAGAACAGACAACGGTTTCAGACGCCATGGATGACACCTACAAAAACATGCCTTGCTGCAGGCTGAACCGGGGCAGGGCTTGCATGCCGAGCCGTCTTAATGATGTCGGTGCAGGTGTCCAGCTTAGGGCTCGGTTCGCCAATCTTGCCGATGAAGATGTGAATTCCGCCAAAGGGGACCCGGTACCCGTATTCAATTGAATCGGCCTCGGGGCCCCATCCTACATCGTAGATGTAGAGCTTGCCGCGATGACTCTTCATCATCCGGCCCACAGCGTATCCCTTGAGTCCTTCAAAGCCGCCCTTCAAGAACTCCAAACCATCGTGCGATAGCCACACGGTGGGCGCCAACTGTCATGGTTTTGTCACGACAGATGTCCTCATGAAAGGACTTAGTCGTGGAGCCATCGCTACGGGTTAGCTTAAAGGGGTTAATCCGGACAATGGATAGGAGGGTTTTTATACTAGTTCGGCCTCTTCGATGAAGGTAAAAGCCTATGTCCAATTGTGTTGGTACTGCTAGGGTTTCGATGACCAGGGAGAGAATCCGCTTTGCCTGGCTCTCGAGTTGTTGTGTGTTGTCCCTAAACCGCTGCCAGGTTGTTCCTTTATATACATAGGTTGACGCCCGCCGGTTTACAGAGTCCGGAGGCCGGATCATAAACGTGTCCGGTTCGGTCTCTATCCTTACTATCTTACAATGCAAGTTACATAATAATGTCGGTTTACATCCACAGGCCTTAACTCGCCTTTGGGTCTTGGGCCTTCGTAAAGCGCCATCATTCTTACGTCTTCATGGGCTTCTAATCTTCATAAAGTTAATCCGGCTACTCCTGGCCGGTTTACGTCCAGTAGTATTATCCCCAACAAATCCCATGTTGCACCTTCTTCACCATGGAATCCAGGAGTTGTGCCTCATGAATTTGATCTCCCAAAGTAGTAGAGACTTGGAGGTTGGCAACAAAGCCTTGAGGAACAACTTGGAGATTCAGTTTGCGGAAAGCTTCACAAAGGTCCGGTTGGAAGGGCTTGAGAACTAAGCTGTTGCAGTAAGCCTTCCTGCTCAAAGCATCTGCAATGACATTGGCCTTTCCTAGAGTATATTCGATACTCGAATTGTATTCTTGAATCTTTCGACCCATCGAGTCTGCCTGAGGTTGAGGTTGGGTTGAGTGAAGATGTACTTGAGGCTCTTATGATCTGTGAAGATGTCCACTTTCCTTCCCAACAAGAGATGTCTCCACATTAATAACGCATGAACAACTACCGGCAACTCAAGGTCGTGAGTGGGATAGTTCCTTTCGTTGGGCTTCAACTGATGAGAGGTATTACCACAACTTTCTTCTCTTGCATTAACACAACACCGAGACCTTGTAAGGAGGCATCATAGAAAACTTCAAATGGCTTGGATTCGTCAGGAGGAGTCAAGACAGGAGTTGTGACCAGCTTCTCTTTGAGGGTGTTGAAAGCAACGTCACATTCAGGTGTCCTGACATACTTGACATGCTTCTGGAGGAGGTTGGAAAGAGGCTTTGCAATCTTAGAGAAATTCTCAATGAATCTTCGACAATAACTTGCAAGCGCAAGAAAACTTCAGAGCTGTGTGACATTCTGTGGAGGTTCCCAATTCACAATTACTGACACCTTCTCGGGATTAACAGCGATTCCTTTGGCGGTGATGATATGACCAAGGTAGAGAACCTCGTCAAGCTAGAACTCTCACTTGGAAAACTTCGCATAGAATTGATGCTCTCTTAGTTTGTCGAGCACCAATCTCAAATGCTTGGCATGATCCTCCTTATTCTTCGAAAAGACCAAGATATCATCGAGATACACCAGGACAAAATCATTTGTGTAAGGGTTGAAGATGAAGTTCATCATGCGAGAGAACGTTGGAGGAGCATTGACAAGGCCGACAGACATGACAGTATATTCATAAGAACCATAGCTTGTTCTGAATGCTGTCTTGGGGATACCTTGTTCACGAATGCGAATCTGATGATACCCCATACGGAGGTCAAGCTTGGAGAAAACTTTGGCACCTTTAAGTTGCTCGAAAAGCTCATTGATGTTGGGAAGTGGATACTTGTTCTTAATTGTCTTCTTGTTCAATGGACGGTAGTCGATACAGAGTCGTTCCGTTCCATCCTTCTTCTTGACAAAAAGAACACCACAACCCCATGGAGATGAACTCGGTCTGATCAGACCCATAAGCTCTTGTTCATTGAGTTGTTTCTTCAATTTCTTCAACTACTCTGGTCCAAGCTTATAAGGACGCTTGCAAACAGGTTCCGTGCCAGGCTCAAGATCGATAACGAATTCAACTGGCCAGTGAGGAGGCACTCCCGGAAGCTCTTCTGGAAAGACGTCTTCGTCTTGTTATTCAAAAATGACTGGAATCTGAGAGATGACATTCAACTCGCCTTTCTCATTGAGAGAAAACAGTTGAATGGTTTCATCATGAGCGGCATAAATGATCACATCCTCAGAAGAGTGTGTCAATTGAATTTCCCTGGCAGCACAATCAAGCTGAGCCTTGTGCTTAGAAATCCAGCCCATGTCGAGATTTAGATCAATATACAAGTCACCAAGAAAAATTGGAGAAGACAGAAATTTATAGTTGCCCATCTCGATACCGACATTCGGAACCATCATGCTACATCTCAAACGCTTTGCCGGAGAAACAACTTGCAGTGCTCTAGGTAGAACCCTTGTGTCAAAATTGTGCTTTGATGCAAAAGGATATGACATGAAATAATGCGATGCACCGGTATCAAATAAGACTTTTGCAGGAAAGTCATTAATAGGAAGGTTACCCATGATCACTTCTGAAGAATCCTCTGCCTGAGCTGCATTCATCATGTTCACCTTTGCAAACTTGGAATTATGCTTGACCACTGCATTGCTGGAAGATCTCACAGGAGGAGGAGGCGGAAGGCGCCTCTAGTTGAAGCACTTGTTTGCATAGTGCCCTTTCTGCTGACAGTTGTTGCAAGTGACCTCTAAGAGCGGACGATGATAAGGAGCCCTTGACCTTGGAGTTTGAGACTGAGCTTTATTCTGATAGCCTGGGTTGGGTGGGTGGGAAGATCCATTGCCACATTTGCTCTTTTGCTGGTAGGACTGACGAAATGGAGAAGGAGGAGGCAACCAGAACTTCTGTTGCTTAGCTGCCACTTGCGATGAAGAAGAAGATTGAACTGCATCCCTGACTCTCTTCTTAGAAGCCTCACACTTGAGTTGAGCAGCTTCTTGCTTTAGTGCCATGTTATAGAATTGATCAAACTTAGTCGGATCAAGAAGCACGAGAGCTAACTGCAGATCCTCTCTGAGGCCACTCTGAATTGATAGATCATACTCTATTCATCAGGAACGTCTTCTTTAGCGAAGCGAGCAAGTTTCTGAAACTGGGTATTGTATTGATACACAGACATGCTGCCTTCCTTGAGATTGTGGAACTCCTCACGCTTTCTCTCAGCCACACTTGGTGGAATGTGATGATCTTTGAAGTCTTGGCGGAAATCATCCCATGTAATCACAGGACCTCCTCTGGAATCACTGTATTGTTGATACCACTCAGCAGCTTGGTCCTTGAGTTGAAATGAAGCAAACTTGACAAAGTCCTCAGGCATGACATTGCTACATTCAAAATGCTTGCAAATGTCCACGAGCCAATCGTCTGCGTCTGTGGTCTCAACACAGTTGCTGAAGGGCTTCGGCTGGTTTGCGAGGAACTGGTTTAGGATAGCACACTGAGTCTAATTGTTGCCTTGGCCTTGATTTCCTTGGTTGCCTTGACCTTGGTTGCGCTCTTGCAAGAGTTGCAAAAGAATCTGAGTGTTGGTGTTGGTGGCTACCATGACAGCTTGCCATGCCTCCGGAGGTGGAGGTGGTGGCGGATTCTGAAGCGTTGGAGGAGCCATCCTGAAGAGGGTGACTTCTGTTAGAATCTTGATAAACAGATATTCAAGCTGAATCAATGGATAGGATTGGAACATTCGAACAAGGATTAACGAATGAATTCCAAAGTAAATCATCACACGTCCATTAAGTTGAGAAGCCACTTAGATAAAGGTAGATGAATAAAGCAACAAGGTATGGATATTAACAAATAAGTGATAAGGATTACCCAATCACAAACCAGATGTCTGTGGGAAGAAATACTAGAGCTACTTGAATTCCCACCTATAAAACTCCCAAAACTTTCTGGTAATGCAATCAGGTGTTGGGGATACAGGGGAAGCATAATATCTCACCCAAACCAACAATTCCTGCATCCAGATGTATCCATCCTTCAACACATAACCAACGAACCTTCGGAAATCATGCACCTCAACCTTCGAAAAGCATCCGTTATACGAGTTATGGCAATACTCCCGAACTCCTGCCCAAGTACTGGGTGTCATCGAGGTTATCTCACCACAACTACATAAAATAGATTTTTGATGTCGGCGAACTCAGGTATTCCAAAACTGCAACGATAAAATTGTGATGACAACACCTCGGAGCTCAACTCCCCGGGACACTACCACAACCCCTAAATATCAGGAGGCACCAACAACATTATTAGAACGATTTCAAGATACCCGCGTGATCCTAATTTTTGTTTTGTGAAATTTGAGGAGAGGAGAGTCAAAACTTCTATGTCAGGAGGCCTCACCAGAGCGACGAAGGGGCCTAGGAGTAAAAAGAATCCTACTCTCCGATATATATAATCCTAAGACTCAAAACATTTTGTTCTAGACTCAACAACGTCAGTGATTCGATCAAGCAGGGGGCTCCTAAGTCGGGGATGGCTCTGATTACCAACTTGGTAACACCCACAATGCGGCTATATCTCCCACGTGTCAGGGCACGACTTAGAGGCATAGCCGCATGCTAGGTTTGTTGCAAGAGGGATAATCTTCACACAATCCCATGTACTGAATAAGAAAGGGATAAAGAGTTGGTTTATAATCGCCACTTCACACAATACATAAATAATCCATACATCATCCAAGGTACAATCAAAGGTCTGACTACGGAACCTGTCGTGGAATTGTCACGGCAAATGTCCTAGTGAAGGGACTTAGTCGTGGAGCCATCACAACTAGGAAGCTTAAAGGGGTTAATCGGGACAAAGGACACGAGAGGTTTATACTGGTTCGGCCCCTTGCGGTAAAGGTAAAGCCTAGTCCAGTTGTTGTGGTATTGCTAGGTTTTGATTACCAAGGAGCGAAATATGCTAGCTTGGCTCTCGATCTATTGTTTCTTGCCTTAAGCCGCCGCCGGGTCGTCCCCTTATATACACGGGTTGACGCCCTGCGGCCTACAGAGTCCCAGCCGGCTCATACAATGTGTCCAGCTCAGTGACGTCATTTACATGCCTTACTTTACAAGTCTTATCATACATGGCGGTTTATACTCATGGGCCTTAAGCCGCCTCTGGGCTTGGGCCTACTACAAGCCTTATCATGAACCATCGCCCTGTATACTCGTCGGGCTTGTTTTAAGTAACCCGCCATGGTGATTGACCCGGCCCCTCCTAGGCGGGTCATACCTGGTAGTTATATCCCGAACATTAGGCCCTAGGTTGATTTGAACTTTGTTCTTGACAATCTCCAACACCTAGACGAAATCCGTCTTCGGCTGCTTGTAAAAGCTCTGGAACCCGCCATGACGTCATCTTCAAAAAATTTGGAAACCCACCACGACGTCATCTATAACGGATCCTTATCTTAAATGTGTTTCGAAAATCAAGGCATCCATTTAGCTGGATAATCATTACTTTTAGCCTTCCTTGATTTTCACGCCTGCCTGTTCACCTGTCTCCTTATAAATAGGCACGGCCGGTCCTTCCTCTTTCTTCTTCTTCCTTCTCTCGCAACCTCTCTACCGCTCGAGTTCCGCCGCCGCAGCGCTCACCGTCGTCCTCAAATTTGGCTGCTGCATCGCCCTGAGCTTGTCCAGAGAATGGCGACGACCCTCCGCAGTAGATCTAGATCTGTAAGTTCTTACCTTTCCGCACCTTTAGATCCGCATTTAGGGTTGCAAGTTTGTCGGTGTTCTTTGATGTTCATCACAGATTCCTTGCAGTATCTCCACCGCACCATCCTTTGATCTAAAAGAAGTATAAAACCTACGCGGTAGTTGTTTTGCATCCATTTCAGATGCTAGCAGATCCCTTTCTGTTGTACAAAGGCCTCTTTAGAACTGACGAACTCCCCTGTGCTGGTTTTTTAGGTCTAGATTTATTTTTTCTTTTTTAACCAGCTTGATCCAAAATAATAGCAATAACTTGTGAAACTTGTTTATCTCAGTACTTAGCCAATTCTGTCTCAGACAACCTTCAAATATCTTTAGCCATGGCGGCTTATCATACCGGCTCATTTCTCCTTCATATCTCATTAACCCTTACTTAAGCCGCCATTACTCATCTGTACTATCATCATTTAACCTGTAATTCTACCAATAATTTGAACCGGCAAATCACTTTCTTTTCAGCTTGTCCTTTTTTCATCATGCCGTCGAAAGCGCCAACAGTCTGCAACAGGGTCCCTTCCACAGTTACTGATGACACCTTGAAAGATTTTGTCACCATCGGATATTTTCCGGAGAAGACCATTATGTCCTATCGTACTCCTGACCCGGCCGAAGAACGGCCTCAGCCCAAAGACGATGAAGTTATCATCTTTACTAACCACATGAATCGAGGTGTTTCACCACCCGGCTCAAAGTTCTTCAGAGACGTTCTGCATTTTTTTAAGCTTCATCCACAAGATCTTGGACCTAACTCCATATCCAACATCTGCAATTTCCAAGTTCTCTATGAGGTTTATCTTCAAGAAGAACCGACCACTGAACTCTTCAGAGAGTATTTCTATCTAAACCGCCAAAATGAATGCACCAACGGTCCTAGCTTGGAACTTGGTGGAATTTCCATTCAGCGCCGACAGGACGCTGTCTTTCCCTTAGTAGTCTTACCAAGCCATCCCAAGGATTGGAACCAAACTTGGTTTTACTGCAAAGACACTTCACCAACTGATGAAAAGCCACTGTCGGGTTATCGCGTGGAGCGTCTTTACTCTAAGTTTGTGCTCCCTGACAAGTTGACTACCGCTGAACTCAAGAAGCTCATAGCATCCATCAAAAGGATTCAAGCTTTATTGGGAAATGTCCTAACTGGAGTTGACCTGATCCATTGCTGGATCGCATGGCGGGTCATCCCTCTGAGACGCCGATCCAACTTGATGTATAAATATGGCGGAGGCCCAGATGAACCTCTGCGTCGAAGTTGTGTACAACTCACTGAAGAGGACATTGTTGCAATTCAACCATCCTCGTGAATGGAAAATACAAGGACTGCAGTAAAGTTGGATTAAATCCTTTCTGCAAACTTAACCGGGCACCAGAGGTAAATCCCCTTGACCCCCTTTTGCTTTCAGTAGTTAAGTACTTGCATGACTTTTAACCTGTTATTTGCCTATAGGCCAAATCTGACTTCTGGAAGGCCAAATATGATCATGAAGCCGCCAATAAGGCTAGAGCCGCTACCATAGCCACCAGGAAGACAACCCAAAAGTCCAAGAAGAAAAAGACTGCTTCTGATATGTTCAAGCTGGATGATGTTTCTGAGTCGGAGGTAGCCCTTGACTCCCTTGGCCTATTTTTTAATAACCTTATTGACACTAAGTATTGCCAGGATAACACGGGGGCTAGCCAGGCAGTAGAAGAAGAGGTAACTATTTCCTCTGACTCAGAACCTTTGCCAAGACCAAAACATCGATTGGTAACCCGGAAAGTAAGGTTTTCACACCCTTTGGCTTATTTTGATCCTCATTTTCTTTTGAAAAAGCGGCAACATGAGAGCCGCCGTTAGGCCCGGACTGATGACGACAATGAACTGCCCTCCGGCTTACCAAAAACTCCTCGAAAACGCCAGAATGAGGTTTCTTTCACCTTTGTCTGTTGCTTTTATCAATGAATCTATTTCCTTACTATCTTAACTTTATTTTCCTTTTGCAGGAGGTTTCTCGCTCTTCTGGCGATTCTTCACAAACTCAATTCCCGGCTTTCAAGACTGCCCCTGGGTAAGGGAAATTATCTTTCTTCTGCATCTTTAAGTGTGCATCATTATACTAACTCATGAAATCCTTCTAAGCGGTCAAGCAAAGTCCAAGAAAGCCAAGGTGGCTAAGCCGGCGGAAGACCCAAAAGACCCTGCTCCTGAACCGGCAATACCAACTCCTCCTGAACAATCTGAAGCACCGGAAGACCCTGCTATCCACGTTCAATCAGACCCTCCTGAGCCATCAGTTGATGAGACCATTGTCAATCCTTCTACCGCTGAGCCATCTAGCTCAGCTAACCCACCGACGACTTCTGACAATGATGCCTTAATTACTGGTAGTCGATTCGTTGAGCCGGGCAACCCAACTGTACTTGCCCGGCACTCTGCCAAGCAAGAGGCTTTAGAAAGGCAGAAGGTGCGGTTTGACGTCTCTCACTATGCTCACCTGAATGTTAGTGACGTGCTCTCTGGATACCTTAGTCATGTGCATTCCAGCCGTGACTCGAAAATTGAGATGGTCAAGCAACTGCAACTGAAATATGATGTATGTTCTCCGGCTTTCACTATCTTACATATGCTCTGCCAGCCCCCAAGTCTCTGGATTATGATGAACCTGAATGATCTATAGACTTGTGATATAGGTTGATGCTTTGTCTTAGATTTTCCTTAAGTCCAGCATAAATTTCACCTGTAGTCCCCAAGGGCCGGCTCAATTTATCATGAATGAGCCGGTACTTGACTTCATAACTATCTTGAATCAGTCCAAACAAATAGTGTGATCCGGCTCAACATGAAAAAACTTTCTTAATATCATGCATTAGCCCCCAAGTACGAAGCATTGTTACTTTTAAAACACTTGGGACTTTAAACATAGAAGAGCCATTTTGCATTTTTTTTAATTGCTTTGGCAGACATTAGCCCCCAAGTGCCGAGTGGTGATGCGTTGCAAAGCACTTGGGACTTTAATCATTATAACCTTTATTGAAATAAATTTTAACACGCCTGTGCATGTTTGTAGACCGCCCTAACTGAATTGGGTTCTCAATTGGCTGATGCAAAGACCAGGCTGGTGGATCAAGAGGCAGAGATAAAGAACACTGATTCCAAACTCCAGTTGAGCCTCTCTAAAGCTAAAGAATTGAAGACCAGTTTTGATGCGGAGAAGAAATCCTGGGCCGCTGAGAAAACCTTGCTGATACAGCATGCTGAGACAGAGGAGGCGGCTCTCAAGGAGGTTACCACGGAGCTCACCGGCTTAAAAAACCATGTGTCTCAGATGGTCTCCGCAATCTTTGGTGAGTCATTTGCATTAGTTACTTGCACTCTATTTTTGCCAGAAATATAAGCTGCCTACTTAACCTTTTTAAAATACTCATAGGTCCATGGAGCAACAATCTGAGTCAAAACAGCGTGACAAAACTCTAGGCTGTTTACACGTTGGTGGAACAACTGTATACTGGGGCTTAACGGGCGCTTGCTATTATCTCCCCAGCCAACCAAGGACCCAACCTCTTGAGTGATGTTTTGAAGAAGTTATCTATTTTACCCACCAGATTCCAAGAGGTCAAGCGGTCTTGTGAAAGAGCCGGAGCCCTAACTGCCCTAAGCCGCTCCAAAGCCTGGGTGCCGGAGCTAGACCCGGCGGACGTAGCCAAGGGGTATCCCCCTTTAAAGGAAGACAAGACTTTGTTTGATCAAGATGACTTTGTTGCTTGTGTGAGGGGAGTTCGTCCTCATGCTACCATCCTTGGCGAGGAAACCAACATTGATAAATATCAGCTGGGTTTTGATGTTGATAATAAGAAGATGGCGACTCCCTTGTATAAAGTGATAGAACTTATCCCGCCGGTTCGCCAACACACCTTTGCCCCAGAAATTGACCCGGCTGGCCTAATTGACGATGAAGCTGAGTTCGTTGCTCTGGACGGCATGGATTGGTCCAAGCCTAGCTTCCAACCAGTGGAGGGAGGTGAACTGGCGAGGGAGGATTCATAATCGTCCGAATAATTGGGCCAAGACTTAATAACCCGACCTTGGCTTGACATCTACTTTAGGAGAGAAAATAGTTTTAACCTTTTGGGATCTCAATGACTTGTAATAGGTTAGCTTGAAAACTGCATGTTTTGCCTATGCCGTCGTGCATATCATGTTGCATATGACTGTTTTACCCATCATGTCAATATATGCATTATATCCTTTATCACATCAGTATTGTTTAAATTTGTTCCTTACTACAAAAGATGAAACAACTGTCCCAGCGGTTTATCGCTGGATGGGTCAAAACACCCGATACATAATTATGAATTTATCGTAGTGGAATAATCAGGACCAGATGTAAAGATAAACAAGGCCGAAAAAGCCTTTGATTAACGAACAAACATAGATAAGTCTGTTTATGAAAGACAATGTCATACATGTATTCTTTGATTCTGAACTGCCGGCTTATATAACCCGGAAAGTAAGGTTGACAACCCAATCTTTGTACAAGTCAATACCTCCATATGCTTGATGATTGTTATACCTTGGCAACTCATTGTCAAATAACCGAGCCGGTTTAAATTGAAACCATACTTACAGTTAGATTTGACACAACAAAAAACCAGTAAAACAAAATAGTATGTTTCAAACGATGTAAATCAAGCATTAAAATAATTTGGAGGCTTCTGATTCGAATACGATCAATAAACCGGACCAAAGGGGTTAAGCTAGGATTCGAATATGATCATGTAGCCCCCAGTGGCTTTGGTGTTGCGCCGATCAAGAGGGTACCGACAGCTATGTTCTCTTTGGTTCGAATATGACCTATGTTTAAATAGGAAGCCCCCAAATGACCTTGATAGGATTTTAATAAACCTGATTCGAATACGATCCAAGTCGGACCCAAAAGGGGTTAAGCTATGATTCGGATACGATCAAGAAGCCCCTTTATGAGTTTGGCTTTGCGCCGATTAAGAGGGTTATGACAGCTATGTTCTCTTTGGTTCGAATACGACCTATATTTGAATAGGAAGCCCCCTGGTGACCATGAGGTTTAACGGCTTGATTTGAATACGATCATGAGCCGGACCAAAAGGGTTAATCTAGATTATAATACGATCAGCCCCCTACTGGTCATTTTAAATAATTAGAATAATAAAGATATATGATGAAAAAAGGACAGAAGTCCTTCTTTATTACTTATCATAATATATACAACGTCAAAGTATGTACATTGTGAGAGCCGTTGGCTCAAGTGTAGTAAGGCCGAAGATGAGCAATATTCCACGGCCGGCGGGTCTCCTCCTCCGACTTACGTAAGTCTTGGTGCTCTCGAAAATCGATAAGGTAATATGACCCGTTGTTTAAGTTCTTGCTGACCACAAAGGGTCCTTCCCAAGGTAGGGATAGCTTGTGTGCATCAGACTGATCCTGGATGAGCCGGAGCACCAGGTCACCTTCTTGAAAGGTTCTGGACTTAACCAGGCGGCTATGATAACATCGCAAGTCCTGCTGGTAAATTGCTGATTGGGCTGCTGCCAAGTCTCGCTGCTCATCTAGTAAGTCAAGCGCATCCTGTCGAGCTTGCTCGTTACCAGCTTCAATGTAAGCCGCCACGCGGGGCGAGTCATGACGGATGTCACTGGGCAGAACTGCCTCTGCTCCATAAACCATGAAGAAAGGCGTATAACCTGTAGACCAGTTGGGGGTAGTATTGATACTCCATATCACAGAGGGTAATTCTTCCACCCAACAACCCGGTGTCCATTGTAAAGGGACCATAAGCTGGGGTTTTAGACCTTTCAGGCTTTCCTGATTGGCTCTTTCGGCTTGACCATTGGATTGGGGGTGAGCTACTAATGAAACATCAAGCCGGATATGCTCCCGTTGACAGAACTCTTCCATGTCTCCTTGCGACAAGTTGGTGCCATTGTCAGTGATAATGCTATGTGGAAAGCCAAAATGAAATATCACCTTATTCATGAATTGAACCGCCGTGGCCGCATCACACTTACTGACCGGCTCTGCCTCAAGCCATTTTGTGAACCTGTCCACTGCCACCAAAAGGTGCGTCTTCTTATCTTTAGACCGCTTGAAAGGTCCAACCATGTCAAGCCCCCAGACTACAAACGGCCAAGTGATTGGAATCATCCGCAATTCTTGAGCCAGCACGTGCGCTCGTCATGCAAATTTTTGACACCCATCGCACCTACTGACCAGATCCTCCGCATCAGCGTGAGTCGTTAGCCAGTAAAAACCTTGATAAAAAGCTTTGGCGACAAGAGACATTGAACCGGCATGATGGCCACAATCTCCTTCATGGATCTCACAAGAATTTCTTGACCTTCTTAAGGAGAGACACAACGTTGAAACGCTCCGGTGACACTGCGATGATACAACTCACCATTGGAAATTGTCATTGACTTAGACCGCCGGGTTATCTGTCGAGCCAAGGTCTCATCCTCCGGCAACTCACCCCGGGTCATGTAAGCCCAATATGGCACTATGCAATCTGGAATGACATGAAGAGCCGCCACCAATTGTGCTTCTGGGTCTGGAATAGCCAAGTCCTCTTCTATAGGCAAGTTGAAGAAGGGTTATGCAGAACATCTAAAAAGGTGTTAGGCAGCACCGGCTTATGCTGAAATCCCAACCGGCTTAAAGCATCGGCCGCTTCATTCTTTCTGCGGTCAATGTGCTCCACTTGATAACTGTTGAAGTGTTCAGCAATAGCGTCAACCTCACGGTGATAAGCCACCATGAGAGGGTCCTTTGAATCCCATTTGCCTGATACTTGCTGAGCCACCACATCTGAGTCACCAAGGCACCGTACACGGCTTAAACTCATCTCTCTAGCCATTCGAAGCCCATGGAGTAAGGCCTCATACTCAGCTGCATTGTTAGTACAAGGAAACATCAATCGCAACACATAATAAAATTTCTCACCTCAAGGAGAAGTTAAAACAACTCCAGCCCCCAAGCCTTCCAATTGTCTGGACCCATCAAAATGAATCGTCCAATATGTGTTGTCTGGCTTCTCTTCAGGTATCTGCAACTCCGTCCAATCGTTAATGAAGTCCACCAGTGCTTGAGATTTGATGGCAGTATGTGGCACATACTTTAAACCATGAGACCCAAGTTCAATGGCCCACTTGGCGACTCGTCCTATGGCTTCTCTATTTTGAATAATATCTCCTAAAGGAGCAGAGCTAACCACAGTGATAGGATGAGCCTGAAAGTAATGCTTAAGATTCTGGCCTGCCATGAACACCCCATAAAGAAGCTTCTGCCAATGTGGATATCTCTATTTGGACTCAATGAGCACTTCACTGACATAATAAACCGACCATTAAACCAGATGTTCCTTGCCAGCCTCCTTGCGCTCGACAACAATGGCCACACTGACAGCACGTGTGTTAGCAGCCACATATAACAACAGTGGCTCCTTCTCAACCGGAGCAGCAAGAACCAGTGGTTCGGCGAGCTGTCTTTTTAGATCTTCAAAGGCAGAATTAGCAGCGTCACTCCAGACAAAATCATCCGTCTTCTTCATCATTTGAAACAACGGCATAGCCTTCTCACCCAACCGGCTTATGAACCGGCTCAAAGCTGCAACGCGACCCGCCAGCCGCTGAACGTCATTGATGCATGCCGGTTTAGCCAAAGATGTAACCGCCTTAATTTTTTCCGGATTAGCCTCAATGCTTCTGTTAGACGCCAAAAAGCCCAAAAGCTTGCCAGTTGGGACTCCAAAAATGCACTTGGCCGGGTTAAGCATCATCTTTTAGACCCAGAGGTTATCAAAGGTTTCCTTCAGATCAGCTACCAAGGTTTCCTTCTCTCTGGATTTCACCACTATATCGTCCACGTAAGCATGAACATTATGCCCAATCTGATTATGAAGGCAATTATGTACACACCACTGATAAGTCGCCTGGGCACTCTTAAGCCCAAAAGGCATAGACACATAGCAGAAGGCTCGAAATGGAATAATGAAAGCCATCTTCTCCTGCTCCTTAACTGCCATTTTGATCTGATGATAGCCAGAATAAGCATCCAAAAAGCTCAGACGCTCACAACCCGTCGTCGCATCAATGATTTTATCAATACGAGGGAGAGCAAAAGGATCAGCCGGACAAGCTTTGTTTAAATCTGTGTAATCCACACACATACACCAAGTGCCGTTCTTTTTGAGCACAAGCACCGGGTTAGCCAACCACTGTGGGTGAAAAACTTCAACAATAAACCTGGCAGCCAAGAGCCGGGCCACCTCTTCTCCAATAGCCTTATGCCTTTCCTCATTGAACCGCCAAAGAAACTGCCTGACCGGCTTAAACTTGTGGTCAATATTGAGAGTGTGCTCAGCGAGTTCTCTCAGTACACCCGGCATGTCAGAAGGCTTCCATTCAAAGATGTCCCGATTCTCACGGATGAACTCGAAGAGCGCGCTTTTGTATTTGGGATCCAACTTAGCACTGATAATGAATTTTTTGGATAAGTCGCCAGGCACAAAATCAATCATCTTGGTATCATCAACGGACTTAAACTTCAGCGCCGGCTCAAGTTCCATGGTTGGCTTTTTCAAAGATGTCATGTCCGCCGGGTCGACATTATCCTTGTAAAACTTCAATTCCTCTATTGCACAAACAGATTCGGCGTAAGCAGCATCACCTTATTCACATTCCAAAGCAATCTTCTGACTTCCATGCACTGTGATAGCGCCCTTATAACCCTACATCTTGAGCTGCGGATAACATAACACGGCCATGCCATGAATTTTGCATAAGCCGGCCGTCCAAACAGGGCGTGATACGACCTTTAGATTTTGACCACTTCAAAAGTTAACTTCTCCGCCCTAGAATCATGCTCATCTCCAAAGGCTACTTCCGGCTCAATCTTACCAACTGGATATGCCGACTTACCAGGCACTACTCCATGGAAAACGGTGTTAGATGTCTTAAGACTTTTGTCAGTCAACCCCATGCGACGAAATGTCTCATAATAGAGAATGTTGATACTACTGCCTAATTTGTATCCACCAACCTGAGGGGCCACCACCAAAGCCAGGTGACCCAGATTATCGACCCGGGGAGGGTGATCTTCCCTACTCCACGCAATAGGCTACTTAGACCATCTCAAATAACGTGGAACCGCTAGTTCAACCGCATTCACAACTCCCTTATGAAGTTTCTGGTCCCTTTTGCATAAACTAGTGGTGAACATGTGGTACTGCCCATTGTTTAGCTGCTTTGGGTTACTCTAATACCCGGATTGCTGCTGCTAGTGACTACCTTGGCCAGATTGCTGATTATAGCCGCCTTGATTGCTCTAAGGGACCTGGCCATGAAAACCGCCACCGCTTGAGCCGCCACCCAGGCCATGAAAGCCGCCACCGCCTGAGCCATTGCCAGGCCCATGATTACCATCGAACATGTTAGAATTCTTGAACGCCTTCATGATCGTCCAATCTTTCCATAGATGGGTGGCCGGCTTCTACCGGGTGTCGTGTCTTGGACAGGGTTCATTTAGCAACTTCTCAAGGGTTGGACCTAACCCGCCTGACCAAGGAGGTGGCCTCCCCTTACGCCGTTGATTGTTGCCTTGTGCGTTGGTGTTAGCCACAAACTCCAGACTACCATCATCCTTACGTTTATTATTATCTCCTTGATTTGCCGGGTTATGTTGATGACCTTTGCCGTTGCCGTTCTTTTTTCCCTTCCATGTCTTCTCTTCGTCAGACGCGGGATCTTTGGTACTGTTAGAATCGGCGTATTTGACCAGAGCCGGCATCAGCTGGCCCATGTCATTGCAATCACGCTTGAGCCGCCCCAGCTTCTGTTTCAGAGGTTCAAAACGGCAATTTTTCTCCAACATTAAGACCGCAAAGCCGACATCCATCTTATCAGATGAATGTATTATTTCCTTCACCCAGCGCACCCAATGGGTCGTGGATTCACCTTCCTCTTGCTTGCAATTAGTTAAGTCCACAATCGACATGGGTTGCTTGCATGTATCTTTGAAGTTCTGAATAAACCGGGCCTTTAACTTTATCCATGAGCCGATGGAGTTGGGGGGCAACCCCTTCAGCGAAGTGCGAGCTGTCCCATCCAACATCATGGTAAAGTATTTGGCCATCGCTGCATCACTGACCTCCAGCAATTCCATGGCCATCTCATAACTTTCGAACCATGCCCCAGGTTGTAAGTCAGCCGTATAATTAGGCACCTTCCGAGGCCCCTTGAAATCCTTTGGTAAACGCTCATTACGTAGAGCTGGCACCAAGCAAGGGACACCTCCTGTCCTTGTGTCCACACCTTCTTCAACGGAGGTCATGGGATACACCGAAAAAGCTTGGTGAGCCACCTGCTCAGCTGCATGTTGAGCCACCCGCTCAGCCTCTTGGCGAATCCCCTCCTGGTCAGCCAAGTTAAGAGCCCCATCACGCGCCGGGTCATACCTGTGCGGCTGGTTATGGCGCTGGGCGTTGCTTCACATGGTCGCTGAATCCATATGCCTGCTGTAGCTTGGGCTCCGGCTCGGGCGAGGGGTTGAATGAATTCTGTCTCGACTATAAGAATATGATTCCTGTTGTGCCAGAGCCGTCTGAAGAAGTTCTCTGACCCTTCGTGTTTCGATCGCCGTAGGAGAGTCGCCTTCCATGAGGACAGCCGCCAAACGCGCTGATGCAGCGATCAGATTCTCCAGAGGGCTAGGAAAGTGACCTGGTGGCGTCGGTGCATAACGAGGTGGAGCAGTATTCACACGAGGGGTTCCATAGCCCGCGGCTGACCTGGCGCCCAAGCTCCGGGTGTTGTAATCCGGTTTGCCTCCGGCGGGTTACTGGGACCGGCTCCATGTGTGTGGAAGAGGTTCATAGGATCATAAGTCAAAGGCAGTCGTGATTGAGCCTTCTGGTGCCTTCTCCTCATGACCTCGTTTGATGCGTTCAGATTCATCGTGAGCTGAAAAGCCTCTGATTGAAGTTGCCGAGCCCGAGCGTCCAAAGTCGTCCGCTCCGCTGCCATCCTGACATCCTCCGCCGCCATGTTTTCCTTGGCATGTGCTACCTCCTCACGTAGTCGCGCCACCTCCGCATCATGCTGAGCCTTATCCGCCGGTTCAACCACGGCGGTCAACAGGGCCGTCATCTTATCCATAAGATCCATCAGCACCTGAGCCGGCGGGCGCGCCGGGTCTCTTGACCGGGTCGCGGCCGTCCCAGAGGTTATTGTTGCCGCAACTGTAGAGTTTTGTGCGGGCTGTGTACCAGTCACGAACACCCCTGCTCTGTTCGGCGGCTCAAAGGGGCCCGGAATACTGCTGCCATCGGAAGAGCCCCCAAGCCCACCATCCTGTAGTTGATACAATGAATCCGTCTCACCTGTGGACGACTCACCATCAGAATAGACAGCGGTCTCACCGCCATCCACAGATCCTTCAGAGAACTCCCCTCCATGGATGCAACCCACGAAGGCATGCTTCATGGCAGGCTGAGTCCGGGCGGGTCTCGCATGCTGAGCCGTCTCGATGAGGTCGGTGTAGATGTCCGGCTTAGGGCCCGGCTCGCTGATCCGGCCGATGAAGATGTGGATTCCGCCGAAGGGGACCCAATAGCCGTACTCAATTGAGCCGGCATCGGGGCCCCAGCCTGCATCGTCGATGTAGAGCTTGCCACGACGACTCTTGGTCATCCGTCCCACATCGTATCCCTTGAGCCCTTGGAAGCTGCCCTTCAAGAACTCAAATCCACCATGCGCTGGCCCCACGGTGGGCGCCAACCGCCGTGGAATTGTCACGGCAGATGTCCTAGTGAAGGGACTTTGTCATGGAGCCATCACAACTAGGAAGCTTATAGGGGTTAATCGGGACAAAGGACACGAGAGGTTTATACTGGTTCGGCCCCTTGCGGTGAAGGTAAAGCCTAGTCCAATTGTTGTGGTATTTCTAGGTTTCGATGACCAAGGAGCGAAATACGCTAGCTTGGCTCTTGATCCGTTGTTTCTTGCCCTAAGCCGCTGCCGGGTCGTCCCCTTATATACACGGGTTGACGCCCTGCGGCCTACAGAGTCCCGTCCAGCTCATACAACGTGTCCGGCTCGGTGACGTCTTTTACATGCCTTACTTTACAAGTCTTATCATACATGGTGGTTTATACTCATGGGCCGCAAGCCGCCTCTAGGATTAGGCCTACTACAAGCCTTATCATTAACCGTCGCCCTGTATACTCGTCGGGCTTCTTTTAAGTAACCCGCCATGGTGATTGACCCGGCCCCTCCTGGGCAAGTCATACCTGGTAGGTATATCCCCAACAGAACCAAAATAAAGGAAGACAACCCCAAATGCTAGATCCCAGATCGTCCCAACTGGGCTCCACTATTGGTCATCAGGAAAAGAAACATAGTAATGGCCCGAATCCTCGTCGAATTCCCACTTGAGTTTGGTGTCATTGCCTACACTGGTATCCTCAGCACCTGCAACTGTTTGGAAGTATCCGTGAGTCACGAGGACTCAACAATCTCACACCCGCGAGATCAAGACTATTTAAGCTTATGGGTAGGAGAAGGTAGTGAGGTGGAGCTTCACCAAGCACTAGCATATATGGTGGCTAACATATGCAAATAAGAGCGAGAAGAGAAGCAGCGCATCGGTCGAGAAGCTATAAATGATCAAGAAGTGATCCTGAAACTACTTACGTTCAGGCATAACACAAGACCATGTTCTCTTCCCGGACTCCACCGAAAAGAGACCATCACGGCTACACACGCGGTTGATTCATTTTAATTATGTTAATTGTCAAGTTATCTACAACCGGATATTAACAAATTCCCATCTGCCACATAACCGCGGGCACGGCTCTCGAAAGTTTATACCCTGCAAGGGCATCCCAACTTAGCCCTTCACAAGATCTCATGGTCAACGAAGGATATTCCTTCTCCCGGGAAGACCCGATCAGTCTCGGAATCCCGGTTACAAGACATCTCGACAATGGTAAAACTAGACCAGCAAAGCCACCCGATTGTGCCGACAAATCTCGATAGGAGCTGCACATATCTCATTCTCAGGGCACACCGGATGAGACAAGATACGAGTAAAACCATCCCTCGAGTTTCCCCGAGGTGGCCCTGCAGGCAGCTCAGTTCGGACCAACACTCAGAGGAGCACTGGCCCGGGGGGTTAAAATAAAGATGACCCTCGGGCTCCAGAAAACCCAAGGGAAAAGGCTTAGGTGGCAAATGTTAAAACCAAGGTGGGGCCTTGCTGGAGGATTTTTATTCAAAGCGAACTGTCAATGGGTTCCCATAACACCCAACCGCGTAAAGAACGCAAAATCAAGGAACATAACACCGGTATGACGAAAACTAGGGTGGCAAGAGTGGAACAAAACACCAGGCAAAAGGCTGAGCCTTCCACCCTTTACCAAGTATATAGATGCATTAATTAAAATAATAGATAGTGTGATATCCCAACAAATCAATGTTCCAACATGGAACAAAACTTCAACTTCACCTGCAACTAGCAACGCTATAAGAGGGGCTGAGAAAAAGCGATAACATAGCCAAACAACGGCTTGCTAGGAAGGTGGGTTAGAGGCTTGACATGGCAATATGGGAGGCATGATATAGCAAGTGGTAGGTAGTGCGGCATTGCGATAGAGCGAACAACTAGCAAGCAAAGATAGAAGTGATTTCGAGGGTATGGTCATCTTGCCTGCAAAGTTCTCAGAGTCGTCGAAAGCTTGATCCTCGTTAGCGTACTCAACAGGTTCCTCGGTCACGTACTCGTCTCCTGGCTCTACGCAAAGCAAGAAACACAAGCAAAGGACCAATAATCAGTCACGGTGCAATGCACAAGCAACATGATGCAATACATGGCATGATATGCAAGATAAGATATGCAATGCATATGCGTGCTCTAGAAGGGGAAGAATGAACAAGGCATCAACTTGGCATACCAAGTATGCTGCTAGAAAGATGAGATGATTTCGGTTGAAATCGATATAAATATCACTGGAAACAGATGCACGGTTTGCAAATGGCAAGCAAAACAAGAATGACGCAAAACTGCGATTAACAGCACGATGGCACCTAGAATGCAACAAGAGACTAAGCTACTGCACTCCAACATAGCTACAAAGCATATGGAAGTGATGTACAAGAGACGCTTTACAAAACATGAACACTGAGCTACGGCTAAATCACATTAGAACAGGTTCAAACAAGCATGGCAAAAGTGCAAAATATATCAAGTTCACAGACTTACTGAACATATCATGGTAAAAAAACACCAGGAATAACTGTTTAGAGCAAGCAAACGACATGCTACAGGAATGTATCATGGTAAAAAAAGGCATGGAATGATTCTACTAAATGCATAGAACAAAAGACCCTTACTGAACATTGATACGTCTCCAACGTATCTATAATTTTTGATTGCTCCATGCTATATTACCTACTGTTTTGGACTATATTGGGCTTTATTTTCCACTTTTATATTATTTTTGGGACTAACCTATAAACCGGAGGCACAGCCCAGAATTGCTGTTTTTTGCCTATTTCACTGTTTCGGAGAAACAGAATATCAAACGGAGTCCAAACGGAATGAAACCTTCGGGAACGCGATTTTCTCATCAGATAAGACCCAGGAGACTTGGAACCTTCGTCAAGAAAGCCACGAGGCGGTCATGAGGGTGGAGGGCACACCATCCCCCCCTAGGGCGCGCCCCCTGCCTCGTGGGCCCCTCGAAGCTCCACCAATGTACTTCTTCCTCCTACATATACCTACGTTCCACCAAACGATCAGAGACGGAGCCAAAAACCTAATTCCACCGGCGCAACTTTCTGTATCCACGAGATCCCATCTTGGGGCCTGTTCCGAAGCTCCACCAGAGGGGGCATCGATCATGGAGGGCTTGTACATCATCATCCAAGCCCCTCCGATGAAGTGTGAGTAGTTTACTTCAGACCTACGGGTCCATAGTTAGTAGCTAGATGGCTTCTTCTCTCTCTTTGGATCTCAATACAATGTTCTCCCCCTCTCTCGTGGAGATCTATTCGATGTAATCTTCTTTTTGCGGTGTGTTTGTTGAGACCCATGAATTGTGGGTTTATGATCCAGTCTATCTATGAATAATATTTGAATCTTCTTTGAATTCCTTTATGTATGATTGGTTATCTTTGCAAGTCTCTTCAAATTATCAGTTTGGTTTGGCCTACTAGATTGGTTGTTCTTGCCATGGGAGAAGTGCTTAGCTTTGGATTCGATCTTGCGGTGTCCTTTCCCTGTGACAGAAGGGACATCAAGGCACGTACTGTATTGTTTCCATCGAGGATAACAAGATGGGGTTTTTATCATATTGCATGAAACTATCCCTCTACATCATGTCATCTTGCTTAAGGCATTACTCTGTTTTAACTTAATACTCTAGATGCATGCTGGATAGCGGTCGATGAGTGGAGTAATAGTAGTAGATGCAGGCAGGAGTCGGTCTACTTGTATCGGACGTGATGCCTATATACATGATCATACCTAGATATTCTCATAACTATGCTCAATTCTGTCAATTGCTCAACAGTAATTTGTTCACCCACCATAGAATACTTTTGCTCTTGAGAGAAGCCACTAGTGAAACCTATGGCCCCCGGATCGCTTTCTCATCATATAAATCTCCATCACTTTATTATTACTTTGCTTTTTACTTTGCCTTTTACTTTTCACTTTGCATCTCTATACCAAAAATACCAAAAATATTATTCATCATCTCTATCAGATCTCACTTTCGTAAGTGACCGTGAAGGGATTGACAACCCCTAAGCGTGTTGGTTGCGTTGAGCTATTGTTTTTGTGTAGGTATGAGGGACTCGCGCGTAGCCTCCTACTGGATTGATACCTTGGTTCTCAAAAACTGAGGGAAATACTTACGCTACTTTGCTGCATCATCCTCTCCTCTTCGGGGAAATCCAACGAAGTGCTCAAGAGGTAGCAAACATGAGCCAAAAATGCACAGAAGATATGATGGCACCCATGCAAACATAGCATGTTTTACAAACAGATTCAGACTTTGCGAGCTCATACCACTCACCACAAAGAATTGCATGACAAAACAAGCATACCAACAATAAGAAGACATGTTCATGAAGCTAAACATGGCAAGAGCAAGTTCATAGGATGCATGGATCACTAACAACAACCATGGAAAAATTGATTAACATGTTAACAATCTTCGAGGAACAATTTATAACAAAAGTAGAGCAAGAAATTGACATACTAGAAAACTCCATAATTGCAACCAGGGGCATGGATTGATAGATCATAACCACATGTTCAAAACATCCTTACTGAAGTATCTCAAAATAAGCATGGATCTCACTATAGCATCAAGTTTACATGGCATCAAAATAACATCAGGGAAAAGACGTAGCAAAATCCTAAGTCCCTCAAAATAAGCAGGGAAAAGACTTAGCAGGGAAAGGATGGCATGTTGTACTTCAAAACACATGTAGACCTCATGCTCACATGATGCACACATCAAATGCAACAAAAATGACAAATCACCATGATCTGATAAGTACCAATAGCTAACATTTATAGCACTCTTGCATCAATGAAAAAGGCATCATAATGGGCAGTAACATGCCTGGAAATGTTTCTAACAAGAAGAGCTCAACAAGAAGAACAATTTGACATATCATATACATGATTTGGAGCCACGGTCACCGAGATATGATGCGACGAAGGAGGCATAAAAATGTAAGGGGTTTTCGGGACTTAGAGAAATTTCACCTCCGCGAAAGTCAACGCGGGACGAAGATGTCCGGGACGGAGAGATCCGGGGACGGGGCCGGCGTTTGGTTGCTGAGACTGGTGGATCTCATCCAATCCGGCGAGGACGACGGGGAGGCGGTGGCGACTGGCGTGCTCGGAGGCGACAGAGTGGCGGCAGCCTGCGGCGCGGTGGTGCGGTGGAGGCGGCGGTGTGCGGCAGCAACCGGTGGAGGCGACAGGCGCGGTGGCGCGCCAGCGAGGAGGCATCGGGCGGCGGAGGAAGGCGGCGCCGGCGGGCGGACACGAGAGGTGGAGCACCTGCGTCGCAGCGGCGGCGGAGGGTAGGGTGAGGTGGCGGCCTCCGGTTGGTCGGTGGCGGCGGCGCGGATGCGTCCGGCCGAAAGGACGTGTCCAGCGCGGAGGGAGACGGTGGAATTAGGGTTTGGACCCGGAACTTGAGGGAGGATCACATATTTATAGGTAGTGCGAGTTTGGAGTGTCCAAATAAGGTGTGTTTTTTGCCCACACGATCGTGATCCGATGGCGGAGGACATGGAGATGGTTTAGATGGGTTGTTGGGCTGTTTTGAAGGGGTGTTGGGCTGCAACACACAAGAGGCTTTTGCAGTTAACCGGTTAACCGTTGGAGTATCAAACGGCATCCAAATGGAACAAAATTTGACAGGTGGTCTACGGTGGTGTACAAAGGCCACTTGACAAATCTCGGCCCATTCCGAAAACGTTTAACTCCCTCTCACGAAAAGAGACAAGAGGGGTGCGACGATGCATGTAAGAGTGTCGGATTACGAAACGGGCAACGGGGAAAATGCTCGGATGCATGAGACGAACACGAATGCAAATGCGATGCATATGATGACATGATATGAAATGAATGACATGAACAAAATGGAAAGCGCAGAGAAAAACCCAACCACGAAGGGAATCTCATAACTTAAAGCCGAAAATGGCAAGAGTCGGAGTTACAAATATGGCAAGTTATATCCGGGGTATTACACACACTCCCTATACTTTCGGAATTAGTGTTGAACCTAAATAAATGTTATTTGGTGTTTGCATTGAGCATGAATATGATTTGATCATGTTTATTGCAATACGATTATTCATTTAAAGTCAGAGAATAATTGTTGTTCTGTTTACATGAATAAAACCTTCAATGGTCATACACCCAATGAAAATAGTTTGTTGGATCTTGATCGTGGTGATACACATATTCATAGTATTGAAGCCAAAAGATGCAAAGTTAATAATGATAGTGCAACTTATTTGTGGCACTGCCGTTTAGGTCATATTGGTGTAAAGCACATGAAGAAACTCCATGCCGATGGACTTTTGGAATCACTTGATTATGAATCATTTGATGCTTGCAAACCATGCCTCATGGGCAAGATGACTAAAACTCTGTTCCCTCGAAGAATGAAATGAGCAACTGAATTGTTAGAAATAATAAATACTGATGTATGTGGTCTGATAAGTGTTGATTCTCGTGGCGGGTATCATTATTTTCTAACCTTCACAGATGATTTGAGCAGATATGGGTATATCTACTTGATGAAACACAAGTATGAAACATTTGAAAAGTTCAAAGAATTTCAAAGTAAAGTAAAGAATCATCGTAACAAGAAAATAAAGTTTTCTATGATTTGATCATCGAGACAAATATTTGAGTTACAAGTTTGGCCTCCAATTAAAACAGTGTGGAATAGTTTCACAAACTAATGCCACCCGGAACACCACAGCGTAATGGTTTGTCCGAACATCATAACAATACTTTATTGGATATAGTGCAATCTATGATGTCTCTTACCGATTTACCACTATCTTTTTGGGGGTTATGCATTAGAGATAGATGCATTCGCATTAAATAGGGCACCATCTAAATCCGTTGAGATGACACCGTATGAACTATGGTTTGGCAAGAAACCTAAGCCGTCGTTTCTTAAAGTTTGGGGTTGTGATGCTTATGTGAAAAAGTTTTCAGCCTGATAAGCTCAAACCCAAAATCGGAGAAGTGCGTCTTCATAGGATAACCAAAGGAGACTATTGGGTACACCTTCTATCACAGATCCAAAGGCAAGATATTCGTTGCTAAGAATGGATCCTTTCTAGAGAAGAAGTTTCTCTCGAAAGAAGTGAGTGGGAGGAAAGTAGAACTTGATGAGGCAATTGTACCTGCTCTTGAATTGGAAAGTAGTTTATCACAGAAATCAGTTCCAGTGATTCCTACACCAATTAGTGACGAAGCTAATGATGATGATCATGAAACTTCAGATCAAGTTACTACCGAACCTCGTAGGTCAACCAGAGTAAAGTCCGTACCAGAGTGGTAGAGTAATCATGTTCTGGAGGTCATGTTACTTGACCATGACAAACCTACGAACTATGAGGAAGCGATGATGAGCCCAGATTTCGCGAAATGGCTTGAGGCCATGAAATCTGAGATAGGATCCATGTATGAGAACAAAGTGTGGACTTTGGTTGACTTGCCCGATGTTCGGCAAGCCATAGAGAATAAATGGGTCTTCAAGAGGAAGACGGACACTGATAGTAGTGTTACTATCTACAAAGCTCGAATTGTCACAAAAATGTTCTCGACAAGTTCAAGGTGTTGATTACAATGAGATTTCCTCACTTGTATCGATGCTTAAAAGTCTGTCCGAATCATGTTAGCAATTGCCGCATTTTATGAAATTTGGCAAATGGATGTCAAACCTGCATTCCTTAATGGATTTCTTAAAGAGTTGTATATGATGTAACCAGAAGGTTTTGTCAATCCAAAAGATGCTAACAAAGTGTGTGAGCACCAGTGATCCATTTATGGACTGGTGCAAGCATCTCGGAGTTGGAATGTATGCTTTGATAGTGTGATCAAAGCATATAGTTTTATACAGACTTGCGGTGAAGGCTGTATTTACAAGAAAGTGAGTGGGAGCACTACAGCCTTTTTGATAAGTATATGTGAATGACATATTGTCGATCGGAAATAACGTACAATTTCTTGGAAAGAATAAAGGAGTGTTTGAAAGGAGTTTTTTCAAGGAAAGACCTCGGTGAAGCTGCTTCCATATTGAGCTTCAAGATCTATAGAGATAGATCAAGACGCTTGATAAGTTTTTCAATGAGTACATACCTTGACAAGTTTTTGAAGCAGTTCAAAATGGAACAGTCAAAGAAAGAGTTCTTTCCTATGTTGCAAGGTGTGAAGTTGAGTAAGACTCAAAACCCGACCATGGCAAAAGATAGAGAGAGAATGAAAGTCATTCCCTATGCCTTAGCCATAGGTTCTATAAAATATGCCATGCTATGTACCAGACCTATTGTATACCCTGCCCTGAGTTTGGCAAGGGAGTACTATTTTGATCTAGGAGTAGATCACTGGACAGCGGTCAAAATTATCCTTAGAGGACTAAGGAAATATTTCTCGGCTATGGAGGTGATAAAGAGTTCATCGTAAAGAGTTACGTCGATGCAAGCTTTGACACCAATCTGGATGACTCTGAGTCTCAATCCGGATACATATTGAAAGTGGGAGCAATTAGCTAGAGTAGCTCCGTGCAGAGTATTGTGGACACTGAATATTTGCAAAATACATGCGGCTCTAAATGTGGCAGACCCATTGACTAAACTTCTCTCACAAGCAAAACATGATCACACCTTAGTACTCTTTGGGTGTTAATCACATAGCGATGTGAACTACATTATCGACTCTAGTAAACCATTTGGATGTTGGTCACATGACGATGTGAACTATGGGTGTTAATCACATGGTGATGTGAACTATTGGTGTTAAATCACATGGCGATGTGAACTAGATTATTGACTCTAGTGCAAGTGGGAGACTGAAGGAAATATGCCCTAGAGTCAATAATAAAGTTATTATTTATTTCCTTATTTCATGATAAATGTTTATTATTAATGCTAGAGTTGTATTAACCAGAAACTTGGTACATGTGTGAATACATAGAGAAAACAAAGTGTCCCTAGTATGCCTCTACTTGACTAGTTCGTTTATCAAAGATGGTTATGTTTCCTAACCATAGACATGTGTTGTCATTTGATGACCGGATCACATGATTAGGAGAATGATGTGATGGACAAGACCCATTCGTTAGCTTAGCATTATGATCGTTACAGTTTCATTGCTACTGCTTTCTTCATGACTTATACATGTTCCTCAGACGAGGGCATGATCGAGGTTTGGAGGAGAAGGAGAAGAGGAAGACAATGTGAGTGCTAGGGAAGCATGCGAGGGCGTTTCCGCCGCGCCCCTCCCTCCATTTTATAACTACGAAGGGACGTGGGGAAGTGGGACCGGTTGTGCCCACGCTTCCACTTCCCCGCATTGTACGGTCATGTTTTCCCCCACAAGTTAACTACATGGAGAAGCCGAACCTCCCGCGGCGGCCACAATAAATCCCCTACGCATGGGCTGAAGGCGTGGCATGGTGGGGCCCAGCCCGCTGTTGTGTCCCATTGCGCACGTAGCCTGGCAGGGCCTCGCCGGCCACTGTTCACCACGTGACGCTGCGTCGAGCCGCGGGAGGCACATCCTTCCCCTTCAAGACTCGGTCGATGCTTTTTTCCGGCCAGGCTGGGAGGCCGCGATCCAGCTTCCGGAAGCCGGCACACAGTGGGTGTTGCCGGGACCTTGCGGTCGCAAGCTTCACCAACCCAGCTTCGCAAAGGCCCTCCTGCTTTGAGCCGGCGATCCTTCACAGCTTCGGGGACTACTATCGGGGGGATGGCCCCAAGAAAGGCAATGGAACCCATATCTATTTCAAAAACATCGGTTCTGGCAAAGCCCCTCAATCCGGCTCACCCCTGGCTGGCTCCCCAGCGTGAGCCGGCTGGGTGCCACTACCCGGCCAGCCGGCTAGCACATGTCGGTCGTCCATAAGAAGTCAACCCTGATGACAAGTAAGCATGGCTACAGTGCTCCCTCCTTTATGTAGGCCCTGGCGGGCGCGGCAGCGGTGCTCCCCACACCCTCGCCCAGGGCGGGCAGTGTCTTGGGGGCACGACCCTATAGGAGGACAGCGCTCACTATTCCATGACTCCCGGCGAGGCGTGCCACTGTACCCAGCAGTTGGCATCCCCGGTACGGCCCGAACCCGTGCCCGGCAAACTCGACAACCCCCACTGTCGGCTCCGAGACACTAACACCAGGGCCCCGTGCCCATGTAACATTACCATTGTAACCCCGGGGGGCCAGCCTATAAGACCCCCCCCCCAGGCGCCCCTCCATGCAGAGGGGTTCAGCTCAGTCCATCATCAGAACATTCACCACACACATCCACCCGCACCAGAGAAGCCGCACATGGATTGGCATATCTTCCTCCCCTCGAACAGCTCCAGGAGCAAACCTGTATGGAGTTCATATAAACCATACTCGATGGGACTAGGGATGTTATCTCTCTGGAGAACCCCGAACCTGGGTACGTCTCATGTCACACATTTACTCGTGCCAACCTCGCCTCTGGAACCCACCGGTGCACGTGTGTCTGTCCCCTCTTTTAGCCATCCCATGGCATTTTTTGTGAGATCACAACGACAATATCTCTCATAGGAAAAATTGATCAAAGAATGTAGCATCTTTAGACTCCATAATTGTACCGACCTTGTGGTCAGGTACCTCAGATTTCACTACTAGAAATCTACAACCAACACTATTCTTAGTTTAGTGTAGCCCAAATTAACGGAGTCCACGGTAATTGTTCCAAGCTAATGCTTTTTCGGGATCGACACATTGACTTTCACCAAACAGCCCCAACTATGCAAGTACGAGACTGTTGTCCTTCTCTTCGCCAATTTCTCATAGGGAGTGATCTCATTATCCTTTGTCGGAACTTTATTGAGGACATGACATGCCGTCAATATAGCCTCCCCCACCATGCCTTGGATAAACCCGATGTATCTAACATGGCATTAACCAAATTAGTTAGAGTATGGTTTTTTCGCTTGCAATCCCAATTGACTGGGTGAATAGGGAGGAGTTCTCTCATGTAATGTTGTGTTCCACACAAAAAGAATCAAAATGACTCGAGAAGTACTATCCACCATGATCTGACCAGGCTCGTTTAATTTTCTTTTCAAGTTGATTCTCAACTTCTACCTTATAGATTTTAAAGTATTGTAGAGCCTCATCTTTAGTATTTAACACATACACATAGAAATATCTAGTGGATCATATATCAATGTCATGAAGTATTTCTTTCCACCTTTAGTCAAAACACCATTCATCTCACAAAGATTAGAATGTATGAGTTCTAATGGTGCCAAGTGTCTCTCCTCCATGGCCTTGTGAGGCTTGCGAGATTGCTTAGCTTGCACACATGAAAGGCACTTAGAACCTTTGGCTAAAGTGAAACTTGGGATTAAATTCAACTTAGCTAGCCGCATCATAACACCGGAACTAATGTGATAAAGACGTGAATGCCAAACTTCAGATTCATTAACACTTGAATGAATATGGTTCATGACTTTATTATAAAAGTCTACGAGGGAAAGGCGGAACATCCCTCCGCACTCATAACATTTTCCAAGAAAGATCCATATTTCGTAACAACTAGTTATTTGACTTGAAGACCAACTTAAACCCTTCTCCACACAGAAGGGATCCACTAATGAGGTTCTTCTTGATGGCAGGGACATGTTGCACATTCTTCAGCAGCACGATCCTTCCCGAAGTGAACTTCAGATAGACCGTGCCAACACCAGAACAAAAGTACTCATGCCATTCCCCATCAAATACGGACTCGTGGACTATGACCTGGTAAGAAGAAAACAATGAAATGTCAGCACACACATGAACACCTACAGTTGTGTCCACCCAACAGTCGTTGAACTAAAACACTGAAAATAAAGTAAATATGGTTTTTCGTGGCTCTCTCTAAGGTTTTGGAATATATGTGAATTCATAGGACAAAGAAGTAGGTCAGGGCACTCCCGAGGGGGCCATAAGGCAGCCCCCCTAGGGCGTGCCCTCCACCCTTGCTGCTGCCTCATGCGTCTTCTGACTTGGACTCCGAGTCCTACAGGTGTGTTCTAGTCCAAGAAAATCATCGTGAAAGTTTCATTCCGTTTGGACTCCGTTTGATATTCCTTTTCTGCGAAACTCAAAAACAAGGAATAAACAGAAACTGGCACTAGGCTCTAGGTTAATAGGTTAGTCCTAAAATAGCATTCAAATGCATATAAAACATTCAAAACAGATAATATAATAGCACAGAACAAGCACAAATTATATATACGTTGGAGACGTATCAAGCATCCCCAAGCTTAATTCCTGCTCGTCCTCAAGTAGGTAAATGATAAAAACAGAATTTTTGATGTGGAATCCTACCTAATGTACTATCCATGTAATTTTCGTTATTGTGGAATGAATATTGAGATCCATAAGATTCAAAACAAAAGTTTAATGTTGACATAAAAACAATAATACTTCGAGCATACTAATAAAGCAATCATGTCTTCTCAAAATAACATGGTCAAAGAAGGTTATCCCTACAAAATCATATAGTCTGGCTATGCTCCATCTTCATCACACATAGTATTAAATCATGCACAACCCTGATTTCAAGCCAAGCAATTGTTTCATACTTTTGATGTTCTCAAAAATTTTCAACTTTCATGCAATACATGAGTGTGAGTCATGGATATAGCACTATAGGTGGAATAGAATATGGTGGTTGTGGAGAAGACAAAAAGAAATAGATAGTTTCACATCAACTAGGCATATCAACGGGCTATGGAGATTCCCATCAATAGATATTAATGTGAGTGAGTAGGGATTTCCATGCAACTGATGCACTAGAGCTATAAGTGTATGAAAGCTTAAAAAGAAACTAAGTGGGTGTGCATCCAACTCGCTTGCTCACGAAGAACTAGGGCAATTTGAGGAAGCCCATCACTAGAATATACAAGCCAAGTTCTATAATGAAAGTTTCCCACTAGTATATGGAAGTGACAAAATAGGACACTCTCTATCATGAAGATCATGGTGCTACTTTGAAGCACAATTGTGGAAAAAGATACTAGCATTACCCCTTCTCTCTTTTCTCTCATTTTTTGGGCTCTTTGGCCTCTTTTTCTCTATCTTTTTTTAGTACGGAGTCTCATGCCGACTTGTGGGGGAATCATAGTCTCCATCATCCTTTCCTCACTTGGGACAATGCTCTAATAATGATGATCATCACACTTTTATTTACTTACAACTCAAAAATTACAACTCAATACTTAGAACAAAATATGACTCTATATGAATGCCTCCGGCGGTGTATAGGGATGTGCAATGACTCAAGAGTAACATGTATAAAAAAATATGAATGGTGGCTTTGCCACAAATACGATGTCTGCTACATGATCATGCAAAGCAATATGACAATGATGAAGTGTGTCATAATAAACGGGACGGTGGAAGTTGCATGGCAATATATCTCGTAATGGCTATGGAAATGCCATAATAGGTAGGAATGGTGGCTGTTTTGACAAAGATATATGGTGGGTTTAATGCATCGGCAAAAGTTGCGCGGTACTAGAGAGGCTAGCAATGATGGAAGGGTGAGAGTGCGTATAATCCATGGACTCAACATTAGTCATAAAGAACTCACATACTTGTTGAAAAAGTCTATTAGCTAGCGAAACAAAGTACTACATGCATGCTCCTAGGGGTATATATTGGTAGGAAAAGACCATCGCTCGTCCCCGACCGCTACTCATAAGTAAGGCAATCAATAAATAAATCATGCTCCGACTTCATCACATAACGGTTCACCATACGTGCATGCTACGGGAATCACAAACTTTAACACAAGTATTTCTACCAATCCACAATTACAAACTAGCATGACTCTAATATCACCATCTTTATATCTCAAAACAATCATAAGGAATCAAACTTCACATTGTATTCAATGCACTTTATATGAAAGTTTTTGTTATATCCCTCTTGGATGCCCATCATATTAGGACTAAATTCATAACCAAAGCAAATTACCATACTGTTTAGAGAGATTCTCAAAATAATATAAGTGAACCAAGAGAGTTCATCAATTTCTATAAAGTAAAGCCACTGCCATGCTCTAAAAAAGATATAAGTGAAGCACTAGAGCAAAATTGCCAAGCTCAAAAGATATAAGTGAAGTACATAGAGTATTCTAATAAATCACGATTCATGCATGTCCCTCTCAAAAGGTGTGTACAACAAGGATGATTGTGGAAAATTAAAAATCAAACACTCGTATCATACAAGACGCTCCAAGCAAAACACATATCATGTGGTGAATAAAAATATAGCCTCAAGTAAATTTACCGATAGACGAAGACAAAAGAGGGGATGCCTTCCGAGGAATCCCCAAGCTTAGGCTCTTGGTTGTCCTTGAATATTACCTTGGGGTGCCTTGGGCATGCCCATGCTTGGGCTCTTGCCACTACTTATTCCATATTCCATCAAATCTTTACCCAAAACTTGAAAACCTCACAACACAAAACTCAATAGAAAACACATGAGATCTGTTAGTATAAGAAAATAAAATCACCACTTATGGTACTGTTGTGTCCTCATTCTTTATTTATATTGGTGTAATATATACAGTATTCCAACTTATCCATGCTTCAGACCCCCCCATACTACCCATAGATTCATCAAAATAAGCAAACAACACATAGAAAACAGAATCTGTCAAAAACGGAACAGTCTGTAGCAATTTGTAAATTTCGAATACTTATGTAACTCCAAAAATTCTAAAAAATCAGGAAATCATAGACAATTTGTACATAACTCTTGTGCAAAAATAATCAGTATTTTATCGCGCTTCTGTGATTTTTAATAATTCTGGCATTGAGCGTAAAAGTTTCTGTTTTTCAGCAAGATCAAATCAATTATCATCGTAAGCCATCCCAAATGTCTTACTTGGCACAAACACTAATTAAAACACCAAAACACAATTACTACAGAGGTAATAATGTGTATTCACACAAAAAAAACAAAAATATTGGATTGTCGCCCAACAAGCTCTTTCTTTATAGCCATTAAGATAGGCTTGAGAATTCAATGATGCTCACATAAAGGATAACAATTGAAACATGAAGAGAGCATCATAAAACATGTGACAAACATATTTAAGTCTAACATACTACCTATGCATGGGAATTTCATAAGAAAACAAATTATCAAGGCAAGCAAAAACTATCATATGCAAGGAAGATGGAAGAAACATAGCAATCTCAACATGACGAGAGGTAATTGAGTTACATGAAACTTTTTACAACCATATTTTCCTCTCTCATAATAATAACATGTGGGATGATATTCAAATCCAACAATATAGCTATCACATAACATATTATATAGATGATCCACATGCATGCAAAGTTGACACTCTTCCAAAATAGTGGGATTAACATTCACTAAAGTCATGACCTCTTCAAACCCACTTTTATAAAAAAAATCATGAGATTGATCATACTCCAAAGTAGTGGGATCATTATTACCTAGAGTTGACACTCTTACATACCCACTTTCAATATTATTTCAAACATATTCATCATGAGGCTTAAATAAATTTTCAAGATCATAAGAAAAATCACCCCAATCATGATCATTGCAACAAGTACTGGACATAGCAAAATTAGCATCCCCATGCTTAGGGTTTTGCATATCATTAGCACAACTGACATTAATAGAATTTATAGTAGAACCATTGCAACCATGCTTTTCATCCAAGGAGCTATCATGAATCACTTCATAAATTTGTTATTTTAACAGTCATCACAATTTTCAGATTCACGAATTTCAAGCAAAACTTCATAAAGATAATCTAGTGCACTCAACTCACTAGCAATAGGTTCATCATAATTGGATTTCTTAAAAATATTAGCATGTGGATGAGGATCCATAAACTCTTTGCTTACTATTTTTCAAGAAAATACACAATTATGCCAAGCAAACGAGCAAACAAACCAAGTAAGACATAAGGGAAAACAGAAAGAAGGTGAATAAAAAAGGCAAATCTTTTTATGTTATTCTGAAAATCATTTTAGAAGTGGGGGAGAGGAAAATGAGAGGCAAATGGTGAATAATGTAATGCAAGTGATGAGAGTTTATGATAGGTACTTGGTAGGCTTGATGTAAACCTCCCCGGCAACGGCGCCAGAAATTCTTCCTGCTACTTCTTTATTTTGCGTTGGTTTTTCCCTTGAAGAGGAAAGGGTGATGCAGCAAAGTAGAGATAACTATTTCCCTCAGTTAGAGAACCAAGGTATCAATCCAGTAGGAGGTACAAGCAAGTCCCCAATCTATGCATATGCACAAACGTCAAACACATGCACCCAACGCGATAAAGGGGTTTTCAATCCCTTCACGGTCAATTGCAAAGGTGAGATCCGATAGAGATAGGTAAAATAAAAGGTAACTAAATAATTTTGGGGGTTTTGATTTATAGATCTGAAAATAAAAGATTGCAAAATAGTAGATCGGAAAGAAAATATGATGGAAAATATACCCGGAGGCCATAGGTTTCACTAGAGGCTTCTCTCATGAAGGCAAATAATACGGTGGGTGAATAAATTACTGTCGAGCAATTGATAGAAAAGCACAAAGTTCTGACGATATCCAAGGCAATGATTATGCATATAGGATTCACATCCGTGTCAAGTAGACCGACTCCTGACTGCATCTAGTACTATTACTCCACACATTGACCGCTATCCAGCATGGATCTAGAGTATTAAGTTCATAAAGAACGGAGTAACACCGTAAGTAAAATTACATGATGTAGCGGGATAAACTCTAGCAATATGACCAAAAACCCCATCTTTTTATCCTTGATGGAAACAATACAATACGTGCCTCGCTACCCCTACTATGTCACTGGGTGAGTTAACTGCAAGATTTAACACAAAACTAAGCACCTTTCCATTGCAAGAAATACCAATCTAGTTGGCCAAACCAGACCGATAATTCGAAGAGAAATACAAAGATATCAAATCATGCATATAAGAATTCAGAGAGGATTCAAATAATATGCATAGATAATCTGATCATAAATCCACAATTCATCGGATCTCGACAAACACGACGCAAAAGAATATTACATCGGATAGATCCCCAAGAACATCGAGGAGAACATGGTATTTAGAATCAAAGAGAGAGAAGAAGCCGTCTAGCTACTAGATATGTGTGACGCCCGGGTAATCATGCTACAGTAATTCCACGCTAATGATGCCACGTCACCTCGGTTACTGTTATTAATCTCGCGATGGTTCAAAAACAGTTCGAATTCAAATTTAAAATCAAGTCAAACAATTAAAGTTTTCAAAAGTCAAAACTAAAATGTTCTTAATGTGACAAATAAATCATGGATATTATTGGTGGAGTAACAACATCTTTATAAAATATTTAAATACCCTTAAGTGATTAAAACAACATCAAAACAATTAGTTATACTCCTAATATATTTTACCAAATACTAAACTATTTTTATTCTGAGGTAAAACTTCTTAGAACAGTGGATTAATTTGACACACTATTTTTGGAGCTGTTTTCATATTTTACTAAACCAAAAATATAGTGCAATTAAAATAAAAGAGAAATGAATAAAAGGTAAAACAAAAAAAATAACAAAAGAAAGAGGAAACCCCCCTGGCCAACTGGGCCGAACGGCCCAACTGGCCGCCGAACCAACCGACCCAGGCCGGCCCACCCCCAGTCCCCCTTATCCCCCACCCCCTAGAAACCCTAACCCCATCCACCCCACTCTCCCCACGATCCCCTTCTCCCCTCACCCGCGCCGTCACCCACGACACATGCACGCCCTGGCGAACGAACAGGGGAGGGGCGCCCTGTTCGATCCCCTCCCGTACGCCTACGCCCGACACAAGCCGCGGCTCCGCTAAGGCCACCGCGAGCCGGCGCCGGCGCCGCCCTCTCGGACCCCTCGCCTCTCCTCTCCCTCGTGCGACGCCCGCCTGGGGCCGCCCCGATGTCACCGGCGCCCTCGACACCGCCCGCCGCTCGCCGTCCCTGGAGCCAGCTCAACGTCGTCGCCGCCCAGACTGCCTCCTCGGCGTCCTCTACGTTGTCGCCTCCTCCCCTGCGCCGGCCGTCCCCGTCAACCTCCCCGAGCACCGCTGCCTAGACCCCACGGCCCCGTGGTGAGGCCCCGGCATCTCCTCCTTGTCTCCTGCTCCGGCCACTTCGGCCATGGCCTCGCTCACTGACGCCCGCACGCGCGCCGGCCGCCTTGGCCGTGCCCGTGCCTCCTGCCTGCGCCCGCGCCCACGCCCCACCTCGTTCGGACGCGCCCGCTGCTGGCCCCCTCTCACCGTCGGCTCCACCCTGCCGCTTCACCCCGATGCAGCTGCCCGCCGACCACCGCCGCCCCGCGTCCCTACGCCGCCTCTCGCCGCGGTGGCCGCCTGGATAGCGCCGTGGCCCCCGGAGCCCCGCAGCGCTCTGTCGGGTTCGGCCACGCCCAGGCGCCCGCTGCCTGTTTCGCCCAGCGCTCGCAAAACCCCCCTCGACCACTTACACACGGGCCCCACCGCCCTGGAACATTAAAATAATAATAAAAATAATTAAATAAATAATAATTATTAAATTAATTAATTAATTCAAGAATTAATTAAGTTAACTTAATTAATCTTGATTAGATTAACCTAATTACTAGTTAAGTTAATTAACCCCTGATTAGCCTAATCAATCAATGACATGCGGGACCCACACATAGTTGACCCAGTCAACTGCACAGTTGACTACTGACATCAGCATGATGTCATGCCTGCGTCATCATTCACTGTTATGGATAATGTTGGGTTTAAATAAATAATTAAAATCAGAAAATGATTTAAATCTTTAGAAAATCATATCTTTTAATCCGTAATTCGGATGAAAATACTTTCTACATGAAAGTTGCTCAGAACGACGAGACGAACCCGGATACGCAGCCCATTCGTCCGCCACGCATCCCTAGAATAGCAAACTCGCAACTTTCCCCCTCCGGCTCCTCTGCCCGAAAACGCGAAACACCGGGGATTCTTTCCCGGATGTTTCCCCCCTTCACCGGTATCACCTCATACCGCGTTAGGGCACCCCTAGCACCGATACTTGTCATGTCATGCATCGCTATGCATCTGTTTGCTTAAATATTTGTTGTTTCTTCCCCCTCTTCTCTCGCTAGACACCGAGACCGACGCCGCTGCTACCCAGTACGACTACGGAGTTGACGACCCCTCTCTCTTGCCAGAGCAACCAGGCAAGCCCCCCCCCCTTGATCACCAGATATCTCCTACTCTTCTCTATACTGCTTGCATTAGAGTAGTGTAGCTTGTTACTGCTTTCCGTTAATCCTATCCTGATGCATAGCCTGTCCTTGCTACTACTGTTGTTACCATTACCTGCTATCCTACTGCTTAGTATAGGATGCTAGTGTTCCATCAGTGGCCCTACACTCTTGTCCGTCTGCCATGCTATACTACTGGGCCGTGATCACCTCGGGAGGTGACCACGGGCATATGCTATATACTTTACACTGTTACATTACCTGTGATACTGTTCGGAGATGGGGGCTGAAGGGGCAGGTGGCTCCATCCCGGTAGAGGTGGGCCTGGGTTCCCGACGGCCCCCAACTGTTACTTTGTGGCGGAGCGATAGGGCAGGTTGAGGCCACCTAGGAGAGAGGTGGGCCTGGCCCTGGTCGGCGTTCGCGGATACTTATCACGCTTAACGAGATATGGGTATTTGATCTGAGTCTGGCCATTTGGTCTATACGCACTAACCATATACGTGGGAGTAGTTATGGGTATCCCGGCGTCGTGGTATCAGCCGAAGCCTTCGTGACGTCAGCGACTGAGCGGCGCGCGCCGGATTGGAACGTAAGCCTGCTCTTGTATTGAGGGGGCTAGTTCTGCTTCCGGCCGCGTTCGCAACGTGCAGGTGTGCTAAGGGCGATGGGCCCAGACCACTGTGCGCTTAGGTTTAGACCGGCGTGCTGACCTCTCTGTTGTGCCTAGGTGGGGTTGCGACGTGTTGATCTTCCGAGGCCGGGCATGACCCAGGAAAGTGTGTCCGGCCAAATGGGATCGAGCGTGTTGGGGAATGTGGTGCACCCCTGCAGGGAAGTTAATCTATTCGAATAGCTGTGATCTTCGGTAACAGGACGACTTGGAGTTGTACCTTGACCTTATGACAACTAGAACCGGATACTTAATAAAACACACCCTTCCAAGTGCCAGATACAACCGGTGATCGCTCTCTCACAGGGCGACGAGGGGAGGATCATCGGTTAGGTTTATGCTATGCGATGCTACTTGGAGGACTTCAGTCTACTCTCTTCTATATGCTGCAAGATGGAGGCTGCCAGAAGCGTAGTCTTCGACAGGATCAGCTATCCCCCTCTAATTCTGGCATTCTACAGTTCAGTCCACTGATATGGCCCTTTACACATATACCCATGCATATGTAGTGTAGCTCCTTGCTTGCGAGTACTTTGGATGAGTACTCACGGTTGCTTTTCTCCCCCTTTTTCCCCTTTTCCCTTCTACCTGGTTGTCGCAACCAGATGTTGGAGCCCAGGATCCAGACGCCACCGTCGACGACGACTCCTACTACAATGGAGGTGCCTACTACTACATGCAGCCCGCTGACGACGACCAGGAGTAGTTTAGGAGGATCCCAGGCAGGAGGCATGCGCCTCTTTTGATCTGTATCCCAGTTTGTGCTAGCCTTCTTAAGGCAAACTTGTTTAACTTATGTCTTTACTCAGATATTGTTGCTTCCGCTGACTCGTCTATGATCGAGCTCTTGTATTCGAGCCCTCGAGGCCCCTGGCTTGTAATATGATGCTTGTATGACTTATTTTATGTTTTAGCGTTGTGTTGTGATATCTTCCCGTGAGTCCCTGATCTTGATCATACACATTTGCATGCATGATTAGTGTACGGTCAAATTGGGGCGTCACAAGTTGGTATCAGAGCCGACTGCATGTTAGAATCCCCCTTCCATACTCCTTGGCCGAAGTCGAGTCTAGACATTGCAAAACTTTTACTAACATGGCTGTGTGTCTTACGGGCACACGTCGCCATTGGGTGGTAGTAGGATCTTTTATTCCTCAACCTATACTCTGGGACTCTGACATCTCTTCTATTCGGGTTAAAGGATTTTACTAACTATGACTCTAGGTTCTCGATAATACTTTCTCCCAGAGAGCCCCTTATTACAGATGATCGTCTGCTGCACCAGAAGAATCCGAAGATACTCTCCGATGTTCTCCAGTATGGCATCGTTTTTGCAATACCCTTCCTTCGATAAACCCCTGTGGATAACCACGTATACTCGCCATTCATACGATGCTTTCCAGTTGATCTTGTTATTACAAGATACCCCGAAATTCTCTCTGTTGTTTCGAGAATCCTTTGAGCTTACTGCCTTGCTGATCTTTGCCACATGAATACCACTATGAATAATTTCTAGCACTCACCGGATATTTGCTCATCCCCAGTTGATGCATGTATTTCACAAAAAGTACTCAAAATACTGTTTGAACTTCCGAAAATCCTGAGTAGCCTATTGCTCTTGAAATTCTTACTTGCTTGCATTATGGTTAATCCCATAAGTCGGTAATCTTATTGGCATCTCTTGTCATTATCATTGTGAGTCCGTTGATTCAATTTGTTGCGAATGCTCGCAATCCTCAATCAGATCCTAGAATTCATCCTTCCGGCTTAGACGTCATTTTAAACGTGAGCTGGTTCTCGCCAATCAAATTGTCTTCGATTGTGCCCCTAAGTATATTGAACTTATCGATCCTTAATCAGAGCGTTTGCTTCTGATCCCTTGATTTAGAAATCACAATTCCTTTGCATTTGAGATTTGAATTAATTAGTCAATGGTTTCTATCATCGGATACCTTGCATTCCTTTTCCCTTCTGATTGAGTATCGATACTCACATCAGGTTCCTTGTGGTCCGCGAGACCATTTGCTTGGTTATTATCCGACAATGTCCTTCACAACCAAAATTCTTGTGAGTTCTTACCTGATACATAATGCCCTTGGTATTGTATCATCTGCTTGGCCAACCATGCTCTGCTTTCGAGCTGGTCGTATTTACTATTGAAGCTTGTGGTATATGTTTCCACGATACCCTGACGGGTTGAACCTATGCCTTCCTTTATATGTGTGAACTCGGAAGTTTTCACGAGTCATACTCATCTGGTATTTCACCAGATAAAACTTTCAGCATAATGCCTTTAACAAAGCGAAAAGTGAATGGAAGGTTATACATTGAAGAAGTGGGAGTCGACCTTGAACTTTGTGTTCATGCCCATGGACACGATGTGGATCTTATCATTAAAGCTTCTCTTAACTTGATTATTCCTGGGTATAAGTTCTGATATCTGGGATCTGGCCTTTTTCAATCGTGGTTCCGACCATGTTCTCCTTTAAATAACATTTCTCGTGCAAGTTTAAGCACTTGTCTTCTATGGGGTAATACCCCAGTCCAACCTCTACTTTGATTTGTCGTCGAGTATTACCCCCTGGTATCTCAAGATTATCACGGAACTGCATAACTTCTTATGAGTTCTTCATCAAGTGCTACATTCTCATTGATTCCAATTTTTCATGGGCTCTAAGTTATTAAACACTCAAAGACACCGATAACTGAACCGAGTCCACACTACGGTTCAACAACTCTTAGTAATCTTCTTTAAGTACGAGCTTGTACCCGATCACGCCATTCCTAGCCTGTTTGGCTTTATCATTGTCGTGATGATTTTAACTGCGCTACCTGGTCCTTATTCTCGGAGCACCACTTTCGGTGATGGGCTAAGCTTACCTCGATCTTCCTTGTCTTATCGTTCCACCTTGAACGACAAGCCTGAATTCGAGTTGGTGTCCTAATCATGGTCTCAAGATCATTTCGCTTCATCATTCCTTTGACTTGATGTCATCGCCGATCGATTACATCTCCAGGAAACCTCTCGACAGAATTTGTCATGATCATCATCAACATTCTGAGCTCTTCCAGGATATCAATTGAATTCATGATGAGGAATACCATCCTTTCCCTCGATGCTTGGTATTATCATCGTCCACTTTATTGCCTTCCGTTCAACACAAACCTGTCCGTGTTTGTGTTATACCTTGAGTTCCTTACTATCCAGCATATGTTCTTCTTTACCTTAGAGCATTACCATCTTTTTATGTCAAGAATGTCGTGAGAATTTCACCACCTCTTACGAATCCTTGATATAGTAATACTTCTCACCACCACCATTCTTTCTTGGTCCCCGTGTTGTTGCTAACCAGAATACCGACAATTCAACTATGAAGTGTGAATTCAAGACTTTTAGCAATCCTATTGCTTTGAAGTGAATGGTCGATTGATTCATTTTAACTGTTTTGATCGTGAAGTCGCCGTTCTAACATTTATCGTGCAACCCATCCCATAATTCGGGTGCACCTATCAACCAATGTTTGGTTGTGGATGTTTCCTCGAACCTACATCATTATATCATTGGATCTGACAAATGTTATCTCATTATTCACCTACTTGTGGAAATCCATCCTTTTGGGAATCTTGAAGAATTGTCGCTGAGACCATTAGCCACCCCTCATTCTCTCCTTGGTTTAATGATGAGCTCTTGTTTCGGGACTCGCTTCCATAGTTCAATTCCCGAGAATCTTACTATGTCATCTCGACAATTTATGTTGCACTTTCTTCTCAGGCATCCTGAGTCTGACGTATCCAAACACCGATCAGATCTGAATCTCGGTCAGATATGATGGTTGGAACATTTTTTCCATGAGTTATAACACTGGTCTTTTATTACCCGGTAAAGTGATGGCATGCCCAGCACACCTGGCCGGATGACCTACTGTTATAGTTTCCTTTTTAGCAAAGTTATCCATTTTTTTATGAGAAAATTGTAAGACTTATTCTATAAGTTGTTCTTGGTGAATCCGTAGAGTATCCAAACTCTGATCTTTATCCAGTGGCCATGTCAATGCTATCTCGAAGCATATCTGTGATACTCCGATTTTCAACAAGAACATTTGAAGCACAACGTTGAATTTTCTTTATCAATTATCCAAACACCGTTGTATGGGTAATGTCATGAAGTTTCTCTCCCCTTTTCTAAAGGGTTTTCTACATTATATCCTGTCATGGATATCATACTCTGCTTGTCCTTGGGAAGGATATACCCTTGAAATATGTGTTTAAACACATTTTCCTTTCCATTGTTCTGCTTAAACCTGACAATCACTTTTCCTTTCCATTGGGATTGTTTAAACCTTCTTGTGATCTATATGATGTAAGCAGTAGTTTTCTCCTACTTAGGTAAACACCTCAGTGTACAATTCTGTCGGTAAGACCCTGTTTCTATTGTTGATGACATTCCGGTAACCACCGATGGATGAGAACTTTGCCTATTGGTCCGCCTTGTTCAACGAGCAGGAGAATGGTTCTCTTCGTCCCTCGCCCTTGGTATCGATGTTGTTGCCGACATAACTGACAGACTAGCCTCTGACATGCCTTGCTATCGTGACCATGCAAGATGTCACCCCTCCTACTTTTATCCCACATGGTGGGCCCATAACCCACAGTTCCACAGGATCGAAACCTGACTCTCCTATACACCACCTGTTCCCAAGGTTGTTCCTCACGCTCGACTTCGTATGTAATTCACGGACCACCTGTCTAGTGATCTATTCTGGTATGAGGCGCAATACCTATTCTCGTTGCCCTGAAACCCTTTCACCTTCTGATTAGGCATCGAACGATTGCCTATCCGTTTGAAACTTCTCATGGTACCTTCTTACTTTGCTCTTGATATCTTCTTAAGTTTCAAATCGAGAGAAACTTATGCTTCTTCCCTGAGTTAACCGTCTGATGCTCGATCTTGTTAGAATCCATCCATATATAGTTTTCCCTTCTCACCCTTTCGTAAGTTCGGTGATGGTCCTGAAGGAAGGGCGGTGACTTCATCATGACGACCTGAAGCAGAGGACCGAAGACATCAATGTAATGGATCGACCTCTTCGAGAAGAGCAACTATGACCGAGAAGAATCTTTAGAAATTCGTAACCAGATCCCTTCCCCTTGTAACCGCTCCTAAATCTAGGGACGAGATTTCTTGTAGTGGAGGAGAATTGTGACGCCCGGGTAATCATGCTACAGTAATTCCACGCTAATGATGCCACGTCACCTCGGTTACTATTATTAATCTCGCGATGGTTCAAAAACGGTTCGAATTCAAATTTAAAATCAAGTCAAACAATTAAAGTTTTCAAAAGTCAAAACTAAAATGTTCTTAATGTGACAAATAAATCATGGATATTATTGGTGGAGTAACAACATCTTTATAAAATATTTAAATACCCTTAAGTGATTAAAACAACATCAAAACAATTAGTTATACTCCTAATATATTTTACCAAATACTAAACTATTTTTATTCTGAGGTAAAACTTCTTAGAACAGTGGATTAATTTGACACACTATTTTTGGAGCTGTTTTCATATTTTACTAAACCAAAAATATAGTGCAACTAAAATAAAAGAGAAATGAATAAAAGGTAAAACAAAAAAATAACAAAAGAAAGAGGAAACCCCCCTGGCCAACTGGGCCGAACGGCCCAACTGGCCGCCGAACCAACCGACCCAGGCCGGCCCACCCCCAGTCCCCCTTATCCCCCACCCCCCAGAAACCCTAACCCCATCCACCCCACTCTCCCCACGATCCCCTTCTCCCCTCACCCGCGCCGTCACCCACGACACACGCACGCCAAGGCGAACGGACAGGGGAGAGGCGCCCTGTTCGATCCCCTCCCGTACGCCTACGCCCGACACAAGCCGCGGCTCCGCTAAGGCCGCCGTGAGCCGGCGCCGGCGCCGCCCTCTCGGACCCCTCGCCTCTCCTCTCCCTCGTGCGACGCCCGCCTGGGGCCGCCCCGAAGTCACCGGCGCCCTCGACACCGCCCGCCGCTCGCCGTCCCTGGAGCCAGCTCAACGTCGTCGCCGCCCAGACTGCCTCCTCGACGTCCTCTACGTCGTCGCCTCCTCCCCTGCGCCGGCCGTCCCCGTCAACCTCCCCAAGCACCGCTGCCTAGACCCCACGGCCCCGTGGTGAGGCCCCAGCATCTCCTCCTTCTCTCCTGCTCCGGCCACTTCGGCCATGGCCTCGCTCACCGACGCCCGCACGCGCGCCGGCCGCCTTGGCCGTGCCCGTGCCTCCTGCCTGCGCCCGCGCCCGTGCCCCACCTCGTTCGGACGCGCCCGCTACTGGCCCCCTCTCACCGTCGGCTCCACCCTGCCGCTTCACCCCGATGCAGCTGCCCGCCGACCACCGCCGCCCCGCGTCCCTACGCCGCCTCTCGCCGCGGTGGCCGCCTGGATAGCGCCGTGGCCCCCGGCGCCCCGCAGCGCTCTGTCGGGTTCGGCCACGCCCAGGCGCCCGCTGCCTGTTTCGCCTAGCGCTCGCAAAACCCCCCTGGGCCACTTACACACGGGCCCCACCGCCCTGGAACATTAAAAAAAATATAATAATAATAATTAAATAAATAATAATTATTAAATTAATTAATTAATTGAAGAATTAATTAAGTTAACTTAATTAATCTTGATTAGATTAACCTAATTACTAGTTAACTTAATTAACCCCTGATTAGCCTAATCAATCAATGACATGCGGGACCCACACATAGTTGACCCAGTCAACTGCACAGTTGACTACTGACATCAGCATGATGTCATGCCTGCGTCATCATTCACTGTTATGGATAATGTTGGGTTTAAATAAATAATTAAAATCAGAAAATGATTTAAATCTTTAGAAAATCATATCTTTTAATCCGTAATTCGGATGAAAATACTTTCTACATGAAAGTTGCTCAGAACGACGAGACGAACCCGGATACGCAGCCCATTCGTCCGCCACGCATCCCTCGCATAGCAAACTCGCAACTTTCCCCTCCGGCTCCTCTGCCCGAAAACGCGAAACACCGGGGATTCTTTCCCGGATGTTTCCCCCCTTCACTGGTATCACCTCATACCGCGTTAGGGCACCCCTAGCACCGATACTTGTCATGTCATGCATCGCTATGCATCTGTTTGCTTAAATATTTATTGTTTCTTCCCCCTCTTCTCTCGCTAGACACCGAGACTGACGCCGCTGCTACCCAGTACGACTACGGCGTTGACGACCCCTCTCTCTTGCCAGAGCAACCAGGCAAGCCCCCCCTTGATCACCAGATATCGCCTACTCTTCTCTATACTGCTTGCATTAGAGTAGTGTAGCTTGTTACTGCTTTCCATTAATCCTATCCTAATGCATAGCCGGTCCTTGCTACTACTATTGTCACCATTACCTGCTATCCTACTGCTTAGTATAGGATGCTAGTGTTCCATCAGTGGACCTACACTCTTGTCCATCTTCCATGCTATACTACTGGGCCGTGATCACCTCGGGAGGTGATCACGGGCATATGCTATATACTTTACACTGTTACATTACCTGTGATACTGTTCGGAGATGGGGGCTGAAGGGGCAGGTGGCTCCATCCCGGTAGAGGTGGGCCTGGGTTCCCGACGGCCCCCGACTGTTACTTTGTGGCGGAGCGACAGGGCAGGTTGAGGCCACCTAGGAGAGAGGTGGGCCTGGCCCTGGTCGGCGTTCGCGGATACTTATCACGCTTAACGAGATCTGGGTATTTGATCTGAGTCTGGCCATTTGGTCTATACGCACTAACCATCTACGTGGGAGTAGTTATGGGTATCCCGGCGTCGTGGTATCAGCCGAAGCCTTCGTGACGTCAGCGACTGAGCGGCGCGTGCCGGATTGGAACGTAAGCCTGCTCTTATATTAAGGGGGCTAGTTCTGCTTCCGGCCGCGTTCACAACGTGCAGGTGTGCTAAGGACGATGGGCCCAGACCCCTGTGCGCTTAGGTTTAGACCGGTGTGCTGACCTCTCTGTTGTGCCTAGGTGGGGCTGCGACGTGTTGATCTTCCGAGGCCGGGCATGACCCAGGAAAGTGTGTCCGGCCAAATGGGATCGAGCATGTTGGGGAATGTGGAGCACCCCTGCAGGGAAATTAATCTATTCGAATAGTCGTGATCTTCGGTAACAAGACGACTTGGAGTTGTACCTTGACCTTATGACAACTAGAACCGGATACTTAATAAAACACACCCTTCCAAGTGCCAGATACAACCGGTGATCGCTCTCTCACAGGGCGACGAGGGGAGGATCATCAGTTAGGTTTATGCTATGCGATGCTACTTGGAGGACTTCAGTCTACTCTCTTCTATATGCTGCAAGACGGAGGCTGCCAGAAGCGTAGTCTTCGACAGGATTAGCTATCCCCCTCTAATTCTGGCATTCTGCAGTTCAGTCCACTGATATGGCCCTTTACACATATACCCATGCATATGTAGTGTAGCTCCTTGCTTGCGAGTACTTTGGATGAGTACTCACGGTTGCTTTTCTCCCCCTTTTTCCCCTTTTCCCTTCTACCTGGTTGTCGCAACCAGATGTTGGAGCCCAGGATCCAGATGCCACCGTCGACGACGACTCCTACTACAATGGAGGTGCCTACTACTACATGCAGCCCGCTGACGACGACCAGGAGTAGTTTAGGAGGATCCCAGGGAGGAGGCCTGCGCCTCTTTCGATCTGTATCCCAGTTTGTGCTAGCCTTCTTAAGGCAAACTTGTTTAACTTATGTCTGTACTTAGATACTGTTGCTTCCGCTGACTCGTCTATGATCGAGCTCTTGTATTCGAGCCCTCGAGGCCCCTGGCTTGTAATATGATGCTTGTATGACTTATTTTATGTTTTAGCGTTGTGTTGTGATATCTTCCCGTGAGTCCCTGATCTTGATCGTACACATTTGCATGCATGATTAGTGTACGGTCAAATTGGGGCGTCACAATATGGACCCGTAGGTCTAAGGTGAACTACTCACGCTTCATCGGAAGGGCAATAGGGTTGATGTAGATGTCCTCCGTGATCGAATCCCCCTTCGGTAGATCACCGGAAAAAGCCCCAAGATGGGATCTGAGAGGAACAGAAGGTTGCGTTGGCCGAAAAGTATTTTTGTGGCTCTCTTTGAGGGTTTTGGAATATGTGTGAATTTATAGGATGAAAAAGTAGGTCAAGGGACTCCCGAGGGGGCCACAAGGCAGGGGCGCCCCATAGGGCGCGCCCTCCACCCTTTCCACCGCCTCGTGGGTCTTCTAACTTGGACTCCAAGTCCTAGAGGTGTCTTCTGGTCCAAGAAAAATCATCGCGAAAGTTTTATTCCGTTTGGACTCTGTTTGATATTCCTTTTCTGCAAAACTCAGAAATAAGGAAAAAACATAAACGGGCACTAGGCTCTAGGTTAATAGGTTAGTCCCAAAAATAATATAAAATAGCATATTAATGCATATAAAACATCCTAAACATATAATATAATAGCATGGAACAATAAAAAATTATAGATATGTTGGAGACATATCAACTAGCTATGAATTTCTGCATATGGTCAAGGTACAGTAATAAACTGCATCCTTATTAGAAATAGGAAAAATCTGTATTCCATCTTTCACGCTCGTATTTGCTAGCGGCTCGATCAATAGGCCTCTCATGTCTCCTTATTTCTTGTTTATAAACGAGTATCATCATATCTAAGGGTAGTGCTATTGATTTTCTATAGAAGCGGCAGAGTTGCACCTACTTCCAGCAGGACCAAGATGATATGACATAGAGGCTAGAATCATAGTATTTCTGGAGTACTTGCTCCCTGATTAGTTTGTCTAGATAGTTTATGACACCTATCTGGCATGTATAACCTATGTTAGAAACAATTGCACTAAAGTTTTAATTATGTGTTCTTAGTTTTCCTGCTCTTTTGTTTTCTGTGTATAGGTGACACATGCTCACTTGAAAACACTAACGAGAAGGTCATGTTCAAGAAAGATGGCATACTATAGGGGCCTTTAATGTGAGACTGTGTAGACCTCACACTCGTGACCATAGTTTAGTGTAATATTAGAGGTTTGGTTTTTGTTTAATTGTATTGTTGAAGTACATTTTTGTTATGTGACTTAGCTATTAGTTCACTGTTTTATTTGTGTAGTTGAATCTGTTTTGTGGTTTAACCTTTCTAAAACCTAGGATATTGGAAAGTTTATAGGCGCCCAACATGCATTACCAAGCTTAGATTAGGAACCCAACTAGCCGCGATGTTGTGTGTAGACAAGATTAGAGTGCACCCACTAGTACAACGAGGTGCTATACAAACGGTTTTTTATGCCTTTTTGCGACGGCATTTGGAACCATCACCAAGTGATTATGGGCGAAAGGGGGATCCTTCCCACACTACACACAAACTATCGGGGATAGGGAGCCAAGATGCATATACAGTACTCCTACTCATTTGTGCTCACATTGCCATCCCAGTCGGTATCCTGTGGTGCTACGTTTACGATGCACGGCCCATCACAAATGGTTCACTATTATAGAACGTGTATGATAAGCAAATAATCACACACATTCGCTTTTCCCTAACCGTATGCGATAACTAATTAAGAAGATTAGCTACTCGTCGTACGAGTATCGGACAGGATTACGAAATGTAGGACCATTGTAACATCGTCATACACGACAACTATCGCACATGTTATTCTGTGGTGCAACGTTTACAATGCATACTTCATTAGAAATAGTTCATGGATGCGAATTGTGTACGATAATGCAACTATCACAAACGTTTAGTTTGCCCGCACCGTTTGTGATATTGTCGGACATCGCACATGCTTTGCAAACGGCAACTGTGTGCATGCTTGCACACATTTCCTCTCTGTGAATCATGTCGGATTATGGTGTATATCGCAAATGTTTGTGTTTTACCAACGTGTGTGTCGTAATGACCAGGAGAGCGTAATCTCACCATAATTCAATTGCTGCTATTTCAAATTGTATCAGATTTGAATTTGAATTTGAATGTATTCTATAGCTTTATTCATATCCTTCAGGTTCAAACAACTAATGAATTATTCGATTCATAGGTACATATGTTCAAGAATTACATAAGAACCAAATAAAGAATGATGAACCACAGTTATATACTTGTATTATTAAAGACGGTAAAGAAAGAGGCCAAATACATTCTGGTTGCTGAACAAGGTGAAGCGAATGCCCATATTGTGCCCTCCTCCATCCAGAAGGCACACACGACTCAAGTCCAACCCCTTGTGATGGCCTACTACCCATCCTTCACGGTCTTCATGAAAACATCTAGATAACCATCGTGTTCTGGTAGAACTACTTTAACCTTTGCATGCCCACCAATCATGTAGTTTGAGAGGTAATCTTGAGTAAACTTCTTTGGGAACCACTGCATAGGAAAAAGATTCAGATATTGTCATCTAACACAACTCATTATGGACAGTAAAAAGAAGGCTGCAGAGTTCTTACTTACAATCCTGTAGTTCGCTGTTGTCTTGGATAAAGTGTAAACAAATATTTTAATTGCCATCTTTTGTCCCATTTTACTAACGATCTTTATCATCTTCCTCACTTGCTGCTGGTTCATCGATATCTCATTGCCCCATACGCGGAAAGGGTCGAAGCACGGATCTTTATACCAATGACATATGTACCTAAAAGCACCTAGTTAATATTAGAAGCTAAACAGCAATTGCACAATGATGTAGTATAACACTCTTTTATAATATCTTATAACATCCAATATACTCACATATTAGATGAATTAACATCTTATATTATGGGCCGGAAGGAGTTTATTACATTCTTACAAATTATCGGCTGATTAACTGCTGCTCTATCCATGGGTTAGAGTTAGTTTGAGCTAGTTCGGGCTCAAATAGCCCTAAAGTATATCCACACACAAGGGCTAGTTTGAGCTAGTTGCATCTAGCCCACCCAAAGAAACTATCCAACCCAAGAGGAGATAATTGGAGCTAGCTCTCCTGGTGCATTTATTTTCAATCTAACACTGTCATCCAAACACCTCCTTGGATGGAGTTAGTTCAGGGTTAGTCATGCGCTAGAAACTAAATCTAACCTCTAGCTAAGTTGAGTATCCAAACAGGGTTGTGGTGTTGTTGTTGTTGTTGCTGCTACTCTTCTACGTATATCTCGACATCATCAGAACATTAAGGTAACACTCTTCCTTGTTGTTATGTAGCCTAGGATTGCATATTTAGACATTAAATACAGTGCATGTTGCTATGTAGCCTCATATATATTACATATGGCCCTATTTAACCTAACGATAAATGGGTTACAGATATATTCAGTTAAAAGTCCAATTCACCGATTAGTCCCTTATCAGCCCCCGGCCTATATGGTACCAGCTACCGGTATCCTGAACAGTGAGTATATATAAGCCATGGGATGAAACTAACTTCGATGGAAAATAGCAGTCGTTCCCAAAATTATCCTGTGTAGGTACATCGAGAGGCATGTTAAGAACAACAGGCTAAACATAAACCAAAATTATCCATGGCAGACAAAGTAGTCTCCAAAAGATAGCTCTAGTGTGCAGGTTTAAGTACGCTAGTAAAGCAAAACAAGTGGAAAGGTGTGTTAACTGCAACAGGCCTAACATTTAACAACAAGCAAACATAGTCATTCAAACTGGTATTGTGCCGGTCTAAGTACACTAGTTATTGTTAAATAAAAATAGAAAGGCGTGTTAACTACAAGATGCAGGAACCAAATGTAGTCATTCATAGTCGTATTGTTGAAACTAGTATTGATGAAATTGAACCGCACAGTTCATACTTGCACATACAGAACATCACGTTGTGAATAACTAGAATAAACAAGGCATACTATGAACAACCAAAGATAGCATTTGAAACTGGACATATGCTAACTACAAACAACCGAACAATCAAAAAACTTTAAAAGAGGCATATGCTAGGTATAACAGGCTTAACAGCAAGCAAATATATGCATTCCTATCGGTGTGTTTAAAACTGGATTGATGAAATGTACTGCACAGTAAATAATTATGCATATAGATCATCACATTATGAACAACTAAAATAAACAAGGCATACTGCAAACAACAAATATAGCAATTAAAATTGGACATATTGTCAGTACACTACAAAAGGGACTCAAAAAAACAAATCATGGGTCCCCCCCTGTGAAGAGGCATGACAAAACAAATCATGGGTTTCCTCACTTGTCAAACATGGGCTCGTTCCCGTGGGAAGAGCACGGACCCTGGATGTGCTCCATGTTGTCGCAGATGGGCTCCTTCCCCTTGGAAGAGCATGGCTGTAGGGCGCCCTCCCTGATGTCGCAGATGGGCTCTTTCCCCTTGGAAGAACATATGGGATCTTTACCCTTTGATGAGCCGGAGAGGGTACCCTCCTCGTGGATGCTGTCGATGAGGTCTGACTTGGAATCTGTGGATCCCAAGCCAGTGTCATAGAACATGTCCTTCAGAACTGATAAAACAGGCTCGATGGCGATGTGGGATGGCAAATTCTTGACAGTGAGCTAGAGGAGATCAGCGGCAGGGCCATGGATGAGATTGATGGTGGTTGATCCTGAGGGTTGGGGTGGGCCACTTAACCTGCGATATAGCCCGCCTTAGGTCGTCGCTGTCGACGACCTTGATGTCATAGCCGGCGTCTGTGACATACCAGCATACTCTAGCCCGCTGATTGAGTGCCTATGGCCAGTAATGGTTGTTAGCTTCCTTAGCGACATCGTTCGAAGGGGCAGCGATACACCCGTTTTGGGCCAGTCGCACCTCGAGCTTCATGGGAAGCGTAGCCGGGCTTAAGCTGCAACGCTCTGGAGTGGGGGATGGGGATCTGTGGGAAAGGGGGCATTCGGTAGGCGTCATCTAAGAAACTCAGGGCGGCCTGGGTATGAAGATAGGTGGGTACGCTACACGGGCAAACCGGCAGATGTTGACAATGAAGGGCTTACGGCGGCGGCGGCGACTTTTCTAGGGTTTCGAGCGAGGGAGGTTGTTTGTGTGTGTGCGTGTGTGTGTGTGCGCGCGCGCCCGAGGAGGTTTTGGTGTGTGAGTGTGTGTGTGTGTGTGTGTGGTGGGAGCGGGGGTGTGTTTGAGGAAATGACGCGGCTACTGAAAATTTTACTACGCGGGAGTCAAACACGGGAGTGAAATGTCGGGGCTATTGAAAATTTGGATGATGGTGCATCGCACATGGTCCGAAGATAACAACCGTGTGTTATGAAACAAAAAAACCCTCGAGGCAGGCAGCTATTTTCGAGGGATGCTGGCGGGATTGGGAATAAGAAACATCACACATGGTCGAAATATAATAATCATGTGTTATCGAACAAAATAAAGCTGTAGGCGGGTAGATATTTTTGAGAGGGGAAGCCACATGGAGCCCGATGTACTATGCGGATGAGCATGATAGGGGCACCGACGTGGTGCATGGTTAGTGTGAGTGAACCGTGTAAGTTGCATCATCCGACTTGTCTAATGTTCATAAATTTGGTGAAAAATGATGCATGATAGGGTCAGAACATGAACACACTTGCATGTGGACCAAATTTATGTCTAAAAAGGGTGGTTTCATGTTCAAATACCAAATGCAACTTCGATGTGGCACCTATCTCGCAAAGCGCACGGTATTGTTTGCCCCCCCCTCATGTCGGCACGAAGAGAATACTAAACTATTGATGCATGCCCCCCACCAACCAAGGTTTACCTAGAAAAGTGCAAAGTATCGCCCCCCCTCCCACACACACCCACTTTCAGTCGGTGGGCCAGAGAGGCATCTCACCAAGATCGGTCGTAAAACGGACCAAGAATAGTCCACCTTGGTCGTACAACCTCTCTCTTGTTGTTGGTCAAAGTGATGGCCATCCATGCGACCCCGGAGATGGGCTAGCTCACCAATAACCATGCAAGTAGCTAGTCCCAAAGGCAACCACTGCGCGTGTGTGACCCAAACATATGTATGGAGAGGTGTGTTTTGAATACACAATGGAACAACTTTGATGTGGCACCATGCTTTCGAACCAGAAATCCCCACACTGAGTGAGGGTTAGGATGACAATGCATATGTATGTCACACCACACTTCAAGCCGATGACAGGGATTCATGCATCCATGCATTCATAGTATGCTCTCAAACTTAATTAGGTCTGAATCTCAACATGACCTATATGGCGATAACATGAACCAAAGGAAGAATTCGCCATGGTAACCTATCTTACTGTCGGTCTGATCATGGATGTCCACGCAGGCCCATGTATATATAGGCTTGTCGCCGATAACCACATGAGGGAGTGTACCGTTCGAAGACAACCACTACATGCATATGTATGGAGGTGATGCATGCATGCATGTTTGAATACCATTTCACAACATTGATGTGGCGTGTGCGTCGAAAATCATACAGTCCCCACATAGAGCGAGATTTGTTCGTGACGTGTCATTGTACTAGCCACTTCGACTCGATGGGAGGGATTCATGCGATGCATGCCTTCGTGCTCAAACTGTATCATGTCATTCCAGAGCATGACCTATATTATACCGTATTGCAAAAATATATAAACCCCTCCGAAGTCAAATTAACCTCTCTCTTTGTCAGGCAAAAAGCAGTGATGGACCAAGTGGGCCCACAGATGGAAAGCACCGATATCGCTGATAACCGCTTAAGTGGGTGCGAGAGGACAACCACCATAGCTTTGCATGTGGGCCAAACATATGTTGAATACCCAAAATGCACAACTTTGATGTGCCACATGCCTCAAAAACCGTAAAGTCCCCACACAGAGCGAGGTTCATGAATCGTACTACATATGATGGTCCCCTTCCCCCTCTTGAACGCATACTATATGCTCCTACCATAATACAACCCAAAAAGAATCCTCCTCGATGGTGAAATTAATTAACCTCTCCCGATGTAGGTCAAAGCGATGCATGCATCAACGATGGCCTCATGGGCCCATGGATGGGAGCGTCACATGTGAGTGTCCTAGCTAGGATAACCACCGCCTGCATGCATGTGGCCCAAAGAGGTGTTGCGTGATGTTTGAATAGCCAATTTCACAATTTTGATGTGCCACATGCCTCGGAAACTGAAAAGTCCCGAGACTGAGTGAGGTGTACTTGCTCACGGACGTGTACGTATAGTATATATGCTAGTCCCATCCCACCTCCTCAATGCGTACTATATATATATGCCCACCATAACACAAACAAAAAAGATTCTACCTTGCTGGTCAAATTAACCTCACTGCCGGCTGTTCATCAAAGTGATGGAAGACGACCTCGCGGGCCCACAGAAAGCATCACACGCGAGTATCGAGTTTCGTGTAGGACAACCATCGACAGCATGTGGCCAGAACATGTATGTATTAAAGGGTTGTGTCATGTTTTAAATAGAGAATTCATGACTCTAATGTGGAACCAGCCTAACAAAACAGCCAACCCACACGGTGGCTCAGAACTCGTAGTGTGCTGCGAGCCACCCGCCACCCCCAGACGCACACACCCACACACACACCGTGAATCCACCGCAACTACGGTGCATGTTAAATTATCCGGCGGTGAACATATGTTACCAAAGGAGGGACATTTTAATTTAGAAAAAAAACAAAGATCATTAAGATGTTTTTAGTATATTGATTGATTTTCTAGGGGATAATGTGCAAAAATAAAATTTGAGCTACATGCACACATGACAGTGCACCTAAATGGATTGCAAAAGCACATGTGTCTCACTGGGTGCATGTTTACTCCCCATGCAAGAAATTTCAAACATTGAGAATCTTGATTTTTAAATTCTAGTACATCCAAAACTTATTTGAAGTTCATGAAACTTATCGTGTTGTCATATGGACAGCAATACAAAGTGGCATTGTATTTTTTTTGTCAAATTTGAGACCAGTTTTGATGTAATCTTTATCTTCTTACAAACAGGAGATTATTAATAATTGGGAACCAATATCCCAAACGGGTTATTTATTCGAACCGTGAGCACTAGACCAACAATGGATATGTGACATGCTTTGGTTAAGCAATAAAGCGGTAGCATTAATCATCCAAATAGAAAAACAATATATGTGCCACCACGCGACCCGTGTGCCATGCGAAAGGGCATGAGTTGACGGAACACATGCGAGCAGTCCGCCGCGCAGGCAGATCGAGAGGCGTGCGTGCAGGTGTGTGAATTGACGGAGGCGTGCTCGCTTCACAATGTCATCGGGAGGCGTGTGAGTAGCTGTGTGAAACAACGGTAGGCATGCCAGCAGTCTGGTGCGCAGGCTCACCGAGAGGCGAGCCAGTGGTTTGACCGTCGCCTGCCTCTCTCCCACTACACCATATTAATGGTGCGCCCGAGCGGCCGCACCCCCCATCCTCGCCACACACACAATACTCTCTCTCCAATTGCATCCACAATGTCGCTCTCAGTCCTCAAAGCCATCAGTGTACGAGGATGTCGCCAAAGCGCCCCATTGGAGGGAGTGGCGACGCCGAGGCTGCTGAAGCACCGGAGCATGGCGTGGAGATGGAGACAGAGGTTCCCATCACTGCCGGCGAGGTGTTGCTGCACCCTGACATCATCGACGACGTCGAGCTTCCACAGCCGGAGGCGGAGTTCCACACCGACTCTGGTGACGACTCGGGCGACGACCCCGGCTACGACTCCGACGACCACTTCGGCGACGACTCCGATGATGACAGACCACTAGTTAGTCATCTATACCCATTTATGTGTCAAATAGATCCTAGGTTTTCTCTTGTTACTCCTGCCTCCCCCTTTTTCGAACAGAAATCCTATGGTTATGTTCTCCCAATCCATGAAATCTGAGTAAGTTTCGTTCAATCCGTGTAGTGTATTGATTGTTTGAATGTACAAGTGATAAGTGATTAGTTGTTTCATCTGTGCAAATCATTTCTGCTAGTAATCCGACTAGGGTTAGTGTTCGTGCTAATAATTCCTAGCCAGGACTTGACAATTGATTCTGAATGACCTACATATATGCTTGTGCCATTATTTTCTTCAAGATTGGTCTATACGTAGACGACTGTGCATAAAAATCAAACCATAATCTCTGGATATGTATAAAAAAATGGCCATAAATTCCTAATCCTACTTCATGACATGGAAACATTGATTTGATGCCAAATTTGTTTTACTATCACTGGTGCACATCGGTGCTATAAAAATGGTTTTTAACCCCTTTCTGCGACGACATTTGGAACCGTCGCCAAGTGAGTGTGCGCGATAGGGGGGGTCCTTCGCACATGTTCCAGAAACTGTCGGGGATAGGGAGCCTTGATGCATACAGTTGTCCTTATATAACCGTTTTCGATATCTCGAATATCCCAAACGCTTCATCCTTGCTACTCGTTTGTGCTCGCATTGCCATCGCAGTCGAAGTATTGTGGTTTTACCTAAAACCAGGAAGATTCCAGGCACGGGAGTTTTCCAGGCACGTACCAAACTGGATGTATGTTTACGATGCCTGACACGTCACAAACAGTTCATGATTTTAAACCGTGTACGCTAGGTAGACAATCACAGACATTTAGTTTTCCCACACCGTATTTGATAGTGTGTGACATCACACATGCTTTACAAACGGCAACTGTGTGCATTGTTGCACACGTTTCCTCTCTGTGAACCGTGTCGGATTATGATGTATATCGCACATGTTGTGCTTTTATTAACCGTGTGCTCCATAATGACCTCCACACCGTAATTTTGCCCTAATTTAATTATTGCTATTTAAAATTGTACCTAATTTAAACTTGAAAGTAGGCTATAGCTTTATTCATATCCATCAGGTTCAAACAATCAATGCATTATTCGATTCACAAGTGTTGGTGTCAAAATGCCGATCTCGGGTAGGGGGTCCCGAACTATGCATCTGAGGATTGAAGGTAACAAGGGACATAGGGAACACAATGTTTAGACAGCAGGTGAGGGCCATCTTAATAGAGGTAAAACCCTACATCCTGCTTGATTGTATTTGATGATTATAGGGGTTACAAGAGTCGATCTACCTCGAGATCGTAATGGCTAAACCCTAGATGTCTAGCCTATATGAATTCTGATAGCCTCTACGGACTAAACCCCTGGTTTATATAGACACCTGAGGGGCATAGGGTTGTAGAGAGTCGGCTTGCAGAAGAACGAAATTATACATATGGACGCCAATCTTGCCATCCATGTATAGGAGAGTCCTATCTGGACACGGGGGAAGGTCTTCTACCTTGTATCTTCACGGCCCATCAGTCCGGCCCATATCACACAGCCTGAACACCCGAGGACCCCCTAATCCAGGACTCCCTTAGTAGCCCCTGAACAAGTCTTCAATGACGATATGCTTGGCACACAGCTTGTCTTCAGCATTGCAAGGTGGGTTCCTCCTCCCGAATACTTCAAAACAATCTTCTGAATAAAATAATTATATCCGGCTCTGCATGACATTCACAACCCTCAACCACGAAGACAAAAATATTCAATGAAAATAATGCCTGTCAACTAACAACTTTTCGGTGAAACGCCACATCTGGCCTCTTTAACACTTCAAACCGTTTTTCACCTCCCGCTTCGCGTTTCAAGGCGCGTCCTCTATTCACACGTCTTGTCAAAACAGAGATCGTGTCCGCTTATCGTGGGATCCTCATCCATGCAGGTTTGGGTAATCCCACCGTGCCATTCGCACGACCCCTTGGGAACAGGCGAGTTTAAAGGCTCAAGGTGGGGGAGCTTGATATTCACTGCCTATATAAGTGGATAAAGATCCCTTTTTTCCTCCCCGCGCCTTCTTCCTTCTCCTACTTCCCATCCTCAAGCTCCAACGCCCAAGCTTTAATCTTTCCCACCGCCACCAACCTCACCAGCCATGTCTGGATCCGGCTCAACGGGCAAGTGGGAGGCCTCCTCCGTAGCGGAGAAGGACGTCAAGGAGCTCTGGGAGACAGGGTACCTGTCCACGGACGTGGCACACAGGCTCCTTGCCAAGAAGCAGGTTATCCCAACCCCGAAGCCCGGCGAAAGGGTTGTGTTCATCCCTCACTTCCTCCATGGACTAGGGTTTCCCCTACACCCCTTTGTCTATGGCCTCATGTTCTACTACGGGCTAGACTTCCATGATCTAACCCCAAATTCTATCATCAACATCTCGGCGTTTATCGTCGTGTGTGAGGTGCTACTCCGCATCCCCCCACACTTTGGCCTATGGATAAAAGTCTTCAATGTGAAGCCGAAGGTGGTCGACGGGCAGCATGCGGACTGCAGCGGCGCCATGGTGAGCAAGCTCCCCAACACCACTTGGCCTAAAGCGGCCTTCATGGAGACCATCAAGGTGTGGCAGCAGGAGTGGTTCTACATCACCGAACCACGTGACGCCAGATGAGAGGCCACTCCTGAGTTTAGATCCGGACCCCCTATGCGGCTCGCGTCATGGACCAACAAGGGTCTGGAATGGGGGTCGACCACGGAAGTACTGATGCTGCAAAAGCACATCAAAAACTTGATAAGCAAGAACACCAGTCTCACTGACGTGATTCAGGTGATGCTCTTCCGCCGGATCCTCCCCTACCAACTCCGGCCACTCCATATGTGGGATTTCAATCCAGAAGGTCCCCGGACCGTGCAGCATTTCTTCGGCACAACGTGCGAAGAGATCTGGAAGCTCCTCTTCAAGGCCTAGAAGACGTGGCCAAAGAAGACTGATGACATCGGCCTTGACAGCGAGAATTCGGCCACTCTGGTAAGTGCATAATTCCCGGACATACCTTTGGTCCAAAAATCCTCACACATAATGATTTTTCTGTCCCTTGCATAGGGCTGGATAACGAAGGCGGAGCGGATCAAGTGACCGGCTCCGCTGCCTGAAGATCCACCCACTCCCCAGCTAACGAAGATGCTGGTCCCGGTGCCCTATCAGGCACCAGAGAAGAAGGCCAAAAAGAAGGGCAAGGAGGCCAAGGGTAGCCCCCGCCATAAGGGTACTTTGTACGCGGTGTCTGGAGAAACCGAAATCCCCTCCTCCCACGAGGGAGATGAAGACGAAGAGGAGGAGGAGGCGGAGAGCGACTCTCCCCTCATGGGGTGGAAAATGAAAAGGGCATCCTCCACAGACCCAGAGGAGGGTGTGCCCAAGAGGGGGAAGATAACCCTCTCGGATGGTTCGGATATCGGATGCCGAACACATCCCCGAGAGGTGCCCTAGGGCGAAGCCCCTGGCCGAATTGTAAGTACCAAAGGATTCGTTACAAGTATTAGGTCCTCTATGCTTTTAATATAACATATTATATTGTGTGTATTTCAGCCCTGCTCGCGACCTCCTCAAACCTTCATTATCGGAGGGGAGCTCTCTGCCGCGTGGGATGGCAGAGAGAGAGATGCCTCCGCGAGCTTCTCCGCCTACCGCCGCGGATGACACCGGGGTGTTGTCCCGAAGGACCTCTCCAGGCCGCGGAGGGGTGAGCGAGGCTGCCACGATGGCACCCGAGGGTGAGGCCTCGGCTACTGAGAACATGGGGCGTGCAACCCCCATGGAGATGGAAGGCAGGGGCCCTGACCAGTCCGGTCCCCCAGGCGAACACTATTCCAGAGACCCATATGGCTCCGGAATCGAGCAAGCAACCCCCTTCGATGGAGGGGGGAGAGTCGACTACAACGTTAACCTCCACTAATATGGAGGCGCCGAATACTCTAATGGAGGCACTACGACGTGCTGCCATCATGGAGGAACACCGCACCCTGATGGGTGCGGTGGTTGAGAAGGTTCAGTCCGCAAAGATCAGGCTGAATGAAGCCTTCACCAGCCTTCTAACTGTCTTCGAGGTATGCGACATAATACACTTTTCATATGAAGGAAATATGCCTGTATATAGATAGTAGCCCCTGAGACTCTGTTTGGTTTTGAAAAAGGCCGAACAGAGGATCGAGTAGTAATCGCAGGAGGTGACATACTTGTCTATTGTATAGCAGGCTTCCCTGTTGGTGGCGACCGCCCAGGCTGCGGAAGTTTCCGGAGTCAATCGGAAGCTGAAGCTGGCTGATAATGAGATCGACCGCGTTAACAATCGGTTCGATGAGGCGCAAGGTATGTTTAAAAGAGTTTTCCTTTATATATATATCTGAAGTGATATGCAAATTCAGAGTTTAGCTCATGCCCTGCGATGATTATGTTTGTAGGTATCGTAGCCGAGGCTGAGGCCCTCAAGAGTGCTCTTGTCCAAGCCAAGGAGCAAGCGAAAGCGAGCAAAGCGGCCGCTGACAAAGCGGCTACGGACTTAAAGACCGAACAGGTCGCCCGCGGCCAGCACAAGGAGAGGGTGTGTAGCGCCCAAGATACGATTCTATCCCAATCACATGATGAAGTCATGATTGGGGCACAACCGCATTTCGAGCGCATAGCAAGGTGGATATCGTTACAACATACCATGTACTAAAATATATGAGAATACAAGATAAAGGCTTACACTCGCCCCAAGCTACAACATGAATACATGAATACATCAATACATAGCAATCATCATACAGAAAGAGTAGGATCCGACTATGGATGAAATCAAACGAAAAAGAAGAACGACATCCACCTTGCTAATCCCAGGCTCCCAGACCCAGAATGTGTCCCTTGATTGAAGAAGAACTCCAAAAGCAATCAAGCATCACTCTCATGTCAGATCATCGCATTACCTGTACCTGCAATTGTTGTTGTAGTAATCTGTGAGCCACGAGGACTCAGCAATCCTATTACCATGGGTATCAAGACTAGCAAAGCTTAATGGGTACGGAATGAATAAGTAGTGAGGTTGCAGCAAGCAACTAAGCATTGTATGGTGGCTAACTTACGAGTACAAGAGTAAGATGAGAAACTATGCAAATGGTTGCAAACTAGTAATGATCAAGAAGTGATCCTGAACTACTTATGTTCAAGCATAACCCAACCGTGTTCTCTTCTCGAACGCACCCGAAAAGAGACAGTCACAGCTACGCACGCGGTTGGTGTATGTTAGTTGAGTTTAGTTCAAGTTCACTATAACTGGATATTAACAAATTCCCATCTGCCACATAACCGCGGGCACGGCTCTCGAAAGTTTAAACCCTGCAGGGGTGTCCCAACTTAGCCCATGACAAGCTCACAATCTACGGAGACAATCCTCCATCGCGGGACCATCCGATCAAACTCGGAATCCCGGTGCACAAGACATTTCGACAATGGTAGAACAAGTCCAGCAAGACCTCCCGGCGTGCCGACACACTCATAGTAGCCGTGCGTATCTTGTCTCTGGGCACAACCAGATGAGACAATCTATGAGTAAAACCAGCCCTCGAGTTTCCCCAAGGTGGCCCCGCAGGCTGCCCGTTTGGGACCAACACCATCAGCACTGGCCCCCAGTATTATGTGGAATAACGAACCTCGGGTAGCTCTAACTTCCTATGCGTCAAGTTTATTATCATGTTTAGTTATTTTGTTGGGCAAATGGTAAAACCAATCTTGGGTCTTGCTGGAAGAGTTTTATTCAAAGCGAACTGTCAAGAGGGGCCCCAAAACCCTCATCGTGTTAGGGACACAAAATCAAGGAACATAACACCGGTATGACGGAAACTAGGGCGGCAAGAGTGGAACAAAACACCAGGAAAAAGGCCGAGCCTTCCACCCATTACCAAGTATATATGTGCATTAATTAAATAAGAGATATTGTGATATCCCAATATCTCCATGATATTCAGGTCCCAACATCGAACAACCTACAACTGCACCTGCAACTAGCAACGCTATAAGAGGGGCTGAGCAAAGCAGTAAGATAGCCAAACAACAGTTTGCTGGGATGGTGGAGGCTATCATGGCAATATGGGAGGCTTGATAACCAAGTGGTAGGTAGCGCAACATAGCGATAGCATTGAGACAACTAGTAAAGCAAAGATAGTAATGGTATACAGGGTAATAGTGTGATGCCCCGAGACCGACGTCTCAGTTGCCCTTCCATTTGTTTTAGTTATTGACGTGTGTTTATTATGTTTGTTGCCTTATCATAATTGCTTTGCATATTTCATTCATATATGTTATGCCATGATCTTGTCGAGTGCCTTGTCATTTTTGCTTCTTGCATCATGTTCATCTTATATTATATTGTATTGCACCATCCTTACTTTGTTCTATGCTTCATGATATTGCATATGTCATTTTTGTTGCATTTTGCATCATGAGTATCATGCCTTGATTTGCATATTGAATCTTGTTGTGTGATCTTCTGTGAACCCCCCTTTTTCTTCCCATCTCCACCTCACTCATTCAACATGCTCATACCAGCGACCATTCATCAAGTTCACCCAAGTTTCTATTCCATTCAAACTTGTCCTTTCTTCTTTATTACATTTATTTTCATGTGACATTTTCCCTGTCTAGGAAATGTTCCTTCTTTTCCTGCAAACCCTACACCTTGCCGTTAACCCCTCTGTCAATTTTCAGCTCATTTGAAGATGCCTTGGTTGGGTGCAAAACATGGCTCAAGTTTGAATCTAATTCAAACTTGACTTATTTTTCTACCTCTAAAAATGTCCAAGCGAATTTTAACCAATAGAGCATAATTCCTGGAGCATGAGGATACTCTTATATCTGCCAAATTCATTTCCTACCTCCATGGCATTTTCCTTTTCTTCAGTTGCGAATTTCAAATTTACAGATTTAATAAGGAAAGGAAAGCCCTCCCAGTGCAGCCACTTGGGCCTTTCCCCTCACCCACACCCCAACCAAACCTAGTAGCAGCTCCAGCGCAGCCCACCTGGCCCAACTCTGTTCACCGCCACCTGCCCCATTGCGTCGCCGTGTCTGTTCTAGAGATAGAGCGCTCGCGCTCGCGCCGTGAGTTTCACGGACGCCATGGTCGCGCCGTCTTCTCCCCCTCCTTTTAAGCCAGCAGCCTTGCCCTAGGGTTTCCCCTTTTCCCTCTCGATCTCCTCCTCTGCCACCAGCCAGGAGGGCAGCTCCTCCCTGCTCCATCTCCTCCATGCATCCACCATGGCCGGCCCAAGCAAGAGCTCATCATCGGAGTAGGAGCATCGCCGGCCTCCACTCCATCGACCCCGAACATCGCAGAGCCTCCCCGAGTCCGTTCTGACACTGATCCGAGCCCGAGGATGCCTTCCCCGACGTCCTCTTCGTCCTCTACTTCGTCTTCTTCACGGACAACAAGTCCACCGGAGTTCCTCTCCTCATCTCCATCGATATTCTGCATTCTCGGCCGCATCCTCATGTCACAGGTATACTACGTATACCCAACTCCAACCCTGATCTTTTCCATCGCGATTAGACCGCCGGAGTCATCGCTAGATCCATGCCATCCTCGTGTTCTCAGTGCTCCGAAGAGTTCTGAAATTTGTTGTGTAGTTATAGTAGTCGTCGCGGTCCCTCGCGCTTCGTCCCCGCTCTGGATCCTTTATCGCACACGCATCAGCACCTCCGCAGCACACGCTTGTGAGATCAAGCAAACCCCACGCCCCTCCTTTCAATGTCTCTGTTCTAGCCAACAACCATGGCCGTGATCTCTGAACTCTTGCACACGGCCGCCCCTTGCTGCACCCACAAATGCACTGCACGTACACCCACGCTTGCACACCTGCACGCGCGCACCCATGTATGTTTCCGCAGCCCCGCCAGCGACCTGCAGCCGCTGGTGTTGGCTCCCGGTGCCGGCCAAGTCCACCATGCGTTTGAGCCATCTCTGATTCCATTTTCTGTTTCGTCAGATCAACGCCAGGACATTCATCTCTACCATAAGACATTTCTTAGCAGAGTTCTAAAGTAGCCCATCTGGTTAACAACGCATTCACGTATCCAAGTGGTCCTGGGATCAAATCCCAGGCGCCCTTGTTTCTTTTTCTTCTTGTTTCTGTTAATTTTCCAGTCAGGTTTGCTCAAACTGTTGGTTCAGTTAGTGTTTGTCTGCAAATTATCTCAGGTGCACTTCTGTTGCTACTAGTTAGACTAGCAGGTATGCACCCAGACAACCAGGGCTCAAATCCCCATCCAACATCTTTTTGCATCAATTTTGGCTCACCCAGATCAAGCCCTTGTTCTTCTTCATGTCGCGCCTAGCCCCTCTATTATCACCATACCACTTGTATCCCAGTGGTCTTCTTCATGTCGCGCGTAGCCCTTTTTCTGCACTGTCTCCTTTTAATTTTTTCTCACACACACTCATCCATTTCAGGCCAGGTCCATCTTGGGTTTTGCACAGTGCGTTGCATTCGGCCCGAAGACATTTTTTCCATTCTGTGATTTTGTCACATATCCAGTGCATGCATATTTTCAGAAATGCCATTAAAATTACATTGCTCATATCTAAATATCCATGCATCCAAATGAAACATGTCGTATATGTAAAATGCTTAGAATTTCATGTACTTTCACAATATCCAACTTTCACCCATGTTAAAATATTTAAAACTGCTGTTTGCATTAATTTGCATAAATGTCATGTTAAAATGGTTTATTTCAAAACTTAATAACCGTAGCTCCGAATTGGATAAACATTATATGTAAATGGGGTAGAAAAATGCCTAGTTCAACATGGTGTACTTGCTTTGCATTTTAACAACTCTAAACTATGGTTTAGGGTAGAACATTACCTATCCAAAAATATGCATATGGGGGTTTACCGGAATTGTTGTTCGTTGTTTCCTGCCTCATTTAAACTTGCCTAGTTAAGTAGTTTTATTATGTTTCACCCCCTTGCCATGCTAACCAACATTTAATATTGTTGGGTACATAAACGAGAGAGAACTAAATAAGTCACGTGGTGTTTCGTCAATATGCAACTCGTTGCATATTGAGCTCCACTTAATTTGTAGGATTGTTTGTGCACTTTGCCATGCCATGTATCATTAAACCGGACATGCATCATAATTGGTTGTGCATCATGCCATGATTAGGTGATGGTTGTTTACTTTGTTGTTTGCTTCTTTTCGGGTAGCTTCTCTCGTTAGCTTCGGTTCCGTTCCGGAGTTGTGAGGATCCGTTCGACTACGTCCGGTTGTCTTCTTCATGGACTCGTTCTTCTTGCTTGCGGGATCTCATGCAAGATGACCATACCCTCGAAATCACTTCTATCTTTGCTTGCTTAGTTGCTCTCTCTATTGCTATGCCGCGATACCTACCACTTGCTTTATCATGCCTCCCATATTGCCATGTCAAGCCGCTAACCCACCTTTCCTAGCAAACCGTTGTTTGGCTATGTTACCGCTTTGCTCAGCCCCTCTTATAGTGTTGCTAGTTGCAGGTGAAGATGAAGTTTGTTCCATGTTGGAACATGGATATGTTGGGATATCACAATATCTCTTATTTAATTAATGCACCTATATACTTGGTAAAGGGTGGAAGGCTCGGCCTTATGCCTGGTGTTTTGTTCCACTCTTGCCGCCCTAGTTTCCGTCATATCGGTGTTATGTTCCTTGATTTTGCATTCCTTACACGATTGGGTGTTATGGGAACCCCTTGACAGTTCGCTTTGAATAAAACTCCTCCACCAAGGCCCAACCTTGGTTTTTACATTTGCCTCACCTAGCCTTTTTTCCCTTGGGTTTCCGGAGCCCAAGGATCATCTTTATTTTAAACCCCCAGGCCAGTGCTCCTTGGGGAAACTTGAGGGTTGGTTTTAGTTGTACGTAGTGTTCATCCGGTGTGCCCTGAGAACGAGATATGTGCAGCTCCTATCGGGATTTGTCGGCACATCCGGGTGGCTTTGCTGGTCTTGTTTTACCATTGTCGAAATGTCTTGTAACTGGGATTCTGAGTCTGATCAGGTCTTCCTAGGAGAAGGAATATCCTTCGTTGACAGCTTGTGATGGGCTAAGTTGGGACACCCCTGCAGGGTTTTGAACTTTCGAAAGCCGTGCCCGCGGTTATGGGCAGATGGGAATTTGTTAATGTCCGGTTGTAGAAAACTTGACATTTAACCTAATTAAAATGCGTGAACCACGTTTGTAGCCGTGATGTTCTCTTCTCGGCGGAGTCTGGGAAGTGAACGCGGTTCTTGTGTTATGCTTGAACGTAAGTTGTTTCATGATCACTTCTTGATCATTTTTAGTTTACGACCGTGCTATGCTTCTCTTCTCGCTCTCATTTGCGTAAGTTAGCCACCATATATGCTAGTGCTTGCTGCAGTCCACCTCACTGCCTTTTCCTACCCATAAGCTTAAGAAGTCTTGATCGCGAGGGTGTGAGATTGCTGAGTCACCGTGACTCACAGATACTTCCAAAACCAGTTTGCAACGGCCGATGATACCAGTGCAGGTGACGCAACCGAGCTCAAGTGGGAGCCCGATGAAGATCGTGTTCGTTGTGTTGTTTCGTTTTCCTTTCGATCAGTAGTGGAGCCCAGTTGGGGCGATCGGTGATCTTTTGCATTAGGGGTTGCCTTTTCTTTATTTGGTTCCGTAGTCGGACCTTGATTGTATCTAGATGATGTATGTAACACCCCGGATATGTTTTTCCTAATATGTAAGCCAACTCTTGCCGTTTCCGGCCTTAAGTTATTTTATTTTCCTGGGTTCGGGTTTTTGTCTCCGTGTGTTGTTGTTGTTGTCACGCGTCTCATATCATGTCATCATGTGCATTGCATTTGCATACGTGTTCGTCTCATGCATTCGAGCTTTTTCCCCGTTGTCCGTTTTGCATTCCGGCGCTCCGTTCTCCTCCGGTGGTCATTTCTACCTTTCTTTCGTGTGTGGGGATTAAACATTTCCGGATTGGACCGAGACTTGCCAAGCGGCCTTGGTTTACTACCGGTAGACCGCCTGTCAAGTTTCGTACCATTTGGACTTCGTTTGATGCTCCAACGGTTAACCGAGGGACCGAAAAGGCCTCGTGTGTGTTGCAGCCCAACACCCCTCCATTTTGGCCCAAAACCCACCAAAACCCTCTCCATCATCTAGAGCATGGCCGAAAACCGCACCTCATTTGGACTCTCCTAGCTCCTCCTATGCCTATAAATAGGTCCTCCCCCGAAATCCTCGCGCAAACCCTAGCCCCCTCTCTCCCCTCACCCGCCGGACATCTTCCCACCGACGGACGTGTCCGCCCACCGTGTCTGCCGCCAAGTGGCAGCCGCCCATACGCTGCGCCTCGCGCCCACATCGCCACTGCGCGCCGCCGCGCCGGCCCGCCCGGGCCCAGGCGGGGCCCTCCCGGCCCGGCAGCACCGCGCGCGCCCCACGCCTCGTCTTCTCCGCGACCGAGTCGCCTCGCCGGCCGGCACCGCCGCCGGAGCCCCAAGTCCCACGACCGGAGCCCCAAGTCCAGCGTCCCGCGCCGCTAAGCGCGCCGGCGAGCGCCGCCGCGTCCGCCCTCCTCGACGTCCGCGCCGGATCCGGCGACTCCGACCCCTCTGGCGAGCTTCCTCCCTTCGGTGAACAGTGACCCCGGCGATCCTCGTTTTGCAGGCTCCGGCGAGATCCGATCTGGATCTGGAAACCCTAGGGGTTGACCCTTGTTTTTCTCCTAAGTCTTCAGTTTATTTAGCTATGTTCATCGTGCCGTAACTTTGCATCCGTAGATCCATTTTGGGCACATAGCATATCAAAATGTTCGTCTCAGAGAGAACTTCATTTCATCTCATTGCATCATTTTCATTTGAGTTCATATTGATGCCCGAAATGCTGTTGGAAGAGTGCTATTTGAGATATTTGTCAGATCTGCTGCTCCAATTAGATGTTTGTCATTTTTGCCATGATTATTGTGTGCATGATATGCCCCTAAGCTCTACATGTGTTTTGTTATATGCTTTGCCATCTTTCCAGAGGTGCAATCCATGTATTTTTGTGATGTGTGTGGTGACTAGCACAAGCTTGCAAAGTGGAGCATTCGTTAATGCTGATTCCAGGGACTTGGCATTTCCACTAAGTCCTTCATCTGTTTATCTCAATATGCCATATGTTCATGTTGTTTCCTAGTGATCCGTGCATCTTTTGAAGATGATCAGTAAAGATGTTTTGTTAATCTTGTAGTGCTCTATCCATCCATGTCTTTGTTTGCAATTATGGAGCACCCTAGCTTGAGTCAATCGAGCTCTACTTTTTCTATTTCGTGAATCTGGGCAGATTGTCTACTTGTTAGCGATTTTGCCGAGGATGTTGTAGTTGATCCGTGCATGCTATGTTATTTTTCTTGCCATTTATAGCATGTATAATGTGTATTATTGATGGGTGCATGCTTAGATTGTCATGACATGCTATGTAGCGAATGCATCGAGCTCGTAAACATGCCTACTTGATATCTGTTTTGCATGCTCCAGTTTTTCACTAAGTCTGTGATCTGAGTATGTTTTTGCCATGTTCACATGCTTGCAATTGTATTTTCTGATCCCTTTTGGCTCAAGGTCACTAAGGGACTTTTGTTAAGCTCTTTGAGTAGCTCCATGCCATGTCTTGCTTTGCCATGATCAGGACCTGTAGCATATTGTTTTCATGCTCCAAAGTGTGCTACCTGATCTGAAATTCCAGACAAGTGTTAATTTCACAAAGACTGAAATTTGTTTACCAAATGCATTTTTTCCATGCTTGTTTGAACCAGTTAATGGATGAATTGGTCGTAGCTCAGTGTTCATCTTTTGTTAAGCATCATGAATGGATCCCTTCCATGTATTGTTTTGCCATGTTTGAGTGCCGTAGCATGTTTGTCTTGTTGCATTTAGATGGCTACGTATTGTATATCGCAGACAGGTGCCATATTTGTTTTGCTTGCCATTTCCAAACCGTAACTCCGTTTCGGGCGTTCTTTATATCGTTTTCAAGCGATTTCATCTCACCTTTCCAGTGGAACACTTGGATTTCCAAGTTGAGGCCAGGTTCATTCATTCCTTGTCAAATCTTGCATATGCATCACATATCGCATCCCGCATAGCATACCATGTTTACATCATGTTGTTTGAGTTTGCACGTGGTTGATTGTGTCCTTGTTGCTTGTTTGTCTTGTTTGGGTAGAGCCAGGAGACGAGTTCGCTAACGAGGAGCCCATTGAGTTTGCTTTCGAGGATCCAGTCAACTCTGACAGCTTTGCAGGCAAGATGATCATACCCTCAAAATCACTTGTATCTTTGCTTTGCTAGATGCTTGCTCTTGTGCTATGCCTATGCTACGATGCCTACCACTTTCTTATCATGCCTCCCAAATTGCCATGTCAAACCTCTAACCCACCATGTCCTAGCAAACCGTTGATTGTCTATGTTACCGCTTTGCTCAGCCCCTCTTACAGAGTTGCTAGTTGCAGGTGAAGATTGGAGACCGTTCCTTGTTGAAACATTATTTACTTGTTGGGATATCATTATATTGCCTTGTTATCTTAATGCATGTAGTGACCTGACCCGAATGCATCACGTCTACTGTGCTACGGTGTCATCCCTGGATCAGTAATGCTGACACCACACAGTACATCGAAGGATTTATAGCAGAGTTGCAATCACACACTTATTACATCGATGGCTCAAAAAGAACTTATTACAATAAATATGGATTAAGGCCATATTACAAAGATAACAGTGGAAGACTTGGAAGATAAATGGGTCCATTAACTCCAACGGCATCACTAAGTATAGGGCCACGACCTAAAAGCACCTCAATCGTCGTCTGAAAAGTCTGCAACATTAACGTTGCAGCCCGAAAACGGGTCAGCACATGGAATATGCTGGCAATGTAACACATAGAGAGTAATGGAATGAAACAGCTATACTATATGCATATATGGCTGGTGGAAAGCTCTATGGTTACAGTTTTGCGTAAAGCCAATTTTTCCCTACTGCAAAGGAATAAATTTATTTAACTATCATGGTGGTTGTGAAACATTGAGAATGGTTGACAGCATTCTCAATCCCAATTAAAAATAATTAAAACCCAACAACATTAATTAGAAGTAACATGTTGAGATTCACGGGATATTCAAGTACTAGATACTCAAGTTGTCCATAACCGGGGACACGGCTAATCATGATTAGTTTATACACTCTGTAGAGGTTTGCGCACTTTTCCCACCAGACTCGATCGCCTCCGTTTGTTTTCTCGCACTACATGGTATTTGAGAAACAGATGACCGAGACACAGTCTTTCAGAAGCGCTAGCACCATACATGTGGGGTAGACCGTACCACCTACAACCCCTACATCTGCTAGTCCACCCCGTAAGAGTTCGCACAACTTAGTCAACTATGCCAGAGCCCATAATGGCATGTGGCTGCACACGAAAGTTTCTAGCATGAAAGATCTTATGATCCCTTTGAGCCTGGGTGGCGGTCCGAAAAAAACAGGCAAGTCCTGATAGACATCAGGTGCCTCAATTCACCCAGATGTGTGTTTAAGTTGCCACCTTAGATAAACCATTAAAATTATTAATCTCACATCTGTCATGGATATCACTCACCCAATCTAGCATAGCATGGCATAATAAGCAAACGTAGAAGTAATTCCCAAAGGTTTCATAGTAATACAGGTAATAGGTACTACCTCATCTACTTCCCATCCCACAATTTAATTAGATCCTAATCATGCAATGTGTGAGTATTGATCTAATGCTATAAAACTGGGTTGTGGAAAAGGTATGATCAAAGTGTTACTTGCCTTGCTGATGATCCGCGAGTCCTAGGGTTTCGAAGTAACAAGCGGCGCAATCCGGGTAATCTATCACAGACAAACAACAAGCACACAATAAGTACTCATCTAATGCACAGGTAAAACTCGAACAAGAGAACGAACCAGGTAGTTCAACTTAAGAACTCCGGTTGCACAGAAAGAAAGAACCGAACAAAGAAACAAACGGCGAAAGAAAACAACTCGGTTCTAGCAAGTTGAAACTAAGTCAAATTTTACCGGGGCAAAAACTTGTTTAAGTTGATTAGACGGAACGGCGGTTTCGAAACGAAACTCCAGGCGCTTGAATCACCTGATTCCGATAAACGAGCGAGAAGAAAGACTAGAAACAAAGATCGGATCTGAGATCACGATCGCGGAAAAGACGCAGAATAAATCCGACGAGAAGAAAAAGAGGAACGGTTAAACGAACAGACGTCGTTAACCGAGATAGAATCCGGTGATCACGTTCGTTAGGACGAACGGTCCAGCGAACGGTCCAAAGGCAACTAAATCGGAGAAGAAAACGAATCCGATCTAGGGTTTCGGAGAAGAAAACCGAAAGAAAAACCGATCTAGAAAACCGGAACGGTTTAGAGAAGAAAAGAATCGGAACGATTAGAAGAAAACGATCCGAGGAAAAGAGACGCGGGGCAACCTCCGGCGAGGTCTCCGGCGAGGGGCTCCGGCGGCGGCGGCGTAGGGCGGCGGCGGCGGCGTAGGGCGGCGGCGGCGGCGTAGGGCGGCGGCGGCGGCTAGGTGCGGCGGCGGTGGGTGTGGGGTGGCGGCGTGGCGCGGCGTGGGGTGTGGGGTGGCGGCGCGGGTGGGGTGGTGCGGCGGCGCGGCATGGGGTGTGGGGCGCGGGGTGGGGTGGAGCTCTAGGCTTTGGGTTTGATGATTTAGAGGGGGGGTGCTTGGGTATTTATATTGGGGAGGGGGTTTTACTTGGGGTAGGGGACAAGAATTAGACTAGGAATAGGAATCCTAGATGAAAAAGAAAAACGGAAAGAGGAAAAAGCTAGCCTAGAGTCCATCTAGGACTCGGCTAAGACAAGAGGCGAGGCGGCGGCTTCCTGGCCTTGCGCTGGCGCGCCTGGGCGCAGGGGCGCAGCGGCGGTTGGGGCTGTGGCCGGCCTGGGCCTTGGCCTTGGCCCGGCTGGCCTGCGGTAAGTCTCTTTTTTTATATAAACGGTTCTGCGCGCAGAAAAAAAAACAAAAAGAGATCTAAACGAACTTCGAAAAATCTAAAGTAAATTTTCCCCGACTCCTAAAAATGAGCTGAACAAAATGAACTTTTCTCCGGGCCTTAAAATGCAATTTTCGAAAACGCGCATTTTTCCCTATCCAAATAAAATGCAAATAAACACCGGCAAACAAAATTTTGATCTATTTATTAAATCTTCATTTTTCCTAAATTTTGGGAAAGTCATATTATTCCCTCTCTATTATATTTGATATTGGAAAAACAATTGAAGATGAAATAAATAAATCAAATGATCCTCTTTTCAAAATTTGAGAAAACTCAAATATGAAAAAGACGAAATCTCCAACTCTCTCCGAGGGTCCTTGAGTTGCGTGAAATTTCTAGGATCGACAAAAATGCAAGAAAATATGATATGCATGATGATCTATGTATAACATTCCAAATTGCAAATTTGGGATGTTACAAACCTACCCCCCTTAAGATGAATCTCGCCCTCGAGATTCGGGTTGGCTAGAAAATAGGTGAGGGTGGTCCTTGAGCAAATCTTCTTCTCTTTCCCAGGTGGCTTCATCCTCTGAATGGTGGTTCCACTGAACTTTGCAAAACTTGATAACCTTGCTGCGAGTAACTCTGCTGGCATAATCGAGAATCTTGACTGGCTTCTCCTCATATGTTAAGTCGTCCTTCAACTGAATCGCTTCGAGTGGCACGGTATCTATTAGCGGTATCTCTACCATCTCGGCGTGACATTTCTTCAGCTGAGAGACATGGAATACATCATGAAATCCTGACAGTCCCTCTGTTAATTCCAACTTATAAGCGATTTCTCCCATACGTTTCAAGATCTTAAACGGTCCAACAAAACGCGGTGCTAACTTTCCCTTAACTCCAAAGCGCTTAACTCCTCGAAGTGGAGATACTCGGAGATAAACTCTGTCTCTGGTTTCGTAAACTGTCCCCTTGCGTTTTGAATCTGCGTAGCTCTTCTGCCTGGACTGGGCTACCTTGAGCCTATCGCGAATCAACTTAGCTTTCCGTTCAGACTCCTTAATTAAATCTGGTCCAAAGAATTGACGGTCTCCAACTTCGTTCCATGACAACGGTGTCCTGCACCTCCTTCCGTATAAAGCTTCGAAAGGTGCCATCTTCAAACTGGTTTGATAGCTGTTGTTATAAGAAAACTCCGCATACGGCAAGTTATCATCCCAACTAGATCCATAATCTAGTGCACAAGCTCTCAGCATATCTTCCAAAATCTGATTGACTCTCTCGGTCTGTCCATCTGTCTGCGGGTGAAAAGCTGTGCTGAACTCTAGTCTGGTTCCTAAAGTTTCATGCAACTGATTCCAAAACTTTGAGGTAAATTGGGTTCCTCTATCTGATACGATACTCCTCGGAACTCCATGCAAACAAATGATTCTAGTCATGTATATCTTCGCCAACTTAGCACTGGTGTAAGTGGTCTTAACTCGAATGAAATGTGCTACCTTCGTCAAACGATCAACTACTACCCATATCGAGTCATAGCCTGCTTTCGTCCTGGGTAGTCCTGTGATAAAATCCATGCCTATCTTATCCCACTTCCATTCGGGTATCGGCAATGGTTGTAACAATCCGGCTGGCTTCTGATGTTCTGCCTTTACTCTCTGGCATACGTCACAAACTGCTACATATGCTGCAATATCCTTCTTCATTCCGGTCCACCAAAATGTTTCCTTTAAATCCAAATACATCTTGGTATTCCCTGGGTGAATCGAATATGGTGAATCATGTGCCTCTTGCAAAATCAACTTCCTGATCTCCGGGTCATTGGGCACATAAACACGGTCCTCAAACCATAAGGTATCGTGTTCATCCTCACGAAATCCCTTAGCTTTTACTTTGCTAAGTTTCTCCTTTATAGCAGCAATCTCTTTGTCAGATTTCTGAGCTTCTCTGATCTTATCCATCAATGTTGACTGAATCTCCAATGCTGCTACATAGCCTTTCGGAACTATCTCTAAACTTAGTTCACGAAGGTTTTCTGCTAACTCCTTGGGTATACTTCCCGTCATTATCGTATTGACATGGCTCTTACGGCTCAATGCGTCAGCTACTACATTAGCCTTTCCGGGATGGTAATGCAATCTCATATCGTAATCCTTGATGAGCTCCAACCATCTCCTTTGTCTGAGGTTCAACTCCTTCTACGTGAAAATGTACTTCAAAATCTTGTGATCCGTGTACACCTCACAATGATTTCCAATGAGGAAATGTCTCCACGTCTTCAATGCATGCACTACAGCTGCTAACTCCAAATCATGCGTGGCATAATTCAACTCATGAGGCTTCAGTTGCCGTGAAGCATACGAAACAACTCTCCCTTCCTGCATAAGCACTGCTCCAAGTCCTTGACGTGAAGCGTCGCAATACACCTCATAATCCTTGGTCTGATCTGGCAAAATCAATACTGGTGAGGTGACCAAACGTTTCTTCAATTCCTGGAAACTAGCCTCACATTCCTCAATCCAATTGAACTTTGTATCCTTCTTCAACAATTCAGTCATAGGCTTTGCAATCTTTGAAAAATTCTCAATGAATCTCCGGTAGTATCCTGCGAGTCCAAGAAAACTCCGGATCTCTCCAACTGTTGTTGGTGATTCCCATTCGGTTACAGTCTCAACCTTTGTGGGGTCAACTGCTATACCTTCTCCGGATATAACGTGTTCGAGGAATCCAACTTCCTTCAACCAAAACTCACATTTGCTGAATTTGGCGTATAACTGATGTTCCCTTAGTTTCTCCAAAACCAAACGCAAATGTTCCTTATGCTCCTCTTCATTCTTTGAATAAACTAGAATATCATCAATGAACACTACGACAAACTTATCCAAAAACTCCATAAACACTTTGTTCATCAGGTTCATGAAATAGGCAGGCGCGTTAGTCAATCCAAATGACATAACGTTATACTCATACAATCCATATCTTGTGGTGAATGCTGTCTTAGGTATGTCCTGCTCTCGAATCTTCAACTGATGGTACCCTGATCGCAAATCGATCTTGGAAAACACTTTAGCTCCTTGCAACCGATCAAACAGATCGTTGATCATTGGCAGTGGGTACTTGTTCTTGATGGTTACTTCATTCAATCCCCGATAATCTACAACCATCCTTAATGATCCATCCTTCTTTTCCACTAGAAGTACGGGTGATCCCCAAGGCGAAGAACTTGGGCGAATGTAACCTTTATCCAATAACTCCTTAATCTAATTCTTAATTTCCACCAAATCCTTTACTGGCATCCGGTACGGTCACTTCGATATTGGGCCTGTACCTGGCAAAAGCTCAATTAAGAACTCTATGTCCCTATCCGGTGGCATGCCTGGCAATTCCTCAGGAAATACATCAGGAAATTCCTTTACCACTGGTACTTCCTCCTGCACGTCTCCCGTTAGGCAATTTGCTTGTGTCCTTTTTGGTACATGCCGGGATACATACTTGATCCTTCTTCCTTCTGGTGTGGTAAGCAAAATTGACTTACTAGCACACTCAATATTCCCTTCATACTTTGATAACCAATCCATGCCTAATATCACATCCAATCCTTGAGATTCCAATACTATTAGGTCTGAGGGAAAAACATAGTTACCAATCCTTAATGGTAACCGATCACACCATCGTCTAGCCATAAACTCCGCTCCTGGTGAGGTTACTAACATGGGTGACTTAAGGGCTTGGGTTGGTAGGTTATACTTATCCACAAATCCCCTTGAGATGTATGAATGCGATGCACCAGTATCAAAAAGAACGAGTGCGCTAAATGACTTAACCAAAAACTTACCGATTACTGCATCAGGCTGATCTTCAACCTCCTCCACACAAATGTGGTTCACCTGTCCCCTGCTAAAAGGGTCCGGCTTCTTCCTAGAGCTTCCATTTCCATTTCCATTCTGGCCTTCGGGACATTCATTGGCATAATGTCCGGTCTTGGAACACTTGAAACAAGTGACTTGGCTCAGGTCTCTCTTGGTTGGGGTCGATGGGGTGGTTCGATTCTGGCCGTTGCTTCCTCCATTCCCATTACCATTCTTGTGGCCATTATGGTTGTGCGAGCTACCTCCTCCATGGGTGTGCTGAAACTTAAATCCCGGTTTAGGGGCAAAACGGGGCTTCTGCTGGGTTCCAGAGTTATACTTCCCCTGTCCATACTTCCTCTTACGGTTCTCAATCTGCTGTTGCTTCCCTTCAATCATGATGGCACGATCTACCAACTCCTGGTAGTTGTTGAAACTCGCTACCATCAACTGCATGCTTAGTTCATCGTTCAGCCCTTCCAGAAACTTCTCCTGCTTAGCTGCATCCGTAGAAACGTCATCTGGGGCATAACGTGCTAACTTGCTAAACTCCTCCACATACTGGCCAACTGTCCTTCCTCCTTGGCGTAAGTTGCGAAACTCACGCTTCTTTATGGCCATAGCTCCTGCTGAAACATGGGCAGTGCGGAAAGTTTGCTGAAACTGATCCCATGTGACAGTGTCAACTGGGTAAGTGGCTGTGAAATTCTCCCACCATGCTGCCGCGGGTCCGTCAAGCTGATGTGCGGCAAACTTCACTTTCTCACCATCTGTACATCCTGCAGTGGTCAACTCCCTTCCTATCTTGCGGAGCCAATCGTCTGCTACTATCGGCTCAGTGCTACTGGAAAACACCGGTGGATTCAGCCTAAGGAAAGGGGCTAAGTGGTCAACAGGTGGTGGTGGTGGTGGGTTGTTGTTGTTGTTCTGCTGGTTCTGGACTAACATCTGCATCAATTGATTCTGCTGCTGGATCAACTGAGTGAGCTCTCGTGGGAATCCATTGTCACGTCTCGGAGGCATCTGAGGGTTTAGAAAAGACAAGATATAAGAATAGAGGGGGTCTAAAGGGAAAACACTACCCATATGCACATGAGGCAAAAGCACACAAAAATCACTTCATTCAATCAAACAAGGGCTTACAATCGGTCTAAATCTATCGCAAAAGTGCTCGACTATTGTTTACATGGGGAAATACTACTACTATCTAGTGGTCATCTAAAAATTTGAACCGGTGGAAGACTCCATGATATCTGCTCCAGCTTCGTCTTCAAAGTCGGGTTCACTTGGATCCGAATCGGTGTCGTCGATGATGATGTAGTTGTCCGGACATGCAACGTACTCGTCGTCCTCCTAGGATGCTAACTTCCTCTTGAGTTCTTCAATCTCCTGCTTAAGATCGTAATTGTGTCTTGCTAGAGCTACGATCTCGTCCATGTAGTCCTTGCATGTAGACTTCAGTTCTCCTTCTAGCTCGATGATCCTTGCCTTTGCATTCTTCAACTCTATCATATCATTGCACATCTGGTTCTCGTGGCGTCGAATGTGCTGGTTTAACTCCTGGATGAAAGATGCAATGGATCTATCCTTCTTGGTGCTGACTAACTCCCATTGTTCATCTCGGCGTCCGCAAATCTGGTAGATTGTGTCCTTGAGGTCTTCTTGATAAACTTCTCCAATGCGTCCTATGGTGATATGAGCTGCCATGCTCCTTCCCAGACTCCAGGTTGGTGCATTGAAAACACTATCTATGGGCTTCGTGATTGGCGCGAATGTCCTTCCCGGAACATGAGCTTGAATCTTCCAGCGCTCCTCTTCAGGCAGAGTGGTGTTGAAGGTTCCCGTGAAGCTTGGTAATCCAATGTTCAGGTACTTGGTGACTTCCTTCAGGTGAATTCCAAATGGTGTGCCTTCATCCGGTTGAGCGTACTTAATCTTCGCGTTTGTCATCCTAAAGAGTAGAAAAGATGAGGAGTTAGAAAATGAGAAGAGAATGATGATCTATGGCTTTAACTTAGTGGTCGTGTCCTACAGTCAGCGTGTGCTCAGATACCATCTCTGTAGCGACCTGACCCGAATGGATCACGTCTACTGTGCTACAGTGTCATCCCTGGATCAGTAATGCTGACACCACACAGTACATCAAAGGATTTATAGCAGAGTTGCAATCACACACTTATTACATCGATGGCTCAAAAAGAACTTATTACAATAAATATGGCTTAAGGCCATATTACAAAGATAACAGCGGAAGACTTGGAAGATAAATGGGTCCATCAACTCCAACGGCATCACTGAGTATAGGGCCACGACCTAAAAGCACCTCAATCGTCGTCTGAAAAGTCTGCAACATTAACGTTGCAGCCCGAAAACGGGTCAGCACATGGAATATGCTGGCAATGTAACACATAGAGAGTAATGGAATGAAACAGCTATACTATATGCATATATGGCTGGTGGAAAGCTCTATGGTTACAGTTTTGCGTAAAGCCAATTTTTCCCTACTGCAAAGGAATAAATTTATTTAACTATCATGGTGGTTGTGAAACATTGAGAATGGTTGACAGCATTCTCAATCCCAATTAAAAATAATTAAAACCCAACAACATTAATTAGAAGTAACATGTTGAGATTCACAGGATATTCAAGTACTAGATACTCAAGTTGTCCATAACTGGGGACACGGCTAATCATGATTAGTTTGTACACTCTGCAGAGGTTTGCGCACTTTTCCCACAAGACTCGATCGCCTCCGTTTGTTTTCTCGCACTACATGGTATTTGAGAAACGGATGACCGAGACACAGTCTTTCAGAAGCGCTAGCACCTTACATGTGGGGTAGACCGTACCACCTACAACCCGTACATCTTCTAGTCCACCCCGTAAGAGTTCGCACAACTTAGTCAACTATGCCAGAGCCCATAATGGCATGTGGCTGCACACGAAAGTTTCTAGCATGAAAGATCTTATGATCCCTTTGAGCCTGGGTGGCGGTCCGAAAAAAACAGGCAAGTCCTGATAGACATCGGGTGCCTCAATCCACCCAGATGTGTGTTTAAGTTGCCACCTTAGATAAACCATTAAAATTATCAATCTCACATCTGTCATGCATATCACTCACCCAATCCACGTCTACTAGCATAGCATGGCATAACAAGCAAACGTAGAAGTAACTCCCAAAGGTTTCATAGTAATACAGGTAATAGGTACTACCTCATCTACTTCCCATCCCACAATTTAATTAGATCCTAATCATGCAATGTGTGAGGATTGATCTAATGCAATAAAACTGGGTTGTGGAAAAGGTATGATCAATGTGTTACTTGCCTTGCTGATAATCCGCGAGTCCTAGGGTTTCGAAGTAACAAGCGGCGCAATCCGGGTAATCTATCGCAGACAAACAACAAGCACACAATAAGTACTCATCTAATGCACAGGTAAAACTCGAACAAGAGAACGAACCAGGTAGTTCAACTTAAGAACTCCGGTTGCACAGAATGAAAGAATCGAACAAAGAAACAAACAGCAAAAGAAAACAACTCGGTTCTAGCAAGTTGAAACTAGGTCAAATTTTACCGGGGCAAAAACTTGTTTAAGTTGATTAGACGGAACGGCGGTTTCGAAACGAAACTCCAGGCGCTTGAATCACCTGATTCCGATAAACGAGCAAGAAGAAAGACTAGAAACCAAGATCGGATCTGAGATCACGATCGCGGAAAAGACGCGGAATAAATCCGACGAGAAGAAAAAGAGGAACGGTTAAACGAACGGACGTCGTTAACCGAGAAAGAATCCGGTGATCACGTTCGTTAGGACGAACGGTCCGGCGAATGGTCCAAAGGAAACTAAATCGGAGAAGAAAACGAATCCGATCTAGGGTTTCGGAGAAGAAAACCGAAAGAAAAACCGATCTAGAAAACCGGAACGGTTGAGAGAAGAAAAGAATCGGAACGATTAGAAGAAAACGATCCGAGGAAAAGAGACGCGGGGCAACCTCCGGCGAGGTCTCCGGCGAGGGGCTCCGGCGGCGGCGGCGTAGGGCGGCGGCGGCGGCTAGGTGCGGCTGCGGTGGGTGTGGGGTGGCGGCGTGGCGCGGCGTGGGGTGTGGGGTGGCGGCGCGGGTGGGGTGGTGCGGCGGCGCGGCGTGGGGTGTGGGGCGCGGGGTGGGGTGGAGCTCTAGGCTTTGGGTTTGATGATTTAGAGGGGGGGTGCTTGGGTATTTATATTGGGGAGGGGGGTTTACTTGGGGTAGGGAACAAGAATTAGACTAGGAATAGGAATCCTAGATGAAAAAGAAAAACGGAAAGAGGAAAAAGCTAGCCTAGAGTCCATCTAGGACTCGGCTAAGACAAGAGGCGAGGCGGCGGCTTCCTGGCCTTGCGCTGGCGCGCCTGGGCGCAGGGGCGTAGCGGCGGCTGGGGCTGTGGCCGGCCTGGGCCTTGGCCTTGGCCCGGCTGGCCTGCGGTAAGTCTCTTTTTTTTATATAAACGGTTCAGCGCGCAGAAAAAAAAACAAAAAGAGATCTAAACGAACTCCGAAAAATCTAAAGTAAATTTTCCCCGACTCCTAAAAATGAGCCGAACAAAATGAACTTTTCTCCGGGCCTTAAAATGCAATTTTCAAAAACGCACATTTTTCCCTATCCAAATAAAATGCAAATAAACACCGACAAACAAAATTTTGATCTATTTATTAAATCTTCATTTTTCCTAAATTTTGGGAAAGTCATATTATTACCTCTCGATTATATTTGATATTGGAAAAACAATTGAAGATGAAATAAATAAATCAAATGATCCTCTTTTCAAAATTTGAGAAAACTCAAATATGAAAAAGACGAAATCTCCAACTCTCTCCGAGGGTCCTAGAGTTGCGTGAAATTTCTAGGATCGACCAAAATGCAAGAAAATATGATATGCATGATGATCTATGTATAACATTCCAAATTGCAAATTTGGGATGTTACAATGCATCTATATACTTGGTAAAGGGTGCAAGGCTCGGCCTCTCTCCTAGTGTTTTGTTCCACTCTGGCCGCCCTAGTTTCCGTCATATCGGTGTTATGTTCCCGGATTTTGCGTTCCTTACGCGGTTGGGTTATAATGGGAAACCCTTGATAGTTCGCCTTGAATAAAGCTTTTCCAGCAATGCCCAACCTTGGTTTTACCATTTTCCACCTAGCCTCTTTTTCCCTTGGGTTTCCGGAGCCCGAGGGTCATCTTATTTTAAACCCCCCCCGGGCCAGTGCTCCTCTGAGTGTTGGTCCAACTAAGCGATGTCCGGGGCTACCAGGGGCAACTCTGGGCTAGCCTACCCGACGTCTGGCTCATCTAAGTGTACCCTGAGAACGAGATATGTGCAGCTCCTATCAGGATTTGTCGGCACATTCGGGTGGTGTTGCTGGATTTGTTTTAACTTGTCGAAGTGTCTTGTAGAACCGGGATACCGAGTCTGATCGGAATGTCTCAGGAGAAGGTCTATTCCTTCGTTGACCGTGAGAGCTTGTCATGGGCTAAGTTGGGACTCCCCTGCAGGGATTTGAACTTTCTAAAGACGTGCCCGCGGTTATGGGCAGATGGGAATTTGTTGATATCCGGTTGTAGATAACTTGAACCATAACTTAATTAAAATGAATCAACTGTGTGAGTAACCGTGATGGTCTCTTCTCGGCGGAGTCCGGGAAGTGAACACGGTGTTGGAGTAATGCTTGCGCAGGTTGTTCTCTAGTTTTTCGTTCATGCTTCGCCTCCTCTTCTCGCTCTCTTTTGCGAACAGGTTAGCCACCATATATGCTAGTCGCTTGCTGCAGCTCCACATATTTACCTTGCCTTACCTATAAGCTTAAATAGTCTTGATCGCGAGGGTGCGAGATTGCTGAGTCCCTGTGGCTCACAGATTACTTCCAAACCAGATGCAGGGTCTGATGACTCCGTTCCAGATGACGCGCTTGAGCTCAAGTGGGAGTTCGACGAGGACTCACACCGTTACTATGTGTCTTTCCCTGATGATCAGTAGTGGTGCCTGGTTGGGACGATCGGGACCGTGTCGCATGTTGGGTTTATCTTTTATATTGGCGCCATAGTCGGGCCATGAGTGTTTGGTTGATATAATGCTATTTATGTACTTTGATTGACGTGGCGAGTGTAAGCCAACTATGTATCTCCCCTTTTATTATCTATATATTACATGGGATGTTGTGAAGATTGCCTAACTTGCAACATTGCTTTCAATGCGGTTATGCCTCTAAGTCGTGCCTCGACACGTAGGAGATATAGCCGCATCGAGGGCGTTACAAGTTGGTAATCAGAGCCTTCCCCGACCTTAGGAGCCCCCACTGCTTGATCGTTTTTAGCAGCCGAGTTTGAGTCTAGAAAAAAATGTTTTGAGTCATTTAGGAATTATATATCGGAGATTTTAGGAATTCTTTTTACTACCCAGTCTCCTCATCGCTCTGGTAAGGCATCCTGACATAGAGTTTTGACTCTTCTCTTCTCAAATTTCACTAAAAAAAATTAGGATCACGCGGGTATCTTGGAATCGTTCCGATGGTTTTGTGACGAGAACATTGTTCTTGGTGCCTCCTGTCTTTAGGGGTTGTGGCAGTGTCTCGGGGAGTTGAGCTCCGAGGTGTTGTCGTCACAATTTTATCGTTACAGTTCTGGAATACCTGAGTTTAGTACGCCGACATCGAAAATCTCTTTTATGCAGTTCGTTGGTGAGATAACCTCGACGCCACCCAGTACTGGGGCGGGAGTTCGGGAGTATTGCCATAACTTGTATAACGGATGCTTTTCGAAGGTTGAGGTAGATGGTTTCCGAAGTTTTTCTCGGTTATGTGTTGAAGGATGGATACAGCTGGATGTCGGATTTGCTAGATTTGGGTGAGATATTATGCTTCCCCTGTATCCCCAACACCTGATTGCATAACCGGAAAGGTTCGGGAGTTTCATAGGTGGGAATTCTTGTAGCTCTAGTTCTTCTTCCACGGATATTTGGTTTGAGATTGGGATTTCTTACCGAGTATTCATTCTTGATCTGTACCTTGTTGACTTATTCCTCTACCTAAATTCTAAGTGGTTTCTCAATTTATGGATATGTGACCATTTCAATTGGAATGCATTCATTCTTATGTTCGGATGTGAAGACTTTATGTTGCAATTTCAACCCGTTTGATTCAGATTCATTTTATCTGGCAATGTGCTAACGGTTGTCACCCTCTTCAGGATGGCTCCCGCTAAGAGGAGCAATCAGAATCAGAATCAGGATCCGCCACCACCTCCTCCTCCTCCGGAGGCATGGCAAGCTGTGATGGCTGCAACCAATGCAAACACGCAGCCGATCATGCAAATTCTTCAAGAGTGCAATCAAGTGAATCAAGGCAACCAAGGCAACAATCAGAATCACTTTGCTACACTCAACCAGTTCCTTGCTAACGGGCCAAAGACTTTCAGCAATTGTGTTGAGGCAACTGATGTTGACGATTGGCTCGTGGATCTGTGCAAGCATTTCGAGTGCAGTAACGTCAGGCCTGAGGACTTTGTCAAGTTCGCTTCCTTCCAACTCACAGACCAAGCTGCAGAGTGGTTCCAGCAGTACAAGGATTCCAGAGGAGGCCGTGTGATTACTTGGGATGAATTCCGTCAAGACTTCAAAGCTCGTCATATCCCTCAGAGCGTGGTTGAAAGCAAGCGTGAGGAATTCCGCAACCTGAAGCAAGGCTCCTTGTCTGTCTATGACTACAACAAGTTGTTTTAGAAGCTCGCCCGCTTTGCTAAGCAGGACGTCCCTGATGAGAAGAGCATGATATACCAGTTCAGGGTGGTCTCGGAGAAGAAATTCAGCTAGCTCTTGTTCTCTTTGAGCCCTTGAGGTATGATGAGTTCTACAACATGGCATTGAAGCAAGAGGCCGCTCAACTGAGGTGTGATGCTTCCAAGAAGCGAGTCAGAGATGCTACTCCTTCTTCCTCTACTCAAGTGGCCAAGCAGCAGAAGTATTGGCTTCCTCCTCCTCCATTCCGTCAGTCGTATCAACAGAAGAGCAAAGGTGGCAGTAGATCTTCCCACCCACCCAACCCTGGCTTTCAGAACAAGACTTCGTCTCAAGCTCCAAGATCGAGTGCTCCGTATCACCGTCCGCTTTCAGAGGTCATGTGCAACAAGTGCCAACAGAAGGGTCACTATGCCAAAAAGTGCTTCAATCAGAGGCGTCTTCCTCCTCCTCATGTGAGATCGGCAAGTACAGCTGTGGTCAAGCATAACCCCAAGTCTGCAAAGGTCAACTTGATGAATGCAGCTCAGGCAGAGGACTCGTCAGATGTCATCATGGGTAACCTTCCTGTTAACGATATTCCTGCAAAAGTTCTTTTTGACACTGGTGCATCGCATTGCCTTTACAAGATTTTCCTAGTCAGTTATCTGTTGTTTCTCCGGGTAAATTCATGAATGCAAGCGCTATGGCCCCAGATGTTACTATCACGTTGGGCGACTACAAGTTTCTTTCTTCTCCAGTGGTTCTTGGTAACTCGGATATTGATCTTATTCTCGGAATGGATTGGCTTTCTAAGCACAAGGCGCATCTTGATTGTGCTGCCAGGCAGATTCAATTGACTCATTCGTCTGAGGATGTAATTGTCTTTGCCGCTCGTGATGATACCATCCGTCTGTTTTCTCGCAATGAGAAGGGTGAACTGGATGCTATCTCGCAGATTCCAGTCGTTTGCGAATATCAAGACATCTTTCCAGAAGAGCTTCCAGGAATGCCTCCGCACCGGCCAGTTGAATTCGTCATCGATCTTGAGCCTGGCACGGAACTAGTGTGCAAGCGTCCTTACAAGCTCGGACCTGAAGAGTTGAAGGAGCTGAAGAAGCAACTCAATATTCAAGAGAGAATGGGTCTCATCCGACCTAGTTCTTCTCCGTGGGGTTGTGGTGTTCTTTTTGTGAAGAAGAAGGATGGAACGGACCGACTTTGTGTTGATTACCGTCCATTGAACAAGAAGACCATCAAGAACAAATACCCACTTCCCAACATCAACGAGTTGTTCGAACAACTCAAAGGTGCCCAAGTATTCTCCAAGCTTGATCTCCGTATGGGTTATCATCGGATTCGAATCTGTGAACAAGATATTCCCAAGACGGCTTTCAGGACAAGCTATGGTTCATATGAATACACTGTCATGTCTTTTGGCCTCGTCAACGCTCCTCCGACTTTCTCTCGCATGATGAACTTCATCTTCAACGCCTACACCAATGACTTTGTTTTGGTCTATCTCGACGACATTCTGGTCTTTTCGAAGAACAAGGAAGATCATGCCAAGCACTTGCGTTTGGTGCTCGATAAGCTCAGGGAACAATAGTTCTACGCCAAGTTCTCCAAGTGCGAATTTTGGCTCGATGAGGTTCTTTATCTTGGGCATATCATCTCTGCCAAGGGCATTGCGGTGAATCCTGAGAAGGTGTCTGCAATTGTGAATTGGGAACCACCTCAGAACGTGAAGCAACTCCGTAGCTTCCTCGGTCTCGCAAGCTACTGTCGAAGATTCGTTGAAAACTTTTCTAAGATCGCGAAGCCTCTCTCAAATCTTCTCCAGAACCACTCAACTACGTTTGGTCTCCAGAGTGTGACATCGCTTTCAACACTTTGAAAGGGAAATTGGTCACTGCTTCAGTTTTGACTCCTCCTGATGAATCCAAACCGTATGAGGTCTTTTGCGATGCCTCTCTCCAAGGTCTCGGCGCAGTGTTGATGCAAGAGAAGAAAGTTGTGGCGTATACCTCTCGCCAGTTGAAGCCCAATGAGAAGAACTACCCCACTCATGACCTCGAGTTGGCGGCAGTTATGCATGCTTTTTTGACTTGGAGACATCTCTTATTGGGAAGAAAAGTGGACATCTTCACTAATCACAAGAGTCTCAAGTACATCTTCACTCAGCCTAATCTCAACCTCAGGCAGACTCGATGGGTCGAAATGATTCAAGAGTATAATCCAAGTATCGAGTATACTCCCGGCAAGCCCAATGTGATTGCTGACGCATTGAGCAGAAAGGCTTATTGCAACAGCCTGATTCTCAAGACTTATCAACCCGAGCTTTGTGAAGCTTTCCGCAAACTTAATCTTCAAGTTGTTCCTCAAGGTTTCCTCGCCAACCTTCAAGTCTCTCCTACCTTAGAAGACCAGATTCGCCAAGCCCAACTTCTTGATGCTATGGTGAAAAAGGTGAAGATTGGGATTGCCAAGAGTCAACCCAAGTACAAGTGCTACCGCCTTGATGACAAGGATACTCTCTTGTTTGAGGATCATATTGTTGTGCCCAAAGGTGACCTTCGTAAAGTGATCATGAACGAGGCTCACAATTCTCTCCTCTCCATCCACCCTGGGAGCACGAAGATGTATCAGGACCTCAAGTAGGCTTATTGGTGGACTCGAATGAAGCGCGAGATTGCTCAGTTCATGAATGAATGTGATGTCTGCAGAAGAGTGAGGGCAGAACACCAAAGGCCAGCTGGTCTCCTCCAACCTCTTGCCATTCTAGAATGGAAGTTTGACCACATTGAGATGGACTTCGTGACTGGGTTTCCAAAGTCCAAACATGCCAATGATGCTATATTCGTTGTCATCGACAAACTCACTAAAGTGGCTCACTTTCTGCCTATCAAAGAGTCTATCACTGCAGCTCAATTGGCGGAGTTGTATACCTCTCGAATTGTCTCTCTGCACGGTATTCCACAAGTGATCTCTTCAGACCGTGGCAGCATCTTTACCTCCAAGTTTTGGGATTCTTTTCAGAAGGCCATGGGCACCAACATCCGCTTCAGTACAACTTTCCATCCTCAATCTAGCGATCAAGTCGAGCGTGTCAACCAGATTCTTGAAGATATGCTCAGGGCTTGTGTGATCTCCTTCGGCATGAAGTGGGAGGATTGTCTTCCATATGCTGAATTCTCCTACAACAACAGTTTTCAAGCAAGTTCGGGCAAGGCCCCATTCGAAATTTTGTATGGCAGAAAGTGACGTACCCCTCTCAACTGGTCTGAAACCGGTGAACGTCAGCTTCTCGGCAATGACCTAATCACAGAGGCAGAGGAAATGTGCAAAGTCATTCGAGATAACCTCAAAGCAGCCCAATCCCGCCAGAAGAGCTACTATGATAGTAAGCATCGTGATTTGGCTTTCGAGATCGGAGATCATGTTTACCTCCGCGTCTCTCCAATGAAAGGTACTCATCGCTTCGGTATCAAAGGGAAGCTTGCCCCTAGATATGTGGGACCTTTCAAGATCGCCAGCAAGAGAGGCGATCTCGCCTATCAACTCGAGCTTCCTTCAAACTTTACAAATGTGCATGATGTGTTCCATGTCTCTCAGCTCCTAAAGTGCTTCAAGACTCCTAACCGCACCGCCAACTTCGAAGACATTGAGCTCCAAGAAGATCTCTCTTACCGTGAGCACCCTGTTGCTATTCTTGAAGAGATTGAACGCAAGACTCGCAACAAGTCAATCAAATTCCTCAAAGTCAAGTGGTCACACCATTCCGACCATGAAGCCACCTAGGAACACGAGGATCACCTCCGTTCTGAATACCCGGTGTTTTTTCAGTCCTAGATCTCGGGACGAGATCCTTTTCGTAGTGGTGGAGTGTTGTAACACCCCGGATATGTTTTTCCTAATATGTAATCCAACTCTTGCCGTTTCCGGCCTTAAGTTATTTTATTTTCTCGGGTTCAGGTTTTTGTCTCCGTGTGTTGTTGTCGTTGTCATGCATCTCATATCATGTCATCATGTGCATTGCATTTGCATACGTGTTCGTCTCATGCATTCGAGCTTTTTCCCCGTTGTTCGTTTTGCATTCCGGCGCTCCGTTCTCCTCCGGTGGTCATTTCTACCTTTCTTTCGTGTATGGGGATTAAACATTTCCGGATTGGACCGAGACTTGCCAAGCGGCCTTGGTTTACTACCGGTAGACCGCCTGTCAAGTTTCGTACCATTTGGACTTCGTTTGATACTCCAACGGTTAACCGAAGGACCGAAAAGGCCTCATGTGTGTTGCAGCCCAACACCCCCCCCCCATTTTGGCCCAAAACCCACCAAAACCCTCTCCATCATCTAGAGCATTCGATCACGATCGTGTGGCCGAAAACCGCACCTCATTTGGACACTCCTAGCTCCCTCTATGTCTATATAAAGACCCCTTCGAAATTCTCCTTCTCCTTCCCCCCGAAACCCTAGATCCACCCCCCGGTGAACAGTTTTTCCGGCGAACCTCGTAAACCGCGCCCGGCTGGATCTAGATCTGGGAATAGATCGGGTTGACTTTTTGCCCGAAACCCTAATTATTTTGCTATGTTCATCGCATCGTAACTTTCCATCCATAGCTCCGTTTTGGGCATATAGCATATCAAAATGTTCGCCTCAGAGAGCACATCATTTCATCTCATTGCATCATTTTCATTTGAGTTCATCTTGATGCCCGAAATGCTGTTGGAAGAGTGCTATTTGAGATATTTGTCAGATCTGCTGCTCCAATTAGATATTTGTCATTTTTGCCATGATTATTGTGTGCATGATATGCCCCTGAGCTCTACATGTGTTTTGTTATATGCTTTGCCATCTTTCCAGAGGTGCCATCCATGTATTTTTGTGATGTGTGTGGTGACTAGTACAAGCTTGAAAAGTGGAGCATTCGTTAATGCTGATTCCAGGGACTTAGCATTTCCACTAAGTCCTTGATCTGTTTATCTCAATATGCCATATGTTCATGTTGTTTCCTAGTGATCTGTGCCTCTTTTGAGGATGATCAGTAAGGATGTTTTGTTAATCTTGTAGTGCTCTATCCATCCATGTATTTTTTTGCAATTATGGAGCACCCTAGCTTGAGTCAATCGAGCTCTACTTTTGCTATTTCATGAATCTGGGCAGATTGTCTACTTGTTAGCGATTTTGCCGAGGATGTTGTAGTTGATCCGTGCATGCTATGTTATTTTTCTTGCCATTTATAGCATGTATAATGTGTATTATTGATGGGTGCATGCTTAGATTGTCATGACATGCTATGTAGCGAATGCATCGAGCTCGTAAACATGCCTACTTGATATCTGTTTTGCATGCTCCAGTTTTTCACTAAGTCTGTGATCTGAGTATGTTTTTGCCATGTTCACATGCTTGCAATTGTATTTTCTGATCCCTTTTGTCTCAAGGTCACTAAGGGACTTTTGTTAAGATCTTTGAGTAGCTCCATGCCATGTCTTGCTTTGCCATGATCAGGACCTGTAGCATATTGTTTTCATGCTCCAAAGTGTGCTACCTGATCTGAAATTCCAGACAAGTGTTAATTTCACAAAGACTGAAATCTGTTTACCAAATGCATTTTTTCCATGCTTGTTTGAACCTGTTAATGGATGAATTGGCCGTAGCTCAGTGTTCAACTTTTGTTAAGCATCATGAATGGATCCATTCCATGTATTTTGTTGCCATGTTTGAGTGTTGTAGCATGTTCATCTTGTTGCATTTAGATAGCTACGTACTGTATATTGCAGACAGGTGCCATATTTGTTTTGCTTGCCATTTCGAAACCGTAACTCCGTTTCCGGCGTTCTTTATATCGTTTTCAAGCGATTTCATCTCACCTTTCCAGTGGCACACTTGGATTTCCAAGTTGAGGCCAGGTTCATTCATTCCTTGTCAAATCTTGCATATGCATCACATATCGCATCCCGCATAGCATACCATGTTTGCATCATGATGTTTGAGTTTGCACGTGGTTGATTGTGTCCTTGTTGCTTGTTTGTCTTGTTTGGGTAGAGCCGGGAGACGTGTTCGCTAACGAGGAGCCCGTTGAGTTTGCTTTCGAGGATCCAGTCAACTCTGACAGCTTTGCAGGCAAGATGATCATACCCTCGAAATCACTTCTATCTTTGCTTTGCTAAATGCTCGCTCTTGTGCTATGCCTATGCTACGATGCCTACCACTTGCTTATCATGCCTCCCAAATTGCCATGTCAAACCTCTAACCCACCATGTCCTAGCAAACCGTTGATTGGCTATGTTACTGCTTTGCTCAGCCCCTCTTATAGCGTTGCTAGTTCCAGGTGAAGATTGGAGACAGTTCCTTGTTGGAACATTATTTACTTGTTGGGATATCATTATATTGCCTTGTTATCTTAATGAATCTATATACTTGGTAAAGGGTGGAAGGCTCGGCCTCTCGCCTAGTGTTTTGTTCCACTCTGGCCGCCCTAGTTTCCGTCATATCAGTGTTATGTTCCCGGATTTTGCGTTCCTTACGCGGTTGGGTTATAATGGGAACCCCTTGATAGTTCGCCTTGAATAAAGATTTTCCAGCAATCCCAACCTTGGTTTTACCATTTGCCACCTAGCCTCTTTTTCCCTTGGGTTTCCGGGGCCCGAGGGTCATCTTATTTTAAACCCCCCCCCCGGGCCAGTGCTCCTCTGAGTGTTGGTCCAACCGAGCGATGTTCGGGGCTACCATGGGCAACTCTGGGCTGGCCTACCCGACGTCTGGCTCATCTGAGTGTGCCCTGAGAACGAGATATGTGCAGCTCCTATCGGGATTTGTCGGCACATTCGGGCGGTGTTGCTGGATTTGTTTTAACTTGTCGAAGTGTCTTGTAGAACCGGGATACCGAGTCTGATCGGAATGTCTTGGGAGAAGGTCTATTCCTTCGTTGACCGTGAGAGCTTGTCATGGGCTAAGTTGGGACTCCCCTGCAGGGATTTGAACTTTCTAAAGCCGTGCCCGCGGTTATGGGCAGATGGGAATTTCTTGATGTCCGGTTGTAGATAACTTGAACCTTAACTTAATTAAAATGAATCAACTGTGTGAGTAACCGTGATGGTCTCTTCTCGGCGGAGTCCGGGAAGTGAACACGGTGTTGGAGTAATGCTTGCGCAGGTTGTTCTCTAGTTTTTCGTTCGAGCTTCGCCTCCTCTTCTCGCTCTCTTTTGCGAACAGGTTAGCCACCATATATGCTAGTTGCTTGCTGCAGCTCCACATATTTACCTTGCCTTACCTATAAGCTTAAATAGTCCTGATCACGAGGGTGCGAGATTGCTGAGTCCCTGTGTGTAGGATCGAAAGTATGTCTAGAGGGGGGGTGATTAGACTACTTGACCAAATAAAAACTTAACCTTTTCCCAATTTTAGTTCTTCGCAGATTTTAGCTATTGTAGGACAAGTCAAGCAATCATCACACAATTCAAGCAAGCATGCAAAGAGTATATTGGCAGCGGAAAGTAAAGCATGCAACTTGCAAGAATGTAAAGGGAAGGGTTTGGAGAATTCAAACGCAATTGGAGACACGGATGTTTTTCCCGTGGTTCGGATAGGTGGTGCTATCCTACATCCACGTTGATGGAGACTTCAACCCACAAAGGGTAACGGTTGCGCGAGTCCACGAAGGGCTCCACCCACAAAGGGTAACGGTTGCACGAGTCCACGAAGGGCTCCACCCACGAAGGGTCCACGAAGAAGCAACCACCCACAAAGGGTCCATGAAGAAGCAACCTTGTCTATCCCACCATGGCCATCGCCCACAAAGGACTTGCCTCACTAGCGGTAGATCTTCACGAAGTAGGCGATCTCCTTGCCCTTACAAACTCCTTGGTTCAACTCCACAATCTTGTCGGAGGCTCCCAAGTAACACCTAGCCAATCTAGGAGACACCACTCTCCAAGAAGTAACAAATGGTGTGTAGGTAATGAACTCCTTGCTCTTGTGCTTCAAATGATAGTCTCCCCAACACTCAACTCTCACTCATAGGATTTGGATTTTGTGGAAAGAAGATTTGAGTGGAAAGCAACTTGGGAAGGCTAGAGATCAAGATTCATATGGTAGGAATGGAATATCTTGGTCTCAACACATGAGTAGGTGGTTCTCTCTCAGAACATATGAGTAGGAATTGTGTATGTGTTCTGATGGCTCTCTCCATGAATGAAGAGGAGGTGGAGGGGTATATATAGCCTCCACACAAAATCCAACCGTTACACACAGTTTTCCAATCTCGGTGGGACCGAATCAACAAACTCGGTCGGACCGAAAAGGTAAACCTAGTGACCGTTAGAGATTTTCGGTGGGACTGACATGCAACTCGGTAGGACCGATATGGTTAGGGTTTGGGCATAACGTAATCTCAGTGAGACCGATTACACAAACTCGATGGGACCGAGTTTGGTAATTAGCTAACCAGAGAGTTGGTCAGGCAAACTCGGTGGGACCAATTTGCTCTTTTGGTGAGACCGAAAAGTTACAAAAGGGAAACACTGAATTTACATTGCAATCTCGGTGGGACCGTTCCGCTCTTTCGGTGAGACCGAAAAGTTACGAAAGAGAAACAGAGTGTTTGCAATCCCATCTCGGTGAGACTGAGATCCCTATCGGTAGAACCGAATTGCTAGGGTTTGGCAGTGGCATATGACAAGTGAAACTCGGTGGCGCCGGATAGAAAGAATCGGTATGACCGAGTTTGGCTTAGGGTTTAGGTCATATGTGGATATGGGAAAGTAGTTGAGTGTTTTGGAGCATATCACTAAGCACATGAAGCAAGAGGCTCATTAAGCAACACCTCATCCCTCCTTGATAGTACTGGCTTTTCCTAAAGACTCAATGTGATCTTGGATCACTAAAATATAAAAGGAAGAGTCTTGAGCTTTTGAGCTTGAGCCAATCCTTTGTCCTTAGCATTTGGAGGGTTCCACTTTCAAATCCATGCCATGCCAATCATTGAGCTTTCCTGAAATAATCATCTTGGAATAGCATTAGCTCAATGAGCTATATGTTGTTATGAATTACCAAAACCACCTAGGGATAGTTGCACTTTCACTGTGGCTCACAGATTACTTCCAAACCAGATGCAGGGTCTGATGACTCCGTTCCAGATGACGCGCTTGAGCTCAAGTGGGAGTTCGACGAGGACTCACGCTGTTACTATGTGTCTTTCCCTGATGATCAGTAGTGGTGCCCGGTTGAGACGATTGGGACCGTGTCGCATGTTGGGTTTATCTTTTATTTTGGCGCCATAGTCGGGCCATGAGTGTTTGGTTGATGTAATGCTATTTATGTACTTTGATTGACGTGGCGAGTGTAAGCCAACTATGTATCTCCCCTTTTATTATCTATATATTACATGGGATGTTGTGAAGATTGCCTAACTTGCGACATTGCTTTCAATGCGGTTATGCCTCTAAGTCGTGCCTCGACATGTAGGAGATATAGCCGCATCGAGGGCGTTACAATGTAATGCTATATTTATGTATTGTGTGAAGTGGCGATTGTAAGCCAACTCTTTATCCCTTTCTTATTTAGTACATGGGATGTGTAAAGATTACCCCTCTTGCGACATGCCTACTATGCGGCTATGCCTCTAAGTCGTGCTCCGACATGTGGGAGATATAGCCGCATTGTGGGTGTTACAAGTTGGTAATCAGAGCCTTCCCCGACTTAGGAGCCCCGTGCTTGATCGAGTCGCTGGCGTTGTTGAGTCTAGAAAATGTTTTGAGTCTTATAGGATTATATATATATTAGAGAGTAGGATTCTTTTTACTCCTCAGTCCCTTCGTCGCTCTGGTGAGGCCTCCTGACGTAGAGTTCTGACTCTTCTCTTCTCAAATTTCACGATTTTTTTTAGGATCACGCGGGTATCTTGGAATCGTTCCGATGGTTTTGTGACGAGAACATTGTTCTTCGTGCCTCCTGACATTTAGGGGTTGTGGCAGTCTCCCGGGGAGTTGAGCTCCGAGGTGTTGTCATCACAATTTTATCGTTGCAGTTCTGGAATACCTGAGTTTCGCCGACATCAAAAATCTCTTTTATGCAGTTGTTGGTGAGATAACCTCGACGCCACCTAGTACTGGGGTGGGAGTTTGGGAGTATTGCCATAACTCGTATAACGGATGCTTTTCGAAGGTTGAGGTAAATGATTTCCGAAGGTTTCTTGGTTATGTGTTGAAGGATGGATACAGCTGGATGTAGGATTTGCTAGTTTTGGGTGAGATAATGACGTAGTATCTCAAGCACTCAAAATCAAACAAAGTTCGAAAAACCACCAAATAAAGCAAGAGAGAATAAAAGCAACACTCTCTCTCTCGAAGCCTATGATCTATATATTTTTCTCCCCCTTTGGCAACAAGTTACCAAAAAGTTCATAGAAAATGCATAGTGCTAGATCGACTCTCAGGCTTGATCTTCAGGTGGTGGTGGAGTCCGGATTACTCCAAGGACGAAGGCTTCCGTAGACGCTAAAGTAGACGCTGGAGTTGGAGCTGAAGTAGATGCTGGAGCTGGTGGAACTGAGGCTGTAGCTGGTGCAGAAGTGGTGGCTCTGGTGTCAGTAACTGGCACTGCAGACGACCTCGGACCTCGTGGCACTCTGGCAAAGGCATTAGTTGTAGTCTTGCCTCTCCTCTCCTGCATGTCATCCTAGAGCTGCTCCACGGCAGTCTGAATCTATGTCACCTTGACAACCAAGTCATAGAACTTTTGTTCCATGATTCTCTCTAAGCTTGCCTGGTTCTGAGTTAGGGTGGCTAGTCCTTTCTCAATCCGCAGGGGGGATGCAATTAGGTAACCAAGCTGCTCTTGTTTGGTCTTCAAGAAATACTCAGATGCCTCCTCTTGAGTAGGCATCTTGGCAGCTTTCTCCTTCCTTGCCTTCTCCTTCTTTGCTTGTGCTTGTGCAGACGATGGTTCATTCTCAGTCATCACAACTTGATTATCCTCAAAATCTGGACGGATGGGCAGGTGTTCCTTGTCCAATGAGTATATGCCCGTGCCCATCTTGGAGTTAATGAGCTCCTGAATCTGTGGGGCATATCCACAGCTCCTCTTCTGGTCTGCTGCAGTCCTCTTGATAGTCTCTACTATGAGGCTCATCACCTTGAACTTCTGAGGCACATCAAATACATGAAGCAAATTGATTGCATGGCCTCTGATCATCTTGTGATCACCTGACTTGGGCAAGAGAGTGTGCCTCAAAATCCAATTGATGGTTAGCAGCCCTGACAGAAGATAATGCACTGAGCCAAATTTGAAAGTGTCAAGAGCCTCGTTTGGAATTTCCTTGTATATATTGGACATAGAGTTGTGGTCCATCTTCTTCTTGGTGAATAAATGTCCAAGTCATCTGCTTGCTCCTCTGGGGCATTGATCAACTTTGCCCATTCCTCAACAGTTGATTGGTACCTCGTACCTTCAGACATCCAAGTAATCCTTCCATCTGGGTAGAAGTGTGTTGTGGAGTAGAATTGCATGATAAGCTCCTCGTTCCACTTTGTGAGCTTCTGCCCAACAAAGTTGGCAACTCCACAAGCACTAAAGTTGTCATACACTCCAGGATAGTGTTCCTCATTTTCCTTCATGTAGGTCCAGTCGACCCATCTCATGTCACAAACAATGGGCTTCTTATCCAACAAAACTGTCTCATAGAAGTCCTGTTGTTCCTTAGTGTGGAACCTGTAGTCAACAGCAGTCCTCCTCCTTGAAGCATATGGATCTGCTTCTCTCCACTTCCTCGGCCCTGAGTCTCTCCTGAGCTTCATATCCTCAGCCACAGGATGAGCATCATTGTGGTCTGGGATCTTGGGCTTGAGTTTTCTGAGTATTTTCTCTTCATCATCTTCTTCTGCAGCTTCAGGCACTGGGGCCTTGTTCTTTTCAGCAGCTGGGATGCTTCTTGTATTTCTCTTTGGTGCAGACTTGGGCTTGGAGGCAGCTTTGGGTGCTTCTTTGGGCTTAGATGTGGCAGCCCCTGTCCTGATAGCATCACCCATAAGCTTAGGTGCCTTAGGTGCTGGTGCAGCAACCTCTTCTTCTTCCTCTTCTTCCATGATGGAAGCCTTTCCAAGCACTCTGGCTACGGTCTTCTTGACCCTTTCCTTCCTTTTCTTGCCTTCAGCAGCAACTGACTCTTTGGGTGCAGGATTTTCAGTTGAAGCTCTGGCCTTTGACATAGGCTGCCTGCCTGCTGGCCTTTTGATCTTTAAGCCTGGCATTGTGCCTTGAGCTGGCTCAACTCTCTTTGATGTGGCCTCTTCCCCTGCCACATAATCTTCATCTTCAGAATCTGAAGTTCTCTTCTTCCTCTGTCGAGTGGCAGCTTTTGGCAAATTGCTTGGGGTACTTCTGCTGCCATCATCTGAAGAGCTGGAGGGACTAGTGCCCTCACTCATGTGCACCTGCTGTTCTGACTCATTCTGGCTGTCACTTTGGTCTGACATGATGAACAAGCTGACTGCTGACCCTGTGAATAGTTTATAGATGAGGTAGAATAGATGAGCATCACAAAATACAGAGATTTTTGCAAAAGAATGATCCAAAAACTTAGTTTTAGTTTCCCACTGAAATCATCTCGGATCTACCGATTTTTAAACTCGGTGATACCGAAGCAGTTTTGGAACCTAAACTAGTGAACTCGGTTGGACCGAGTCACAGTTCGGTGGCACCGAGACTGCTAGGGTTTCACAGAGTTCCAAAATCGGTCACACCGATAAGTAATTCTCGGTCAGACCGAGTCTCACTTGTGCAATGGCATAAGCCAAATCGGTGGGACCGAGTTTTTCAACTCGGTGGGTCCGAGATGGTTTCGGCGGAAACCTAACCCTAAAATTTTCGAATCAAACCTAATCTATGAGCGCATTGACTGGATAGGAGTGTTTCAATCGTGGCAAGAATCATGATGATCACAATGTGCTAAGAATCAGATTGGAGAATAGCACAAAGATCGAGTCCATACCCTAGTTCGGCGGAGACTCGCTACGGCGGCAACGGCGGGGTAGAATTCCCGTTGACGGCGACGGAGACCAGCGACTGGAGGCGGCTGGTGGCGAGGAGACGATCCGGAGACCAAGTTGGCAGAGCAGGCTATCACGCGGGCGAAGGGGTTCGGAGAAATTTCCAAATTTTTGCCCGTGACTATATATAGCCCGACCCTGTCGGTGTGACCGAGTGGAACAACTCGGTGGCACCGAGATTCATAACTGCAAGCAGTTACTGAAACTCGGTGTGACCGAAAGTTTCAAATCGGTTGCACCGAGATCGAAAACCTAGATCAACTTAATGATCTCGGTACGACCGAAAGTGGGGTATCGGTCAGACCGAGAATCATAAAGAGGTTTTGGAAGTTTAAGTCTATGATGAATCAGGGAGTCCGAGCGCTCCTCACACAGTGTGGTTCGAATCTGACTTGATCAAATTTTGTGATGCAGCATGAATAGAGTTTGAGACGAGAAAAGCATAGATAGCTAGAGGAGGTTCTTAGGCATTCTTGTCCATCCACTTGGCAAAAGGAAATAAAGCCAAACAATCAAAACAACAAGTGGATGTCCTCGAATGAGTAAAATATGCAACCAGCATGCTCACACAATAAGATGGCAAATGAAATATGTGACAAGGCATGCACAACCAATTCTAGCATCTATCAAGCAATTTGCGATGACTAGGTCATCTATATATGAGTATATTGACTTAGGAGTCAAGTGAGAACACTTGATCATAGGTCATACTCATCGTTTAAGCTCAAGTGGGGTTACCACTTTTACATAAAGCATTGTTGTGTTCACATCTTTAGAGTTGCTTTAGCTCAAGTCTTAGAGTAAAGCTCCCCCTAGATGTGATATCCCCCCTTAGAGGGATGAACTAACCTCGGGTTTTGTCGATGATGACTTCATGTAGATGTTGAAGATGTGGATGCTCAATGTTGATGTAGATCACTTGGAGCTATCCATTTAACTGAATTGCACTTTCAATACCTACATGGGTTAGTCCCACAAGGAACAAGCAAGGATATCCATAGACATAGAGTGATACACACACAAGTTGATGTCCATGAAAACTTTTAGGTTACCTTGTCCCTTGTCTTACCAACAAGAGGGTTTGTGACTCCTTGAACTAGTGCAAGATGTGGAAGTTGATTGCACTTGTTCTTGCCAAAATGATAAGAGTGAAGTATGTTGGCGGAGTCACCCTCAAGAACTCTCTAGTTCATCTTCTTTTGGATCCACACCATCTTGATGGGAATCCTTGGAGTTGTAGTCATACTTGATGAAGTGGAACTTGAAGTAGTCTTGGGAATCCACTTGACTAAGGTCTTAGGAGCTTCTTCAAATGCATCAATTTCCTCTTGAAGCTTGTCCTTGCCTTTTTGCTTGTAGTCTTGAGGTGGAAGATCATCTTGAGCTTGTGTCCCCTTGAAAGAAGTATCGTACTTCTCTTGTTGAGGAACAAACTTTGTCTTGGGGTATTGATCTTCTTCCCACTCAACTCCATTGGCATTGAACTTTCGTTCAAAACCAACACCTTGATTCTTCCGGTGCATTCCTTGCTTGCGCACAATTTCCTCGAATTGCTTACTCCCGGCAAGGCTTTTGTACACTCCTTTCTCTATAATTCCCTTCAATAAGCTATTTTCTTGCTCAAGTATAACTTGGCTAAGAGAATCATTAGTGGAATCAAGAGAACTACTAGAAGCAACAATATTGGATTTAGCATGATCATTGTTACTACTAGAGGAAGAATCTTTCTTGTTCTTGTTACTAGACTTGACTTGAGGCATGTAAGTGGATAAGAGTAAACGCTTGGCAATGTAAGAAGAACTTTTCTTGCGGAGATCATCATTGATTGCCTTTAAGAATTCATGCTCTTGCTCAAGATTGAGCTTTTCAAAGCGTAATTTTTCATGAGCTCTTAAAAGTTCTCGATGATCTTCGAAGATAGTTTCATGAGCTAACTTAAGAGTGTTTAGTTCTTTAGTTAGAGCCTCAATCTTCTTCTTATCATTGTCATTCGTTTTATCTTGATTAGCATGATCATAGTATTCATCACTAGAGTTGTCAACAAGCAAATCATCACCTAACAAGTCATCTTCATCACTATTGAAATCAACATACTCGGGGTGTGTTACCTTAGGACCTTTGGCCATGAAGCATCTTCCAATTCCTTCATTTGGTGAGTCAAATATGTCGTAGGAGTTGGTTGACACAAGTGCTAGACCGGCAACACCTTCATCTTGAGTATCTTCGGAGTCGGAGTGATAACTTCTCTCGGAGTGGCTGTCGGAGTCGGAGCCGGATACCCATTCACCAACATGAGCTTGATGTCTTCGTTTTGTGTAGCTCCTTGATGATTTTTCCTTCCTTTCCGAATCCTTGCTTCTTCGTGAGTATCTTCGTTCATAACGATCATCTCTACTCCTTCTCTCTCTTGGTGGTGATTCTTTGCTTCTTCTTTTTGGAGAATCTTCTCTTCTCTTGTAGGGAGCCGTACACTCATTGGAATAGTGTCCGGGTCTTCCACAACTGTAGCAGTTTCTCTCTCGACTAGAAGATCTTTTGTCATTGTAGGACCTTGACTTGAAGCTTCTATCTTTGCTTCTACTCTTGTAGAACTTGTTGAAGTTCTTCACCATTAAGCTCAATTCTTCATTGAAGTTTTGTTTCTCACTTGATGATGTAGGGACTTCACATGAGGCTTTGTAGGCACCGCTTGATTTGTTGTGAAGTTCCTCTTTATCCTTGAGTGACATCTCATGAGCAACAATTCTTCCAATCACCTCCGTTGGCTTGAGATCTTTGTAATTGGGCATCATTTGGATCAATGTGCACATGGTATCATATTTTCCATCCAAGGCTCTTAGAATCTTCTTGATGATGAATCTATCGGTCATCTCTTCACTTCCTAAGCCGGCAATCTCATTTGTGATGAGAGCAAGCCTAGAGTACATTTCAGCGACACCTTCACCATCCTTCATTTTGAACTTGTCAAGTTGACTTTGAAGCACATCCAACTTGGATTCCTTGACGGAGTCGGTACCTTCGTGCATATCAATCAAAGTGTCCCAAATTTCCTTTGCGTTCTCAAGACGGCTGATTTTGTTGAATTCTTCAGGGCACAATCCGTTGAAGAGAATATCGCAAGCTTGAACATTGTATTGCAACATCTTCAACTCATCCATGGTAGCTTCACGGTTTGGTTCTTTCCCATCAAAGAAGTCACCTTGCAAACCAACACACACAATAGCCCAAACGGCGGGGTTATGTCCAAGAATATTTATTTTCATTTTATGCTTCCAACTAGCAAAATTAGTACCATCAAAGTAAGGGCCTCTACGGTGATAATTTCCCTCGCTAGACGCCATACTCTCCTAGGTTGTGAAACCAAGGCTATGACCACCAAAAGCTATGGAGATCAAAGCAAATGGAGACCAAAGCTCTGATACCACTTGTAGGATCGAAAGTATGTCTAGAGGGGGGGTGATTAGACTACTTGACCAAATAAAAACTTAACGTTTTCCCAATTTTAGTTCTTCGCAGATTTTAGCTATTGTAGGACAAGTCAAGCAATCATCACACAATTCAAGCAAGCATGCAAAGAGTATATTGGCAGCGGAAAGTAAAGCATGCAACTTGCAAGAATGTAAAGGGAAGGGTTTGGAGAATTCAAACGCAATTGGAGACACGGATGTTTTTCCCGTGGTTCGGATAGGTGGTGCTATCCTACATCCACGTTGATGGAGACTTCAACCCACAAAGGGTAACGGTTGCGCGAGTCCACGAACGGCTCCACCCACAAAGGGTAACGGTTGCACGAGTCCACGAAGGGCTCCACCCACGAAGGGTCCACGAAGAAGCAACCACCCACAAAGGGTCCATGAAGAAGCAACCTTGTCTATCCCACCATGGCCATCACCCACAAAGGACTTGCCTCACTAGCGGTAGATCTTCACGAAGTAGGCGATCTCCTTGCCCTTACAAACTCCTTGGTTCAACTCCACAATCTTGTCGGAGGCTCCCAAGTAACACCTAGCCAATCTAGGAGACACCACTCTCCAAGAAGTAACAAATGGTGTGTAGGTAATGAACTCCTTGCTCTTGTGCTTCAAATGATAGTCTCCCCAACACTCAACTCTCACTCATAGGATTTGGATTTTGTGGAAAGAAGATTTGAGTGGAAAGCAACTTGGGAAGGCTAGAGATCAAGATTCATATGGTAGGAATGGAATATCTTGGTCTCAACACATGAGTAGGTGGTTCTCTCTCAGAACATATGAGTAGGAATTGTGTATGTGTTCTGATGGCTCTCTCCACGAATGAAGAGGAGGTGGAGGGGTATATATAGCCTCCACACAAAATCCAACCGTTACACACAGTTTTCCAATCTCGGTGGGACCGAATCAACAAACTCGGTCGGACCGAAAAGGTAAACCTAGTGACCGTTAGAGATTTTGGGTGGGACTGACATGCAACTCGATAGGACCGATATGGTTAGGGTTTGGGCATAACGTAATCTCAGTGAGACCGATTACACAAACTCGGTGGGACCGAGTTTGGTAATTAGCTAACCAGAGAGTTGGTCAGGCAAACTCGGTGGGACCGATTTGCTCTTTCGGTGAGACTGAAAAGTTACAAAAGGGAAACACTGAATTTACATTGCAATCTCGGTGGGACCGATCCGCTCTTTCGGTGAGACCGAAAAGTTACGAAAGGGAAACAGAGAGTTTGCAGTCCCATCTCAGTGAGACCGAGATCCCTATCGGTAGAACCGAATTGCTAGGGTTTGGCAGTGGCTTATGACAAGTGAAACTCGGTGGCGCCGGATAGAAAGAATCGGTATGACCGAGTTTGGCTTAGGGTTTAGGTCATATGTGGATATGGGAAAGTAGTTCAGGGTTTTGGAGCATATCACTAAGCACATGAAGCAAGAGGCTCATTAAGCAACACCTCATCCCTCCTTGATAGTATTGGCTTTTCCTAAAGACTCAATGTGATCTTGGATCACTAAAATATAAAATGAAGAGTCCTGAGCTTTTGAGCTTGAGCCAATCCTTTGTCCTTAGCATTTTGAGGGTTCCACTTTCACATCCATGCCATGCCAATCATTGAGCTTTCCTGAAATAATCATCTTGGAATAGCATTAGCTCAATGAGCTATATGTTGTTATGAATTACCAAAACCACCTAGGGATAGTTGCACTTTCACTGTGGCTCACAGATTACTTCCAAACCAGATGCAGGGTCTGATGACTCCGTTCCAGATGACGCGCTTGAGCTCAAGTGGGAGTTCGACGAGGACTCACGCTGTTACTATGTGTCTTTCCCTGATGATCAGTAGTGGTGCCCGGTTGAGACGATCGGGACCGTGTCGCATGTTGGGTTTATCTTTTATTTTGGCGCCATAGTCGGGCCATGAGTGTTTGGTTGATGTAATGCTATTTATGTACTTTGATTGACGTGGCGAGTGTAAGCCAACTATGTATCTCCCCTTTTATTATCTATATATTACATGGGATGTTGTGAAGATTGCCTAACTTGCGACATTGCTTTCAATGCGGTTATGCCTCTAAGTCATGCCTCGACATGTAGGAGATATAGCCGCATCGAGGGCGTTACAATGTAATGCTATATTTATGTATTGTGTGAAGTGGCGATTGTAAGCCAACTCTTTATCCCTTTCTTATTCAGTACATGGGATGTGTAAAAATTACCCCTCTTGCGACATGCCTACTATGCGGCTATGCCTCTAAGTCGTGCTCCGACACGTGGGAGATATAGCCGCATTGTGGGTGTTACAAGTTGGTAATCAGAGCCTTCCCCGACTTAGGAGCCCCCTGCTTGATCGAATCGCTGGCGTTGTTGAGTCTAGAAAATGTTTTGAGTCTTATAGGATTATATATATATCAGAGAGTAGGATTCTTTTTACTCCTCAGTCCCTTCGTCGCTCTGGTGAGGCCTCCTGACGTAGAGTTCTGACTCTTCTCTTCTTAAATTTCACGATTTTTTTTAGGATCACGCGGGTATCTTGGAATCGTTCCGATGGTTTTGTGACGAGAACATTGTTCTTCGTGCCTCCTGACATTTAGGGGTTGTGGCAGTCTCCCGGGGAGTTGAGCTCCGAGGTGTTGTCATCACAATTTTATCGTTGCAGTTCTGGAATACCTGAGTTTCGCCGACATCGAAAATCTGTTTTATGCAGTTGTTGGTGAGATAACCTCGACGCCACCTAGTACTGGGGTGGGAGTTTGGGAGTATTGCCATAACTCGTATAACGGATGCTTTTCGAAGGTAGAGGTAAATGATTTCCGAAGGTTTCTTGGTTATGTGTTGAAGGATGGATACAGCTGGATGTAGGATTTGCTAGTTTTGGGTGAGATATTATGCTTCCCCTGTATCCCCAACACCTGATTGCATAACCATAAAGTTTCGGGAGTTTATAAGTGGGAATTCAAGTATATCGTAGGATATCTTTCCAACAGACACATGATACGATATGGGATCTATCATATGTTTGTTTCCGGCTTATTTTGCAATCCAAACCTTTGTTTTGTTTTAAGTTGTGGTATTCGAGTTGCTTTGAAGTCAAATGTTGTTTCTATAGATTTCCTAAGAGGGGTTCTCATATTCCTATGTGAATGCTAATCCTTCTTGATCTTCGAGTTTGCCATCTCAATTTCTTCTGAACCGGTGTGTCTCTCTTCAAGTGGATCCGATCTTTTTCAACATCCGCAAGATCAACTCAAGTCTTATGAACATTGTTCGTTTCACCTGTTCCCAAGTTGTCTTTGTTTTTCCCGCCCTCCCACCCTTTTTCTTCAGGGACTCAGAGATATTCAAATCAAGTATCCTTTTATCGATGGGAAGTCTCTTCATTCTTTTCCGTCAATATCCTTATCCGGTGATTCTCAGGAAGATAATAAAGGAAGCTTCAAGTTCATCATTTTTTCTCTCCGGTGGATTCAATGCAATATTTCGGTGTTGATCATATCCCTTTTCCTTGTTTTAAATGCTTACTCATGCCGGTACATCTCTTAATCAATCAGTTCTCGCTATTCAATTGTTCCGGAGTGCTAAAGATATCTCAAAAGATAAAATTCCATTCTCAATTCGCTCAAGTTCTTTTGAGGATGTTATCTCATTCAAGCTATTTCATTCAATCGGCGCATTCTCTCTTTTAAATCATTCCAACGGTGTTTCTTTTGAGTGGGCCCTGACCCACAGGTCTTTTTCCAGGATCTTACCTGACTCTTCTAATTTTCAGAGTTATTCTCAAATTCTTTTCGAAGTTTGACGTAAGTATGAATTTCATCAGTCAGATGCTTTTCCAAGATCGATTTCAAATCATTTTCATTGTTGTCTCAACATCTTTGTTTTTCATTCTCCCGGAGTATCTCAACAATTTTGATGGTGTTTCTCGTCGTCCTTCTCAATGTTTGAAGACCGAAGAAGAGTTTTTCCTCTAAATCTTGTCCGTTCTCCCAGAGATTCGTGGTGCTAGCCTCATGTTATCCTCTCAAATTATTCCGTTTGTCAGAGATTCTTTTCTTACCCAGCCGGAGTATTTTAGGAGTTTCTTTCCCGTTTCGTTTATCCAGAGGCCTCCATTTCAGAATATTTCTTCGTTCCAAGTTTTTAGCTTTGTTTGTTCCCATAGTTGTACCAGTGCTTCATTCAAGCTTTCTTTAATCAGTTCGCGATCTCTTCATTCTCGTGCATCTTGATTTACTCAAGTATCTTCGTTCATTTTCTAATTCTTTCCGGTGATTCGTTCTCTTCTCTTCGTTCGTTTACATTTTCACGGTGGTTCATTGAAGATTCCTTTTCCGTTCTCATCATATCAGTTCATTTCGTTCTTTTCAATCCTATCGGTGGTTCGTTGAAGACCTTCCCAGGTTTGCGCTATATCTATCTTAATCCTTTCCTCGAGAATAATTAGTATGCCAAACTCACTATGTGCCATCAATTTAAGTTGATGTAGGATAAGCAGAACATAATTTCTTATTCTTGTTTTTCCTCAAGGTTATTAATTCCTTCCTTCAGAGTTTGTTCATGCTGAATAAATTCTTGATTTATTTTGTGCATCTTTCTTTTCCAGAGTTCCAAGTTTTTCCGCATTATCTCATCGTGAAGCTCCATCTAAATCACCGCAAGGCTTCACCTTGTGTTTTCAACTTCTCTTTCCTTTCGTTTGATCATCCTTTTGTTACCCGAGTTCTCATGGAGGCTCTAGATGATGGTTCATAAAGGATTTAATTCCTTCTCGAAGTGTTCATCGGGATTCTTTTCAAAGGAACTCAAGTGTTCTTCATCTTGCATTCCGAAGTGCATTCGTTCTACCTTATCTTTTGAGGTGGTGTTATGTCACTGTTGACAATTTGAGTTTGTGTTTCATGATTCCCATGTTGTCAAGATTGAGATATTTTTAATCCACCAATCTCTTCATTGGAGTTATCTTGTGTCATATTTCACCTAAAGCCTTCCCTAGGGAATGTTGCTATTGTGGTGCTTATCAATGATTCAAGTTATCTCTCTATCATCATGGTGGAAGAAGTTTTCATCTCTTCTTTGTTCCCGATCAATCATTGCTTTCGGTGGCAGAATATCACCTCAGTTTTGAGATGTTTGCCATAAGTCACATACAAGATTACTCTTTTCGTTGTTGGTTTTTCCAACAACTCCGTTCGACCCTTCTACTAAAGATGCTTTTTCATGCTCATTTGAGGTAGAAGATGTTGTTTTCTCCTTCGCTCTTTTGATTCCATTCTTACATTTGTTCCAGAGGCATTGTGATGTTGCTCTCTTCGACCCATCATCTTGTTTTGTCAAGTTCATGTTGAATTCTTTCCATTTACAGTCGGAGTGCTGCCCAAATTACATCATTCTTATTCCTTCTATATCTTGTTTAACCAGAGTGTTGTGACTAGCATTCCTCTTCTAACCGGAGTCTCATCCAAGTGCTTTCATTTTGCCATGGTCATATTCTATGCCTTCCATTTCTAACCGAAGTGTTGTCGTAATTGATCCTTATCGTTTCCTTGTACATCTTGTTTCAACAGGAGTGCTTGCATGTACTTTTTGTCCATTGTAGCCCTTTTCTTATGTCTTTCAACCTACAGGGTTCTTGTGATGTTCCTAGTTCCTCTTTTTGAACGGAGGTTTTCAACTTTGTTCATCATCGTTGTATTCTGTCTTTCAATTGTTTAACCTCTCAAGGTTCATTGGTTTCACTCATTTGTCAAAGAAGCAACTTAGTTTAACCTATTCCCCTTCCTCTTCCGTTTTCCCTCCGGTGCCATCCTAGATCTCGGGACGAGATCCTCTTGTAGTGGTGGAGTGTTGTGAAGCCCCGAGACCGATGTTTCAGTTTCCCTTCCATTTGTTTTAGTTATTGACGTGTGTTTATTATGTTAGTTACATTATCATAATTGTTTTTCATATTTCATTCATTTATGTTATGCCATGATCTTGTCGAGTGCCTTGTCATTTTTGCTTCTTGCATCATGTTCATCTTATATTATATTGCATTGCACCATCCTTACTTTGTTCTATGCTTCATGATATTACATATGTCATTTTTGTTGCATTTTGCATCACGAGCATCATGCCTTCATTTGCATCTTGAATCTTGTTGTGTGGTCTTCTGTGAACCCCCCCTTTGCTTCTTATCTCCACCTCACTCATGCAACATGCTCATACCAGCGACCATTCGTCAAGTTCACCCAAGTTTCTATTCCATTCAAACTTCTACTTTCTTCTTTATTACATTTATTTTCATGTGACATTTTCCCTGTCTAGGAAATGTTCCTTCTTTTCCTGCAAACCCTACACCTTGTCGTTAACCCCTCTGTCAATTTTCAGCTCATTTGAAGATGCCTTGGTTGGGTGCAAAAAATGGCTCAAGTTTGAATCTAATTCAAACTTGACTTATTTTTCTACCTCTAAAAATGTCCAAGCGAATTTTATCCAATAGAGCATAATTCCTGGAGCATGAGGATACTCTTATATCTGCCAAATTCATTTCCTACCTCCATGGCATTTTCCTTTTCTTCAGTTGCGAATTTCAAATTTACAGATTTAATAAGGAAAGGAAAGCCCTCCCAGTGCAGCCACTTGGGCCTTTCCCCTCACCCACACCCCAACCAAGCCTAGTAGCAGCTCCAGCACAGCCCACCTGGCCCAACTCTGTTCACCGCCACCTGCCCCATTGCGTCGCCGTCTCTGTTCTAGAGACAGAGCGCTCGCGCTCGCGCCGTGAGTTTCACGGACACCGAGGTCGCACCGTCTTATCCCCCTCCTTTTAAGCCAGCAGCCTCGCCCTAGGTTTTCCCCTTTTCCTTCTCGATCTCCTCCGCCGCCGCCAGCCAGGAGGGCAGCTCCTCCCCGCTCCATCTCCTCCATGCAGCCACCATGGCCAGCCCAAGCAAGAGCTCATCACAGGAGTAGGAGCATCGCCGGCCTCCACTCCGTCGACCCCGAGCCCCGCAGAGCCTCCCCGAGTCCGTTCTGACGCCGATCCGAGCCCTAGGACGCCTTTCCCGACGTCCTCTTCGTCCTCTACTTCATCTTCTTCACGGACAGCAAGTCCAGCAGAGTTCCTCGCCTTGTCTCCGTCAATATTCTGTGTTCCCGGCCGCATCCTCATGTCACAGGTATACTAGGTATACCCAACTCCAACCCTGATCTTTTCAATCATGATTAGACCGCGGATTCGTCCCTAGATCCATGCCATCCTCGTGTTCTCGGTGTTCCGACGAGTTCTGATTTTTGTTGTGTAGTTAAAGTAGTCGCTGTGGTCCCTCGCGCTTCGCCCCCGCTCTGGATCCTCTATCGCACACGCATCAGCACCTACGCAGCACACGCTCGCGATCTCAAGCAAACCCCACACCCCTCCTTGCAATGTCTCTGTTCTAGCCAAAAACCATGGCCGTGATATCTAAACTCTTGCACACGGCCGCCCCTTGCTGCACCCACAAATGCACTGCACGTACACCCACACTTACACACCTGCACGCGCGCACCCATGTATGTTTCTGCAGCCCCGCCGGCGACCTGCAGCCGCTGGTGTTGGCTCCCGGCGCCGGCCAAGTCCACCGTGCGTTCGAGCCATCTCTGATTCCGTTTTCTGTTTCATCAGATTAACGCCAGGACATTCATCTCCACCATAAGACATTTCTTAGTAGAGTTCTATAGTAGCCCATCTGGATAACAGCGCATTCACGTGTCCAAGTGGTCTCGGGATCAAATCCCAGGCGCCCCTGTTTCTTTTTCTTCTTGTTTCTGTTATTTTTCTAGTCAGGTTTGCTCGAACTGTTGGTTCAGTTAGTGTTTGTCTGCAAATTATCCCAGGTGCACTTCTGTTTCTACCAGTTAGACTAGCAGGTATGCACCCAGACAACCAGGGCTCAAATCCCCATCCAACATCTTTTTGCATCAATTTTGGCTCACCCAGATCAAGCCCTTGTTCTTCTTCATGTCGCGCCTAGCCCCTCTATTATCACCATACCACTTGTATCCCAGTGGTCTTCAGAGTGTGCATTGATCCAGCAGGTCTGGGGTTTGAATCCTAGGGGACCCTTTTTCTGCACTGTCTCCTTTTAATTTTTTCTCACACACACTCATCCATTTCAGGCCAGGTCCATCTTGGGTTTTGCACAATGCGTTGCATTCGGCCCGAAGACATTTTTTCCATTCTGTGATTTTGTCACATATCCAGTGCATGCATATTTTCAGAAATGCCATTAAAATTACATTGCTCATATCTAAATATCCATGCATCCAAATGAAACATGTCGTATATGTAAAATGCTTAGAATTTCATGTACTTTCACAATATCCAACTTTCACCCATGTTAAAATATTTAAAACTGTTGTTTGCATTAATTTGCATAAAAGTCATGTTAAAATGGTTTAATTCATAACTTAATAACCGTAGCTCCAAATGAGATAAACTTTATATGTAAATGGGGTAGAAAAATGCCTAGTTTAACATGGTGTACTTGCTTTGCATGTTTAACAACTCTAAAATATGGTTTAGGGCAGAACAGTACCTAATCCAAAAATATGCATATGGGGATTTACCGGAAATGTTGTTCGTTGTTTCCAGCCTCATTTAAACTTGCCTAGTTAAGTAGTTTTATTATGTTTCACCCCCTTGCCATGCTAACCTACATTTAATATTGTTGGGTACATAAACGAGAGAGAACTAAATAAGTCACGTGGTGTTTCGTCAATATGCAACTCGTTGCATATTGAGCTCCACTTAATTTATAGGATTGTTTGTGCACTTTGCCATGCCATGTATCATTAAACCGGACATGCATCATACTTGGTTGTGCATCATGCCATGATTAGGTGATGGTTGTTTACTATGTTGCTTGCTTCTTCCCGGGTAGCTTCTCTCGTTAGCTTCGGTTCCGTTCCGGAGTTGTGAGGACTCGTTCTTCTTCCTTGCGGTATCTCAGGCAAGATGACCATACCCTCGAAATCACTTCTATATTTGCTTGCTTAGTTGCTCGCTCTATTGCTATGCCGCGATACCTACCACTTGCTTTATCATTCCTCCCATATTGCCATGTCAAGCCGCTAACCCACCTTTCCTAGCAAACCGTTGTTTGGATATGTTACCGCTTTGCTCAGCCCCTCTTATAGCGTTGCTAGTTGCAGGTGAAGATGAAGTTTGTTCCATGTTGGAACATGGATATGTTGGGATATCACAATATCTCTTATTTAATTAATGCACCTATATACTTGGTAAAGGGTGGATGGCTCAGCTTTATGCCTGGTGTTTTGTTCCACTCTTGCCGCCCTAATTTCCGTCATACCGGTGTTATGTTCCTTGATTTTGCGTTCCTTACACTGTTGGGTGTTATGGGAACCCCTTGACAGTTCGCTTTGAATAAAACTCCTCTAGCAAGGCCCAACCTTGGTTTTACATTTGCCTCGCCTAGCCTTTTTCCCCTTGGGTTTCCGGAGCCCGAGGGTCATCTTTATTTTAAACCCCCGGGCCAGTGCTCCTCTGAGTGTTGGTCCAAAACAGAGCCACTTGCAGTGCCACCTCGGTGAAACTTGAGGGTTGGTTTTAGTTGTACGTAGTGTTCATCCGGTGTGCCCTGAGAACGAGATATGTGCAGCTCCTATCGGGATTTGTCGGCACATCCGGGCGGCTTTGCTGGTCTTGTTTTACCATTGTCGAAATGTCTTGTAACCGGGATTCTGAGTCTGATCGGGTCTTCCTGGGAGAAGGAATATCCTTCGTTGACCATGAGAGCTTGTGATGGGCTAAGTTGGGACACCCCTGCAGGGTTTTGAACTTTCGAAAGCCGTGCCCGCGGTTATGGGCAGATGGGAATTTGTTAATGTCCGGTTGTAGAAAACTTGACACTTAACCTAATTAAAATGCGTCAACCGCGTGTGTAGCCATGATGGTCTCTTCTCGGCGGAGTCCGGGAAGTGAACACGGTTCTTGTGTTATGCTAGAACGTAAGTAGTTTTAGGATCACTTCTTGATCATTTTTAGTTCATGGTCGTGCTTTGCTTCTCTTCTCGCTCTCATTTGCGTAAGTTAGCCACCATATATGCTCGTGCTTGCTGCAGTCCACCTCACTACCTTTTCCTACCCATAAGCTTAAATAGTCTTGATCACGAGGGTGTGAGATTGCTGAGTCCCCGTGACTCACAGATACTTCCAAAACCAGTTTGCAGGTGCCGATGATACCAGTGCAGGTGACGCAACCGAGCTCAAGTGGGAGCCTGATGAAGATCGTGTTTGTTGTGTTGTTTCGTTTTCCTTTCGATCAGTAGTGGAGACCAGTTGGGGTGATTGAGGATCTTTTGCATTAGGGGTTGTCTTGCTTTATTTGGTTCCATAGTCGGACCTTGATTGTATCTGGATGATGTAATGCTATATTTATGTATTGTGTGAAGTGGCAATTGTAAGCCAACTCTTTATCCCTTTCTTATTCTGTACATGGGATGTGTAAAGATTACCCTCTTGTGACATGCCTACTATGCGGCTATGCCTCTAAGTCGTGCTCCGACACATGGGAGATATAGTCGCATTGTGGGTGTTACAAACAGTCATCTTGCCTGAAATCCTGCTAGGAAGAAGACTGAATCCATGAAGTAGACGAACCAACATAGCTGAACGGATCCTCACAATCGCAACGTAACCGGAACTATCAAGGAGAAGTGCAACACGAAAGAAGCAAACAACATGGTAAATAATCATCACGTAAACATGACATGATGCACAATCAAGTATGATGCATGTCCGATTTAATGCGTCATGGCATTGCAAAGTGCAACGAACAATTATACAAATTAAGTGGAGCTCAATATGCAACGAGTTGCATATTGACGAAACACCACATTCAAATATTTAGTTCACTCTCGTTTATCCAATCCATCAGTATTAAATGTTGATTAAAATGGAAAGAAGTGAAGCATAAGTAAACTAACTATTTAAGCAAGTTCAAATAAGGCCGGAAATAACAAACAACAATTCCGGAAAATCCTCATATGCATATTTCGAAGTTGGTACTGTTTTGCACTAAACCACATTTTATGGTTGCTAAACATGCAGAGTAAGTGCACTATGTTAATCTATGCATTTTTCTACCCCATTTACATATAAATTTTATTTAAATCGGAGCTACGGTTAATTAGTTATGAAATAAACCATTTTAGCATGTCATTTATGAATATTTAAATAAACAACAAGTTTAAACATTTTTAACATGGATGAAAGTTGCAAATTATGAATGTACATGAAATTCTAATATTTATATATATATATATATATATAACATTTTTATCCGATGCACGTTTATTAGTTATTATATGCATGAACATGAGGGTCCAATCTGTAAATATGCAGTTCACTGGATAATAGAACAAATTGCAACAAGGAAAAAACATGGCACGGGCTGAAACTACTGGGTGTGGCTGGGCCGCTCACCATGGGCTAAGGCCTAGACGATGGTGGCAGCAGGGCGCGAGGTTTGGTTGCACGCTGGTGCAGGCCGATGGATCTGGCCACCCACGTTGGACTCAGCGAGGGTCAACGCGCGTGGCTAGACGAAGCGAGCGAGGTGGCAGGGGCTCGGTCCAGAGCAGGCTGAATTGAACAGGACTTGGCGCTGCGGTCGATGCTGGAAGTAGACGAACGACGCGACAACAAGGGTGGCGCGCCGACGCTCGATGCGGTCAAGGTGAAAATGGGAGTTCTGTTGCATCTCCCTCGTCCTCGATGCAGAAGCAGAGGAAAAAGGCACGGCAGCGCAGAAGCTTGGCGGACGAAGGCTTGGGCGTCAGGAGGTAAGGGGAAGGCTGGGATAGTCCCGATCTGGGAGAACCCGAGGCGGACGAGCGGTTCCTTGTGGTGGCTTGAGCATCGGGCGGCCATGGAGCTCCATGTGTCTGTATTCCCTTCGAGAGAGAAAGCGAAGGGAAGGGAGAAGAGACAAGGGCACGGGATCAAGGGGCCGGCCTGGAGCTGCTGCTGCGGTGGCGCTCGACGGCGGCAGAAGGGCGGCTACGCTCCGGTGGCTTGGACGTCGGTGGCGTGACGACGGGCGAGGACGATGGGGGACGAGGCAGTGCTCAGGCAGGAGTAGCCCTCCTACTCGAGGGGCTTGGCCTTGGGTGCGATGGGGCGGCAACGAGGTCTCTGGTTGATGGTGACGGCCTCCGACGGTGGTTGGCGCGATGAGTAGTAGGGAGCTCGCGCACTAGTGCGAGCAGAGGAGCTCGGTGGGGATTGGCCTGTTGGGGAAACGAGGAAGGAAGGACGCGTAGGTTGGTGGGTTTTGGATCAGGAGCAGGGACGGAGCGACCTTGTAAGAATTGGGGTCAATTGACCCCAATGGAATTAGCAAATCCTTCAGAAACTAAGTACTAATCACTATTTATTAATAGAAGATGACCCCACTGTCATAGACATGACCTCATTGAACTTTTTTTCTAGCTTCGTCCCTAATGAGGAGGAGACTGGTGGGATGGGGATCGAGGGGAGACGGCTGGCCCGTGGGTGGCTGAGAGATGGATCTAGGAAGATCCCAAGGTGGAAGGAGAGACCCGGTGGAGTGGCGGCGCGGTGATGAAATGCATGGGACTTCTCCCTAGATTTTAGGGTTTGGTCCTATTATATATAGTGGTGGGATTAGGTTTAGGGGCTATTCGGTCCCTCCGATCATAATCAGATGGATCGAGATAAATAGGTTAGGGAGTCCAAGCAATGAATGGAAGATGTTTTAGGGATGTTTAGGGATGATCCAGACACATCGGTCACGACTGTCCGGGTCGGGTTCGGGACAACCTACAGACACGTGCGGGAGGGGTTGGACAAAAGGCCAACGGAGATGAGGAAGAAGCGGTAACTGCGAACGGCTACGAGTTTTATGAAAACATGCAGAATCAATGCAGATGATGCAATGATGAATGCAACAAGCAAACAAATCACACGACGAAACTCGGAATACATGAAAGGAATCTGGAGCATCGGTCTCAGGTCACCAAAGTTTAGTGGCCAGAGATAAGTACCTTGTAAGTTGTCTCGGAATGCATCCTCCAAATCTCCCCAGTTGCCAATAGAGTTCTCTGGGAGGCTGTTTAGCCAGTGCTGTGCTGGTCATTTTAGCTTTATGGGGAGGTATTTAAAGGTGCGGAGATCATCACCGCGAGCCATGTGAATATGTAGAAGAAAATCTTCAATCCATACCACGGGATCTGTCATCCCATCGTATGCTTCAATTTTTACGGGTTTAAACCCTTTTGGAAACTGGTCCTACATTACCTCATTGGTAAAGCATAAGGGGTGTGTGGCGCCTCTGTACCAGGCGACATCACGATGGAGTTCGGGCGACATCCGTGTTCGGTTTTCAACCCGGGTGAGGTTATGCTTATCGCACCAAGCTTGATGGCCATCATCTTGCATTGGAGCACGCCTCTTGATCCATAGATTGATCTGCCCTGACTGGATCTATTGTCCAGGTCCTGATGTAACTCGTAGGTGTAGCCCGGAGTCGCAACCTCCTTGCCTCGACGGAGGGGTTGTGCAGGCTGGTGTTCGATATAAGCAGTCATTTTGGCTCGCCCACATGGTGGTCGGTGTGGTTCACCAGCATAATTATATCTTGACGGTATTGGCTCAAGGGCCTCGTCATCGAATTGTGGAAGTAGCCGATGCTTCGGATAGCTCTTTGTTGGGCACTCGGGGCCATATTCTTCGGCAACTAGGACCTGGGTCCATCTGTCGTTGAGTGTATCCTGTTCAGCTTGAAACTATTGTTGTTTCTTTTTTAGGCTTCTCGCAGTTGTGATTAGCTGCCGCTTAAAGCGCTCCTGCTTGAGGGGTTCCTCTGGCACGATGAGGTCTTCATTGCCGAGGTGACATCCTCCTCGGAGATCTGTAGATAGTTACTATCCTCTGAATCCTCATTGCCGACCTATTCGTCGGGGTTGACTTGTCCCTCCTCCCACTCATCCTGCTTGGACGCAGGTTCGGCGGGGTCTTCGGGATCTTTCGCAATATCCAGAGTGTTATTGTCTTTGGTGCCGGTATTGCTTTCCTTTCCGCGAAGCAATTTCGAATGGTGCCTCTGATGTCGACGTTTCAGTGGTGCCTCGACGGGCTTGTCTTCGCTCAGATCTTTGCTGCCGTCGTCGTCATCCTTCATAGGTGTATCCACCATATACACATCATAAGTGGAGGTGGTCGTCCAGCACCCAGTGAATGGCTGGTCTTGGCCTGGTTTGTCTCCGGCATCGTTGTCCATACCGTCGATGTCTTCATAAGCGTAATCTAGCATGTCGGTTAAGTCTTCGACATTGGCTATTAAGAGGGCGGTGGGTGGGATGTAAAATTGCCCACTCTCTGCCCCTAGACCGGGCTGGGCGTAGTTCGGAGATGGGGACCTGCGTGGCAGGGCATAGTAGATTCTACCAGGCCGTGCTCACTGTACGCAAACCTTGAGAGTTCGGAGTTAGCGTCCAGGGGCGAGTTTGGCTCCCCGATGATAGGGAGAGTCCTGTTTGATTCCAGTTTTGCTGAAAACACAGCCGCCTCTGGGTCTTCGAGGGAGAGCTCCGTAGTAGGAGAGAGTCCCGTAGGTTCCAAACTCCCATCTTCGGACGAGGTGGTCTGCTTTGGATCTAAGGCCAGGGCAGGGATGATAGTTGGTCCTTGAGCGGTTCCTGATGATGGATCCGATGGGTTTCCTTCTTGGAGATTAGGAATAGTGGTCGAGGCCATGAACCCATCAAAGGTCAAGTCTCCTCAGATATTAGCGATGTAATTCAGGCTCCTGAATCTAATCTGATGACCAGGGGCGTAGCTGTCGATCTTTTCAAAGTGACCAATTGAGTTGGCACACAGAGCAAAGCAGTCAAACACAAAAAGTTGACCAGGGATAAAAGTTTCCCCGGAAACATCATCGTTTTGATGATCGAACGAGCCATCGAACCTTCTATCGAGGGCACAGTGGAACTCTGAATGAAAGCACCAATGTCACTGTCATAACCGGCTGTTCTAGGTTAGGGGTGTAACACCCATGATGCGGCTATATCTCCCACGTGTCGGGGCATGACTTAGAGGCATAACCGCATGGTAGGCATGTCACAAGAGCGGTAATATTTACACATCCCATGTACTGAATAAGAAAGGGATAAAGAGTTGGCTTACAATTGCCACTTCACACAATACATAAATATGACATACATCGTCCAGAATACAATCAAGGTTCGACTACGGAAACAACATAAATAAAGACAACCCCAAATGCTAGATCCCTGATCGTCCCGGGGCACACATCTGGGCGGTGGCGTGATGCGGAGGAAGCAGAAGCAAAGGACGACGGCAGGGGCACACATCTGGGCGGTGGAGGCCGGGATCAGGGGACTTGATGCGGTGGCGGCTTGAAGGTGAGCGACAGCTCGACGCGGGGGAGTCGACGACTTGCACGATGCAGGGGAACAAGGATCGTGGCTTCGGTCGCTTATCTCCCACGCAGACGAGGATGAGGCAGGAGGTCGTGCAAGGTGGCCGGGGCGGCGGCGTCGATGGCCGGCCGGCGAGGTCGGGCAGCAACGGGGAGACGCGAGGTGAGGCAGGGGAGGCCTCGGGCACCATCGCTTGGTTCCTGGGAGGAAGAGGAAGAGAGAGGCCGATGGGTTAGAGAGAGAAAAGAAAAGAGAGAGGGCACGGGGAGCAGCTAGCGTGACCTTGAGCAAGGCAGCGAGGTCGGTCTGCTGGTCCGGCGAGGAACAATGGGGTCGAGGAGGTCCTCGACTGTCCTGGAAGGAGGTTCGGGCGGCGCGACGGGACGAGGCCGAGTGCTCCTGCTCGATCTGAAGGTGGCCGCGGGGATGGATCGAGAGGAGGAGGAGGTTGGTGGCTGGGAGATTGGTGGAGAGCGCTGGTTCCTCGGTCTGAGGGAGGGAGGATTCGAAGGGAGCCATGGGAGGGCTCTAGTTGGTGGGGATCGATGGATTGGGTAGGGAGATCCCGAGGGGGATTTGGTGAGTGGGTGGCGGCGGCTGGGGGGACATGTCCCTAGATTTTAGGGTTTGGACTGATATAAAGGGACAATAGGATTAGGTTTGGACCCTCCGATCTAAATCGGACGGTCTCGGATAAATAGGTTAGGGAGCCCCATTAACAAAACGGTGATGTTTTACAGATGTTTGGGTATGATCCGGATCCAACGGTGACGACTGTCCGGGTCGGGTTCGGGTATGTTACGGACACGCGCGAGGGGTCGATGCACTGTGCAAAGAGGGGGTAGGCTGGGCCTAGGCTGTGTAGGAGAGGTCTCATGCTGAGAAGAGAGAGACGGAAATGCAGCCCGGCAAGGTTTCCGGAGACCGAAAACGTTCGACGTTAGACCGGCTATATTGCCGCTATAGTTATCCGCTGGGGCATCAAACGAACTCCGCATGCGATGAAACTTGGAGGTGGTCTACTGACAACAAAACAACACCGCAAGCCAACTTTTAACCCATTCTGAGAACATTTTTCGGCCACTTATAAAATATTAATTTGGACATGCCGCGGGCGCGTGCAAGTGTGTCTGGGCTCAGAACGGACAATGGACGGAACTGGGGGAACCCAGACGGATGCAAGTTTGAAAACATGATGATGCAATGTGGATGATGACATGGCAAAAATGCAACACGCAAGCAAATGACATGGCAACATCGGCGAATAACTGGAAGACACCTGGCGCATTGGTCTCGGGGCATCACACCACTCCACCACTACGAGAGGATCTCGTCCCGAGATCTAGGATGGCACCAGAGGAAAACGGAACAGGAAGAGAAGAGTTAAAACTAAGTTGCTTCTTTGACAAATAAGTGAAACCCAAAGAACCTTGCGAGGTTGAACAAATTGAAAGAAGGAATACAATGGAGATGAACGAGATTGCGAACACTCCGTTAGATAAGAGAAACATGGGACGCGATGAGAACCAAGAAGTGGAGTGACATATACATATTGAAACCACTCCGGTTAAAACAAGATACAGAAGGAATACGATTTATATAATTTGGGCAGCACTCCGACTGAAAGGAGAAGGAAAACTTCATAAGTTGCAAAGAACTTGAAAGGAGGGCATGACACTCCTGTTAAATGGATAAGCAAAAGAAAGAACATGATCTTGGGGAAATCAAGATAATTGGTCGAAGAGAGCAACATCCCAATGCCTCTGGAAGGGTCGAATGGAGTTGTTGGAAAACCAACAACGAAAAGAGTAAGCTTGTTGTGGACTTATGGAAAACATCTCAAAACTATGAGGTGAAATTCTGCCACTAACGAAAACAATAGATTGGATTGATGTCAACAAGGAGACGAGAAACTTATTTCACCGGGAGGATAAATGAAGAACTTGGGTCATTTATGAGCACCATAAATAACAACAATCCTTAGGGAAAGCTTTAGGTGAAAAATAACCCAATATAACTCCAACGAAGAGATTAATTGGGTTGAAAAGATGTCCTGAATGGACTGAAAATGATGGATTTTGGATATGTCATTTCGAACCACTTGTCGATCATGAAACATGAAGGAAATTGTCAAAATGACATAACACCACCTCAAAAGATAAGGGAGAAGGGATTGAATTGCACTTAGAAATGCAAGATGAAGAATGCTTGAACTCCTCAAAACAAGACATGTGTTGAGCACCCTTTTATTTTAGAGTATATCTTGGTGGATCATAACTCCGAGAGAAATCTTGAAGAACAATTGAAGAATGAAATGAATCCTTGACGAACAACCATGTAGAGCCTCCATGAAGAACTCCGGTAATAAAAGGATGATCAAAAGAAGTAAAGGATGAAAAGAATTAGATTGAAGCCTTGCAACGATTTAGATGGATCTTCATGATGATATAACCGAGAAAACATGGCACTCTGGGAGGAAAAGATGAACAAATGAAATCAAGAATTTTGATGAACCTCCGGAATAAGGAATTGAATTTACTCGATGAAACAAGAATAAGAATTACATTATGCTTATCCTTCACCATTTTAAATTGATGACAAGCAACGGATTTGGCATACTACTTATTCTCGTAGACAGGATTAAGATAGATATAGCATAAACTTGAGGAGGTCTTCAACGATCCGCCGGTAGGATTGAAACAACGAATAAATTGATATGATAACGAAGGAAGAGAAATCTTGAACGAACCACCGTAAGAATTGAAAATGAACGAAGAAAAGATAAGGAAACACCGGGAAGAATAATAAAACGAACGAAGATACTTGAGGGAATTTGATACGTGAGAACGAATAGATCACGAACTGATTAGAGAATATTTGAATGATGCACCGGTAAGATTTGAAGAACAAGAGCTGAAATATGGAATGAATAATCCTGAGATGATGGACTCCGGAGAATCAAACTGAAAAGACTCGTGAATTGCTCCGGATGGGTGAAAAGAAATCTCACAATTGAAAACAATTATGAGAGGATGGCATAACGCTAGAAGCACGAATCTTTGATAGAACGAAACAAGATTCAAGGGAAAACTCTTCTTCGGTCTTCAAAAACAGAGAATGACGATGGGAAACACCACCATGAATTGTTCAGATACCCCGGGATGACGAATAGAAAGGTTGAGCCAACGACGAAAAGAATTTGGTAGATCTTGGGGAAATACATTTGACTGATTATAACTCATTCTTACGTCAACTTTGAAAGATATGAGAATAGCTCCGGTAAAATTAGAAGAGTCAGGTAAGATCTTGGAAAAAGACCTGTGGGTTAGGGCCCACTCAAGAGAAACACCGTTGAAACGATTTAAAGAGAGATTGCGCCGGTTGAATTAAATGGCCTCAATGAGATAACAATCTCGAAAAGGCTTGAACGAATACAGAGTGGAAACACGAATCTTCGAGATATCTTCAGCACTCCAGAACAATTGCATAGCGAGAGGTGAATGACTAAGACGTGCACCGACATGAGACAGCATTTAAAATGAGGAAGGAATATGATCAACAAAGCTTGAATTGAATCCACTGGAGAAGAAAAGAATGAAGAATGATGAACTAGAAGCTCGTTAGAAACTTCATGATAATCACCGGATAAGAACATTGACAGAAAAGAAAGGAGAGACTTCCCATCAATAAAAGGATACTTGGATAAGAAATCAGAGTCCTTGAAGAAAAAGGGTGGGAGGGCGGGGAAAACAAAGACAACTTGGGATGGATGAAACAAACACCGTTGAGAAGAACTAGAGTTGATCTTGCGGATGTTGAATTGATCGGATTTACATGAGGAGAAACACGCCGGTTGAAAAGGATTGACATGACAATCTCTATTATCATGAAGGATTAGTATTCACATAGGAGCATGAGAACGCCACTTAGGAAAGGTATGGAATCAAAATTTGACTTCGAAGCAACTCGAATACCACAACTTAAAAACAAAACAAAGGATTGGCTTGCAAAATAAGCCGGAAACAAACATAAGATAGACCACATGTCGTATCATGTGTCTGTTGGAAGGATATCCTACGATATACTTGAATTCCCACTTATAAACTCCCGAAACTTTCTGGTTACTCAATCAGGTGTTGGGGATATAGGGGAAGCATAATATCTCACCCAAAACTAACAAATCCTACATCTAGCTGTATCCATCCTTCAACACATAACCAAGAAACCTTCGGAAATCATTTACCTCAACCTTCAAAAAGCATCCGTTATACGAGTTATGGCAATACTCCCGAACTCCCGCCCCAGTACTGGGTGGCGTCCAGGTTATCTCACCAACAACTGCATAAAAGAGATTTTCGATTGTGATGCCCGGATAGTTAAGCTACAGTAACCCTCCGATAATGATTCCACGTCACCACGATTACTGTTGCTAATCTCGCATTAGTTCGAAACCGATTCAAATTCAAATTTAAAATCAACCAAACAATAAAAGTTCTCAAATATTAAAACTAAAATGTTCGAAGTGAACCAAATATTCCATAGGTAATTATGGTGGAGAAACCACACCTTTATAAAATACTTAAATACTATAAGATGAATAAAACAGCAGTAAAAACAATTATTTACATACCTTTTTTTAATAATAAAATGTCAAACTAATTTATTTGAGGGCTATACTTCTTGGTGACTATGGACTTAAGTTGAAATACTAATTTAGATGCTACGTGTATTTTACTAAAACTAAAATAATAGGAAACAAAACTAAAACATAAAAAAAGTAAAATAAATAAAAGGTAAAAACAAAACAAAAGAAAAGGGACGCCCCCCAATGGGCCAACCGGCCCAGCTGACAGCCAGCCCAGCCCACTGGCCCAACCGGCTCCCCACTCACCTCCATAACCCCACCAGACCGAAACCCTAAACCCCACCTCACACCCACTCCCCCACTACCACTCGTTAGCCCCCACCTCTCGATCCCATCTGGATCGGGAGGGGTTCAAACCAGGCGCCCTATCGCCGCTGCTCGGAGCTCCTCCGCCCCGTCCTCATCTCCTCTCCATCATCCCCTCGTCACGGGCCCCCACCCGCTTGTCGTCGCCATGCGCCACCATCACCGCCCGGAGGATCCGCCGTCGCCTACCTCAGTCGACGCCTGGGTCGCCTACCGCCTCGCGTCTCCGACCTCGTCGCCCGCCTCCTCATCCTCCTCCACGCCGGCCGCCATCGCGCCTCGCCGACCCTGTGCCCCTGCAACGCTGGTGAGGCCGTCGGCCTCTGCCTTACCCTTCTCCCCTTCTGTCACCGGCAACCCGCGTGTCCGCCTCTCCCTACGCTCACCGCACTCACGCACCTCCGCCTAGCGACGCCCTGGTTCCCCTCGTACCCACACACGCCCGCACCTGTCACGAGCCACTGCTCGCTCGCGCTTGCCGCGCCGTCCCGCTGCTTCCTTGTCCAGCCTGCGTCGCACCCCCTGCTTTAGCTGCTTTGCTTCGCCTGCGTCGCGCTCGCGCCCCCTGTCCCCGTGCGCCACACTGCCTCGTTCCTACTTTGTCTGTACACCACGCGCGCGCCCGCGCCCAGCGGCCTCCCTGCGGCCTCCTCTGTCCCGACCGGTGTCTATGGCCAGCCAGGCTGCGCCAGATCCTAGCGCCCGTCGCCCGCTGCCCGCAACCGCGCTCATGCCCGTTAGCCCGACCACTAAGGCCTCTGCCCACTGACCACCGGGGCCCGACCCCCCTTTTTTTAGAACGAAAAAGAAAAGTAGAAAAGAAATAAAAATAAAAATAATAATTAATAATTAATAAATAGAAAATAAAATAATTATTTAATTAGAGAATTAATTAACTTAATTAACCTGTGTTAGTTAGTCTAATTAACTAACTACTCTAATTAATTTGTAGTTAGTTATACAGTCTACGACAGACGGGACCCACCCATTAGTGTGACCAGTCAACTGACTGCCATTAGTGTGACCAGTCAACTGACTGGTTGACTGCTGGCATCATCATGACATCATGCTGATGCAGTAAACCTATTTTTGGTTTAAATTAAATATGTTAAATCCTGGAAATGATTAAATCCTTTTTAAATTAATATAAAATAAATCGTAGTTCAGATGGAAAAACTTTGTACATGAAAGTTGCTCAGAACGACGAGACGAATCCGGAAACGCAGCCCATTCGTCCGCCACACATCCCTAGCATAGCAAACACGCAACTTTCCCCCTCCAGTTCATCTGTCCGAAAACGTGAAACACCGGGAATACTTTCCCGGATGATTTCCCCTTCACCGGTACCGCCTCGTACCACGTTAGGGCACCCCTAGCACCGATACATGTCATGTCATGCATCGCTATGCATCTGTTTGCTTAATATTTATTGTTTCTTCCCCCTCTTCTCTTGCTAGACACTGAGACCGGCGCCGCCGCTACCCAGTATGACTACGGTGTTGACGACCCCTCTCTCTTGCCAGAGCAACCAGGCAAGCCCCCCCCCTTGATCACCAGATATCGCCTACTCTTCTCTATACTGCTTGCATTAGAGTAGTGCAGCATGTTACTGCTTTCCGTTAATCCTATTTTGATGCATAGCCTGTCATTGCTGCTACAACTATTGATACCTTACCTGCAATTCTAAATGCTTAGTATAGGATGCTAGATAATTATCAGTGGCTCTACACTTTTGTCCGTCTGCCATGTTATACCACTTGGCCGTGATCACTTCGGGAGGTGATCACGGGCATATACTATATAGTTTACTCTGTTACATTACCGGTGATACTGTTTGGAGTTGGGGGCTGAAGGGGCAGGTGGCTCCATCCAGGTAGTGGTGGGCCTGAGTTCCCGACGGCCCCCGACTGTTACTTTGAGGCGGAGCGACAGGGCAGGTTGAGACCACCTAGGAGAGAGGTGGGCCTGGCCCTGGTCGGCTTTCGCGGTTACTTCAAAATAACACGCTTAACGAGATCTGGGTATTTGATCTGAGTCTGGCTACTCGCCTATACGCACTAACCATCTACGCGGGGACAGTTATCGGCACTCGATGTTATGGTATCAGCCGAAGCCTTCGTGACGTCAGCGACTGAGCGGCGCGCGCCGGATTGGACTGGAACGCCTGCTAGGCTAGGTTTGCTTCCGGCCGCGTACGCAACGTGCAGGTGGCAATGGGCGATGGGCCCAGACCCCTGCGCCATAGGGTTTAGACCGGCGTGTTGACCTCTGTGTTGTGCCTAGATAGGGCTGCGACGTGTTGATCTTCCGAGGCCGGGCATGACCCAGGAAAGTGTGTCCGGCCAAATGGGATCGAGCGTGTTGGGTTATGTGGTGCACCCCTGCAGGGAAGTTGATCTATTCGAACAGTCGTGTCCCTCGGTAAAAGGATGACCCGAAGTTGTACCTTGACCTTATGACAACTAGAACCGGATAATTAATAAAACACACCCTTCCAAGTGCCAGATACAACCGGTGATCACTCTCTCACAGGGCGATGAGGGGATGATCATCGGTTAGGATTATGCTACAAGATGATACTTGGTGAACTTACCATCTACTCTCTTCTCCTGCTGCAAGATGGAGGTTACCAGAAGCGTAGTCTTCGATTGGACTAGCTATCCCCTCTTATTCCGGCATTCTGCAGTTCAGTCCACATATGATACACTTATTCCATTTGATACCATTGCATACATATGTAGTGTAGCTCCTTGCTTGCGAGTACTTTGGATGAGTACTCACGGTTGCTTTGCTCCCCCTTTTCCCCCTTTCTATACTCGATTGCTGCGACCAGACGTTGGAGCCCAGGAGCCAGATGCCACCGTCGACGATGACTACTACTACTCGGGACGTGCCTACTACTACGTGCAGCCCGCTGACGACGACCAGGAGTAGTTTAGGAGGATCCCAAGCAGGAGGCCTGCGCCTCTTTCTGTATCCCAGTTTGTGCTAGCCTTCTTAAGGCAAACTTGTTTAACTTGTGTCTGTACTCAGATATTGTTGCTTCCGCTGACTCGTCTGTAATCGAGCTCTTGTATTCGAGCCCTCGAGGCCCCTGGCTTGTAATATGATGCTTGTATGACTTATTTTATTTGTAGAGTTGTGTTGTGATATCTTCCAATGAGTCCCTGATCTTGATCGTACACGTTTGCGTGTATGATTAGTGTACGGTCAAATCGGGGGCGTCACAAGTTGGTATCAGAGCCGACTTCTTGTAGGAATCCCCCTTCCACACTCCTTGGCCGAAGTCGAGTCTAGTCATTGCAAAACTTTTACTAACATGGCTGTGTGGCTTACGGGCCCACGTTGCCATTGGGTGGTATTAGGATCTTTTACTCCTTGATCCTTACTCTGGGACTCTAACCTCTCCCCTATTCGGGTTAAATGATTTTGCTAAAAAGACTAACTTTAGGATCTCGAAAGACTTTCTCCCGGAGAGCCCCGCACTCCAGATGATCGCTTGCTGCACCAGAAGATTCTGAAGATACTCTCCGAGGTTTTCCCGAGACCCTTGTGCCCATCGACTTTACAATCCCCTACCACCGATATACCCTTATGGATAACTACCTACAATTGTTGTTCATACCTTCATCCTTAGTTGCCCTTGTTATTACAAGATGCCCTAAATTGCTCTCCGTTGTTTTGAAAATCCTTTAAGCTTACTGCCTTGCAGTTCTTTGCCACATGAATACCCCTATTGAAAATTCCTCGCACTTATTGAGTATCTGTTCATCCCCAGTTGTTCGTATGCCTCATAAGATACTCTGAAATACTATCCGACCTTCTAAGCATCCTGTTCAAACTATTGCTCTGCAAATACTTGTATGCTTACATTATGGATGCTCCCATATCACTAGCAATATTCACCAGTATCTTTTGACACCGTCATTTTGATCCTATTGATTCAACAAGTGTGTGAATGCACACAATCATCAGTTGTTCCCTGGAATTTATCCTTCGGTTTCAGACGTCATTCCGGACCTGAGCTGGATCTCGACCACTCAAATTGCCATTGATTGTGCCCCTAAGTATATTGAACTTATCCATCCTTGATCAGTGCATCTGCTTCTGATCCTTCGCTTTGTAAATCATAATTCCTTTGCAATTGAGCTCTAAGTTACTTAGTTGTTTCTATAATCCAATGTCTTTGCATTGATTCTTCCTCTGGTTGTGAGCCGATACTCACATTAGATCCTTTATGGACCATTAGAACCTTGTTGGATTTTATCCGACAACGTCCTTCATATTCAATCACTTTGGAAGTTCTTTCCCTGATACATAATGCCTTTGGTAAATCTTATTCCTTGATTTGGCCAACCATGCTCTGCTTTTGAGTTGGTGATATTTGCTATTGAAGCTTGTGGTATATGTTTCCACGATCCCCCGATGGGTTGAACCAATGCCTTCCCTAATCTATGTGAACCCAAAAGATTTCACGGGTCATACTTATGTGGTATTGCACCAGGTAAAACTTCCAACAAATAATGTCATTTTCGAAATACGAGGAGGTAAATGGAAGGTTATGCATTGATGAAGTGGGAGTCGACCTTGGACCTTTGTGTTCATGCCCATGGACACGATGTAGATCCTATCATGGAAGCTTCTTGTAATAATAATTATTTCCTCATTATAAAATCATCTTGTATTTGGTTTTGGTCCTTTGCATTCGTGGTTCTGACCATGATTGTTCTTCTTTGATCCCATTTCGCGGACAAGTTAAAGCACTTGTCTTCTGCAAATAAATATACTTGTCCAACCTCTATACCGAACTACCTCGAGTATTCCCCTACTATCTCGGGGATATCATGCCATTGTACTACGTCTTATGAATTTCTGATGAAGTAGTACCTTCCCTGTCATAGTGACTCCACGGGTTCTGGGTTGTCGTCAACCGAGGACATCCATAAGTGAATCAATTCCGTGCTCCGATACAATAACTCTAAGTAATTTTCGTTGCTTATGAGTTTAAAAACCCTTGAACTCATTCCTGGCCTGATTGGCTAATAACATTATTGTGCTAAATTTTAAATTGTGCTACCTGGTCCTTCTTTTCGGAGCACAAATTTTCGATGATGAGCTAATCTTACATCGATCTTCCTCGTCATATCATTGGTTCTTGAACATCAAGCTTAATTTCGAGTTTGTGTCGTACCCTTGTTTCGAATAACCTTTCGCTTCATCATTCCTTTAACTTGATGTCATCATCGATCGATTACATCTTCATGAAATCTCTCGACAAATGTGTCGTGATCATCATCAGCATTCAGAGCTCTTCCAGGATTTCAAGAAATACCATCCATGCCCTCGATGATTTGTGTTGTCATCGACCACTTTATTGCCTTCCGTTCAACACAAACTTGTTCGTGTTTTGTGTTATACCTTGAGATGATTGCTATCCAGCATTTGTTCGTCTTTACCTTGGAGTATTATCATCTTTTATGTCAAGAATGTCGTGAGAATTTCACCACCTCTTAAGAATTCTTGGTATATTGATACTTCTCACCATCACCATTCTTTCTTGGTCCTCGTGTTGATTCGATCGGTGCTGTTTGGATTCTGCCCTTCTAGCAACCATATTGCTTTGAATTTAATGGTCGGCCATTCACTCTTATACTATTGATTACTGAATCACCATTCTGACATTGGTCGTGCAACCCAACCCATATTTCGGGCGCACCTTTCAACCAATGTTTAATTGTGTATGTTTTCCCCGAGCATACTTCATTACATCATTTGATCTGACAAATGTTATCTCCTTATCCACATAATTGTGGAGATCCATCTTTTTGGATACCTTGTTGAATTATCGCTGAGTCCATCAGCCACCTCCTCATCCTCTCCTTGGCTTAATGATGGACCCTTGCTCGAAACTCGCTTCCATAGTTCATTTCCCGAGAATCATATAATGTCATCTCGTCAATTGTGTTGCACCTCTTCTTCTCAGACCTCCTGAGTCTGAGATATCCTAACACCAATCAGATATGGATCCCGGTCAGATATGATGGTTGGGACGCATTTTACAAGAGTTATAATGTTGGTCTTTATATGACCCGGTAAGGTGATGTCATGCCTAGCACACCTGGCTGGAGGGCCTATTGTTATAGTTCTTCCTTTTACCAAGATTATCCATTCTTCCATGAGGAAATTGTAAGGCTTATTCTACAAGTTGATCCTGATGGATCCTTCGTGTATCCGAAGTGTAATCTTTGCTTGACGACCATGTCAATGCTATCTCGAAGCATGTCTATGGTACTCCGCTTTTCAACAAGAACATTTGAAGCCCAATGCTAAATGTTTCCTGCTCAATTATCCAAACACCGCTGTATGGGTAATGTCATGAAATTTCTCTCCTCTACCTAAGGAGTTTTCTACATTATATCCTGTCATGGATATCATGCACTGCAAGGATATACCCTGAAATATGTGTTTAAACACATTTTTCCTTTCCATAGTTCTGTTTAACCTGATAATCATATTTTCCTTTCCATTGGTTGGTTTAACGTTTCTTGTGATCTAAATGATCTAAGCAGTAATATTCTACTGCTTATGTAAACACCTCGGTGTATAATTTTGCCAGCAAAACCCTGTTACTATTGTTGATGACATTCCGGTAACCACCGATGGACGAGAACCTTGCCTATTGGTCCGCCTCGTTTCAACGACCAGGAAAATGGTTCTCTTCGTTCCTCGCCCTTGGTACCAATGGTTGTTGCTGACATAATCGATAGTCTATCCTCTGACATGCCTTTCTTACATGATCATGCAAGGCGTCACCCCCCTTCCTACTTTTAACCCACATGGTGGGCCCATAACCCACAGGTCCCAGGATCGAAACCTGACTCTCCTGTACACCCATGTTGCCAAAGTTATTCCTTGCGCTTGACTTTGTATGCAGTTCACGGGCCACCTGCCTATTGATCTATTCTGGTCTCAGACGCAATACTCGTTCTCGTGCCCTGAAACCCTTTCACCTTCTAATTGGGCATCCAACGGTTGCCTATCTGCTTGATTATTTTTACTATACCCTCTTGCTTGGCTCTCGATGTGTTTCATTTGACCAACTCGAGAGATACCCCTGTGTTCATTCATGGGTAACCCCCAATGGTTAACCCTAATAGCATTCTATCATTGTCGAACTACCCCTTACCTATCCGTAAGTACGAGATATACCCCGAAGAAAGGATATGACTTCGACAAGATGACCTGAAGTAGAGAAATGAAGACATCAACGACAGGGATCAACTTCTTTGCGAAGAGCAAGCCAGGATGAGAAGACCCGCTAGATTCATAACCAAAACCTTTCCCCCTTTCACTACCTCTTAAATCTCGGGTCGAGATTTCTTGTAGTGGAGGAGAATTGTGACGCCCGGATAGTTAAGCTACAGTAACCCTCCGATAATGATGCCACATCACCATGATTACTGTTGCTAATCTCACGTTAGTTCGAAACCGATTCAAATTCAAATTTAAAATCAAGCAAACAATAAAAGTTTTCAAATATTAAAACTAAAATGTTAGGAGTGAACCAAATATTCCATAGATAATTATGGTGGAGAAACCACACCTTTATAAAATACTTAAATACTATAAGATGAATAAAACAGCAGTAAAAACAATTATTTACATACCTTTTTTAATTAATAAAATGTCAAACTAATTTATTTGAGGGCTATACTTTTTGGTGACTATAGACTTAAGTTGAAATACTAATTTAGATGCTACGTGTATTTTACTAAAACTAAAATAATAGGAAACAAAACTAAAACAGAAAAAAGTAAAATAACTAAAAGGTAAAAACAAAACAAAAGAAAAGGGACTCCCCAATGGGCCAACCGGCCCGGCTGACAGCCAGCCCAGCCCACTGGCCCAACCGGCTCCCCACTCACCTCCATAACCCCATCAGACCGAAACCCTAACCCCCACCTCACACCCACTCCCCCACTCCCTCTCGTTAGCCCCCCACCTCTCGATCCCATCTGGATCGGGAGGGGTTCGAACCCGGCGCCCTATCGCCGCTGCTCGGAGCTCCTCCGCCCCGTCCTCAACTCCTCTCCGTCATCCCCTCGTCACGGGGCCCCACCAGCTTGTCGTCGCCATGTGCCACCATCACCGCCTGAAGGATCCGCCGTCGCCTACCTCCGTGGACGCCCGGGTCGCCTACCGCCTCGCGTCTCCGACCTTGTCGCCCGCGTCCTCAACCTCCTCCACGCCGGCCACCATCGCGCCTCGCCGACCCTGTGCCCCTGCAACGCTGGTGAGGCCCTTGGCCTCTACCTTACCCTTCTCCCCTTCTGTCGCCGGCAACCCGCGCATCCACCTCTCCCTACACTCACCGCACTCCCGCACCGCCGCCTAGCGACGCCCTGGTTCCCCTCGTACCCACGCACGCCCGCACCCATCACGAGCCACTGCTCGCTCACGCTTGCCACGCCATCTCGCTGCTTCCTCATCCAGCGCGTGTCGCACCCCCTACTTCAACTGCTCTGCTTCGCCTGCGCCGCGCTCGCGCCCCCTGTCCCCGTGCGCCGCGCCGCCTCGTTCCTACTTTGTCTGTATGTCGCGCGCGCGCCCGCGCCCAGCAGCCTTCCTGCGGCCTCCTCCGTCCCGGCTAGCGTCCAGGGCCAGCCAGGCTGCGCCAGATCCTGGCACCCGTCGCCCGCTGCCCGCAACCGCGCTCATGCCTGTTAGCCCGACCGGTAAGGCCTCTGGCCACTAACCACTGGGGCTCGACCCCCCTTTTTTTTAAAACAAAAAAGGATAGCAGAAAAGGAATAAAAATAATAATAATAATAAATAGAAAATAAATAGAAAATTAATTAATTAATTAATTAGAGAATTAATTAACTTAATTAACCTGTGTTAGTTAATCTAATTAACTAACTACTCTAATTAATTTGTAGTTAGTTATACAGTCTATGATAGACGGGACCCACCCATTAGTTTGACCAGTCAACTGACTGGTTGACTGCTGGCATCATCGTGACATCATGCTGATGCAGTAAACCTATTTTTGGTTTAAATTAAATCTGTTAAATCCTGAAAATGATTAAATCCTTTTTAAAATTAATATAAAATAAACCGTAGCTCAGATGGAAAAACTTTGTACATGAAAGTTGCTCAGAACGATGAGACGAATCCGGATACACAGCCTGTTCGTCCGCCATGCATCCCTTGATTAGCAAACATGCAACTTTCCCCCTCTGGTTCATCTGTCCGAAAACGCGAAACACCGGGAATACTTTCCCGGATGTTCATCTATCCGAAAACGCGAATACCGCGTTAGGGCATCCCTAGCACCGATACTTGTCATGCCATGCATCGCTATGCATCTGTTTGCTTAATATTTATTGTTTCTTCCCCCTCTTCTCTCGCTAGACACCGAGACCGACGCCGCCGCTACCCAGTATGACTACGATGTTGACGACCCCTCTCTCTTGCCAGAGCAACCAGGCAAGCCCCCCCCCTTGATCACCAGATATTGCCTACTCTTCTCTATACTGCTTGCATTAGAGTAGTGTAGCATGTTACTGCTTTCCGTTAATCCTATTCTGATGCATAGCCTGTCATTGCGGCTACAACTGTTGATACCTTACCTGCAATCCTAAATTCTTAGTATAGGATGCTAGATTATCATCAGTGGCCCTACACTCTTGTTCGTCTGCCATGCTATACCACTGGGCCGTGATCACTTCGGGAGGTGATCACGGGCATATACTATATACTTTACACTGTTACATTACCAGTGATACTGTTTGGAGTTGGGGGCTGAAGGGGCAGGTGGCTCCATCCAGGTAGTGGTGGGCCTGAGTTCCCGACGGCCCCCGACTGTTACTTTGAGGCAGAGTGACAGGGCAGGTTGAGACCACCTAGGAGAGAGGTGGACCTGGCCCTGGTCGGCGTTCGCGGTTACTTCAAAATAACACGCTTAACGAGATCTGGGTATTTGATCTCAGTCTGGCTACTGGCCTATACGCACTAACCATCTACGTGGGGACAGTTATGGGCACTCGACGTCGTGGTATCAGCTGAAGCTTTCATGACGTCAGCGACTGAGCGGCGCACGGCGGATTGGACTAGAACGCTTGCTAGGCCAGGTCTGCTTCCGGCCGCGTACGCAACGTGCAGGTGGCAATGGGCGATGGGCCTAGACCCCTGCACCATAGGATTTAGACCGGCGTGCTGACCTCTCTGTTGTACCTAGGTAGGGCTGCGACGTGTTGATCTTCCGAGGCCGGGCATGACCCAGGAAAGTGTGCCCGGCCAAATGGGATCGAGCGTGTTGGGTTATGTGGTGCACCCTTGCAGGGAAGTTGATCTACTCGAATAGTCGTGTCCCTCAGTAAAAGGATGACCCGGAGTTGTACCTTGACCTTATGACAACTAGAACCGGATACTTAATAAAACACACCCTTCCAAGTGCCAGATACAACCGGTGGTCGCTCTCTCACAGGGCGACGAGGGGAGGATCATCGGTTAGGATTATGCTACACGATGATACTTGGTGAACTTACCATCTACTCTCTTCTCCTGCTACAAGATGGAGGTTACCAGAAGCGTAGTCTTCGATTGGACTAGCTATCCCCCTCTTATTCCGGCATTCTGCAGTTCGGTCCACATATGATACACTTATTCCATTTGATACCATTGCATACATATGTAGTGTACCTCCTTGCTTGCGAGTACTTTGGATGAGTACTCACGGTTGCTTTGCTCCCCCTTTTCCCCCTTTCTATACTCGATTGCTGCGACCAGACGTTGGAGCCCAGGAGCCAGACGCCACCGTCGACGATGAATACTATTAATCAGGAGGTGCCTACTACTACGTGCAGCCCGCTGATGACGACCAGGAGTAGTTTAGGAGGATTCCAGGCAGGAGGCATGCGCCTCTTTCGATCTGTATCCCAGTTTGTGCTAGCCTTCTTAAGGCAAACTTGTTTAACTTATGTCTATACTCAGATATTGTTGCTTCTGCTCACTCGTCTATGATCGAGCTCTTATTTTCGAGCCCTCGAGGCCCCTGGCTTGTAATATGATGCTTGTATGACTTATTTTGTTTGTAGAGTTGTGTTGTGATATCTTCCCGTGAGTCCCTGATCTTGATCATACACGTTTGCGTGTATGATTAGTGTACGGTCAAATCGGGGGCGTCACATTGATGTCGGTGAGCTCAGGTATTCCAGAACTGCAACGATAAAATTGTGACGACAACACCTGGGAGCTCAACTCCCCGGGAAACCGCCACAACCCCTAAATGTCAAGAGGCACCAAGAACAATGTTCTCGTCACAAAACCATCGGAACGATTCCAAGATACCTGCATGATCCTAAAAAAATTTCCTGAAATTTGAGGAGAGAAGAGTCAAAACTCTACGTCAGGAGGCCTCACCAGAGCGACGAAGGGACTGGGGAGTAAAAAGAATCCTACTCTCCGATATATATAATCCTATAAAACTCAAAACATTTTTGTAGATTCAACAACGTCAGCGATTCGATAAAGCAGGGGACTCCTAAGTCGGGGAAGGCTCTGATTACCAACTTGTAACACCCACGATGCGGCTATATCTCCCACGTGTCGGGGCACGACTTAGAGGCATAACCGCATGGTAGGCATGTCGCTAGAGCGGTAATCTTTACACATCCCATGTACTTAATAAGTAAGGGATAAAGAGTTGGCTTACAATCGCCACCTCACACAATACATAAATATAGCATACATCGTCTAGAATACAATCAAGGCCCGACTACGGAACCAACATAAATAAAGACAACCCCAAATGCTAGATCCCCGATCGTCCCGACTGGGCTCCACTACTGATCAACTAGAAATGAAACAACAAATGAACACGATCTTCATCGGGCTCCCACTTGAGCTCGGTTGTGTCACCTGCACTGGTATCATCGACACCTGCAACTGTTTGGAAGTATCTGTGAGCCACGAGGACTCAGCAATCTCACACCCACGAGATCGAGACTATTCAAGCTTATGGGTAGGAAATGGTAGTGAGGTGGAGTTGCAGCAAGCACTAGCATATATGGTGGCTAACATACGCAAATAAGAGCGAGAAGAGTAGCAAAGCACGGTCGTGAACTAGAAGTGATCAAGAAGTGATCCTGAAACTACTTACATTCAAGCATAACACAAGAACCGTGTTCACTTCCCGGACTCCGCCGGAAAGAGACCATCACGGCTGCACACGCGGTTGATGCATTTTAATTAAGTTAAGTTTCAAGTTCTCTACAACCGGACATTAATAAATTCCCATCTGCCCATAACCTCGGGCACGGCTTTCGAAAGTTCAAAACCCTGCAGGGGTGTCCCAACTTAACCCATCACAAGCTCTCACGGTCAACAAAGGATATTCCTTCTCCCAGGAAGACCCGATCAGACTTGGAATCCCGGTTACAAGACATTTCGACAATGGTAAAACAAGACCAGCAAGACCCCCCGATACGCTGACATCCCGATAGGAGCTGCAAATATCTCGTTCTCAGGGCAACACCGGATGAGTGCTCCGTACAACTAAAACCAGCCCTCAAGTTTCCTTGAGGTGGCGCTGCAAAGGACTCTAGTTCGGACCAACACTTAAAGAAGCACTGGCCCGGGGGTTAAAAATAAAGATAACCCTCGGGAGAGCGACTCCCAAGAGAAAAGTAGGTGGTGGTGAGGCAAATGGTAAAACCAAGGTTGGGCCTGGCTGGAGGAGTTTTATTCAAAGTGAACTGTCAAGGGGTCCCCATAACACCCAACCGTGTAAGGATCGCAAAATCAAGGAACATAACACCGGTATGACGGAAACTAGGTCGGCAAGAGTGGAACAAAACACCAGGCATAAGGCCGAGCCTTCCACCCTTTACCAAGTATATAGATGCATTAAAGTAAACAAGATATAATAATGATATCCCAACAATAACCATGTTCCAACATGGAACAAACTTCATCTTCACCTGCAACTAGCAACGCTATAAGAGGGGCTGAGCAAAGCGGTAACATAGCCAAATAACGATTTCCTAGGAAAGCTGGGTTAGAGGCTTGACATGGCAATATGGGCGGCATGATATAGCAAGTGGTAGGTATCCCGGCATAGCAATAGAGCGAGCAACTAGCAAGCAAAGATAGAAGTGATTTCGAGGGTATGGTCATCTTGCCTGAAATCTCGCAAGGAAGAAGAACGAGTCCATGAAGAAGACAAACGAACGTAGTCGAACGGATCCTCGCGAACTCGACGTTATCAGAACTAACCCGAAGAAGCAACACCAGAAAGAAGCAAACAACATAGTAAACAACCATCACATAAGCATGGCATGATGCGCAAACAAGTATGATGCATGTCCATTTAAAGAGGCATGGCATGGCAAAATGCACAAACAATCCTACAAATTAAGTGGAGCTCAATATGCAACGAGTTGCATATTGACGGAACACCACATGACTTATTTAGTTATCTCTCGTTTAGGTACCCAACAATATTAAATGTTGATTACCATGGGAAGAGGTGAAGCAAAAGAAAGCTACCTATCTAGGCAAGTTTAAATGAGGCCGGAAACAACGAACAACAATTCCGGTAAATCCCCATTTGCATATTTTTGGTTATGGTACTGTTCTACCCTAAACACAATTTTAGAGTTATTAAACATGCAAAGTAAATCCACCATGTTAAACTAGGCATTTTTCTACCCCATTTACACATAAAGTTTGTTAAGTTTGGAGCTACGGTTATTTAGTTATGAAATAAATCATTTTACATGGCAATATGGCAAAATATATGCAAACATCATTTTAAACATTTTAAACATAGATGAAAGTTGCACAATATGAATCTACACAAAATTCTAAGCATTTTTCATATATAAATCATTTTAAACCGATGCACGGTTATTTAGTTATTAAATGCATGAAGCTGAGGGGTTTTTCTGCAAATTTGGCTTTCTCTGGGATATTAGCAAAACGCTCAGAACAGGAAAAAAACACATGCGGGCCGAACTGAGATCTGGCCCAGGGCGCGGGGAAGCTGCTCACGCCGGGCCCTTGAGGCCTTTGGCCCGGGTTGTGGAAGATGCAGGCTGGAAGGGGGGTGCTGGGCCTACCAATGTGGTCAACGCCAGACTGAACCGAGCGAGCCGCTGTTGCTCGTTGCAGAAGAACAGAGGCCGCAGCAGAACTCGGCGCATGGACGACGCTGGAAACAGAAGAATGTCGCGACGATGAGGGCGGCGCTGGCGTGATGCGGAGGAAGCAGAAGCAAAGGCCGACGGCAGGGGCACACATCTGGGCGGTGGAGGCCGGGATCAGGGGACTTGATATGGCGGCGGCTTGAAGGTGAGCGACAACTCGACGCAGGGGAGTCGACGACTCGCGCGATGCAGGGGAACTAGGCGCGCGGCTTCGATCTCTTGTCTCCCGTGCAGACAAGGACGAGGCAGGAGGTCGCGCAAGGTGGCCGGGGCGGCGGCTTCCATGGCCGGCCGGCGACGTGGGCAGCAATCGGGAGACGCAAGGCGTGGCAGGGGAGGCCTCGGGCACCATCGCTTGGTTCCTGGGAGGAAGAGGAAGAGAGAGGCCAACGGGTTAGAGAGAGAAAAGAAAAGAGAGAGGGCACGGGGAGTGGCTAGCGTGACCTTGAGCAAGGCGGCGAGGTCGGTCTGTTGGTCCGGCGAGGAACAATGGGGTCCAGGACGTCCTCGGCTGTCCTGGAAGGAGGTTCCGGCGGCACAACGGCGCGACGGGACGAGGCCGAGTGCTCTGCTCGATCTGAAGGTGGCCCCGGGGATGGATCGAGAGGAGGAGGAGCTTGGTGGCTGGGAGATCGGTGGAGAGCGCAGGTTCCTTGGTCAGAGGGAGGGAGGATTCGAAGGGAGCCATGGGAGGGCTCTGGTTGGTGGGGATCGATGGATTGGGCAGGGGAGATCCCAAGGGGGATTTGGTGAGTGGTTGGCGGCGGCTAGGGGGGGACACGTCCCTAGATTTTAGGGTTTGGACTGATATAAAGGGACAATAGGATTAGGTTTGGACCCTCCGATCTAAATTGGACGGTCTCGGATAAATAGGTTAGGGAGCCCAATTAACAAAATGGTGATGTTTTATAGATGTTTGGGGATGATCCGGATCCAACGGTGACGACTGACGGGTCGGGTTTGGGTAAGTTTCGGACACGCGCGAGGGGTCAATGCACTGTGCAAAAAGGGGGTAGGCTGGGCCTAGGCTGTGTAGGAGAGGTCTCAGGCTGAGAAGAGAGAGACGTAAATGCAGCCCGGCAAGGTTTCTGGAGACCGAAAATGTCCGACGTTAGACCGGCTATATTGCCGCTCTAGTTATCTGTTGGGGCATCAAACGAAGTCCGAATGCGATGAAACTTGGCAGGCGGTCTACTGACAACAAAACAGCACCGCACGCCAACTTTCAACCCATTCCAAGAACAATTTTTGGCCACTTATAAAATACTATTTCGGACATGCCGCGGGGCGCGTGCAAGTGTGTTTGGGCTCAGAACGGACAACGGACGGAACTGGGGGAACCCGGACAGATGCAAGTTTGAAAACATGATGATGCAATGCGTATGATGACATGGCAAAAATGCAACACGCAAGCAAATGACATGGCAACGTTGACGAATAACTGGAAGACACCTGGCTCAACAGTCTCGGGGCGTCACAAGGGGGTCCTGAACTATGCGTCTGAGGATCGAAGGTAACAAGGGACACAAGGAACTCGATGTTTACCTAGGATCGGGGCCCTCTTAATGGAGGTAAAACCCTATGTCCTGCTTGATTGTATTTGATGAGTATAGGGGTTACAAGAGTCAATCTACCTCAAGATCATAATGGCTAAACCCTAGATGTCTAGCCTATATGAATTCTGATAGCCACTACGGATTAAACCCACCGGTTTATATACACACCGGAGGGGCCTAGGGTTGTACAGAGTCGGCTTGCAGAAGAAGGAAATTATGAGCTTGTTTGGGACTGCTCTACTCCTTAAAATTCAGCTCCGCTCCAGAAAACACATGCTAAACGGGGTAGCTCCACGATATGCCGCTCCGCAAAAAAACTAGAATCTGGGGTACAACTCCTAGTTTTTTATGAAGCTCTTCAGGGGGTGCTCCAAAAAACTCTAGAAGCTAGAGTTGGGTGGAAATTACCCACCACTGCCACCAGCAAGTGGATACCCCTTCGTTTCTCCCCCTCAACCAATCAAATAGAACCTTTCCACCAAATTCCTTATTCTTGAAGCTGGAGCTAGATGGCAGCCAAACATTCTCTTTGGTAATACTACAACTTCTAGATGAAACTGCTCCAAAGTGAATTTAGTAGAGCGAAACCGAATTTTGTGAAGCGGAGCAGTCCCAAACATGCCCTATACATCCGGACGCCAATCTTTCCATTCGCGCATAGGAGAGTCCTATCCGTACACGGGGAAGGTCTTCTACCTTGTATCTTCACGGCCCATCAGTCCAGCCCATATCACACAGCCTAGACACCCGAGGACCCCCTAATCTAGGACTCCCTCAACAGGTACATATGTTTAAGAATTACATAGGCACCAAATAAAGAATGATGAACCAGGGTTCTATACTTGTACTAGTACAGATGGTAAAGAAAGAGGCGACAGACATTCTGGTTGTTGAACAAGGTGAAGCAGAATGGCCCTATTATGCTCTCCTGGATGCAGAAGGCACACGCAACTCTAGTCCAACCCCTTGTGATGGCCGGCCGCCAATCATGTAGTTTGAGAGGTAATCTTGAGTAAACTGCTTCAGGATCCACTTCAAAGGAAAAAAGATTCAAACATTCTAATCAAACACAACTAATTACGGGCAATAAAAAGAAGGCTACAGGGTTCTTACTTACCATCCTACAGTTCACTGTTGTCTTGCATAAAGTGTAAACAAATAGTTCGGTTGACATCTTTTGAGACATTTTAATAACAAACTTAATGAGTTTCCTCACTTGATGCTTGTTCATGAATATCTCATTGCCCCATATGCAAAAAGGGTCGAAGCGTGGATCTTTGGCAATGACATATGTACCTAAAAGCACCAAGTTAATATTAGAAGCTAAACAACAATTGCAAAATGATGTAGTACAACACTCCCTCCATCCCATTATATAATATTTTATTACATGTATATCTAGACATCATCAGAACATTAAGATAACACTCTTCCTTGTTGCTATGTAGCCTTGGATTGCATATTTAGTCATTCAGTACAATGCATGTTGCTATGTAGCCTTAGATATATTAAATATGACCCTAGTTAACATACTGATAAATGGGTTATAGATATATTCAATGAAATGTCCGATTCAACGATTAATCCCTTATCAGCCCCCACGCTATATGGTACCAGCTACCAATATCCTGAACAGTGAGTACAAATAAGCAATGCGATGAAACTAACCTCGATGGAAAACAACACCGTTCTCAACATTGTCCTGTATGAATACATATAAAGGCATGTTAAGCACAACAGGCTAAACATCAACCAAATATATCCATGGTAGAAAACATACTCTACAAATGATAGCTTCACTCTATAGGCTTAAGCATGCTAGTTAAGCAAAACAAGAAGTGCAAAGGTGTGTTAAATGCATCAGGCATAACATTTAAAAACAAGCAAATAGTCATTCAAACTAGTATTGTGCAGGTCTAAAGTACACTAGTTATAGTTCAAAAACGAAAAGGCATGTTAACTGCAATATCCTTAATAGCAACCAAATATCGTAATTCATAGTGGTATTGTTGAAATTGTTATTGATGAAATTGAACTGCACGATAAATAGTTGCACATATAGAGCATCGCATTGTGAAGAACTGAAATAAACAAGGCATAAGGCCATCTCTAGCCGATCCATTAAAAGTTAAAGGACTAAAACACTTAGTGGATATATATATATATATATACTCCAGCAATTTTTGGCCGTTTCTAGTCGATCTCCTAAACTTAATACTATAAACTTCAATTTGATCAAGTTCAAAGCAGGATCAATCGAAAGTAGCATGCATTCAAACATAAACATAGATAGTTTTGCATAAATGAACATAAAACATAAATTTAAACTAAGCTAAACTACTTTCGCTCAAAGTAGAAGTCTATCCAATCCTTCCTCGTCAGGTACGATGTGCCGTGAGCTGGGTCCGGGCCGGTGCCGTCGTTGGGGAAGACACTCCTCCACTTGTCGACGTTGATCTCCTCGTCTTTGCCACACACCTCGACGCCCTCCACGCCTCAATCCTCACCTCCTGCTACCTCTTTATTGGAGGAGTGCACAATAACCTTGCCGCCCCCTGTGCTAGCAAAGATCCCCCGCTTCGCCTCCACGAGCTCCGGGTGCTCACGGCGGAGCTCTTGCATGTAGGCCTCGTCGGCGGCCTCAGCCTCGAGGCGCTCCCACACCTCGTGGTCCTCCCGCGCCATAGCCGGACTCACCACCCCTAGCTACGGCGGAACGAGGTCGACCAGACGTGTGCCAAAGGGGAAATTGAGCCTAGCCGCTGCGCCGTGGTAGTGGACCTACCAGCGGTCAGACTACATGGCCGCGAGCTCGGCCGTCTCAAAGCTATCGAGCAACCGGCGAGTGTGGGTCTCCCGATCTGTAATCTTGGCGACCCATGTCCCCCACCGCTGCTGAAGGGCCCCGAGGTAGGACCTCATCGGCTGCCCAGTCCGAGGGAGGATGGGGAAGTCCTCAAACTGGCATGGGGACGCGGCGGCGGGCGGATCAGGGGACCGGCGATAGCGGATCGATAAAGAGCCCGCGAAGGAAAACGGGGACACCTTGGCGGCCACCTCGCCGGCGTCGGCCGAAGAGGCCACAATAAACATCTTTTGTCCATTGGCTCCTCGAGCTCCCCGGCACATAGTAAGAGGTTGAGGATGGTGGCGGCGGCAATAGAGGCGACCTACCAATGGTTTTGGGGGTGGTATGTGTTTTTGTGAGCAGAGGTTTGGGGAGTGTGTGGTGTGTGTGGAGGGGGGTGTCGGTGTCAAAACCGGCAGATCTAGGGTAGGGGGCCCCAAGCTGTGTATCTGAGGATCGATGGTAATAAGGGACGCAAGGGACACAGTGTTTTACCCAAGTTCGGGCCCTCTTAAAGGCGGTAAAACCATACATCTTGCTTGATTATATTCAATGAGTATAGGAGTTACAAGAGTTGATCTACCTCGGGATCGTAATGGCTAAACCCTAGTTATCTAGCCAATGATTGTTCTAATAGCCTCTAAGGACTGAACCTTCCAGTTTATATATACACCGGAGGGACCTAGGGTTGTACATAGTCGGTTTGCAGAGGAAGGAAACAACAGACCCGGACACCAAACTTGCCACCCACGCATATAGGAGTCCTACCCGAACACAGGGAATAGTCTTCTACTTTATCCTTACGGCCCATCAGTCCGGCCCATATTGAATAGTCCGGTCACTGGAGGACCCCCTAATCCAGGACTCCCTCAGTAGCCCCTGAACCAATCTTCATTTACGATGTGTTCGGCACGCAGATTATCTTCAGCATTTCAAGGCGGGTTCCTCCTCCTGAATATTTTAAGTCCGTTTCATGCATAAAGAAGTTGTGTCTGGCTCCGCATAATCAATACAACCCTTAGCCACGAAGGCGAAACATCGAAACAGAAACAGTGTCTTTTACTGACAACTTTTTCGGCGAAGCGTCACACTTGACCCTTCAACATTTTGAACCATTTTCATGCCTCCCATTTGATACGTCTCCAACGTATCTATAATTTATGAAGAATTCATTCTATTATATTATCCATCTTAGATGTTTTATATAAATTTATATGCTATTTTATATGATTTTTGGGACTAACCTATTAACCTAGAGCCTAGTGCTAGTTTCTGTTTTCCCTTGTTTTTGAGTATTGCAGAAAAGGAATACCAAACGGAGTCCACTTGACGTGCCAATTTTTGATGAGTTTTTATGGACCAAAAGAAGCCCCGGGAGTAAAAGAGTTGGGCCAGAAGAGTCCCGAGCCGTCCACGAGGGTGGGGGGCGCTCCCCACCCCCTAGGCGTGTGCCCCTATCTCGTGGACGACTCGAAGACCCCCCCCCCCCCCCCCGACGTGAAACCGATGCCAAGAATTCCTATAAATACAGAAAGCCCTAGAAAATAACCTAGATCGGAAGTTCCGCCATCGCAAGGCTCTGTAGCCACGAGAAATCAATCTAGGCCCTCTCTGGCACCCTGCTAGAGGGGGCCATCATCACCGGAGGCTATGGAGGAGGATCCCGGAGGGGCCATCATCACCATGAAGGCCAAGGACCAGAGGGAGAACCTCTCCTCATCCAGGGGGAGGCCATGGAGGAGGAAGCACAAGGGGGAGAACCTCTCCTCCTCTCTCTCGGTGGCATCGGAGTGCCATCGAGAGGGGAATCATCGCCACGGTGATCGTCTTCATCAACATCACCATCATCATCATCACCCTCATCTGTTTTACGCGGTCTACTGTCCCGCACCCCGCTGTAATCCCTACTTGAACATGGTGATTTATGCCACATATTATGATCCAATGATGTGTTGCCATCCTATGATGTTTTGAGTAGATATCCTTTATCTTTGGATTGATTGATGATCTAGATTGGTACGAGTTGTATGTTTTATTTTGGAGCTGTCCTATTGTGCCCTCCGTGTCGCACAAGCGTGAGGGATTCCCACTATAGGGTGTTGCAATACGTTCATGATTCTCTTATAGTGGGTTGCTTGAGTGACAGAAGCATAAACCCGGCTAAGGGGGTTGTTGCGTATGGGATAAAGGGGACTTGATGCTTTAATGCTATGGTTGGGTTTTACCTTAATGATCTTTAATAGTTGCGGATGCTTGCTAGAGTTCCAATCATAAGTGCATATGATCCAAGAAGATAAAGTATGTTAGCTTATGCCTCTCCCTCATATGAAATTGCAATGACTACCACCGGTCTTGTTAACAATTCCCTAAGACAATTCCGCACACTGATCCATCATTATTCCACACTCACTATTTATAATATTTAGAAACATATTCTAGCTTTATGATAACAGCACCTACTTTTATACTTATCTCTCCGATACCATGCAAAGTTATCCTCTTCATACCCACAACATAGTTTTATTTCTCGTTTCTAGTTGGAAGCAAACGTTCGGTGTACGTAGAGTCGTATCAATGGCAGATAGGGCTTGAGAGAATATTGATCTTACCTTTAGATCCTTGTGGGTTCGACACTCCATACTTATCACTTCCACCATTGGGAATTGCTACGATGATTCCCTGCACTTGGGGATTATCAAGCTCTTTCTGGCGCCGTTGCAGGGAAACAATAGCGTGGGGTTGATATTCTTGTGTATGCTAGTTTGCTTTCTTCACTAAGTAGATTTTGTTTTTCCTTTTTTGTTTTTGTTTAGTTGTGGGTGAAACGTACTTTTTAAAAAAAAAAGAATGAAAATACAAAAAAATTACTTGCCTCTCATACCTAAAAAGTTTTTCAATAAGAGAAGTTATTGGAAGGTTATGCATTGGAGAAATGAGGGTCGACCTTGAACACTTGTGTTCATGCTCATTGAAACAATGTAAAAAATTTCATGGAATCTTCTCTGAAAATAATTATCCCCTTGTATATACCCATTGTATTATAAAAATAATGTGCCAAGCCTTGGTTCTAGGATAATTAGATTGCTTGTTTACTTTGTGTCGTACAAAAACAGAAACTTTGGCTGTAGCGCGTGATTTTAAATTTTTTACTGGAAAGTCAAATGGGTCTAAAACTTTTGGCACATTACTTCTATACAAATTTTTTTATATTTTCATATATTTTTAGATTTTTTGGAATTACAGAAGTTCACTAAATTTCCAAATTACTACAGACTGTCCTGTTTTTTGACAGATTCTGTTTTCTATGAGTTGTTCGCTTATTTGATGAATCTATAGGTAGTATCAGGGGGTTTGAACCATGATGAAGTTGGAATACAGTAGGTATAGTTCTAATATGAAATTGGAATAAGTTTGGAAGAGTGCCTAAAGGTAGTGATTTGCTTTATTTGCACTAACGGATCTCACAAAGTTTTTGTTCAAGTTTTGTGTGGATGAAGTGTTCGAAGATCGAGGAGCTATCGATATGAGAAGAATAAAGAGAGGAAAGAGCTCAAGCTTGGGGATTCCCAAGGCACCACAAGTTAATATTTCAAGGATACTCAAGCATCTAAGCTTGGGGATGCCCCGGTTGGCATCCCATCTTTCTTCTTCAACAATTATCGGTATACCTCGGTTTTTGTTTTGTTCACATAATTTGTGTCCTTTGTGTTTTTGTTTTTCCTTTAAGAACTATGCTAGTATAAGATAGACCTTTATTGGTTTATAGAATAATTCATGTGCTTCACTTATATCTTTTAAGTATGATCTTATGGAATTGCTCTTTGTGCTTCACTTAAATCTTTTGAGTATGGTTTTATAGAATGCTTCGTGTGCTTCACTTATATATTTTGGGCTTGGATATTGGTTAGTCTATATTAATTGTAGGATGCTCCATGAACTTCACTTATATCTTTTGGATTATGAATAATACTATCATCTAAAGTGGATTTAGAAGAAGGTTGCTCCCACTATTCCGAATGGGAGGAATTTTGTCTTATGGGAAGACTAGTAAAATTTGTATGCTTGTAGATCATGAACAGAATGCTTTATGTGCTGGTTATATTGTTGAACTCTTTCATGATTCTACTGAAAATTAGTATGAGGGAGGAATACATGTTTGTATGATCTGCAATAATATCAAGTTTCCTCTCTATATGCTTAAAGTTTTGAAGTTATACTCGTTTTTTCCTTCCTATGCTAGTTGATTCTTGTTCCTATAAATTGTGTGCTCACAAAATCCACAAGCATAGGAAGTGGGTTAGGTTTGAATGTGCTAGTCATATTCTTCATGATTCTCTCTTTATGTTTCAATTCTTATCTTTTATGTGAGCATCATTGAAATCATCATGCCTAGCTAAAAGGCATTAAAGAAAAGCGCTTGTTGGGAGACAACCCAATATTTACCCCTACTATTTTTGTGCATTTACATGATTAAGCTACTGTGGTAATCATGTTTTATAGCTTTTGTTTCAATAAAGTGCCAAGTAAGACCTTTGGGAAGACTTGGGTGAAAGTTAAAGTGATCTTGCTGTAAAAAACAGAAACTCTGCGCTCACGAGATTAGCTGTCATATTTTACAGAAGAGTGCGATTGAGTTGATTATTTTTTCATAAGATTAATAGACAAATCCCTCACATACATCAATTTATTTCATAATTCTTGGAGTAGAAGAAGTATGGTTGGTGTTCAGATCATTACAGATTATTCTGTTTCTGACATATTCTGTTTTCATTGCATAGTTTGCTTGTTTTCTAGTTTCAATGGCTTATATTTATCAGTATAAATTGTAGACATGATTTGGTAAACTAGGCATTGTGTGAGAACAATTATGAACCTTGTCTTTGACAGTACCAAATTGAATGGTTTACTCTTTATCATACTAACCTATCCCATGAAGTTCCGTTAAGTTTTGTGTGATTGAAGTTTTCAAGCTTTGGGTGAGATATCGATATGAGGAGTGGAAAGACCCTAAGCTTGGGGATGCCCAAGGCACCCCAAGGTAATATTCAAGGAAGACTCAAGCACCTAAGCTTGGGGATGCCCCGGAAGGCATCCCCTCTTTCGTCTTCAAAACTATCGGTATACCTTACTCGGAGCTATATTTCTATTCGTCGCATGATCTGTGTTTTGCTTGGAGCATATTTTAGATTCTACTTGCTGTTTGAATAAAATCATTGGATCTGAAATATTGAATGAAAAAGAATCCTCCCAGGGCTATTTGATTATTTGACTACTCAATATTCATCACTTATATCTTTTTGGAGTAGTTTGTCATTTACTCATGTGCTTCACATATATCCTATGAGTAAATGGTTGAATGAATTGAATATCATAAATTTGAATTTATATATGTTTCGTATGCTGACAACATGGGGAGTAATGACTTCACACATAATAATTATAGGTAGTAAACTTATTGGAAGTTAGCAAACGTAGAATTGGTCACTTGAACAATTCATGAAAGAATATTGAAGGAAGAGAGATTTCACATATAAATATACTATCTTGGACATTTTTTGTAATTGTGAGCACTCATTAAAATATGACATGCTGAAAAGTTGATGTTGGACAACGAATACAATTTAATGGGTTAGGTTTTCCTATATTCGAAACGTTATTTTGTCTTGGATCATCCAACATGTTGAGCTTGCCTTTCCCCCTCATGCTAGCCAAATTCTACGCACCAAGTAGAGATACTACTTGTGCTTCCGAATATCCTTAAACCCAGTTTTGCCATGATAGTCCACCATATCTACCTATGGATTGAGTAAGATCCTTCAAGTAAGTTGTCATTGTTGCAAGCAGTAAAAATTGCTCTCTAAATATGTATGATCTATTAATGTGGAGAAAATAAGCTTTGTACGATATTGTGATGTGGAAGAAATAAAAGCGACGAACTGCATAATAAAGGTCCATATCACGAGTGGCAATATAAACTGACGTTCTTTTGCATTAAGATTTTGTGCATCCAACCATAAAAGCGCATGACAACCTCTGCTTCCCTCTGCGAAGGGCCTATCTTTTACTTTTATCTTCTACCCTTATACAAGAGTCATGGTGGTCATCACCTTTCCTTTTTACACTTTTTCCTTTGGCAAGCACTTTGTGTTGGATCGATCCGGATATATATATCCACTTGGATATAGGTTCTCATAAATTATTATATTTGTTGACATTACCCTTGAGGTAAAAGGTTGGGAGGCGAAACTATAGGCCCCTATCTTTCTCTGTGTTCGATTAAAACTTTGAACCCATAAATATCACATGAGTGTTAGCAATTGTGAAAGATTAAATGATAGTTGAGTATGTGGAGTTTGTTGAATCAAAGCTCTTACATAGACCCTTCCCGAAAATAATATGAATTGCAATTGTTTGATGACTAAGAGCACGGTTTGTTAGTTTTCAAGAAAGTTTATGATCTATACTTTAACATGTGAATAGCTTGTTACCTGATCATGATAAGTTTCATGAGTTCAGCTACTGTTATGATATATAATGATGCTAGAAAAAGTGATTGGGACTATCATTTATGAAACTTATGCACTTCCTAGCATTCACACTTCATAAATTAGTTCTTTTATCATTTACCTACTCGAGGATGAGCAGGAATTAAGCTTGGGGATGCTGATACGTCTCCAACGTATCTATAATTTATGAAGTATTCATACTATTATATTATCCATCTTAGATGTTTTATATGCATTTATATGCTATTTTATATGATTTTTGGGACTAACCTATTAACCTAGAGCCCAATGCCAGTTTCTTTTTTTCCCTTGTTTTTGAGTATTGCAGAAAAGGAATACCAAAAGGACCAGAGGGAGAACCTCTCCCCATCCAGGGGGGTATGGAGGAGGAAGCACAAGGGGGAGAACATCTCCTCCTCTCTCTCGGTGGCACGGGAGTGCCATCGAGAGGGGAATCATCGCCGCGGTGATCGTCTTCATCAACATCATCATCACCCTCATCTTTTTTACGCGGTCCACTCTCCCGCACCTCGCTGTAATCCCTACTTGAACATGGTGCTTTATGCCACATATTATGATCCAATGATGTGTTGCCATCCTAAGATGTTTTTAGTAGATATCCTTTGTCTTTGGGTTGATTGATGATCTAGATTGGTATGACTTGTATGTTTTATTTTGGTGCAATCCTATTGTGCCCTCCGTGTCACGCAAGCATGAGGGATTCCCACTGTAGGGTGTTGCAATACGTTCATGATTCGCTTATAGTGGGTTGCTTGAGTGACAGAAGCATAAACCCGAGTAAGGGGGTTGTTGCGTATGGGATAAAGGGGACTTGATGCTTTAATGCTATGGTTGGGTTTTACCTTAATGATCTTTAGTAGTTGCAGATCCTTGCTAGAGTTCCAATCATAAGTGCATATGATCCAAGAAGAGAAAGTATGTTAGCTTATGCCTCTCCCTCATATGAAATTGCAATGATGACCACCGGTCTTATTAACAATTACCTAAGACAATTCCGCACATTGATCCATCATTATTCCACACTCGCTATTTATAATATTTAGTAATATATTATAACTATGATAACAACACCTACTTTTATATTTTATCTCTCCGATACCATGCAAAGTTATCCTCTTCATACCCACAACGTAGTTTTATTTCTCGTTTCTAGTTGGAAGCAAACGTTCGGTGTACGTAGAGTCGTATCAATGGCAGATAGGGCTTGAGAGAATATTGATCTTATCTTTATCTCCTTGTGGGTTCGACACCCCATACTTATCACTTCCACCATTGTAATTGCTATGATGATTCCCTGCACTTGGGGATTATCACCATTTCGCGTTTCGAGACTTAGCCTCAATTGGCACGTCTTGTCAAAATAGAGATCACTACTGCAGGATGCTGCTAATGTGACACTATGATCAGAGACCCTTCGAGAAACTGTGTGCGATGCAATAATCGCAAAAGGTGCTGTATGGCAACCGTCATAAATGTATAAAACGTTTGCAATGACAGATGCATCAAACACGGTTTAGGTTGTAGTTGCATGTGTGATGAAGGGCATACAGTTCAGTTCAATGAACTGTTTGCGCCGAGGAGGAACAAAGGAAATGGGCAGCCAGATGAAGGCGTGTGCTATACACATCATACGGTTCACTCGGATGAATTGTTTGTGATTAGGCAAAACAAAAGAAATGGTCAGCCAGATCAAAGGTGTGTGCAATATACGGCATGCGGTTCACTTGGATGAACTGTTTGCATTGAGACATGAGAACAGAAACGGTTCAACTTAACAAGATGTGTGTGATACGCGGCAAACAGGTCTGTAATCAGAAATGTGTATGAAGACCGATAATAACACAAACGGTTGCTGCTAATAAGACGTGTGTGTTCTGCAATGTGATTGTATACAGAACAACACACACACACACACACACACACACACACACACACTTATACGGACATGCTTGCATAACCAAATTAAACATCCACTTACATAGGTGGCTACTACTACCATGGAATTTGCACACGCCAAAGTAAACTATTACATGCATAATTACATAGGTGGCTACTACACACATGACATATCCACACACAGAAATAAATTAAACTATACATTACATGCATGATTAACTAGCATAAACGATCATCTGATCATCATCTACTTCTAGTGATGCTTGCTCTTCTTGTGGCTCGATCCTGGCTCATCGATTTGGGTAACGAGGCACTTCCTCATGTCAACGATCTACTGTGCATCTCGTACCATGTGTACATGCTCTTGGCCGCGAACCTGAGGTGAGGTTCATCCAGTTGCCGCATACAGGTCTTATGCCAGGATACGGGATTTGTTCTATGGGCATCCTGCTTCATCTTTTCGTAGTAGGGGTCGATGATGGCCGAGGCGAGTTCGACCAGGGATTCCTGCTTCGTGCTGCCCCAGACCCTGTAGTGGTCACGGATTTCGACAAGGTTCTTGCAGGCCAAGCCCGTAATACTGAGCGCTTTTACATCGTCATTGCTATCCACCGTGGCGAACTTGTAGTCGGTGCTGTTGACAAACCCGTTGAAACGGTCGCAAGGCTCTGTGGCCATGCAGTAGTGGTAGATGAGGACATGATAGCGCACGCACAACTGGGCAACGACAACCTTCTGATCTATGCCGGGACGACGGATGGTGTACTGGAGGTTGATGCCGACCACCTTGTACTTGTCTCCAGCAAGCAACTGCTCAACACTGTTGATGTAGTCGTCCACCACGGCTGGGTCGATGGTGTACACCACCGAGAGATCCGTCTCCCTCGCGTGGGTCTCCACTCTATGCTCGTCGAACTCCATTCGAGCGCCGCCAGACATCCCAGCTCTATGTGTCGTCGTGCGCGTGCTTGTTGTGTTGTGGGGTGCGATCGAAAGGTTGAAGAGACTAAGGTTATAATGGCCACGGGCATTAAAGGGGAAGCCAGACGACCAGGAAAATCGGCAGGCCCTGATGGCAGTTCTAATTTGCAGCGCGTAACTCCATCATGCCGCACGCAACTGCACCACGTGGCAATGTGCGTGTCGCAACCGCATGCATATGGGGCCCTCGACGTGATCGTGCGCATGCCCAACCGCTGGCAGAGCACGCGCGGAGGGACGCGAGCAAAGCGCTCCATGGTCACCTGAAGGAAAAGATGTCCGCAAGCTAAGTACACCGACGTACGCGAGTAGAGCGCGCCAACGGACGCGACAGAGCGCGTCGCGGCGCCTAACAGCGAGCACAGCGCGCTGCGGCGCCTAACGGCGAGCAGAGCTTGCCGAGGGACGCGAGCAAAGGATGGCACAGTGATACGTGGCAAATAAGACGAACTATACGAGCAATGTCGGAGACATCAATCATGAATCAGATTAGAGTTGCGTGTGTGATACGTGACAGACGGTTGATCCATCAGAGCTGTTTGTGATGGAATAAGCCGTGTGTGTTGCGGGCAAACACTTGCTGGTGTATAACCTTAAATTTAACAAAAAAAAGTGTTAATGCATGTTTCAAAAATTGTATAGAAGGAAACTATGTTCAAATACGACTCCAACGATATAATCTATGGCGACATGCATTCCTATTTTATTACTTAAAGCCTACTTATAAACCAGGACAGAGGTATAGTAGGTAAATAAATCGCAAACGTTTTTTATTAATTGTATGTGTACGTGTCCTCTCGTCCTCCTCTCGCACGTCTTGTCACCCCGCTATCTAGATGGCTTACAGCGCAAGCTTGCGCAGCGCGCGGGGGCGTTCTTTTCGCCAAATGGTGGCGCCAATGAATCGTCGGTGAGCCTGTTCCCATGCAACCTCGCAGGTTCCCGTGCAAGCTTCCCGCCCGACTCGGTGAAATCCCCCAAAATCCCAATGCTTACCGGCCTGCTATAAAAACCCTCACGGCTAGCGAGTCCTGCGTCGCATTTTCCCCTCCCTCCATGTAGCTTATCTCGTCTTCTTCTCCCACAATCGCCAATGGCACCGATCCGTCGTCGTCACCCAGCCGCTCCGCCGTCATCAGAGGACAGCTCCAGCTGGGAGGCTACATCGTGGCGGCGGCATAGTCCCCGACGTAGTGTAGTGCATGTGGCGTCCCTGTTGGGTGTGCGCGGAACACCCACCACACGCTCCGCCGCCGCTGCCCGTCGGCAGCTATTGCCGCCACACCACCGTCGAAAGCCAGGGCCTTCTCCCGCTCCGCCGCCGCGGCCCGAAGGAGGGAGGTGGCCGTAGTGGCCGCCGGCCACCGTGGCCATCACCCGCTCCGCTACTACGGCCCGAAGGCGGGAGGTGGTGGTCGTGGCTGCCACCCCATCATCGGCCGCCATGGCCGCCAGCCCACTGCCGACCGCTAGGATCATCACCCGCTCCGCCACCACCGCCCGAAGGAGGGGGGCGGAGGTGGAGGTCTGCACGTGCGTCAGCAACCTTGCGCGCTACATCCAGTTCCTGTGGGAGGAGGAGGAGGAGCGCCTCGTCGAGCACGCAAAGAGCCTTACCGCAGTCGTGGCCGCAGCACACACTGACGCAGACGCGAGGAATAAGGAGATCTATGAGCAGTCCGGCCACTTCGAGAGGGATCGTCTGGAGCGGCAGTGGGTGTTCGAGCTGGAGAGCGTCCCTGAACGTGCAACAGCGGCAGGCATCGTATTGCATTTGTCTAGCTCGTCGGTAGGCTCCTCCTCCTCCTCTGCCTCTTACTGAGCGTGCTCGGCAGAGGAGAGGTTGCCGGAAGTAGCACAAAGCCCCTCCGTGGTAGTAGTAGTATTTAGGGGCTATTTTGCTCAGTTCATCTGACTATAGATGTGTGGTCGAACTGTACAACGTACATAAAATTAGCTAGTATATATAGTTGAACTAGCTATTTCAGTACGTGATTGGCAACAATTGGGGAGAAGTTTGGTCGGTTCAGCTGTCGAGTTGAACTGTTTGTATAAATTAAGAACGACTGCTTAATCTATGGATGAAATCTATGCTTAATTACTAAATTTTAGTTGCAAAAATTACATAGCGCTAATGATTTCTAGCTGCATATTTTGACAAATCGCAGTGTTACAAGGATTGACAAATGGCAACGTTACTAGATCAACAAATGTAAATCTTTCCAGTTTGACAAATGGCAACATACCCAATATGACAGATGCAAATCTTAGCAAATTGTTTGTACGTGGTTGCACACGGGTCATCCAGAACAACCGTTTGCGTTGAAGGGATGCACAAATCCTGTGCTACTATCAGTTTGCATACGGGTGTTCTATCTAAATCGTTTGCGATCAAGAGCTACAGAAATCCTGCTCGGCACATTTTCTCTAGGCTTCCTGGGGAAGCTGTCGGTCTGCATACGGGTGTTCTAACTAAAACGTTCACGATGAGTGTTTTATATTTAAAAGTCGAATTAAACTGCGGCTTGGGTGCCATTAATGGAAAGGACGCGAGCAAGGCGGGCAGCCATGGAAATCAAAGGGCTCGCTTCCCAGTGAGCCTGCGCAACGTACAGCTCGCACGCTTCCCGGTGAGCCTGCGCACGCAAGGATAGCTTGCATGCCTCTCAGTCAGCCTACGCACCGGACGATGCTCGCACGCCTCCTGTTCAGTCAAGGTCAAGCAACTGTCCGCATGGCACCTCCTACAGCCATTAAAACCAAGACACGTGGCGTCACATGAATGGTTAACAGAATTTCGGATTTACTAGAATTTAAAAACCAGGCATCTCAATGTTTTGCCGGCAATCAACGGTGCCCTGGTGTTTGAAATTCATGCCCATTTCTTGCATGGGACCTAAGCATGCACCCAAGGACACATATTTGATTTTTCAACCAATTTATATGCACTTGAGCATGTGCATGTTGTTAAAATTTGAATTATGCACATAAATGCATTGAAAACTCAGTTAATGCATACAAATGTCCAAACGGACCCCGAAAAATCACAAAAATTCACACCACACTCCTGTTGTTCTATGTTGACACGAGAAAAAAAAATTAAAGCAATGAGAGGCAATGGATATCGTTTCATCCCCAAAGGTGGGACGTTACCTACCGAAAACCATCATGCTTGTTATGAGAAGCTCTGTTTTGTGAGAAGCATATACCCAAACCTGCCCCAAATGGGACAAAATTTGTACCATGGCATGTTGATGCCGCTCCATGATAGCATGCCAAGTTTCATGAAATTTCAGACGAGTTTTTGATTTACTAGAATTTAAAAACCAGGCATCTCAATGTTTTGTCGGCAATCAACGGTGCCCTGGTGTTTCAAATTCATTCCCATTTCTTGCATGGGACCTAAGCATGCACACAAGGACACATATTTGATTTTTCAACCAATTTATATGCACTGGATCATGTGCATGTAGTTCAAATTTGAATTATGCACATAAATGCATTGAAAACTCAGTTAATGCATAAAATGTCCAAACGAACCCCGAAAAATCACAAAAATTCGCACAACACTCCTGTTGTTCCATGTTGACACTCGAAAATTTTTGAAAGCAATAAGAGGCAATGGATATTGTTTCGTCCCCAAAGGTGGGACGTTTCCTACTGAAAACCATCATGCTTGTTGTGAGAAGCTCCGGTTTGTTAGAAGCATATACCCAGACCTGCCCCAAATGGGACAAAATTTGTACCACGACATGTTGATGCCGCTCCATGATAGCATGCCAAGTTTCAGGAATTTCAGACGAGTTTTGGATTTACTAGAATTTAAAAACAAGGCATCTCAATGATTTGCCGGCAATCAACGGTGCCCTAGTGTTTCAAATTCATTCCCATTTCTTGCATTGGACCAAAGAATGCACACAATGACACATATTTGATTTTTCAACCAATTTATATGCACTGGAGCATATGCTTGTAGTTCAAATTTGAATTATGCACATAAATGAATTGAAAATTTAGTTAATGCATAAAAATGTCCGAACGAACCCCAAAAAATCACAAAAAGTTGCACAACACTTCTATTATTCTATGTTGACACTTGAAAATTTTTGAAAGCAATAAGAGGCAACGGATATTGTTTCGTCCCCAAAGGTGGGACATTCCCTACCGAAAACCATCATGCCTGTTGTGAGAATCTCCGGTTTGTGAGAAACATATGCCCAAACCTGCACCAAATGGGATAAAATTAGTACCACGACATCTTGATGCCGCTCCATGATAGCATGCCAAGTTTCATGAATTTCAGACGAGTTTTGGATTTACTAGAATTTAAAAACCAGGCATCTCAATGTTTTGCCGGCAATCAACGGTGCCCTGTTGTTTCAAATTCATTCCCATTTCTTGCATGGAACCTAAGCATGCACACAAGGACACAAATTTGATTTTTCAACCAATTTATATGTAGTGGAGAATGTGCATGTATCTCAAATTTGAATTATGCACATAAATGCATTGAAAACTTAGTTAATGCATAAAAAATGTCCAAGCAAACCCCAAAAAATGACAAAAATTCGCACAACACTCCTGTTGTTCCATGTTGACACTCGATAAATTTTGAAAGCAATAAGAGGCAACAAATATCGTTTCATCCCCAAATGTGGTTCATTCCCTACCGAAACCATCACGCTTGTTGTGAGAAGATCTGGTTTGTGCGAAGCTTATACCCAAACCTGCCCCAAACGTGACAAAATTTGTACCACGGCATGTAGATGCCGCTACATGATAGCATGCCAAGTTTCATGAATTTTAGAAGGGTTTTGGATTTACTAGAATTTAAAAACTAGACATCTCAATGTTTTGCGGCCGAGGGACGGTGGCAGGGTGTTTGAAATTCATTCCCATTTCTCGCATGGGACCTAAGCATGCAACCAAGGACAAATATTTGATTTTTCAATAAGTTTATATCCATTGGAGCATGTGCATGTAGTTCAAATTTGAATTATGCGTATAAAATGCCTGGAAAACCCAGTTAATGTATAAAATGTACAAACGAACCCTGAATCATTCCAATTTTTTTGACGACACACTTATAGTTGCACGTTCAGTGCAGATAAAAGTTCTAACAATTCAAACACCATCCTTTGTAGCTGTGACCCCATTACGTAATTCAAATGATCAAGATGATAAATCAAGTAGATTGCACACAGTTTATTATCACAAACCATGTGAGATGCATCACAAAATATCTTGGGGCACCGTCGGTCTGATGAAACTTTGCGCGCCAGTTTTTTGGCTGAAGCGATTCCAAATTTTCGGCTTCCGCAAAAATATCTACCTCCCCGCCCCCGCCCCCTTACCAAAAGCCACATTTCCCCTCTTTTCGCCTTCCTTTACAAGATGAAACCTTCACTCCTTGCTTGCAGCACTGCCGCCTCCTCGCCGGAGACCCTCCTTCACGCTGCTCGGCCTTGCCTATCCAGGCAGGTAATCCACACCCGACCCCCATCCTCCTCCTCCTTCCACATCCCACATGCCCTGACCGCCGGCGCGACACCTTCCACCCAAATCACCGACCCCTCCACCAAATAAGCGCCAGCCTAAGCCATGGTGCACGCAGTATAGCTAGGACCTCAAGGAGCATTTGGCAGCGGAGAAGCAAATCGCGGCCGCATGCGCGGATGAGGTCACCATGGCTGTCATTCGTGCCAACCCCCAGATCTTGAAGAACCACCTTACCATTTGCTAGCTACGCCGGTTATGCATGCTCGGTTTACCCGTTGCGTGTGCTACTCCTGCCTTTCCTTCACAAATTCTAGTGAATTGTGCTATCTAATTTTACCATGCAATATGTTGCTCTAGTGTATATGTTCTATATGTCATGCTGTGTGGTGCTCACTTGTTAACTGTTTTGTTAATTAGTTGTCATCTTCAGTTAAATGTTTGGTTCAATTCTTCATGCTGCAATTTTGTATTGTCTTCCATGTGAGAAATAAATCAAATGTATCTTTACAAAATTGTGAGTGCATTCTATTATTGTATACCATGTGAGGAATAAATTGAATTTGGCTGTAGTAAATACATGAGAAACAAATACAATTGCTACAATTGGTTGTAGTTATCTGTTTGGTTAACTTTCTGATCTTCTATTAGGAGTATGTTATATTTTGCAATGTGGTGCTCAGTTAATGTTTGGTTCATTTGTTGTGGTGTTTAGTTAACTGATTGGTTCAATGTTATATTGTGCAATGTGGTGCTTAGTTAATGTTTGGTTCACTTGTTGTGGTGTTTAGTTAACTGCTTGTTTCAATTCTGCAATGTGATGTTCAATTGTCGTGGCTAGAATTTTGTATGTTGTGCATGTGAGGAATAAATCAAATTTGGCTGCACTTAATAAATGAGAAACATATACAAGTGCTATATTTCCTAGTTCTTAATCCTGCTTGGTTTGGATAAATGGGGTTTTGCTGTGGCTTGAATTAATATGATGAATCTGCAATGTGATTATTTTTCATCAACATATTTTACTGATAGCATGCGAACCCTAACTTAACCTGATGACTAACTACCTTATATGTGTTGCAGGGAAACAATGGGAAGCACTGAGGTTTACAATCGAGGTTAGCACGTGCACGGTCCGTTGTCTAATAGCACATTATTGTGCAATTGCAGGAACCATTCTAATATTTAGGTTTTTAACAATTTGGTCTTGCACATGTAGGTCCTCCTATCAGAGGTTTTGACCCACTGTTCGACCCTTTTTGCATATGGGGAAATGAGTTGTCCATGAATATCAGTCAAGTCAAGAAACTGAGAAAGATTGTTAGGATAAAGAAATTAGTGACAAAAAACAACAAGATCTTTTTCTGCACAATGAAGAAGACATCAGTTCACTAAAGGATGGTACCAACTATTATACCTTGCCTTTTTTTATTCCTTTTCCCCATTTCCAATATAGAGAAGATATTTATGCACATCCTTGTTTTCACGCCTTTCCAAAGAAGTTCACTGATGATTACCTCTCAAACCACCTGTATGGTCAGGAGTCGAGGAAGGTATTCATACAACACCCATGGTTCAATATTGAAGTGTTCCCGAAGAGGACAAAGGATGGACGGTCAATCATCCATATGCACTGGCCTAAAGTTACAAAGATCTTCAACATCAATGAAGGCTCAATATTCGCCTTCTGCTTCAGCAGTTTTCCAGATGAGATACATCTGTCTATGTACCGTCTATAATGCTAATTTTGAAAGGTTATAGATGTTGCATGTGAAACTTGGTCCTGGTGTAGTTGTGTAATGGGGTGGCTGAGTGCTGAAGCTATATGATGTTGTACTCTGATGTATTTCAATTATGAAAATGAAATATAGTGTGCTTAATATGAACTATCAATTAGATTAATAAATGGATTATGAATAATCGGATAATTAGCCTGCTAGTGGCGAATTAGCCTGCTAATTGGGGTTTTCCATTGCAAACGGTTGTTAAAAAACACCGTTGGCGATGACCTCAGGCAACGCCACACAGTTTCTAGGAATAAACCGTGTTGGATCAATGAACAATCACACACGACTTTCTCTTGAAAACTATTAGCGTTAGGCCACCTTGCGCAAACGTTTACCACATGAAAACTGTGTGTGATGGATAGCCTTTGCCACACAGTTTCTTCCACGGACCATGTGTGATATATTCAATAACGCAAGCGATTTAACGGGAAAAATTGTGTGTGATGTACCTGTCAATGGAAACGTTCTCCTTCGAGCGACTGTGTGGGATGTACATACGAACGAAAGCGTTTAGCAGGGACTGACTATGTGGGATGTACTTGCGACCGAAAACAATTTCGCCGTATAATTGTATTTTCTTTAGCTCTACTGTATGTATTTCCTATTTGAGCGCTCGTCGGTCGCACAAGATCTCATTTTGCCGAACGTGTGTGCCAGGAGGGCATATCCCCGACGGTTTCTAGGTCGTGTGGCAAGGACCCCCCTATCGCTCATACTCACTTGGCGACGGTTACAAATGTCGTCACGGAAAGGGGTTTTAAACCGTTTGTTTAGGAGCTCGCTATACTAGTGGATTGTGCCCGCCCATCACGGGATTCTCATCAATATGGTTTGGGTAACCCAACCGCGCCTTAACGCATGATCTTGTTCGGAACAGGCGAGGTTTCGTCATAAGAGGGGGCGTTTGGTATTTTTGCCGCCTATAAGATGGTAAAAATCCCTTCTTTTCCCCCACGCCTTCCTCTAGCTTCTCGCTTCCAACCTTCAAGCTCCAGCACCAAAAAACTCCAATCTTTCCTACCACTCCGACCCTCCCCAACAATGGTTGGGTCCGGTTCTAAGGACAAGTGGGAGACCTCCTCTGTCACCGAGAAGGACATCAAGGAGCTCCGGAGCACGGGCTATCTGTCCGCGGATATCGCGCACAGGCTCCCTGACAAAGATCAGGTTATCCCCACTCAGGAGCCTGGTGAGAGGCTTATGTTCATTCCCCATTTCCTCTGAGGGCTAGGGTTTCCCCTCCACCCCTTCGTCCGAGGCCTCATGTTCTATTACGGGCTAGATTTCCATGATCTAGCCCCAAATCCCTTCCTCCACATATCAGCGTTCATCGTCGTGTGTGAGGCTCTTCTCCGCATCCCCCCACACTTCGACCTATCGCTCAAGGTCTTCAATCTGAAGCTGAATGTGGTCGATGGACAACACGCGGACTGCGGCGGGGCTATGGTGAGCAAGCTTCCCAACACCGTCTGGCCCAAGGGGGCTTTCTTGGAGATGGTCAAGGTGTTGCAGAAGGAGTGGTTCTACATCACCGAACCCAACGACACCAACTTGGCGGCCACGCCTGATTTCAGATCCGGACCCCCCATGAGACTCACCTCATGGACCGCTAAGGGCCTTGATTGGGGGTCCCAACCGGAGGTGCAGACGCTGCAAAAACACATCTCCAACGTGTTGGGCTCGAACACTGATATCCCACAAGTATAGGGGATTGCAACAGTTTTCGAGGGTAGAGTATTCAACCCAAATTTATTGATTCGACACAAGTGGAGCCAAAGAATATTCTCAAGTATTAGCAGCTAAGTTGTCAATTCAACCACACCTGGAAACTTAATATCTGCAGCAAGGTATTTAGTAGCAATGTAATATGATAGTAGTGGTAACGGCAGCAAAAGGTAACGGTAGCAAAAGTAATGTTTTTGGTATTTTGTAGTGATTGTAACAATAGCAACAGAAAAGTAAATAAGCGAAGAACAATATATGGAAAGCTCGTAGGCAATAGATCGGTGATAGAGAATTATGCCGGATGTGGTTCATCATGTAATAGTCATAACCTAGGGTGACACAGAACTAGCTCCAATTCATCAATGTAATGTAGGCATGTATTCCGAATATAGTCATACATGCTTATGGAAAAGAACTTGCATGCAATCTTTGTCCTACCCTCCCGTGGCAGTGGAGTCCTAGCGGAAAGTAAGGGATATTAAGGCCTCCTTTTAATAGAGTATCGGACCAAAGCATTAACACATAGTGAATACATGAACTCCTCAAACTACGGTTATCACCGAAAGTGGTCCCGATTATTGTCACTTCGGGGTTGCCGGATCATAACACATAGTAGGTGACTATAGACTTGCAAGATAGGATCAATAACTCCCATATATTCATGAAAAGATAATAGATTCAGATCTGAAATCATGGCACTCGGGCCCTAGTGACAAGCATTAAGCATAGCAAAGTCATAGCAACATCAATCTCAAAACATAGTGGATACTAGGGATCAAACCCTAACAAAACTAACTTGATTACATGATAAATCTCAACCAACCCATCACCGTCCAGCAAGCCAACGATGGAATTACTCACGCACGGTGATGAGCATCTTGAAATTTGTGATGGAGGATGGTTGATGATGACGATGGCGACGGATTCCCCTCTCGGGAGCCCCGAACGGACTCTAGATCAGCCCTCCCGTGAGAGTTTAGGGCTTGGCGGCCGCTCCGTATTGTAAAACACGATGAATCTTTCTCTCTGGTTTTTTTCTCTCCGAACACAAATATATAGAGTTGGAGTTGTGGTCGGAGGAGCTCCAGGGGGGCCACGAGGTAGGGGGGTGCGCCCGGGGGGCAGGCACGCCCCCACCCTCGTGGCTAGGGTGTGGACCCCCTGGTCTTGATCTTTTGCCAGTATTTTTTATTATTTCAAAAAAATTGTCTCCGTGAAGTTTCAGGTCATTCTGAGAACTTTTGTTTCTACACATAAATAACACCATGGCAATTATGCTGAAAACAGTGTCAGTCCAGGTTAGTTCCATTCAAATCATGCAAGTTAGAGTCCAAAACAAGGGCAAAAGTGGTTGGAAAAGTAGATACGATGGAGACGTATCAACTCCCCCAAGCTTAGACCTTTGCTTGTCCTCAAGCAATTCAGTTGACAAACTGAAAGTGATAAAGAAAAACTTTTACAAACTTTGTTTGCTCTTGTTGTTGTAAATATGTAAAGTTAACATTCAAGTTTTCAGCAAAGATTATAAAATAACCATATTCACAATAACGCTTAGGTCTCATGTTTACTCATATCAATGGCAGAATCAACTAGCGAGCAATAATAAAAAATCTCGGGTGACAACACTTTCTCAAAACAATCATAATATGATATAACAAGATGGTATCTTGCTAGCCCTTTTTGAGACTGCAAAACATAAATGCAGAGCACCTTTAAAGATCAAGGACTGACTAGACATTGTAATTCATGGTAAAAGAGATCCAGTCAAGTCATACTCGATGTAAACTAATCAGTAATGAATGCAAATGACAGAGGTGCTCTCTAGCGGGTGCTTTTTAATAAGAGGAGGATGACTCAGCATAAAAGTAAATAGATAGGCCATTCGCAGAGGGAAGCAGGGATTTGTAGAGGTGCCAGAGCTCGGTTTTGAAATAGAGATGAATAATATTTCGAGCGGTATACTTTCATTGTCAACATAACAACCAAGAGATGGCGATATCTTCTGTGCTACACACATTATAGGCGGTTCCCAAACAGAATGGTAAAGTTTATACCCCCCTCCACCAACAAGCATCAATCCATGGCTTGCTCGAAACAACGAGTGCCTCCAACTAACAAGAGTCCCAGGGGGAGTTTTGTTTGCAATTATTTTGATTTGATTTGCATAAAGCATGGGACTGGGCATACCGGTGACCAGCCATTTTCTCGTGAGTGAGGAGCGGAGTCCATTCCTCTTGAGAATAACCCGCCTAACATGGAAGATACAGACAGCCCTAGTTGATACATGAGCTATTTGAGCATACAAAACAGGATATTTATTTGAAGGTTTAGAGTTTGGCACATACAAATTTACTTGGAACGGCGGGTAGATACAGCATATAGGAAGGTATAGTGGACTCATATGGCATAACTTTGGGGTTTATGGAGTTGGATGCACAAGCAGTATTCCCGCTTAGTACAAGGGAAGGCTAGCAAAAGACTGGGAAGCAACCAACTAGAGAGCGACAACAGCCATGAACATGCGTTAAAGTTAATGAACATTGAGTGCAAGCATGAGTAGGATATAATCCAACATGAACATAAATATCGTGAAGGCTATGTTGATTTTGTTTCAACTACATGTGTGAACATGTGCCAAGTCAAGTCACTGAAATCATTCAGAGGAGGATACCACCCTATCATACCACATCACAACCATTTTAATAGCATGTTGGCACGCAAGGTAAACCATTATAAGCTCCTAGCTAATTAAGCATGGCATAAGAAACTATGAGCTCTAATTGTCATCGCAAACATGTTTGTTCATAATAGGCTGAATCGGGAACGTTGAACTAATCATATTTACAAAAACAAGAGAGGTCAAGTTCATACCAGCTTCTCCCATCTCAATCAGTTCATCATATATCGTCATAATTGCCTTTCACTTGCACGACCGAACGATGTGGATAATAATAAAAGTGCACGTGCATTGGACTAAGCTGGAATCTGCAAGCATTCAATAAACAGGAGAAGACAAGGCAATATGGGCTCTTTTGTCAGATCAATAATAATGCATATAAGAGCCACTTCAACAATTTAATCATGATCTTCTCCTATCGACCCCCAAAGAGAAGAAATAAAACTATATACACGGGAAAGCTCCCAACAAGCAAAAGAAGAACAAGAAATCTTTTGTGTTTTATTTTTAATTATTACTAGAAGCATGGAAAGTAAACTAATTAAAATCTACAAGTAATTTTTTGTTTTGTTTTTCTTAAGGTTTATTAAACACACAAGAAGAAAGCAATAAAAAGGAAATAAACTAGCATGGATAATACAGTGAAAAAGTATGAGCACCGACATCTAGCAATGAGTGTGTGAACATGAATGTAATGTCGGTGAGAAATACGTACTCCCCCAGGCTTAGGCTTTTGGCCTAAGTTGGTCTATGGACACAGCTGGCCTAGCAGATATCCAAAGTAATAGTTGGGGTCGTACTACGATACAGGAGTCATTGCATCGTGGGCTGCAGCTTGGAGGCGAGCTATCTCAGCTCTCCTCTTATACTCTTCTGCCTCGTCTCTGGTTATAAAATATCTCCCTTTTGCCTGAAAGTCAAAGAAAGTAGAAGCAGGGAGAGCGACGTGATAGGTGCGTCGTCTGTCAAAGATTAGTCAGTACTGGAGGAACTGATCGTTCCTCTCAACAAACTGATGACGAACCATAGCCTCATAATCCAAATAAATAGGAGGCAACTCAATATCATCCTCACGTATGGTTATACCAAGAAAATTAGCTATGCGGGTTGCATAAATTCCACCAAAGAAATCTCCATTAAATCTATTAAGATGCAACCTACATGCAACAATGGCTCCCAAATTATAAGATTTATCTCGTAACACAGCACTCCTAAGAATACTGAGGTCAGGGACACACATGTGACATGCTTCATCTTTACCGTTAATGCATCTACCTATGAAGAGAGCAAAATAATGTATAGCAGGAAAGTGAATGCTCCCTATGGTAGCTTGTGATATATCTCTGGACTCTCCCATAGTTATACTAGCAGGAAAATCTCTAAACTCATATTTGCGGGGTTCATTAGTACTACCCCATTGTGGAAGTTTGCAGGCAGTGGTAAAATCCTCTAAGTCCATAGTATAAGAATTTTCATAAAGATCAAACAGGACAGTTTGAGAATTGTGTGAAGATGAAAATTCAAACCTCCTCACAAAGGAACTAGTGAGATAGTGGTAATGATGACACTTTTCTGCCTGGAAGCTCACAAGATCAGCATTACGCAAATATGCATTAAATTCTTACTTAATGCATGCTCGATCCATGAAGTCCTCTGAAGGCCATTCACAAGACCGCACTGGAGCGTCCCTTGGTGGCTCATCATCAGCATCACGCATTGCAAGCATGGGTCCTTGTTTCCTTGAAGAACCACCTTGGTACATTTTCCTAAACATATTTCTTCCTGTGAAAAATTTCTGAAATTTTTAGTAACTTCAAATAAAAGTAAACCAAACTCAACAAAATTGAGAGCAACTACTCCTACAAGTGCCTAGAGCCTGTATCATGCATTAGAACTACTTGGAACCATATAAATTTGACATGCAAGCGCAAGAACATGGTCACCTAGGCAGCACAAATTTGCAATGAATAAAGCACTAGAACAAAAACTAATTGGACCAATGGAGGAGTCACATACCAAGGAACAATCCCCCAAAGCAGTTTTGTGAGAGGTGCTTTGAGCAAGGAGATCAAAAATCGCAGCAAAATGAGCTAGAACTCGTGCTTGAGATGGATGGTGGTGTTTGTAGGAGGAAGGAGTGTGTGGGTGTAGGAATAAGTGGAGGAGGGCCACTGTGGGCCCACAAGGCAGGGGGCGCGCCAAGGGGGTAGGGCGCGCCCTCCACCCTCGTGGCCAGGTGGATGCCCCCTTGCAGTGTTCTCAGTGCCAAATATTCTCAAATATTCCAGAAAAAATCATATTTAAATTTCATGGCATTTGGAGAACTTTTATTTTCGGGGTGTTTTTATATTGCACGGATAATTCAGATAATAGATAGAAAATACTATTTTTTACTTTATTTAATATAAATAACATAAAGTGAAAGGAGGGCAGAGAAGGTAGTGCTTTCTAACTTCATCCATCTCATGATCATCAAAAGGAATCCATTAACAAGGTTGATCAAGTCTTGTTAACAAACTCATTCCAAATAACACTATGTTACCTCAAAGGGGATATGCACATCCCTAATAATTAGAACGTCATATTTCTTCTTGACAGTAGGAAGAGGAAATTCAAAACCTCCAAAAATAATCGATGGAACTTTTCCAATAGAATTAATACTATGAACTTGAGGTTGTTTCCTTAGAAGTTGTACCGTATGCTCATTACCATTAACATGAAAAGTGACATTGCCTTTGGTGCAATCAATAACAGCTCCTACAGTATTCAAAAAGGGTCTACCAAGAATAATAGACATACTATCGTCCTCGAGAATATCAAGAATAACAAAGTCCGTTAAAATAGTAACGTTTGCAACCACAATAGGCCCATCCTCACAAATACCGACAGGTATAGCAGTTGATTTATCAGCCATTTGCAAAGATATTTTAGTAGGTGTCAACTTATTCAAATCAAGTCTATGATATAAAGAGAGAGGCATAACACTAACACCGGGTCCAAGATCACATAAAGTAGTTTTAACATAGTTTCTTTTAATGGAGCATGGTATAGTTGGTACTCCGGGATCTCCTAGTTTCTTAGGTCTTCCTTCCTTAAAAGTATAATTAGCAAGCATGGTGGAAATTTCAGCTTCCGGTATCTTTCTTTTATTAGTAACAATTTCTTTCATGTACTTAGCGTAAGGATTCATTTTGAGCATATCAGTTAATCGCATACGCAAAAATATAGGTATAATCATTTCAGCAAAGGGCTCAAAATCCTCATGATCCTTTTTCTTGGATGGTTCGGGAGGAAAAGGCATGGGTTTTTGAACCCATGGTTCTCTTTCTTTACCATGTTTCCTAGCAACAAAGTCTCTCTTATCATAACATTGATTCTTTGATTGTGGGTTATCAAGATCAACAACAGGTTCAGTTTCTATATCATTATCATTGCTAGATTGAACATCATCGTGAACATTATCATTAACATTATCACTAGTTTCAGGTTCATTACCAGATTGTGTTTCAGCATCAGAAATAGAAATATCATTTGGATTCTTAGGTGTTTCAGCAATAGGTTCACTAGAAGCATGCAAAGTCCTATCATTTTTCTTTTTCATCCTTTTAGAAGGACTAGGTGCATCTATATTATTTCTCTGAGAATCTTGCTCAATTCTCTTAGGCTGGCCTTCAGGATACAAAGGTTCCTGAGTCATTTTACTAGTTCTAGTAGCCACTCTAATAGCATAGTCCTTATTCTTACTATTCAATTCATTGAGCAAATCATTTTGAGCTTTAAGTACTTGTTCTACTTGAGTGGTAACCATAGAAGCATGTTTACTAATAAGTTTAAGTTCACCTTTGGCATTAGCCATATAATCACCCAAGTGTTCAAGCATATCAGCACTGCGTTTTAATTCTCTACCAAAATAAGCATTGAAGTCTTCTTGCTTAACCATAGATTTATCAAACTCATCTAAGCTTTATCATATCTATAGAGAGAATTTACCTTTACTACCTGTGTCGGGTTATAAAGATCATGTCTTTCTTCAATAGGCGGTAAATTAAGACCATGTATTTCTTCAATTGGATGTAAATTCTTAACATCTTCAGCTTTAATACCCTTTTCTTTCATGGATTTCTTTGCCTCTTGCATATCTTCAGGACTGAGAAATAGAACACCCCTTTTCTTCGTAGTTGGTTTAGGAATAGGCTCAGGAGCTGGCTCAGGAAGTGTCCAATTATTTTCATTTGTCAACCTATTATTCAATAAAATTTCAGCTTCATCCGGTGTTCTTTCCCTGAAAATAGAACCAGCACAACTATCCAGGTAATCTTTGGAAGCATCGGTTAGTCCATTATAAAAGATATCAAGTATTTCATTTTTCTTAAGAGGATGATCAGACAAAGCATTAAGTAATTGGAGAAGCCTCCCCCAAGCTTGTGGGAGAATCTCTTCTTCAATTTTCACAAAATTATATATATCCCTTAAGGCAGCTTGTTTCTTATGAGCAGGGAAATATTTAGTAGGGAAGTAATAAATCATATCCTGGGGATCACGCACACAACCAGGATCAAGAGAATTAAACCATATCTTAGTATCACCCTTTAATGAGAACAGAAATATTTTAAGTATATAAAAGTGGCGAGTTCTCTCATGAATAGTGAACAGGGTGGCTATATCATTTAATTTAGTAAGATGTGCCACAATAGTTTCAGATTCATAGACATAAAAAGGATCAGATTCAACCAAAGTAATTATCTCAGGATCAATAGAGAATTCATAATCTTTATCAGTAACAAAGATAGGTGAAGTAGCATAAGCAGGATCATATTTCATTCTAGCATTCAGAGTTTTTTGTTTAAGCTTGGCTAATAATTTCTTAAGATCACTTCTATCATTGCAAGCAAGAAAGTCTCTTTTAGTTTCTTCATCCATAACATAGCCCTTAGGCATAACAGGTAATTCATATTTATTAGGAGAGCCTTCATAATCACTTTCATCAGTATTATCAGTTTCAATAATTTCATTCTCTCTAGCCCTAGCGAGTTGTTCATCAAGAAATTCACCGAGCGGCATAGTAGTATCAGGCATAGAAGTAGTTTCATCATAAGTATCATGCATAGGAGAAGTGGCATCATCAATAATATGCGACATATTAGAATTAATAGCAGAAGCAGGTTTAGGTGTCGCAAGCTTACTCAAAACAAAAGGTGAATCAAGTGCAGAGCTAGATGGCAGTTCCTTACCTCCCCTCGTAGTTGAGGGATACATCTTGGTTATTGGATCTTTCAAGTTCTTCATAATGATAAGCAGATATAAATCCCAAGCGACTCAAAGAATAGAGCTATGCTCCCCGGCAACGGCGCCAGAAAATAGTCTTGATATCCCACAAGTATGGGGGATCGCAATTGTTTTCGAGGGTAGAGTATTCAACCCAAATTTATTGATTCGACACAAGGGGACCAAAAGAATATTCTCAAGTATTAGCAGCTGAGTTGTCAATTCAACCACACCTGGAAACTTGATATCTGTAGCAAGGTATTTAGTAGCAAAGTAATATGATAGTAGTGGTAACGGTAGCAAAAGGTAACGGTAGCAAAAATAATGTTTTTTGTATTTTGTAGTGATTGTAATAATAGCAACGAAAAAGTAAATAAGCGAAGAACAATATATGGAAAGTGCGTAGGCAATGGATCAGTGATAGAGAATTATGTCAGATGTGGTTCATCATGTAACAGTCATAAGCTAGGGTGACACAGAACTAGCTCCAATTCATCAATGTAATGTAGGCATGTATTCCGAATATAGTCATACGTGCTTATGGAAAAGAATTTGCATGACATCTTTTGTCCTGCCCTCCCGTGGCAGTGGGGTCCTAGCGGAAACTAAGGGATATTAAGGCCTCCTTTTAATAGAGTACCAGACCAAAGCATTAACACATAGTGAATACATGAATTCCTCAAACTACGATCATCACCGGAAGTGGTCCCGATTATTGTCACTTCAGGGTTGCCGGATCATAACACATAGTAGGTGACTATAGACTTGCAAGATAGGATCAAGAACTCTCATATATTCATGAAAACATAATAGGTTCAGATCTGAAATCATGGCACTCGGGCCCTAGTGACAAGCATTAAGCATATCAAAGTCATAGCAACATCAATCTCAGAACATAGTGGATACTAGGGATCAAACTCTAACAAAACTAACTCAATTACATGATAAATCTCATCTAACCCATCACCGTCCAGCAAGCCTACGATGGAATTACTCACGCACGGCGGTGAGCATCATGAAATTGGTGATGGAGGATGGTTGATGATGACAATGGCGATAGATTCCCCTCTCCGGAGCCCCGAACGGACTCCAGATCAGCCCTCTCGAGAGAGTTTAGGGCTTGGTGGCGGCTCAGTATCGTAAAACGCAATGAATCTTTATCTCTGATTTTTTTCTCTCCGAACACGAATATATAGAGTGGGAGTTGAGGTCGGAGGAGCTCCAGGGGGCCCACGAGGTAGGGGGCGCGCCCCCCACCCTCGTGGCTAGGGTGTGGGACCCCTGGTCTTGATCTTTTCCTAGTATTTTTTTTCTTATTTCCAAAAATAGTCTCCGTGAAGTTTCAGGTCATTCCGAGAACTTTTGTTTCCGCACATAAATAACACCATGGCAATTCTATTGAAAACAGCGTCAGTCGGGGTTAGTTCCATTCAAATCATGCAAGTTAGAGTCCAAAACAAGGGCAAAAGTGTTTGAAAAGGTAGATACGACAGAGACGTATCAAACACCTGTCTCACAAACGTGATTCGGGAGATGCTTTTCCGCCGCATCCTTCCCTGCCAACTCCGAGCCTCCCACATGTGGGAGTTCAATCCGGAGGAGCCATGGACCTTGAATCACTTCTTCGGCAGCACACACGAAGACATATGGAAGCAGCTTTTCACGGCCCAGAAAAGTGGGCCGGTGAAGACCTAAGACATCAGACTCGACATCAAGAACCCGGCCTCGCCGGTAAGCATAATATTTTCGAAGACCTATTCGGTCAAATAAGTTAGATATAATTTATTGCCTGCCTTCTGTATAGGGCTGGACGGCAAAGGCGAAGCGATTCAACTGTCCGGCACCGCTGCCTGAAGACCCAGCCACACCCCAGCTAATAGAAATGCTGATCCCGGCGCCTGATCGGGCGCCGAAAAAGAAGGCCAAGAAGAAGATGGGCAAGGAGGCCAAGGGCGTCCCCCGCCACAAAGGTCCTTCGAACACGGTGTCTGAAGAGACCGAAGCCCTCTCTTCCCACGAGGGAGATGAGGAAGAAGAGGAGGAGGAGGTGGAGAGCGACTCCCCACGTAAGGGGAGGAAGAAGAAGAGGGTGGCCTCCGAGGACCCGAAGGGGGAGGCGCCCAAGAGAGGGAAGGTGATCATCCCGGACAATTTGGACTCAGAGTCCGAACTAGTCCCCAAGAGACCTCCCAGGGTGAAGCGCCTGGCCGAATCATAAGTATTTAGAAACCTACTATGCATCTTTGGTATCCGCTGCTTCCATTATATACGTTATTTTCTTATTTCCCTTTCAGCCCTCCACGTGAGCTCCTTCAAACTCCATTATCGGAGGGGAACTCTCTGCCACCCAAAATGGCAGAGAGCGACACACCGCCGTGAGCCCCCTTGCCTATCATCATGGAGGATGCCAAAGTGTCATCCCGAAGGACCTCTCCTAGCCAAAGGGGGGCAAGCGAGGCCATCGAGAAAGTGTCCGACGTTAATACCTTAGTCGCTGAAGACCTAGGAGGGATGGCCCCTATGACAACCAATGGCAGGAAGCCCCAACAATTTGGGCCCCAGCCGAACACCGTCCCGGAGACCAACGCGGCTCTGGGATCAGGCAAGCACCCCCCTTTGAAAGAGGGGGAGGAGTATCAGCTCCATCGGCGACCTCCACTAATCTGGAGGCGCCCAACGCTCTGGAGGAAGCACTGCAATGTGCTTCCATCATGGCGGAGCACCGCACCCTGATGGGCGTGGTGGTGGAAAAGGTTCAGTCTGCGGAGAGCAGACCGAGCGAAGCCTTCACCGGCCTACTGACAAGCTGTGAGGTATGCGACATAATGTTCTAAAAACTGTTCATATAGAGGAATATACCTATCCATAGATAATAACTCCTAAGGCTCTGTCCGGTTTTTAAAAGAAACCGGACAGAGGATCCACATAGTATTTGGGAGAGTTAACATGTTGCTCTGTTATTGTAACATGCTTCCATGTTGGCGGCAACCGCCCAGGCTGCAAAAGTTTCTGAACTCAATCGGAAGCTTCGGGTGCCTGATGAAGAAATTGACTGCATTAACAAGCGGTTCGACGAGACGCAAGGTATGCGTATGATGTTTAATAACTTAGTTGTTTATCGGAAGTGATATCTGTATTAACTCATAGAATGTTGGATTATGCGCATAGCTGGCGCAGCTGAGGTCGAGAACCTCGATGGTGCCCTTGCCCAGGCCAAGAAAGTGGCTGAGGAGAACAAGGCTGCCGCTGATAAAGCGGCTGCAAAACTAAAGGCAGAGCAAGCTGCCCGCCGCCAACATGAACCTCGGGTGGCCGAAGTCAAGATGGAGCTAAAGGATGCCATCAGCAAATGCGCTTCAGAGGAGAAGACTTCAGCCCAAGTGTCCGAGCTTGCCAAGGCCCTTCAAGATGCCAAAGCAGCATGGGTCGAGTCCCATAGTGCTTGCGAAGAGATCCATCAGGCGAGGCAGATAGCGGCTGGTAAGGCCTTTCTTTTGCAGAGTATTTTTGGAGGCCTGAGGTATGCTTTTCTCACCCGAATATGGAGTTCTCCAAGCCCGTTTGCGGATCTTCTGAAGAGTACCGCTGATGCCAAACAGTTCTTTTGAGCCCAGGAGGGGAACTCGACCTAGAAGCTATTCTAATCGCAATATCTTGCGCCGGAACACTCGACGCCTCTGAACGACCAGCTGAAGTAGCTGTCGGAGCTGCATAGGGTGGCAGGATGGGCCATGAAGGATCTAATAGTCCAGCTCTGGCTGGCCGAGCCCATTCCCAGCAGCTACTTCGGTTTGGTGAAGCTGCTCGTCGACGCGCGGCCTTGGATTGATGTTGTGAAGCGTTTAGCCTGCATAGAGGGTGCCCGGATGGCCTTCACCCGTGTCAAGATGCAGTGGGCTAAGATGAAGGCCACCAAAGTGGCAACCGCAGGCCCGCCCGAAGGCAAATTTCATCGGAAGCCCGAGAGATACTTCGACGACGTCCTAGAAGGGGCCGGAATAGTAGATGGCCAATGTTCTAAGGACGTGATATTTGATTAGATGTGTTCATGTTGTAAATAATGATGTTATGAACCCATGCTTGTTATATATCTATGTTCGCGCCTTTTGTTTCAAGCAATTTTTTTCCTCTTGTGCGGCCGTTTTATTGATATATTACTGAAAGTTGCCAGTCATCGGCTTCGGCCCCCATGTAGATGCTACAGGGATGTTCGACATAACGTGCGACTACACTTTATCCGATGTCTTGGTCCATAGAGGAGGTGTCCACGAGGTGAACAAGGCAATCACACTATGCGGCTCTATTACTTTCACTTGGCCATAGGAGTTTGACTGTGGAGCTAAGTACTAGCCCCTGGTGCATGTGCGGCTATCCAGACTATGGTCCCTTTTCCACACAGCTGGACGAACACCAGCCCCTCGTATAACACAGAGTGTATCGCTAACAATTTGTAGTATAAGACTAAGATGCCGGATTGTCGACCAGCTCTGGCCTATCATGACAATCAGTTTTCCGCTTTCTCTACTAAAGTACTTGACCGGACGAACCAGAAATACAATCGCAGTAGTTCTCCCTTTACTACCTTTGCCGAACGAGCGGAACGTAAGGTGGTAAGCACAGGAGCCGGGCAACCAACTATAGACCAAAGACATGATTCAGAGCCGATGCATATAATGCAGTATCCGGGACGCCGAAGAGTTCCCTACGGGTGTTCGAACATGAAATGTGTAGGGCCGAGTACAGCCCCCGGTGTTAAGGCCAGATTAAAGCACATGTGGCAGTCTAAAGTGGGGAGGGAGTACAAGTGATAATATAAAATAAATGAGTACCAAACAAAAAGTGGTAATCAACTACTTCCTTTATACCTGATTAATACGTCGAGACGTGTTATTATAGATAATGCCATAAATATCGAGGCCATTTTACATGCCAAGAGTTTACATAAGGGAAAGGTTTACATAGGGCCTAAAATTAGTGGTTCAAAGATCCCAGTGGTGCCCTGCTGCACGTCTGCGCCATTTTTCCTTGGTGATAATTCCTTTGATAGGAGGAATCAATGGACGATTACGAAAAAGAGGGACCTAGAAAAGAGCCCTTGTACAACCATAGAGTCAACTGGTTTTTACCAAACCAGCAGTTGGAAAAAAATATGTAGGGTCCGAATAGGGTCAAGCCGTACTATGGACCTTTTCTTCAGTGTGCCTCCGGCGCTGCCCAAGGTATTTTAAGTGCGTCGTTATGTACGCGCGGTGCATATGCCACAACCTTATGGGGCGGTCGGCGGAGACTAAACTGCTATTTAAGCTCTGGCTCCACGGTTCTATCACATTGTAATGTGGATCGGACTCGCTTAGTAGTGTCATGGGTCTTGATGATCGATGAGTTGTTCGACTTGATGAGGCCGCCCTGTACTTAGGCTGCTAGGGCCACTGTGTGCTCCTCAGTACGGAGGGGGCGCTCCATATTCCCATTTACTTTGATGACGCCACGAGGTCCAGGCATTTTGAGCTTCAAATAAGCATAGTGTGGGACCACATTAAAGTGGGTGAAAGACCTTCGTCCGAGCAGTGCATGATAACCACTATGAAAAGGGATGATGCTGAAGATAAAATCTTCACTTCAAAAGTTGTCTGGAGAGCCAAATACCACTTCCAGTGTTAAGGAGCCCATGCAGCGGGCCTCCACGCTGTGTATTACTCCTTTAAAGGTAGTATTACTGGGCTTGATTCTTGAGGAGGTCGATACCCATTTTACGGACAGTATCTTTATAGATCAAGTCGAGGCTGCTACCGCTGTCCATATGGACTTTAGTGAGATGATATCCATCGATGATAGAATCGAGTACCAGGGCCGCCGAACCTCGGTGATGGATACTGGTTGGGTGGTCCCTATAATCAATGGTGATCGGACAAGCCGACTGAGGGAGTCCTGGATTAGGGGGTCTCCAGACAGCCAGACTATATCCTTTGGCCGGACTGTTGGACTATGAAGATACAAGATTGAAGACTTCGTCCCGTGTCCGGATGGTTCTCTCCTTGGCGTGGAAGGCAAGCTTGGCAATACGGATATGTAGATCTCCTCCCTTGTAACTGACTCTGTGTAACCCTAGCCCCCTCCGGTGTATATATAAATCGGAGGGTTTAGTCCGTAGGACACCAACAATCATACCATAGGCTAGCTTCTAGGGTTTAGCCTCTACGATCTCGTGGTAGATCAACTCTTGTAATACTCATATCATCAAGATCAATCAAGCAGGACGTAGGGTATTACCTCCATTGAGAGGGCCCGAACCTGGGTAAACATCGTGTCCCCCGCCTCCTGTTACCATCCGCCTTAGACGCACAGTTCGGGACCCCCTACCCGAGATCCGCCGGTTTAGACACCGACATTGGTGCTTTCATTGAGAGTTCCACTGTGCCGTCACCATAAGGCTTGATGGCTCCTTCGATCATCGGTAACGATGCGGTCCAGGGTGAGGTTTTCCTCCCCGGGTAGATCTTCATATTCGGCGGCTTCGCACTGCGGGCCAACTCTCTTGGCCATCTGGAGCAGATCAAGAGCTACGCCCCTGACCATCAGGTCAGGTTCAAAAACTTAAACTACACTGCCGACATCCGCGAAGACTTGATCTTCGACGGATTCGAGCCCATGTCAGGTGCGCCGCACAATCACGACGAGCATGACGTAACTCTGCCGTCGGACAGTGTTCGGGAGATCACACCTGCAACTACTCCGGCCCTCAATCCAGAGAAAATTGCGCCATCCGAGGACGGGGGGATAGACCCCACCATGGAGGACGCACTCTCATTGGCGATGTAGCCGGATACTGACTTCACCCCTTATGAGAGCCGTATTGCCGAACCACTGGATTCGTCCCCGGCCACGGACTCCGATCCTCCTGCGTCCGCGCCTATCGAATATGATTGGGCGCCGATCATGGAGTTCACCTCCGTGGATATCTTTCAGCACTCACCTTTCGGCGACGTGCTAAATTCATTAAGGTCTCTCTCCTTGTCAGGAGAACCTTGGCCGAACTATGTCCAGCTAGAATGGGACGCGGACGACATAGAAATTCGCGACCCACCCACCACCCACTTAGTAGCCATGATCGACGATTTAACCGACATGCTCGACTTCGACTCTAAAGACATCGACAGTATGGACGACGATGCAGGAGACGAGCAGGATCCACCGCCCATAGGGCGCTGTACCGCCACCTCATCATTTGATATATACATGGTGGACACCCCCAAAGAAGGCAATGGCGATGAGACAGCGGAGGATAACCCCTCCAAGAAGCAACCCAAGCGCCGACATCAGCGGCGCTGCTCTAAGTCCCACCATAGCAAAAGTAGTGATATTGGCACAAGCGACAATAACACTCCGGATAGTGCTGAAGACGACAACAATCCCCTCCAGCACGATTTAGAGCGGGAGGGTGAACAAGCTAGCCCTCCAGAGCGGGCAGCAGATGGAGAATCGGATGAGGATAATTACATGCCTCTCTCCGAAGATGAGGTGAGCCTTGGCGATGAAGAATTTATCGTGCCTGAGGATCCCGTCGAGAAAGAGCGCTTCAAGCGCTAGCTTATAGCCACAGCAAATAGCTTGAAGAAAAAGCAACAACAGCTTCGAGCTGATCAAGATTTGCTAGCAGACAGATGGACCGAAGTCCTTGCGGACGAGGAATACGAACTCGAGCGCCCAACCAAGAGTTATCCAAAGCGCAGGTTGCTACCTCACCTTGAAGAGGAAGCATTGAAACCCACATCACTAGTGTATGATGTGGCTGACGGGCCACCTCGTGGCCGAGACAGAGAGGCATTTTAGCCCGAAGTCCATCCCGCACCCTGCCGCCAATCAAACAAAAATACCAAGGCCCGGGGAAACACGCGGGACCTGCGAGACGTATTGGAAAACAAGGCAAAACATGCAAGATCGATCTACGGATCACGGGGGCGCGCACCACCACATGATGATGATCGTCACGCCGGATACACTCAAAGCAAATCTGGCCGAGCCGAACACGGCAGACAAGACTCGTATAAACCTCGCCGTGGTATAGACCGGCACAGAGGCGCCGCACACCCCTTATGCTTCACTAATGGAGTAATGGATCACAAATTCCCAGAAGGGTTTAAACCCATAAACATTGAATCATACAATGGTACCACAGACCCTGCAGTATGGATAGAAGACTTCTTCATCCACATTCACATGGCCCGCGGGGATGACCTACATGCCATCAAATATCTCCCGCTAAAACTCAAAGGGCCGGCTTGGCATTGGCTCAATAGCTTGCCGGCAAACTCCATCAGAAGTTGGGAGAACCTGGCAGAGGCATTCCTGGACAATTTCTAGGGCACTTATGTGCGACCACCGAATGCTGACGATTTAAGTCATATAACTCAGCGGCTAGGGGAATCGGCCAGAAAATTCTTGACCCGGTTCCTAACCAAGAAGAACCAAATTGTCGACTATCCGGATGCAGAGGCCTTAGCGGCATTTAAGCATAATATCCATGACGAATGGCTCGCCCGACACCTCGGCCAAGAGAAGCCAAAATCCATGGCAGCCCTCACGACACTTATGACCCGCTTTTGTGCGGGCGAAGATAGCTGGTTGGCTCGTAGTACCAATACAGCAAGCAAACCTGGCATATCAGAAGCCAGGGATAGCAACGGCAAACCACGACGCAACAAACACAAGCGCCGCAAATATGGTGAAAACGCTGAAAATACGGCAGTTAATGTCGGGTTCAGGGCTCAAAGTCCGGTCAGCGAAAAGGGCAACCCAAAAATAAAAATCCAGGTCCATCTAGTCTGGACCGCATCCTCGATCGCCAATGGAAAAATCATGGCACCCCATAAACGCCAGCCACCCATACCAACAGAGAATGCTGGGTCTTCAAACAAGCCGGCAAGGCAGACGCCAAAGACGAAGAGGGGTCTCAAAGCAACGATAGCGACGAAGAGCCCAAATCACCGAACACAGGAGGGCAAAAGTCCCCCCCCCCATATTCAATCAGTGAATGTGGTAAATACCACCCAAATTGCCAACTCGGACTAGATATGTACCCTTAGGGATGGCGACTCAACGGAACTAGCCGTCCCATAATACAAACTAGGGCCGGTCACCTTCAACCGCATGGATCATCTGGTTAATGCCAATCAAGGCAATCCGGCTGCACTAATCCTCGACCCAATAGTAGACGGGTTCCACCTCACTCGAGTCCTTATGGACGGAGGTAGCAGTTTAAATCTGCTTTACCAGGACACAGTGCACAAGATGGGCATCGATCATTCAACAACCAAACCCACTAAAGCCACTTTTAGAGGCATCATACCAGGTATGGAGGTTAAGTGTATAGGCTCCATTGCCCTTGAGGTAATCTTCGGATCACCAGAAAATTACCGTATCAAAGAGTTAATCTTCGAAATCGCCCCTTTCCACAGTGACTATCAAGCACTGCTCGGGCGAACTGCGTTTGCTCGATTCAATGTGGTGCCACATTATGCCTACCGTAAGCTCAAGATGCCCGGTCCACGCGGTGTCATCACGGTTCATGGCAAGACCGAACCTTCCTTCGGCACCAATAAATACACCACTGCCCTAGCAACAGAAACAACGAGCAGCACCTTGCAGCCAAACCTCGAGTCGACGTCCAGGCTCCCGGACACCGTCAAGGAGCTTCGAACTACTTCGCAAGAAGGATACTTCGGGTCATCCAGAGTTCAACTAAACACTCCGGCGAAGGCCGTGACAGGCCGAACTCAGCGGTTCAACCACCCTCCGGCACGTATACATTTTTATACTTCCTACGCAGGTTCACCTTTGCACCGACCAGGACGGACTACACGGAGGCATCTTGAATGCGTTAGGGAATCCTTAGACATTCCCCATAGTGACCATCTGGCTATATTATGGATCTGCACTCAACCTCTTCCCCCTGGTCACAATAGGTTCTGCTATCACAACCTCTTTTTTATCACATTACTTGTACCCATATGCATAGACGTATCATTCAAATACAACATGTGGATTTATATGACTTTTACCCGCTGATTATTTCTTATCGAAATCATTTTGTCACGTGGCATCTGTACACAAGGATATGCCTTAAATATGCGAGGGGCTTCATTTTTCCCCGTAACACGGCAATAAAAGTCCGAACACCTTCATGGAAGTTCGGCACCCCGAACCTATAGCATTATATGCATCAGCTCTGAATCATGTCTTGTGTCAATAGTTGGGTTTTCCCGGAGGGACCGTCCCTATTTCCTTTGAACTGCTTCTTCCGCTGACAGAATTTAGAGCCACTGAATCCGGCTTTTACTGTCGTATCCTCTATTTCTTCGTTGTTGTTCCGACGCTTATTTTTGTTGTGTCGCGGCCTTCCATTGCCATCTCGGACCTCAGAAGTGTCGGGGTTGCTGGTACCATTGCTTCTACGAGCCAACCAGCTATCTTCGCCCCCACAGAAGCGGGTCATGAGTGCAATAAGAGCTGCCATGGTCTTTGGATTTTCCTGACCGAGGTGTCGGGCAAGCCATTCATCACACACACTATGCTTAAATGCCGCTAAGGCCTCGGCATCCGGGTAGTCCGTGATTTAATTCTTTTTAATTAAGAACCGATTCCAGAGTTTGCGAGATGACTCTCCGGATTGCTGAATTATGTGACTCAGGTCATCGGTATCTGGTGGCCGGACATAAGTCCCTGGAAGTTGTCCCGGAAAGCATCCTCTAAGTCTTCCCAGCTGCCCATGGAGCTCTCTAGGAGGCTATTCAACCAGTATCGTGCTGGTCCTTTTAGCTTTAGAGGGAGGTATATAATGGCGTGGAGATCATCTCCGCGAGCCATGTGAATGTGGAGGAGAAAATCTTCAATCCATACGGCGGGATCTGTCGTTCCATCATATGGCTCGATGTTTACGGGTTTAAACCCTTCCAGAAACTAGTGTTCCATTACCTCATCGGTAAAGCTGTCGGATTTTGGGTTCCGGCAAAACCCTTGAGGTTCGAACACTGGGGTGCGAACGAAGATCTCTACCCCCTCTCTAGCTCGCGCACATCATGATTTCACGGCCTAGCTCGACGAACCCAAAGAACAAGAGACACAAGAGTTTATACTGGTTCGGGCCATCAATGTGGTGTAATACCCTACTCCAGTGTGGTGTGGTGGATTGCCTCTTGGGCTGAGGATGAATAGTTACAAAGGAAGAACAGCCTCCTGAGGAGAGGTGCTCTTGTGCTTGGTGAGCTTGAGTGGTTGAGGATATGGATGGAATATCTTCGATCCAATGTGACTTGCCTCCTACGGTGGTGGCTAGTCCTATTTATAGAGGCCCTGGTCCTCTCCCCAAATATTGAGCTGGAAGGGATCCCACAACGGCCAAATTCGAAGGGAGACAACTAGTACAAGTTATCCTGACTAAAGGTGGTCTTCGCCTGCCAAAGGCTCTGGTGGTGACGCCGTCTTGGGCTCCACGGTGACCTCCGTCTTATCGTCCTGCTGGTCTTGGTCTTATTGCACCGATATGGAAACCTTTGCCTGATGCCTTGGGACTCCTCGCCTGCGCTTGCCCCATTAGCACCAAAGAGGAAACGAGGACACTGCGCGTGCTGGCGCCCGCCTGGAGCCCGCCTGGCTACAGTCGTCATGGCTTGCATCACAGAAACCTCGTGAGGTGTCCCTTGCCTTGATCTCTCCGCCCCTCGTGAGCCATCCTAGTGAGGCCGCCCCTGAGGAGGTCTTGCATCATCCGCCCCACGAGGCTTGGCCCCTCGTGAGGGTCTTGAGTGTTTGCTGGTCAAGACAGGATGTACAGGGTCGCTGGTCGAGCCACGCTGTGGGCCGCGGGCAGGCAAGTCTGGGGACCCCCGTTCCCAGGACGCCGACAGTAGCCCCCGGGCCCAAGGCGCGCTCGGGCTTGGCTTCGAGGCGAAGCCGAGGGGCTAGTGCGGAGCGCCGCGGGCCCCAACAGCCTGCGGCCCCGCTTGACACATGGCGATTAATTGAACATGGGCGTCTCCGCTTCCCCATGCTGCCTCGGCAACTGCCCGACTTGACGGGTCCTTGCTGCATCCAGAAAAAGATCATTATTACCTTAGATCATGGAGGCCGGCGGCTGGCCCCCCCTTGGCTATAAATGGGGAGAGCTTGAGTGGTTGAGGATATGGATGGAATGGCTCCGATCCAATGTGACTTGCCTCCTACGCAGGTGGCTAGTCCTATTTATAGAGGCCCTGGTCCTCTCCCCAAATATTGAGCGGGAAGGGATCCCACAATGGCCAAATTTGAAGGGAGACAACTAGTACAAGTTATCCTGCCTAAAGGTAGTCTTCGCCTACCAAAGGCTATGGTGGTGACGCCGTCTTGGGATCCACGGTGACCTCCGTCCTGCCGTCATGCTGGTCTTGGTCTTGTTGCACCGATATGGAAACCTTGGCCTGATGCCTCGGGACTCCTCACATGCCCTTGCCCCTTTAGCACCAAAGAGGAAACGAGGACACTACGCGCTGGTGCCCGCCTGGCTCCAGTCGTCATGGCTTGCGTCACAGAAACCTCGCGAGGTGTCGCTTGCCTTGATCTCTCCGCCCCTCGCGAGTCAGCCTGGTGAGGCCGCCCCCGAGGAGGTCTTGCATCGTCCGCCTCGCGAGGCTTGGCCCCTCGCGAGGCTCTTGAGTGTTTGCTGGTGAAGACAGGCCGTACAGGGCCACTGGTGGAGCCACGCTATGGGCCGCAGGCAGGCAAGTCTAGGGACCCCCGTTCCCAGGATGCCGACAAAAGCACATAGGGTGTGTGACGCCCCTATAACGGGCGACTTAGCGACGGAGTTCGAATGACATCTGTGTTCGGGGCTGACCCCGGATTTGGTTATGTCTATCATCTCAAGCTTGATAGCCGTCATCCTGTCGGATCACGGGTTCTGGCAAAACCCTCAAGGTTCGAACACTGGGGTGCGCGCAAAGATCTCCCCCTACCGATCCACGTCCTAACTTCGATAAGATCTCGTTGGCTAACTCGATGAACTCGCAACACAAAGGACACAAGATTTATACTGGTTCGGGCCACCTTTGTGGTGTAATACCCTACTCCAGTGTAGTGGTGGTGGATTGCCTCTTGGGCTGAGGATGAACAGTACAAGGGGAAGAACAGCCTCCTGAGGAGAGGTTTTCTTGTGCTCCCTTGGCACCAAAAGAGGAAACAAGGACACTGTGCACGCTGGAGCTCGCCTGGCCTTGTTCGTCATGGCTTACGTCACTGGAACCTCACGAGGTTTGCCTTGCCTTGAACTCTCTGCCCCTCGCAAGCCAGCCTGGTGAGGCCGCTCCTGAGGAGGTCTTGTGTCGTCTGCCTCGCGAGGCTTGGCCCCTCGCGAGGGTCTTGAAAGCTTGTTGGTGAAGATGAGCCGTGCGGGGCCGCTCGCAGAGCCACGCCGTGGCCTGCAGGCAGGAAAGTCTGGGGACCCCCGTTCCTAGAACACCGACAGTAGCCCCCGGGCCCAAAGCGAGCTCGGGCTTGGCTTCGAGGCGAAGCCAATGGGCAAGTGTGGAGCGCCGCAGGCCCCAATAGCATGTGGCCTTGGTCGACGCGTGGCGGTTGATTGGATGTGGGCGTCTTCGCTTCCCCACGTCGCCTCGGCAACTGCTCGATTTGACGAGTCTTTGTTGCATGCAGGAAAAAACCATCATTACCTGTGATTGTGGGGGGCGCTGGTTGGCCTTCTTCTGCTATAAATGGGGAGGGGGCAGAGCCCCCGTCGCCCATCTCTTCCCATTCCGCTCGCTTCTCCCTCTTTTCTCCATCACCAGTTGCGACACCAATGGCGCCATCGAAGAGGTTCTCCGTCACGGAGAAATGGAAGGCCCCTCGCGAGGGCCCCGGCACTTCGGTGCCCAAGCATGGACACGGCCGTCCCCGCAAGCACACCACTACCCCCGCCGTGGCCCCGCACAGCCATGGCGGCACCGCTTCACGTGGCAAGGGTCGCTCCGGTCGTGGTTGTCCTGTCGATGAAGGGAGACGCGCCGTGGTTGCCCGGCCTCCCCGACCACGCTTCCACTCAGTGGAGGTAATGGGTAGAAAGTAATTTCCATCTCCCAAACACTTGGCTTCGGGCAGCCGACATGGGAGTGGACATTTTGCCGCTTCTTTCAAATTTTGGGACAATAAGCATCCACGTTTACCCTGGCAACTAAATTTGAATCCATTTTGTATTCCTATACAAATCTTTATAGATCATTCTATGTGTTTTTATATATCTTCAAAAGGACGACAAAGATGTATTCCACTGTCATATATGAATATGGTTTACAAATGTCGATACTCAAATTCAGAAGCTAGAATCCAGTTTAAGGTGAATTCGAATATTTGGAACACTTCATGTCCAACTCAAATGTCACACGCAGCATAATGTGTACTCCCATTTAGATATGTACACAAGCGATGTATCAAGATTCAAATACCGAGTGAATCAACCAAGAATGTATAGAACTAATAGACATATAAATACTTATAGAGTATATGGATCAATAATATCAACTAACATACATAAGCCAGGCCGCTGTACTTTTCTTTGCTACAACAGCATCCTTTTTTTAGCCAAGCTACTACAGCATCTTCGCCCTTTCCGATACGTGCCACTTATAGTCCATCTATAACACTATTATTGCTGAATGCACATTCAGCCCGATTGGCATATTTGTAGGTCTGGCACAGCAATCAAAATGAAATGTCTTCGAGTCTTATCAATTAATACAAACTTGTGCTCAAATAAAATTACAAACCAAAAAACAAAAAACAATTATTAGATGATCTCTAAAACAAATGGTTTGATTGATTACATGAACAAACAACACAAAGGTTATTCAACGATGGAAAGAACATTTCACCTATGATTTACCAAGTGGGAATTTAATTTTGTTTTTCCTTCAGGGCCTTAACAACGTGGTCAGTCTCAGCTTGCCTCATTTTGAAATACACCAAATATTTAATGGTTGTCTTGAGTACTGCTACTGATTGTGTTGTTTGCTTCCTCAACATGTCAACTTCATCTCTAAGTGCAGAAGTAGAATCTCTTTCGACCACTAGTTTAGCCTCTAGAGCATCAGCAGTTGGCAATTCATAATGCACGATTGGGCCGGTGCCACTGCTGTCGAATGATACAATGTCCATGGGGACCTCGCTCTTTGATCTTGGGCTAAGCTGTTTTGCCATTAAAGTTCTGATTGGATTCAGAAAAGTTGAAGTTAGCAAAACATCTCAACTGGGAGGTATAACAGCAAACCAGTTAAACAAACAAGGAATTAAAGAGTTTTAATTCGATGCTGAAAAGTAGTTATTAGCATCATTGTAACCCGTTGTTGCAGCAGCAAAGCAGTTAAACAAACAAGTAGCTATTTAAGTTCAGGCAAACAGGTAATTCTTAATAGTAAGTATCAAAAACATAGATAGGTGCAGTCTATAATAGGATTAATAGGCTGTGGCATTATGTAATCAGTAGCAAACTAAATTAAGCCAAGCAACGTAATTGAACAATTTTGCAATATGTGGCCAACTAAAATTCTGAGAAGCAGGTAACTGAACTTATGCTAGTTCTTTGTACAGGCACACTACAACTTGTTTTTTGCTTACAAGGTTGTACGAAGGAGTCCATGGCATCAATTGCTTGGATACGTAGTCCCAATACTTCTTTCTTCCCACACTGCATTGGTAAGTCGAATGGTTAATCTGGTAAGATGGTGCGTCCTTGATATGTTATATGAGGACGTGTAGTCAGACTAGTTGTAACCACACACATCACACTAGCTTTTACTTGATAGCTCATGCAATTACTTTTGGCATATCGAGATCTAAGCAATTTACAATAGGATGAAAAGACTGGCATCCTTCACATTATTGGCGAACTCAGTTCATAGAAACAAGCAATTCAACCATTTTGTGGGTAAATCAAAAGCGCCACTGGAATATTTTTCACTACCCCTATCATACACGCAAAAAGAGGCGACGCCACCAAAGGGGCTAGTATGGGCGGCCGCCTCGGGTGCCTCAAAAGTGTGCACCTAGTTTGAGTTGTCCAGGTTGGCCCATGCTAGTTTTGTTCGTCCCAACGCACGAGCAGGCAATGTAAAAAATGAAGAAAAATGTTTCAATTTGGATAGGCCAATAACATAAGTGCCACGCAGGACCTATAGCAGGCTCGTGGCCCAAACGAGCGCCTCCCATATCAATCGACAGCAGGAAAAATCCCAATTCATCCGCTCCAGCCTCCAGTCTGGTTCGCTCCTAACCTAGCCGCCGCTGGACAGACCTACACAGCACTTCCTTGCGTCCTCGTTGGAGGGCGGTTGCCGGGCTTCAAGCGAACGGAAGGACAGGAAGATGAAGGTCCAACCCTGGGTGTAGCCTGCGTGGGAGGCAGCGGCGGCAGCATGTGCATGGCATCGAGCTTGCGCAAACGGACAGTCGCAGCTTGCAAGAGTAGCATGCGCAACGAGCAGGTACATCACATCCCTGATTATATCTAATTCAACTCTTCAATTTCTAGCCAATAGTTAAACCTGACGGTGTTGTAAAACTGCTTGTATGTAGGGAATCTATGAGAAAATGAAACCAACTTCTACTTATTTTATAACTCCCCCCAATCAATACTGAACTGACTAAATCTGATGTATCTAATCAAGTTTCCGGTGCAAACATCCAAGCTCATGTTGTTCTTGAGCCTGAAGTGTCTAATGAACAGACTGCTAATGAAGGATTTGATGCAAACATTTCACATGCTCCTGGTGATGAACATATAGTGTCTAATGAGGAATCTAATGCAATTATTTTGCAAGCTCCCATTGAAGGATTTAGTGTCTAATGATGATCTGCTATGTTGAGAGAGACATAGAGATTTGAAGGCATTGATGAAAAGCAAATTATAGTGCATTTTCATGGCTTGAGGAAACATCGAGGCCATCTACCAGAAAGTCCCCGTATCATGACAACGTAGCATAAACACTTTTCTAATCTGTTGTTTGAAACTATTGGCATACTTGTGTAGGATAGATATATTGATATGCAGTTTGCGCACTGGTTATAGGTGCAATTACACTTTGATATGTTCAGCCAGAGAACGAATACTTCAAGCAGGTACAGACCATGTTTGTAGTCCTTGTACACCATGTTGCATTTTGTGTTTTTGGTGCTTGCATCATTTAGTGTTTATAATCTGAACTACTTTGGATCATTAGCTGGTTTTCAAAGTGCATTTAGCTTCACATTTCTCAAGTTATGTTGATTTCTAGAGTGCAAGTGCCTTCGTATTTTTTAAGGTAAATGTTCGCCCCTAGTAACTTGAATTCGTGGATCCCCCACTACACACAAATCATACACAAATGCTAGTATGAATTAAATTAAATGCAGGGACTAATGCTAGCTCATTGTACAGGCTCACTGCAGCTCTACTTGCGCTTGGGATGTTCCATGTACAAGTCCATGTTATCACTTGCTTGGATGTGCAGGCCTTGAGCTCATTGCATCTCCCTCTGCATTTTTGACATGGCGAATGGCTGATCAAATAAGAGGACTCGACCTTGCTATTGTACCGGAGGACAGATACTTACAAGGTTATACGGGTGTGCAGGATGTGTACCAGATCCAGTAGCGTCGTCATGCTTCGCTAAAAAATGGATTTGCTTGTTTCAGATGATATCTCCAGAAGAAATAAGAGTTAAAGTCAAAGTTGGATAGGCGTGTAAGCTAAGAGAGCTGTGAAAGGATATCCGAACATCGTCGGAACAGTGCATAAGCGAGTGATGTGTGGATACCTAGTTCGGGTCGGTGTTTGGGCATGCTCGCCTAGATAGAGTGCAGCTCACTTCAGAGCCGTTGAGGGTGATGCGCTGGCGTTGGCTGCCCGTGCACGGATGCAGATCTTGAGTGGCAGCGGAGCGCTACGATGCAGTGGACGAGACCGTTGGTGAAGCCCCAGTGGCCTCAGGGGCGGAGGCGTGATGATGTGCTTGGTGAAGTAGCCCCGATGAGCTGGGAGACGGCGTCGATGAAGCGCACCTGATGCGGTGGAAGTCGGTGTCTGTGAGGCACGTCGGTTGCGGCGGCCGACGTTTGTCAGTGGACCACCCGGTGCGGTGGACGAGGGTGTAGATGAGGTAGCTCCGGTGCGGTGGTGAAGCGCGACTGTCATCTTCGTCGTTCTCGTCCGGCACAGAGGTGGGGAAAGAGATGAGACGAGGGGTGATTCAAACTTTGCTTAGGTTGGTGGAAAATTAGGAATTTGAGCAATCTGGGCACGGAAGGGGACGGTGGAGAAGGGAGGTTTTGCAGGGCTGGAATTGGGGCCGCCAGATATTTCAATCCGAAACGTGGAAGCGTGAACTTATTTTATCGTCGTCCTTTTTTGGGGGGTGGGTGGCTGGGTGCTACGCGTCCCCCGACACACACGACCACCATGACACGACCCTAGTGCGCCTACATTTGAGAATGCAAACGAATCTTCTTTCATTTGCAATAATTAGTCATTCGAACGAGATACTATAAATTAATTAATCAGGAGTTATTTGAAAAAAAATCGAAACGGTATCCACGCTAACGTGGATTAGAGTGTGTGTCACATAATTAGTTATTTGAATTAGAGTGTGTGTCACATAGCGATCTCCAATTCTAATGTGGATTTCGCATTTCACTGTATCCATGCTACTTTTTTAATACAAATTCATATGTATATGATGAACACCATGGTAGTGAGAAAACTTTTGGATGGATTCAAATATATGACCTACAAAATAGCACAACAAATCGAGTCAATGTCAACTTTTCGAAACCTAGTATGGCACGAATTCGAAATAATTACCCATATGCATGGTCCTCAGTTCAAATCTTACAATGTACACCGAACTGAAACATCGGTATTAAGTCTTGTACTATCTACATTCAAATGTCGTTTTTAGCCCCCCCCCCCCCCCCCCGCACACATGCTACATACTTCCTGTATCGGTCAATCTTCCTCTCCTAACCACCTTAGGAAGCTATCGGTTTCCAACACACATCCATTCTTTCTCTCCACGTTTCGATCTCTAACTCTCACAACTACACAACCCGCCATTGCACCCCATGCCGAGCTCTCTCTCTCCCTCTCCCTCTCACCCTCACGCTATATACATGCATTTCTTATCTAGCCCCCCAACCTCTCATGCGTACGCACGCACGTTGTCTATCTAGGTCACTCCCTCGAGACTGTCTCACTCTTTCTTCTGCACGGCGGGCCACACTCGCCCAATCTCGCTCTCTTTATCTGAGTCTCGTTTAACTTCGTTTTCTTTCACACATAAATGATATATCTACCTGTTCGGGCCTCGATCGACACACTCTATACTCTCTCACATAGATTGTCTATCTAGGTCAGTCCATCGAAGCCGCCCCCACTCTTTCGACCTCATGGCGGGCCACGCTCGCTCGCTCTCTCTCTCCCTTCCTCTCTCTCTCCCCCTCTCTCTCTTTGTATGTCCCGATTGACCTCGCTCTTTCTCGGACAAAAACGATATATCACCATGTTTGAGCCCAATTTGACTTATTTACATTGTATACTCTCTCACGCACATTTTCTATCTAGGTCACTCTCCCCAACACGTCTTACTCTTTCGATCGCACGACGACCCAATGTGATCGATCGACCTTGCTTCCTCCCACGCACAAAATATATCTACACGTCTGTGACTGGATCATCTCTCAACCTCTATCTTACAGCCCTCACCCTTGCCAAAAGCTCAATCGGACAATATCTCTCCAGAGGATATATATTTGTTCCATGATTGTGGGACCACACTCACTTTGTCTCTCTATCTATATGTCTCTTCATTGACCTCACTTTCTCATGTCGTATCTTCCACACATTGAAGCTACCTCTCCATCCCTCGGAAAGCCGAAGCTGTTTACATTGCGAGGGGCACTCCAACCTTGGATTAATTTGTGTAGGCATTTATTCCGGTCGGTTCAGATTATGTTTTCGTAGCATTCAGCCCACAACTACTCGAAACACCGTTGCAACCCCCGCAACTCCCCTAGTTGATTTCCCTCTGGCTCGGTCATCGCTCTCTCGCACGTCCTTTCTCGCCTTCAATGTCGCACCATGGTATTATTGAAAAAAACTCTGTTATTCTCTTTAATTATTATAAATAAGCTATAAACTACACACCGATAGTCCACTTGGAATGGAACAAATTTGGACCCACAAATTAAAGTGCTACAAACAACACACTGAGGGGCCCACATGTCATGAAACAAATTTGGACCCGTATAAAAATTAAAAAATAAAGGACGAGGATCGCACATGCGACCAGGGCCTTCAAGCCACACGTCAATAGGTAACATACGTAGAACAGCAATGTTTGTTGTACCTCCCTTTGTTCACATATTGTTTTTATATTACCACAACCTATTTAATTGATAACATGTAATATTATTTTTAGTACTATTCGCCTTCACTTATTGGTGGGTTCCATGTGTGCTCTCTCTCTCTGTCTCTCCTCCCCTTATGCGTTTAGACACACGGGCAAACACGAAGAACTCGCGGGCGATGTTGCCGTTGACCATATCTGGACGCATTCATAAGTTACGACACCAGTTTCACGTGCTAGCAGCACTAGTCAGTGTGTACGTGCAATGCACGTTAATTTGGAAGTATATTAAGTGCATGCGGATATTAAGTTGGATATTATTTGTGTGTTATTATGTGATTAGCACTATGTTTGGCATGAAATTAACTGCACGCTAAATGTGTTGAGTGCTCGACATTGAAGCAGTCTAGGTCGTTCGATGACAAGGAATACATGTGGCTTGATGGCGTTTTATATTTAATTTGATACGGCTCTAGCAAAACATTCAATCGATCAAACCATAGATTTCATTCTGTCCAACTCCAACTTTAAATTATACGACGATCGATCTAAAATAAATGGGAATGATAAACGTTCAGATTTTAAGCATGGCAATCCGAACCTTTTTCATGGCAAATTTAGATTATTCGGCGGCGGCAGGGGCGTCTTGCGTTGGGAAGCGGCTCCTCTGCCATGCTCTGTGTGTTGTCGGGCCACTGACCGACGGCGACAGCGTCGTCTTGCGCCGTTGCTGGCGTACTCCTGGACGTTGGCCCTAGTTTCAAAGAAGGGTACAATGTTCTGGACTTCGGTCTCAAGGAGCGAGTAAACTGGCGGGAGGAGGAGACTGGCGTTGGTGCAAGGAAGCGGTCGGCGGCGACCATCCATGCCACTGAGGGGGGCATTGGCACCCGCACGGGACAAGCGCTGTCAATGGCGCGGCGGAGACATTCATGTGCACGGCCACCGGCACGGGCACGCATGTTAGTGCACATGCAGGCGCATGCGCTGGCACGGGCATGCACGTCAGTGCACGTGCAGGCGCATGCGCTGGCAGGTGCACGGGCGCGTGAAAGTCGGCGGGGACCTTGTGGAACCCTGTGGCATCAAGCTCGGCGACAATGTGCGGCTCCCAGCCCATCAATGCCACGTGGATGGGCGCTGGCGCAGTCGGGGCGACGGGAGCCGGAACAGGAGCGGGGACAGGCGCGGCGTCTTCCCGCAAGGCCAGTTCAAGCTCTTCCCAAAGCGCCTTATGTTCTTGAGACTCCGGATGGGTGTATTCCTCAGGAAACTGGAAGACTAAGGGCAGACCATCATGATGCAGCATGGCGTACATTTAGGTCAGGCTGGTTGGAGGTAGACGACAGGAGAATCAGAGAGGAAGAGAGAAGATTGTAGTGATGCCGGGTAGTGCGGCGTTGATTTTAAACTGCGGCACCGGCGACATTAAAAGTGGGAGCAGTTGGGACGAAGGTGGGCGGCGGAGCCTGGTCAAAGGGCTCGCCTCCCAGTGAGCCTGCACAGCAGTCTGCTCGCACGCCTCCCTGTCAACCGGCACAGCGTTCTGCTCGCACGCCTCTCGTCGACACACACGCTTGCTCGGACGGCACCTGCCGATGAGAAGCGGGACTCGTGGCGGCACGTAAATGCCCATGGTTTCAATAGTGAAAGCGTTCGCCTTAACATGACAGGTCTTTGTTCCAAAATACCTCTGCTCTTCATTTGTGCAACTTGTCATAAGCAGCTTGTCTCAAATTGAAGAAAAAAATTACGAAGTAATATTTGTGCCATATCACGTGACCATGCTTAGTTTCAAGAATTTATGGTCACTTTTGGATTTTCTGAAATTAAAGATCGAGGATTCAAAACAATATCATAACCTGCGTCATGCAATAAATTTTCAAGCCATACATCTATCCTGTTGTATTTCTTAAGAAAGGATATTGCTTAGTTAGACTTCGGACAAGTTATATATGCAGAGCAAAAGGATAATCCCTCTGTACCAGTGCATTGCCTGATATATTAACTCAAGTACTAGGCACGAACAAATGGGAAAAACGGGCTCAACTCTGTGCTCATCCTGGTGTAGTAGTAGTACTAGGCAATGCAGTTGACGGGTGACCTTGGCGAGCGACAACCGAGGGAATTGAACCATGCTCGGCATGGTAGGTAACATTGTCTAGTTACTTTTTTTTGAACACAACGTCGTCTAGTTACTAAAGCATCCCTTCATTGTTCATCGGTAGTCATTATGGACTGGGGACATGAGGGGAATTTCCTAGGGCTGGAATTCTAGCCGCCAGATATTTCGACTCGAAATGCGGAGGCTCGACTGGTTGGCGTTGCCTAATGTGCGTACCACGCACGCCACTAGAAGGACACGAGCCCGGTTTTTTATTTTTTATTTTTTTAGGATCAACACGATCCAAGGTCTGGCCAGTATGCCGTAGGGTCCTACCACTTGAGAATACAAAAGGAACCTTTTAAGTTGCCGAACGAATCTATGTGTATTACAATGCCCGTATTTTCCTTGCAAATACTAATCTCAACGTGGTAATTGATTTATGACGACTTGTTGAATTAGAGTGAGTTTGTGATATAGTGATCTCAATGTGGATTTCACATTTCATGGTATCCCTGCTAAGTTTTTCAATGCAAATTCAAATTTAAAAGATGAACAATATGGAGGTGAGAAAACTTTGTGTGTATCAAGCATATGACCACACACACAGACACCCACACACGAACACAACAACAATCCAATAAGCATAGTGCATCTATTTTTCCAAACCATGCATGTATGACACGAATTCAAAAATACTCCTTCTATTCCTAAATATTAGTCTTTTAGAGATTCCAACAAGCGACTACATACAGATCAAAATGAGTGAATCTACACTCTAAAATATGTCTATATACATCCGTATGTGCCAGTCCACTTGAAATCTCTAAAAAGATTAATATTTAGGAACGAAGGGAGTAAAATGTAAGACATGCATGGTCCTCAATTCAATATTTAAAACAAACATGAAACTGGAACAGGAATATTAAGTCTAGTACTACAGTACATGCAAATGTTGTGTTTAATTAGGCGGAGCTATGATTGTCGGGGGTCACCCCCTCGACCTTAGATAAAATTCTGAAGCTCTGTTTAGAGTTGTTCAGATTATGTTTGTCCCCACCCTCCCAACCACCGATTGGTTGTGCACCCCCATCCCTCCTCCTAGGAGAATATCATGTGCCCCCGTACCTTCTATTCTATATGCCAATACGAGTTGCTTGGAGCTTGTAGATCTGAGATATAGCAGCTCACATGATGTCTTGATATTTTTACAGGAAACCTTGATGAGTTTGAGAATTACACACAATTTGTACAAAAACTACTCAGATGCCCTTGGATCCCATATCCAACAACCTCGAAGCTCATATCACGGTAGCATCTAAGATGAAGGAGGACATCATATTCTCCTGTATGTAAGAATATCATGTGCTACCACACCTTAGATGCTTTGGTGATACAAGCTCTTCGGAGCCGTTGGATTTGTGACCCAATGCCTCCTCGGTAGTTTAAATGGTTTTTTGCAGAAAAGCCACCAAAGAGTTCGGCCACTGCTTACAAGCACAAAGGCTGCTCAGATGCCATTGGATCTCAGATCAAACGACCTCAAAGCCGGTATCACCGTAGCATCCAAGCTACGAGAGCACCTTATGTTTTCTCGCACGGGAGAATATGAGGTGCTCCCGCACCGTAGATTCTATGGTGATACGAGTTCACGGAGATCTAACGGCCCACAGTAGGAGGTTTGAATGTTTTTGCAATATAGGGCTGAGAGAGTTTGGGAATTGTGCAGTAAGTACAAGTACTACGCATGTGCCATCTGATCACTGATCATACGACCTAGATGCTCATATCACCGTAGCGGGTAATTAAGCTACGGGGAGCACCTAATATGAACAACGGGGAGCCGTTGGATCCAAGATGCAGCGGCACACACGAGGCCTGGGTGTTTTATTTGCAAAAAAACCTTTGGAGAGTTTGGAAATTGCGCATAATTACAAAGACTACTCCCAAGCCATTGGATCTCACTTCCAACGGTGTAAAAACTCATATCACCATAGCATCTAAGCTGCGAAGTGGATGTGAAATTCTATGCCGCTGTCATTTTTGTTTTGTAAACTTGCAAAATATGTGTAACTTGTGCCGTTACTTGTCTAACCGTGCAAAGTGTTTGTTCAAAAAACCATCCTACACTGAAATATTGGAACAACACACGGGGGTCCCACTTGTCATTAATCAAATTTGGACCTAAAACTAACAAATCTGAAAGACGAGATTCAGACTGGCAACCTGGACTACAAAGCGTAAGTCGATAGCCTGAAACAACAATGGTTGTTGGCTTTGTCCCATAACTTGATTTTATACAGTATTACACTGAGTACAGTAGAGGGAGTGCCTCGTCTACACGTGCATGACCGTTGACTCACTTACTGGTGGGTCCCTGGTCTGCGATCTCTCTCTTCTCTCCATCGTCTAACCTTTGCACAGGCACACATGAAGAGCGGCGCTAGCTTGCCGTGGTGTTATTACAACTAAAAAAAGCTGGAAAAATAGAAGAATCGCCTAGAACAAGAGACGTTGTGGCTGGTCGAAACGGAGCTAACCACACCTATCCTCCGTGCCATGTTAGCATGATGAAGCTATGTGGTTGTGGGGTGTTTTCGACCGACTGGCTGGGTCCCAAGGTCAAACCATAGGTACTACGTCTGATACAGCAAATTTTTACACGCACATTTTTCCTCCATGCCGAGACATGGCACACCCTACCGCGCGGTTTCGGGGTCCTCCCGGGTGGTGCACGCATATATTCTTCCTGACGTGGGACACCCTACCGCGCGTTTTTTCCGAAGCAAGTAAATAAATGAGTCGTCAAATCACGAAAGACCACTTTTCCCGCCGAGTACATCAGTGAAGCACGGTGGCTAGCTAGTTGGACTAGTTCGACCGATTAGCTAGGCCGCCGCCACATTTGTTTTTTCACCCCTTTTTTATCTACTTGCTGGCAGGTAAATTTAAACATCCACCGCGGTGTTGCTCTGGTGTTTGAGTGCGGCAGGATTTTTAATTTTTTGATTGACGGGAGCAGGCGCGGGAGGATTTTTTATTTTTTGATTGACGGGAGCAGGCGCGGCAGCAATTAGTCACGATGACTCCGCCTGTAAAACCCACTGCTCCCTGATGTGAGAAGTCGTCGACTGGTGTTTTACCATGGTGAAAACCAAAAGATTCCCCGCTCCTCGGCTGGCTCCCTCCACCTTCCCATAGATTGCATTGCCTTTCAGCTGTTTTGCCCCCTGCACCACCAACGTCGTGCGCCTCGAGAAGCAGAGGGACTTCGGTGGTGTTTAGGTGCCCTCTGCATGGGCATGTCCATGTCTCGGTGCAACATGACCGTTGGATCAAACTCAGACGGTGCAGATCAGTCACTGTAGCACAAAGCGTGTGGGTGTGTTTGGTTGCATTCTCATCTCAATATAGTGTGTATGTCACCTTACGAATACCAAATAATCCCAAAACACTTAGGCACGGCACATTAACTCCCTCCCCGTTTCTTGTTTTGTGACATATCAACCAATAAGAGACGTGGGCCGTGCATGCTTTCAATGACTTGAGACAAATAAACATGACATGCAGTGGTTAGTTCATTGCATGCAATGCTATTAATTTGCAAAAAGACATTAAGTTTTCTCGTTTTCCTCTCCGCCTTGGTCGCAGTGCACAACGTAAGATGACTTACACACCTAGATGGAGTAGTTGTTTCCTCTTCATGTATTTGTGTTAACCTACTAGTGTGGACTCATGAACTCTACCAAACACCCAAAAGTGGGTCGAGGAGGGAACTTTTGCTCCCATCCCGTGCACCCTTCATACACCCTGCCTAACACTATTCGTGCTTCATATGGTTCATGTTTCGTGGAGTATTGTAGCACCGTACTCTCCGTGCGCTGTAGACCTAGTTTTGTTAACATTGATCTCACCGTTCATTCTCGATCGGACAGTCGAGAAAGCGGTACTATGTTACTACATTACTGTTCATGTAGTTGACATGCACACAACATCATTTGTTGTCGTCATATCTTACTACACTAGCAACAAGATTATGTAGTACTGACATATGAACCACTGCACATGCCTAGTAGTAGGAGCACTGTGTATGTTCAAGTGGCTGCCGTGTTTCGCACTCCTCCGTCATAAGAGTGGAAATGCTTGCTGTAATCATTTTTTTCTTCAGAAAAGCAGTGGACACGCTCTGCCGTGTGGATCCTCCTCCAGCCATGAACTAAATTACTCACTTTCGCCGACGTGTGGGACAGCCAGCATCGGGGTCCACCATCCATGCACTAAATTACTCCGTAGTAGAGTGACGGTAGACTACCCCGATCGAAGCACCGTAGTAATTCCCAATGAGCCGTCAAATCACAAAACCCCCTCGTTTCCAGCAGTAAGTTGGACGGACGAAGCAAACATCATTTCACTCTTCTCTCTTAGCTTCCTCTCTACCCAACCCTCGCTTCTCCCTCATCTTGCTCCTCATTTCTTCAAGAAAACCCCGACCTGCTTCTGCCATTGTTCTTCTCTCCCAAAGAAGGAAAGGTAAATGCATCAATGGTGTTGATTCTGGCCAAGGCCCGGTCTTGCAACCCTGAGACTGATCCTATAACTCCCTCTCTTTTCTTCTTTTGGGTTTGTGATTATGGTTTCTTTTATTTTATTTCTATTTTACAATTTCTTGATGAACGCTGGAGCACCGGCCGAAGTGATGTCTATGGCTCTGGCAAAAACCGTCGAGGCTCATGGTACGAAGAAGCGCAAGCACCCCGCCGAGACTACCGCAGACAATCTCAAAGCCATCGCCCTGTCCAAGCCCCCCTCTCCGGGATCCCTCATTAAGCAAGTCCAGGTAATATCTCTTCTTGACGATCTTTTTCTCGATCTTGATCGTGTTTTTTCATCTAACACACAGTACTAGTACTAGTAGTACAACTTTCTGGGTGATCTTGCATATGATTTTTGTGTGCCAAATGACGGTTCTAAATTCCTCTTTTGACTAAAACATGTGAGAGATTGACACTGATTTCTTATAGATTACTTTCAACTACTCCCTCTGTCCCAAATTTCTTGTCTTAGATTTGTCTAGATACGGATGTATCTAATACTAAAATGTGACTTGATACATCCGTATCTAGACAAATCTAAGACAAGAATTTTGGGACGGAGGGAGTACTTTATGAACATCAATGCTACCTTTGAAGAGGGTATATTTTCCTTAGTAACTTGTGTTATGAATATTGCAAGTAATCCCTCTTCTCTCGTGCCTTTGAAGACATGTTCTAGTGTCTTTGTTCACTCATTTTTGTGTGTATATGTAGTCATATATGGAGTATAATATCAAAAATCATCTTATATTTCTGAACGGAGGTAGTAATAAAATATGGTTTCTGTTTTTAATTAGAACCAGGTCCGCGGTGGAGATGATGTTCTCAAAGTCATGCCGTGTGAACTAGAAGACCTGAGGATGAGTTCTACTACTAAACTATCCAGCTGTTGTGTCCTTGTCGCCACGTGTCCTGAACTAGTGTTTTCCTGTAGCATTGTTGTCAGGCGTGTTCTCGAGGTTGTACTTGACCACAACAATTTCCTGGCTACGTGTTCGATTACGAAGGGTGTGGTTCTTGTAAAGCTTCCCAACAAATCTGATGCGGCCTATCTTCATGATCATGTTTATGAGTGGAAAGACCACTCTGTTAGGTTCTCCAAGGTTGACAAGATGGTGATGGTGCATGTAGACATCTCTCACGAAGTCCATGGCCTAGTCAGTTATGAGGGGTTCATCCCGTAGGTTGGTGGCAAGAAATAGTCTGCAGAGTTTAATTAGTGCAACTTTTCTTGTCTGTAGTAAGTACTATTGTTCAGTACTTGATTTGTGTTTTGCGAACCCTGTATTGTTTATTAGTACTGTCGCTTTTGGTGTGTGGTCAGTCCTAAGAATGGTCTATGTTAATGTATGTCCACTCAATTCAGTCTGTATATTTTGAAGTATCCAGATCATCTTTTTTGTGAGGACGGTTTATCAATTATGGTTACACTCCAATATCTGTATGCATTGCAGGGTTTATTGCACCCACCAGGATTTCCAGTCCCATGGATGTTCGGTCCATACGATTTGTCACGACCTTTGGACTGTCCTGCTTGTGGGAGTAGGCGGGGCCCCTGCATGCCACGCGTAGTTGGACGATAAATCTTCTATTTAGTACTTCAACATAGTGATTTCCTGGTAAGGATTCACTCGTGTCACATCAAGTAAATCTTATTGATTTACTCTCTAAATCTTATTGATTTAATGTCATGTTTTCTTTCTTTTCCTGTAATTTTATGATGCAGGTTTTGCCATGTGACATTCATCACGGAATAAACCATTTGGTTTGCTCTACGATGGCTATTTTTGTAGGTTTCACTTCTTATGCCGTGTCAGTAACGAAGGCACTGTCCAGCACTTATATTACTGGAAAAAATTGGATCAGTATGTTGTCTGAGTACAAGCTGAATCCCTATGATGAACTGCAGTTTGGTTTAACAAAAATGCCACAATTAGTCCTTCTCGCGTTTAAAAGAAATGAAGAAAAAAATTGGATCACGGTCACGAAGCCTAGTCAAGTTAGAAAGCTGATCATAGCAGACCAAACGCGATCGCCGCTATCTCTCACATCGGTACCACCTTCAGCAACGGATCGAGCACCGGCAGTTGCTCTAGCACTGACAGCGGCAGCAACTCAGTCTGATCCAACTGAGGATTGGGCACCGACCACGTCAGCGGATCAGGATGATCTACTGGAGGATCGGGCATCGACACCAGGCACCTACTCCGACACCAGCACCAGCTCTACAAGGAGCACCATCTACGGCAGCAGCGGTGGCTTCGGCACCTGCACCAACACTTGCATTTGCATCTGCTCCGGCCCGTGTAGCAGCAATCGAACGAGCAGTTGCACCGGTAATAGACTGGGTTGCAGTTCGCAATTCATATACCAAAGTCCTTACAAAAACCGACATGTCCACCTTCTTGGTAAGCATTGGCCGCCCAAGTGTTTTGTTCTTTTTTATTTCCATGTTGTTTTGCATGATTCACTGTGTTGATCTAACTGTTTGGGTATGTCTTCTTGTTTGCAAACAGAGAATTCCTAGAGCTACGAGGGAGTCGTTCAACAATCCGGGCGACAACGGCTAAGTTTCTCTTACCATGCGCAACCTTGGTGTGAATGAACCTGCTCAATATACCGTAAGTACAAAGGATGGTCGCATGATGATTGATGCTAAAGGATGGTCAAGGTTCAAATCTAAATCACATCTTGCGGTAGGGGATGATGTCAAAATCGAACTTTCTTGGCAAGGAGAGCTGGTCCAAATCAACTTTGAAATTCTTCAGTACTGCCGAACTGATCTATCCGCCGAGAGATTTTGATGTAATACTCTGGCATGGTGAAACAAGTTTCATGTGTGTATAAGTAGTATGACAGTATCATTGATAGAATTGCAACTCTGATTGCTGGTTAGGAACTGTCGTTTGATTTCATTCCAACAGCTGTTGTGCTTTATTCAATTTTGTGTATTCGCCTTGCGACAGCATTTAAAACCAGCGCCGTACTGACCGCTTGCAATATGAAAAGCACTGAGGTAGAACACATGGGCCCCGAAACATGCAGGCCCACCGGCATGTGGCCCAAAGTCCAGAACTGTGATCCTGTCTGAGTATTTCTCAGCTGAACCCCCATAATGCCCGTGCGTTGCACGTAACATCAAGATGCATTTATATGAGTATTTTCTCTTGTGAGAGAAAAGGATGAATGAGGGAAGGCCTTATTTGCAAATGCGGAGAGGTGTGTGGGTACCTTTTTACAAAATTGCCATAGTTTCCTTCCAATCCGTTAGATATAAATCCGACGGCCTATATTGCAGGATGACAGGCACACCATCATCATCAACTCGTCTATACCATGTTAAAAAACTCTGTTTTTATAATTATATATGTTATATATATTCCCCTTGATTTTTCTTATGTATAAAGTTGTGATATAAAAGATCTTTATATTTCTTTACAGAGGGAATATCTCTCTGTCAAAAATATATTTATGTGTAATAACTAGTTACTCCTGTCTTTCTACTTCCTTGCGCTAATATGTGGGGCATCCGGCAACAGGGTCCACATGCCATATGCACCAAATTAGAGTGCACAACTGCACGGTAGACACACCCCGGTTGTAGCGCTGCATTAATGCCCAATGAGCCGTCAAATCACAAAAACCCCCACCTTTCCAGCTTTAGCAGTAAGCTAGACGGATGAAGCGGCAATATTTCACTCGGCCTGAATCCCTTCTCCCTTGCCTACTTGTTCATAGAAAACCCTCGCTCGGCAATTGCATAGGGTTTTCTCATGGAGAACCTGGTATGAATTCTTCATCCATCCCCGATAAATCCATGTCCCTTGGTCGCGGGTACTCCTAGGATGGCAGCCGCCGCCGTTGATGCATTTTTCTTCCTACTAAATCTAGTGTGTTTCATTTGCAGTGCCCAAAGTGCGAGGACCCTACAGGTTTCTGCGCCCTCGGCGAGACGCCACACTTGTTCCTTCTCATCCTAACACAGGATTTTAAAACGTGCACAGTATGTTCCTAGAATCGTCTTCTCTATCCGGGAGGGTGGGGTTTTTTGAACATGTTGTCGACTAATTTGGAAATTTGAATTGCTATATTTGGATAAAAGGTACTAGTACCATGGTCAACACTGACGTGAAGGAGGAAAGTATTTCTAGATTTGGATAGGGGAATACATTGTGTTCTCATATTATTTTTCCCGCAGTGCATTCCTTGCTCTGCCAGAACACATGTACTCAAGATGCTCGGCCTTGCCATAACTGAATACACCAGTTTAATGGTAATAGTGAAGACAAGCCATGGATATAAGTTTCGAGTTGGGTTCATGAACCAAGAAGATCACTGCTTTTTTATGGCCAAATTTGGATAAACTTTCTCAAGTGTTACGGACTGAATGTTGGCACACGAATGTTGATGGAAATAGCAGAACCTGGTCTCATCTTCAGTGTGATCTTCCACCCCGACGTCATTCCAATTGTTCATCCATGTTAGTTTTGTATCTAGTTCTTGGTTGTTGCCTCGATTACTTCTTAATCCACCTATCCTGTCTAACTGATAACAATTTAACTTTAGAAGTAGCAATGAATCTCTCACAAAGATGCTACTTCTAACTAATATTTTCTTATAATTGGTGGCACGTGTAGGTTTTTTCAGAGTTAAGCAGGCTGCTCGTTTGTTATTCTGTAACAACTCAGCTGTTACCGATGGCACTGAAGTTGACTGGGACGACATCCACAAGTTCCTACACTTTATTGATCGTCTTGAGGTCCTTGTGTGGCGTTTCAATGGTGGAAGGCCACGTGGGATATGTGTGCCACTGCTGCACTCGTTGAACAGGTACAACTGTGTCAAGAAACTTATGGTACGAGCTATTTTCTGTTATATATGTTGTTCATAAACTATTGCTTATACACAGTTTTACAGCTGCGATCCTCTTGAAACAAAAATTGCCTAGTTCTATTGTTCCTATACAGATGCCTGACCATGGTCGGGTCAGACTTGTGCTTGGTCACAACATGATATTTATGTCAACCTACTCCATTCCCCTTGGAGGTGAAAAGATACTTATTCATGGGTGGTCTCAAATAATGAAGGCCCGTCCATCTTGGAGAATAGGACAGAAGATTATGTTCCTGCTTTTCCATGTATCTAAAGCAAATATCCTGTTTATTGACCACATTGCGAGATGAAGCCGCTTTCAGAAGGTTGTGGATGCACGGGGTGGCGCCTGGGCCTTGTCCTGGGGCTTGGCGGCCTCACTCTTGGTTAACTGTAGGCAAAGTAGCACTGTTCAAGGCGTGCTTTGTACGGTTGAACCTTTATAAGTACTCATACTGCTTTCAGCTATGGTTGTTAAGTGCCCCTGCTGGTTTCAGTTAAGGTTCTTAAGTACTCCTACTGCTTTTACAGTCTGTCGTGTTTCTTCAGTCATGTCTTCCTCCAGCCACCAAAACCAAACCAGCGCCGGCGGGGCCACCTGCTTCCGCCTCCCACGGCTGGCTGCGCCTTAGCGCACGCATCGCGGCCCCATCGTCTCCTAAATCGTTAATGCCGACATCTGAAGCCTCGTCGTCGTCCTCCGCGCGCTTTGGTGCGCTCGCCATGGCGCCACCCTCTCGCGTTGTCAACATGGTCAACAAACAACAGGAATCGGCAGAAGTACGTGGAGAGGATGACATTAGGGCCCACCATGTCAGCGTATGGAAAAATAAAATGCTTCCTCCTAGTGTTTTCCTGACATCTGGGACCCACGACATTGTGAGCGTATATAGTCAATAGACAAGAGAACAACACAAGATCGGCTGACACCTGGGATGTAGCAGCTCGAACAGTAATTTTTTTGTTATTGTTGAGTAGGAGCAAGGTTTGAACTGGGCTGTGGGCCGTGTAGCCCAGGTTTATATTTTATGTTCACCATGTGACCAGCCCAGCTAATTTTTCTTTGTGAAAATGAGCCTAGTTTATTTTTTTTGAAGAATACCCAATCCAGGCCTACTTATTTTTCTACGCCCTCATGGAGTGCAACCCTTTCAAGACGCCTGCAAATCTTGAAAGTAATATGAAATGGGTTGTAAATATAAAAACAGATGACAAATTGGCAATTACTTTATAATTTCTGAATTTTTTCACATTTTCGTATTCCTATTTCACTAGGCATTAACCTAATTTCAATATATCTTCAAAGTACTTTAAATCTGGCTCGACATTTCGGTATTAAAAATATTTTGGAACCCATAGAAATATGTGAAATTGGCCCTGGCCAACCAAAAAAACGGACTATAATAAATTGCTTAAGAAGTCGCAATGAGCTATATACAAATTATTAAAAAAAGAGGGAATGGTCTGACTTATGGGCCTATTAAGTTGATGCGTATGCAAGATTTTATTAGAAATTATATACGTCAACAAACGATTCTAGAAGACGTAACCGTTGGATGTCAATCCAACGGCCGTCGTGTTTCTTCAATCTCTAATCTTCTTGCTCCAGCCGCCCAATCCAGCGCTGGCGGGACCGCCTGCTCCTGCCTCCCGTGCAGGCCTCACCGCCCCCTACTACTCCCAGCGCTAGCCAAGGGATCCCTCTACTCACCCACACCCCCTGTTATTCTGCGGCGATCGCAGCCTCACACCGCAGCCGAACCAGTGAACCCTCGTACTCCTCTCCGCGTGGGCATCCACTGCCACGTCTTCCCCGGCTCTGCGTCGTCCCCTTCCAAGGCCTCGCCGTCGTCCACCGCCCTGGTGCTCTCGGCGCGGCGTGGTCAACGTGGTCAAGGAATGACTTCCATTGGAAGAGTACTGTCGTGGAGAGGCTGACAGCTAGGTCCACGGCAGCCGCAAGGAAGTGCCTCCTTATTACGCGGAAAATAATTATTCCTCCACCTGACAGCTAGGACCCACCGGACGGGCCACCGTATTTGGCGAAAAAAGGTTTCCCCCCTAACTGTTGGGACCCACCGGACGGGCCACCGTATTTCACGAAAAAACGTTCCCCCCGCTGTCAGCTCGGACCCACCAGAAGTGCCTCCTTATTACGCACAAAAAAATGAATACTCCTCCTGCTAGTTGTTACCCACCTTGGTGGGAGGCTGACTTGTGGGCCTACTAAGTTGACGGGGACGGAGTGCTTTGTCAACTTAGTCAATATGAATTATTCTAGCTCCAGTGACCGTACAATGTCAATCCAACGGCCGTAGTGCTTCTTCAACCTCTAGTCTTCTTGCTACAGCCGCCCAAACCAGCGTCGGGCGTGCCTCGTGCTCCTGCCTCCCGTGGCCGGCTGCGATGCGGCGGAGGCCTCACCGCCCCTACTACTCCCACCGCTGGTCAGGCCATCCCTCTACTCACCCACACCCCCTGTTATTCTGTGGCAATGGTAGCCACACACCGCAGCGAACCAGTGAACCCTCATACTCCACTACGCGTAGGCATCCACTCCCGTGTCTTCCCCGGCTCCGCATCATCCCCTAGGCCTCACTGTCGTCCACCGCCCTGGTGCTCTCGGCGTGCCGTGGTCAGTGTGGTCAAGGAACGACTTCCATCGGACGTGGACTGTACGTGGAGAGGCTGACAGCTGGGTCCACGGCCGCAGCAAGGAAGTTCCTCCTTATTACGTGCAAAATAATTATTCCTCCACCTGACAGCAGGGACCCACGAGACGAGCCACCGTATTTCATGAAAAAACGTTTCCCCCTGACTGCTGGGACCCACCAGCTACATCTTCGCATGCAAGGAAGTGCGTCCGGGCAAAAAAACAATTCGCCCCCCTGACTGCTGGGACCCACCAGCTATATCTTCGCATGCAAAGAAGTGCCTGACAGTCGGGACCCACCTGGTCGAAGCATATGTTGCGTTGTCATTCGGGTCGCGAACGTGTACGTAGATACTGGTCGATGTAGAGGCGCGCACGTGTCGTAGTAGAGGTGCGCACGTAGCATGTACACATACGTACAGCGGCCAGTGTGCAAGAAAGAAAATACGGCCACGTACGTACATACGGGCAGGGTCTCGAACGCCTACTCGCACATATGTACGGCCAGGGCTCGTGTACATGGCTAGGTCGGAACGGAGAAACAGCATCGTCTTCGTGTTCATTGGGAGCAAACCGGCTGGGTCGGAACGGAATGCGTCGTCGTGCTCATCGGGAGGGCTTGGACGGAACAACCAATGGAAACGAGGCCTGGCGTACCGCAGAACGGAGGAAACGGCCTTGTGTTCGACCGGCCACGTTCAAAACAGGATCTTGTTCATTGGGAGGGGTCTGACATACCGCAAAACGGAGGAAACAGACCTCCTACGGTCGAAACGGGGGTCGTGTTGATCGGGAGGGGTGTGGCGTACCGCTAAACAGAGGAAACGGACTTGTGTTGGAGCACTACGATCGAAACGGGGGTCCTGTTCATCGGGAGGGGTGTGGCGTACCATAAAACAGGACTCCACGGGATACTGTTCATCTCCACCGTCGACCCCCTCCAGCCTCCACGGGCTACTGTTCATCCACCGTCGACCTCCTCTAGCCTCCACCTGTGATTGTTCATTCACGGGGTCCTGATCATCCAGCCTCCACCGCGCGCAACTCCACCAGCTACTATTCAACCAGCCCTCTCCACGGGCTCCTGTTCAACCACCCCTCCACGGGCTACTGTTCATCCTTCCCTCCATCATCTACTGTTCATCCTGCCCTCCATGGGGTGGTCCTGTTCATCCTGCCCTCCACGGGTTCCTGTTCATCCAGCCCCAACCGGCTCGATCGATCAGGGTACTATTCATCCAGAGGCAACACCACGGGGTCCTGTTCATCCACCCCCACCGGGAACTGTTCATCCACCCCCCCCCCTTGCAATGCTCACTATTCATCTAGAGGCAGCATCGATCGGCTTCAGTTAGTAGCAGTAGCGAAGGAATCGCTCGATCGGGTTCAGTTAATAGCCATCGATCGATCGCTCGGGTTCAGTAACGCGTAGCCTGCAGTGCAATCGCTCGGGTTCAGTTAGAGCCCAACGCCTCGCTCGGGTTTAGTTAGAGCCCAACGCCTCGCACACACGCGCATACGTACGAGAGAAACGCACATCGCTCGGCCCCCGACCACCCACCGTAACCGGGGACTCCCCGATATTTTCCGTGCCCTGGCTTCTACCACGGTTTTTTCTGTCATGGACGGCCCAAAGAATGCCATGCAGCTGCGTCTTCGGCCCGCCCAGGATAAAAAGCCCATTTTCTGTCATGATTTTTTGTCATATAAGTAGGACCCCACCACATCTATGATGATAACGGGTTTTGTCACAATTATCATCATAGAGGTGTCATATGTATGACAGAAAAACAAATTCGTTCGGCCAAAAATGTCATGGATGTGTCTTTTTTTGTAGTGGAGAACATTCGATGTATTGTGCATGATGAAGTATTATGGAGGACACGAACCATCTGAACATTTTGTGCAGTTTCACTAAAATCAAGCTGAGCATCCCTGTGGATTTCGTATTTATATGCTGCTAGAAAACAAAGGCACATCAACACACACATGAATATTGGCCCAGTGTCAACCCACTAATCGGTGGACTAACAAACTGAAAGTACGGTAAACAGATTACCATACCCAGATGCCCCATCATTGTTGCTTAGAGTGACATTGACAGACTTGGAGTCCTGTCATGGCTTCTTGGTACTTGCTTGGGCACTTGTTTTCCTGGTGTTCCTCTAAACCACAAGTAAAGCAGCCATCTCTCTTTTTGTCTTTCTTCTTACCCTTCTTAATGACCAACGCTGGCAGCACCATTCAAACATATAGTCTGGTGGCTCAGGGTGACGACAAATGATTAGAGAACCATTCGATGTATTTTGCATGATGAAGTATTATGTTGGACACAAACCATCTAGAAATTTTGTGCAGTTCCACTAAAATCAAGCTGAGCATCCCTGTGGATATCGTATTTATATGCTGCAAGAAAACAAAGCCACACCAGCACACCCATGAATATTGGCCCCAGTGTTAACCCACCAATTGGTGGACTAACAAACTGAAAGTACGGTAAACAGATTACCATACCCAGATTCCCCATCATTGTTGCTTAGAATGACACTGACATATTTGGAGACCTGTCCTGGCTTCCTGTACTTGTTTGGGCACTTTTTGCCCGGTGCACTCCACGTGTTGTAGAGTTTCAGATGCTCTCTGCAGACTAGTCATGTCACCAGCGTCTACTAATACTCTGTAAAGCTTCTTGATCATTCCTTGTGTAATGTAGCGCAAACAGTGACTGCTTCTTTCTGCAAAGTGGTAAGACCAACTGGACCCACTAATGCAGCAGTTTGCCTTAGACACATTGGCTCCTTTTGTGCAGTTCAACTAAAATCAAAGTCAGAATAAAACCGAGCTTTAATTTTGATATCCCTGTAAGCAACAATAGGTATAAGGGAAACAATTACTGAGTAATAACGGTTGATGACTTGTACTCCCAGAGGAAAAACATCTACTGATCTACCTTATCTTAATGGGAAACAAAGCAGGAGGGTAGCAATTCTGTATCAGTGTGTTTCGTTCATATTAACTGAGACATTATCTTAACAATGCCTTGTTTCAACATGTATAAAGAATGACAAAGCAGAAAAGTATCATTCCTAAAACAATGCAACTGATTCATTTTAACAGAGACATTATCTTAACAATACCTTGGTTAAACATGTAGAAAGAACTACAAAGAAGGATAGTACCATTTGTAAAACACTGTAACTCATATATAATAACAGATACATTATCTGAACAATACATTTCTTAAAAATGTACTCTGGCCGATCCCTAATAGAAATGCTACTCCCGCCGATCCCTAACAAGTGTTGCAGTTTTGAACTAAGATTCAGTAGTTAATTCTAAGGAAAGTAGGTACTGACCTTTCAAGACCAAGATTTGAAACAACTCATGAGGAAGATCTAAAAGAGATCTCAACACATATATGGAAATCTGGTCTCATTTTTTGCAGTTCCACCAAAATTAAGCGAAGCAAAATGTTGCAATAGCAACAAGATGAATAGATATCCTTGTTTTAACATAGGCAAAAAAGGAATCAATTACTGGCCAATAAAGGAGGATGAAACATGCGGCCACAAAAATGGTAATCCCGCCAATCCCTAACAAGTGTTGCAGTTTTGAAATAAGATTCACTAGTTAATTCTGAGAGTGGCATTGCTTAATTTTACCAGCGGCATTAGATTCACAAAAAGCATAAATAGTTACAGGGGAGAGTGGGCGCAACAACAACATGTGCTTCCATCTACTTATAAAGGGGGTGATGCAGAGTTTGTTGTAACAAAGCAACAAGCATAATGTTTGGGTTGGTACCAGTTTTGTTCAGTAATTAATGGGAAAAGACAGCAATACAATAGCTTCAATTCAACATTTATTTAAAATAGTACCAATACAAGTAGCACAACATCTCAAAACACACTGCACGATCATGTGGATGAAGGAAAGTACCAACCTGTCATGATGGACACAAGATCACGTACGAATCTGCCAACACGAATAGGAAATACGCTCTCGTTTTGTGCAGTTGCACTGAAATGAAGTAAAGTCGCCGGTGTGACATTTAAGTTTCCTATAGCAACAAGTTGAATAGATATCCCTAATTTAACAGAGGCAAAAAAGGAAACAATTACTGCCAATAAAGGAGGATGAAACATGCGGGCACAAAAAGAAGCATCTACCTTATCTTGATGGAAAACAAAGTATAAGACAGTAGCATTTCTAAAACGGTTGCATTGATTCATATTAACAGAGAAATTCTCTTAAAATAGTTCAGTAGTTAATTCTGAGAGTGGCATTGCTTAATTTTACCATCAGCATTAGATTAAGAAAAAGCATAAATAGTCCCAAGGGCGAGTGGGTGCAACAACACCATGTGCTTCCACCTACTTATAAAGGGGGTGATGCAGAGTTTGTTGTAACAAAGCAACAAGCATCATGTCTGGGTTGGTAGCATTTTTGTTCACTACTTAATCGGAAAAGAGAGCAATACAATAGCTTCAATTCAACATTTATTTAAAACAGTACCAATACAAGTAGCACAACATCTCAAAACACGCTGCACGATCATGTGGATGGGACATGGGACATGCCAACACCATGTGCGTCCACACGTATAAATGGGTGATGCAGAGTATGTAGCCAAGCAACATATCTACGTTGGTCCCATATTTGTTCTCTTTGAAACTTTTTCCTATGTGAGGGCAGCAAATCTAGTCCTGCACAAACTACCCGACCACCCCCAGTTTCTTTCCATTTTCAACAAAGAGTTCGGTTCCTTACAGATGGGTGTACTGGGTTACCCCTTTTTTCCCTTTTCGACCAACAAAGTGGCTTGATAGATAGTCTATAATACTTTCCCTCCCACCTTTCCTCATTGAACCACGTCCTAGATTCATGCTCCACCCCGCCGCACCCTTCTTTCCTCTTTGAACCAAGACCTAGATTTGACTACAAAATCAAAAAAGATCTGCATGCAGCTAGACCACTAACGGTTTCAAAGAAACTTATACCTTAGGGTCATCGGGATGTGGGAAGGCGTGCAGCGGGAGGTTGGATCTGCCCACACTATGTATGACAGCGAGGAAGAAGGAGTCGGTGGCCCTCCCGTGCAGGCGCTGGGTGAAAGAGAAAAGCACAGCCGACAGTAGATTGCCTCCCTCGCCGAAGGCGATAGAGTGAACGCTACACCTCCTCCCCTTCCCGGTGCGACGGGATCTGGACTCCTCCTTCCCCAGCTATGAGGGGGGGTGAGAGAGATAGAGGCCACAATGTAGTCTTGTTTCGATCTGGTGAAGAGGGTGAGAGACTGTGAATATAGCAAACCCTAGCAAAGGAACGTTGAGCCTCCAGCGTGTATATATATATGTAGTGCGGCGAGAGTGTGAAGAGTGCAAACCCTAGTGAACAAGCGCTGACGCTCTAGCTTATATATATACTGTAGTACGGACTTAACTCCGGTGCCTTAACTGCACCTGCTTTTGGCTATATGACAGGTGGGCCAGCCACATTTTGGGCCCACATGTCATAAACCCAAAGGCAGGTGCACTAAAGTCAATGAAGCTACGTCCATATAGTACTCGTGTATACGACTAATATATAGTGGAGTGGTTTTCTTATTCTCTCTATAACAATCGTTTTAAATTGTGTAAGTATGAAATGAAACTCTTTATTTAACGTACCAGTGAACAAAACTACTACTCCTTCTGTTCCTAAATATTTGTCTTTCTAGAGATTTCAACAAATGACTACATATGGAGCAAAATGAGTGAATCTACACTATAAAAAATGTCTATATACATCCGTAAGTGGTAGTCCATTTCAAACCACTTGAAAGACAAATATTTAGGAACGGAGGGAGTACTTCCGATGAACTAACGATCCACGTGTCCTGGTCGCACTTCCTATCCTTTATGTGCGGTACACTACCCTCCCTTAAGTGAACAACCACACATGCGCCAAATTATCAGAAATGTGTGAGAGTGTGTACAAATAAAGAATTTTAATTTCAATTATCGGAAAGGTTTGAGAGTATGTACAGTTTGCCCTCTCTAATAATTATGGTTTGTCGCGTTCGGCCTAAACTTGGTCAAACTTTACAAAGTTTGACTTCAGTCAAATCTAATATGAGTAAATAAAAATGGAGGGCTACTATGTCCATCCGGGTTTTTAGTCCACACCATTTTTTTAATCAAAGTTAATAGCTGGAAAAATAAAATTACATGGGAGCTGGAGACAAAGTTGTGAGAAGGCTTAGAAATCAATACAAAACTTATGCTCTTAGTACCAATGTTGATCCTTCTTCGAAGAAACATTTCGTTCATAGCCAATTATGTTATAAAATTGCACCAACGTGAAAGACGACTGCGTCTCCAATGCAACCAAGGTGAACTGACGAAGGATATCATCTTTGTGGGTAACAAGCAAAGAGCACCGATGGAAGACAGCTTGTTTTTCATTGAAAATCGACCACTTCACCAACCAATGCAACCATGAGGCGCAACCATGAGCATCGATAGGTCATCGTGGTGATGCATCATCCATTTGGCATCAAGTTTGGGTGAGGCACCTATGAAGTTCGACAAATCCTCATTGTGGTCTGTTTCTTCTCAGTAATAAAGCTCGAGGAAGGAAGAACCACGTGGCAGAGGACAGTGAGGCATAACAACAATGGCCATCCAATTTTGTGCAGTTCCACTAAAATTGAGGAAGACATGCCCGGGTATGGAGATACGCATAGCTGTTTCCAAAAATATAAAAAAGGGATATAGTGTTGTTACTTTGTTTTACAAGATTAACAATGACATCTCAATTGTCAATAAGAATTATGAAAAGTACACCAACAAACAGAAGCATCATGATTATCTTGATGGGAACTAAACCAGGATACCCGAGAAAAAAAGCATTTCTTCATTTAACCAGTGATAGTATTAGATTAGCAGCAGCAATAGGAGCATATGGACAATGACCGCACAACCACCATGTACTTTTTGTCAAAACAACATGTATACCTCCATCGAGGCATAAATCAGGACAACTTTTCGAGTGGCATTTCCTCTATAATAGTAGGTGATGTTGGACCAGCCGACGAACCCTAGCTACTATACATGGGGAGCTGGGGAGTAGTCGCATAGAAGAAAACCCGCATGCAGTGACCTAGGAAGCTGGACCAGTACAAGAAGTTATACCTCTGGTGGGCGAGATGTCGCTTAGACGGGCGGGCGGGATCTGCCCACACGACGGCAGCAAACAAGGGCGCGAAGGACCTTTGTCCGCGCCAGTGCCGGTTCCGAGAGGACGGTGCACATCGGCTTCCTCCATCGCCGATGGCGACAACGTCAATGCTGCACCTCGTCACCTCCCGCAGCAAACGGGATTCGGCCGGATCTGTGACCACCGGTGAGGAGAGAGATAGTGTGGACATTGTCATCTTGTTTTGATATGGAGAGGGTGAGAGAGCGAGACGCGAGAAACTCTATCAAACAAGAGGCTATAATGGAGTAAAAAATCTCTCCATAGTAGTGGTTTTAAATAGAATACGCGCGTTCCCGGAAAAAAGAAACGAAAACTGGCAGACAATTTCTTAACGTACCAAGAAAGAAAACTCAATCAAAAACACGCCCCCACTTCCAGGCCGCGAGAGTCGTCGCGCACACACACATATACATAGACATGCATATCCGTGTTTACGTAAAATTCCATTTCCATCTCCATCTCCAATCATATTTTTCCAACTGGCACATTATTTACATTGTTAATTATATACGCGGCAATATTAACGTACAACATCTCTTGTTTGTGGGCATCTGGACCGCTGCCACGGCCGCTCCTGACCAACCCGAACCCTCTTCATCACCCACGCGTGCTTCCAGCCTGAAATGGTCAGTGCCGCATTCATGCCCGGCCAGAGCGGACGCGACATCTCACTGGCGCCGGCATTGAAGCAGCGCGCCGGCCGAGGGAGCGTTGCCCGCGCCGCTTCCTGGTGCACGCGACTGCTCCGCGTTCAATGGTCGCAATAGCCGGCCACAACATGCATGTAAAAAGTTCTTGGGAGTCCGTGCTACAGCTAGCTGTCCTCCCCCAACGCGTCAATCTCTTCCAGTAGTACTAGTACTCCATGGCGCGATCCATCGACAAGCAGGCGGGAAAGTTATCGTATACTCAGTTTGGGGTGAGTGGCATGCCGAGCGACCGTGTGGGGTCGAGCCGTGGAGGAGGGTGAGACACGAACGCGACAGATGTGATTTAAACGTTGGTTTTGCTCGATGGCGCGATCCAACGAAAGGAAACATTGGTTTCTCTCCGTTTCCATTTTTTCTCCGGAAAAACGGAAACTTTCCACTCCATTTTCATTCCTACTCCAAGGTTGCCCCGTTACGACATTCCATCAAATACAAAGGAAAACTAACACGCATGGTGATGCATCTCAATGATTCACAAATCATAGCTAATATTTACTTCACAACTAAAGACAAAAGTTGTGAGAGCGTGTAGGAAAGAAAAACTACTGATGGGGTCACTATGACTTAAACCCTAAACCCTAAACAGGATTTAATTTCCTGGCCAGGTAGAACCTGCTGAAGGAAAGACGGCTAGCACCCTCAGATCATACGATGCTTTTGTGCAGTTCCACCCAATCGAGCTGAGCATCCCTAATGGCAAAGGTATTGAAGAAGTGTGATTAGAATAATAGTACTGGCACTAGTTCATGAGACATAAACTCATCACAAGTAGAAGCTGGTAGAAGTAGAGAAAGATCGACATGGAGATGGAGCTACGTGGGGAGCTGCGGCACTAGAGCAAGCCGGCTCCAAAAGGGGACTACCTGGGACGTGGGGCTATAGCTAGAAGGGCGGTTGGGACGTGGCATCGACCCATACCGCGGTGACCCCCGATTGGGACGCACCGACTGTTGATTTTCTCCCTCGCCAATGTCGACCACGTCTATGCAGAACATTGTTCCCTTCCCCCATCTGCGGGATTAGGCCAGATATGTGACCAGGGGTGTGGCCACCGTGGTTCTATGCTTGTGAAGAGAGCAACCCAAGCAAGCAGGCTTGTAGCTTAGGCTCCTGCTAGTGTATATATAGTGGTTTTCTTTTTCTCTCCATATCAACCATTTTATATTGCGTACGTGTCATTGAAGAGTGAAATGATGGTTGCTCCTTCCGACTAACTTACTGTGTGATTTGACTTCTTCTTTAGTGGCCCCAACACGTACTCCCCCTAAGTGTATCCAACATCACACGTACACATGGACGCAAAAACACGCGCGACGCCCTAATACATGCATGTCTGAGCACACGACGGAACACACACGATCACACTCAAGTGCTCAACCTACACGTGCATGCACACACATACTCAGCCAGGGTGAGCTAGTGACCGTATAAACATCGGAAAATGTATATATTGGGCGCAATGAGCGTATTATGAAGTCCACTGACCGTATTTTTACAAATGTATAGTGACAGATCGTGTATTTATCTCGTTTGAAATTAAGCCATATTAACCGGAGAGGAGGCAGTATGGAATAGCATTACTTTGTTGTGTCCCATCAACTTGCCGAACAAGGAGAAGCTTGCAGGATGGGAGAAGCTTGTGCGCGGTGTCTCGCAGGACAAGGAGAAACTTTTGACTAATGCAAGATCTCCCTAGCTCAGGCGGTGGACGTGCAACAGCTAATTCGGGGTCAGATTGCCAGAAGCATACACTATACTAGTACTATTATTGTTAGACTTCCTAAAGAGGCGAACAGCGAAGCGCAAAGTTTACTAGTACTAGTACTACTACTATAGTCTATAGAGGTAAGTACTATACTAGTACTAGGAACCGGATGGAGGAGCGTCTGCACTCTTATTATATTTTTAAAATGTGATAAAGCAATCTTCAATAGATTTGGTTCTCTTAGAGGGTTCTCGCATGTGATAATGGAAGTTGATTGCATGGAACACTCGCCACAATTCTCGCTTAATTCTGGATCATATCCTGTTACAAATAGGAGTGCTCGGTAATATTTCCTCTTTTTTTCTATTCAGTATGTAAATAGGTCAGCAAACCTTGCGGTGCATCTTTGTGCGAACTGTTCTTGCTGCACTTTGAATGTGTCCGAGATCTGGCTTGATGAAACTCCTCACTTCCTACTTCTTTTTTTGCGGGGTACCTCGCTTCCTAGTGACTAGTGTCTTGGTTGATCGTCCTAAGAATGCTTATATATGAATAAAGCTCTCTCATTTACCTGCAAAATAGATTAAGCCATAATAACCGGAAAGGAGTGAGTATGGACTAGCACTACTTTTTGGTGTGTCCCGTCAACTCACGGAACAAGGAGAAGCTTGCAGGACAAGGTGAAGCTCGCTTACGCCTTTTGACTAATGCAACCTACCCTCGCCTAGGCGGTGGACATGCATCAATTCATTCGGTGTCAGATTGCCAATGGCATACACTGTAGTACCGAACATGCGGAGTACCATCATTGTGTGACTTCACGAAGAGGCGAAGAGCCAAGCACAAGGTTTAGTAGTACGAGTAGTACTACTACTAGAACTGCATGCTGGAGCGTATGTACTCTTATTTTTTTAATCTCTGATAAAGTACACATTTATTTCGGAGAAGGGAGGAAAATGGAAGCCCAACATGTAATGATGATATCAATCAACCATGCTCGAATATATCTTGGCCTCCGTGCGAGCCCGTCTATGTGTTCTTGCTCCTCGTCTCTCTCAAGGAACGGCGGTTTGGCCATTTTGCCGTCAATTGAGATCGGTTTGCTCACACTCCGGTCCCACATGTCAGTGGTATGCCAAGAGGAGGTGCGTTGACCAACTGGCCATACACGTACTTGGTTTTGCACCTTCATACTACTCCTGCCTCCGTCACAGTTTACAGGGTGCGCTTCATTATGATGCATTTCTCTCAATGCATTTCCACCACCAGAGAGACTTTAGACGCATTTGGTTTAATACTCAATTAATTAGGGCGTGGTAACTGCAATCAAGTCCACAATTTTCTCTCGATGTACTATGGAGTGGAGTAAGTGCATGCATGTGTGTACCCAGGGTGGAAGCACTGCATGCATGTGTGTACGCATTATTTCCTCTAGTAATAGACGCCGTGCTATAGCTACCAATGCTAATTTTTCAGGCCGATCGCTAGTCGCCTTGGTCCCAGAGATTTTTTCTTTTTCTGAACCGCGCTCCATAAACAGTGAAGGAGGGAGTAGTATGAGCGGATTCAAAGAAGAGCGTATTGATGGTTGCTTCTTCCGAGCAACTTACAGTGGGAAAGGTGGGGCTTATGATTTGGCTGCTCATTACTCACTATTAATGCGGTGCAACGACCGGGCTGAGTCTCCCATGCGATTGTGCACTACCCCCTCGGTTCCTAAATATACTCCGGAGTATTTGTCTTTCTCGAGATTTCAATGAGTGACCACTCAAATATTTGTCTTTTTAGAGATTCAAATGGACTACTACATACGGATGTATATAGACATATTTTAGAGTGTAGATTCACTCATTTTGCTCCATATGTAGTCACTTGTTGAAATCTCTAGAAAGACAAATATTTAGGAACAGAGGGAGTACACATACGAAGCAAAATGAGTGAATCTACACTCTAAAATATGCCCATTTGAAATTTGTAACAAGACAAATATTTAGGAATGAAGGAGTATAATTTTGTGCATGGCACATGGACCCAGATGCCGAAGAGGCTTCTGGCAATGCTATCAAGCTTCCAGCATTTGTTTACATAATTGACGTACTATACAAATAATTTTCCAGCGACATGAAATTGTACAATGGTGTGAGCTTTCAGCTTTTGTTTCATGTGTCTTGCCATCGATGCTCTTTCAGAAACCATAAAAAACTATCTTCCTTGCTAATGCATCTCAATTATTAGCAGATCAGAGCTAATATTTACATCACAACTGAAGACAAAGTTGTGAGAAGGTGTTAAATCAAAATTGATCTATGCTTTCATTGGCAGCAACGTCGCCCTAGCTCTGTCTAAATCAACAAGGCATGTTGGGGAAAAAGTAGCTGTTTGGAGCATGCAACATTCCGATCATTTTGTGTTGTTCCACTAAAATGGAGCTGAGCGTCCCTGTTCCAAAGATACTAAGTGTGATTATGATAATAGAGGATTGCTGATGAAACAATAAACACACAAATAGAAGTCGGTCACCTTTTGCAGTCTCTCTTAAGACTAACTAGTTGGAGAAGACTAGGCTCGGAGTTGGATGAGGAGGATAGAGAAAAACCAATATCCCTTTGTGCAGTCGCACTAAAATGTAGAGACACTGCCCGCGTGACATTTTAGTTCAACTGCACAAAAAACTCTTAAGAAAAAAGTGATTTGTGTAGTTCACCAAAAAGTCGCAATAGCAACGAGGTGAAATGGATAGCCCTGTTTGCAAAGAAGAGGTAGAAAGGAAACAATAACTGGCTAATAACAGTTGATGACACATGCGACGAAAAAAAAGAAGCATATTCCTTGTCCTAAGGGAAGATAACAACACGGTTGTGTTTGTCTAAAATGGTGTGAGGACGAGATTGCAATATGGAAAGTACGCTGGACGAGCTACATTTTGGTCAAAGAACTATGGAAGATCCACATGCAGCAACATGGGAAGACAGGCAGTGGAGCAAGGCCGGAGGGTTAACCTGGAGGTCATCGGGATGTAACTAGGTGAGCGGCGGCGGGCGGAATCTGCCCATACTATGGCAGCGAGCAGGTTGTAACACCCCGGATGTAACTTTCCATATTTGTAACTCCGACTCTTTCCTTTTCCGGAGATGCGATATGATATTCCCTTCGTGGTTGGGTTTTTGTCTTCGTTTTGCATTTTCTTCATGTCATGCATTTCATATCATGTCATCATGTGCATCGCATTTGCATTTGTGTTCGTCTCATGCATCTGAGCCTTTTCTCAGTTGTCTGTTTCGCAATCCGACACTCCCACATGCACCCGGCGCACCCCTCTTGTCTTGTTTTGTGACCAGAAGAAAAACCTTCTCGGAATGAGCCGAGATTTGTCAATTGGCCTTGGTACACCACCGGTAGACCGCCTGTCAAATTTCGTTCCATTTGGAGGTCGTTTGATGCCCCCAACGGTTAACCGGGTAACCGCAAAAGCCTCTTTGGATTGCAGCCTAACAGCCCTTCAAAACAGCCCAATAACCCATCTAAACCATCTCCATGTTCTTCGTCGTCGGATCACGATCGTGTGGGCGAAAACCGAACCTCATTTGGACACTCCTAACTCCTTCTACCTATATATACACCTTCCCCTTCGAAATTTGCGGTCTAACCCTAGCCTCCTTCCACCTCGCGCCACCGGACATAACGTCCCACCGCCCGGACTTGTCCGCCACCGTGCCCGGACCAATCCTGCGCTGCCACATCATCGCCCCGCACCCACTTTGCCACCGGGCCCGCGGAAGCCCGCAACCGGCCCGCCCCGAGTCGCAACCGGGCCAGAAGGCGCCCGCAACCGCCATCTGCGCGCACGCAGAGTCGCGCACCTCCCACTACTTCGCCCCACGTCAGGCCGGCCTGCCTCGTCACACCGCCGGCGACAGCCAACTCCGGCGACCTTCGAGGCCGATCCCGCGCCTTGCTCCTCCCTCTTCCTTCTTCCCTTCTCCTTCCTCTTTCTCATGCCTCATCTCTCTCTGCCCGTGGACAGGAGCTTCTCCCGTTGGCCATGGAGCCCGCAGCCCCAAGCTCGTCGTTCGTCGCCGTCCGCCGCCGGATCCTCGACCCCGACGACCGGATCTGGTTGCCCTGCGCCCGATCTACCCATTCCCGGCCTCCCCAATGCTTACCGGAGCCCCCACGCCGCCCCACCGTCAGCCGTTGACTTCCGCCGGTGTCGTCCTATACGAGGAATGGAGCTCCCACGACCTGGATCCCGTTTTTGCGCTGGGTAATTTTCACTAAGTCCTGAATATGGATAATTTTTATGCCTGGTTCCACATGCCACATCTTGGTGACCGTAGCTCTAAATCATGCATATGATATATCAAAATGTTCGTCCCATTGAGCTCTTCATGTTAGAAGCATTTCCATGCATGTTACTATCAATTATGATGTCATTTTCATTGATGCAAGAGTTCTATAAAATGTTAACTTCTGGTACTTATCAGATCATGGTGATTTGTCATTTTTGTTGCTTTTGATGTGTGTATCATATGGGCATGAGGTCTACATGTGTTTTGAACTACACCATTCCATCTTTACAAAGGTGCAAGTCTTGTATTTTTGTGATCTTTGTGGTGACTAGCACAATCATGCAAACTAGGCTTCATAATGTTGCTGTTTTCAGGGACTTAGGATTTTGCTAAGTCTTTTACTGCTGTAATTTTGATGCCATGTAAACTTGATGCTACCATGAGATCCATGCTTATTTTGAGATACTTCAGTAAGGATGTTTTGAACATGTGGTTATTCTCTATCCATTCATGCCCCTGCTTGCAATTATGGAGTGATCTAGCATCTCATTTGCTTGCTCTACTTTTGCTATAAATTATTCCTGGCAGATTGTTAACATGTTATTCAAAATTCCATGGTTGTTGCTAGTGATGCATGTACTGTTTAAACTTTCACTTGCCATGTTTAGCTTAATGAACACGTCTTCTTGCTATTGGTATGCTTATGTTGTCATGAAATGCTTTTTGGTGAGTGGTATGAGCTTGCAAAATTGCTATCATAATTCTGTTTATGACATGCTCTTTTTCTGCAAAGTCTGAAACTGTTAATAAAACTTGCTATGTTTACATGGGTGCCATCATATCTTCTGTTCATTTTTGGCTCATGTTCAGTAAGGGACTTTTGTTATATGAATTTAGTGTAATCATGCCATGCATTTGTTTGCTATGATCTGTTCCTGTAGCATGATGCTTGCTTGCTCTAAACAGTGCTTCCTGATGTTGTTTTTGCCTTGTTAGTATTTTCACTAAGTCTGTGAAGCTGATATCTTTTGCACTTTTGCCATGCTTGTTTGAACCTGTTCTAGTGTGAATTAGCCAAAGCTCAGTGTTCATCTTTTGTCAAGCATCTCTTGTACATCACTGCCATATGCTTTGTTGCTGTGCTTGAATGCAGTATCTTAGTTTCTTGTTGCATTCTATGTGGCATCATGCTGTTAACCGCAGTTTGGCATCATTCTTGTTTTGCTTACCATTTGCAAACCGTGCATCCGTTTTCGGTGATCCTTATATTGATTTCAACCGAAATCATCTCATCTTTCCAGCGGCATACTTGGTTTGATAAGTTGATGCCTTGATCATTATATCTCTTCTGGAGCACGCATATGCATTGCATATCATATCTTGCATATCATGCCATGTATTGCATCATGTTGCTTGTGCATTGCACAGTGATTGATTGTTGTTCCATTGCTTGTGTTCTTGCCTTGGGTAGAGCCGGGAGACAAGTACGTGACCGAGGAACCTGTTGAGTACGCTACCGAGGATCAAGCATTCGACAACTCTGAGAACTTTGCGGGCAAGATGACCATACCCTCGAAATCACTTCTATCTTTGCTTGCTAGTTGTTCGTTCTATCACTATGTCGTGCTACCTACCACTTGCTATATCATGCCTCCCATATTTCCATGTCAAGCCTCTAACCCACCTTCCTAGAAAACCATGGTTTGACTGTGTTACCGCTTTTGCTCAGCCCCACTTATAGCGTTCCTAGCTGCAGGTGAAGTTGAAGTTCTGTTCCATGGTGGAACATGGATATGTTGGGATATCACAATATCTCTTATTTTAATTAATGCATCTATATACTTGGTAAAGGGTGGAAGGCTCGGCCTTATGCCTGGTGTTTTGTTCCACTCTTTCCACCCTAGTTTCCGTCATACCGGTGTTATTTTCCTTGATTTTGTGTTCCTTACGCGGTTGGGTGTTATGGGACCCCCTTGACAGTTCGCTTTAAATAGAACTCCTCCAGCAAGGCCCAACCTTGGTTTTATCATTTGCCACTTAAGCCTTTTTCCCTTGGGTTCCGCGGACTCAAGGGTCATCTTTATTTTAAACCCCCGAGCCAGTGCTCCTCTGAGTGTTGGTCCAACATGTCAACTGCCGGTGGCCACCAGGGGAAACTCTGGGATGGCCTACCGGAAGTTTGGAAAATCCGGTGTGCCCTGAGAACGAGATATGTGCAGCTCCTATCGGGATTTGTCGGCACAGTCGGGCGGCTTTGCTGGTCTTGTTTTACCATTGTCGAAATGTCTTGTAACCGGGATTCCAAGATTGATCGGGTCTTCCCGGGATAAGGAATATCCTTCGTTGACCGTGAGAGCTTGTGATGGGCTCAGTGGGACACCCCTGCAGCATATAAACTTTCAAGAGTCGTGCCCGCGGTTATGTTGCAGATGGGAATTTGTTAATATCCGGTTGTAGAGAACTTGACACTTAACTTAATTAAAATGCATCAACCGCGTGTGTAGCCGTGATGGTCTCTTTTCGGCGGAGTCCGGGAACTGAACATGGTCTTGTGTTATGCTTGAACGTAAGTAGCTTCAGGGTCACTTCTAGCTTCTCGACCATTGTGTTGCTTCTCTTCTCGCTCTTATTTGCGTATGTTAGCCACCATATATATGCTTAGTGCTTGCTGCAGATCCACCTCACTACTTTCTCCTACCCATAAGCTTAAATAGTCTTGATCTCGCGGGTGTGAGATTGCTGAGTCCTCATGACTCACGGATACTTCCAAACAGTTGCAGGTGCCGAGGATACCAGTGCAGGTGATGCTACCGAACTCAAGTGGGAGTTCGACGAGGATTCAGGCCGTTACTATGTTTCTTTTCCAGATGATCAGTAGTGGAGCCCGGTTAGGATGATCGGGGATCTAGCATTTGGGGTTGTCTTCCTTTATTTTGGTTCCGTAGTCGGACCTTTGATTGTACTTTGGATGATGTATGGATTATTTATGTATTGTGTGAAGTGGCAATTGTAAGCCAACTCTTTATCCCTTTCTTATTCAGTACATGGGATGTGTGAAGATTACCCCTCTTGCGACAAGCCTACCATGCGGCTATGCCTCTAAGTCATACCCCGACGTGGGAGATATAGCCGCATTGTGGGTGTTACAAGTTGGTATTTAGAGCCATCCCTGACTTAGGAGCCCCCTGCTTCATCGAATCGCTGACGTTGTTCAGTCTCGAACAAAATGTTTTGAGTCTTAGGATTATATATAGGAGAGTAGGATTTTTTTTTACTCCTCAGTCCCTTCATCACTCTAGCGAGGCCTCCTGACATAGAAGTTTTGACTCTCGTCTCCTCAAATTTCACGAATTTTTTTAGGATCAAGCAGGTATCTTGGAATCGTTCCGATAGTCTTGTGACGACAACATTGTTTTTGGTGCCTCCTGACATTTAGGGGTTGTGGCAGTGTCCCGGGGAGTTGAGCTCTGAGGTGTTGTTGTCACAATTTTATCGTTGCAGTTCTGGAATACCTGAGTTCGCCGACATCGAAAATCTCTTTTATGCAGTTGTTGGTGAGATAACCTTGATGTCACCCAGTACTTGGGCCGGAGTTCGGGAGTATTGCCATATCTCGTATAACGGATGCTTTTCGAAGGTTGAGGTACACGATTTCCGAAGGTTTCTTGGTTATGTGTTGAAGGATGGATACAGCTGGATGTAGGGATTGTTAGTTTGGGTGAGATATTATGCTTCCCTTGTATCTCCAACACCTGATTGCATAACTAGAAAGTTTCAGGAGTTTATAAGTGGGAATTCAAGTAGGTCCTAGAATATCTTTCCGACAGATGCATGATATGGGATTGGCTAATCTCTATCATATGTATTTGTTCCGGCTTATTTTGCAAGCCAATCCTTTTTTGCTTTGGTTTGTGGTATTCGGGTTGCTTCAATATTAAGTGTTAATTACATACCTTTCCTAAGCGACGCTCTCATATTTCTATGAGAGTATTAATCCTTCTTGATCATCGAGATGGTCATGCCAATTCTATTTCCAACCGGCGTGCTTCTCTTCGAGATGTTCAACCGTCCCCAAGTTGCCTTTGTTTTTCCTGCCCTCCCATCCTTTTTCTTCAAGGACTCATATTTCTTAATAAAGTATCCTTTTATTGATGGGAAGTATCTCCATTCTTTTTCGTCAATGTTCTTACCCGGTTCTCATGAAGATGCTCTACAAGTTCATCATTCTTAATTATTTTTCTTCTCCGGTGGACTAAATTCAAGCCCTCAGTGTTGATCACATTCCTTTTCTTGTTCCAAATGGTTTCCCATGCCGGTGCACCTATTAATCGCTCACCTCTCTCTATTCACATTCGAAGTGTTGAAGATATCTCAGAAGATTCAAGTTTCCATTATCAATCCGCTCAAGTTCTTTTGAGGATGTTATCTCATTCAAGCCACTTAATTCAACCAGCGCAATATCCCTTTCAAGTAATCGTTCAATGGTGTTTGTTTTGAGTGGGCCCTAACCCACATGTCTTTTCCCAGGATCTTACCTGACTCTTCTAATTTTCCGGAGTTATTCTCAAATTGTTTTCAAAGTTTGACGCAAGAATGAATTTTCATCAGTCATATTCCTTCTCCAAGATCGCCTCCAAATTCATTTCATCATTAGTTCAACCTTTCTATTATTCATTCTGGAGTGTCTCGATAATTCATGGTGGTGTTTCTCGTCGTCATTCTCGGATCTTGAAGACCAAAGAAGAGTTCCTCTTAAATCTTTACCCGTTCTTCCAAAGATTCATGGTTCTAGCTTAATGCCATCCTCTCATAATTGTTTTCGATTGTGAGAATTCTTTCCACCCATCCGGAGCAATTCAGGAGTCTTTTGAGCTTGAATCTCCGGAGCCCGTCATCTCAGAATTATTCATTCTCAGCATGTATCTACCATTCTCCAAATCTTACCGGTGCATCGTTCAAATATCCTCTAATCAGTTCATGATCTCTTCGTTCTCATGTATCTAAATCCCCTCAAGTATCTTCTTTCGTTTTCCAATTCTTCCCGGTGAATTGTGCCTTTGCTACTTTCATTTTCAATTCTTATGGCGGTTCGTGCAAGAATTCTCTTCCGTTGCTATTGTATCAATTCATTCATTCTTTCCAAATCCTACCGGTGATATGTTGAAGACCTTCTCAAGTTGGCACTATATCTATCCTTAATCCTTCAAGAAGAATAAGTGGCGTGCCAATTCCGTTGCTTGTTATCAATTTAAGTTGATGAATGGTAAGCATGGCATAATTCTTATCATCGAGGTTATTCAATTCCTTATTCCGGAGGTTCATAAAAAATTCTTGGTTTTAATTGCTCATCTTTCTTTTCCGGAGTTCCATGTTTTCTCAGTTATATCATCGCAAAGCTCCATCTAATCATTGAAAGGCTTCAATCTTGTTCGCTTCAAACCTTCAATTCTTTAATGTTACCATTTCTTATCCGGAGTTCTTCAGGGAGGCTCAACATGGTGGCTCATCAAGGATTCCTTTCATTCTTCATTCGGTCTTTAAGATTTTTCTCGAAGTTATGATCCGCCAAGCTATAATCCAAAATAGACATGGTGTTCAACACATGTCTTGTTTTGAGGAGTTCAAGCATTCTTCATCTTGCATTCCGAAGTGAAATTCTTTTTACCTTATCTTTTGAGGTGGTGTTATGTCATTCTTGACAATTTCCCTTCGTGTTTCATGTTTCATAAGTTGTCCGGAATGACATATTTTAAACCCTCATTTTCAATTCATTCATGAGATCCTTCACAACCCATCAATCTCTGAATTGGACTTATCTTGAGTTATATTTCACCTAAAGCTTTCCCTAAGGATTGTTGCTATTTATGGTGCTTATAAATGACCCAAGTTCTTCAATTATCCTCCCGGTGAAATAAGTTTCTCATCTCCTTGTTGATATCAATCCAATCTATTGTTTCCGTTAGTGGCAGAATTTCACCTCATGATTTTGAGACGTTTTCCATAAGCCCACTACAAGCTTATTCGTTTCGTTGTTGGTTTTCCAACAACTCCATCCAGTCCTCTATGGATGGATGCTTTCAAATTCATTCGAGGTAGAAGATGTTGTTTTCTTCTTCGTTACTTTCAATCCGTTCTATCTTCTGTTCCGGAGGCATTGTGATGTTGCACGCTTCGACCCATCATCCCATTTTTGGCAAAGATCATGTTCTTTCCTTTTCTTATCCATTCAACCTGAGTGTCGTTCCCTCTTTTCAAGTTCTTCCCATTATGTTAAGTTTTGCCTCCCATCTCAATCGGAGTGCTGTCTGAAATCTTTCTAACCCCTTGTGCCATTCTTTCAATAGTTCCGGAGGTAGTGTGTTGTTGATTTCATCAAGTATCCTCTCATCTTGTCAAGTTCATATTCTATGCCTTCCATTTCCAACTGGAGTGTTGTCGTAATTGACCTTTATCATTCCTTGTACATCTCGTTCCAACCGGAGTGCTTGCATGTACTTCTTGTCCATTGTAACACTTTTCTTATGTCTTTCAACCTATAAGCTTCTAGTAATGTTCCTTGTTCCTCTTTTCTAACGGAGTGTTTTCAACTTTGTTCATCCTCGTTGTATTCTTTCTTTCAATTTGTTCAACCTCGCAAGGTTCTTTGGTGTCACTCATTTATCAAAGAAGCAACTTAGTTTACCTCTTCTCTTCCTCTTCCATTTCTCTCCGGTGCCATCCTAGATCTCGGGACGAGATCCTCTTGTAGTGGTGGAGTGTTGTATCACCCCGGATGTAACTTTCCATATTTGTAACTCCGACTCTTTCCTTTTCTGGAGATGCGATATGATATTCCCTTCGTGGTTGAGTTTTTATCTTCGTTTTGCATTTTCTTCATGTCATGCATTTCATATCATGTCATCATGTGCATCACATTTGCATTCGTGTTTGTCTCATGCATCCAAGCTTTTTCTCCGTTGTCCGTTTTGCAATCCGACACTCCCACATGCACCCGGCGCACACCTCTTGTCTCGTTTCGTGAGCAGAAGAAAAACCTTCTCGGAATGAGTCGAGATTTGTCAAGTGGCCTTGGTACACCACCGGTAGACCGCCTGTCAAATTTCGTTCCATTTGGAGGGCGTTTGATGCCCCAACGGTGAACCAGGTAACCGCAAAAGCCTCTTTGGATTGCAGCCTAACACCCCTTCAAAACAGCCCAATAACCCATCTATACCATCTCCATGTTCTCCGCCATCGGATCACGATCGTGTGGGTGAAAACCGCACCTCATTAGGACACTCCTAACTCCTTCTACCTATATATACACCTTCTCCTCTGAAATTCGCGGTCTAACCCTAGCATGCTTCCACCTCGCGCCACCGGACATAACCTCCCACCACCCGGACATGTCCGCCACCGCGCCCGGACCAATCCCGCACTGCCACATCGTCGCCCCGCGCCCACTTCGTCCCCGGGCCCACGGAAGCCCGCAACCGGCCCGCCTCGGGTCGCAATCGGGCCCGAAGCCGCCCGCAACCGCCGTCTCTGCGCGCCCGCAGAGTCACGCACCTCCCGCTGGTTTGCCCCGCGTCAGGCCAGCCTACCTCGTCGCGCTGCCCGCGGCAGCCAACTCCGGCAACCTTTTAGGCCGATCTCGCGCCTTGCTCCTCCCTCTTCCTTCTACCCTCCTCCTTCCTCTTTCTCATGCCTCGTCTCTCTCTGCCCGTGGACAGGAGCTTCTCCCGTTGGCCATGGAGCCTGCAACCCCAAGCTCGTCGTTCGTAGCCGTCCGCCGCCGGATCCTCGACCCCTACTGCCGGATCCGGTTGCCCCACGCCCGATCTACCCATTCCCAGCCTACTTTTGACATCATATATGTCATATGCTTAGTTTAGACATGTATTGTAATGCCACATGTTTAGTTTCTATATCATATATGGGAATTATGTAGTCTCATGTCTTTTAGCCAGCCATAATATATGTGAAATGTACAATGCCATCCTGTTTAACCAGGCATCATATATTTGAATGATATCTTGCCCATCCTTTTCTTACTGTGAATCAGCCATTTGGGTGGGAGATTGAAAAATCTGGAGTGAAAACAAGGCCTTCATAGCAGACAGTGCTACCTGTCGAAGTAGATATCTTGTTGGGTCCCGATAGGTCCTCAGAGATGGATTCAGAGACAGATGACCAGACATATTACCCCACCGAGTTGTATGCTATAACTTGGCACGGTTATACTACCCATATCATGCATATGGTGTCTTGCATTGCATAGTTTAGACATCATATACACAATATTCAACACCATGTTCTTAGTTCAGACATCATATCGAATGCCCTTTGTTTAGCATATAAATCACATATGTGAATTAAATGATGTGATCCTGATTACTTAGGTAACATGTAGGTGAATTATGTCCTGCGATCCTGTTTAGTTATTCATCATATCTTTGACTTATGTTATGCTATGCTATCCAGTTTAGATGGACATCATATATGTGAAATTATGTCATGCTATCCATTTTAGTCAAACAATATACATGTCAACTATTTCATGCCCTCTTTTTTCCACACTATCTATTGCATCCGTCTCTCATACAATGTCTGTACATTCAACTCTGTTACCTGTTTATCAGCCATTTGAATTGGAGCTGGTGATGACAGTATCTAGCGGACTAAAAACGCGGTCTTCAAATAAAACAGTGCTGCCTCTTGGTGGAGATAGCACCAAGGTTGTACATGCATGAGAACCAGCCCTACCACACATAACCCAAACTCTCGAGATTGTACCCCTACTACGATGGAAAAAGAAATAGCTTCACCCAATCGAACCCCAACCCCAGCAGATAGTAACTCAGTTCCTATTGACACAGCACCATCTCCACCATAGAGCTCCCAAACAATAGCAGTTAGTAAGGCAGCTCCAGTGCCCAAAGGGCCAGTACTACCACGGCAAACCCCAACTCCACCAGTTAGTACACCTATTCCTATGGAGGAAGCACAACCATCTAGTCGTAGTTTAGCATCTATCGCATTTGATGTTGTTAAATTGTATGTGCATATATTCCCATCTTGGAAATATTATACTGAAGATGAAGGAAAATGCCAGTTGCAGGTGTTTGTCTAGGAGTTATGTGAACGTAATGTTATTCATGGCAATTACTTTACTTTGTCCCATACATCCTACCTCCATGATGGTTATAATACAACAACATTTCCCATTTTTCTCTATAGAGAAGGACCGATTTGGAAACTCAGGATGAGGTAACCTGTGCTAATACTTCTGCTATCTTCAAGAATGCTTGGTGGTAGTATCGGAATTACCTGAAGAAAACGTACTTCACCGGCAAAGAAACTCACGAAATTCCCTTACGTTCTCCCGAGACACATTTACTGGACGATGACTGGGAATGCCTTGTTCTATACTGGTCCCGAACCAAGAATTTCGTAAGGTCTATGAGCTCATTTTCTATTTTAAGTACTACATTCTTGCGTCTTACTGTACTCTGTTCATGTAGAACAAGTGCCTAAACCTGAAGAACAACTGTTCTAATTTAAGATTCCATTGCTATCATAGTTCAAAAAAGCACTATGCGTTAATTGTGCATTTTGCCACCGCCTTGGGCTTTACTGACCAAAGCGCATGCTTATGCGCAGTTATGCACAGATTAAGCGTAGTTATGCGCAATGCGTTTTGCCAACGCCTAGAGCCTAAGCGCGCCTTTTTTAACTATGATTGCTATCATGCATACTGCTTTGCTCTTGTATCACTGTATTTACTCATACAAACTTATTTTAAAATTGAAGGATCCAATCGAAACTCCAATGGCACAGCAGGCATGTTCACGCATGTTTCTTTAACAGGTTTGCTCTTATCAATAGCTCTGTTGATTTCAATTTCAATTGTGTATACGGTTGACTTCTCATATCATGCACATTACTACCATCACAACAGAGCCAATAGTGTTGTTGTACATGTAGACCCATGGTACCCATCTGAAATCTTGTTGTGCCATGTAGTTTCCCATGCTTTGTATTCTTTCAGTTCTGCTTTGTCTTGAACTGATATGATTTGGAGTGTGTCTCTATTTTGATTTGGCAAGACAATGCAGTGACCATAGGACATAGATATATGTTTGTTTGATGATTTTATTATGTACTATTACTTGGCAATAGAAGACTTAGTAGTTTAATCATGTCCACCTTACTAATGAACTAGTTCACCGAATGAGTTTCATATACTACTGCATGCTAAACCTGTTATGTGTCTGCTTGTTTCTTCTTTTAGAATGCTGGCAGAATATTGGGGAAGAGTGCCTTATTAAGCAATGGTAAAGGAAGTAATGCAGATAAGGTTGGTCTCCAACAAAGCTGATAAAACAACTAAGGAAGACTATCTCGAAGACAGTGAGACAACCCCAAAGTCCTGTCTTGGTTTAGTGTTCGAGTTACTGGCCACTACCGCTTGAACAAGCTATTCAAACTCACTGTCTGAATAAGTTCAGTTTCTTGAGTCTCAACTACAAGCTGAAAGACATCGATCAGCTGTGCTGCGACAAGAAGCGGAAGGACTACGGAAGTCCCTGGAGCATTCAGATGCATACTTTCTGGTGCAACAGCAAGCACTGGAGGATTTTAGCACCAAACAGGACAAAGCTAATAAGCTTGCTAAGCTTATTGCTAGCATGGGGGATACCCAGGATAAGATTTCTTGAGCTCTTCTGAAGTTGTTTCAGTTATGCTCTTGTTTTGCTGCCGTGTTTATTTGCACTGGTGGCCAATTTTGACGTCCAGTGTATGTAATATGCTGCTTTGTTCCCTATATTTGCACTGGTGGCACACTTTGATGCCCAGTGGATGTAATATGTGTAATTGCGATAATAGGCTAGCGTTAATTGCTTGCTTATTTATTTCCTTATTGTCTTGTTTAGTTGTTTGCTTGTAGTCACTGCAGTTCTTTTTCTGTGTTTTTCTAGTGGCCACAATAACCTATTTTTGGAAACTAGGCCAAAATAATCATGGCAACACATGGACTGTTGTAACCATGGGCCTCCTGCGGGCCGTATGATCCATGGGCCTTCTACGGGCCGTAGGATCCATTGGCCTTCTATAGAGGTTGTAGGATCCATGGGCCTTCTACGGGTTGTACAATCCATGGGCCTTCTACGGGCCGTATGATCCATGGGCCTTTTATGGGCCGTAGGATCCATGGGCTTTCTACGGGGCGTATCATCATTTCGCCAATCATGGGTCATACTATTCGTGGACCATAACGAGCCGTTAATAGGCTGTATTTGATAACTCTATGAAAACAGCCCAACGGGTTTTTTACATGAAAACGGCCCAACGTATTAACGGGCCACAAACAGGCCGACTGAAACCACAGGCTGAATTTGGCCCACAAGCAGAAAATGACAGTAACGGGCCATAAGTAACTGCATGCTGGAAATAAGCCCAAGAATAAATGGGCCCGGAGAAGGCCGAAAGATAACCTGGGCTAGAAACGGCCCAATGGAAAAATGGGCCGTTAATGGGTATGAAGTGATACATTGTTCATTACGGGCCAGTTTCACCACGGGCCATTAATGGGCCAAGAGTTACAAAGGGCCTCATATGGGCCGAAAGACGTCATGGGCCATACATGGGCCGGAAGTTAAAACGGGCTGGAATCATATTGGACGGCCCAGATGACGGTACTGGGCCTAATTCGGAGAGGTCATAACGAGCCCTGGGTTAGCGGGTTGTAAATGGGCTATATGCGAACAGACTGTTAACACGCTTTCCGTGGGCCGGCCCGGCACCTTTTGACTAAGTCAAACGGGCCGGCCTTTTCACATGAATGGGTCTCTCTTGGGTCGTGCCACGCCTCGACGTATCATAGGCGCCTCGGGCCAATGAGTGGATGACATCTGTCCCGACGGAGAGCCGACACGTGTTTCCTCCAGCCAATGATGATTTTACATGTGGAAAATCCCCATTGGTTGGGGCTGTTAACGGGTTACCGGATCCAAAACTGGACCCGACAGCTTAATGGCGTTCCGTTACGGTGGATGCCACGTGTCGGTCACCCTTGACGAAAGCACTTCTTTGATGCACGATTTATCATCATGGAAGTGGACACTCCCGTGATGATAATTTTGGTAATGTCATGGAACAGTTCTATGACAGCACGGGTATGACTATCTTTATTCTGTCATAAAATCGTCATGGATGTACATGCATGAAAAAAACGTGACCTACTGTGACAAACATGTATCATCACGGAAGTGTCTTTTTTTGTAGTGCCTACATCCTTTTTGCACACACTACATTGCCTGTGTCCAAGTGGCACTCCGTTCTCATCGAGCACGACGACTATTTGTAGATGGTGCCTTTATTTGAGCTCTCTTGTCACTTTTCTTTGTTACAGAAAGTTTCTTTCTACCCTTTGTTTCAGAGTATAGTGGCAATTTCATCGTCTCTTTCTGCTGCTCCATTAATTGGTCAACACCCTGCTTGCATTGGTTGGCTTGAGTAGCGGTCTGGAGCATTTCAGCTTCATAATATTGAAGGTCATCTTCAATTTCAGCATCCTCTTCAGCCATCCTTTCATCAGCATCCACTCGATTTGCTAAATGTATAGCATCAAGTTCTTCCACGTGCCTCTTGAGAACATAGAAGGCTCTGTCATATTGCTGGTCACATCTCATCGCTTTCTTGTTAACCATCAAATTTAGCTGCAGCAAGATGTCTTGCTTCGATAGTCTTGAGCTGCCATCCGATGCAGTTGTGTTGTAGTCCCTTGTATGAAATGTTGGTTGTGATTTTGCAGTCTTTGTGTACCTTTTCAGGATATACATGTCTGGAAATTTGTCAGGCTTCAGGTAGTCCAGTATGTTCATGATGTGAAGGCAGAACATGCCTGCATTTTTGTGATGAATGCAGAATACATACTTTGTGAGCCAGCAATGAGTTTCATATATTTGATATGATACTCCTAGTTTAGGTATTTAATGAGTTTGTTTTTCCGCTCACCTGTGTGTGTCCAAAGCTTGCATTCACACTCATAAAGTTCATTATCTGGGTCAGCTACAACCTGGAATTCATGCTTTGACCAGGCAAATCTTTCTTCATCATCATGGCCAGCCTTGTTGTGGTAGTACACAAGGTACTTTGTGGGCTCTGCTGTAGGCTTTGCGCGAAATATCTTGGCTTTTCTCATCCTAGTCCTCATCTCGCTGTACATGGCTCTCGTGTACTTGATAGCCATGTCTTCCTCGTATTTGTAAGTTGTTTTTGTCACAGGATTGGTCTGCACATGTCAAAAAATAAGATATTAGTCGAAGCAGAGTCACGGGTCTCATTTTTTTAATACAAATTGCACATGTTGAAGGAAGACACAATATGATGGGGGTGTTTTTTTATTCATACCATGCTGGTCATTGTTTGCTCGTTCTCCTTCTGCATCCGAGTTCGTATGCAAGCATTTACCCGCCTAACAAACTTGTGTAAGTTCTGGGTCCCCTTGACAAACCCTCTCTTGAGCACGTGATTCATGCTCTCGCTTCGTTGTGTAGAATTCATTCTAGCACAGAAAATGTTCTTCTAATATGTTCATATCCACATTTTCCTATCATTCCACAGCTGCATCATCATTTGGTCATTCTGCAGGTTCTACTTTTGCACGAGTTGAGCCCAGGCAGCTTCAAAATTTGTTGGCATTAGCGGCCAGTTTAAGATTGCTGTGAACTCCTCTTTGAATGTTTTATACTTTTTATACAGCAATGCGAGGTATTCCTTGAACTTCTTCAGGATGTGCCAACGGCATAGCTTGTGGATAGTGTTTGGGAATGATTGTGGTATAGCTTTGGCCATCGACGGGCACTGGTCTGCATGAATTAAAAAAAATGAAACTTGCTTCTTTTCACTGATGGTGAACTTATGTTGTACAAGTACTTGAACTTCACAGGTAGCAGTAGGACTATCTAATAATGTCACATATATTTTCCTTACAGCAGTGTTGTTGAACTTATGTTGTTCAAGTACTTGAACTTCACAGGTAGCAGTATTACTAACTAACAACATAACCCATTTTTTCATACAGCAGTGTTGTTTGAACTTCTGTGGTACCAGTGATTGAACTACACATACATAACTATATTTTTCCTGAACATGTTTCGTATGTTTTTTCTTACAGCAATGTCCTTGAACTTTTATGATTCCTTTATTTGAACTTCACATCCAGAACTATATTTTTTTCTAAACATGTGACATAATTTTGCTTCTTATACTGTTTTTTTGGACTTCTGTGCTAACAGTGGTTGAACTGCTTGCTTTACATTATTTTCAGATAAAACTAGTGTACCCAATACAGACCCATAAACTGAAAAGATGATGAAACTTGTTGAGTTTTTTTTTTTGAACTTACCTGTTAGAATGCAAGTTTGGTTTTTGTTGTTCATGCACCGTACAAATGTATCGAACAACTACTTGAATGACTTTGCATCTTCGTCTCTGATCAGGGCAATAGCAAATATCGTTGACTGCAAATGATGGTTTGTTCCAACAAACACTCCTAGAGGCATATGAAATCTATTGGTCATGTAAGTTGTGTCGAATGTTACGTAACCGCCAAAGTCTTGATATGCTCCTCGACAGGTTGCATTGGACCAGAAAATGTTTTTAATTGACTTGTCATTGTCTACTTGTATGTCATAGAAAAACTTATTATTGATTGCCTTCATGTCTTTGAAGAAAGATACAAATTTAAATACATCATCCAAATCATCTTTCTTTGCATTCATGGCTTTCCTGCAAATTATATGCAAACATGCATTTGTTATTTTTCCTAGCAAAGGGTGGTGACTTAGGATGCTATGTACATTTGCAGTATGTGCATTTCTTGAATACTTACTGGTTTAGTAGGTCTCGTCCGGTCATGCTTAGGAAGTAGCTTCCATCTTCATTTTCGGATAGCATGGACATGATTGTTGTATGCTTGACATAATGGTACTGCAGGAGCTTTACGTACTACAGAATAGTGGGGTCATAATTCTTGTGTGAGTGCAAGAATACCAGCATGTCATCAATTTGCATGAGGTGGTGATTATGATTGTACTCAATGTCCACTACCACACATCTGTTATCCTCCTGCACCTTCACCCTCATTCTTGCATTACAGCCTGTCCTCTGCAATGTTTTGTTTCATTTCCTGTCAACCTCTAAAACAGAAGTTGTGTGTTTCCCTTGGAACGCACAAACAAAATACTTATGATTGCCATTCCCTCCTGTCTTCCTGATTCCAAAACCAGCGTGTCTGGTGTATCTGTTATAAAATTCCCTTGCTTTCTCTACATTCTAGAATCGCATCTTTAGTATTGGTATTAGATAATCCGGGAGATCCGGCATCTGCAGAAAAATAAAAAATAATCCCAACGGCACGTTAAAATGCAGTTTATGAAGTTGTTATCCTGGAGGGAGCAGAAAATTTGTAGATAATACAAGATGCATATATAAATACCTAAAAAAACTCACTTGCATGCGTGTATGATCGCAACTCCACCGGAGTCTGTTGTTGGCCCTCTAGGATGGACATGGCGGAGTTATCATAGCAGGATGCAGGAGTGGATCACGAGGAGGAAGCAGGGCTGAAGATGGCCTCTCTCTTGTTTGCGTCATTTTTCTTGAGGTGGTTGTGGAGGTATTGCGATCCTAGTTCTGGTTTGCTCTCTTGTTTGTGAAGCAATCCATCTACCTTATGTCCCGTACAATTCTCAGTTGTAGCAGCAGCAGCATCATCCAACGATGGTAGTGTGCAGAGCACTCTCCTCCGTCTGTGTGTTCTTGTTGGATTTGTCCTGGGATCTGGTTTAGTTGCTTCCCTTTGGGATTGACGAGGCACACGAGGATAACCTCTAGAGTTACACGCAGGACTTGAGCTAACCCCCTCCTCCATCAGCATGCTTGGGAGTCTTCTCGTGGATACAAAGAATCCGCGTGGGATTTCCGGTGTCACCCAATTAGGTGGAGGCGCAAAGTTGTGCGGATAGGGCTGTGACCTAGCGTCTTTGTAGTCTCCATGTGTTTCGGGTGTCATCCATTTTTGGTGTGGAGTAGGTTGGTAATGTTGTTGGTGCGTTTGAGGAGTGACCCTTTGAGGGGGTGGTGCAACGCGTACAGGATTAGGATTGTGTACCTGCTGCTAGGAACTTCTAAGCTTCTTCATGCATCTCTCGTCTTGCTGCCATAAAATAAAAAATGTTTATTAGCACACAAGTTACATCTGCTTATACCTTTGTAACTGAACTGAGCATTATTCACAGCCTAAACTTCTCATATAAAAGTGGTGTTCATGTACATATGATTTCCCTTGGACAGGTATCACACTCTGAACTAAGGTAAGCATCTGCCCATACTTGTGTACCTGAACTTAGCACTCTTCACAGAATGAACCTCACATTTCTTTTTTCTACACTATTTTTGATTTCTTATGTACCTAGACTGAGCACTCTCCACATACTGAACTTCTTGTTTGCAAAGGGGAAATACTGTCTACAGTTAAAAAACCTGATCTTCATGAGTTTGAATGGTTGAACCACTAGTGCATACCAACCTGACCTTCATGTGATCATTTGTATGTTTATTTTCTTTTCATTTTTTGCACACAACCAGATACATACCAACCTGAACTCTAGAAGACTTACTAGCTAAACTTCACATTGTTTCTTACATATGAATGCAGGCAGATTTTAAAATGCTTTGTAGCCTAGACTGATGCTCACACACCACCTGAACTTCACATATGAATGCAGGCAGATTTTAAAATGTTTTGTAGCTTGGACTGATGCTCACACACCACCTGAACTTCACATGGCTGTAAGAAAATAACAGACAAAAGGAAGTTCAACAATACCATGGCTAGAAGTTCGGCCAACCTTTTTACAGCAGTAGATAGGCCACCTTGAGAGCAATTCACCGGGGAGCTAGGAGAGGAATTCCATGGCAATCCATGTCTTGCAGAGGGCATGAAGTTCATTTGCTTGAAGCAAGAAGGTCATGTAAGGAAATATTGAAGGAGTAGGGGAGAAGAGGGAGGAAGTTCATCTACTGTTGCTATATTTGAAGGCGTCGCCGATGCCACCTCCATCACCTAGTTGCTCCGTTGGCCGCGCCATTCACCGTAGCTAGTCTCGGGGTCGTCATCTGCTCTGCCAAGACGTCGGGCGGTGAGGATGGAAGGAGGGTGAGGCTTCCGGAAGTCCATGGCGGCTTCGCTGCCTCCAGGTGACGCGGGCTCCCTCACGCCGGCGTCCATCGTCGCTCGCTCGCCCGCGCCGGTGGTTGGCCAGGAGGTGGAGACGGAGGGGGCGGAGCTCGATCCGGTCGGCCAGGATCTGGAGAAGGAGGGGAGGCGCTGGATCTGGCGGATTTTCAGTGGCGAATCACGGCGGAGGCCAGTGATCGAGGGGAGGAGTGGCGAGGAGTGAGGCTGGGGAGGAGCGGCGAGGAGGGGGGTTGGGGGGTGTTTTGATCGGGATCGGGGTCCAGGTGGGATTTGATCGGGCCGGGCCGATAGTTTAGGGAAATTCGGGAACCTGTCTTCGGGCCCTATATAGGGCTGTTGTGATCCAAATAACTATTCTAATCCAAGGATTAGAATAATGTTGTCCTATATATATATAGTGTTACTATTCATCACCCAGGGTGCAGAATAAGTTATTCTTCACCCGAGGTAATCTTACGATCATTTCATAATTAAATTACGTTTCGAATTTAAATAGTTACATTCCTATTGATTCAATACATAAAATTTGACATAAGAAAAATAAAAATATAGATCATAAGACAAGAAAATTTGCAGTTTATGTGTATTTTAGACTATGTTTTTACGTTTGTGATTTTACATAACATAAAATATTTTTTACGACGATTATATATTTTCTTACGGTCCCTTTTTGCGTCGGAAATACGACAAAACTTACGGGACCTAAATTACGGTGCATTGATGGTAAAATAGAGGGGGTGAAGAATAACTATTCCTCACCCAGGGTGGCGAATAGCGCGACCCTATATATATAGGATGGGTCTATTCTAATAACACCCTTAAGAGTCTTATTCTAATAACACATTGTACCTTATTCTGCTAACACCCCCACCTCCATGCCGCTGCCCCCCCCCCTTCTACCGCAGGAGCGGCCGGGAGAGCCGCTGCCCCTCCCCTCCCTACCTCCTTTCGCGGGAGCGGCCGGCAGCGGTGCCGCCCCTCCCCTCCCCGCTTTCTCCCCTTCCCCTCCACACCTTCTACCGCAGCAGCGGGCTGCGCGGGTTCTTCCCCAAATCACACCATCCCCAGAGCCGGCGTGCACCCGCCACCTCCTCCCATGGATCTACATGCATCTTGGTCAATGAGGGCAAATGGTTCCAACGGTGAAGCTCGACCTTCTAGATCCATGGCAGCAGCTATGAGGGCTGGCCTCAGAAGCAGAGCTCCAGCTGCCGCCTTCCCATGCTCTTCGTCGATCTGCCCCGCGGTCGCGCCGGACGGTGCCGCCTTGCTTTCTCTCCTTTTTCCCTCCTTACCCTCACTCCATCTCTCTCGTGTTGTAGGTGAAGCCATGTCCATTTGAGAAATCTTGTCCACCCGCTGTTGCTCTGGATTCGGCCGTCACCATGGTTTCTTGTGTCGGATCCAGCCACCGTCAGCCAGATCCGGTGCCCACCTAGCTGCCCGGACAATTTCTGGCACCTCGCCGTGTCCCGCAGCAACGGGAGACACCGCCATGCTCCCATCTTCCGCCCCTGCACCAGCAGCTGCTCAGGGCGTCGTCCCCCAAATGCAGCTCGGTTGCCGCTCCCCGTGCAGCTCGGGTGCTGCCTTCTCTCCTTTCTGCTCGCCATGCCGCTTGGGGAGGAAAGGAGCGATGGCGGAGGAGCGCACTCATGGCGGGGGCAGAAAGGAACAGGTGCAGTTCACCCCATCGAAGGAGGCAAGGAGCGCGAGCGAGCTCCCTCGCCCGATGCCGGCGATTTTGGCTTCCTCGTGCAGTTTAACAGGGCCACCAATGGCCTTCCCGCGACGGCCAGCTGCAGGCAGTTTGGCCAGCATCGATGGCCACCACTCTGGTCTCTCCCCCTTATCCACATTTGTTCATTCACACAGCAGTCCGACAGCTCCACCAGCGGCATGTGCAGTTCACTCCATGTGAGGTGAGGTGCTCCTCCTCGATGGCCGAAGAGTTCATAAAAAGGATTGTGCCCCATAGTATGCGGGTGTTGTGGTCCTGCGGCTCAGAGATGCTCGCGATGCCGTTCGGAGGTTGTGTGCGTGCAGTACGGCGAGCGCCATCTCTTCCCATTGGTAGGTGAACCATGGTGGTGCCGCTCGGAGATGCTCGCCATGCGGTTTGGGGCTTGTGTGCGTGCAGTCGAGAGAGCGCCATCTCCATCTCTTCCCCTGTGGTCCGTCGACCATGATTCTGCAGCTCGGAGGCGCTCGCCATGCGGTTCAAGGCTCATGCGTGTGCACTCCGGCAAGGGCGCCAACCATGACATGCAGTTTTGGCGACTCTTGCATGCGGTTCAGGGCTCGTTCGCGTGCAATCGACGAGCGTCCTTGCACGTCTAAGTGCAGCGAGCGTCCATGCGGTTCAAGGCTCATGCGTGTGCACTCCGGCAAGGGCGCCAACCATGACATGCAGTTTTGGCGACTCTTGCATGCGGTTCAGGGCTCGTTCGCGTGCAATCGACGAGCGTCCGTGCACGTCTAAGTGCAGCGAGCGTCCATACACAACAGCGCTCTACCACAACATTCAGATAAAGACGATTGCCCTAGTTTGGAAAATAGATAGCTCTAGAATCTACTCCTCACAATCGTTATATGCTGCTCTTAACTTGTGTGTGTGTGTGTTGTTATGCTTGTCTTTAGCTCGGCTCTATGGCAGCTTCATGACCCCCCTAGGTTGCATGTGTTCCTCTTGCTGTAGCTGGTAGTAGCTCATAATATTATTTTGAAAAAACTTGACAATCTTGTAAAAGAAAAAGTATCTCTGACACTTTGTGTTTGTTGTGCTCTAGATAAGAACATTGCACATTTTTTATGTAATAGAGATTTCCAGAATAATCTAGGATAAACTATCTGATATGCTTCAAAGAAGAGTAGAAGCAAAAATTGAACAAGGTTGCTGCTGAAGCTTTTACATTGAGGACTGAGAGGAGCTGTTAAAATATTTTCCTTTCTTTTTGCCTTTTGGCAATTCACCTATTTTGCTCTGGAGTTATCTTAAATATTTCGATGTGATTGAGAAAAAGCTTTTGAAGTTCACTATCAAAATGAGCGACCCTGTGCTTGCAGTACGTCCAGAGAGCGCGTGCGGTTTGGCGGGGCAGGCACCGCATTGTGTCATTGCGTGCGGGCATTTAAAAATGTGCAGTGGGTTGTATTTTGTGTGTGATGATTGTAACGTGGAGATAGAAGAAAAGAAAGGGATGCAATTTTGTTACACTGCATCATGGGTTATTGCTCAGTTTGTAAAATCTTTCTTTGTAAAAGCAGTGCGTTCGGTGAACCGAAGAAGTATATTTTTTCAAAGTATTGTAGTTTATTTTTGAAAATCCGTGTGGTCCGCTTTAGAAAGTCTGTGTGGTTCACTATGCAATTTTTTCAAAAAGAAAATCAGTACACTTGAACCGTTCATGAGGTTCACTGGCCTCAGTCCTGTAGTCCAAAAATCCTTTATACTTAAAAAAACAACAAGGAAAAACCATGCAGCTCACTTTGATTTATGATGTGGTTCATTTCTCCCAAAAAATTAAATTGCACTCATGTGTTAAAAAAAGAAAAATGCATTGGGAGTTGCAGTGCACTTCGTCATCGCGTGCGGTTCACTACACTCAGCTCGGTAGTTTAGATGAAACTACAAAATAAAATGTTAGAAAAAAATATTAAAAATAATGAATGGATATGTATGTTTTGAAGCTCACTTTGTTCTCTCACGAAGTTCGCCATAAAACTCCTTTGTGGTTCACTTGGTGATCCGAAACAAAAACACCTCGGAAAGCAGCTCACTTCTCATTACATGTGGTTCACTTGCTCAGTCCATGTGGTCCACTCGCCTGGTCTACGCACGTAAAAAATAGTGAGTTTCAAAAAAAACTCACGCGGCTCATTTTCGGTAGTGTCGCGGCCCGTTTACGGTAGTCTCGAGGTTCACTTTTCGAAAGTGTTGTGGTTCACCAACGATCGACATGAAGTGCACTCTACCTCATTTGGAAAAAAAAACTCACGCGGCTCATTTTCGGTAGTGTCGCGGCCCGTTTACGGTAGTCTCGAGGTTCACTTTTCGACAGTGTTGCGGTTCACCAATGATTGACATGAAGTGCACTCTACCTCATTTGGAAAAATTTACGTCCTACAAAAAAATCATGCAGTGTACCTGTCTATCCGATGAAGTGTGGTTTTTAGTTTGAAAGCAGTGCACTCCACCTCGTTTGGGAAAGTTTACGTCCCACAAAAAAGAAAACATGCAGTGCACTTGTCTGTCCAATGATGTGCGGTTTTCTGTCTGATATAGTACATACGACGATTTTGGTGTCGCGGAAAAACAGAGTGTCAGCATTTCGTTAAAATCAAAATTGCTCTTAAATCATAAGGAATCAGAGAGAGTATTCTATATGAAAAAGTTGCGCCTCATCGATATCTTCCCAATGGCGTATAAATTGAATCATTTCGACCAACGATTTCTAAAAATTTCTTGAAAAAAGGCTGCTGCCTCTCGTCGTCAACCGCACGATTTTTAAAATTAACTAAAAACCATAAGGAATCTCAAAAACATTTTAACATATGAAAGTCGTGCCTCGTCCTTAGCTTTCCAACGGCGTATCATATGCCTCATTTCGACAAACGGTTAGAAAACCGGAGCGAAAACAGTACCAAAAAGTTTAAATTTTTTGAAAAACAGAGTTTCGCGATTTAGTAAATTTGAAACTGCTCTTAAACCGTAACGAATTAGAGAAAATAATAGATATGAAAAAGATGCGCCTCGACGATATCTTTCCAATGGTGTATCATTTGCTTCGTTCCGACAAGCGGTTTAGAAGAAATCACGAAAAAATGCTCGCTGCCACTCGTCATGGGCTGCATCATTTTCAAAACAGCTCTTAAACCGTGAGGAATCTCGAAAAGTGTTCAACATGGCGAAGTTGCGCCTAATCCATAGCTTTCCAACGGTATATCATACGCCTTGTTCCGATAAACGGTTAAAAAACTAGAGCAAAAACAGTACTTAAAAAACACTGCGTACAGTTTTTTATGACACGAAGTTCAGTAGTCTCTGTAATGCAGTGCTTTTGCTAAAAAAAATGCAGTACCCTCGCGTTGAGCATGCAGTGCCGAAGTGTTATCAGAATAGTTATTTTAATAATATTATCAGTATAGACCGGCTGTATATATATTCTGTTTCGTGTAATAGAATATTATTCTGTTACCATTGTTGAACTGATGAATTCGAGCTGTTGTATTGTTGACGTCATTTCGTTGAACTGATGGTTTTATTAAAAGGGTAAATAAGATCTCCCTCCGCTCTCTCCACGTTCCGTCGGCCACTCCAGCCATCGATGGAGCTGCTCGCGGCCAATCCCTCCACCCACCAGCCTCCCTCCCGGCAACCCCGACCCCATCCTAGGTGCGGCGATAGGCGACGGTGGCGGCGCTCGCAGGGGCGGCCGCCAGCGGCGATGTCGCAGGACATCGACGCGCCTAAGATCCCTGGCTACTCGAATGACTTCATGCTCGTACGCCCCCCTCCCCCCTCTCCCTCCTCCCCGCCTCTCCCGAGTGAGTGGAGCAGCTGGCCCCGGTTCCTGATTTCAAGCCCATGGCCGGGTGGCCGGTGGAGCCCCGTTCTGGCGGGCGCGCGACCGCGGAGCCTCTCGATTCTGAACCCGTGGCCGTGTGGCCGGCGGAGCTCCGTTCTGGTCAGGCACGTGATCTTGGAGCCTCCCGATACAGAGCATGTGGTCGGGTGGCCGGCGGAGCTCTGTTCTGGCCGTTCCTCAGCCCGTGCGGCGCCAACGACCCTGTCCACCCGGCGCCACCAACCGTTCTCCCCCAACGGCCTCCTGCAAGCACAGCGATGAGATGTTCATGTCGTCGTCTACTGCAGTTCACTATTTTGTGCTTTTTCTGAAGATAAATGGAAGTGCAAATGCAATCCGCTAGTGATTTGCTCTTGAGGTTCATTTTACTTATGTTTGTAGGAAAAAAGGTTGGTGTGCTTCGGTTGGATGCCCCGTTACTAAAAAAAATTGTTGAAAAACTGCAGTTTGTTGTAAAGATATACAGTATGTTTGAGTGTACGCCCTTTTGCTCTCTACCTCCACTGTCCATAGTTTTGTGGTATTCTCTGAGTATTTGTCAATGTATGTCTAGGTGCAAGTGCGATGTGCTACCAATTTCCGTCAGCATATTCAGGACTTCAGGCAGACTGTTGTTCAGCCCAAGCAAGCCACTAATCAGTTAAAGGAAATTTGGCAGCGGACGCCTGCTGACTTTGTCAAAGTTAACTTTGATGTTGCCTTTTATGCGGATACTGGACAGGGAGCCTGGGGGTGTGTTTTTCGTTCAGATCAAGGTTATTTCTTGACGGCCAGACAGATATATGCAGCACATCTTGGGACCTCTGCATGCCGAGACGATGACAGGTTTGAGGGCAGCAGAAGCGAGTGATGAATTTGGCCTACACAGAGTGGTACCCGAATCTAACTCCAAAGTCCTTGTCCAAGCTCTGAACTCTGATGATTACGACCGGGCCACGATTGGCGTCCTGTTACACGAGACGTGTAGTGTATGTCATGCAAACTTTGAGTCATTTAGTTTCAATTTTTGTAAAAGTGACTGTAATAAGGCGGCCCATGAACTAGTCATGTTTGGCTTCAGGGCAAGAGCTGCTGATCTTTCGTGGATCGAGCAGGCTCCAGACTGTGTTTCGGTGCTGGTCGCCAGCGAGATCGCTGCGCGGGTTTGGTAATAGAATGAATTTTCCGGTTAAAAAAAGAAGCTGAGAATTGCCTATAATACAGTGGAAGATTAACAACGAGAAGGCTGAGTTTGAGCAAGCTTCCTTCAGAAAAGGTACAGTTCGTTGTCTCTGACCTCTTTCTTGTCTGCCTGTCACTAGCTAGCGATGTTTTTGTTATGATTTTTTTTGTGAAGTTCACCCTCGGCATGGACAGCATGTCATGGACCCTCTGTTCCTAGGGGCTGATTGTATTTTTATGAGGGGGATATTATTCTTTTTAGCAGTTCATCACGCCATCGTGTTAGTATTGTTGAACTGATGAATTCGAGCATTTACTGATACTGTCATTTCATTGTATTGATTCTGAGGACAAAATACGAATCTTTGAAGCACTAGGGGGGTAACCATTGCACAAGACTTCATGTGTGCCTTCATCATAGAAAATAGAGTGAATATCTCTAAGGTTGAATAAATGAATCATACAGAATATTGTCAAAACCCCGCATTTTCTCACTAAAACAAACTTATGTACTTGCATACGACCCTCTTTGAACCTGGACGGCACCTACTGCTCAACTTGGACGATGACAAGTGCTCAACTCGAACGGAAGACTTTGTCGTTGCTTTTTAACCATGAATGTTTCTAAAGACACTGGGAATTACTTCAAAACTGCTTTATACTCCCTCCGTCCCAAAATAAGTGTCTCAACTTTGTACTAACTATAAAAGAAAATATTTTATGTGTTTTCTTTTTGAACTTCTAATTTTTCTTTTGCATCAAAGTTCTGCACTTCATTCTTTCTGCTTAACCTTTTTATGCTCTAAACTTTCACAAGCTATTTTTCTATCAGTAAGTGTTCTTTTCTTCCAGGCATTCATTTTTTGTACCTTTTGCACAATAATATTCAAAATTATGGTACTAGAGAGTTTGTACTTCTCAAAAAATAATCACTCAGAGCTCTTTTTGTTTTAGTTTTAAATTTTCCTTCTCATCCTTACTGACGGCGTCGTCGCCATCATACCTGCATGGTTTATATAGTTGAACGGACTTATATTTTTACCATTCCCTTGTTTTAAAAACTTCTGTTTTCTTCTCCACACTTTCTACCGGACAAGTCTTGAATGATATTTTCACTATTTTTCTTTGTTTTACCTCATCGAACAGGGGAACAACACATTATAAGAAACAAAATACACATTTGAAGAAACAAAATAGGGGGATAACCATTGCACATGATCTCATGTGTGCCTTCATCATAGAAGAATAGAGTGGATATCTCCAAGTTCTAAGGTTGAGCAAATCAAACATACATAATATTGTCCAAAAACCCGCAATTTTTCTCACTAAAACAAACTTCTGTACTTGCATACAACCCTCTTTGAACTTGGACGACGTCTAGCGCTCAACTTGGACGATGACCAGTGCTCAACTTGAACGGAGGAGATTGCCGTTGCTTTTAACCATGAATGCTTCGAAAGACACTAGGAATTGCTTCGAAACTTCTTTATACTTTTCAACATGAGGGTTCTCTCAGCTGGGCCAAGAAGTAACCCATACATATTATTTTTATTCTGCAAGAACGAAACACTACAATAATTAACAACTAATCTATCAGTACATCCAGAACAATTTCAGTTTTTAGAACAAACTTCCATTGATGTGTTAAACTCCGAATCTGTATATAGGACATGATGGGTCTCAGGCTACTTACAAAATAGGTTGCATTAGGGGAGAAATTACCTCTATCTCCTGCCCGGATAGAGGATACGTACTTCCAATACACGAACAACAGAACTGAAGTGGCTCTTGTCACCGATCTGCAGTCGCTCCAGCCTCCCTCATGCTGCATTCAGGGAGAAAATAAATTAGTTATAGAAAGGGGATTTAGAGAGGAAGAGAAACAGAGGGGGAGGGCATTATAGTGAAGTGCAAGATCATTATTTACTTGCAGCTGAGAAATGGATCAATGCTTAACTATAACGAAGTGCAGACATGGTGAAAAAGCATCAAAATGTTGATCAACTAATACTAAATTCTCTTAAAAAACCAACACTAGCATGTATTATTTGCTTAGTCTGGGATGGACTGTCAGAATTTCTAAAGGCACTTAATTACCTTTATTGCACACATAATATTGCAGGATTTCCTCAAGATTTTGCACATTTAAAGCACAATGCAAAGATAAGAACACACAACTTGAACTAAGAATCGAAATGAAAGTTGGGGTAGCATGCCTGTGAGAGGGAGGTCGAGGGCAGCAGGGCGTGCAGTGGGCCAAGGACTTAGTTCTACGGGGCCGGCAGCGGCGCTAGCGCGCGAAGAACCCTAGCCATAGTAGTTGGTCCATCAGCGAGCAAGAATCAGAAAGAAAATGTTCAAAGAAAAATGAGACGCCATTCTCACTGTGTGGGTGCTCAATGGGTGCAGCGCTGGGTGAAAATGGTAGTCGCAGTAACACTTGGACTGCGGTGATAGCTCGACTTGGACAGCTCCCAATGATTGTGGATCCCCTGGCTGCTGCAAGTTTGACATGGTGAAGATGGTGCAGCAGCAAGTTCGACTTTGTGCGATAACTTTGCTGCTTGAGAACCTGGGGTGTCCGTCCTTGAACTGCAGGTATGTAGATTTTCAAATGATGAAAGTCACAAAAGTGAGCTATTTTTGTTTTACTTCAAATAATTCAACATGAAAAATACAAATACATATAAATATTTTTTGTGCCAAAATCTAAAGCAGATGTCAGTTTGACCTTTTTAACTACTTTTTTGCACAAGGAGATGATGTTATTGAACTGGCTACGTACATTCAGTTTTACCTAGTATGGTTGTACTAGTAATGCAAGCACTGCTTCCAAGGTTTTATAGAGATCAGTAGCCATCCAACTATGAAATGCATGCAAACCAATCTGCATACACTAGCGAACATTGAAACAAAGAACCCCTGTTTCTCAACTTTGAACTTTTGTATGGGTTTTCCCTCAACTTATTGTATCCGTGAGTCTGAACTGATGCAATTATATAAGAATACCAAACATTTATGACCTGAACCTGAAAAGGATCCAAGACAGGTTGCCCTGGAACTGCAACTTGTATCTTTTACTGCTCATCTTTAACATTAAGAAAGTACTAATCAGTACTAGTATTTGTGTAAGTCATACTGATCAGTACTGCTACTTTCCGTACTGATGAGCACTAGTACTGATCGCTAACACATAGAATTTTTCATCTAGTTGACTTTTAACATTATATTAGAAAAAGTGAGCTACAAAATAAAAAACTAGATTAGAATAGATGCATTGGCTTATATTAGAAACAATGAGCTACGAAATAAACAACCAGGTACGAATTTGCTTCAAGTCAGGTTTTCTATTTTTTGAATTTGATGCATGTTGCAGTATAGGACTACTACTGGTTTGCAAGTTGGACTTGAGTACTTTTAAATTGTTTGCATAGTTTACTGCCGAAATTTGAACCACAAAGGAACACATCCGCATTACTAATTGTATATAGCAAAACTGAACTTTCTGCGTCTACTGTTGTTTTTACAGAGTGGACTTATGTTTTCTTATATACTTGAACTACTAAAGTTTTTGAAAATTGCCACTATCACACATGTTATACTTGAAAACCCTTGCCAGACTAGGCACCCATCCTGCACAACAAATCATCCCCCAAGTAAATTGTAGTAGCCTCTCTCTCTATGTCTCTTTTTTGCATCTCTCTCTCTATGTCTCTTTTTTGCATCTATGAGAAGTCCCCCGAAGAACTCCTGAACTTTCAGTTGGATCAAAATCTAGATTACAAGAAAAATGGCCTTCATGGATGGCAGTATGTGAACTGAAGAGTAGGAGAGGAGGAGCACGAAGGTGTTTCTCACCAATCGTGTTCCTGATGGCGTGGTGGATGGCAAGAATCGTTGGCTGAACAGGAGGTCGATGCGTCGTGGAAGGAACTCTAGGGGTACGTTTTGTTATGAGGGTTTGCATATGGATGAACCGACTGGCCCATTTTTCTTGTACTGAACCTTCTTTGTATGGAAGCTTGTTTTCCAGAAATTTAAGACTATGCAAATACTATGTACAATATGGACATTTAGTAAGTCCGAACTGATCTTTTTGGCACTTTTTGCACCAAGGTAATAGAAGTGAACCTGTGACGAAGAATAGAAATCAAAAAGAATTTTTTTGGAGGTGGAATAAGACGTCAGAGATCGGGTGGAGCGGCTACACCTCCTCCTCTGGACTGATTCTCTGGTGAAGTGGAGCTGATGGAGGCGGAGATCACGAGCAGCGCGATTTGGCCACTGCAGGGAATCCTAGTGACTACCAAGTCATCCTTGCTATTCCAGGATGACGTCCAGAGCACTGCAATGGGGGTAGAGGAGCCGGCGTCGCTGGAGGGAATCGCGACTAGAGCAAATAAGTTTAGACAGAAGCTATTTGCTTTGTATTCCTGGTGGTGTTTATTCAGCAAGGGCACCAGGGATGACTAAGCAAATAAGTTTAGCCATCCCTATGTTGTTTATTCAGGATCCATGCAAAGTAAAGTAGCATCTGTTGTCGAAATGGATGGTTATAGGTTTAGACAGAAGTTAAGTTTCAGCAATGCCCTTGTGGTAAAGCAAACTAAAATGTATCATTTTGCCTCAGGACTCTGCACATTTAAAGCATAATGCACTGAAAAGAACACACAAGTTAAACTGAAAATAAAAATAAAAGTTGGGGTAGAATGCCTGTGAGGAAGGAGGTCTAGGGCAGCAGGGTGCACAGTGGGCTAAGGACGCACAAGGAAGATGAGTTACCTCGTCGCTAGGCTGCGAGGCGACCTCCATCTTGGAGGTCCTCGGGTTGGAGTGCATCGGCAACGAGTGGTGGGGCTGCGACAGGGGACAGGTTGGAGCGGTGGCCCTGCAGAGATGATGACGACATGAGGTGTTGCGGCTTGGAGCAGCAACAAGAGAAATAGAGGAACCGCCAACATGCTGCTGGCAAGGTTGCACCTGAGGTTGGAAAACATAGTTAATTAATTAACTCATCTAATGTAATCATCCAAGAGTTCTAGTCTTGGGTATGTAGAACACTAAACAAAATTTTAGAAATGGAACTGAAGTAGAATACGAATTTGAACTAAACGAAAATATGAAATTAAACTCAGCTAAAATAACAAATAGTTGAACCTTTCTTTTAGTTCACATATTATCATGAAATAGTACCAGACTGTAAGGTTTAATACATGAAAGCAGAAATATATAAGCAGGCATCGCCGCCGAAAATACTTAGTGCACCAGAGAACCTGCACTGCTAGATTTGTTGAGAGAGTACTGAGGGCAGTAAATCCCCATGGCAGATAGGTAATTTTAAGTTCTCTATGAACCAACACTGCTGGATTTGTTAAGAAAGTACTAAGGGCAACACATCGCCTCCAAAGGTTTTGGGTGCAGGACAAAACACGTCGTGCATGGCCGCCTAGGATGCGTCCATTGACGCATCGCATACTCAGAAACTTCAGGAGGCGCTTCAGGACTAGCCAAACCTGCTTATTGGAGAAGCCAAGAGGCTTCATGGCCTCTAACACTTTCTAGTAGCATTACCATAGTTGGAAACCATGGCGTTTAATCAAATGGTTCAGGGATCACTCCCAGTCAGTCCCACTGCTACATGTGCTATAGAGAACATGAATATAAAGCAGACAGTGACTCATCAATTTTTCTTTACGATATATCTAACCTTACGGAATTTTCAAACTTGCACTGACGATACTTTAGGTGATATATCTAAACTATACAGAATGTTGAAGAAACTCGCTGCAAATCATTACTTATTTAGGTGATATATCTAAACTTACATAATTTTGAAACTTGCACTGACGATATTTCTGCACACACACCAACTATTTATGTGATTTTTCATGGACTGTCGATAGATTACACAGAGAACTAATACTAAGTCTGGTACAAAAATTTTCTATCACGTAGTTGAACGGGCTCTCTTCGTAGTGGTGTGTGGCCTGGGGTGGCGGAGGTGAACTGCCTGTGCGCTGAGGCGGCGGAGAGTGACACCAGAAAATTCGCCCGCGACACAGCACGGGCGCTTCGCCGAGAGGATGCCACACACGGCGTGGTGAGTGCATGAGGCGGCAGCGCGAGAAGGAGGGGTCGTGGCGATGGTCAGGGCGCAGGGCCATGTTGTTGGCCGGTGGTGTTGGTTAGGGAGCAGGGCCACGGCGATGGGTAAACAACAAAGTATTTTGCAATCAACCAATATAATCCAATATCAACTGGTTGAAGTGAACTGAACTATTATGTTTTTGTTTTTTCCATTACACACACTGAACTTATCAAGGGAGATAGAAGTGAATTGAAGGGATCTGAATGCTGCAGCGGATCTTGGCTTCAATAGATCATGGCAATAAGTAATATTCCTCAGTCCAAATAAGTGATTTTTTTGTTAAGCAGCAGGAGCAGTTTACATTGGGTTTGGAACTTTGAATTAAACACATCAGGTAGGGGGTGGCCATCTATCTATCTACAGTGGCATTAGGTGTGTGTATTCCTGTATCAAAGACTCAATTTTTTGGTGTGCATATCAAACTTTTTTAAGTGTTACTCATGGCTAAATAGATAGAATGTGTATGTTTTGTCCAGTACACCATGTTTATGTTGATCAGTACACCATGTTTATGTTGATCACTACACCATGTGATGCAATTACAAAGTCTATTTCTTTCTGAAACAAGCAATATTCACAAAGGACCTAATTTCTAGGATCAGAAGGCACTTGTCTTGAACTGACAGATTTACAACAAGTAGACCAAATTCGCGAACTAGATTAGCCGAATTTCTACACACACAAAAATGCACGGTGGGAACTTATCAGACAGGAGCGGGCGAACTGCACGGTGCATCGCTGCAGCCGTCCTCATTTTACTTCGAGCTCCTAATGGTGTTGCTCCTACTTAAGAGGAGAGTAGGGGAGGTGGAAGACGGTGACTGACCTGCGGATCCCACCGGCGGCCACCTGCTAGAGCTCCTCACCGTCTCGGAAGTAGAAAGAAAGGAGAGTGTGCATGCATGGCGACGTCGTCCTTGTCGTCATGGAGAAGTAGGATTGCTGGAGACACTGCAAAGCAGCACAACAATATTACATGTTTTCTAAAGTTGAGTAAAACATGTTTGAGATTATCAGAAGTACACATATCGTATCTTTCAGCAGATCAACTAGTATATCTGAATGTGTACACATAGAACAACTAATTTGAATGGGTCTCCATCATGGCTAGAGAAAAGGACTTACAGTGGCTGATATCAATTGAGCAAAGAAAACAATAGATAAGAACGATGCAATCCAGCGAGGAATTTTGTTATTTGAGCTTGAACTGATTAGCAAAACCACCCATCTATTATTAGAACTTACAAGGAGAAGAATATGCACTCCTGCATAGTGTGAAGCTGAACCCAAAATTTATCAAATGATCAACTGTTATTTGGGTTGTGTGAGCTGTAGAAAAGAAACCAAATGTATCACCAGGCCAAGTTCTGAACTGAACCACTGGGCGTTCAAAGTTCTGAACTGACCCTCTTTGAAGCTGAGAGAACAAAGTCGCACGGGGTTGACAGGGGTGTTGACACACAGGGTTCTCCTTGTGGTGTTGAACGGACATCGGTGGCGGAGGTGAACGACCTCGGTGGCGGAGGTGAACGGCCTGCGTGCTGAGGCTGTGGAGGGCAACCCCGGAACATGGGGCCGGGGCACGGCGCGTGTTACAGGAATTTCTTTGAACTCCCATGGTAGTAATACATGGACTTATGTGATGATAGGACGATAAACATTCTGAAGTCATCTAAGCTACAACATTTGGCAAGAACAAGCTACCTACAAATGAACATGAAACAAAGTAAAAAAAGATGCTCCACTGCACTGAGTCAATTTAGCAAACACATGGCGTGCACCTCATGAACCGGTGGTTGAAGTTGATGGAGCAGAGCAGCATCGAATGGCACCAGCCACTAGCTTCCATGTGCGGGGGCAGGGGGAGGAAGAGGTGCCGGGGGGCATATCCAGTCCCGTACACGACGGAGGCAGGCGATGGGCGATGTTGGTGGCAGGTGGGTGGCGCGACTGGAGGAAGGCTGGCGGGAACGTGAGATGGAGGGTGGCCGAGGGCGCGCAGGATGGAGGATGGCTGGCGGGCGCGCCGGGTGGAGGGTAGCCGGGGGCGTGGGGGGTGGAGGTTGGCCAGCGGGCGCGCGGGGTGGAGAGTGGAGAGTGGCTTGCGGGAGCGCGGGATGGAGGTTGGCCGGCGGCGCGCGGGGTGAAGGGTGGCCGGTGGGAGCGCGGGATGGACGTTCGCCGGTGGCGCGCGGGGTGGAGGCTGGCCAGGGGGCGCGCGGGGTGGAGGTTTGTCGGTGGCGCGCGGGGCTGAGGGGAAGGACGACGAGTGGGAAGAGCTGGTTGTGAGTGGGTGATTTGAATTTTTTTCGCACGGGCGTACTGGTTTGAAGAAAATTCATCTCGTTCTCTATAGGACGCTGGAGTAACAGAATATTATTCTGTTACTAGTAACAAAATAGTCCTGTCTTATATATATATATATATATATATATATATATATATCATTGAATGTCTTGCACGACCATTCACACATACACATGTATATATCTATATATATACAGTTTGGCATATACAATTTCTCCTACAATCTATGGATCATTACGTATGGAGGCATTTGATACATCTCCAACGTATCTATAATTTTTTATTGTTTCATGCTATTATATTATTTATCTACGATGTTTTATATGCATTTATATAATATTTTATATGATTTTTGGGACTAACCTATTAACCTAGAGCCCAGTGCCAGTTTCTACTTTTTTCCTTGTTTTTGAGTTTTACAGAAAAGGAACATCAAACGGAGTCCAATTGACGTGCCAATTTTTGATAATTTTTTATGAACCAAAAGAAGCCCCCCAGAGTAAAAGAGTTGGGCCAGAAGAGTCCCGGGTCGTCCACGAGGGTGGGGGGCGCGCCCTACCCCCCGGGCGCGCCGCCCTATGTCGTGGACGACTCAGGCACCTCCCTGACTTGTTCCCGATGCGAAAAATTCCGATAAATATTGAAACCTCTAGAAAATAACATAGATCGGGAGTTCTGTTGCCGCAAGCATCCAAAGTGACCGAAAACCAATCTAGACCCGTTCCAGCACCCTGCCGGAGGGGGGAATCCCACTCCGGTGGCCATCTTCATCATCCCGGCGCTCTCCATGACGAGGAGGGAGTAGTTCACCCTCGAGGTTGAGGGTATGTAACAGTAGCTATGTGTTTGATCTCTCTCTCTCTCGTGTTCTTGATTCGGCACGATCTTGATGTATCACGAGCTTTGCTATTATAGTTGGATCTTATGATGTTTCTCCCCCTCTACTCTCTTGTAATGTATTGAGTTTTCCCTTTGAAGTTATCTTATCGGATTGAGTCTTTAAGGATTTGAGAACACTTGATGTATGTCTTGCATGTGCTTATCTGTGTTGACAATGGGATATTCACATGATCCACTTGATGTACGTTTTGGTGATCAACTTGCGAGTTCCGTGACCTCGTGAACTTATGCATAGGGGTTGGCACACGTTTTCGTCTTGACTCTTCGGTAGAAACTTTGGGGCACTCTTTGAAGTTCTTTGTGTTGGATGAATAGATGAATGTGAGATTGTGTGATGCATATCGTATAATCATACCCACGGATACTTGAGGTGACATTGGAGTATCTAGGTGACATTAGGGTTTTGGTTGATTTGTGTTTTAAGGTCTTATTCTAGTCCGAACTCTAGGATAGGTTGAACGGAAAGAATAGTTTCGTGTTATTTTACTACGGACTCTTCAATAGATCGATCAGAAAGAATAACTTTGAGGTGGTTTCGTACCCTACAATAATCTCTTCATTTGTTCTCCGCTATTAGTGACTTTGGACTGACTCTTTGTTGCATGTTGATGGATTGTTATATGATCCAATTATGTTATTATTGTTGAGAGAACTTTCATTAGTTAAAGTATGAACCCTAGGCCTTGTTTCGAAGCATTGCAATACCGTTTGTGCTCACTTTTATCATTAGTTACCTTCCTGTTTGTATATTTTCATATTACAAAACCTATGTCTACCATCCATATTGCACTTGTATCACCATCTCTTCGCCGAACTAGTGCACATATACAATTTACCATTATATTGGGTGTGTTGGGGACACAAGATACTCTTTGCTATTTGGTTGCAGGGTTGTTTGAGAGAGACCATCTTCATCCTACGCCTCCCACGGATTGATAAACCGTAGATCATCCACTTGAGGGAAAATTGCTACTGTTCTACAAACCTCTGGACTTGGAGGCCCAACAACGTCTACAAGATAAGGTTGCATAGTAGACATCAGCATTACAGTGGGTAATAGAATTCTCCTTTGGGATCTATGACCTGGTGTAACGCCCTCGATGCGGCTATATCTCCTACGTGTCAAAGCACGACTTAGAGGGATAACCGCATTGAAAGCATTGTCACAAGTGAGGTAATCTTCACAACAACCCATGTAAATAAATAAAGGGGGAAAGATACATAGTTGGCTTACACTCGCCACGTCACACAAATACATGAATAACATTACATTCATCCAATACACTCATGGTCCGACTACGGTACCAAAATAAAGATCAACCCCCAAATGCGACAAAGTCCCCGATCGCCCCAACTGGGCACCACTACTGATCATCTGGGAAAGACACATAGTAACGAGGAGAGTCTTCATTGAAACCCCACTTGAGCTCAAGCGCATCGTCTGGAGCGGTATCATTGGTCCCTGCATCTGGTTTAGGAAGGAATCTGTGAGTCACGGGGACTCAGCAATCTCGCACCCTCGCGATCAAGACTATTTAAGCTTATAGGTAAGGCAAGGTATCATGTGGAGCTGCAGCAAGCGACTAGCATATATGGTGGCTAACCTATTCGCAAAAGAGAGCGAGAAGAGAAGGCAAAAGCACGGTCAAACAACTATGATCAAGAAGTGATCCTAGAACAACCTACGTCAAGCATCACTCCAACACCGTGTTCACTTCCTGGACTCCGCCGAGAAGAGACCATCACGGTTACACACGCGGTTGGTGTATTTTAGTTAAGTTAAGTTTCGTGTTATCTACAACGGGACATTAACAAATTCCCATCTGCCCATAACCGCGGGCACGGTTTTCGAAAGTTCAAATCCCTGCAGGGGAGTCCCAACTTAGCCCATCACAAGCTCTCACGGTCAACGAAGGATATTCCTTCTCCCAAGACAATCCGATCAGACTCGGCATCCCGGTTACAAGACATCCTCGACAATGGTAAAACAAGTCCAGCAACACCGCCCCAATGTGCCGACAAATCCCGACAGGAGATGCACATATCTCGTTCTCAGGGCACACTCAGATTGTCTAAACTTCCGGTAGGCCAGCCCAGAGTTGCCCCTGGTGGCCACCGGCGGCTGACGAGGTGGACCAACACTCAGAGGAGCACTAGCCCGGGGGGGTTTAAATAAAGATGACCCTTGGGCTCCGGAAACCCAAGGGAAAAAGAGGCTAGGTGGCAAATGGTAAAACCAAGGTTGGGCATTGCTGGAGGAGTTTTATTCAAAGTGAACTGTCAAGGGGTTCCCATTATGACCCAACCGTGTAAGGAACGCAAAATCCAGGAATATAACACCGAAATGACGGAAACTAGGGCGGCTAGAGTGGAACAAAAAACCAGGCATAAGGCCGAGCCTTCCACCCTTTACCAAGTATATAGGTGCATTAACATAAACAAGATAATATTGTGATATCCCAACAATAAACATGTTCCAACAAGGAATGATCTCCAAACTTCACCTGCAACTAGCAACGCTATAAGAGGGGCTGAGCAAAGCGGTAACATAGCCAAACATCGGTTTGCTAGGACATGGTGGGTTAGAGATTTGACATGGAAATATGGGAGGCATGATAAGCAAGTGGTAGGTATCGTAGCATAGGCATAGCAAAAGAGCGAGCATCTAGTAAGCAAAGATAGAAGTGATTTCGACGGTATGGTCATCTTGCCTGCAAAGTACTCAGAGTTGCCTTGATCCTCGTAAGCAAACTCAACGGGCTCCTCGTTCACGAACTCGTCTCCCGGCTCTACCCAAACAAGAACAACAAGTAAAAGGAACACAATCAACCATGTGCAATTCTCAAGCAACATGATGCAAACATGGTATGATATGCGTGATGCGGTATGTGATGCATATGCATGATTTGCAAAGGAATGATTGACCCTGGCCTCAACTTGGAAATCCAAGAGTGCCACTGGAAAGGGGAGTTTTTTCGGTTGAAATCGATATAAAGATCACCGGAATCGGATGCATGGTTTGGAAATGGCAAGCAAAACAATTATGGCACCGGTTTGCGATAATCAGCAAGTAGCCATCTAAATGCACCAAGCTAAATATGCTACAGCACTCAAACATGACAAGAAAAATACATGGCAGGTATGCACTCATGATGCTTGACAAAATATGAACACTGAGCTACGGCTAATTCATCCATTAACAGGTTCAAACAAGCATGGCAAAAGTGCAAATGATAACAGGTTTCAGACAGTGACTTAACATGGCAAAAGTCTGGAATTTATCATCAGGAAGCAATCTTTACAGCATGAAAACTACATGCTACAGGAACTTAACATGGCAAATCAAGGCATGGCATGAAGCTACTCAAAGCACTTAACAAAAGTCCCTTAGTGACCTTGAGCCAAAAGTGATCAGAAAATACAATTGCAAACATGTGAACATAGCAAAAACACAAACAGATACAGACTTAATGAAAAACTGGAGCATGCAAAACAGTTAACGAGTAGGCATGTTTACGAGCTCGATGCACTCGCTACAGTGCATGGCATGACAAACTAAGCATACACCCATGAAGAGGACATGTCATAGAAGCTAGACATGGCAAGAACAACAACATAGCATGCACATATCAATAGCAACATCCTCGGCAAAATCGCTAAACATGTCAACAATTTGCCAGGATCATTTTATAGCAAAAGTAGAGCTCGATTGACTCAAGATAGGATGCTCCATAATTGCAAACAAAGACATGGATGGATAGAGCACCACAATATTAACAAAACATTCTTACTTATCATCCTCAAAAGAGGCATGGATCACTAGGAAACAACATGAACATATGGCATAAAAACAATATCAGGACAAGGACTTAGTGAAATTCTAAGTCCCTGAAATCAGCATCACCGAGTAAGCTACTTTACATGCTTGTGCTAGTCACCACAAAGGTCACAAAAATACATGGCATACACCCTGTAAAGATGGAATGGCATTAACAAAACACATGTAGAGCTCAGGATCATAGCATGCACACATTAATCATGGCAAAAATGACAAAAGGCCATTTACTGAAACAGATCTGACAAATTCATCACATAGCCCTCTTCCAACAGCATTTCGGGCATCAAGATGAGCTCAAATGAAAATGATGCAATGAGATGAAATGATGTACTCATCGAGGCGAACATTTTGATATGCTACACGCACGAATTGGATTTATGGATGCAGAGTTATGGCATGTCGAAGTATGCAAAAATTAACGAGAGGAGAGGGAAAAAGTCAACCGCTAGATCTAGGGTTCCTCGCGGCGCGTGAACCGAGGCCGGATCTGAGCTCACCGGAGCTCCCGCCGGATTAGACGAAGAAGACAGCGGCCGGCGGGGGTCGGGCGCGGGGAGGCCGGGGACCCGCGGGGCGGCGCGGCGTTCGGCGCGGCGCGGCGATGAGCGGCTCCGGTCGCCGAGTCGGCGGTGGACGAGGGCGGCAAGCGGCGGCCGACTTCCGGCGACGGTGGCGGGCGCAGACGGTGGCGGGGCGGCGCCGGCGACGAAGGCGATGGCGGCGGGGATCGGGCAAGGGCGCAAGGAGGCGAGGGCCTCGGGTGGCGGCGGCTCGGGCCAGGGGGGGCCCGCCTGGGCCCGGGCAGGCGGGCCGGCCGGGCGAGGCGGCGATGTGGTCTCCCCGGAACAGGTGGCAGCTCCGGGTTGGTCGGCGGAGGCGGCAGACATGTCCGATTGCGGCCGAACATGTCCGATGGCGCGCGAGGTGATTTTCTAGGGTTTGGAAGGAGGGGATCCGGGATTTTCGAGGAGGGGTCTATATATAGGGGTAGAGGGAGCTAGGGAGCTCCAAATGAGGTGCGGTTTTCGGCCACGCGATCGTGATCGAACGCTCTAGATGATGGAGAGGGTTTACATGGGTTTTGGGCTAGTTTGGAGAGGTGTTGGGCTGCAACACACACGAGGCCTTATCGGTCCCTCGGTTACCCATTGGAGTATCAAACGAAGTCCAAATGGCACGAAACTTGACAGGCGGTCTACCGGTAGTAAACCAAGGCCGCATGACAAGTATCAGACCAATCCGAAAACTTTTAACACCCGCACATGAAAAGAGGTAGAAAGGACCACCGGAGGAGATAGGAGCGCCGGAATGCAAAACTGACAACGGGGAAAATGCTCGGATGCATGAGACGAACACGTATGCAAATGTAATGCACATGATGACATGATATGAGATGCATGACAAAGACAACAACACACGGAGACAAAAACCCGACAACGAGGAAATGACATAACTTGGTGCCGGAAACGACAAGAGTTGGGATACATATAATGTAAATTACATCCGGGGTGTTACAACACTCCACCACTATGGAAGGATCTCGTCCCGGGATCTAGGGCTGGAAAAACTCCGGGTACTCAGAACGGAGGTGATCCTCGCATTCCCAGGTGGCTTCACGGTCGGAATGATGTGACCACTTGACTTTGAGGAATTTGATTGACTTGTTGCGAGTCTTGCGCTCAGTTTCTTCAAGGATAGCAACGGGGTGCTCACAATAAGAAAGGTATTCTTGGAGATCAGTGTCTTCAAAGTTGATGGTGCGGTCAGGGGTCTTGAAGCACTTGCGGAGTTGAGACACGTGGAACACGTCGTGCACGTTTGCAAAGTTGGAGGGAAGCTCAAGTTGATAGGCCAGATCGCCTCTCTTGCTGACGATCTTGAAAGGACCCACGTATCTAGGGGCAAGCTTCCCTTTGATACCGAAGCGACGAGTACCTTTCATTGGAGAGACGCAGAGGTAAACATGGTCTCTGATCTCGAAAGCCAAATCACGATGTTTGCTATCGTAGTAGCTCTTCTGGCGCGATTGCACTGCTTTGAGGTTATCACGAATGACTTTGCACATCTCTTCTGCCTCTGTGATCAAGTCGTTGCCAAGAAGTTGACGTTCACCAGTCTCTGACCAGTTAAGAGGAGTACGGCACTTCCTGCCATAGAGAATTTCAAATGGGGCCTTGCCCGAACTTGCTTGAAAGCTGTTGTTGTAGGAGAACTCGACATAAGGAAGACAATCTTCCCACTTCATACCGAAATAGATAACGCAAGCCCTGAGCATATCTTCAAGAATCTGATTGACACGCTCAACTTGGCCACTAGTTTGGGGTTCAAAAGCTGAGCTGAAATGGATGTTGGTGCCCATGGCCTTCTAAAAAGAATCCCAAAACTTCGAGGTGAAGATGCTGCCACGATCTGAAGAAATCAACTGCGGAATGCTATGAAGAGAGACAATCCGAGAAGTATAAAGCTCTGCCAATTGAGCTACTGTGATGGATTCTTTGGTAGGAAGGAAATGAGCCACTTTAGTGAGTTTGTCGATGACAACGAAGATAGCATCATTGCCACGCTTGGACTTTGGAAATCCAGTCACGAAGTCCATCTCAATGTGGTCAAACTTCCATTCTGGAATGGCAAGAGGTTGGAGGAGACCAGCTGGTTGTTGGTGTTCTGCCTTCACTCTTCTGCAGACATCACATTCATTCACGAACTGAGCAATCTCACGTTTCATTCGAGTCCACCAATACGACTGCTTGAGGTCATGGTACATCTGTGTACTTCCAGGGTGGATAGAGAGGAGTGAATTGTGAGCCTCGTTCATAATGACTTTACAAAGGTCACCTTTAGGCACAACAATGCGATCCTCGAAGAATAGAGTATCCTTGTCATCAAGGCGATAGCACTTGTACTTGGGTTGACTCTTGGCAATCCCAATCTTCACCTTCTTCACCATAGCATCAAGAAGTTGAGCCTCGCGAATCTAATCTTCCAAAGTAGGAGAGACTTGGAGGTTTGCGAGAAATCCTTGAGGAACAACTTGCAGATTGAGTTTGCGGAAAGCTTCACAAAGCTCGGGTTGGTAAGGCTTGAGAATCAAACTGTTGCAGTAAGCCTTCCTGCTCAATGCGTCAGCAATTACATTGGCCTTGCCTGGAGTATATTTGATGCTCGGATTATACTCTTGAATCATTTCGACCCAACGAGTCTGCCTGAGGTTGAGATTAGGCTGAGTGAAGATGTACTTGAGACTCTTGTGGTCAGTGAAGATGTCCACTTTTCTTCCCAAAAAGAGATGTCTCCAAGTCAAAAGAGCATGCACAACTGCCGCCAACTCGAGGTCATGAGTGGGGTAGTTTTTTTCATTGGGCTTCAACTGGCGAGAAGTATAGGCCACAACTTTCTTCTCTTGCATCAACACTGCACCAAGACCTTGAAGAGAGGCATCACAAAAGACCTCAAACGGTTTGGATTCATCAGGAGGAGTCAGAACTAGAGCAGTGACTAACTTCTCTTTTAGGGTGTTGAAAGTGATGTCACATTCAGGAGACCAAACGTACTTCACGTGCTTCTGGAGAAGGTTGGAAAGAGGCTTCACGATCTTAGAGAAGTTCTCAATGAACCTTCGACAATAGCTTGCGAGACCAAGGAAGCTGCGGAGTTGCTTCACGTTCTGAGGTGGTTCCCAATTCACAATTGCAGACACCTTCTCAGGATTCACAGCAATGCCCTTGGCAGAGATGATATGTCCAAGGTAGAGAACCTCATCGAGCCAAAACTCGCACTTTAAAAACTTGGCATAGAACTGATGTTCTCTGAGCTTATCCAGCACCAAACGCAAGTGCTTGGCATGATCTTCCTTGTTCTTGGAAAAGACCAAAATGTCATCGAGGTAGACCAAGACGAAGTCATTTGTGTAGGGGTTGAAGATGAAGTTCATCATGCGAGAGAATGTTGGCGGAGCGTTGACGAGGCCGAAAGACATGACAGTGTATTCATATGAACCATAGCTTGTTCTGAACGCTATCTTGGGGATATCCTCTTCACAAATGCGAATCTGGTGATAGCCCATATGGAGATCAAGTTTGGAGAATACTTGAACACCTTTGAGTTGTTCAAACAGCTCATTGATGTTGGGAAGTGGGTACTTGTTCTTTATAGTCTTCTTGTTCAATGGACGATAGTCGACACAGAGTCGGTCCGTTCCATCCTTCTTCTTCACAAAAAGAACTCCACAACCCCATGGAGAAGAACTAGGTCGGATGAGACCCATACGCTCTTGTTCATCGAGTTGCTTCTTCAGCTCCTTCAACTCTTTAGGTCCTAGCTTGTAAGGACGTTTGCAAACAGGTTCTGTGCCAGGCTCAAGATCGATGACAAATTCAACTGGCCGGTGCGGAGGCATTCCTGGAAGCTCTTCTGGAAAGACGTCTTGATATTCGCAAACGACCGGAATTTGAAAGATGGCATCCAGCTCATCCTTCTCATTGAGAGAAAATAGACAGATGGTATTATCCCTTGCGGCAAAGACAATTACATCCTCGGACGAATGAGTCAATTGAATCTGCCTGGCGGCATAATCAAGCTGAGCCTTGTGCTTAGAAAGCCAGTCCATTCCGAGAATAAGATCAATATCCAAGTTACCAAGGACCATTGGAGAAGCCAGAAACTAGAAGTCACCCATCATGATAGAAATATCCGGAACCTCGTAGTTTGCAAGCAAACATTTACCCGGTGAAACAACTGCTAACGGTTTATGCAAAACTTGAGAAGACAACACATGCTTAGATGCAAAAGGTCTTGAGATGAAACAATGCGATGCACCAGTGTCAAAAAGTACTTTTGCAGGAACATCGTTAACAGGAAGGTTACCCATGATGACATCTGACGAGTCCTCTGCCTGAGCTGCATTCATCAAGTTGACCTTGGCGTGCTTGGGGTTATGCTTGACCAAAGTTGTACTTGCAGATCTCACAGGAGGAGGAGGAGGGAGACGCCTCTGATTGAAGCATTTGTTGGCATAGTGACCCTTCTGTTGGCACTTGTTGCACGTGACCTCTGAAAGCAGACGGTGATACGGAGCACTTGATCTTGGAGCTTGAGACGAAGTCTTGTTCTGAAAGCCAGGGTTGGGTGGGTGGGAAGATCCATTGCCACCTTTGCTCTTCTGCTGATAAGGCTGACGGAACGGAGGAGGAGGCAGCCAATACTTTTGCTGCTTAGCCACTTGAGTTGAGGAAGAAGGTGTTGCATCTCTGATTCGCTTCTTGGAAGCATCACACTTTAGTTGGGCAGCCTCTTGCTTCATTGCCATGTTGTAAAACTCATCATACTTCTTGGCTCAAAAAGGACGAGAGCTAGCTGGAGTTCTTCTCTGAGACCACCCCTGAACTGGTATATCATGCTCTTCTCGTCAGGGACGTCTTTCTTAGCAAAACGGGCGAGCTTCTAAAACATGATGTTGTACTGGTAAACAGACATAGTGCCTTGCTTCAGGTTGCGGAATTCCTCACGCTTGCTCTCAGCCACACTCTGAGGAATATGATGAGCTTTGAAGTCTTGACGGAATTCATCCCAGGTAATCACACGGCCTCCTCTGGAATCTTTGTACTGCTAAAACCATTCTGCAGCTTGGTCTTTGAGTTGGAAGGAGGCAAACTTGACAAAGTCCTCAGGCCTGACGTTGCTGCACTCGAAATGCTTGCATATGTCCACGAGCCAATCATCAGCGTCTGTTGCCTCAACACAATTGCTGAAGGTCTTTGGCTGGTTAGCGAGGAACTGGTTGAGTGTAGCAAATTGATTCTGATTGTTGCCATGGCCATGGTTCCCTTGGTTGTGCTCTTGAAGAATTTGCATGATCAGCTGCGTGTTTGCATTGGTAGCGGCCATCGCAGCTTGCCATGCCTCCGGAGGTGGAGGTGGTGGTGGCGGATCAGGATTCGGAGTCGTGCGCGTTGGAGGAGCCATCCTGAAGAGGGTGACATCCATTAGCATATTGACAGGCAAATATTCAAGCTGAATCGAACTGATTGAAATTGCAACATAAAGTCTTCACATCCGAACAAAATGAACGAATGCATTGCAATTGAAATGGTCACATTTCCATAAATTGAGAGGCCACTTAGAATTGAGGTAGAAGAATAAAAACAAGGTACGGACAAGAACAAATACTTGGTGAGGATTACCCAATCCCAAACCAAATATCCGTGGAAGAAGAACTAGAGCTACAAGAATTTCCACCTATGAAACTCCTGAACCTTTCCGGTTATGCAATCAGGTGTTGGGGATACAGGGGAAGCATAATATCTCACCCAAAGCTAGCAACTCCTACATCCAGCTGTATCCATCCTTCAACACATAACCGAGAAACACTTCGGAAACCATTTACCTCAACCTTCAAAAAGCATCCGTTATACGACTTATGGCAATACTCCCGAACTCCCGCCCCAGTACTGGGTGGCGTCGAGGTTATCTCACCAACAACTGCATAAAAGAGATTTTCGATGTCAGCGAAACTCAGGTATTCCAGAATCTCAATGATAAAATTGTGACGACAACACCTCGGAGCTCAACTCCCCGGGACACTGCCACAACCCCTAAATGACAGGAGGCACCAAGAACAATGTTCTCGTCACAAAACCATCGGAACGATTCCAAGATACCCGCATGATCCTAAATTTTTTTTAGTGAACTTTGAGAAGAGAAGAGTCAAAACTCTACGTCAGGATGCCTCACCAGAGCGACGAAGGCACTGAGGAGTAAAAAGAATTCCTAACTCTCCGATATATATAATCCTAAATGACTCAAAACATTTTTCTAGACTCAACAACGCCAACGATTCGATCAAGTAGGGGGCTCCTAAGGTCGCGGAAGGCTCTGATACCAACTTGTAACGCCCTCGATGCGACTATATCTCCTACATGTCGAAGCACGACTTAGAGGCATAACCGCATTGAAAGCATTGTCGCAAGTGAGGTAATCTTCACAACAACCCGTGTAAATAAATAAAGGGGGAAAGATACATAGTTGGCTTACACTCGCCACGTCACACAAATACATGAATAACATTACATTCATCCAATACACTCATGGTCCAACTATGGTACCAAAATAAAGATCAACCCCCAAATGCGACAAAGTCCCCGATCGCCCCAACTGGGCACCACTACTGATCATCTGGGAAAGACACATAGTAACGAGGAGAGTCTTCATTGAAACCCCACTTGAGCTCAAGCGCATCGTCTGGAGCGGTATCATTGGTCTCTGCATCTGGTTTAGGAAGGAATCTGTGAGTCACGGGGACTCAGCAATCTCGCACCCTCGCGATCAAGACTATTTAAGCTTATAGGTAAGGCAAGGTATCATGTGGAGCTGCAGCAAGCGACTAGCATATATGGTGGCTAACCTATTCGCAAAAGAGAGCGAGAAGAGAAGGAAAAAGCACGGTCAAACAACTATGATCAAGAAGTGATCCTAGAACAACCTACGTCAAGCATCACTCCAACACCGTGTTCACTTCCTGGACTCCGCCGAGAAGAGACCATCACGGTTACACACGCGGTTGGTGTATTTTAGTTAAGTTAAGTTTCGTGTTATCTACAACGGGACATTAACAAATTCCCATCTGCCCATAACCGCGGGCACGGTTTTCGAAAGTTCAAATCCCTGCAGGGGAGTCCCAACTTAGCCCATCACAAGCTCTCACGGTCAACGAAGGATATTCCTTCTCCCAAGACAATCCGATCAGACTCGGCATCCCGGTTGTAAGACATCCTCAACAATGGTGCCGACAAATCCCGATAGGAGCTGCACATATCTCGTTCTCCGAGCAAACTCAGATTGTCCAAACTTCCGGTAGGCCAGCCCAGAGTTGCCCCTGGTGGCCACCGGCGGCTGACGAGGTGGACCAACACTCAAAGGAGCACTGGCCCGGGGGGGGGTTAAATAAAGATGACCCTTGGGCTCCGGAAACCCAAGGGAAAAAGAGGTTAGGTGGGAAATGGTAAAATCAAGGTTGGGCATTGCTGGAGGAGTTTTATTCAAAGCGAACTGTCAAGGGGTTCCCATTATGACCCAACCGTGTAAGGAACGCAAAATCCGGGAACATAACACTGATATGACGGAAATTAGGGCGGCAAGAGTGGAACAAAACACCAGGCATAAGGCCGAGCCTTCCACCCTTTACCAAGTATATAAGTGCATTAAGATAAACAAGATAATATTGTGATATCCCAACAATAAATATGTTCCAAGAAGGAACGATCTCCAAACTTCACCTGCAACTAGCAACGCTATAAGAGGGGCTGAGCAAAGCGGTAACATAGCTAAACATCGGTTTGCTAGGACATGGTGGGTTAGAGGTTTGACATGGCAATATGGGAGGCATGATAAGCAAGTGGTAGGTATCGTAGCATAGGCATAGCAAAAGAGCGAGCATCTAGCAAGCAAAGATAGAAGTGATTTCGAGGGTATGGTCATCTTGCCTGCAAAGTAATCAGAGTTGCCTTGATCCTCATAAGCGAACTCAACGGGATCCTTGTTCATGAACTCGTCTCCCGGCTCTACCCAAGCAAGAACAACAAGCAAAATGAACACAATCAACCACGTGCAATGCTCAAGCAACATGATGCAAACATGGTATGATATGCGGGATGCGGTATGTGATGCATATGCATGATTTGTAAAGGAATGATTGACCCTGGCCTCAACTTGGAAATCCAAGAGTGCCACTGGAAAGGAGAGTTGATTTCGGTTGAAATCGATATAAAGATCCCCGGAATCAGATGCAAGGTTTGGAAATGGCAAGCAAAACAAATATGGAACCAGTCTGCGATAATCAGCAAGTAGCCATATAAATGCACCAAGATAAATATTCTACAGCACTCAAACATGACAACAAAATACATGGCAGGGATCCACTCATGATGCTTGACAAAAGATGAACACTGAGATATGGCAAATTCATCAATTAACAGGTTAAAACAACCATGGCAAAAGTGCAAATGATAACAGGTTTCAGACTTAGTGAAATTAACACAAGTCTGGAATTTATCATCAGGAAGCAATCTTTAGAGCATGAAAACTACATGCTACAGGAACTTAACATGGCAGAGCAAGGTCTGGAATGAAGCTACTCAAAGAACTTAACAAAAGTCCCTTAGTGACCGTGAGCCAAAAGGGATCATAAGATACAATTGCAAGCATGTGAACATAGCAAAAACACAAACAGATCTAGACTTAGTGAAAAACTGGAGCATGCAAAACAGTTAACGAGTAGGCATGTTTACGAGCTCGATGCACTCGCTACAGACCATGGCATGAAAAACTAAGCATACACTCATGAAGATGACATGGCATAGAAGCTAGACATGGCAAGAACAACAACGTAGCATGCACGGATCAATAGTAACATCCTCGGCAAAATCGCTAAACATGTCAACAATCTGCCCGGATCATTTTAGAGCAAAAGTAGAGCTCGATTGACTCAAGCTAGGGTGCTCCATAATTACAAACAAAGACATGGATTGATAGAGCACCACAATATTAACAAAACATCCTTACTGATCATCCTCAAAAGAGGCACGGATCACTAGGAAACAACATGAACATATGGCATAAAAACAATATTAGGACAAGGACTTAGTGAAATTCCAAGTCCTTCAAATCAGAATCACCGAGTAAGCTACTTTGCATGCTTGTGCTAGTCACCACAAAGGTCAAAACAATACATGGCATACACCCCTGTAAATATGGCATGGCATTTAACAAAACACATGTAGAGCTTAGGATCATAGCATGCACACATTAATCATGGCAAAAATGACAAAAGGCCATTTGCTGAAACAGATTTGACAAATTCATCACATAGCCCTCTTCCAACAGCATTTCGGGCATCAAGATGAGCTCAAATGAAAATGATGCAATGAGACGAAATGATGTACGCATCGAGAAGAACATTTTGATATGCTACACGCACGAATCGGAGTTACGGATGCAGAGTTATGGCATGTCGAAGTATGCAAAAATTAACGAGAGGAGAGGGAAAAAGTCAACCGCTAGATCTAGTGTTCCTCGCGGCGCGCGAACCGAGGCCGGATCTGAGCTCGCTGGAGCTCTCACCGGAGTAGACGAAGAAGACGGCGGCCGACGGGGGTCGGGTGCGGGGAGGCCGGGGACCCGTGGGGCGGCGCGGCGTTCGGCGCGGCGCGGCGATGAGCGGCTCGTCGCCGAGTCGGCGGTGGGCGAGGGCGGCGAGTGGCGGCCAACTTCCGGCGACGGCGGCAGGCGCAGACGGCGGAGGGGCGGCGCCGACGACGAAGGCGATGGCGGCGGGGATCGGGCGCGGGCGCGGGGAGGCGAGGGCCTCGGGCGGCGGTGGCTCGGGCCGGGGGGGCCTGCCTGGGCCCGGGCGGGCCGGCGCGGGCGAGGCGGCGATGTGGTCTCCCCGGGACAGGTGGCGGCTCCGGGTTGGTCGGCGGAGGCTGCGGACGTGTCCTCTTGCGGCCGGACGTGTCCGATGGCGTGCGAGGTGATTTTCTTGGGTTTGGAAGGAGGGGATCCGGGATTTTCGAGGAGGGGTCTATATATAGGGGTAGAGGGAGCTAGGGAGCTCCAAATGAGGTGCAGTTTTCGGCCATGCGATCGTGATCGAACGCTCTAGATGATGGAGAGGGTTTAGGTGGGTTTTGGGCCAGTTTGGAGAGGTGTTGGGCTGCAACACACACGAGGCCTTATCGGTCCCTCGGTTACCCGTTGGAGTATCAAATGAAGTCCAAATGGCACGAAACTTGACAGGCGGTCTACCGGTAGTAAACCAAGGCCGCATGACAAGTATCGGACCAATCCGAAAACGTTTAACACCCGCACACGAAAAGAGGTAGAAAGGACCACCGGAGGAGATTGGAGCGCCGGAATGCAAAACTGACAATGGGGAAAATGCTCGGATGCATGAGACGAACACGTATGCAAATGCAATGCACATGATGACATGATATGAGATGCATGACAAAGACAACAACACACGGAGACAAAAACCCGACAACAAGGAAATGACATAACTTAGTGCCGGAAACGACAAGAGTTGGGATACATATAAGGTAAATTACATCCGGGGTGTTACACCTGGTCGGGCAAAAATCTAGCTATTTCCTCTTGGATTGCTCGTACGTGAGCCGCTGGTAGGAGCTTATCCCGCATCTCCTTCGTCTTTAAAGAAAGAGATCAATATGCATGTATTTGTTGTGTGTATACATTAGATAATGATGTAAAAATTATGAATAGTGTTCTGGCAAACGTACCCATTGCTCTATCAGTTCTGGTCCTTTCGGACGCCATCATGCGAATGCACATAAATCAGTCCCCGACGCGTGCTTCAGGGCCTTTACGAGAGTATAATTCAATCAGATAATAATTAATCAAGCAGGATAATGGTATTGAAACTAGAATTAAAGAGATGGTAGCTAGCTAGTACTATGTACTTAATTAATTACCTTGGGTCGACACCATTTCAGCTCTTTTTTCCATGGGATATGAACTGTTATGATGAACTTTTCCCAAGCCCTGCCCGCCGGCAAAGAAAATGAATAAAGTATTTATTAATTAGTCCATATCAGGAAATGACGAACTAAAGAGGCCGACATATAGTTCGATAATGATTGAAATTACCTGTCTACCATCCACCTCACGATTGAGTAGTCGTTAATGTCTTTAAGAAGTGAGTCTAGTACTTGAACTTTTCCCTCGTCAACTTCAATGATTAACAAGATCCAATGGAAACTGCATGCGCACACGTTTGCATGTATAATTAAGCGAGCATGTGCATAACTAATCAACTAATCAACTACGCTAAATCCAATGGACCTCTAGGTCTTTCCAATAGGGTAGGTCCCAAAATATAGATTTCTTCTTCCACATGGGTGTGCGTCCGTCAGCGTCATTGGGAACAGATTGTCCGCCAGGACCCTTTCCAAAGATTACCTTTGAATCCTTGACCATATCATGTACATCATCACCAGTACGGTGGCGAGGCTTCGTCCGGTGATCCGCCTCACCTTTGAAATGCTTGCCTTTCTTTCTTACGGGATGCCTGCTCAGAAGAAATCGAGGATGTCCCAGGTACACATTCTTCTTACAATTATCCAAATATATACTCTCGGTATCATCCAAATAGTGCGTGCATGCATGGTATCCCTTCTTTGTCTGTCCTGAAAGGTTACTGAGAGCAGGCCAATCATTGATGGTCACAAACAGCAATGCATGTACGTCAAATTCTTCCTGATCGAGCTCATCCCACACACATACACCTTTTCCATTCCATAGTTGTAAGAGTTCTTCAACTAATGGCCTTAGGTACACACCAATGTCGTTGTCAGGTTGCCTATGGCCTTGGATGAGCACTGGCATCATAATGAACTTCCTCTTCATGCACAATCAAGGAAGAAGGTTATACATACATGGAGTCACAGGCCAGGTGCTATGATTGCTGCTCTGCTCCCTAAAAGGATTAATGTCATATGCTCTTAGACCAAACCATACATTCCTTCCGTCACCTGTAAAGTCCCCCCACTTCCTCTCGATTTTTCTCCACTGCAACTCGTCAGCGGGTACTCTCAACTTCCCGTCTTTCTTACGGTCTTCTTTGTGCCATCGCATCAACTTGGCATGCTCTTTGTTTTGGAACAAATGTTTCAACCGTGGTATTATAGGAGCATACCACATCACCTTCACATGAATCTTCTTCTTGGGGTGCTCCCCTCGACATCACCAGGGTCATCGCGGCTGATCTTATACTGCAATGCACCGCATACTGGGAACGCATTCAAATCCTCATACTCATCGCGGTACAGGATGTAGTAATGATTGCTCTCTGACTAGAGCGCCAGAAAAGCTCATGTCTGCTAGGACTACATCGGTATTTCCCCAAAGAGGAAGGGATGATGCAGCACATCGACGGTAGGTATTTCCCTCAGTGAAGAAACCAAGGTTATCGAACCAGTAGGAGAACCAAGCAACACAACGTAAACAACACTTCCACACAAATGACAACACCTCACAACACGACATGTTAAAGGTGTTGTCAATCCCTTTCGGGTAACGATGCCAGAAAATTGTAGTAGATTGAAATAATAGGTCACAAATAAAATAAAGTGCATCAAAGTATTTTTGTATTTTTGGTTTAATAGATCTGAATAAAAATGCAAAGGAAAAGTAGATCACAAGCAAATATATGAGGAAGAAGACCCGGGGGCCGTAGGTTTCACTAGTGACTTCTCTCGAGAAAGATATCAAACGGTGGGTAAAAAAATTACTATTGGGCAATAGATAGAACCTCAAATAATTATGACAATATCCAAGCAATGATCATTACATAGGCATCACGTCCAAGATTAGTAGACCGACTCCTGTCTACATCTACTACTATTACTCCACAAATCGACCGCTATCCAGCATGCATCTAGTGTATTAAATTCATGGAAAAACGGAGTAATGCAATAAGAACGATGACATGATGTAGACAAGATCCGTTTATCTATTGCGTATATATAGATCTCATCTTTTTATACTTAGTAGCAACAATACATACGTGTCGGTTCCCTTCCTGTCACTGGGATCAAGCAGCGTAAGATCGAACCCACTACCGGGCACCTCCTCCCATTGCAAGATAAATAGATCAAGTTGGCCAAAAAAACCCAAATATCGTAGAATAAATACGAGGCTATAAGAGATCATGCATATAAGAGATCAAAGAAACTCAAATAACTTCCATGGATATAAAAAGATATGACTGATCATAAACTCAAAGTTCATCAGATCCCAACAAACACACCGCAAAAGAGTTACATCATATGGATCTCCAATAGAACATTGTATTGAGAATCAAGAGAGAGAGATGAAGCCATCTAGCTACTAACTACGGACCCAAAGGTCTACAAAGAACTACTCACGCATCAGCAGAGAGGCACCAATGGAGGTGGTGAACCCCATCGAAGATGGTGTCTAGATTGGATCTGGTGGTTCTGAACTCTAAGACGGCTGGATGAATATTTCGTCAACTCCCCTAGGGTTTTTGGAATATTTGGGTATTTATAGAGCAAAGAGGCGGTCCGGGGGGCACCCGAGGTGGGGACAATCCACCAGGGCGCGCCTGTGCCTCCTGGCGCGCCCTGGTGGGTTGTCCCCTCCTCGGGACTCCCCTCAGGTGCATCCATGGCCCAACATGTTCCTTCTGGTCCATAAAAAATCTCCATAAAGTTTCTTGGCATTTGGACTCCGTCTGATATTGATTTTCTGTGATGTAGAAAACACAAAAAAACAGGAACTAGCACTTGGCACTATGTCAATAAGTTAGTACCAAAAATGATATAAAATGATTATAAAACATCGAAGATTGATAATATAATAGCATGGAACAATCAAAAATTATAGATACATTGGAGACGTATCAAGTCATCGGGGCATGCATGTATCGTCTGCACCTCTAATCCTAGAGGGCAGACAACCTTCTTTGCTTCGTACGTACTCTCGGGCAATTCGTTGTCCTTTGGAAGCATCTTCTTTAACATTATCAGCAAGTTTCCAAATCCCTTGTCAGATACACCATTCTCTGCCTTCTATTGCAACAATTCCAGTGTGGTGCCCCGCTTTTTCTTGTGATCCTCTAACATGCGCTGCAACTTCAGCCTCTCCTTTTCACTTGCGCAGTTTCTCTTTACATCGGCAATGGCCCGACCTAGATCTTCAATGGGCTCATCTGATGCCTCTTCTTCAGCTTCTTCCCTCATTGCTGGCTCAGCTTCTTTCCCCATTGTTGTACCATCGTATTCAGGGAACCCATGGCCAGGATAGCTGTCATCGTCCTCTTCTTCTTCATTATCTTCCATCATAACCCCTCTTTCTCCATGCTTGGTCCAAACATTATAGTGGGGCATTAAACCGGACTCAAACAGGTGCCAGTGGATGGTTCTTGAGTTGGAGTAATTGTGATCATTCTTACAGCCAGCACATGGACAAGACATAAAACCATCCACCCACTTGTTTGCCTCAGTCACAAGTAGAAAAGTACGCACGCCATTAATGAACTGGGGAGAGCATCGTTCATCGTACATCCATTGCCGGCTCATCTTCATTACACAGCACCGAAAAGACCAAATTAATACAAGTTCATACTTAAATTTCATACACACTTATTCTCATAAAACAACATACAAACTCTCTAGTTAGCATTTAAATGCAACAACAAATGCGATCAAGATCGCAACTAGGTAACAATTGATACACCAGCATAATGATACCAAGCCTCACTATCAATGGCATGTTTTCTAATCTTTCTAATCTTCAAGCGCATTTTCTCCATCTTGATCTTGTGATCATCGATGACATCGGCAACATGCAACTCCAATTCCATCTTCTCCTCCTCAATTCTTTTCAATTTTTCTTTCAAGTACTCGTTTTCTTTTTCAACTAAATTTAACCTCAATAATAGGGTCGGTTGGAATTTCCGGTTCACATACATCCTAGATAAAAATATCTATGTCAATTTGATGGGCATAATTTGTCATAAACACGAAATGCAACAAATAGTTATAAAAGAGAATATACCACATCTGAATCATAAACCAGATGAGGGCCGACGGGGACGGATATCAAAACCATGGTACTATGTATAACTAACAATGTACGGGTAAGAAAATTATACAAGTAAGTATATATCTAAATCACACAAACATGATTTTTTTATATAAAAAAGATAAGAACAAGAGGCTCACCACAAGGTGGTGCCGGCGACGGGATGGTGCGGGCGATTGACGGTGGTTATGACGGAGACGGGAAGGTACTAAGTAAAACACACCTACATATGCAAGCTAAGAGTTATTTTGAGCTCAAATTGCATATAAATCAAATAAACTATCACATATAATTCCTCCCAAACTAAAACCCACAAATAAATGTACTTAATTGTAGAGCATTGCAATAGCTAATCTAGCAACGAGAGATGAAAGGACAAAGTTGCTAACCTTTGTGATCACTTGGATGGATGGGGTGCCTTCAAATCTTGACAAATTTTGGCAAAAATGGAGGATGAGCTCAAGAGGAGAGGAAGAAAACAGAGAGGAGAGGAAAGGGTAAGAACAGAGATCTCGGGCTTGACGAAGGGTTTATATAGGATGATCTTTAGTCCTGGTTGGTTATACGGACCGAGACTAAAGGTGCATCTCTAGTCCCGGTTTGTGCCACGAACAGAGATTAAAGGTGTTGGTGGGGCCCCAGCCTACCACCACCTCTTTAGTCTCGGTTCGTGGCACGAACCAGCACTAAAGGTTCAACACAAATCGGTACTAATGTGTGCCGCCTGCCTAGCCGTTGGAACCAGCTCTAATGGTCAAATTAGTGCTGGTTCATTTACAAACCGGGACTAATGACCTCACATTAGGTGGTTTTCCTACTAGTGGAAGTAGCCCCCCACACACACACATCGGGGGGGGGGGGGGAGGGCATCTCACCAAGACGTACTGTAACACGGACCAAGCAGAATCCAACTTGGTCGTACAACCTCTCCCCGCTCGTTGTTGGTCAAAGTGACAAACGTCCACACGGCCCCGCAAAATGGGCTAGCTTGTCGTCGATAACCTCGCGAGGGAATATTGTATGAAGGCAAACCCACTCCGTGCATCTGGACCAAGTATGTATATGGAAGTGGTGTGTGTGGTGTTCGAATACCCAATGCGCAAATTTGAGGTGGCACCATGCTTTGGAATCGTAAAATCCCCACACCAAGCGAGGGTTCACGACGCGTACCATGCGCTCAAACTTAATTAGGCTTGGAATGGATCGACCTACTATATGGTAACTCAAAGCAAAGACGAAGAATATATCCACCCTGGTAACCTTTCTCGTCATTGGTTGAAATGATGGACGTCCACATGGGCCCACGAATATATATAGCTTGCCGCCCATAACCAAGTGAGTGAGAGTGTGTCCAAAGACAACCATTATTGCATGCGTGTGTCCTGAACATATTTATGGATGTGTATGATGCATGCATATGTGTTGAATACCCGACCCAATGCACAACATTGATGTGGTGCATGCGTTGAAAATTGGAGAGCCCCGCACACAGAGCAAGAGGTCATTCATGACATGTCGTGTGCTTGCCCCAGCGGGATGGATTCATGTGTACAGATGCGCTATTATATATATATATATATATATATATATACATCTGGGCTATTCTGTTACGCGTAACAGAATATTATTCTGTTACCTTTTTTGAACTGACGGTTTCAGGTGGTTGTACTTATGTTTTCAAAGCGGTTGAACTGATGCTTTCAGTTGTGTTTAACAGATCGTCTTCTTTAGTTCAAAAACTTTTTGTAATTTTTTTGTCGGAACGTGGCGTGTAATATATCGTTGGAAAGCTCTTGACAACCATATTTCAAGTATATTGAACGTTTTTACAAAATCATTATGGTTTAAGAGCAGTTTTGAAAAACCCATTTTTTCAAAACCGAAAACGTGAATCGTATTTTAGACTCAATTTTCAAACGGTTTGTCAGAATTGAGCAAATAAGATGGCGTTGGAAACCTGGTGAAAATCCGCATCTTCCATATATGTATTGTTTTTTCTAATTCTATATAATTTAAAAGTAATTTGAAAACGGTGAAATTCTGGGCGAAACGTATTTTCGCGATTTTTTGCAAACGGTTTGTCAGATTGACGCAAATGATACGGCGTTGGAAAGCTATGTAAAATGCGCAACTTTTTTGTATAGAAATGTTTTTCTAATTCCTTACGGTTTAAAACGAATTCGATTACGGTCAAATTTGATTTTAAACGCGATTTTTTTAGAAGTTTGTTGAAATTTGATTTTGAACGCGATTTTGAACGTTTTCTCTACTTCGCAACCGTTTAAGAGTAATTTTGAATACGGCATGACGGATCCTGCTGCTTTCTCGTGTGAAAAACAGAGTAGTCATACTGATATATATGTATGTTTGTACTGAGCTATTTTTTGTAGAGTAATTTTGAATGGTTCCGAAAAAGGGTGCTTGTACTGATGCTTGCATGGGTTTGTACTAAGCGTGTTTTCACTAACTAGACTTTGCTCTGTTTTTTGGTAATATTTTTCTCGTAAGTTTTCAACGGTTTACTGTATCGTCACCCCTGTACTTGTATGGTTTGTATCATCGAACTGAATGATATTTTATTCAAAAAGAAAATGTGTTTGTTTTGTTTCCTTTTTTTAACTCAATATTTTTTTGACAACGTTGTTCTGAACTTCTCTCATTTTGCGACTTGTCGGGGGCAGCCTAGGTCCCAGGGGAGGCACGGCGGCGTACCAGAGGTAGGTGACGGGATCGCGCGTCGGTGCTTCATGGAGGGAGGCGGTGTCGGGGTCGCACGCCGGTGCTTGGTGGCGGCAGACCACGCGCGCCGGTGCTTCATCGTGCGTAGTTTTTTTCCTCAAACTTTATTGGCACCAAAATTTATTTTTCGTGCCTCTCGAACTGATGCAAACGTTATTGGCACCAAATTTGTATACTTGAATTTCTATGTGTGTTTCCTTTTTAATTCAAACTGACAATTTCTTTTTATTCCAAGCTGATTGCCATTTTTAACTCATACTGATCAATATTTTTAATTCAAACCTTTTTGTACTTTCAAAGGACAGAAATTAGCACAAACATCCTCATCTTAGCAATTTCTTTTTATTCTGAACTGATCCCCATTTTTAACTCGTACTGATCAATACTTTTAATTCAAACCTTTTTGTACTTTCATATGACAGAAATTATTCATCTCCCCCGACCTCTTAAATTTCAAGACTCACGCACAAGCATCATCATCTTAGCAAGACAAGCTAAGTAATTTGCATGCAGAGCAACAATAACAATACTCCTAACATACCAAGGGATGTCACACTAGAAAACACAATGCAACCAACGTGTTCTCTCTAGTGGAAAAATCGACAATTTTTGAACTTGCACGACATCTAAACAAGAACTACATGATACACAATTTTCCATCATGCACCTGCTATCCTGAACATAAATGAAATGAGAGAAGGGTATCCTGAACATCTAAACAAGAACTTGCAATTTTTTTCCATCATGCACCTAGAGGTTCTGCCTTCTCCCCCGGCCCTGAAACAAGAGCACCATCAGACGAACGGGAATAGGGTCGAGGAGCGGCGACCGTCGTTGGCCCTGGAAGCAAGAAAAAGTGAATCGATACGGTTAACTCGTTGAACTAAGATAGTCAGCTAACTAATTGCAATAAAGAGTCTAAATCACTTTTCTTCTGGTGGAAGTGGAGGAATGATTAACAGAATACATAAATTCATTTTTATTAACACAAAAAAAACTACGACGACCAGGAATACAAAATGCATTGTACAGGCAGAGAGTAAACATACAACTCCCATTCTAAAAAAGTAAAACTTAATAGCTCTCAGAGTTTGAACTATTGTACACCTTTTTGTCGAACTGATGCAAAAATCCCCCATGTAGCAAATTGTCATACAATATGAAACCGATGAACCGAACTGGTTCAATAACATAAATTGAACTTCTATATGTGCTTATTTATGAACTGATAATATAAATACATGGTGAACTGGTAGACCTAGTGTGTTTTTCTTTTGTAGAGAGTGTATGTTTTGCCAGCAGTAGAACTTCCTGCCCTTCCAAACTCGTACTGAAAACATGTACCAAAGAACATCATGCATCAGCATTCAGAAGAAATACACGAGCTACACACTGTCGTGAGGTACCCAAAAATAGAGTAGTTTGTGCATTTTTTAACACAATGACATTTTATGGAACTACTACATTTAGACATCCTATGCTCTCATAGAGATTAACACACCATCTTGTGTGCTAGAAAGAACATAGTAACATAAGTGAGTGAAATCAGATTTAGATAGGTGAATTATTACTTGTAGGTCTACATTAGGGGAGAAATTACCTCTACCTCCTGCCTGGATAGAGGATACTTACTTCCAATACACGAACAACATAACTGAAGTGGTTCTCGTCACCGGTCTGCAGTCGCTCCAGCCTCCCTCATGCTGCATTCGGAGAGAAAATAAATTAGTGACAAAGGAGATTTAGAGAGGAAGAGAAACAAAGGAGGAGGGCATTATAATGAAGTGCAAGATCATTTTTACTTGCAGCTGAGAAATGGACCAATGGTTAACTATAATGAAGTGTAGACATAGTGAAAAAGCAAACTCTAAACTATTACTTACAGCTGAGAAAATGTTCAAAGAAAAATGAGATGGCATTCTCACTGTGTGGGTGCTCAATGGGTGCAGCGCTGCGTGAAGATGGTGGTCGCAGTTCCACTTGGACTGTGGTCAGAGCTCGACTTGGATGCATGGATGTTGTAGCCGAAGAAACACCATGGAGCTTTTATGGAAACAAACTCTGAACTTTTCTGGAGCTTTTTGTTGAGCTGAAGTACTTAAGCAAATACCTGATGGCATCAAGAAAACAAGTGTCTAAATCATTTAGCAATAAAAGCGATGGTACGGAAAAATTGAAGTAATGTTTTTCTCTCATCCCGACAAACCTCCAACATATTTTTTGAACTAATTTTTTTCTATCATTGTATTGTTGCTTTAGGCTTTTTCGGATGAGGTGAAAGCCTCTGGTCTATTTGAAATTTTACTGAACATTCAAAAATGTTTGAACTGATGTGAATCCTTTCACCGAACTACTACTACAAATTTTCGTGAACCTACCCATGTATACGAACAAGTTTTATTTCTGCTAGGCATTTGCGCAATTTTGTGCTAAGCAAAGAGAGAAAGAAAACAACCTACAATGAACTGAAAAGGCCTACTTTGTGAAGATGGTGGCCACGATTCTAGTTGCAGTATTTGTCCGTGTTCCACTTGGACAGCTGCTAGTAGCCATGGAAGATGAGCTCATGGCCCAGGGCGGCCAAGGCGACCACCAGGACTGTAGGTGGATATGTACTAATGAACTACTGCAGCTCCTGTTGTGGAATTGTACTCAGTTGGGACATGCAGCTGAGCCTCTTTTGGCACATGTTTTTAACATATGTAGTTGACAAGAGTTACCAAAATGTCTGAAACTAGAGAGAATGTATAGTGCAGCTACATTTTTGTTAGTTATTTTGTCCATGAGTTTGAGAGCCCGCCCAAGTTGAATCATCACTGTACCACCTTTTTGTTCCATGTAGCAAACTATTAGAAGAAATGTAAACTAATGAATCATCACCTAGCCGTAGTTTGTTCTTTTTTGGAATTCATTGAACTGAAAAAAGCTATAATGTGAGCTGAAAAAACCTAACAAAGTGAACTAAAAAAAGGATACAAGCATAGATGAAGGCATCGATCTGGTGTGACGTCCGCGGTTCGATATGGAAACACATACAATCAGTATGTTTTTAACAGTTTTAATTTTGGCTGAATTTATCTTTCCTAATTCAAACTTACATTTTTTTGTAGGGGCATGCTGCAGCCCAAGAAACGCCATGGAGATTTTTTGAACAAAAACAAACAAATAAAAAAGGATCAAACCTTTAGTGCGAACTACTCTGAACTTGTCTCGAGAATTTTCTTGAACTGAAGTATGCTTGGATTGGGACACCACACTAGAATAATTCAGGTAGACATGATGTGGAGATTTTTTCTAATCCAAGTACCAGGCTAATGTGTGCCAAGAAAAAACACACATGAATTGATGAAAATACACAAGGCGACACTAGGTATCTGTCGAGAGACGGACTGAGAGGCGAGTGACTAATGAGAACACACACACACACGGACTGACTAGAACAACACACATGAACTAACGCTCACTTGCGATTGAGAGGCGAGGCAGACTACATGGATTCATTGACACAAGCATGCTTTTCCCTTGAGAATGATTTGACAACAATGATTAAGAATATATAGATCAAAGCAAAAGCAAAAGCAAAAGTTGGCCAGAAATTTTTGTTCCTTGCATCTAGACATTTTTATAAGTTATAACAAGAGATATTCTATCAGATGCAGAACTGAAAACCACGGAAAATGTGAACTGAAAATTACGGAAAATGTGAACACGTTCAATCAATAAACTCTACTGGATTGCTTAGCTCCTTGCTGCCTCCGCCTGCAATTGAAAATTATTTCCATGTTAGAGCTGAGGACAGAGATAAAATTTTGGTGAAAGCCTGGCACAAAGCACTTGACACGGGCAAGCACATACCTCGGCCATGTCCTCATGCACGATCTACACTTTGGTATGGTTTTGAGAACGGCCATGAGTGGTGAGTGTGAACGGCCTGTGGTGGTGGCTATGGACGGCCAGCGTCGTCTGTGTGGGTTTGGTGGGCCTCAGAGGCAAGCTGTCAAAGGAGGTCGTCGACGGTGATTTGTGCCGGCAGGGAGCCATGGCTATTCCGGAGATCAGGAGCTGTCAAAGGAGGCAGACTCCTGAGTTGCAGCGTCGAACGACTTGGCGCCGTCTTGTTGAACGGCCCGGGGTGGCGACAGTGAACAACCGGGGCATTGCAGCGATGAAGCCTCACCAGCGTAAGGAGGTAGCATGGTGAAGGGATTGGAGTGAGCTCGGCCACGAGCGCAGCCACCATGGGATGAACTGGACGAAGTGCTGAACATCAATGGAGGTAAGGAGGTGCTTGGCTGGAGCAAGGCGATGGATGGTTTTGGGCGGCACAATCTGGGGCAACGCAACGGCGACAGCTCGATCTGTGGTTGGAGTGCGAGGCGGTGACCAGATCCGAGGGAGAAGGTGGGGAGCGGCGGCCGGATCCGAGGGAGAAGGTGGGGGTGGCGGCCGGAGCCGAGGGAGAAGGTGGGGGCGGCGGCCAGAGCCGAGGGAGAACGTGTGGGGCGGCGGCCGGAGCTAAAGGAGAAGGTGGGGACAGGCCTGCGCACTGGGGAAGAGGGAAGGCCGCGACGGCGTGCTGGGGGAGGGGGAGACAGCGGCGGCGCGCTGGGATAGGGGGAGGCCGCGGCGGCGTGCTGGTGAAAGGGGAGGTCACGACGGCGCACTGGGGGAGAGGATCAGGTCGGGCAGGGTAGTTTAGGTGGGCTTTTTTTAGCTCGAAGTTCCTCAGATCGCTCCTTATAGGGCCGAGGGGTAACAGAATAATATTCTGTTACTAGTAACAGAATAGCCCTGTCCTATATGTGTGTGTGTGTGTGTGTAATCTCACATCATGATCTATATCAAGACAAAAAAATTTATCCCCTCCTAAGTCAAATTAGTTAACCTCTCTCGCGTTGTAGGTGAAAGTGATGGACCAAGCTGGTCACCAACCCCCCTCGACACGTACTATATATACACCTAGTAACATAGCCCTAAAAGAATTAATCCTACTTGTTCGTCAAGCGCGTACCTCTCTCTCGCTGTGTCAAAGTGATGGACGACGAACTCGCGGGCCCAACAGAGAAGCGAAGCATACGTCGCACGCGAGTGATCATCCTATATAGGAATACATACCCCCGTCTGCATGTGGCCCAAAGAGCTGTTTGTGTGATGATTGAATACGCAATGCACAACTTTGATGTGGCACCACTTATATAGGAAACCAAAAAGTCCCCACAAAGAGCGCGAGGTTCATGACGCGTGGTATGTGCTATATGTATGCTGATAGCGGATTGACGCTACGTCTGTATTTCCCCAAAGAGGAAGGGATGGTGCAGCAAAACGACGGTAGATATTTCCCTCAGTGATGAAACCAAGGTTATTGAACAAGTAGGAGGACCAAGCAACAACACGTAAACGATACCTACACACAAATAACAAATACTCGCAACCCGACGTATTAAAGGGGTTGTCAATCCCTTTCGGGTAACGGTGCCAGAAATTGGCAAACGAACATGAATATATTGTAGTAGATTGATAGATCGGACGCCAAATAAAAAAATAAGAATAAATTGCAGCAAGGTATTTTTGTATTTTTGGTTTAATAGATCTGAAAATAAAAGGCAAATAAAAATAGATCGCAAAGGCAAATAATATGAAGAAGAGATCCGGGGCCCGTAGGTTTCACTAGTGGCTTCTCTCGAGAAAAAATAGCAAACGGTGGGTGAACGAATTACTCTTGGGAAATTGATAGAACTTCAAATACTCATGAAGATATCCAGGCAATTATCATTACATAGGCATCACGTCCAAGATTAGTAGACCGACTCCTCCCTGCATCTACTACTATTACTCCACACATCGACCGCTATCCAGCATGCATCTAGTGTATTAAGTTCATGGAGAAACAGGGTAATGCAATAAGAACAATGACATGATGTAGACAAAGAACTATTTATGTAGAAATAGACCCATCGTTTTATCCTTACTAGCAACGATACATACGTGTCGGTTCCCCTTCTGTCTCTGGGATCAAGCACCGTAAGATCGAACCCACTACAAAGCACCTCTTCCCATTGGAAGATAAATAGATCAATTTGGACAAATAAAACCCAAATATCGGGGTAGAAATACGAGGCTATAAGCAATCATGCATATAAGAGATCAAAGAAACTCAAATAACTTTCATGGATAAAAAGAGATAGATCTGATCATAAACTCAAAGTTCATTGGATCCCAACAAACACACTGCAAAAGAGTTACATCATATGGATCTCCAAGAGACCATTGTATTGAGAATAAAATGAGAGAGAGGAAGCCATCTAGCTACTAACTACGGACCCAAAGGTCTACAAAGAACTACTCACGCATCATCGGAGAGGCACCAATGGAAGTGGTGAACCCCTCCGTGATGGTGTCTAGATTGAATCTGGGGGTTCTGGACTCTGCGGCGGCTCGAATTGATTTTCGTAGAATCCCCTAGGGTTTCTAGAATATTGGGGTATTTATAGAGTAAGAGGCGGTCCGGGGGCACTCGAGGTGGGCACAACCCACCAGGGCGCGTCTGGGCCTCCAGGCATGCCCTGGTGGGTTATGCTCCCCTCGGAGCAGCCCCCAGGTGCTTCTTCGGCCCATTGGTTGTCTTCTGGTCCAAAAAAATCCACAAAAAGTTTTGCTGCGTCTGGACTCCGTTTGATATTGATTATCTGCGATGTAAAAAACATGCAAAAAACAAAAATTGGCACTTGGCACTATGTCAATAGGTCAGTATCAAAAATGATATAAAATGATTATAAAACATCCAAGATTGATAATATAACAGCATGGAACAATCAAAAATTATAGATACATTGGAGGTGTATCAGCATCCCCAAGCTTAATTCCTGCTCATCCTCGAGTAGGTAAATGATAAAAACAGAATTTTTGATGTGGAATGCTGCCTAACATGTCATATCATATTCTTTTCTTTATAGCATGGACATTTGGACTTTTATATTGTTCAAAGCAATAGTCTAGTTTTGACATGATAACTTGGATACTCAAGCATATCAACAAGCAACCATGTCTTTCAAAATATCAATGCTAAAATAAGCTATCCCTAGCCCATCATTCTCAATCATTGATCCATTCATGAAACACACTCGCATATTTAACTACACCCAATGCTCAAGTACGATCATAGTGCCTCCTAGTTGGTGCTTTTATAAGAGAAGATGGAGACTCAAATTCAAAAATAAAAATTGCATAAAGTAAAAGAAAGGCCCTTCATAGAGGGAAGTAGGGATTTGTAGATGTGCCAGAGCTCAAAGAGAAAATTGAGAGATAAAAACATTTTGAGAGGCATACTTTTCTCACCAACAAAAACGACTTAGAGTTCCCAACACTTTCCATGATAGATATATCATAGGCAGTTCCCAAACAGAAATTAAAGTTTATTCCTTTTTCCACCATACTTTCACTTTCCATGGTTAACCGTACCAATACTTTCCAAGGAATTTATTATTTGACAACATAAAGTAAATTCATTTTTCATTTTGGGACCGGACATCCCTAAAACCTTTGCCTTACTCTCGTGCAATGACAAGTGAATAAACACTCATCGTGAGAATAACACATCTAGCATGGAAAATATTAGCACCCCTCACCGCCTCACGAGCGGTACGAGCACACAGAAGAGAAATTTATTTTGAATATTAGAGATGCCACATACAAATTTGCTTAGAACGGCAAAAGAATACCGCATATAGGTAGGTATAGTGGACTCATGTGGCAAAACTAGTATAAAGGATTTTGGATGCACAAGTAGTGATCATACTTAGTGCAAAATGAAGGCTAGCAAAAGATTGAGAAGCGACCAACCAAGAAAGGAATAATCTCATAAGAGAGCATTAAGCATAATTAACACCGAATAATGCACCACAAGTAGGATGTAATTTCATTGCATGACTATTGACTTTCGGGCTTGCATAGGGAATCACAAACCCTTACATTAATATTCTTACTAAAGCATAATTACTCATCAAGATGACTCACATATCATATCATCATAGCTCAAAACTATAACTAAGAATCAAGTTTATTTTGTCCAATGATATTCAGGAAAGTTTTTATTATATCCTTCTTGGATATCTATCACTTTGAGACTAATTTTCATGTGTTGCTTTGATAAGCTCAAACAAATTTAAGTGAAGGTCATGAGCATAATATTTCTTTCTCTCAAATTAATTTAAGTGAAGCAAGAGAGAATTTCTTGAAAATTTTACTAGCTCTAAAATAAATCTAAGTGGAGCAAGAGTGCATTTCTTCAAAAATACTAAAGCACACCGTGCTCAAAAATATATAAGTGAAGCACTAGTGCAAATCCATGGCTCATAAAAAATTTAAGTGAAGCATAGAGAGCAATTCTAAGAAGTCATGGCATAATTTTGGCTCTCTCAAATAGGTGTGTCCAGCAAGGGATCAAGACTTAAAACACAAAATACAACAAGCAAAGACTCATATCATACAAGATGCTCCAAGCAAAACACATAGTATGTGACGAATAAAAATATAGTTTCAAGTAAAATACCGATGGTCGTTAGAAGAAAGAGGGCATGCCACTCGGGGCATCCCCATGCTTAGTTGCTTGCTCGCTTTGGATAATAGCTTGGGATGCTGGGGCATCCCCAAGGCTAGGATCTTCTTACTCCTTATTCCTTCATCCATCGTAAGATAACCCAAAACTTGAAAACTTTAATCACACAAATCTCAACAAAAGTCTTCGTGAGATCCGTTAGTATCAGAAAACAAATCACTACTATAAGTGTTGTAACAAACCAATTCATATTTTGTTCTTGCATTATATATACTGTATTCCACCTTTTGTATGGCAAAAACTCATCAAAGAAAATCATAGAATCATCAAAACAACCACACAACGCAAAGAAAACAGAATCTGTCAAAAACAGAACAATCTATAGCAATCTGGATATATCGAATACTTCGCTAACTCCAAAAACTCTGAAAAATTAGGACAACCTAGGCAATTTGTATGTTAATCTACTTCAACAGGAATGGGTATTTTATCGCTCCCTGGTTAAAAATGAAAAATTTTCTCGCAAGTGCAAAAGTTTCTGTTTTTTTAGCAGGATCAAACAACTATCACCCAAGAAGATCCTAAAGGATTTACTTGGCACAAACACTAATTAAAACATAAAAAATACATAACAGTAGCATAATTGTGCTAACACTCAAGAACATAAAGCAAAAGGCAAAAATAAATTTTATTCATTGGGTTGCCTCCCAACAAGCGCTATTGTTTTACACCCGTAGCTAAGTATAAAGCAAGGATCTAAGTTTTGCCATCTTTCTTCTTAATTCCCTTAGAGGTGTTTTAATCATGAGGTTAACAACATAAAACATATTATCCATAAAAACCTTAGCATTATTAAGTTTCCCATTATCATAACCACGTTGATTTCCAGCAACAATCCAAGATTAGTGTTGATTAACATTATTAAAAACATGTTGAATTACATACGGAATGGGGACTTCCTTTTTAAGATTCTCATCAAAGATTTTATTATCCCCAAGAAAATGTCTTAATGCATAATCACTATTGTAAAGAATTTCCTCTATTACGGGCTTTTTCATGATTCATACCATAAAAATCAAAGATTTCCCTAGCTTCCCGTATGATGTAGTCAAACTCATTCATGAGAACGAGAGTGGCCAACTTTTTAGCCTTAGGATTCTTTATAACGGGGAGCTCAAAAAACAATCTTTGCAAAGTAGGATGGGTACGGATAAATTTACTTAGAAGTTTCAGAACTAGTGCTAAAATAGCATCCGCATAACATCTAGCAGTTCTAAGTATATGAGCATCATCAAGACTTAGATTTCCCACACAATTGAAAAATTCTTTTGTACGTTCCTTTCCCATAACATTCCCTTGCCCCAAGATAAAATTTTAAGCATCCAGACTGCCCGTAAGTCCAATGTTAGGAGTTAGGCCATCATCTGTTGGTGCCATACCGAAATCACTCATGATTGCAAGCAAAAGATAGATCTGACAAGAAAATGGCAATGAAAAAGAGGGCGAATAAAACGGCAAATTTTTGTGAAGTTGGGAATAGGAAAATGAGAGGCAAATGGTAAATAACGTAAATTGCGAGGAGATGAGATATGTGATTAGGAACCTGGTATATGTAGATGATCCTCCCCGGCAACGGCGCCAGAAATTCCTTTTGATAGCGGCTTGAAGCTACGTCGGTATTTCCCCAAAGAGGAAGGGATGATGCAGCACAGCAACAGTAGGTATTTCCCTCAGTGATGAAACCTAGGTTATCGAACCAGTAGGAGGACCAAGTGACAACATGTAAACGGCACCTGCACACAAATAACAAATACTCGCAACCCAACGAATTAAAGGGGTTGTCAATTCCTTCCGGGTAACTGCGCCAGAAATTGGCAAACGGACGTGAATATATTGTAGTAGATTGATAGATCAAACGCCAAATAAAATAAATAAGAATAAATTGCAGCAAGGTATTTTTGTATTTTTGGTTTAATAGATCTGAAAATAAAAGGCAAATAAAAATAGATCGCAAAGGAAAATAATATGAAGAAGAGACATGGGGGGCGTAGGTTTCACTAGTGGCTTCTATTGAGGAAAATTGCGAACGATGGGTGAACGAATTACTGTTAGGCAATTGATAGAACTTCAAATACTCATGACGATATCTAGTCAATGATCATTACATAGGCATCATGTCCAAGATTAGTGATGTCTACTATGCAACTTTATTCTTGTAGACTCGTGTTGGGCCTCCAAGAGCAGAGTTTTGTAGGACAGTAGCAATTTTCCCTCAAGTGGATGACCTAATGTTTATCAATCCGTGAGAGATGTAGGAGGAAGATGATCTCTCTTAAACAACCCTGCAACCAAATACAAGAAATCTCTTGTGTCCCCAACACACCCAATACAATGGCAAATTGTATAGGTGCACTAGTTCGGCGAAGAGATGGTGATAAAAGTGTAATATTGATGGTAGAAATATATTTTTATAATCTGAATAAATAAAAACAGCATGGTAGCAAATAGTAAACAGGTACAAAAATGGTATTGCAATCCTTGAAAATGAGGCCTAGGGTCCATACTTTCGCTAGTGCAATCTCTCAACAATGCTAATATACTTGGATCATATAACCATCCCTCAACATGCAACAAAAAATCACTCAAAAGTTTCTACCTAGTGGAGAACATATGAATAAATCGTTTGTAGGGTATGAAACCACCTCAAAGCTATTCTTTCTGATCGATCTATCCAAGAGTTCATACTAAAATAACACCAAATAATTCCATATTCATAATACTCAATCCAACACAAAGAACCTCAAAGAGTGCCCCAAGATTTCTACCGGAGAAACAAAGACAAGAACGTGCATCAACCCTATGTGTAGATCACCCCAATGTCACCTCAGGAATCCGCGAGTTGAGTGCCAAAACATATATCAAGTGAATCAATATAATACCCCATTGTCACCACGAGTATTCATTTGCAAGACATATATCAAGTGCTCTCAAATCCATATAAGTATTCAATCCAATAACACGAAATCTCAAAGGGAAAAATCAATTCATCACAAGATAGAGAGGGGAAAACACCATATGATCCGACAATATTAACAAAGCCCGCGATACATCAAGATCGTGACATCTCAAGAACACGAGAGAGAGAGAGAGATTAAACACATGGCTACTGGTACAAACCCTCAGCCCCGAGGCTGGACTACTCCCTCCTCATCGTGGTGGCCGCCGGGATGATGAAGATGGCCATCGGAGATGATTCCCCCCTCTGGTAGGGTGCTGGAAAGGGTCTAGATTGTTTTTCGGTGGCTATAGAGCCTTGTGGCGGCCGAAGTTCTGATCTAGGTTAACCCCGAGGGTTTTCAGAATATTTGTGAATTTATTGGGTAAAGAGGGGGTGCGGGAGGCCACCGAGGTGGGCACAACCCACCTGGGCGCGCCTGAGCCCCCAGGGCGCCCTGGTGGGTTGTGCCCCCCTCGAGGCACCCCCAGGTGCTTCTTTGGCCCATCCCAGGTGTTCTGGTCCATAAAAAATCTCCAAAACGTTTCATGGTCTTTGGACTCTGTTTGATATTAATTTCCTGTGATGTAAAAAACAAGCAAAAATTCAGCAACTGTCACTGGGCACTGGGTTAATATGTTAGTCCCAAAAAATGATACAGAGTTGCTATAAAATGATTGTAAAACACCCAAGAATGATAATATAACAACATGAATAATTCATAAATTCTAGGTATGCTGGAGACGTATGAGCATCCCCAAGCTTAATTCCTACTCGTCCTCGAGTAGGTGAATGATAAAAGAAATAATTTATGAAGTGTGAATGCTAGCAAAGTGCATAAGTTTGATCAATGATAATTTCAATCACTTTTCCTAGCATCATGACAATAATTTTTTCTCATAAAATTTTCTCATGTTAAAGTAGCAACCAATTCACATGTTAAGGTTCAAGCAATGAATTCTCTTGAAACTCAACAACCTATGTTCTCAGTCACCAAGCAATTGTAATTCAACTTTGTAGGATCGAAAGTATGTCTAGAGGGGGGGGGTGATTAGACTACTTGACCAAATAAAAGTCTAGCCTTTCCCCAATTTTAACTCTTGGCAGATTTTAGCAACTTAGCACTAGTCAAGCAATCAACCTACACATGCGTCTAAGAGTATAGCAGCGGAATGTAAAACATTGCACATGAAGGTAAAGGGAGGAGTTTGGAGAGAGCAAACGCAATGTAGACACATAGATTTCTGGCGTGGTTTCGATACGTGGTGCTATCGTACATCGACATTGAAGGAGACTTCATCCCACAAAGGGTAATGGTTGCGCGAGTCCACGGAGGGCTCCACCCACAAAGGGTCAACGAAGAAGCAACCTTGTCTATCCCACCATGGTCATCGCCCATGAAGGACTTGCCTGACTAGGGTAGATCTTCATGAAGTAGGCGATCTCCTTGCCCGTACAAACTCCTTGGTTCAACTCCAAAATCTGGACAGAGGCTCCCAAGTGACACCTAACCAATCTAGGAGACACCACTCTCCAAAAGGTAATAAATGGTGTGTTGATGAGGAAGTCCTTGCTCTTGTGCTTCAAATGATAGTCTCCCCAACACTCAACTCTCTCGCTGATTTGGATTTGTTAGAAAGATGATTTGAGTGGAAAGCAACTTGGAGAAGGCTAGAAATCAAGATTCATGTGGTTGGAATGGAATATCTTGGTCTCAACACATGAGTAGGTGGTTTTCTCTCAAAAAATAAATGTTGGAAGTGTAGGCATGTTCTGAGGGCTCTCTCCGCCAATAAAGAGTGGGTGGAGGGGTATATATAGCCTCCACACAAAATCTAACCGTTACACACAAATCACCAAACTCGGTGGGACCGAATAATGAAACTCGGTCAAACCGATTTAGTTCAAAATGTGAACGTTAGGATATTCGGTGGGACCGACATGTCAACTCAGTGGAACCGATTTCATTAGGGTTAGGGCATAACATAATCTCGATTAGACCGATTACACAAACTCGGTGGGACCGATTTTGGTAATAAGCTAACCAGAGAGTTGGTCAGGCAAACTCGGTGGGACCGATTCGCTCATCTCAGTGAGACCGAAACGTTACGAAGGGGAAACAGAGAGTTTGCATTGCGAACTCGATGGGACCGATCGCTCATCTCGGTTGGACCAAAAAGTTACGAAGGGAAACAGAGAGTTTGCAATCCCATCTCGGTGAGACCGAGTTCCCTATCAGTGAGACCGAAGTGGCAAGGGTTTGTGGCAGTAGCTATGTCAAGAAAACTCGGTGGCGTCGGATGGAATGTTTCGGTGGGGACGAGTTTGACTTTTGGTTTGGGACATATGTGGATATGAGAAAATGGTTGAGGGTTTTTGGAGCATATCACTAAGCATTTTGATCAAGCAACCCATTAAGAAACACCTCATCCCCTTTTAATAGTATTAGCTTTTCCTATGGACTCAATGTGATCTTGGATCATTAAAAGTAAAATGTAGAGTCTCGAGCTTTAGAGCTTGAGCCAATCTTTGTCCTTAGCATTTTGAGGGGTCCACATTTCTAATCCATGCCATGCCAATCATTGAGGTTTCATGAAATTTATCTTGAAATAGCAATAGCTCAATGAGCTATATGTTCTTAATAATTACCAAAACCACCCAGGGATAGTTGCACTTTCAATCTCCCCCTTTTTGGTAATTGATGACAACATATAGATCAAAGCTTCAACAAATGATCATAAGATTGAAATACATTGTCGCTTTGAGAGGTATGTGATAAGCAAGAGCTCACCCTAAATTTGTGCATTATTTAAAAATTGCTTTTGAATGCAAATGCACAATCGATTAGGATCATGGGTTACTCTTCCATGTCACATACATCTTGGTGGAGCGCTCAAAATGATAGAAATTAGAAGAATGCAGTCATCACCAAGCAAAGTGAATGATCATATATGGGATATAAGAGACAATATCATCCAAGCAAGCATTAAGGTAGCATATGATCAAACACATGATCAAACAAGTATCTCACACAAACATAAAGTATCAACCAAGCACACAATAAAGTTCAACCAAAAGCAAGAGAGACAAAGAAGAAAAACACTCTCTCTCGAAGCCAAACACTCTCTCTCGAAGCCTATGATCTATACATTTCTCCCCCTTTGGCAATAAGTTACCAAAAAGATTGAAAATGCATAGTGGTATGCGTCTCTCAGGCTCGGTCTTTGGGAGGTGGTGTAGAGAGAACTCCAAGGACGAAGGAATCTGTTGATGTAGTTGGAGCTGGTGGAGTGGGTGCTAGAGGTGGCACTGAAGCTGTAGCTGCTAGTGCTGACGATGTAGCTCTAGAATCTGGTACTGGCACTGCAGCATACCTCTGACCTCGTGGGACACGCTAAAAAGCATCCGTAGTTTCCTTTCCTCTCCTCTCCTCAGCTTCCTCCTGGAGCTGCTCAACAACTGTCTGTATCTCAGTAACCTTTAGATCAAGATCATAGAATTTTGTTTCAACAATCCACTCCAAGCTCTCCTAATTCTGAGTCAGGGTGGCCAAGCCCTTCTCAATCCTCAAAGTAGACTGGATCAGATATGCTAGCTGATCTTGCTTGCTCTTCAGGAACACATGAGATGCTTCCTCTACACTTGGCATCCTTGCAGCTTTCTCCACCTTAGCCTTAGCTCTCTTCTCTTCTTGAGCTGATGAAGGTTCATTCTCATTCATCACAACTGTGTTGTCTTCAAATTCAGGGTATAGAGGTAAGTGCTCCTTTCCCAACAAGTAGGTGCATGTGCCCATCTTTGAGTTGATGAGCTCCTGAATGTGTGGAGCATGCCCACAAGATCTTTTCTGATCTGCTGCTGTTCTCTTTCTTGTCTCTACAATCAGACTCGTGACCCTGAATTTTTTAGGTACATCAAATATTTGTAGCAAGTTGATGGAATGTCCTCTAATCATCTTGTGATATCAAGACGGGTAGCAAAATATGTCTTAAGGTGGTGTTAATGGTAGGTAGACTAGACAATAGATAGTGGACAGATCCAATCTGGTGTGTCTCAAAAGCTTTATTAGGGATCTCTTTGTACATGTTTGCCATAGAGTTGTGGTCTTTCTTCTTCTTGGCATACACATCCAACTCATCCTAATGTTCTTTTGGAGCATTAATCAGCTTGGCCCATTCTTCAACTGTTCATTGGTACCTTGTACCTTCATACATCCATTATCCTTCCATCTGGATAGAAGTGAGCAGTGGAGTAAAACTGCATGATTAGCTCATCATTCCATTTTGTGAGCTTATGTTCAACAAACTTGTCAACTCCACAAGATTTGAAGCTGTCTTGTACACCTGGGAAGTGATCTTCATTCTCTTTGATGTATTCCTGAAAGTGCAACTATCCCCAGGTGGTTTTGGTAATTCCTAACAACATATAGCTCATTGAGCTAACATTATTCCAAGATTAATATTTCAGGAAAAGCTCAATGAATGGCATGGCATGGATGAGGAAAGTGGATCCCTCAAAATTCTAAGGACAAAAAGTTTGGCTCAAGCTTCAAGATCAAGACACTACATTTTATATTTTAGTGATCCAAGATCACATTGAGTCTATAGGAAAAGCCAATACTATCAAGGAGGGATGAGGTGTTGCTTAATGGCTTGCTTGCTCAAAGTGCTTAGTGGTATGCTCCAAAACCCTCAACTACCTTCCCACATCCACATATGACCTAAACCAAAAGTCAAACTCGGCCCCACCGATTCTATCTATCCGGCACCACCGAGTTTCAAATGTCATAGCCACCGCCACAAACCCTAGCAATTCGGTTTCACCGATAGGGATCTCGGTCTCACCGAGATGGGATTGTAATCTCTCTGTTTCCCTTCGTAACGTTTCGGTCTTACCGAGGTGAGCGATCGGTCCCACCGAGATTGCAATGTAAACTCTCTGTTTCCCTTTTGTAACATTTTGGTCTCACCGAGATGAGCGAATCGGTCCCACCGAGTTTACCTGACCAACTCTCTGGTTAGCTTATTACCAAAATCGGTCCCACCAAGTTTGTGTAATCGGTCACACCGAGATTACGTTATGCCCTAACCCTAACCATATCGGTCCCACCGAGTTGCATCTCAGTCCCACCGAAAATCCTAACGGTCACTAGGTTTGCTGAATCGGTCCGACCGAGTTTAACCATTCGGTCCCACCGAGTTTGGTAAATTGTGTGTAACGGTTAGATTCTGTGTGGAGGCTATATATACCCCTCCACCCACTCTTCATTTAAAGAGAGAGCCATCAGAACATACCTACACTTCCAATACACATTTTCTGAAAGAGAACCACCTACACCTGTGTTGAGGTCAAGATATTCCATTCCAACCATATGAATCTTGATCTCTAGCCTTCCCCAAGTTGCTTTCCACTCAAATCTTCTTTCCACCAAATCCAAATCCTGTGAGAGAGAGTTGAGTGTTGGAGAGACTATCATTTGAAGCACAAGAGCAAGGAGTTCATCATCAACACACCATTTGTTACTTCTTGGAGAGTGGTGTCTCCTAGATTGGCTAGGTGTCACTTGGGAGCCTCCGACAAGATTGTGGAGTTGAACCAAGGAGTTTGTAAGGGCAAGGAGATCGCCTACTTCGTGAAGATCTACTGCTAGTGAGGCAAGTCCTTCGTGGGTGACGGCTGTGATGGAATAGACAAGGTTGCTTCTTCGTGGACCCTTCGTGGGTGGAGCCCTCTGTGGACTCGCGCAACCGTTACCCGCCGTGGGTTGAAGTCTCCATCAACGTGGATGTACGATAGCACCACCTATCGGAACCATGACAAAAACATCCGTGTCTCCAATTGTGTTTGAATCCTCCAAACCCTTCCCTTTACATTCTTGCAAGTTGCATGCTTTACTTTCCGCTGCTCATATACTCTTTTGCATGCTTGCTTGAATTGTGTGGAGATTGCTTGACTTGTGCTAAGATAGCTAAAATCTGCCAAGAACTAAAATTGGGAAAAGGCTAGATTTTTATTTGGTCAAGTAGTCTAATCACCCCCCTCTAGACATACTTTCGATCCTACAAGTGGTATCAGAGCTTTGGTCTCCATTTGCTTTGATTTCCATAGCTTTTGGTGGTCATAGCCTTGGTTTCACAACCTAGGAGAGTATGGTGTCTAGCGAGGGAAATTATCACCGTAGAGGTCCTTACTTTGATGGTACTAATTTTTCTAGTTGGAAGCATAAGATGAAAATGCATATTCTTGGACATAACCCCGCCGTTTGGGCTATTGTGTGTGTTGGCTTGCAAGGTGAATTCTTTGATGGGAAAGAACAAAATCGTGAAGCTACCACGGATGAGTTGAAGATGCTACAATACAATGCTCAAGCTTGTGATATCCTCCTCAACGGATTGTGCCCCGAATAATTCAACAAAATCAGCCGTCTTGAGAATGCAAAGGAAATTTGGGATACTTTGATTGGCATGCATGAAGGTACCGACTCCGTCAAGGAATCCAAGTTGGATGTGCTTCAAAGTCAACTTGACAAGTTCAAATTGAAGGATGGTGAAGGTGTCGCTGAAATGTACTCTAGGCTTGCTCTTATCACAAATGAGATTGCCGGCTTAGGGAGTGAAGAGATGACCGATAGATTCATCATCAAGAAGATCCTAAGAGCCTTGGATGGAAAATATGATACCGTGTGCACATTGATCCAAATGATGCCCAATTACAAAGATCTCAATCCAACGGAAGTCATCGAAAGAATTGTTGCTCATGAGATGTCACTCAAGGATAAAGAGGAACTTCACAACAAATCAAGTGGTGCTTACAAAGCCTCATGTGAAGCCCCCACATCATCGAGTGAGAAACAAACCTTCGATGAAGAATTGAGCTTAATGGTGAAGAACTTCAACAAGTTCTACAAGAGTAGAAGCAAAGAGAGAAGCTCCAAATCAAGGTCCTACAATCACAAAAGATCTTCTAGTCGAGAGCGAAACTGCTACAATTGTGGAAGGCCCAGACACTATTCCAATGAGTGTACGGCCCCCTACAAGAGAAGAGAAGATTCTCCCAAGAGAAGAAGTAGAAGAGAAGAATCACCATCTAGAGAAAGAAGGACTAGAGATGATCGTTATGAACGAAGACCCTCACGGAGAAGCAAGGATTCGGAAAGAAAGGACAAGTCATCAAGGAGCTACACAAAACGAAGACATCAAGCTCATGTTGGTGAATGGGTATCCGGCTCCGACTCCGACAACCACTCCGAGAGAAGCTATCACTCCGACTCCGAATATACTCAAGATGAAGGTGTTGCCGGTCTAGCACATGTGACAACCAACTCCTACGACATATTTGACTCACCAAATGAAGGAGTTGGAACATGCTTCATGTCTAAAGGCCCAAAGGTATCACACCCTGAGTATGTTGATTTCAATAGTGATGAAGATGACTTGTTAGGTGATGATGATTTACTTGTTGACAACTCTAGTGATGAATACTATTATGAAACGCCAATTAATCATGCTAATCAAGATAAAACGAATGATAATGATAAGGAGAAGATTGAGTCTATAACTAAAGAACTAAACACTCTTAAGTTAGCTCATGAAACTATCTTAGGAGATCATCGAGAACTTTTAAGGACTCATGAGAAATTGCGCTTTGAAAAGCTCAACCTTGAGCAAGAGGATGAGTTCTTAAAAGCAATCAATGATGATCTTCGCAAGAAAAGTTCTTCTTACATTGCCAAGCGTCTTCTCTTATCCACTTACATGCCTCAAGTCAAGTCTAGTAACAAGAACAAGAAAGATTCTTCCTCTAGTAGTAACAATAATCATGCTAAATCCAATATTGTTGCTTCTAGTAGTTCTCTTGATTCCACTAATGATTCTCTTAGCCAAGTTACACTTGAGCAAGAAAATAGCTTATTGAAGGGAATTATAGAGAAAGGTGTTTACAAAAGCCTTGCCGGAAGTAAGCAATTCGAGGAAATTGTACGCAAGCAAGGAATGCATCGGAAGAATCAAGGTGTTGGTTTTGAATGAAAGTTCAATGCCAATGGAGTTGAGTGGGAAGAAGATCAATACCCCAAGACGAAGTTTGTTCCTCAACAAGAGAACTATGATCCTACTTCTCTCAAAGGGACACAAGCTCAAGATGATCTTCCACCACAAGACCACAAGCAAAAAGGCAAAGACAAGCTTCAAGAGGAAATTGATGCATTTGAAGAAGCTCCTAAGGCCTTGGTCAAGTGGGTTCCCAAGACTACTTCAAGTTCCACTTCATCAAGTACAACTACAACACTGAGGATTCCCATCAAGATGGTGTGGATCCCGAAGAAGAAGAACTAGATAGTTCTTGAGGGTGACTCCGCCAACATACTTCACTCTTATCACCTTGGCAAGAACAAGTGCAATCAACTTCCACATCTGGCACTAGTTCAAGGAGTCACAAACCCTCTTGTTGGTAAGACAAGGGACAAGGTAACCTAAAAGCTTTCATAGACATCATCTTGTGTGTGTGCATCACTCTATGTCTATGGATATCCTTTTTTGTTCCTTGTGGGACTAACCCGTGTAGGTATTGAAAGTGCAACTCACTCCAATGGATAGCTCCAAATGATCTACATCAACATTGAGCATCCACATCTTCAACATCTACATGAAGTCATCATCGACAAAACCCAAGGTTAGTTCATCCCTCTTAGGGGGGATCTCACATCTAGGGGGAGCTTTACTCTAAGAATTGAGCTAAAGCAACTCTAATGGTGTGAACACAACAATGGTTTATGTAAAAGTGGTAACCCCACTTGTGCTTAAACGATGAGTATGACCTATGATCAAATGTTCTCATTTGACTCCTAAGTCAATATACTCATATATAGATGACCTAGACATCGCAAATTGTTTGATAGATGCTAGAATTGGTTGTGCATGCTTTGCCACATATTTCAATTGCCATTTTATTGTGTGAGCATGTTGATTGCATATTTTACTCATTCGAGGACATCCACTTGTTGTTTTGATTGATTGGTTTTCTTTTCTTTTGCCAAGTGGATGGACAAGAATGCCTAAGAACCATCTCTAGCTATCTATGCTTTTCTCGTCTGAAACTCTGTTCATGCTACATCACAAAATTTGATCAAGTCAGATTCGAACCACTCTGTGTGAGAAGCACTCAGAGTCCCCGATTCGTCATAGACTTAAACTTCCAAAACTTCTTTGTGTGTTTCGGTCTGACCGATTCCTCCATTTCGGTCATACCGAGATCACTAAGTCGATCTAGGTTTTCAATCTCGGTGCAACCGATTTGAACTTTTCGGTCACACCGAGTTGCTGTAACTGTCAACAGTTATGCATCTCGGTGCCACCGAGTTGTTCCACTCGGTCACACCGACAGGATCGGGCTATATATACTCACGGGCAAAAATTTGGAAATTTCTCCAAAACCCTTTGCCCGTGCATAGCTCACTCTGCCTCCTGGGTCTCCAGATCGTCCTCCTCGTTGCCAGCCGCCTCCTGTCACTGGTCTCCGCCGCCGTCAATGGAATTCTTCCCCGCCGTTGCCGCCGTAGCGAGTTCATCGCCAAACTAGGGTATGGACTTGATCACAGTGCTATCCCCGTCCGATTCCTAGCACATTGTGTTCATTATGATTCTTACCACGATTGAAACGCTTCTATCCAGTCAAAACACTCCGTAGATTAGAGTTGAATCGAAAATTTAGGGTTAGGTTTCCGCCGAAACCATCTCGGACCCACCGGGTTGCAGAACTCGGTTCCACCAATTCGGCCAAGGCCATTGCACATGTGGTTCTCGGTCTGACCAAGAATTGCAAATCGGTGTGAGCGAGTTCAGGACTTTGTGAAACCCTAGCAGTCTCAGTGCCACCGAACTGTGACTCGGTCTGACCGAGTTCACTAGTTTAGGTTCCAACAGCTGCTTCGGTATCACCGAGTTTGCAAATCGGTTGATCCGAAATGCTTTCTGTGGAAAACTAAAACTAAGTTTTTGACTCATTCTTTTGCAAAAACCTCTGCATTTTGTGATGCTCATCCACTCTATCTCATTTATATCTATTCACAGGGTCTGCTGTCAGTGTTTGCAACATGTCTGACCAGAGTGACAGCCAGAACAGGTCAGAGGAGCAGGTTCACCTGAGTGAGGGCACTAGTCCCTCTAGCAGTTCAGATGATGGTAGCAGGAGCACCCCAATCAATTTGCCAAAGGCTGCCACTACAGCAAGCAAGAAGAAAACTTCAGAGTCTGAGGATGAAGACTATGTGGCCACTGAGGATGATGCCACATCAAAGAAGAAAGTCGTTAAGAAGGAGTACAACTCAGCTGCAGTTAAGCCAGGGATGAAGATCAAAAGGCCAGCAGGAAGACAACCAATGTCTAAGGCCAGAGCATCCTCTCAAGCATCTTTGGAATCTCAACCCAAAGAGCCTGCTGCAGAAGGAAATAAAAGGAAGGAAAGGGTCAAGAAGACCATGGCCAGAGTGATTGGAAAGGCTTCCATGATGGAAGAAGAAGAGGAAGAAGAGGTTGCTGCACCAGCACCCAAGGCACGGAAGCTTATGGGTGATGCTATCAGGACAGGGGATGCATCATCAAAGCCCAAAGAAGCACCCAAAGCTGCCTCCAAGCCCAAGACTGCACCAAAGAGAAATACCAAAAACATACCAGCTGCTGAGAAGAACAAGGCCCCAGTGCTTGAGACTGTTGCTGAAGAAGAAGATGAAGAGCATGTTTTGAGAAAATTGAAGCCAAAAATTCCATACCACAATGATGCTCATCCTGTGGCTGAGAACATGAAGATCAGGAGAGACTCTGGACTGAGGAAATGGAGAGAGACAGATCCATATGCTACCAGGAGAAGGACTGCTGTTGATTACAGGTTCCACACAAAGGAACAGCAGGATTTCTATGAGACAGTGCTGCTGGACAAGAAGCCTATAGTGTGTGAAATGAGGTGGGTCGACTAGAAGTATATCAAGGAAAATGAGGAACACTATCCTGGTGTGTTTGACAGCTTCAGTGCTTGTGGAGTTGCAGACTTTGTTGGGCAGAAGCTCACAAAGTGGAATGAGGAGCTCATAATGCAATTCTACTCCACAGCACACTTCTATTCAGATGGCAGGATAGTATGGATGTCTGAAGGTACAAGGTACCACTCAACTATTGAGGAATGGGCAAATCTGATCAATGCTCCTAAGGAAAGAGAAGATGAGTGGATGTCTATGCCAAAAAGAAGATGGATCATAACTCTATGGCAAATATGTACAAGGAGATTCCTGAAGATAATCTTGAGACTCACTAGTTTGGGCCAGTAAAGCACTTGCTGTCAGGGCTGCCTACAATCAATTGGATCCTTAGGCACACTCTCTTGCCCAAGTCTGGTGATCACAGAATGATCAGAGGCCATGCAACTAACTTGCTACATATATTTGATGTGCCACAGAAGTTCAAGGTCATGAGCCTTATAGTTGAGACTATCAAGAGGACTGCAGCTGACCGGAAAAGAAGTTGTGGATATGCCCCACACATCCAGGAGTTGATAAACTCAAAGATGGGCACATGCACATACTTGTTGGATAAGGAACACTTGCCTATCTATCCTGACTTCGAGGACAACCAAGTTGTGATGAATGAAGATGAACCCTCCTCAGTGCAAGCACAAGCAAAGAAGGAGAAGGCTGCCAAGATGCCAACTCAAGAGGAGGCATCTGAGTACTTTTTGAAAAGCAAGCAGGACCAGCTTGGTTACTTGATAGCATCATCTCTGAGGATTGAGAAGGGGTTGGCCACCCTAACTCAAAACCAGGAGAGCCTGAAAAGAATCATGGAACAAAAATTCTATGATTTAGATGTCAAAGTAACTGAGATTCATTCTGTTGTGGAGCAGCTACAGGATGACATGCAGGAGAGGAAGGGCAAGACAACCACTGATGCATTTGCTAGAGTGCCTCGAGCTCAGAGATCTACTGCAGTGCCTGTACCAGACACTAGAGTCACTTCATCTGCACCAGCTATAGCTTTGGTGCCACCAGCTCCAGCACCTACCCCATCAGCTCCGTCTACTTCGACTGAAGCCTTCGTCCTTGGAGTTCTCCGAACACCACCACCTGAAGACCAAGCCTGAGAGATGTTCTAGCGCTATGCATTTTCTATGAACTTTTTGGTAACTTGTTGCCAAAGGGGGAGAAAAATGTATAGATCATAGGCTTCGAGAGAGAGTGTTGCTTTTTATTCTCTCTTGCTTTGGTAGTTGAACTTTGTTTGTCTTTTGATTGCTTGAGATACTACGCTATTATCTATGAGACATTGATGATCATGTGGTTGATCATAAGCTACACTTATGCTTGTTAGATGATATTATCTTACTTATCCTTATATGATCATTCACTTTGCTTGGTGATGAGTGCATGTATTTAATTCTTATCATTTTGAGCGCTCCACCAAGATGTATGTGACATGGAAGAGTAACCCATGATCCTAACTCATTGTGCATTTGCAGTCCAAAGCAAATCTTAAGATATGCACAAATTTAGGGGGACCTCTTGCTTTTCACATACTTCTCAAAGCGACGATATCTTTCACTCTTATTATCATTTGTCGAAGCTTTGATCTATATGTTTTCATCAATTACCGAAAAGGGGGAGATTGAAAGTGCAACTATCCCCGGGTGGTTTTGGTAATTCCTAACAACATATAGCTCATTGAGCTAACATTATTCCAAGATTAATATTTTAGGAAAAGCTCAATGAATTCAAAGATTGAAAGTGGATCCCTCAAAATTCTAAGGACAAAAAGTTTGGCTCAAGCTTCAAGATCAAGACACTACATTTTATATTTTAGTGATCCAAGATCACATTGAGTCTATAGGAAAAGCCAATACTATCAAGGAGGGATGAGGTGTTGCTTAATGGCTTGCTTGCTCAAAGTGCTTAGTGGTATGCTCCAAAACCCTCAACTACCTTCCCACATCCACATATGACCTAAACCAAAAGTCAAACTCGGCCCCACCGATTCTATCTATCCGGCGCCACCGAGTTTCAAATGTCATAGCCACCGCCACAAACCCTAGCAATTCGGTTTCACCGATAGGGATCTCGGTCTCACCGAGATGGGATTGTAATCTCTCTGTTTCCCTTCGTAACGTTTCGGTCTTACCGAGGTGAGCGATCGGTCCCACCGAGATTGCAATGTAAACTCTCTGTTTCCCTTTTGTAACATTTCGGTCTCACCGAGATGAGCGAATCGGTCCCACCGAGTTTACCTGACCAACTCTCTGGTTAGCTTATTACCAAAATCGGTCCCACCAAGTTTGTGTAATCGGTCACACCGAGATTACGTTATGCCCTAACCCTAACCATATCGGTCCCACCGAGTTGCATCTCAGTCCCACCGAAAATCCTAACGGTCACTAGGTTTGCTGAATCGGTCCGACCGAGTTTAACCATTCGGTCCCACCGAGTTTGGTAAATTGTGTGTAACGGTTAGATTCTGTGTGGAGGCTATATATACCCCTCCACCCACTCTTCATTTAAAGAGAGAGCCATCAGAACATACCTACACTTCCAATACACATTTTCTGAAAGAGAACCACCTACACCTGTGTTGAGGTCAAGATATTCCATTCCAACCATATGAATCTTGATCTCTAGCCTTCCCCAAGTTGCTTTCCACTCAAATCTTCTTTCCACCAAATCCAAATCCTGTGAGAGAGAGTTGAGTGTTGGAGAGACTATCATTTGAAGCACAAGAGCAAGGAGTTCATCATCAACACACCATTTGTTACTTCTTGGAGAGTGGTGTCTCCTAGATTGGCTAGGTGTCACTTGGGAGCCTCCGACAAGATTGTGGAGTTGAACCAAGGAGTTTGTAAGGGCAAGGAGATCGCCTACTTCGTGAAGATCTACTGCTAGTGAGGCAAGTCCTTCGTGGGTGACGGCTGTGATGGAATAGACAAGGTTGCTTCTTCGTGGACCCTTCGTGGGTGGAGCCCTCTGTGGACTCGCGCAACCGTTACCCGCCGTGGGTTGAAGTCTCCATCAACGTGGATGTACGATAGCACCACCTATCGGAACCACGACAAAAACATCCGTGTCTCCAATTGTGTTTGAATCCTCCAAACCCTTCCCTTTACATTCTTGCAAGTTGCATGCTTTACTTTCCGCTGCTCATATACTCTTTTGCATGCTTGCTTGAATTGTGTGGAGATTGCTTGACTTGTGCTAACATAGCTAAAATCTGCCAAGAACTAAAATTGGGGAAAGGCTAGATTTTTATTTGGTCAAGTAGTCTAATCACCCCCGCCTCTAGACATACTTTCGATCCTACAATTCCCAATCAACCCATCTCATGTCACAGACAATTGGTTTCTTGTTAAGCAGAATAGTCTCATAGAAGTCTTGTTGTTCTTTGGTATGAAACCTGTAATCAATTGCAGTCCTCCTCACAGCATGTCGGTGTACAAAAGTAGGGGCTCTTCTGTTGACCCCTTTACTTGTGCACGGGTAGTCAGAGCCGCACGTGCCACGGCCACACTTAGTAGGGTAGAGGAGGGAAGCCGGAGAGAAGCCAAAACATGAGGCAACCAAGGCAATGCCAAGACCAGAAACGCAGGAGAGCAAGAGGGCGAGGTGGACTCCCTCGGCAAGGATCTTGCCGGGGCAACTTACCCAATGCCAGCAGAGTGAGCCACCCTTGAGCCCACTAGCTCCAACCCAACCAACTACGTTGGAACCAAGGCTCGGGAGGCGCCTCTATGGTGGCATGCAAATCTTCATCAAGATCATAAACATGTGAGATCAAATGAGGACCAGAAGACGGTGACCCTCGGCGGGATCCTAGCCGAGGAAATCTGCAAGACCCCGGGCAGGACCCTTGCCGGAGATGACTACGACGCCACAACAGCACCCTTGCTGGGCCCGCGGCAAGACCGTTGCTGTCGGGGATATATGTTAGGACCCGATTTTCAGGATATTAATTTCCCAGAAAATGGTCCTTGTGCTCACCAGCCCTAGGATTATTGTTAGCTGATGAGACACCAACTTGATACAGAAACTCCAAGCAAAATACAAAATGCATAGTACAAGACCATTCTGGCCTATGAGTACGACAAGTGGTTTCTGGTGGTTGATGGCAGAAGCGGTTTGTGGTTCATCAGCGTCTATGGGACTCCATTTCCCACAGGAACAGCTGACCTGGATAACTCCTATCTTCGCGAGGATGCTATCACCATTGCGTAGGTTCCGGGGCTATCATCGCAACGCTCCTCTCCACGCAAGAAATCTGGCCAAGAGAATAGCCAGGCACAAGCCAGTGAGTACTTTGAATGTACTCGCAAACATTATGAACACGGGTATAATATAACAAATGATAATCATGCCCTGAATTATTCTATGATCATACGTCAATCACAAAATAAACGTCCATGATGCACGCAAGCGGGCTATTCATTATACAACATGAATATGTAATAAGGGAGTAGAAGTAGAATGCACCGATCGGGTGTCCGAAGCGACACCTCGAAAGGATAATAATATAAAGCATGCCTCAGTCGGGCGTCTGAGCGACGTCTCATAAAGGTCTTATAAAGGAAATAAGAAGCAAACATGCCACAGTCGGGCATCTGTGCGACACCACATAAAGGGCTTATAGAGTAATTAAATAACAAGCATGCCATAGTCGGGCGTCTCAGCGACACCACATAAAGGGCTTATATGAGAGTAATCACAGTGAATATCCAGGAGGTAGAACCGTCCCAGGGATACTCAATATTTCAATGATGTAAATGGTTAGTTCATAATAATAGTAATCATAACCATCATGAGTCACAAGTCATGATCCATGTTCTGGTTTACCAATTTTTCCTCCGAAGACCGGCACTTGACCCATCCCAGACTGTAGTCCTTAACCATGGAAACGGCTATTCGAATAGATATAATCACTGCAGAGGGTGTACTCTTGACCCACGAGTAACGGATTCCTTTAGTCCATCGGGACTAATTCCGTCTACGGTCTTTTAATTGAAAACACACCAGACCGCACACACCAACCCAACTTACCGGTGGCTGGAATCACCCACGACACCTGTTATGTAAAACTCTAAGTGGGGAGGCTACAACCTCGAATAGCATGGGATCACAAAAATTTATAATGCACGCAAACTAGGGGAGCTACCCCCTCAGCTCCAACCGGAAACACCCATGCCCCTGGACCAGGTGGCATGTCTACCGGATGCAGCCGGTATCTTCCACCATGGCCTCTCTGTACGGTATGTGTTACGAAAGGGGTTGACAACTTACTGAACCGTACCCTACCTATGGCAGGGACAAGTGGTAGTACGAAACAAGTATGGGGGTTACTGGAACAAGACTCATTCTATGGTCGACTCAGGAGGTTAAAGCATTACCTGCATGATAAGCATAAGGAATATATTTCACACCAATCAGACAGAATCACCACTCATCATACCTCCCTCTGCCCTACCGGACATAACCGTCTCGACGAAGGATTAGAGACAAGCTCATGTCTACCCAAGACAGAGACTTTCCCGGATTCCTTCCGGTAGGCATGAAAGGCATACGAGGGTGGTCACTATCAGAAGCATATCAAAATCCCAACAACAAGGAATCATCATTATGCACTCATGAATACGATTGTGACACCACATAAAATACTGAATACTTCGCGTCAAGGTGGTGTCGTATTTGCATCAAATGACACACAACAAATATTATGCAGGGGTTCAGAATGCTTGCCTTCAAGAGTATTCAAGTGGGGTGCATTTTTTTGAAAGTTGCCTCCCTCTCCAAAATCCTATTTAAGAAAAATTCAAATTAACACATAGTTTCAAAACAGTACAAAAAAGTTGCTTGGAAATTTTTCAAATAAATATGAAAATAAACTAGAAAAAATTTGAGAACCAAAATAAAAAGAATCAAATCAATTGGACTTATATTTAAAAAGTTATAGCCAGTCAAAGTTTAGTCAAAAATCTGTTTTTAATAAAAATCAAAAAAGAAAACGTTTCAGGGAGCTTACGTTTTTCACTTAGCGAAGAAGTATTTGGTGGAATACGTCTCCACTTAAACCAGCGCGGGCCGTCGCTGTGTCACTGACAGTGGGTCCCTTGGGCCCACTGGCCAGGTTTGACCAGTCGCCCGCGCCTCATTCTTCCTCTGTCCGAGCAGAGGCGAAGCTCCTGCGATCAACACCGGCGATTGGTGGCTCCTCGCGGGGCTCCGACGGCGGGAACAGGTTCACTGCATTAGGGCGATCCTCCCGGTGGTCGACGGGGCCGCGGGGACGAATGGAGTCGCCGGCGGTGAGCTCTGCGGCGGACGGTGGTTTCAGGAGAAATGGGTTCTCGAGCTACGATGGCTCCCAGTCAAAGCTGAGAGGTTGGGCGGCTCCGCAAGGTCAAGGGGAAGAGGATGGTGGCACTGGATGGACTGGGGAGGCTCTGCTCACGACGCACGGCACCGGAGCATGGTGGCGGCCGAACTGGCCGGAGACGAGGAAGATGGCCTCCCCCCGTCGATTGCTGGCTATGGGAGTGCCAGGGGGATGGCTTGAGGTTGCCTGGGGGTTTGGAGAAGCTCGGGGGTCCCTACTTATAGCGGTCGAGGTCGGTTCCGACGGCGGCCGCGGATAGGAACGGCGTACCGCCGTTTTGTAGCAGGCAGGGCGATGTGGCGGCGACGGGTGCTAGCGGACGGCTCGTGGATGAGCTCAAGCTGTTCCAGAGGGCAGCTGGCGGGCTGGAGTGGCTCGGGCGGCGCCGTTCATGGCAGAGGCCTGCTGCTGCTGTCGGTGGCTTGCGGTGGTGGCACTGTGGAGTGACAGGAGGGGGCCAGGGCGGCTCTGCGACGAGGGAGGGGTCGGGGCGCGCTGGCTGCGAGCGGGAAAGGATCAAAACGGGCACGGGGAGGCGGCAGCGGGACGCGGCGACTCGGGCGCACGCACGTGCAAAATACGCGCTCTGGCCGCGCCCAGAGAACGCACGCGAGGTGCTCGGCAAAATGCCAAGGCATGCCAGGAGGCTTGGATGAGGCTGGTAGATAACAGGTTTAGGTTAGTGGAGGCTAGGAGATTAGTGGAAGCAGGTCCAACGTGCAAACTAAAAATTATGCCAAATCTGGCCATGCACACAAGGTGTTTGACAGAATGCCAGGGGCTTCTAGGCATCTCCTCTGGTGGCCAAAAACTCCAGATCATAGTCTCTTTAGATGTAGGTGATGGTGGCAAGGTTAGTTTGGCAAGACCAGAAACTTGTTAGTGCAAGTCTTTGAGAAAACCAAATCTGGACAGAAAATGAAAGGCATTATTGCATGGACCAAAAATACTCCAATGGGTCCCATCTCCTGGACTTAAGGGTTTGGTAGGGTGGTTTACAAGCAGGAGAAAGATCAAGGGCAATAGGGCAAGATAAAATGTGGTTGCAGTAGAAAACACCAAACTGGACCAGAGAGCAAAAGAGGATGATTTGCTCAAATTTTCCAAAGAACACCAGTGGGTTTTTGCATAAAGTTGAATTATATACTCCTACTAACATCTCCCAACTTTGGTGGAATTTTTAAAGAAATATTAAAATAGGTTGCAGTGCAAACCACAAACTGATCCAGATTTGAAAACTTGAGGTAGGGCTCAACATTTCCAAATGACTAAAAGAGGTTTTTGCATAAAAGTGATGTGGGAACATCACATGACATCCCCAATTTTTGGTGGGGATTTTAAAGGAGTATTTGAAAGGGTTGTAGTGCAAATGGAACCCTAAAACTTATGAAAAACCATTTTAAAGGAATAAAGCTCAGGAAAAATAATTGTGGAAATAATTCCACTGATAAAAGAAATGGTCTTGGAAAGATATACAAGTCCAACAATATTTTGAAAGGTTTTCACTTGGGTGAAAACTCCACAAAATTCCACTGATAAAAGAAATGGTCTTGGAAAGATATACAAGTCCAACAATATTTTGAAAGGTTTTCACTTGGGTGAAAACTCCAGAATTCACGAGAAAAGGGTGGTTCTGAAATAAAAAAATCCAGAAAATAAAATTTTAATTTACCATGACCAAATTTTTATTAATAAATCATGGTCAAACTTTTGGGGTGTTACAACACTACCCCCCTTAAGAAAAATCTCGTCCTCGAGATTTGTTAGGGGTTGTTTTGAAAAAGAATTACTCCTATTACCTCAAAGTAATATCACAAAAATAAACATCCTACCCATGCAATAAAATGTGGCTACAGTGAATGGGCAAATAAGTGGTGTAAAACTACAATGTGGAATAATGGCGTTGTGTGGAAAAATCTATGGTTGGGGAAAACGAGAAATTTCTACTTTTGGTTACAGTGAATTTAGAATAAAATTTCTAAATTCAAAAAATACGCTGGTCGTACGCGAGAGCACAGTGCTCTCACTGGCCGACGGGGGGACCCAGGGCCCACTGTCAGTCTCTTCTTCTACCTCTGGCTCTCTCTTCTTCCTCTCTCTCGCGCGCTTTCCTGCGCTTTCTCCACCGGTGACGTCTAGTGCATAGGGCATCTAGGCCGTACTGCGGTAGTGCGCGGTGTGCTAGCTGCTGGTGCAGCATGCACTCACCTCGCGGGCCAGTGCAATGTCGGCACTGCTCGCGGATTCACCTCCGAACACCGGCGATCAAGCAACGAGCGGTGCTGGTGGACCTCGCCCACCGCACACCGATCTCGAGCTATAAATTGACCGAGGTGCTCCTTTCTTCTTCCTCACACCTAGCCTTGCTTCTCCTTCCTCCTCCTCCATTTCTGTTTGCAGTAGCTCGAGACGAGGCTCTAATGGCGGAGGTGATGCCGAACTAGTACATGATCCTGGTGTGCGTAGGGTTGGCGGCATTGCTGGGGTTCTCTGTGCTCTTGTGCGCGATGATCCTCGATGATTGTCATGATGCTGCCGCTCGAGTGTTAGCTCTCCGCGGTGGCGGTGATCATGAGGTTTAAGTGCGGTGTCGGGTGCTAACTATTGTCAGTGTGTTGTAGGCAACTTGCACCCGAATAATTACCCACAATTCTCTCCTTCAGAGACTGTGGTGTGTTAGAGAGGTGATCAGTTAGGTGTAACCCGTACACGTGGATTTGCAATTAGTGCACGGGGTCGGGTGGTTGTGGTTGTGAGCCTGCTGTTGTGGTGATGCGTGAATAAAAATCTATGTCGTGAAGAGATGTACGTTGCAACAACTCAGGAAAAAAATCTCACTTCAGAATTTATCGCGAGTGAAATTAGTTAATCAAAATTAACAGCAGTAAAAATTACTCACATTAATTGAAACCAAATATTTAATCCATCGCACAAATTTAGGATACCACGCATAAGTTGCAATACATAACTAGACGTTGGGACAATAAATATAGCAGCGATGTCTACAATGAAAACGGCAAATGGACAGGGTCCTGAGAAAACGTCTCTGGTACTGGGGCACACTCTTCTTCTATCGGGGGAAGCGGATTGACTAGTCGATGAATGCGTCTCTCCTGGTCGGGCCTCAGTGGTCTGCCCATGGCGATCTGAGGATTTAAATCAGCGAGGCTCTGGAGATAACCCATTACTCGTTGGGTCAAACGCTCTTGAGCGATGACATACTGGGCAAGGTTGTCCAGTACTGGGTCTCTCTCAATTCGTCCACCGGGAAAAGATGCTACTTCTCCGGGTGCTGCACGACTTGGGAAGTAATAATACCCTCGTTCGCTGGCATAGGGTACCGCGAATCGAAGGCGAGCAAGCGCTTCGTACGCAGCAGCTTCTATGGCCATTTGCGTAATCGGCATATATTTCCCCATGAAAGAGACTTCCGTTGGGTCTTGGTTTGGGTTTGCGGGAGGGATGTGCACCACTGCCCAATATTTCGAGGTGGATGGGATGATCCTCGATTTGAGCAACTTGTACTGGGGTGGATGGGTAGAACTCATGGTACTGCAGGTAAAGTCCCACAATATTTTAACAAAACTACCTGGGGTTGCATCTGGAGTTCTCCGATAAATACTAGGGCTCGACATGGCAAAGAAATGGCTGTGAGAGTTGTGCACAAGGTGAGGGGTACTGGGCAAGGTCACGAGGTGGCCTTTTATATAGCACCTAGGCTGGGTCATTTATCATAGTGAGGGGCAACTAGTCTGTCGGTCCTGCTCTATGGGGCCGGGGTTAATGCCACAGATACACATATCTCACAAAAGTGACGTATTACTGTGGGTGTCGTCGGGGTGGTTTTTGGTAGCTACGCCCGGAATTAAAAATGCAGTCGTACGCCAACATACTTATGCATGGCTATTATTTAAAATAGGGGCGCATAAGCAGATAGTATTTTATTTTGGCGGTACAAGATCACACAATTACAGGGCATGGACAAACTAAGACTCGGTACTACTCGAGTGACCTAGTCTACCTCGTTTATATCTAAGCGGGCGTGCCTTGTGGACGCCGAGGCTTCTCCACGGGTTTCACCGTCGGGGTTAGCTGGATGGGGCTGAGGAGCTGCAGGGTCGGGGTAGCGATGATGACCATCGCGGGGGTTGTTGGCCACGATCCCGTTGGAGCGTGTTCCCAAAAGGCGACAAAGCACTTATGGGGACACCAAAGTGTTTTGGTCGATGGCTGGGGCAGACCTCAAGGATTTGATTGGTTGTCCAAACAACACGACTGGGTTGTCGGCGTCAGGCTCATCTCCTCCTCTTGCTGGGGCTCGGCGAACTAGTTCTCCACGAGCTGCGATCAGATCAAGGGTGATTTGATCGAACAGTTCCTCCAATGCACTTACATAGCGCACCAGATGCAACAATGCAGGGTCCATCTCGTGATCTCCGTTGGCAACCTGGGGTGGTCTACCATACCTGTCATGGCTGGGGTAGTAGTAGAACGAACGACAGTTAACCCTGGGTGACAAGTGCCGGAGTTGAACTATAGCCTCTCGAGCAGCTAGTTGGATGGCTTGTGGCTCAAAGGAAGTTGTCCTTCCGGTGAACCTGTAGGGGCGTTCAGGCGATAGACCCCTACCATAGACGTGCACAGTGGCCCAGAATTGACGGCTGTCACTGCTCATGGGTCCTTGGTACACAACATATTCTGGGGGCTCTTCTAATGCAAAGGCACGGCGGGTGAGGTTTGCTAGCACGGTCACAAAACCTCCAAGGTTGGTTGCTGTGGTCTCATTGTGCACAACGGGGCCGGGCATTTTAGCTTGGTTTTGGCGTAGAGACTGTGTTGTGCTGGGTTGTGGCTAGCGTGCCTTTTTTATAGAAAAATGGGACGGAGTCTTCCTTCGCACGCTTGCGAAAGAGACAATTTAGGTGTCGGTGACTGGCGCGTGATCGACAGGCTAGGCGATAGGTTGGGCACCGACTGCCAACAGGTGTCGGGGTCACTGTGTAGCTATCTTACATGAGAAGCTTGGGCCAGGGTTAGGTTAAGGTCTGGTGGGTTGATTACCTAGGTTTATTGACCTGGCCAAGATAGGATTAGCCAATGGTCAGCCTGGCTTTGATACCAAGGTTGTCAGGACCGGATTTTCAGGATATAAATTTCCTAGAAAATGGTCCTTGTGCTCACCAGCCCCAGGATTACTGTTAGCTGATGAGACACCAACTTGATACAGAAACTCCAAGCAAAATACAAAATGTGTAGTACAAGACCATTCTGGCCTATGAGTATGACAAGTGGTTTCTGGTGGTTGATGGCGGAAGCGGTTTGTGGTTCATCAGCGTCTATGGGACTCCATTTCCCACAGGAACAGCTGACCTGGATAACTCCTATCTTCGCGAGGTTCCAGGGCTATCATCGCAACGCTCCTCTCCACGCAAGAAATCTGGCCAAGACAATAGCCAGGGACAAGCCGGTGAGTACTTTGAATGAACTCGCAAAAATTATGAACACGGGTATAATATAACAAATGATAATCATGCCCTGAATTATTCTATGATCATACGTCAATCACAAAAGAAACGTCCATGATGCACGCAAGCGGGCTATTCATTATACAAAATGAATATGTGATAAGGGAGTAGAAGTAGAATGCACCGATCGGGTATCCGAAGCGACACCTCGAAAGGATAGTAATATAAAGCAGGCCTTAGTCGGGCGTCTCAGCGACGTCTCATAAAGGGCTTACAAAGGAATTAAGAAGCAAACATGCCACAGTCGGGCGTCTGTGCGACATCAAATAAAGGTCTTATAGAGTAATTAAATAACAAGCATGCCACAGTCGGGCGTCTCAGCGACACCACATAAAGGGCTTATATGAGAGTAATCACAGTGAATATCTAGGAGGTAGAACCGTCCCAGGGATACTCAATATTTCAATGATGTAAGTGGTTAGTTCATAATAATAGTAATCATAACCATCATGAGTCACAAGTCATGATCCATGTTCTGGTTTAGCAATTTTTCCTCCGAAGACCGACACTAAGACCGACACTTGACCCATCCCAGACTGTAGTCCTTAACCATGGAAACGGCTATTCGAATAGATATAATCACTGCAGAGGGTGCACTCTTGACCCACGAGTAACGGATTCCTTTAGTCCATTGGGACTAATTCCGTCTACGGTCTTTTAATTGAAAACACACCTGACCGCACACACTAGCCCAACTTACCGGTGCCTGGAATCACCCACGACACCCGTTAAGTAAAACTCTAAGTGGGGAGGCTACAACCTCGAATAGCATTGGATCACAAAAAATTATAACGCGCGCAAAGTAGGGGAGCTACCCCCTCAGCTCCAACCGGAAAGACCCATGCCCTCGGACCAGGTGGCATGCCTACCGGATGCAGCCGGTATCTTCCAACATGGCCTCTCTGTACGGTGTGTGTTAGGAAAGGGGTTGAAGACTTACTGAACCATACCCTACCTATGGCAGGGACAAGTGCTAGTATGAAACAAGTATGGGGGTTACTGGAACAAGACTCGATCTATGGTCGACTCAGGAGGTTAAAGCATTACCTGCATGATAAGCATAAGGAATATATTTCACACCAATCAGACAAAATCACCACTCATCATACCTCCCTCTGCCCTATCGGACATAACGGTCTCGACGAAGGATTAGAGACAAGCTCGTGTCTACCCAAGACAGAGACTTTCCCGGATTCCTTCTGGTAGGCATGAAAGGCATACGAGGGTGGTCACTATCAGAATCATATCAAAATCCCAACAGCAAGGAATCATCATTATGCACTCATGAATACGATCGTGACACCACATAAAATACCGAATACTTCGCGTCAAGGTGGTGTCGTATTTGCATCAAATGACACACAACAAATATTATGCCGGGGTTTAGAATGCTTGCCTTCAAGAGTATGCAAGTGGGGTGCATTTTTTGAAAGTTGCCTCCCTCTCCAAAATCCTATTTAAGAAAAATTCAAATTAACACATAGTTTCAAAACAGTACAAAAAAAGTTGCTTGGAAAATTTTCAAATAAATATGAAAATAAACTAGAAAAAATTTGAGAAAACAACAGAAAAAGAATCAAATCAATTGGACTTATATTTTAAAAAGTTATAGCCAGTCAAAAATCTGTTTTTAATAAAAATCAGAAAAAGAAAATGTTTCGGGGAGCTTACGCTTTTCATTTAGCGAAGACGTATTCGGTGGAATACGTCTCCACTTAAACCAGCGCGGGCCGTCGCTGTGTCGCTGACAGTGGGTCCGTTGGGCCCACTGGTCAGGTTTGACCAGTCGCCGGCACCTCCTTCTTCCTCTGTCCGAGCGGAGGCAGAGCTCCGGCGATCAACGCCGGCGATTGCTGGCTCCTCACGGGGACTCCGACGGCGGGAACAGGTTCACTGCATTAGGGCGATCCTCCCGGTGGTCGAGGGGGTCGCGGGGACGAAGGGACTCGCTGGCGACGAGCTCTGCGGCGGACGGTGGTTTCGGGAGAAATGGGGTCTCGAGCTACGGTGGCTCCCAGTCGAAGCTGAGAGGTTGGGCGGCTCCGCAAGGTCGAGGGAAAGAGGATGGTGGCACTGGATGGACTGGGGAGGCTCTGCTCGCGACGCACGGCACTGGAGCATGGCGGCGGTCGAACTGCCGGAGACGTGGAAGACGGCCTCCCCCCATCGATTGCTGGCTATGGGAGTGCCAGGGGGATGGCTTGAGGTTGCCTGGGGGTTTGGAGAAGCTCGGGGGTCCCTACTTATAGCGGTTAAGGTCGGTTCCGACGGTGGCCATGGATAGGAACGGCGAACCGCCGTTCTGTAGTAGGCAGGGCGACGTGGCGGCGACAGGCGCTAGCGGATGGCTCGTGGATGAGCTCGAGCTGTTCCAGAGGGCAGCTGGCGGGCTGGAGTGGCTCGGGCGGCGCTGTCCATGGCAGAGGCCTGCTGCGGCCGTCGGCGGCTTGCAGTGGTGGCGCTGTGGAGTGCCAGGAGGGGGCCAGGGCGGCTCTACGACGAGGGAGGGGTCGGGGCGCGCTGGCTGCGAGCGGGAAAGGATCAAAACGGGCACGTGGAGGCGGCAGCGGGACGCGGCGACTGGGGCGCACGCACATGCAAAACACGCGCTCTGGCCGCGCCCAGAGCACGCACGCGAGGTGCTCGGCAAAATGCCAAGGCATGCGAGGAGGCTTGGATGAGGCTGTTAGTTAACAGGTTTAGGTTAGTGGAGGCTAGGAGATTAGTGGACATGCTGGTTAGTCAAAGCAAGCAGGTCCAACGTGCAAACTAAAAATTATGCCAAATCTGGCCATGCACACAAGGTGTTTGACAGAATGCTAGGGGCTTCTAGGCATATCCTCTGGTGGCCAATATCTCCAGATCATAGTCTCTTTAGATGTAGGTGATGGTGGCAAGGTTAGTTTGGCAAGACCAGAAACTTGTTAGTGCAAGTCTTTGAGAAAACCAAATCTGGACAGAAAATGAAAGGCATTATTGCATGGACCAAAAATACCAATGGGTCCCATCTCCTGGACTTAAGGGTTTGGTAGGGTGGTTTACAAGCAGGAGAAAGATCAAGGGCAGTAGGTCAAGATAAAATGTGGTTGCAGTAGAAAACACCCAACTGGACCAGAGAGCAAAAGAGGATGATTTGCTCAAATTTTCCAAAGAACACCAGTGGGTTTTTGCATAAAGTTGAATTATATACTCCTACTAACATCTCCCAACTTTGGTGGAATTTTTAAAGAAATATTAAAATAGGTTGCAGTGCAAACCACAAACTGATCCAGATTTGAAAACTTGAGGTAGGGCTCAAAATTTCCAAATGACTAAAAGAGGTTTTTTGCATAAAAGTGATGTGGGAACATCACATGACATCCCCAAATTTTGGTGGGGATTTTAAAGGAGTATTTGAAAGGGTTGTAGTGCAAATGGAACCCTAAAACTTATGAAAAACCATTTTTAAAGGAATAAAGCTCAGGAAAAATAATTGTGGAAATAATTCCACTGATAAAAGAAATGGTCTTGGAAAGATATACAAGTCCAACAATATTTTTGAAAGGTTTTCACTTGGGTGAAAACTCCACAAGCGTTGACCAAATTTACCATGACCAAATTTTGATTAATAAATCATGGTCAAACTTTTGGGGTGTTACAATATACACCGCGGTATGACCCGGCAGGAGTTATAACCCGGCTGGTACTTGGTAAACCGGCAGGTGTTAAGTCAGATGATAACCCGGTAGGTGTTAAGTTAGATGATAACCCGGCAGGTGTTAAGTCAGATGATAACCTGGCAGGTGTTAAATCATAACCCGGCAGACAATCATAAACCGGCAGGCCATCATAAACCGGCAAACCATCATAAACCGGCAGGCCATCATAAACCGGCAGACAGTCATAACCCGACAGACAGTGATAACTGGTTGACAGTCATAACCCGGCAGATAGAGTCGTCTGGGGTTATGAAGCCCGAGACGTTATGAAGCCCAAGATGTTATGAAGCCCATGAAGAGAAGTCGGAATAGTTTAAGTCTTAATCCGAGTTGTACTCTATATGTAACCCGCCCCTTCAACATATATAAGGGGGGGGGGGGGGGGCAAGGCACCCCAAGGGGAGAGGAATAATCTTAAGGGTTAGGCATAACTGGGAGAGCCAGTTTACGGCGACTCCCTCGTGATGATAATGAGACCTAATCACAAACAGCATGCAGGGTTGTTACCGGATGATGTTTACCAGGGCCCGAAGCTGTCTAAATGCTTGTCTTGTGTTGCGTATCTCGATTCTGCTCAACCCCTCTCAAGTTACCGCATAGATGCGTTGGCCTCACGACTAAGTCCTTACACTAGGACATCTGCCGTGACAATTCCACGACAGTTGGCGCCCACCATGGGGCCCGCGCACGATGGTGTTGAGATTTTTGAAGGGATCTATCTCAGGGATTGAGAAGTTCGCGATGTGTTGGATGAAACAGAGCCGTCGCAGAAGACATCCGACGAACAGTCAAAATATTAGGGTTGCAGGTTCAGCGTCCATTACTAGTGCCATGATTACCCGTCGAGTCTCAGACTAATTGGGATAGTTCAGAACAATTACTGTTGGTAATAGTACTTGTCAGGTTTACAGAAAGAAGGAGAGCTGCTAGCATACAGAGATCTCGATTCAACATGGAGTTAAACCGGCTGATCGTCCACGCATGTCAAAATCGTAAGTTGCGGCGGTTTTTTGTCTGATTCGCCGGGTTACCACCGGTGCATACAGGCTTGAAGTCGCCAAGATTATCAATTCTTCCGCAACCTTTTTTACTGATTAGACGCAGTTCAAGTCTCGAGGGCATCAACTAGTACTGCTACTCCCCAACGGGAAAAGCCACGATGGCGGAGACCACACATCAAGTCACAAGTATAGACAATAGTGTATTCTTTCCATCACATCAAGCATCAACCCAATGGTTCCAAATACTAGTACAACCCAGTGGAGGAAGTTACCAAGAGGTTAATTCAAGAATTAAGGGAAGGAAAGAGGACTACGACCCGGAAGTGGATATGTCTACGGAGTACTACTACTAATTTTCGACGACGATATGCGGCTGCGTCTTGACACGCCTAGTTCGCTCGCGCCGTCGACCCGCCGGCTCGCCTCCATGGCTCGCCCGGCTGCCGTAACCGTGGGGTGCCAAGTCACCGATCACCTAGCCCCCGCTTCAACTGCTGCCCCCACCGGGTCACCTCTGCCCGGCACCGACCCGCTGTTCCGTTCCGCTTCGGCTGCTGCCCCGCCGTTTCACCTCTGCCCACGACCGGCGCCGGTTCTGCCCTGCCAGAGCTGCCACCTCGGACCGACCTTGCTGCCTCACCAGGGCCTCGTCCAGCCTCGTGTGAGCCGCTGTCCGTCTTCTGCTCCGCTTCAAATCAGGCGATTGCTGAAGAGATGCAAACTTCAGTTTCAAAAGATACACAGAACATATTTGTTATGGATTTTCCAGGTTCATCAACCTGTCGTAGTCCTCCATCCCATCACACTGGTCTCCGCCCCTATGGCTGGCATCAAGCGCCGCCTTCAAGCTGTTTATATCCGCCTTGCGCCGCCCTTGCTGGAGCGGCTTCGAACCGCCGCTGATCTAATCCGCCGTGCCTACTGGCACCCGCGCCTGCTGAGTTGCCACGCTTCAGCCCTCAACCCGCCGGTGCTTCTTCCAATCCGTCACCGGTGTATTTCAGAGTCTGTACCACAGCTGGCGCAACGTCTCTGAGTCACTGAAGGACTCGGTCTCGCTTACCACCAACCCGGTTTCTGCCTTGAGCCGTGCTGAGCCGCCGCAGCCTCGTTCCAGCATCCCCCAATGGCTAAGAGCCGCTGCGGCCCCTGCCAGAGCAGGCTTCGGGCCGCCCCTACCCATGGGCTACTGCCTGCACCGGTGTCGACCCGATGCGCTTTGAGCCGCCACACCGATGCGGCCTTAACCCGCTGTCGCGCCCGTAACCCGCCGCGGGTGTGCCGGTGCCGTCGAGCTATTGTGCCTCGCATTCGCTGAAAGTCCGAGTTGCATCTAGACGCCACCGCCGACCCACGGCTGTGAGCCGGCATAATTCATGCTTTCTGCCTACCAGCGACCGCGCCATGAGCCGCCCGCCCCTGCCTCCGCTTTGGCTGGCCCTTCAAGTCGCCGCTTTGCGTCAAGATCGGCCCTTTAATCCTTCGCTGTAAGCCACCGCTACCGATCTCCGCACTGAGTCACCACGGCGTCGTGGCCGTTGCCGCTGAGAGCCATGTCTTTATGAGCCGTCGGCCGGCTCTCGGCTACAACCTCAGAAGCCGGCCTCTACCACTGCTGAATCACCGTCCCAGGAGGTTTCCTTAAACCGCCCCGTTTCACCTTCGCCTGAGGCATTTGTTTCTCCACCGGTTCACCGTGGCTACGAGCCGCCGTCGGCCTTGCTGTGGCAATCGCTGCACCTCTTCATCCGCCTTGAGCCACCGGTGCATCTCCAACCCACCGCCGGTCGAACAGCCGCGCCGGTCCCGCTTCTAAACCACCCGCGCCGTGAGTTTCCGTTTCGTGCTGCTGTTGGACCCTCGTTGTTGCGCGCCTGTCGTCTCTGCTCCAACCTGCACGGGGACTCCGCAATCGTAGTGGCTCTTTGCCGGGTCACGAGAGCCTCTAGGCTGTGGCTGCGTTTTAACTCCATCTCGTCATCGCGGGCCTGTCAGGCACGTTTCCGAGCCGTCTCTGACGCCGGTCCGTGTCACTGTGGTTCCGCCCGTCTTGTCCTTGCACTGGCAAGGGCGAGCTGCAGTTTCATCCTTTTCTTACAGGACTAGGAATATGCTTGATGCTTGAGGCACATGAAGTTCAGATTATGTGATCCTCAGAGGGTGTGTGATGCTTGCTAGGACAGCCACGGTCCACTCCAGGCCTTATTGATCAACTACAACAATACTGCCATGCAACCTGCTGATCAGGATTTCATGGATTGGACAATTATGAGGAGCTGATTGAATTTACCTGCTGGATAATCAATGGAATATGAAAAATACAAAGCAACAAAGAGACCAACTACCAGTGCATTATTAGTATATATTATTCCTATGGGCGACACATCAAACAGAGAAACGAGAATACAAGTCTATAATTGCTGGAATATGGCGTTTTACCCAACAGAACATCAGGTGATATTTTTCCTCGGTATTTTATGAGCATATTAATTCATCCAAGGACGGTCACTCTGGCTTGTAGTATTTTTACCCAGGAGGACTATTAGAGGAAAAGGGGTGGTGTTGTAACGTGGATGCACGTTCGGCTGCCACGCGGCTTCACGGACACACATGTCGCGATCCAGTTTATATCAATGTGCCGTCCGACTCGCCCATCGGCAGCGGCTTAAAATGCCATGGATGACTTGCCCGTCCACCCTCGCGGCCGGTTCATGCGTTCGCGCCAGCCTACAGCACGGAGGACAACTTGCTCGTTCGCACCGATTTACAATGCTGCGGCCGTCTCATCTGTCTGCTCCCACGGTCGACCCGCACGTCATCGATGTCAGCTTCACCGTCGTGATCATCAATTCCGCAGTGGATATTTTCTGGCATGATATATCAGGTGAAATCCATCCAGTATATTTTATATTACATATTGCTTTCTTTAAAAAGAGCAATTACTTCGTCTTGCAAAGTTATGTAATGGAGGACCCTAAACCGCCATATTGGTGAAAATTTAAAGGCCGTCAGAAAATTTCCGGCTTAAAAAGAAGGATTCCGGTTCAAAATTTGGCTCAAGGAAAAATTAAAGATTGCCAAGGAGAACTTGCTGCCATGATGTGCGGTTCAAACATGGGCATCCTGCCTTATTGGTTTATCATATTATTGATCATTTGGGGGCTTCCTGCTTGTTGATCACAGTTGTGACTACCCTATTTGTTGGGGACATAGTTACTGGAGGTAAACCGGCTAGGTATGGCCGGATTAGCTCCATGAAGATTGAAGCCCATGAAGGTGAGAACATACAGGCGCTTTAAGAAGGCCCAAGGCCCAAAGACAGATTAAAGCATGTAGATGTGAACAGACTTTATCATGTAAACTTGTATTGTAAGTTAGAGGAATAGAGACCGAGTCGGACACCTCTATGATCCGGCCTCGTGACTCTTTAAACAGGCGGGCGTCAACCTGTGTATATAAAGGGACAACCCGGCCATGGTTTGAGGACAGAAAAATAACAACTCGAGAGCCAGTCAAAGCGGATTCGCTCCCTGGTCATCGAAACCCTAGCAATACCAATCACAACTAGACGTAGGCTTTTACCTTCATCGAAGGGGCCGAACTAGTATAAACTCCCCGTGTCCCCTTGTCCGGTTTAACCCCTTTAAGCTGACCCGTTGTGATGGGTCCATGACTAAGTCCTTTCACGAGGACATCTGCCGTGACAAACCCACGACAGTTGGCGCCCACCGTGGGGCTATCGCATGATGGTTTCGAGTTCTTGAAGGGAAGCTTTGATGGACTCAAGGGATACGCTGTGGGCCGAATGACGAAGAGTCGTCGCAGCAAGCTCTACATCGACAACGCGGGATGGGGCCCCGAGGCCGATTCAATCGAATACGGGTACCGGGTCCCCTTTGGTGGGATTCACGTCTTCATTGGCAAGATTGACGAACCTTGCCCTGAGTCAGACACCTGCACTGACATCATCGAGACGGCTCAGCATACAAGACCTTCCCCGGTTCAGCCCATGGCAAAGCATGTTTTCGTAGGTGTCATCCATGGAGCAGAATATGAGGACAGACCGGCATCCGATGGAGAAACCGTTGTCTGCTCCGACGACGAGTCTTTTGGAGAAACCGAATCGCTCTATCAGTTGCAGGATGGCCGGATTAGTGGAGGTTCCGAGGGCAACAGTATTCCGGACTCCCCTGATCTCCCAAACCGGGCCTATATCTTCATGGCCAGTACACAATCAGCGCCCCACTCATCAACCGCCGCAGAAATGCTCTCGGGTTCAGCAACAGCCACGCCGGTGGGGGCAGGGAGCTCTGTGCCACCTTCGACTCAAGTTCTGTCTGACTTGTTCGACGCTTTGGCAACATTGATGGCCGCGGAGGTGGACGCAGCAGCCCGAGATCAGCACAACGCGGAGATCGCAAAGGTGAAAGATCAGATAACTCAGGCTAAAGCGGACCTAGCGGCAGAGAACGCTAGGATGGCTACAGAACGGGCTGAGTTGGAAGCTCAGGCCTATCGGCTTAGGCTGGATCAGAATGCTTCAGAGGAAGTCATCAGAAGAAGATACCGATCGCATCTCCCGCCGAGTTATGAGCCAAGAAATCTCTTCAACACGCCAGGAGCAGGAACTAGTAACCAGCCAATATTAAATCGGACGGAGGCACTAGGAACAGGAGCGTCGTTTCAGCCGCGCACGATGGACCCGCCTCGTCAGAACAACATTGTGCCACAATATGTTCCAACACCCCCGGGCATTACTCCAACCAGTTGGACAACATTGTGGCCGCCGCTTCACTATTGGCAGCTCCCCCAACAGATGACGAATCACCAGTTGCGATTGAGGCACGACGGGCCAGAGATCTCCTTCAAACAGCTCTAAACCAGCAGCAGGCTTATGCGCACAGTCGTGAGAGGATTCATTCCACCCACCGTCCAAGACGGAGCTACAGCAGGCATGTTGAGGATGAACCGGCCGTGTCAAGCAGTGCACGTCGCCGCAACTCACCGCGAGGACACAACCCGGCAGGGGGAGGTGCTAATGCGGAAGATGTGGTGGATCATGGTTGCGCACGTCGAGAGGCCGAGTTAGCAGCTCTACACGGAGCCCATCAACCTACTCCGGTTCACCCTACCGCTTCAGTAGAGCCAGGTGTGCTATTCAGTTCCTTAGGGGTGCCGTGTCTCATCCCCGCTTTGCGTAATGTGCGACTGCCCAAGGATTTCAAAGGACCTCGTAAGGTACCCAATTACACCATCGATCTGCAACCAGAGGCATAGGTTGAAAGCTATGAGATGGCAATGGAGATGTTAGATGTGGATGAAGCAGTATGTGCTAAATACTTCACCATGATGTTGGAAGGAACAACTCGTACTTGGTTGAAGAGCTTACTAACTAACTCTGTCGGATCATGGGCCGAATTGAAACACCGGTTTATCCAGAACTTCAAAGATACTTGCAAGCAGCCCATGTCAATTGTGGATCTGGCCGCTTGTGTCCAAGAGGATGCGGAGTCCACGACCCATTGGGTAAAGCGGGTCTTAGCTATTTTGCATTCATCGGATCATATCAATGCAGATACCGCAGTGCTAACGTTGGAGGGCAATTGCCGTTTTCTGCCGCTCAAACAGAAGTTAGGAAGGCTCAAACGTCACTGCAATGATATGTCAACGCTTATGGCCGCTTTGGTTAAGTATGCCGATTCAGATAATACCAAAGACCCTGACTCAGAGAAGGACAAACCGGGGAAAGGGAAAAAGAACGGCAACACCAAGGGTCAGCAGCATAATCTGGCAGGCCATGGGAATAATGGTAAGCGCAAGGCTGACAACAGTTTGGACTTTGTGGCTAACACCAATGCTCAAGAGAATGGTCAGCGCCGTAAGGGCAAGCATCCCCAGAGGGGCGGAGGTTCAGGCCCCAATTTGGAGCGCCTGTTAAATCAACCCTGTCCAAAGCATGGGTCAAAAGAGAAGCCGACATCGCATCTTTGGAAGGATTGTTATATCATGCGAGATTTCAAGAATTCCAATATGTTTCAGTACGATAATGGCCCGCCCGGCGATTCAGGAGGTGGTTTCCACGGGCCGGGTTACGGAGGCGGCAGCTCCGGTTCAGGATTTCAGGGCAATCAAACCGAACACAGCAATCAAGGGAACCAGGGCAACCAAGGAGGTTACAACCATCAGGGGAACCAGCAGCAGCAGCAGCAGCAGTCAGGTTATCAGAGCAATCCTCAGCAGTTAAATAGTGGGCAATATCATGTCTTCACCACTAGCTTGTGTAAGCGTGATCAGAAGCTTCACAAGAGGGCGGTGAACTCTGTTGAACCGGCGGTACCTCAGTATTTGCGCTGGTCTGAGCAACCCATTTTATGGAGTAGAGAGGATCACCCGCCCCGGGTTGACAATCCGGGTCATCTGGCCTTAGTGGTGGCCCCTCAAGTTGGGGGATATAAGTTCACTAAGGTACTCATGGATGGGGGAAGTAGTATCAACATTCTATATTATGATATCTTCCGTCGTATGGGGTTGACAGATAAGAATCTTAAACCGTCAAACACAGTTTTCCATGATGTGGTGCCTGGTAAGTCTGCATATCTAGTGGGCAAGATAGCCTTAGAGGTGGCTTTTGGAGATGATCATGATTCAAGATCAGAAACATTGACTTTGGAGGTGGTAAAAATCAAAAGTCCGTATCACGCTTTGTTTGGGAGACCGGCTTATGCTAAGTTCATGGCGAGGCAGTGTTATGTTTATCTACAGCTTAAAATGCTAGGTCATAAGGGGACCATCACAGTACATGGGAGCAGGAAGATCGCTTTGGAATATGAGGAAGGTGATGCGGCTTATGCTGAGTCGGTTTGTGCCATGGAGGAGCTGAAGTTTTATAAAGACAAAGTTGATCCGGCAGATATGACTTCTTTGAAAAAGCCAACTACGGAACATGATCCGGCATTGAAATTTAAATCGGCCACAGATACTAAGATGGTTAATTTTGTTCCTGGTGATTCATCCAAGCAGTTCGGCATCAGCGCTAACCTGGATCCCAAATAGGAAAGCGTGCTCATCGAGTTCATCCGTGAGAACCGGGACATCTTTGCATGGAAACCTTCTGACATGCCAGGTGTACCGAGGGAACTCGCTGAGCACACACTTAACATTGATCCTAAGTTTAAACCGGTCGGCAGTTTCTCCGCCGCTTCAATGAAGAAAGGCGCAAGGCTATTGGTGAAGAGGTAGCTCAGTTGTTGGCCGCAGGGTTTATCATGGAGGTCTTTCACCCGTAGTGGTTGGCTAATCCGGTGCTGGTTCTTAAGAAAAACGACACTTGGCGTATGTGTGTAGATTACACAGACTTGAACAAGGCTTGCCCTGCAGATCCCTTTGCCCTCCCTCGTATTGATCACATTATTGATGCTACGGCGGGTTGTGACCATTTGTGTTTTCTGGACGCTTATTCTGGTTATCATCAGATCAAAATGGCAGTTAAGGACCAGGAGAAGACAGCTTTTATAACTCCTTTGGGAGCCTTCTGCTATGTCTCCATGCCCTTTGGGCTCAAGAGTGCCCAGGCGACTTATCAACGCTGTGTTCAGAATTGTCTTCATAAGTAGATCGGGCGCAATGTTCATGCATATGTGGATGATATTGTGATAAAGTCCAGGAAGGAGCAGACATTGATAGATGATTTGAGAGAAACCTTTGACAACCTCCGGGTTTACAAGATGATGCTCAATCAGGAAAAATGTGTCTTTGGTGTCCCGACAGGCAAACTCTTGGGTTTTCTGGTGTCAAACAGAGGCATTGAGGCTAATCCAGAAAAAATCTCAACAATGACATCTTTGGCTAAACCGGCGTGTATCAATGATGTTCAATGTTTGGCCGGCCGGATTGTGGCTTTGAGCCGGTTTATCAGTCGTCTTGGGGAGAAGGCTATCCCCTTATGTCAGATACTAAAGAAAACAGATGATTTTGTCTGGAGCGAGGCGGCTGATAAAGCATTTGAGGATCTGAAGAGGCAGTTAGCTGAACCGCCTGTGCTTGCAGCCCCGATCGATAAAGAGCCATTATTGCTGTATGTGGCTGCTAATGCTCGAGCTGTTAGCGTGGCTATTGTGGTGGAGCGCAAGGAAGTTGGAAAGGAATATCCGGTTCAACGGCCGGTTTATTATATCAGTGAGGTGCTCATTGAGTCAAAGCAGATGTATCCACATTGGCAGAAGCCAGTGTATGGACTGTTTATGGCAAGCCGGAAGCTCAAACATTATTTTCAGGGTCATCCTATCATAGTGGTCAGTTCAACCCCTCTAGGAGATATCATTCAAAACAGAGAAGCAACTGGCCGAATTGCTAAGTGCGCTATTGAGCTTGGACCTCATGGGCTCAAATACACACCTCGCACAGCAATTAAATCCCAAGCGCTCGTGGATTTCATCAATGATTGGATAGAGTTGCAGGCACCAGAGGAAAAGCCAGATAATATGTATTGGACTATTCACTTTGATGGATCCAAACAGCTGGAGGGCTCGGGGGCTGGAGTCATACTAACTTCCCCATGATGTGACAAGTTTTGTTATGTCCTCCGTTTAATGTTCCTTTGTACTAACAATGCAGCTGAATATGAGGCCTTGCTCCACGGTCTTCGGATGGCAAAGGAGATGAACTTAAGCCGGGTTAAGTGCTTTGGTGACTCGGATCTGGTGGCTCAACAGGTGTCTGGCACTTGGGATTCAAAAGACCCACTCATGGCGGCATACCGATGAGAGGTAGACATGGTGGGTGGCCATTTTAAGGGTTATCAAGTTGACCATATAGAGCGGCGAAAGAATGAAGCGGCGGACGCTTTAAGCCGCCTTGGTTCTCAGCGTAAACCGGTCCCACCAAATGTCTTCCTTGACATGCTGCATAATCCGTCGGTCAAGGTACCAATAGAGGAGGAGTTGGCTATTCCTAATTCGGAGGCTCAATTGGTGGTAGCTTTGCATGTCATACCGGATTGGACAATCCCATACCTGGCTAACATGAACCGGGGCGAGTTGTCGGAGGATGAAACCTCGGCCCGGCAGATAATCCGGCGTTCCAAGTCGATGACCATAATCAACGGAGAGTTACATCGTTACAACGTCTCAGGGGCAATTCAACGTTGTGTCTCTCCTCAAGAGGGTTGTGAGATTTTGCAAGAAATCCATGAAGGGGATTGTGGTCACCACGCCGGTTCAAAGTCTTTGGTAGCTAAAGCTTTTCGCCACAGTTTTTATTGGTTCACAACTCACGCTGATGCGGAGGATTTAGTCAAAAGATGTGACGGTTGTCAAAAATTCGCATGCCGTGCTCATATTCTGGCTCAGGGGTTGAGGATGATTCCAATAACTTGGCCGTTTGCGACTTGGGGGCTTGATATGATTGGACCCTTCAAGCGATCCAAGGACAAAAAGACCCACTTATTAGTGGCAGTTGACAAGTTCACCAAATGGGTGGAAGCAGAGCCAGTCAGTAAGTGTGATGCGGCCACGACGGTTCAATTCATAAAAAAAGGTGATATTCCGGTTTGGCTTTTCGCACAGTATTATAACTGATAATGGTACTAATCTGTCAAAGGGAGAGATAGAGGAATTTTGCCAGCGTGAGCACATCCGGCTTGATATAGCATCAGTGGTTCACCCCCAGTCTAATGGTCAAGCGGAGAGGGCAAATCAAGAAATTTTGAGAGGTATTAAACCCTGGATTATGGTTCCTTTGAAGCGGACACCGGGTTGCTAGGTGGAGGAATGACCTTCTGTGTTATGGAGCATCAACACCACACCTAACAGATCTACGGGTTACACGCCTTTCTTCATGGTTTATGGAGCAGAGGCGGTTCTTCCTAGTGACATCCGTCACGACTCACCCCGTGTAGCAGCTTATGTTGAAGCTAATAGTGAGATGGCACGTCGGGATTCACTGGACCTATTAGATGAGGAGCGTGATCTCGCAGCAGCACGTTCGGTGATTTATCGACAAGATCTCCGACGTTATCACAGCCGCCGGGTTAAGACCAGAACTTTTCAAGAGGGCGATCTAGTGCTGCGCCTCATCCAGGATCAGACTGATATGCACAAATTATCCCCACCTTGGGAAGGACCTTTTGTGGTCAGCAAGAATCTGCACAACGGGTCATACTACCTCATTGATGTTCGAGAGCACAAAGACTCACGTAAATCGGAGGAGGAGACCAAGCGGCCGTGGAATATAGCTCTTCTTCGGCCTTACTATACTTGAGCCACAGGCTCTTCGTTTGTACATATTTATGACAATGTATATATTATATAATAAACCGGAGCCTCGAATAAAGTGGGGTCTCTGTTCTTTTTACATCGTGTGTGAGCCTACAAGAGTTTCTACTGACAAAGCGGAGTTTCGTTAAACCGGCCTATACGGCCGCACGGATATAAAGAAAATCACTAGGGGGCTTGGTCGTATCTGAACCATAGCTACACTTCTTGATCGGTTTGAAACCACAAAGGGATATCACTAGGGGGCTTGCTACACCTCTTGATCGGTTTAACACCACAAAGGGATATCACTAGGGGGCTTGGTTGTTGTCACACCGTAGCTACATCTCTTGATAGGCGTTAAGCCAAAAGGAAATTATGTGGAGCCAAAGAGAGTCTGTTGCATTAAGCACAACTCAAACATAGGTAACCACCGAGCACAGCTCACATATTACCTAGGGGCTCTTTTCTTCTCAAAGAACAATGAGTTTTGAACCCTTGTAATAGGCTATCAAGCCAGGCTTGGAAGCCAGGTGTATTCACCTAAAACCCCGGGTCATCCTGCCTCTTTAAGTAAGTCACTCCGTCCAGGTAAACCTGGTATGACCCATCGAACGTTTGACAAGTCAATCCCATGGACCCTGAACTTGTTAAAGTTAAATCGGTGATTGGTTAAAGATTGAGGTCCATCTTAAAAAGGCTTTGTAAAATGGTTTAACTTAGTGGCCTGCCAGCCCACGAAAAGCCTCGATTTAGGGCCTGGCAGCCCATGAAAAGCCTTGCATATTTCTTGTATTTTTTGCTATTTTTATGATAAGGGATTTATAAACATTTTTCTGACAAACTTGTGTTCATTACAACCCAGCTTGACTTTCAATGATTAGTTGTCAGTACATGATCAGATTCTAAACCGGTAGCAAACTGCTCCGGTCTGGTTTTTGAGTAGATGTCACCATTCTTATACAAACAACTCAACGGCTTTTTAGCCCAATATGATTTCTACATGCAACAGTAAGAGGGCCAGGAGTTATCAATGCTCCAGATTGGTGTTTTCACCTTTACCATACAAGCAGTTGGTCAGCCAACGAGGTATGTTGCAGATGTTATTTTTAATACAAACTTTGATTATCCATGCAAGTATTGTATATTTTTGGGCATCAAGACCCGTCTAGTGGTAAACCACTAGGACACTTTCAAGTTCTTGTATCCAGGAACACAAATCATCATGGGCTATGCATAAGTAGATCCCAAAAAGTGAAACAAGTTTTCCACATGTCAAAGCAACATAAACATGCTCGAGGGCATGACAGATAATGGGGTTTTTGCTATCCTATTACAATAAGCTTCAAAACGGCTCTAATTGAATAATTGTTTCAAAGTAGTGGCACACAGTAGCTGGTAAACCGGCTGCCGGTTTAAGATGCTTTGTCTGGACGGCTTGACGATTGAGGATCATTTGGTGCAATCACTTCTTCTTCATCCGTCCCTAGACGCTGGAAATCAACCATTGACCAATCGATTCCGGTTAAAGCTTGAAACACGGCTTCTTCATGGATAAGGCTGGAGGGGTTAATGTCACGAGCGTAAGTATGCTTACGGATTGGAGGCACAAGTTCTTCGACTTCATGGATTTCGGCAGGCTGTCTCTTTCCTTCAGTGTCCTAAGCCGGCTGGAAATGAGATAAGTCTGTGTCTTCTACCAGTTTGCTGGCTATTGGCCACATCTCCTTTGTTAGCCTTCGGAGATCATCATTGTTGAAGCTTGAACCGTCCTCCTTCACACCTAGATATCCTTTAATGATGTCATCCGCTTCAAGATCCATAATCTATGCATTGGCCCGGATTAGTGCGGTCAGCGCTCCTGCTCTTGCAGCTGCTTTCTTTAGTTCAGTAATCCGGGCTGGTAGCATGGCCAGCTTCTCAAGGGTTTCTTTTATCAGTGTTGGTGCCGGTTTATTGTAGGCTGCAGTGCATATAGCACGCTGGGATCCAGAGTAAAGCTGTTCTATTAAGGTGTAAGCCTCTTTAAGCTTCATCCGCATATCAGCGCCCAGATGAGTAATGCGAGTGCCTGTCATGGTTTAATATCAGCCAAAGTGGTAAACAATAAGATCTCATGAAATTGGACAAACAACATAAGAATATGCTTACCAAATACAACGGACGTCATGGCGTTGATTTGTCGCTTCAAACCAGTTAGTTCATCTACAACTGGCTTCAGGGCTGCTTCGGCATCCTCAGCTCTTTTGGTTAAACCGGCCTTTTCGGTTTCCTAGTCAGCACGCTCATTGTTAAAAGTCTCCTTTAGCTTTTCCATAGCTGTCAGGGCATTGGTCAGCTCCTCCTTGGCTTTCACAGCCTCTGCTTGTTGGAACTTCACGTTCTCTTGCAGGTCAGCAGTTCGGGCATCTCTATTGCTTAACTCTTCCTGTAACAGCGAAGATATGTCAATAACAGGGTATGTATTTTCTAAGTACTAAGCGTATAACAAGTTATGCACTTCATACTTGGGGGCTAATGCCTATTTGATCTATTATCAATGCATCTTTTCTAAGTCTCAAGAACAATGCAAGCATTATCCTTGACACTTGGGGGCTAATGTACATCTATTCAAAACAAACGCATGGATTCAAGACCTGGATTACCTCGCAAAGCTAAACCGGCCTTTGGGGGCTACACTGATAAAAGCTACATAACTACATTGGTAAAGTATCGGTTTTGTTTTCACTAAGGACCTGACATATTGAGGGTCAGCAGGAGAGGATTAAAGTATTACAAAGTCCCGGTTTAAGATTAACATCATCAAACGGCCCTTGGGGGCTACTCGGGCTGCTGTATCAACTTTGGGATCAAGAAATAAAGGGAGATGAAAATACCTCATAGCGTTCCTTCATCAAGTTCACCAAACCGGCCTCATAATCTCGGTTTGAGTGAAGACGGTTTAAAAAACCGGAATGGAGTTCTTCAGCGCTGAGATGAGCATAACTTGACAAATCAGTGCTCCATTTACCCTTCTCCATGGCAGCACGCTCTTCTTTGGCGCTATGTTTGGCTAATATTACAGGATGGCCAGGAGAGTTGTGGCACATGCCAGTAATGATAACATCATCCCCTGGGCCTCTAGTAGTTTTTGTGGGTGATGGTGGAGTGCTAGTAACTTTCACCGGAATAGCCTGGATTGGAGTTGTCGGTTCAGTATCAAGAACAGCAGTATCAGCTTCCGTTTGTTCATTGATATTCCGGTCTTGAGGGGGTGGCTCATCAAAGGTAGCGTCAGGATGAGGACCGTCTGGTTCACGAGTTTGGTCCGGTTCATCTGTTTGCTCCTGTTCAAGAACCACCTGGTCTTCAGACGGATTGTTCACCCGAGCTTGCTAGGTCTGGCTTTGGCTCTGCAAACAAAAATAAAAGAGGTGAAAATTTAGCATATTACTCAGAATATGTAAAACATTCGAAGAAAGGGTTTGAGTACTTACCCAGCTACAGTTTTGAGAGGAGGGAGTTGGGTTGTTGTTGACTCGCCAGTGGATGAGGGAGGTGTCACCTGATAATTTGAATCAGACGGATTAAGAGGTTGTCTGAAATAACCTGCCTTGGGATAAGAATTGTCAGAAGTGGGGGAGACCTCAGATCGGCGCTTCCGAACTGGGGTATCAGGTAAACTGGCCGAAGTGACCTGTTGGCCGCTGTGCCGGGTTGTCCGGCCAGCTTCGTGCTGCTGCGTCTTCAAAATAAATGTTGGATCCAAGTAAGCAAGAGGATGAGAAAAGCTTACTTTCCGGACTGCTTGACGGGTTTTTTTGTGTTGGCATAGAGTCTGAACCGGAGGAAAGGGTAATTACCTCTACATCATCAGCCTGGCTACCTTCCACGTCCTCCTGATAAAGATCATTGTTAATGAGATGCATGAAAAGGGAGCCAAGGGAGTCAAGTTCTACCTCAACTTCCGGGTCATCTGCATCTTCATCAAGTTCCATGTTGATACGTTCGGCTGTTTTCCACTTTGAGATTCGCTTGACGGTTTTGGTTTTGGGACGGGATGGCTTTGCCGCTTTATCTGCGGATTTCCGCTTCCAGAAGGGATCATCACCCTATTTACACAAACAGAAGAAAGTTTACAAGTTGAACAATTAAAAGATATCAAAAATAAAAGGGAAGCATAGTGCTTACAGCAGGCGGTTTATTTTGAGTGTAGAAGGGGTTCAAGCCAGTTTGGCGATAGACTGATTCCGATTCATTCAAAATTTTCTTAACGCCTTCGGTGACCTCTTCATCGGTTAACTGAATGTTGATGTGGCGTTGGGGGTCTTCTAATTCACTGGTGTACTCACACATTAAACCGAGGCAGAGGCTTAGTGGCAAGATGCTCCAAGATATCCAGCAACGCACAAAATCAACGCCTGATAAACTGTTGGCCATAAAGGCCCGGAGCTTGGCGAGTTGAGGGGCATCTGTGGCCCGTTCCGCAGAACTTAAACGTTGCGGCAATGGATGAGTGTTGGAAAGCTGGTGGTCACGGTAGCCTGGAAGAGGGTTCTCATCTTCAGGAGAGGTATCTATGTAGTAGAAGCAAGTCTGGTTCCACTCCTTAGGGTGACTGTGCAGTTTGGCATGAGGGAATTCAACTTCTTTCCGCTTTTGAACAGAGACACCACCAAGTTCAGTGTTGGGACCGTTTACAAATTCTGTACGCCGGTTCAGATGAAAAAAGTCCCGGAATAGCTCAGCAGTTGGTTCTTCTTGTAAGTACACTTCACAGAAGACTTGGAAGTTGCATAGATTGGACACCGAGTTGGGTCCGATATCTTGAGGATGGAGTTGGAAACTAGCAAGAACATCTCGGAAAAACTTCGACCCGGGCGGTTTGAAACCACGACCCATGTGGTCGACAAAGACCACTACCTCACCCTGCCTCGGGGTAGGAGGATTCTCTGTTCCTGGAACTCGCCATCGAATTTAAGTTTTCTTGGGCAAGGTGCCTATATTGACCATTCTGTTCAACTGTTCTTCAGTGACCCGGGAAGGAGCCCAGTTGCAAGCGTAAAGTTGTTTGGCCATTGTGAAACAAAAAGCTGAAAAAGAAATGCCGGTTTACAAATCATTCATGGTGGTACGCAAGATGCAATGGAATAAAGATATACAGATATGTGAAATTGCGTAAACCGGAGACTGATACAATAATGAATGACAAAGTCATATCAAGGGTATACATGTGTTGTTAAACCGGACTGTTACAATGAATGTAAAGGGGGTTTGCCGGTTTACCAGTGGACTAATGGTATGAGATAGATTGTTTTTACAAGGGTAAACCGCCTACATGGTGAAAAAGATATAGACCCAAGGTAAAATGACTAAGTAAGGAGAAACAGATTCCGCAAGAAGACATGGAAATTTTGGATCTACTGAAGACAGGAAAGCAAAAATATTTTGACCTAACAAGGGTTGGACCCACATCAGTTCATAATGCTTCAGATTGGTTTTTGCATACAAGAGGTTTGTTCTGGTGGCGGAAAGTAAGCTATTTACGCGCAATATATCAAGCATGAAGTTTTTTTAAATCCATAGATGAGGAGGAACAGAGCCGTACTAGGGCCCTGATGAACTTCGATAAACTGCGAAGAACGAATGAACCTTCAACAGATCTACAAAGGGGGAAAGGGAAAGACTCACAGAGGGTGAAGCAACAAAGGAGCATCGCAGTTTTCTGGTACAACTAGGTTGATGCAGCGGCCGGCGGAGGAACGGTGGCAAAAGCTCGGTAGCGGCGGTGGCGCTCAGGGACAGAGATGTCGCAAGGAGGAAGAAGAGGGAAGTGGAGACGAAGGGGATAAAGAGAAGGGCTCATGGTCTTATTTATAAGGTGAGCCGATAAGTGATAGGTGCGTAAATCGAGGAGCTGGAAATGGATAGTTAATAAGGATGACACCTCGAGGGTTGAAACGTTCATTAATGAAGGGCATCTTTGGCTTCAACAGGTAGATAACATCATAACGATTGGCTACGGATTTAAAGGATGACGTCACGGTGATTTACCAGATTTATACAAAGGTGCCAGAGCAAGAATTTTTCTAAGTATTGGAGATTGACATGAACATGTTCAAATCAATCTGGGCCTAATGTTGGTGATATAGTTACTGGAGGTAAACCGGCTAGGCATGGCCAGATTAGCTCCATGAAGATTGAAGCCCATGAAGGTGAGAAGATACTGGCGCTTTAAGAAGGCCCAAGGCCCAAAGACAGATTAAAGCCTGTATATGTGAACCGACTTTATCATGTAAACTTGTATTGTAAGTTAGAGGAATAGAGACTGAGACGGACACCTCTATGATTCGGCCTCGAGACTCTGTAAACCGGCGGGCGTCAACCTGTGTATATAAAGGGACGACCCGGCCATGGTTTGAGGACAGAAAAACAACAACTCGAGGGCTAGTCAAAGTGGATTCGCTCCCTGGTCATGGAAACCCTAGCAATATCAATCACAACTAGATGTAGGCTTTTACCTTCATCGAAGGGGCCGAACTAGTATAAACTCCCCGTGTCACCTTGTCCGGTTTAACCCCTTTAAGCTAACCCGTTGCGATGGCTCCACGACTAAGTCCTTTCACGATGACATCTGCCGTGACAAACCCACGACACTATTAATACGACTATCAAGCCAATATTATCATATGAGCACAGCTCTGGTTACTTCGGTAATCCGGCTCTCAAGCCAATATTATCATAAGGGGCCAAAGAGAGTCTATTGCACAGCACAACTCAAACATAGGTACCCCTTGAGCACAGCTCACAATATCACTTGGGGGCTATGTGTTTGAACCATAGTTACACCTCTTGATAGGCATAAGGCCACCAGGGAAATCACTTGGGGGCTATGTGTTCAAACCATAGTTACACCTCTTGATACGCATAAGACCACCAGGGAAATCAATTGGGGGCTTGGTCGCATTCGAACCATAGCTACACCTTTTTGATAGGCAATAGGGCCACCAGGGAAATCACTTGGGGGCTTGGTCGTATTCGAACCATAGCTACACCTCTTGATCGGTGCAATGCCACAATTATGACTACTTGGGGGCTCTGGTCGTATCCGAACTATAACTTAAACCCTCTTGGTCATACACATACATCATCATATATTGCGTCATACACTGCATCATAATTACATCATCATAGCATGTATCATATGGGCACGAATATACCGGTTTATATGGCGGGAATCAGTTTTCAAGCTAGGTTATATTATTCAAATAAAATAACCAACATGGCTGGATTTTTATTATGGTTATCGATAAGCAATATTATGATTGAGGTTTTCAAAGTAGCTTTAGCGCAATGACTATTATTTTATCAATGGATATGATTCATTCTATAATGGAAGGAATAGTCCCGAGTCGCTACAGGCTTACGACCCAGCACTTGGGGGCTACATTTTTCAAGTTGAGATCACATCAAATATGCAAGTCTCATGTCACTGCAAGCATGCACCATGACACTTGGGGACTAATGCAAAGTCATTTTTACTAGTCTTATTGAAGACCCGACTCATCACATTGTAATGAGCCGGCCCTTGGGGGCTACCAATTGCTCATGCCAACAATTCAAGGCACACAAGTTTTCATCCATTATATTGAAGGACCCACTGCTCAGTTGGTAAAGCACAAAGCTCTCAACCTTGTGGACGTGGGTTCAAGCCCCATGATGGGGGTTACATCATATAATGTTATACTCAATGAAGTATATATAAAGTCCCGGCTCAATATTATCTTACTGAGGCGGCCCTTAGGGACTACACGTTGATGTTCAAAGTCTACATGATTATATTTACAAAGTCCCTGCTCATTATTGCATACTGACCCGGCCCATGGGGGCTACACTGATTGAAGTTTTTATGAGCATAAGGCAATTTCAAGTCCCAGGTTGCTGCAAGCATGACAACACGTCACTTGGGGGCTACCTACGTGGAATACTCAGTTTATGACTAATGATGAAGATGAACAAGTCGGTTTTCTTCAAGGCGGTGACATTTGTATTAAAGCAAGTCTTAAGCTGTTGCTACGCTACCTTCTTAAGACTTGGGGGCTACAAGTGATAGGCATATAAGAGGTATATTTTTAAGCTTGATGTTAACTACAATTATGACCTGGTGCTATCAAATATTTATAAACCAACAATCTTGGCAATGATATAACAGGCAAGTTCTACATCCTTAAACCGGTTGAAGATCAGATGAGTATTTCAAGGACCAATATTTTTGTTAAGCATTGGGAGCTGAGTCAAAGGAGTTATTCTTCATAATATTTTTCTATGACAAACCAATGTCAGCAAATTGATTATGAAGTTGGCCTATTGACCAGGATTTTCTAGAAGAAGGAAATGACAAGGACCTAAGGATGATCAGGATCAGTTTAACATGGATAAATCCAAAAACTGGGGGCTAATGTCGGGGATATACCCTGCGGTATGACCCGACCGGACTTATAACCCGGCTGGTACTTGGTAACCCGGCAGGTGTTAAGTCAGATGATAACCCGGCAGGTGTTAAGTTTGATGATAACCCGGCAGGTGTTAAGTTTGATGATAACCCGGCAGGTGTTAAGTCAGATGATAACCCAGCAGGTGTTAAATCATAACCCGACAGACAATCATAAACCGGCAGGCCATCATAAACCGGCAGACCATCATAAACCGGGAGACCATCATAAACCGGCAAACAGTCATAACCCGACAGACAGTGATAACTGGTTGACAGTCATAACCTGGCAGATAGAGTCGTCTGGGGTCATGAACCCCGAGACGTTATGAAGCCCAAGACGTTAAGAAGCCCATGAAGATAAGTCAGAATAGTTTAAGTCTTAATACGAGTTGGACGCTACATGGAACCCGCCCCTTCAACATATATAAGGAGGGGCAGGGCACCCCAAGGGGAGAGGAATAATCTTAAGGGTTAGGCATAACTGGGAGAGCCGGTTTACGGCGACTCCCTCATGATGATAATGAGACCTAGCCATAACGAACATGTAGGGTTGTTACCAGATGATGTTTCCCGAGGCCCGAAGCTGTCTAAACCCTTGTCTTGTGTTGTGTCTCTCGATTCCGCTCAACCCCTCTCAAGCTACCGCATAGATGCGTTGTCCTCACGACTAAGTCCTCACACTAGGACATCTGCTATGACAATTCCACGACACTTGTCAAGGGCATCAGCAGGGCCACTGCCAGGCCCGTGCCAGCCAAGACTCCACCACCATTCCGAAGTAGCTGCTAGCTCAACCAGCTGGGCAGGCACCTGCGTGGTGACGGGCGGCCTCTACACCAACTCAGCAAGCACCTGCGTGGCGGCATGCAACCCTTCATGAAGGCTCCACCACCGCGCCAACCCAGCAGCCAGCCAACGTGGCGCCATGATGCCTCATCAGCTCGGACGCATGTGGAGGCCAGGAGAGGCGGCGATAGCTGGGACGTGCTTCCCTGGCGTCCCCGATAAAGTAAGGAGGGCACGTCGGCATCGCATTAAATGCATTTGCCCGACGGTCCCAGAGGATAGGCTTATCGACTGTAGACCTTTCCACCTCCTTTGTGCCACTATGGCGACCCCCTTTTTCCTATAAAAGGAGGCCCGAGGTGACTAGGAGGGGGATTCGGCTCTTTTGGGCAAGTTGCACCCCGTAGCTAGCCCAAGAACACAAGAACATTCTCAAATACATCCACCAAAGCAGGACTAGGGTATTACGCATCTTTGCAGCCCGAACCTGGGTAAACGATCTGTGTGCTCCATGTCAGACCTGCTCTTCGCACAACCTCGCGCCCGCCAACCGTAGAAGGGATCCCAGTGACCCCATAGGTGTCGTTTCCACCGACATCTCTGGCGCTCTAGGTAGGGGGCGCAGTTGTGAGAATCTGGTCTGATCGGGGTAGTGGCTTCATCGTGACCGTCGTTCCAAGGAAGAAGATGACCGAGCTTGGCGGCACCATCTGCCGATGTGGTGGATACCTGTGCAATCACAGAAAAGCTAAGTCGTGCGAAACTTTAAGCAATTTCTTTTTATATATATTTTTATTATCCTCGAAGGTCCTGCCCTGTGTATGGAAAACCTGCACGCAAAGGGGCCCTTCCACAATTGGTAACACCCTTGTTCTGTTTCGAGTCCGCTCACCAGCTCAAGCGGCTGCGTCGAGAGTGGCAGGGTAGCCTTCCGCAATCGGCAATGCTCTCGATTCTGACTCGAGTCAAGCTCGACAGTTCGAGCGGACGCGTTGAGAGCGGTAAGGTGGTTCTCCTAGCAGCAAGCATATCCGACAGGCTATTGGGGATCCGTCCTTGAGGCGCCGTGGCCTGGGTTAGGCGCCGGCAAGCCCACTGATTAACGTAGGGTGGACATACAAAGGGGGATCAAATAGGACAATAACATGCATCGTTTTCAAAAGTACTGCAGAGTTATATTACATCAATTGTTGTTGCGGTTCTAACTAAAGATATAAATTGTCTTGGCCATGAACCTGCACCAGCAATGAGAAACGGGGTGCCTAATCCCGGCGCTGGCCCTCCACCCTCTCGATTCCGCTGATGCGGCTGATGATGGGCTTGATATGCTCCTTGAGCGTCGCGAGGTCTGCATCCTCCAGTAAGCTCTCCAGCACGGCGTCGAACTCGAGGTTGGGGTTCTAGTGCGCCAGCTTAGTGAGAACCTTGGTCATGGCACCCCGGCAAAGCATCTGGGCCTCATCGGCCAGGGAGGCCGCCCGATTGGAGTGGAGCTGCTCCAGGGCCCCGAGGACGCCCTCAAAGAAGATGGTTAGCTTGGCATTGGGGCTCGCATTGCGCTCCAGGGTATACCTCACATTTGGCATCCCCATGGTAGCCAGCTGCGTGGTGATCCTGCCGGTGACGCCTTTGAGGCACCCGATCTAGCGGTTCTCGCCTTCCACGAAATCCTTGTGGTTGGCGGCTTCGTTATTCCGCAGGTGCCTCTTAGCCTCTAGATCCTTGGTCAGTGTCTCCTCCTGGGTTTTGGCCTATGAGAGCATCCCCTCGAGACCCTCCAGCTTCAGTTTGAGGTCTTTGATGGAGTTGTTGGCCTCGGAAAGCTGCCCAGCCTTGTCGAGGACTGCACCCTGCGCCTCAACCAGGGCACCGTTGAGCGTGTCCTTCTCCTTGGAGAGCTTCAGGACCTGATTCTTCAGCTCATCCCACTCCATCTCCAGCTCCTTCGCCTTGCCGGCATGAACCAGAGCCTGGGCATCGAGTGGGTCCCTGTGCCTCTACTCCAGCTCGTGGGTCCGCTGCACGACGAGTTTCTCCACCTCCTCATCCTTGCCGTGGAGCGTTGCGGCAAGCTTCTCCTCACACGCGGCAAGTTCCTCCTGCTGGGAGGTCAGCGCAGTCTGGTGCTGGGCTCGAGTGGCCTCGGCTTCGGCGGCCAGGTTCTTCACCGTCTGCTGGGTCTTCTTGATGTCGGCCCGCTTCATGCTGAGCACCACCTCGTGCTTGGCCAGCTCGCCCTGGGCGGCCTTCAGTTCCTCACAGGCTTGGCAGTACCAAGTTTGCGCCTCGGCGACGCGTCCCTTGAGGTCCGGCTCTGCCATGTCCACCGTTTCCATCCTGGACTTGGCCTTGTCCAGGCAGGCATGATGGAGTGCCTAGAGCTTCCGAAAGCTGGCGCCCATGGCCTAGAGAAGCCGCTCCTCCTGAGAACCGTCGCCACTGGCACTTGGCTCGTCGACGACCTCGAGCCCGCTGGCGGCAAGCACCTCCTCGTCGAACACCTCTCCCTCGATGGGCACCCTGGAGCTCGACGCCCCTGGAAGGTGGACGAAAAGATCATCGCCCACCTTCAGATACCTGCCAGAGCCAGAGGCAGCAGAGGAGGAAGGGTGGTCATTGACCACCTCCTCCTCGGCAGTGAACTTGTCGGCCTCCCTGGCAGGTCCCTTGTCACCTCCTCGGTAGTAGCCTTGCCGGGCTCCCAAGCAGGCCCTTTGGCGGCGTCCTCAGCAGCGCCCTTGGTGGCCTCCTCGACAGCGATCTTCTCGGCCTCCGCCTCGGCAGCCTTGGCGACATCCTCGATGACGGTGTCTATGTCCTCCTGGCCCGCCGATGGAGGATCTGGATATCGAGAAGGGGATGAAGCGAAGCCAAGACCAAGATTCAGAAAGAAGATAAAAGAAAAGGGACGGAAGGCGAGTGGCTTACCCGTGCCAGCCTGGGAAGAAGAGGCCCCCTCCCCGCCAACATCCGGCGGCGAGGTGTGGCCACCAGTGCCCAAGCTTGCCTCCTCCTCCGTGTCCATGGGCTTGGTGCTTGGCGCCCTTGCCGGGGACACCCCTCGGGGCGGCGTGGTTGATGGAGGCGGCATGTTGGGGGTAGCCCTCAGTGGCTCCTGCTGCTTTCCTCCTCCTGCGATCATAGCAAGGTCAGTACCAAGAATCGTACCCCCGACACACGTTGACTCGAGGCGGGTGATGAGATTGCGCTGGGGGCTGCTCCGGGGGCTGCAGTCCGCGCTACTCACCACCACTAGTGGCGCCCTTGAAGTGCCAACCGGGGGCTGGCCGCCCGCCGAAGACCTGGCCCTCTTCACCCTCTGGGCCAGTGTCTCCGCATCCATGCTAAGATGAAGACAAGTCAAGAAAAGAAGCACGGTCTAGAGGGACGGAGATGACAAAAGTTGGGGCACTTACTCATTCTCCGCTTCTTCTTCCGCTGCCTTCCTCTTCCTCCTCGGGCTAAGATACCCGAGGTCAAAGAAGTCTTCCATGTCATCACCTGCAGGAGGAGGGGAAGCAGGTGGAGTTGGGGAACGCTTGGACGAAGAAGAGCAGATGCTTTCTTCTTCGCCACCGCGGTCTTCACCAATTTCTTCGCCCCCGTGACCCTCGTTTGGCGCGCGGACGTCTCCTGGGCATGCCGGGGTTGCACGGCCCTGCCGGGCCGAACCGGCTCGCCACAGCTGGCCTGCCGCAGGACTCTCCCTTTCCCCGCGGCTGGGGACTCGGCAGCTTCAGCCTCCTTCTTGGACGGCTCGTCGTCGTCGTCTTCAATAAGAAGGCGGCGCTGCTGGCCTCCCCAGCGGACTCCTCCCACTGGGCGAGCTCCCTCTCCTCCGCGCCGGCCGTGGCTTTGTCCTCCACGCCGCTGGCGCTGCCAGCCTCCTTGGCGAGCTCCGCTTCCGCCGCCCTGGCGGCAATGTAGTCCAGCTCCGCCTGGGTGGTGTCCTCGACGAGCCGCGGCTTGTCGCAGATGTACTTCTCATCCAGGGTGTCAAAAACTCATGCACTTGATCCTCCAGTGGCTCGACCCAATTTGGGACGAGGCCGTGCGCGTTGAACTCTGGCGTCATGGCGATGATGTCGCTTCGGCGCGAGTTATTGCTCAGCGGGACCACCCCCGCCGGCAACCCAAACAAGGGCCCCTTGGCGACCTTGCCGGCCTTCGCGGCCTTGCCGGACCTCTCGGCCTTGCCGTCACGGTTCACGTCGAGTTGGAAGAGCCGCTGGCAGATGTGAGCATGCGCCAACATGGTGAAGTTGTGGTCGAGGCCAGGGCAGAGTCGCATGATGTTCGCCTCGTTCGTGAAGAGCCAGGCCGGCCTCCCCTTGTTATGCAACAGAGTGATTCGGCGGCGGATGAAATCCACCCCGATCATCTCAAGGGTGAGCCTGGCCTCGGTGAGGCGAAGAATCCTGGTGATGGCGATCGTGACCTTCGTGTTTTCGGCATCGACATTGCTCCAGTCGTTTCCGCGAACCGGTGGCGCCTGGCGAACTCGGCAGAATTCTTATGGATCCTCCTCTTCAATCTAGCACCACCGGCCCCGCCACTCCTTCAACCTCTCATTCTGAGTGCCCTCCGGGTATGTCCCCTTGGACCTTGGGATCCAAGCGACACAACCGGAGATGGCGCCTCCCTTCTGGATCCTAGGGAAGAAGTAGTGGCGGAAGAGCGCCGTGTTGGGATGCACTCCCACGAAGCCCTCACAGAAATGGGCAAACAGAGCCATGCACACCACGACATTTGGGGTGAAATCCAGAAGGTGGAAGCCGAAGGTATGCATGATGTCATTGAAGAAATCGGAGAAGGGGGACAGGGGCCGCAGGAAAATTAATCGACGAGGAACGGATACCGATTCGGGGCGGCTTTGCCGCAGTTGGCGGGGATGACGCGTGTGGCAGGATGCCCCGTTGTTTCTCCGCCTGTCTTGACCCCCACAGCGATCTGGTTGTCCCGGAGGTGGGCGGCATCGACCGTTGAGGGGAAGTAGGCGAGCTGCGTCCGCCGCGCCGCCAAATCATTCTCCGGTGGCTCCGCCCCTCCGGCGTCCTTAGACGCTCCCTTGACCTTGCTAATATTGGGTGCCATGGCGGCTGCGAAAGGTGGAAGGTAAAGGACAGAGAAAATGCGGCAACGGCGAGCAAGAGAAGGGGATTGAGGAGGAAGAAGGAAGGGACGGTGGTTCCAAGATTGGAGAAGACACAGGGGGTAAATGAGCAGCGCGCCTGCGATCGTTCCTTTTTACGGGGTAGGCGCGGGCCGCCTCTTTACCACGATGTGAAGCATGCGTGCGGAGACTGCCCCACGCATGACCCCCACTTCACGCACGACCCTCCACATCGCGCGTTCAACGCAGGACATGGGGAAGCGCAGCGGACAAGAAGTTACTACGGTAAAATCCGCCCTACCTGTTCGCGCATCATTCTGGGCCTAGCCCAACAAAGTGGCGCGCTTATGTGTGGCCCAGGCCCGGGGGCTCCTATCGGTGTACAAAAGTAGGGGCTCTTCTTTTGACCCCTTTATTTGTGCACGGGCAGTCAGAGCTGTGCGCGCCACGGCCACACTTAGTAGGGCAGAGGGGGGAAGCTGGAGAGAAGCCAAAACACGAGGCAACCAACGCAACGCCAAGACTAGAAACACAGGAGAGCAAGAGGGTGAGGTGGACTCCCTCGGCAAGATCCTTGCCGAGGCAGCCTCCGCTCTTGCCGGGGCAACTTGCCCGATGCCAGCAGAGTGAGCCACCCTTGAGCCCACAGGATCCAACCCAACCAACTATGTTGGAACGAAGGCTCGGGAGGCGACTTTGTGGTGGCATGCAAATCTTTGTCAAGATCATAAACATGTAAGATCAGATGAGGACCAGAAGACGGTGACCCTCGGCGGGATCCTAGCCGACGAAATCCGCAAGACCCCCGGCAGGACCCTTGCCGGGGACGACTGCGATGCCACATCAGCACCCTTGCCGGGGCCCTGGCATGACCCTTGCCGAAGGCATCAGCAGGGCCACTGCTAGGCCCGCGCCAGCCAAGACTCCACCACCATTCCCAAGAAGCTGCTAGCTCAACCAGCTTGGCAGCCACCTGCATGGCGACGGGCGGCCTCTACACTGACTCAGCAAGCACCTGCGTGGCGGCATGCGACCCTTCATGAAGGCTCCACCACCGCGCCAGCCCAGCAGCCAGCCAACGTGGTGCCACGATGCCTCATCAGCTCGGACATGTGTCGAGGCCAGGCAAGGTGGCGACAGCCGGGATGTGATTCCCTGGCGTCCCCGATAAAGCAAGGAGGGCACGTCGGCAGCGCATTAAATGCGTTTGTCCGACGGTCCCAGATGATTGTATTGTCGACTGTAGACCTTTCCACCTCGTGTGTGCCACTATGGCGACCCCTTTTTCCTATAAAAGGAGGCCCGAGGCGACCAGGAGGGGGATTCGGCTCTTTTGGGCAAGTTGCACCCTGTAGCTAGCCCAAGAACACAAGAACACTCTCAAATACATCCACCAAAGCAGGACTAGTGTATTACGCATCTTCGCGGCCCGAACCTGGGTAAACGATCCGTGTGCTCCCTGTCAGACCCGCTCTTCGCACAACCTCGCACCCGCCAATCGTAGAAGGGATCCCAGTGACCCCATAGGTGTCGTTTCCATCGACACAACATAGGGATCATACTGTCTCCACAATCTCAGTCCTGCATCTTTCCTGATATGCATGTCCTCAGCCACATGATGAGCATCATTGTGGTCTAGAATCTTGGGTTTCAGTTTCCTCAATACAAGGGATTCATCATCCTCTTCTTCAGCTTCAGGCACTAGGGCCTTGTTCTTCTCTTCAGCTGGGATATTTCTGGTGCTTCTCTTGGGCTTAGAAGGCTTCTGAGCTTGAGCTGTTGCTTTGGGAGCAGTTTTGTGCTTTGATGTGGCAGCCCCTAACTTGATCACATCTCCCATAAGCTTTCGGGACTTTGGTGCTGGTGCAACATCATCTTCCTCTTCTTCTGCTGGATCTTTAAACATGGATGATCTCCCAAGGACTCTGGTAGTGGTATTCTTGACCCTCTCCATCCTTTTCGTGCCATCTCCAGCTTCTTTGGGTTCAAGATTGAACTCCATAGTTTCTTGAGTGGAGGCTCTGGCCTTAGACATAGGAATCCTTTTTGGTGGTGCCTTCTTGTTCAAGCCTGGCTTTGTTGCAGCAGCTATGCCAGATTCCTTCTTCAAGACTTTCTTCTCTGAGCCGACTTCTTCTTCTACAACCAGATAATCCTCATCCTCAGAATATGTGGTTCTCTTCTTCCTTGACCTCATGGCTGCCTTGGGCAAGTTACTAGGTGTGCTCCTGCTGCCCTCATCATAGCTGCTTGAGGAATCAGAACCCTCACTCAATTGCACTTGTTCTTCAGATCTGTTCTGACTGTCACTCTAGTCAAACATCTTGGCAATTTCACTGACAACAAACCCTGTTAATAGATATAGATGAGGTAGAATAGATGAGCATCACAAAGTGCAAAGTTTTTGCAAAACAGATGACTCAAAATTATTATTCAACATTGCACACTAAATGCCTCTGCATATTTAATACTCCTATCCTCAAATAGAATCATTAAAGAAGCAAACATATGCAAACAATGCTAACATAACAGCAATCTACCAAAACAGTACAGTCTGTAAAGAATGCAAGAGTATCAATACTTATTTAACTCTAAAAATTATGAAAACTTAACACACTGTAGAAAATTTATCAGATCTTAATATGCAAACAAATTTCAGCATTTTATCACATTCTGACTTTTCTAGGGAATTTTTGCAACAACGGTAAACTTTCTGTATTCAAACAGCAACATGTAGACTTGTAAAATAAGAATAGCAAAGGCTATCAATGCCAATTTTATTGAAATAAAAGATGCAAAATATTATTATAAATAACAAAAAGCAAATACTAACAAAATAAAATGACGCTCCAAGTAAAACTCATATAATGTGATGAATGAAGACATAGCTCCAAGTGAGGTTACCGATAATGTTGAAGACAAAAGAGGGGATGCCTTCCGGGGCATCCCCAAGCTTAGTTGCTTGGATCTTCCTTGAATATTACCTTGGGGTGCCTTGGGAATCCCCAAGCTTAGGGTCTTGTCACTCCTTATTCTTCTCATATCAACATCTCACCCAAAACATGAAAACTTCAATCACACAAAACTTAACAGAACTTTGTGAGATAGGTTAGTATGATAAAGAGCAAACTGTTGCACTTTGGTACTGTCAAAGACAAGATTCATAATTGTTTCCACACAATGCCTACTGTAGCATATCATTTCCACAATTTATATTGAGCAATATAAGCCATGGAAATTAGAAAAGAAGCAAACTATGCATTGAAAACAGAATCTGTCAAAAACAGAACAGTCTGTAGTAATCTGTACTCCAACCATACTTCTACTACTCCAAAAATTCGGAAAAAATAGGAAAACCTGGGAAATTTGTCTATTAATCTTCTGCGAAAAGAATCAGCATTTTATCGTGCTTCTATTAAAAACGAGAATTGTTTTACTTTGCGTAATAGTTTCTGTTTTTCAGCAAGATCAAATCAACTATCACCGTACGCCATCCCAAAGGTCTTACTTGGCACTTTATTGAAATAAAAGAAATAAAACATGATTACTAAATTAGCCTAATCATGTGAATACACAAAAACAGTAGGTAAAAGTGTTGGGTTGTCTCCCAACAAGCACTTTCTTTAATGCCTTTTAGCTAGGCATGATGATTTCAATGATGCTCACATAAAAGATAAGAATTGAAACACAAAGAGAGCATCATGAAGCATAAGTTCCTCTCTCATAATAATTTTTAGTAGAATCATCAATGGATTAATCAATATAACCATCGCATAAAGCATTCTTTTCATGATCCAAAAGCATAGAAAATTTATTACTCTCCATATAAGCAATTTTATTCTCATTCACAATAGTGGGAGTATCATATGAAACTTGAATACTAAAAATTGTTCCCACATTTAGAGAGTAATGCTCGGTAAAAGGATATTCAAAATTATGACAATAATTATCACTACTTTTTATAACATAAGTATCTTCACAATAATCGTCATAAGAAGGAGGCATGCAATCATCATAGCAAATTTGATCATTCAAAGTAAGGGGACGAAAAAGATCATCTTCATTAAGCATAGCATCCCCAAGCTTGGGACAAACATTAATAGCAGCAAATAAATTCTCAAACATGTCATTCTCATCAAACATAGCATCCCCAAGCTTGTGGCTTGGCATATCATAAGCATAATCATTATCATCATTAATAGTATGAATAGTACCAACGGTATAACAGTTGCTATCATCATAATTTCTCAAGTTGGTGCCAAAAAGATTTCCAAGATTATAAGAAGTATCATTCTCTTCCCAATCATAATCATCACAACAAGCAATAGGCATAACAAAATCATCATCAAGTGCATCATCTTCTACAATTATTTTTGATTCATTTTCATGAGGCACAACAATAATAGGAGCAACATTATTTGGGAGAGATACCTTTTTACCTCAAATATTTATTCTTTTCTTCTTCTTCTTCACCACATCATGTGTGTGTTTAATTAATCTTTTCAAGCTTCTTATTGATGAGATTGGTTGGATAGGAAGCTCCTCCTCATTGCCTGATTCATCATAATAAACACTAGGAGGGTATTGGGAAATATTTTCCCTTTCATTAGTACTCTCTTCATATTCTATTTGTTTTCTTGACTTTAGATAGTTGGCAATATAAGGATTCTCAGTGCAATTTACCGCACAAAATGTATAAATTTCTTCTAGATCAAATTCAAGAAATCTCTCGAGATTAAATTTTGGAATACCCTTAGTTATACGTTTCATTTCTTCATACAGCAAAAGAAGACTAAGCTCTTTATGATGGTCAAGGGTAATCAAGTTATCACAATTTTTGGACACGATTTGATCATGAAAGAATTTGCATTGGAGATTTAAATGACCACATTCATTGCAAAGTTCACAATGATGGCAAAAAAAATCTTTCAGCACAATCATCTAGCCTCTCTTGCAACTTTTTCGTTTCTAAATATTTATGCTTCTTACAAAATCTATCTTCCCTTTTTGGTGTGAAAATGCACTCCCAATTCACTCCGCAAAAATTGACATGCTTATAAGAAACATTTTTCTCAAGACTAGTGCAATTATCATTTTGGATATTCAAAGAATTCATACTAACAACATTGCAATCATGCTCACCATTCAAATATTTTGTGCCAAACATTTTATTGACTTCTTCTTCTAACAACTGAGGAAAATTTTCCAAACCATCATTTTCAAGAAAGATATTATAAAGATAATCAATAATATGATGCAACCTCAATTCCATTTTATGTAGTTTTCTATTATAAAACCAAACTAGTGATAAAACAAGAAACTAAAAGTTTCAATTGCAAGATCTAAAGATATACCTTCAAGAAACTAAAAACAGCAAGGTAGCAAATAGTAAATGGGCACAAAAACGGTATTGAAATGCTTGAAAATGAGGCCTAGGGTCCATACTTTTGCTAGTGCAATCCCTCAACAATGCTAATATAATTGGATCATATAATCATCCCTCAACGTGCAACGAAGAATCACTCCAAAGTTCCTATCTAGCAGAGAACATACGAAGAAATCGTTTATAGGGTACGAAACCACCTCAAACCTATTCTTTTCGATTGATCTATCCAAGAGTTCATACTAAAATAACACCAAATAATTTCAGATTCATAATACTCAATTCAACACAAAGAACCTCAAAGAGTGCCGCAAGATTTCTACCGGAGAAATAAAGAGAAGAACGTGCATAAACTCCTATGCATAGATTACCCCAATGTCACCTCGGGAATCCGCGAGTTGAGTGCCAAAACATATATCAAGTGAATCAAAATAATACCCCATTGTCACCACAAGTATTCATTTGCAAGACATATATCAAGTGCTCTCAAATCCATAAAAGTATTCAATCCAATAAAATGAAATCTCAAAGGGAGAACTCAATTCTTCACAAGATAGGGAGGGGAAAACACCATATGATCCAAGTATATTAACAAAGCCCATGATACATCAAGATCGTGACATCTCCAAAACACGAGAGAGAGAGAGAGATTAAACACATAGCTACTGGTACAAACCCAAAACCCCGAGGGTGGACTACTCCTTCCTCATCGTGGTGTCTGCCGGGATGATGAAGATGGCCACCAAAGATGATTCCCCCCTCCGGCAGGGTGCCAAAAGGGTCTAGATTTGTTTTCGGTGGCTATAGAGCCTTGCGGCAGCAGAAATTCTGATCTAGGTTAACCCCGAGGGTTTTCGGAATATTTGTTAATTTATAGGGTAAAGAGAGGGTGCAGGAGGCCACCGAGGTGGGCACAACCCACCTGGGCGCGCCTGGGCCCCAAGGCATGCCCTGGTGGGCTGTGCCCCCCTCGGTGAACCCCCCAGGTTGTAACACCCACAATGCGGCTATATCTCCCACGTGTCGGGGCACGACTTAGAGGCATAGCCACATGGTAGGCATGTTGCAAGAGGGGTAATCTTTACACATCCCATGTACTGAATAAGAAAGGGATAAAGAGTCGGCTTACAATCGCCACTTCACACAATACATGAATATATGAAAGGTCCGACTACGGAACCAAAATAAAGAAAGACAACCCCAAATGCTAGATCCCCAATCGTCCCAACTGGGCTCCTCTACTGATCATCCGGAAAAGAAACATAGTAATGGCCTGAATCCTCGTCGAACTCCCACTTGACTTCGGTAGCGTCCCCTGCACTTGCATCATCGGCACCTGCATCTGTTTGGAAGTATCTGTGAGTCACGGGGACTCAGCAATCTCACACCCGCGAGATCAAGACTATTTAAGCTTATTGGTAGGAAAAAAGTAGTGAGGTAGAGCAGTAGTAAGCACTAGCATATATGGTGGCTAACTTATGCAAAAGAGAGCGAGAAGAGAAGCAACGCATGGTCGAGAAGATAATAGTGATCAAGAAGTGATCCTGAAGCTACTTACGCTCAAGCATAACACGAGACCGTGTTCTCTTCCCGGGCTCCGCCGAAAATAGACCATCATGGCTACAAACGCGGTTGATTCATTTTAATTTAAGTTAAGTGTCAAGTTTTGTACAACCAGATATTAACAAATTCCCATCTGCTCATAACCGTGGGCACGACTTTCAAAAGTTCAAACCCAAGGGAAGGTATATGGTGGTAGGTAGGAAAATGGTAAAACCAAGGTTGGGCCTTGCTGGAGGAGTTTTATTCAAAGCGAACTGTCAAGGGGTTCCCATAACACCCAACCGCATAAAGAACGCAAAATCAAGGAACATAACACCGGGATGATGGAAACTAGGGTGGCAAGAGTGGAACAAAACACCAGGCATAAGGCTGAGCCTTCCACCCTTTACCAAGTATATAGATGCATTAAAGTAAATAAGAGATAATAATGATATCCCAACAATATCCATGTTCCAACATGGAACAAACTCCATCTTCACCTACAACTAGCAACGCTGCAAGAGGCGCTGAGCAAAGCGATAACATAGCCAAACAACAGTTTGCTAGGAAAGGTGGGTTAGAGGCTTGACATGGCAATATGAGAGGCATGATATAGCAAGTGGTAGGTATTGCGGCATAGCAATAGAGCGAACAACTAGCAAGCAAAGATAGAAGTGATTTTGAGGGTATGGTCATCTTGCCTGCAAAGTTCTCAGAGTTGGCGAAAGCTTTATCCTTGCTAGCGTACTCAACAGGTTCCCCGATCACGTACTCATCTCCCGGCTCTACCCAAAGCAAGAACACAAGCAAAGGACCAACGATCAATCACGATGCAATGCACAAGAAACATGATGCAAAACATGGCATGATATGCAAGACATGATATGCAATGCATATGCGTGCTTCGGAAGGGGAATAAATAACAAGGCATCAAATTGGCAAACCAAGTGTGCCGCTGGAAAGATGAGATGATTTCGGTCGAAATCGATATAAAGATCACTGGAATCGGATGCACGGTTTGCAAATGGCAAGCAAAACAAGAATGGCACAATTCTGCGATTAACAGCACCATGCCATCTAGAATGCAACCAGAAATTAAGCTATTGCACTCCAACATAGCAACAAGGCATATGGAGGTGATGTAGTCAAGATTCTTGACAAAACATGAACAATGAGCTACGACTAAATCACACAAGAGCAGGCTCAAACAAGCATGGAGAAAGTGAAAAAGATATCAGCTTCATAGACTTTGTGAAAATACTAACATGCTAGAAATAACATCAGGAAGCCATGTTTAGAGCAAGCAAACAACATGCTACAGGAACATATCATAGCAAAACAAGGCATGGCATGAATCTACTAAATGCATAGAACAAAAGTCCCTTACTGATCATGAGCCAGAAAGGCACAGAAGTTATGATGACACCCATGTAAACATAGCAAGTTTTATTAACAGTTTTCAGACTTTGCAGAAAACTGAGCATGGCATAAACAGAATTATGAAGGCATCTTTGCGAGCTCAAATCACTCATCACAAGGCCTTGCATGACAAGATAAGCATAGTAACAGCAAGAAGACATGTTCATGAAGCTCACCATGGCAAGAGAAGGTTCATAGAATGCATGGATCAACAACAACCATGGCAAAATTGATTAACATGTAAACAATCTGCCAGGAACATTTTATAGCAAAAGTAGAGCAAGATTAAGACATTCTAGGTCACTCCATAATTGCAAACAGGGCCATGGATGGATAGAGAATAACCATATGTCCAAAACATCCTTACTGAATCAACTCAAAACAAGCATGGATCTCACTGTAGCAACATGTTTACATGGCATAAAAATAACAGAAGGAAAATGACTTGGCAAAATCCTGTCCCTGAGATCAGCAATATCACGAAGGCTACTTTGCATGCTTTTGCTAGTCACCACATTGATCACAAAAATACATGGCAAGCACCACTGTAAATATGGCATGGCATAGATCAAAACACATGTATATCTCATGCCCATATGAAGCACAAAACAAATGTGACAAAAATGACAAATCCTCATACTCTGATATGTAACAGCATCTAACAATTATAGCACTCTTGCATCAACGATTTGAGCATCAAGATGGACTCAAACAAGCATGCCATAATGTAATAAAATGAAGAGCATCTCCCAATGAACATTTTGATATATCATGCGCATGAAACGGAGCTACGGTCATGGAGTTATGATGCAATGAACAGAGCCATAAAATATGTGGGGGAAAAGGACTTGGTGGAATTTTCACCTCTAGAAAATAGATCTAGGGTTCAGCACGAAGTTTGAGGATGGTCGGGGTTCGTCGCCGCGGTGGAGACGGAGGTCGCCGGAGAAGGTGCGGGGAGGCAGCCGGAGCTTGGGGAGGACGTCGCCGGCGGCCGGAGCGGCGCTGGCGGAGGCGCGCAGCGGCGGCGGGGCGTGGGCGGCGGCGTACGGGCCCGTGGGGGCCGGATCTAGGCCCGGCGGGCCTCGGCAGCGCACGGGATGGCGGCGGTGACGTGTCAGCGCGGGAGTGGCTGAGGCGGCGGGGCGGACGCGTCCGACCCGATCCGGACGTGTCCGGCGGCGGCGGGGGATGCAGATCTAGGGTTTGGACCTGGATTTGGAGGAGGGGTGCACATATTTATAGGTAGGAGGAGGTAGGAGTGTCCAAATGGAGTGTAGTTTTCGACCACGCGATCGTGATCCGATGGTGGAGGACATGGAGATGGTTTGGATGGGTTATTGGGCCGTTTTGGAGGGGTGTTGGGCTGCAACACACAAGAGGCCTTTGCGGTTCCCCGGTTAACCGTTGGAGTATCAAACGGACTCCAAATGGGACGAAATTTGGCAGGTGGTCTACCGGTGTTGTACCAAGGCCACTTGGCAAATCTCGGTCCATTTCGAGAATGTTTAACACCCACTCACGAAAAGAGAAAAAAGGGGGACACCGGTGCACGTGGGAGTGTCGGATTGCAAAACGAACAACGGGGAAAATGCTCGGATGCATGAGACGAACACGTATGCAAATGCGATGCACATGATGACATGATATGAAATGCAAGACATGAAAAAAAAGCAAAACGAAAAAAAAACCAACCACGAAGGGAATCTCATAACTTAACGACGGAAATGGCAAGAGTCGGAGTTACTAATGTGGTAAGTTACATCCGAGGTGTTACACAGGTGCTTCTTTGGACCATCCTAGGTGTTCTGGTCCATAAAAATCTCCAAAAAGCTTCGCGGTGTTTGGACTCCGTTTGATATTGATTTCTTGCGATGTAAAAACCAATCAAAAAACAACAACTGGCACTGGGCACTAGATTAATATGTTAGTCCCAAAAATGATATAAAGTTGCTATAAAATGATTGTAAACCACCCAAGAATGATAATATAACAGCATGAATACTTCATAAATTATAGATACGTTGGAGACGTATCAATTAGTAGAATGACTCCTGCCTGCATCTACTACTATTACTCCACACATCGACCACTATCCAGCATGCATCTAGTGTATTAAGTTCATGGAGAAATGGAGTAATGCAATAAGAATGATGACATGATGTAGACAAGATCTATTTATGTAGAAATAGACCCCATCATTTTATCCTTAGTAGGAATGATACATACGTGTCGGTTCCCCTTCTATCACTTGGATCAAGCACCATAAGATCAAACCCACTACAAAGCACCTCTTCCCATTGCAAGATAAATAGATCAAGTTGGCCAAACAAAACCCAATTATTAGAGAAGAAATACGAGGCTATAAGAAATCATGCATATAAGAGATCAAAGAAACTCAAATAACTTTCATGGATAAAAAGAGATAGTTCTGATCATAAACTCAAAGTTCATTGGGTCCCAACAAACACACCGAGTTACATCATATGGATCTCCAAGAGACCATTGTATTGAAAATCAAACGAGAGAGAGGAAGCCATCTAGATACTAACTACGGACCCAAAGGTCTACAAAGAACCACTCATGCATCATCAGAGAGGCACCAAAGGAAGTGGTGAACCCCTCCGTGATGTTGTCTAGATTGAATTTGGTGGCTCTGGACTCTGCAGCGGCTGGAATTGATTTTCATCGAATCCCCTGGGGTTTCTGGAATATTGGGATATTTATAGAGTAAGAGGCGGTCCGGGGAGCACCCGAGGTGGGCACAACCCACCAGGGCGCGCCTGGGCCTCTAGGCATGCCCTGGTGGGTTGTGCTCCCCTTGGAGCAGCCCCAGGTGCTTCTTCGGACCATTGGTTGTCTTCTGGTCCAAAAAATCCACAAAAAGTTTCGCTGCATTTGGACTCCGTTTGATATTGATTATCCGCAATGTAAAAACATGCAAAAAAGTGCAACTGGCACTTGGCACTATGTCAATAGGTTAGTACCAATAAATGGTATAAAATGACTATAAAATGATTATAAAACATCCAAGATTGATAATATAACAGCATGGAACAATCAAAAATTATAGATACGTTGGAGACGTATCATATGCCCCCATTCGACGCGTGGCATATATGTACTTCTACTATATAGCACAAACCAAAAAAGAATCATTCCTTGATGATCAAATTAACCTCTCTCTCGTTGGATCATAATGATGGAGGACAACCTCGCATGCCCACGGATGGAGGCGCCACACGTGAGTGAGTTCCTATAAATAGGGCAACCACCGCCTGCATGGTATTGCGTGATGTTTGAATACCAATATAATGTACAACTTTGATGTGGACCCTGCCTCGAGAACTGAAAAGTCTCCACATGGAGCGAGGTTATGACACGCATATATAGAGAGTATTCATGGTGCCCCCTCTTTGACATGTACATACTCCTATACCGTGCATATACGTAACACAAACAAAAAAAGAACCATCCTTGTTGGTCAAATTAACTTATCTCTCGTTGTACGTTCAACTGGTTGACGACGACCTCGTGGCCCACAGAGAGAGGCATACATGAGTGATTTCATAGGACAAAACCACCGTGTGCATGCGCCCGTGTGTTATGTGATGTTTGAATGCCCAATGCACAAGTTTGACGTGGCACATTGTTTGCAAACCGGAAACGCATACACCACGATGCGTGTAGCCCCCTCACTTCAAGTCGGTGGGAGTGTGTACGCACGTGCTCGAACTTTGATATGAAATCCCACCATGATCCACACCACACACATGCCAAGATGAATCCACCTTTTGGTCAAATGCCTCTCATTGTTGGTGAAAAATGAAAACCTTTGAGGGCTAATGAATGGGCACGTCGCTGATAACCGCACGAGGGAGAGTGTCCGAGGGGGCCACTAATGCATGCATGTGGCCCGAACATTATGTATGAAAGGGTTGTGTAATTCTCTAAATAACCAATTCACGACTTTGATGTGGCATATATGACTCACAAAATAATCAATAATCCCACACGGAGGTTTACGACTCGTAGTGTACTGCCGGACCCCTCCCCCCACCCCCCACACATAGACACACACACCCTGCACCACCACAACCACTCTGAGGCATGTCAAACTTTTTCTGCAATGAACATGTGATTAAAGGCGGAGTGTCGTGTTAATTTTTTTAAAAAAGACATCATTCGATCATTTTTATACATTGAATGATTTCTAGGGATTTAATGTGCAAAAATCAAATTTGAGCTACATGTGCACCAAAATGGGTTGCAAAATCATGTGTCCTTGGGTGCATGTTTTCCTGTGCAATAGATTTCAAAATATTGAGAATATATATTTTTAAAATTTAGTAAATCCAAAACTTATTTAAATTCATGAAACTTATCGTGGTGTCTTATATGGACACCAGTAGACTGTGATATTGTATTTTTTGGTCAATGAGACCCGTTTTGATATAATCTTCTTACAAACGGGAGATTATTAAAAACTAGCAACCAATATCTCATATGGATTATTTATTCGGACCGTGTGCGTTAGACCGTGCCATGCTTCAGTTAAGCAGTAAAGCAACAGAATGAATCATCAATAAACCAAAAATATACATGCTGCCACACGCCCCGTGTGCCGTGTGAGCAGGCGTGAGTTGACGGGACGCATGCGAGCAGTCCGCCTCGTAGGCATACGGGAGGCATGCATGCAGGTGTGCGTATTGATGGGAGGCGTGCGAGTTGCTATGTGAAATGATGGTAGGAATGGCAGAAGTCCGCCGCGCAGGCTCATGAGGATGCGAGACAGCCTTTGACTGCAGCCTACCTCGCTCCCACTGGTTCATATTAATTGTGCGCCCGAGCCGCTGGCCATAATAGGCAGCCACACCCCTGGTCCACAGTGGTCACCAACGTCTGGACTCACGAGTGTACGAGTATGCCGCTGAAGCAAATCACCGGAGGGAGTGGCGACGCCAGGGCTGGTAAAGCACCCGTGCAACGCGTGAAGCTGGGCACAAAGGTTGCCGTCGCCGCCGACGAGGTCTTGCGCCGGCAGCAGCATGACCTTGACTTCGTCGGCGCTGTCGTGCCCCCCCCCAGCTGGAGCCTGAGGTCAACAGCAACTCCGGCAATGACTGCGATTCCAACGGAAAACCGGTTAGTCATCTATATACCCATTTGTGCGGCAAACATATCATGTGTTTTCTCTGGTTACTCCCCCCCTCTATATTTTTTCTGGAATACAAATCCTGTGGTTATGTTCTCTCAGTCCATGAAATCAAAGTAATTAAGATCCGTTAGATGCACGTAGTGTATTGATTGTTTGAATGTTATCCGTATAGAGTTAGTGATTAGTTGTTTTATTCTATACAAATGATTTTTGCTAAAAATCCGACTAGGGTTAGCTTCCGTGCTAATAATTCATGGCTAGATCTGGAGAATTGATTTTGAATGTCCTACATATATGTTTGTGCCTTTTGTCTTCTAGATCTTGAGAATTAATTTTGAATGTCCTACATGTATGTTTATGCCATTTTTACTTTCAGGTTGGTATGTACACAGATGAGGCTCCGACCAGCACCGCCGGATGTAGTTCTTGGACCCGGCTGTGCGGCCAGAAGCACCCCCTGGACCTGAGGAACTAGTAGAATCTCCGACGGACCGCATCAGCGATCTCCCAGACGACATCCTTGGGGAGATCATCTCCCTTCTCCCCACCAAGGATGGTTGTTGTACACAAGTCCTCGCATCTCGGTGGTGCACTCTGTGGTGCGCCGCGCCTCTTAATCTCGATTGTCGTCAGGTATCTGTCGATGATGATTCTGAACTCCCCGAAGCCATCATGTCCTCCCACCAGGGCTCCGTTCAGCACATCTGCATCCCGGCATGCTACCTGCTGGAATACCCTGCATGGTGGCCGCCTGGCTAACATCTATCAATTCGATAAACTCCAGTAGTTTGAGTTCTACCATTACTACAGCGATAGGTTACCACCAATAGCTGCATCTGTGTCTCACCACCGATGCCCATCTCATAGTTTTCCTCCTCTCTCCACACCGCCACCTTGACCCGGTGCCATCTAGCAGACAATCCGGTACAAATTCTTTAACTGCCACTCCTAAAAAACTTGCGCTTGTGTTGGTTCATCTGTCGGAGGCCTCACTGCACAACATCATCCACTCCAGCTGCCCTGGACTGGAACGTTTGGTGCTTCTTTTTGGAGCAGGAATCAATATCCCTTGTCTCAAAATAAAGTCGCCTCACCTTGTAAGACAGGAGCTCATTATCCAAGATGCCCCTTCACTTCAAAGGTTGGTTCTTGATTGTTTTTATAAAACTTCGCAAATAACTGTGGTCTCTGTGCCTAAACTGGAGACCTTGGGTGCAACTCGTGGTCCGTTTAAATGGTTCGAGATGGTGTTTGCCTCCACACCTATTGAGGCACTGTATATTATTAAAGTACACATTTGTAATTTGCATTTTTTTCATTTGTGAGCATAAGTTAAGTATCATATTGAAGTACACTTTCAGTGATAATATTATGTTCTATGCTCAGTGAAGCTCTTGTCCATCCTATCAGTGGTGGTGGATTCTGTCAAGACCTTATATATCGGTGTGTGGTGTTTTGATCTCAACATCATTTTTGCCATGCTGCAATGCTTTCCATGTCTGGACAATTTGTATATAAAGGTGAGGTTTCACGCACATTGAAATCCCATATATAATGTACTATAATTAATCGTTCAGCTATCACTCTTTCAACATAATCTTTTTAGACATTAACTGTTTTCAATCTTCATCTCTATTTAGGCAACAACGCATGGATAAAAAAGGTATAACCAACCGATGGTTGATGAAGCATGGGGATTTTCTCAGATCTCATGACATTCATTTGAAGACATTAACGCTAGAACAATATTCATCCAACAGTGCAAACACTAGCTTTGTCACATTCTTCATGTTGAATGTGAGGGCACTATTGTCCGTGAGGATTATGTTTTTCAACAAGAAATTACTCACGGTCGCAAGTGTTCAAGAGCATAAAAAGAAGTTTCAAGTGGACCTAAGGACTTCTGATCGTGTTCGGCTTCTATTTACAACAGCATGTGGTCATCATGGAGCAGTAGAATTATTGTACTTGGATCTTGATTTTATGGACCAGACTGATCCATTAGATTGTAACTGCCGAAAACTTTGGTTGAGTTAGATGTCATTGTCATCTTCAATCCGGGTTATGTGTAAACTTGATGAACAATTAATCCTCGTGCTTTTGTACCTTTTGTAAGATGGAGTTAGACATTGTTGCCCTTTTCAACTCGGATTTGACCTATATTTTCTTTCATACTGGGCGTATGTGTTCTTAGAGGTACTACCTCTGTCGGGATTTATTCTTTATTGGCCCCCTTCGCATTTTGTAGTACCAAACTTTGACCATAGATTTAACGAACAATATATTAATGCATGTCATCGAAAATAATATTGTTGGACGGCTGTTCCGGACTATGTTCGTCTGCTATATGCAATAATTAACTCTAGTACACACATAATCGCACACGAATTAACTCTAGTAACCGTTTGTGTTATACTTTCTCATTGCAAATAGTTCATCTGAGTGGGTTGTTTGCCGAGTATCACACACATCTTGTTTACACGAATCGTTTGTGTTTTTTTGGCTCATCACAAGTAGTTCATCTATGTGAACTATCTGTCACATATCACACACATCTTGTTAAGTTGAACCATTTCTGTTGCGTTCCCTAATCGAAGACAATTTGTTCGAGTGAACCGTATGCCGTATATCACACACACCTTGATCTGGATGACCATTTCTGTTGCATTCCCTAATAGCAAACAATTCATCGGAGCAAACTGTATGCCGTATATCGCACACACATTGATATGGCTGCCCGTTTCTATTGTTCTGTCTAATCGCAAACACTTTGTATGGATCAACCGTTTGCCTCTCATAGCACACATAACTAAAATCTGAACCGTGTTTGATGTCTCCGCCATCGCAAAAGTTTTGCATCTTTTTTGACGGGTTTTTTACATCCCCGTTTGCGATTAATGCATCGCACATAGTCTCATCGAAGGGTCTCTGATCGTAGTGTCGTGTTAGCAGCATCCTGCAGTAGTGTATTTGTATAGGTGTTCTCTGACGATGTGGATAGCGAGGATGAAGATGGCCAGAGGAGGTACAAGAGGCAAATCCTAAGGGAGCTTTATGAGGGAATGCATAACAGGCGTATTAGGACGTCAGACGGCGGCTATCGATGCCCATTTTCCAACCACAAGCTTCATGACGCGCATCAAAGTGTTCTGGCGCATGCAAGATGACGGGCTGTTGGCTCCTTCAAGCAGAAGTATTCTCACAGGGTGGCGTACAGCGCGTACGCCGAGTACCTGGAGAAATTTTAGGATAGTGCCGGCAGATGAGATGAGATGTGGGATCGAACTATGTACACTACAAAAAATACACTTCCGTGATGATACGTGTTTGTCACAGTAGGTCACATTTTCTGTCTTGCATGTACATCCATGGCGATTTTATGACAGAATCAAGATAATCATACATGTGTTGTAGTAGAAGTGTTCCATGACATTACCAAAATTATCATCACGGAAGTGTCCTCTTCCATGACGATAAATCACGCACCATAGAAGTTCTTTCGTCAAGGGTGACCGACACGTGGCATCCACCGTAACGGGTCACCGTTAAGCTATCGGGTTCCGGTTTGGATCCGATAACCCGTTAACAGCCCGAACTAATGGGGATTTTCCACGTGTAAAATTATCATTGGTTGGAGGAAACACATGTCGGCTCACCGTTGGGACAGATATCATCCACTCATTGGGTAGAATGCACCAATGATACGTCGACACGTGGCATGACCCAATAGAGGCCCATTCCTGTGAAAAGGCTGGCCCGTTTGAGTTGGTTAAAAGATAGCGGGCCAGTCCATGGAAAGTCTGTTAATGGCTTGTTCACACATAGCCCATTTACAGCCCGCTAATCCAGGGCCCGTTACGACCTATCTGTATTAGGCCTAGTAGCGTCATCTGGGCTGTCCAATATGATTCTAGCCCATTCTAACTTCCGGCCATGTATGGCCCATGACGTCTTTCGGCCCATATGAGGCACTTTGTAACTCTTGGCCCTTTAATGGCCCGTGGTGAAACTGGCCCGTAATGAACAGTATATCGCTTTATACCCATTAACGGCCCATTATTCCATTGGGCCGTTTCAAGACCATGTTATCTTTCGGCCTTGTCAGGGCCTATTTATTCTTGGGCTCATTTCCAGCATTCGGTTACTTACGGCCTGTGATAGGCCTTTTCTGATTGTGGGCCAAATTCAGCCTGTGGTTACAGTCGACCAGTTTGTGGCCTGTTAATCCGTTGGGCCATTTTCATAGCATCATCAAATACGGCCGATTAACAACGGCCCATTATGGTTGGCCCATGGACGGACGATTCCAACTCTAGCCCGTTTAAGGCCCATAATGCGGTCCGTTATTGGCCCATGTTTGGCCAATCGATCATATGGCCCGTAGAAGGCCCATTAATGCTACTCCCCGTAGAAGGCCCATTGTTTCTGTGACCTGTAGGAGGCCCAGGGTCACTATAGTAAATATGTAGCACATGGTTATTGTGGTCTGGTTTTAAAAATAGGTTATTGCAGCCACTAGCAAACCATGAAAAAAGAACTGCACTGACTACAAGCAAACAAATAAACAAGACAACAAGGAAATAAATAAGCAAGCAACTTACACTAGGCTATGACGACTATTACACATATTACATCCACTAGGCATCAAAGTTCGCCACCAGTGCAAATATAGGGAACAAAGCAGCATATCACATACACTGGTTGTCAAAGTTGGCGACCAGTCCAAATAAATGCCGCAGCAAAACAAGTCCAGAACTGAAACCACTTCAGAAGAGCTCAAGAAACAATATCCTAGGTACCCATAATGGTGGAAAGATGCTTAGCAAGCTTATTAACTTTCTCTTGTTTGGCGCTTAAATCCTCTAGCTCTTGTTGTTGCACAAGAAAGTATGCATTTGAATTCTGCAGGGACTTCCTCTGTCCTTCGACTTCTTGCCGCAGCATAGCTAACTGACGCCTTCAGCTTGTAGCTAAGACTGAAGAAGCTGAAGTGATTCAGGCAGTGAGTTCGAAGAGCTTGTGCCAGCGGTACTGGCCAGTAACTCGAACACTACATCAACGCAGGACTGTGGGGTTTTCTCACTATCTACAAGATCATTTTTATCACCTTTCTTCGAGACCAACAGGGTTGTCTCACTATCGTGAACCTTATCTGCATTACTTTCTCTACAATTGCATAGTGGGGTGCTCTTCTCCAATCTTCTTTTCACATACTACAATAGAAACAAGCAGACACATCACATGTTTAGCATATAGTATATGAAAATCATTTTGGTAAACCAGTTCATTAGTAAGATGGACATGATAACAACATGAAACAAACATATATCTATGTACTATGGTCAATGTATTGTCCATATCATTCTAGTTTATGTTGCCAAATCAAGGTAGAGACACAGTTCAACTCATATATTTTTAAGACACAACAACATCGACAGAATATAAGTGCGAGAAACTATATAGCATTGGCAACACTTGTAATGTGCATCACATGAGAACATAACTGTTTATATAACTGAAACTGAAATCAACATAGAGCAAGAAGTTAGAACATCAATCCAGTTAAAGAAATAGGTTTAAAACATACCTGTTGCACCATTGGAGTTTCAGTTGGATCCTTCAAATTCGAAAGTAGTTCGTATGAGTAAATACAGTGATGCAACAACAAAGGAGTATGAACCATAGCTACGAAATCTGACCTGAGAACAGTTGCTCTTCTACTTTAAACATGGAGTTTTGGTTCGCTGTGGTGGTCCTCGTGCTTTGGGCACTGTAGTTGCTTTACAAACTGCTCGTGTGGGGGTACTCTGTTGTGGACATGGTGCTCTGTCAACTAGAAGTGGGTTACTGTCCACTGGGGTTGGGGTTAGATGGGTTGTAGCTGGTTCTCTGCCCAATGGTGTCAGTGTGCAATCTGGAAGAGTCTCGATTAAGTGTGGTGGGGCTAGTTTGTGGGCCAGTACAACCATGGTTCTATCTGCATCGACGGGTAGCACTGTCTTTTGTGAAGAACGAGTTTTTGCTCACTTACATACTGCCATCACCCCCTCCAATTCAAATGGCTAATAAACAAGAAAAGAAATTGAACGTACAGACATTGTATGATAGGCAAATGTGGTAAGTCACATATATGTTGTCTAACCAAACAAGACAACATGACACAATTTCACATATATGATGCCTAACTAAACATGATAGCATGACACAGTTTCGGATATATGATGGATAACTTAACAGGATATAATGGTATAATTAAACATATGATGAGTATCTAAACATGATGACATGACAAAACTATATGATGTCTTTCTAAAACAGGTTGGGATGAAATAATTCACACACATGTTGTCTAAGTATACAGGATGGCATGATATAATTGACATAATTGATTCATATACTAAGCAGCTGGCGCTCGCATGTATGATCTCTAAACTAAGCAGATGGAATTCAATATTGTGCATATGATGTCTAAACTAAGAAATGCAAGACACCATATGCATGATATAAGAAATATAACATTGCAACTTAGAGGATACACCTCATGTGGGATATAGGACTGGTCATCTGTCTCTGAATCCTCCTCTGAGGAGCTCCCTGTACCCATCGAGATGTATGCTTCAACAGGTACCATTTCCTGCTCTGAAGACCTTGTTTTCACTCATGATTTTTCCATAACCAGTTCAAATGGGAGATACACATGAAGAGTAGTTCAATGTACACAGATTGTCGACAAATGGAATACATAAGGAAAAAGAAGATGACATGAGATAATTCACATATATGATGCCTGGCTACATGGCGGTGCATAATTCACATATATGATAACTGGCTGAAAAACATGGCATTGCATAATTCACATATCTGATATAGAAAGAAAACATGAGGCATTCACACAAAGCATGTCTAATCTAAGCAGATGGCATGGCAATGCAAGACACCATATGCATGATATGAGCAATATAACCCTGCCAACTTAGAGCGTGCACCTCGGGGGGAATACGACTGTTCATCTGTCTCTGAATCCTCCTCTGAGGAGCTATCTATAACCAGCAAGAAATCTGCATCGACCGGTAGCACTTACTGCTAAGAATACCTTGTTTTCACTCTAGATTTTCCCATGACCGACTCAAATGGCTGACGCACAGGAAGAGTAGATGAATGTATAAACATTGTTGACAAATGGAATACATTATGAAAAAAATATGGCATGATACAATTCACATATATGATGACTGGCTAAAGAAGATGGCATTTCATAATTCCCATATACTCCCTCTGTTCCTAAATATTTGTCTTTTTAGAGATTTCAAATGGACTACCACATACAGATGTATATAGACATATTTTAGAGTGTAGATTCACTCATTTTTCTCTTTATGTAGTCACTTGTTCAAATCTCTAGAAAGACAAGTATTTAGGAATGGTGGGAATATGATAGAGAAACCAAACATGTGGCATTCACACAAAGCAAATCTAAACTAAGTTGATGACACATAAGATGCATAATGTAAGCAATGCGAGGCGCCATATGCACGGTATGACAAACATCAGCATGCCAGGTTAGAGAAAACACCTTAGGTGGTAAATAGGAGTGGTCGGCTCCCTCTGAATCCCCATCTGAACAGTTATCTTCCTCTAGAATACAATCTGGAATGGCGGGAGGGGGGTCCACTTCGCCCACCATGGAGCGGCGTCTGCATGACATTATATTCCCACGCAACGGTCTTCTCCTTTTCTCTACATGTTCAGTATGATTGTGTACAATAACTGACATGCATAAAAAATAGTTAGATTTTGTAAGGCCTAAGGGGTGCATGCAGAAATCAAGACTGATTGTAGAAAATGAGTGGATAGATCCAAAACTAATGATAGCAGGTAGATTATAGCTTCAGTTTAAAAAGTTAGACAATGGATCATCTACTGTTTGTTGCCCACCCAACATGAACCACATAGAAGACCCCAGATGAACCAGATAGTAGACAAATACTATTCATTGATGCCTTGATATGTGCCCCACGGGCATTTTAAAACTCAAGTTTGAATGATAAAGTAGCACGTAATAATAACCGATGTATAACACAAGAAAACACGAAAGAGTGCGACCTCTCTCCTGGAACTGTGTAGTCCTCGGGTTCATCTGCTCAGTCGATGATGGTAATGCAGTTGGCGTGGCTGCCGGCAACGAGGAAGATGATTTGAGGCAGTGAAAGAAAGTCTGCAGGGGGAATCTCTGCTACAGTGAACGCTTCTATCGATGGTGCACCTCAGGTGGGGTGGATGACAACACGGCAGGAGCAGGACATAACACACAGAGTTTTCTTTGATACCTATCTGAAAATGATGTAAATCTGTGTAACGCCCCGAGACCGATGTGCCAGGTGTCTTCCAGTTATTCGCTGTTGTTGCCTTGTCATTTGCTTGTGTGTCATGCTTTTCATATCATGTCATCATGTGCATTGCATTTGCATACATGTTCATCTCATGCATCCGAGCATTTTCCCCGTTGTTAACAGATCCACCCATCCCCCGATCCAAACGCCACTGTCCCGATCCGGATCCACCCCGTCCCGGATCTCGTCGTCCCGGGTTGACTTTTCGCGAGGGTATAATTTCTACTAAGTCCCCAGATCTGCATATTTTCGCGTTATATTCATCGCATCATAACTTTGCATCCGTGGCTCCATTTTGGGCATGTAGCATATCATATATTTTGTCTCGACGAGCACTTCATTTCATTCCATTGCATCATGTTCATTTGATTTCATCTTGATGCCCTAAATACTGTTGCAAGAGTGCCATGTGATGTTAGTTTCAGATTCTTATCAGTAATTGGACATTTGTCATTTTTGCCATGTTTAATGTGTGCCTCCTATGAACTTGAGCCCTACATGTGTTTTGAAGTATGCCATGCCATCTTTATAGGGGTGTATGCCATGTATTTTTGTGATCTTTGTGGTGACTAGCACAAGCATGCAAAGTAGCCCTCTTAATGTTGCTGATTTCAAGGACTTAGAAATCTTCTAAGTCATTGTACTGATAATATTTTTATGCCATGTATTCTTGTTGCTACAGAGTGATCCATGCCTCTTTTGGGGATGTTCAGTAATGATAATTTTGAGATATTGTTGTGCTCTTTCCATCCATGCCTTTGTTTGCAATTATGGAGCATCCTAGCATGACTCAATCGAGCTCTACTTTTGCTATAAAATGTTGCTGGCAGGTTGTTTACATGTTAAGCAATTTTGCCGAGGTTGTCGTAGTTGATCCTCGCATGCTATGAGGTTGTTCTTGCCATGTTTAGCTTCTATGCCATGTCTATTTGCTGGGTGTATGCTTAGTTTGTCATGCAATACCTTGTGGTGAGTGCATCGAGTTCGTAAACATGCCTACGTGAATTTGTTTTGCCATGTTCCAGTTTCCTGCTAAGTCTGAATTTGTTAACGAAAGTTGCTATGTTCACATGGTTGCCATTGTATTTTCTGATCCCTTTGGGCTTATGGTCAGTAAGGGACTTCTGTTATCTGCTTTGTGTAGTTTCATGCCATGCCTTGCTTTTCCATGATATGTTCCTGTAGCATGTTGATATCTTGCTCTAAACATTGCTTCCTGATGTTAAATCCTGCCATGTTGTTATTTTCTCTAAGTCTGCAACCTGTTATCTTTTGCACTTTTGCCATGCTTGTTTGAACCTGTTATTGAGTGAATTAGCCGTAGCTCAGTGTTCATCTTTTGTCAAGCATCTTGAGTGGATCGCTGTCATGTGCTTTGTTGCTATGTTAGAGTGCCGTAGCTTATTGTTCTTGTTGCATCTAGATGGCCTCGTGCTGTTAATCGTAGATCGGTGCCTTATTTGTTTTGCTTGCCATTTCCAAACCGTGCATCCGATTTTGACGATCTTTATATCGATTTTGACCGAAATCAACTCATCTTTCCAGTGGAACTCTTGGTTTGCCAATTTTAGGCCTAATTCAATATTTTTCTTCTGGAGTATGCATATGCATTGCATATCACATCCCGCATATCATGCCATGTTTTGCATCATGTTGCTTGCGCATTGCACCGTGGTTGATTGTGTCTCCCTTTTGCTTGTGTTCTTGCTTTGGGTAGAGCCGGGAGATGAGTTCGTGTTCGAGGTACCCGTTGAGTACGCTTTCGAGGATCAAGCTTTCGCCTTCTTGGAGAACTTTGCAGGCAAGATGACCATACCCTCGAAATCACTTCTATCTTTGCTTGCTAGTTGCTCGCTCTATTGATATGCCTATGCTGTGATACCTACCACTTGATATATCATGCCTCCCATATTGCTAAGCCAAGCTTCTAACCCACCTTGTCCTAGCAAACCGTTGTTTGGCTATGTTACCGCTTTGCTCAGCCCCTCTTATAGCGTTGTTAGTTGCAGGTGAAGATTGGAGTTTGTTCCTTGTTGGAACATGGATATTTGTTTCGGATATCATAATATCTCTTATTTAATTAATGCATCTATATACTTGGTAAAGGGTGGAAGGCTCGTCCTTATGCCTGGTGTTTTGTTCCACTCTTGCCGCCCTAGTTTCTGTCATACCGGTCTTATGTTGCTTGATTTTGCGTTCCTTACGCGGTTGGGTTATAATGGGAACCCCTTGACAGTTCGCCTTGAATAAAACTCCTCCAGCAAGGCCCAACCTTGGTTTTACCATTTGCCACCTAGCCTTTTTTCCTTGGGTCGGCCCACCCAAGGGTCATCTTTATTTTACCCCCCCTCAGGCCAGTGCTTCTGTAAGTGTTGGTCCAACCTGAGCGATGTCTGGCGCTCCCTGGGCAACCAGGGGTTATGCCAACCCGACGTCTTGCTCATCTGGTGTGCCCTGAGAATGAGATATGTGCAGCTCATATCGGGATTTGTCGGCACATCTGGGTGGCTTTGCTGGTCTTGTTTTACCATTGCCGAAATGTCTTGTAACCGGGATTCCGAGTCTGATCGGATTGTCTTGGGAGAAGGAATATCCTTCGTTGACCGTGAGAGCTTGTGATGGCTAAGTTGTGACACGCCTGCAGGGATTTGAACTTTGAAAGCCGTGCCCGCGGTTATGGGCAGATGGGAATTTGTTAATGTCTGGTTGCAGAAAACTTGACACTTAGCTTAATTAAAATGCATCAACCGCGTGTGTAGCCATGATGGTCTCTTTTCGGTGGAGTCCGGGAAGTGAACACGGTGTTGGAGTTATGCTTGAACGTAAGTAGTTCCAGGATCACTTCTTGATCACTTCTAGTTCACGACCGTGCTTTGCCTTCTCTTCTCGCTCTCCTTTGCATAAGTTAGCCACCATATATGCTAGTGCTTGCTGCAGCTCCACCTCATACCTTTTCCCTACCCATAAGCTTAAATAGTCTTGATTGCGAGGGTGTGAGATTGCTGAGTCCCCGTGACTCACAGTTTACTTAAAAAACCAGTTTGCAGGTGCCGATGAAACCGTGCAGGTGACGCAACCGAGCTCAAGGAGGATCTCGATGAAGATCTTGTTCATTGTGTTGTTTCGTTTCCAGTTGATCAGTAGTGGAGCCCAGTCAGGGCGATCGGGGATCTATAGCATTAGGGGTGGTCTTCTTTTGTTTTGGTTCCGTAGTCAGACCTTGATTGTATCTGGATGTTGTAATGCTATATTTATGTTATTGTGTGAAGTGGCGATTGTAAGCCAACTATGTACCTCTTTCCTTATTCAGTACATGGGTTGTGTAAAGATTACCCCTCTTACGACATTGCCTTCAATGCGGTTATGCCTCTAAGTCGTGCTCCGACACGTGGGAGATATAGCCGCATCGAGGGTGTTACAATCTGTAAGGGCTCCTTAGAATTGGAGGATTCTATAAACGCAGGGACATGAAAAACACAGGAATAGGATAGGAATGCACGTGCAAAATAGAGCATTTGGAAACATAGTATTTCTATCAACCTCGGTGTTTGGTTCACATGAATTGGAAGAATGCATGACGGAGAAACATGGTCAAATTAAAGTCAAACCACGTGAAAATGAAAAAATAAGAGTCTTATTATGCCAGCAATGCAATTAGTCCTGTTCTTCATGCATATTAATTTGAAAAGGACATCCAAGTGGATATTAAAATTCCTACGTTTTTTCTTTGAAAGAGACACCAAAGGAAAAAAATCCTCCAGTTTTGCTTTGCTCCACGCCTTCTAACCAAATGCACGAATAGTAGTACCATAGTTGTTCCATAGCAAAGGATCCTTGAGGGATCGACATGAATGCAGAGTAACAAAGTGATGTGACGAGCGTAGCATCCCAATTTTCAATTTGGATGTTATACATAGATCATCATATGAATATCATATTTTTCTTTGCATTTTGGGTGTGATCCTAGAAATCTTAAGCAACTCAAGGACCCAAGGAGAGAGTTGGAGGTTTCACAAATTTTCATATTTGAATTTACTCAAATTTGAAAAGAGGATCAATTTGATTTTAAATATTTTCTCTCCAATTATCTCCAATAATAAAAATAAAAGAATGAAGATAAAATGACTTCTTCAAAAGAGAGGAATATTGGAGCAGAAATTTTAAAATCAAATCATTATTTTATTTGCTATTTTATTTGAATTATAAAAATATGCATTTTTAAAAATTGCATTTTTAGGCCAGAAAAATGTTCACCTTGTTCTAAATATTAGATTTAGATTGTGAAAATTATTTCTGGTATTTTTTTGAATTTTATTATATTTTATTAGGATTTTTTCTTTTAGGCGAATTTTTTTAAGTTTCGTTGCCCGACTGGGCCGAAGGCCCAACCGAGCGAGGCCGCCCCGCCCCCGCCGCCTTCCTCCCGGGTGAGAGGACTCCCACCGCCGCATGCCGCTGAGGGAGTCTGAGCTGGAATCCCCATCGCCGGCCCCTGCTGAACGTGGCCCCCTCTAGGGCCTTTGAAAGCCGAGCCCCGCCGTCGCCTCTCGCCACACGCCGTCACCGCCTCCCGCCGCGGCGCCGCCATCGCCGCCGACCGCCGCTGTCGGCGAAGCCCCGCCCCGCCTCCCGTCACCGCCGGCCGCCGCTGCCACCGGTGTTTTTCTCCGGTTAACCGGTAAGAAAACCACACGGTTCTTCCCCGGTTTTCCCTCGGTTTATTTTTGGGGTCTTGGTTTTCTCGGTTTTTCCGATCGAATCTAATTAGCGGACGTTCGCCCATTAATCTGTATTAGCAAACGGTTTTCATCGGTATAGTTCTGTTAGCGAACATGTTCATTTGTTAGGTTTTTATCACAGATTAGTCCCTGATCTTCGAGCCCTCGTTACTTTTTACTCGTTTGTCCAAATATAGTGAATCCAACGCCTAAATCTTTGTCTTGTTACCCCCGTTCCAGATAATCAACTTAAACATGGTTTTGACAATATAAAATTTGGTTTCAAGCAGATTTGATTTCGAATTTCTTTTGATCGTAGTTTGAGTTTCGTATCTCCGATTTGATTGATTCTTTTTGCAAATCGATGCTCTGAAGTTGTACTTTTAGTTTGGATGTTTTCTCTTGAGTTTCCCATACATCATATGCTTTAGTGCTTATGTATGCTATTGTTTGTTCATGATAGAATTTCCGGAGTGTGAAGCGTGCTACTACGAGTCACTAGGGTTTTCAAATGATCAGCAAGGCAAGTAACACTTTGATCATACCCCTTTACTACCCAGTTTTGATGCATTAGTTTCAACCCTCAAACATTGGATGAGTAGGATTTGATTAACATGTGGGTACTGGGAAGTAGTTGATGAGGTAGAACCTATTGTCTTGTATTTAAACCCTTGGAGTTACTACGTTATACTATACTGCTATGCTATGCTCATAGATGTGGTTTGGGTTTTGAGAGAATTCATGACAGATGTGAGAGATTATTGTTAACTAAGGTTTAACTTAAGGTGGCTACTTTAATACACATCTCGGTGGATTGGTTTGTGGGCACCTGGGGAACCCAGTGTTTCCAAGGAGATCCTGGGCAATCTGTGCGATCATCCTATGATTTGCCACCCAGGCTCAAAGGGATCATTATGTTATTCATGCTAGAAACTTCTGTGTGCATCCACAAGCAATTATGGGCTCTGGCATGGTTGAGTATGTTGTGTGACCTCGTACAGTGGTAGACTAGCAGATGTAGGTGGTACTGTCTACCCGTCGTAACGAGTTAACGCTTCCGAAAGACTGTGTCTCGGTCATCCATTTCTCAAACATCATGAAGTGGGAGAAATAAAATGGAGGAGATCGAGTCTTGTGGGGAAAAGTGCGCAAACCTCTGCAGAGTGTACAAACTAATCATTATTAGTCGTGTCCCCGGTTATGGACATCTGGAGTATCTGGTGCTTGAATTATTATGTTATCTCATCACTCTACTTTAATTATTTTGTCGGGTTATGGATTATTATTTTGGGATTGAGATGGGGTTACCATTCTCAATGTTTATCAACCAAATTTGTAGTTAAATAAAATATATTCCTTTGTTGTGGGGAAAAACTAGCTTTGTGCAAATGATAACCATAGAGCCTCCACCAGCTAAATATGCATATAGTTATAGGTGTTACATGTTCATTCATGTATTGTGTTATTTTGCCAGCATATTCCGTGTGTGACCTACACAGGCTGCAATGTATTATGTTGAAGAGTTCTTAGACTAAGAGTAAGGTGCGCTAGGTCGCTGTCGTGCTCTTAGCTATGCTGTTGGAGTTGATAAAATCATTTACCTTTGAAGCTTCCGCTGTTATCTTATTTAGATGGCCTTCAGCCATATTATTGTAATAAGTTCTCTTTTGAGACTTGCGATGTAATAAGTGTGTGATTAAACTATGTTATAAATCATGTAGTACTGTGTGTGTCAGCATTACCGATCCAGAGATGACACTTATACACAGAGATTTGACCGTCTGAGGTTCGATCGCTACAAGATGGTATCAGAGCACACGTTGACTATAGGACGCGACCACTAAGATGGGCCATAGGACCCTCTTCTCTACTCATTTCTGAATCTTCTCCATTTTCTACCCTATATATGGCGGACCTAAGGAACAAATTTGCTCAACCAGATGACGACACCTCTTTCGGACGACACTTGAAGGAAGCCACTAAGTACCTAAGCATTGGAACACCAAGCTTCATCGGGACTTACACCACCACTTTACCAGAAGAGGAGCACTGGACAATTCGAGTTCATGTTCCAGGAAGGACATTCATGCCAGTTACTGAGCCTATAGAGTTTTCCTTTGATGCACCAACCTGGAGTTTAGGAAAGAGCATGGCAGCCCACATCGCCATGGGGCGCATCGGCGAAGTTTATCACAAGGGTCTTAAGGACACCATCTACCAGATATGTGGACGCCGAAATGAGAAATGGGAGATGATTTGCACCAGAAGGGATAAATCCATTGCAGCCTATATCCAGGAGTTAAACCAACACATTCGTCGTCAGGAGAACCAGATGTGCGCCAGCATGATCGACATGAAGAAGTTGATGACCAGGAACATGGAGCTAGAAGAGGAAATTGTAGTACTACTGGAGAAGAATGAAGACCTGAAGAAGAAGCTAGGAATATTCATGGGAGACCCCGCGCCAGGAAAGGACAACCATCCCAAAGACTACATCACCATCGACGACACCGACTCCGACCCTGATAGTGATGATGATTACGAAGACGAAGCAGGAGCAGATATCATGGAGTCTTCCTCCGATCAAAATTTCTAGTCGACCAGATTATCAGTAGTATTCCCCCATGTATATAGTAATAGTCCAAGTATTTTGTAATGGTATCTAGATCGATTGTATGCCCTTGTTTGAATTGAGTGGTGTGATAATGAATGTGTTTTGTCTCATGTGCATATGGGTAGTGTTTTCCCTTTAGACCTCACTCTATTCTATTCTCACCCCTCTAAACCTATCAGATGCCTCCGAGACGTGACCCTGGATTTGTCTTCCCACCGGAGCACACTCAGTTGATCCAGCAGCAGAATGCCTTGATGCAGCTACTAGTCTAGAACCAAGGCAACAACAACAACCCACCGTCTCCACCTCCAGTTGACAACTTAGGCCGTTTTCTGAGGATGAATCCACCGGTGTTTTCCAGTAGCACCGAGCCAATTGTTGTTGATGACTTGCTCCGTAGGATTGGAAGGGAACTGACCACCGCAGGTTGCACAGATGCTGAGAAGGTGCACTTTGCTGCACATCAATTGGATGGACCCGCAGCCTCATGGTGGGAGAATTACACCGCCACTTTCCCCATAGCCAATATCACTTGGGATCAGTTTCAGCAAGCTTTTCGCACAGCCCATGTCTCCACTGGAGCTATGAGTATGGAGAACCGTGAGTTTTGCAACTTATGCCAGGGAAATCATAATGTGCGGCAGTACGTGGATGAGTTCAGCAAGCTAGCCTGCTACGCCCCAGGTGATGTGTCCACATATATCACGAAGCAGGAGAAGTTTATGGAAGGGCTGAATGATGAGCTGAGTATGCAGTTGATGGTGGAAAAGTTCACTAACTACCAGTAGTTGATAGATAGGGCCCTCATGATTGAAGGCATGCAACAATAGATAGAGAGCCGCAAAAGGAAGTATGGACAGGGGAAGTATAATTCTGGAGCTCAGCAGAAGCCTCGCTTTACCCCTAACTCAGGAGGATACACCCATAACCATGGTGTCCATACACATAATGGAGGAAGTTCACATAACGACAATGGCCCCAATAATGGAAATGGGAATGGAGGAAGCAACAACTAGAACCGTTCCAACCCAGCAACACCCGCTAAGAAGGACCTGAGCCATGTTACCTGTTACAAGTGTGAGAAGACTGGACACTACGCCAATGATTGTTCTGAGTTGAAGAATGGCAAAGGAAATGGAAACTATGGAAAGAACCCAATCCCTTCACCAGAGGTCAGGTGAACCATGATACGTCTCCAACGTATCTATAATTTTCGATTGTTCCATGCTATTATATTATCTGTTTTGGATGTTTATGGGCTATATTATAAACTTTTATATTATTTTTGGGACTAACCTATTAACCGGAGGCCCAGCCCAAATTGTTGTTTTCTTGCCTATTTCAGTGTTTCGAAGAAAAGTAATGTCAAATGGAGTCCAAACGGAATGAAACCTTCGGGAGCGTGATTTTTGGAACGAACATGATCCAGGAGACTTGGAGTTGAAGTCAAGGAAGCTTCGAGGTGGCCACGAGTCAAGGAGGCGCGCCTGCCCCCCTGGGCACGCCCCCACCCTCGTGGGCACCTCATGGCTCCCCTGACCGACTTCTTTGACCTATATATATATATCCATATACCCTAAAAACATCGGAGAGCAGAATAGATAGGGAGTTCCACCGCCAGAAGCCTCCGTAGCCACCAAAACCAATCTAGACCCATTCTGGCACCCTACCGGAGGGGGAATCCCTCTCCGGTGGCCATCTTCATCATCCTGGTGCTCTCCATGATGAGGAGGGAGTAGCTCTTCCTTGGGGCTGAGGGTATGTACCAGTAGCTATGTGTTTGATCTTTCTCTCTCTCTCGTGTTCTTAAGGTGGTACGATCTTGATGTATCACGAGCTTTGCTATTATAGTTGGATCTTATGATGTTTCTCCCCCTCTACTCTCTTGTAATGGATTGAGTTTTCCCATTGAAGTTATCTTATCGATTGAGTCTTTAAGGATTTGAGAACACTTGATGTATGTCTTGCATGTGCTTATCTTTGGTGACAATGGCATATCACGTGATCTACTTGATGTATGTTTTGGTGATCAACTTGCGAGTTCCGTGACCTCGTGAACATATGCATAGGGGTTGGCAGACGTTTTCGTATTGACTCTCCAATAGAATCTTTGGGGCACTCTTTGAAGTTCTTTGTGTTGGTTGAATAGATGAATCTGAGATTGTGTGATGCATATCGTATAATCATGCCCACGGATACTTCAGGTGACATTGGAGTATCTAGGTGACGTTAGGGTCTTGGTAGATTTGTGTCGTAAGGTGTTATTCTAGTACGAACTCTATAATAGATTGAACGGAAATAATAGCTTCGTGTTATTTTACTATGGACTCTTGAATAGATCGATCAGAAAGGATAACTTTGAGGTGGTTTCGTACCCTACAACAATCTCTTTGTTTGTTCTCCACTATTAATGACTTTGGAGTGACTCTTTATTGCATGTTGAGGGATAGTTATATGATCAAATTATGTTATTATTGTTGAGAGAACTTGCACTAGTGAAAGTATGAACCCTAGGCCTTGTTTCAACACATTGCAATACCGTTTGTGCTCACTTTTATCATTAGTTACCTTGCTGTTTTTATATTTTCAGATTACGAAAACCATTATCTACTATCCATATTGCACTTGTATCACCATCTCTTCGCCGAACTAGTCCACCTATACAATTTACCATTGTATAGGGTGTGTTGGGGACACAAGAGACTCTTTTTTATTTGGTTGTAGGGTTGTTTGAGAAAGACCATCTTCATCCTATGCCTCCCATGGATTGATAAACCTTAGGTCATCCACCTGAGGGAAATTTGCTATTGTCCTACAAACCTCTGCCCTTGGAGGCCCAACAACGTCTATAAGAAGAAGGTTGTGTAGTAGACATCAAGCTCTTTCCTGGCGCCGTTGCCGAGGAGGTTAGCGCTTGAAGGTATATCTTTAGATCTTGCAATCAAATATTTTCGTTTCTTGTTTTATCACTAGTTTAGTTTATAAAAGAAAACTACAAAAAATGGAATTAAGGGTACCTCATATGCTTCATCTTTTTAATGTCTTTCGTGAGAATAAGGATTCCAATAATTGTGCTCAAGTGCTAGAAGAAGAATGCATTAGAATGTTTGGCACTAAATATTTGAATGATGAGAATGATTGCAATCTTGTTAGTATGAATTCCTTGAATATCTATGATGCTAATGATATGCAAAGCCACAAGCTTGGGGATGCTATGTTTGATGAAGGTGATATTTTTTGTCCCCCATGTTTTGATGAGCAAATTTATTTTGATGATAGCATGCCTCCTATTTATGATGATTATATTTATATTGATGAAAGTGGGTTTGGAAGAGTGTCAACTTTAGGAAGTAATGATCCCACTATTTTTGAGGGTGTTGAATCTTATTTTGATAATTATGAAAGTGGGTTTGGAGAGGTCATGACTTTAGTTAATGTAAATCCCACGATTTTGGAAGAGTGTCAACTTTGCATACTTGTAGATCATGAAAAGAATGCTTTATGTAATAGCTATATTGTTGAATTTTCTTATGATGCTACTGAAAATTATTATGAGGGAGGAACATATGCTTGTAGCAATTGCAATAATATCAAGTTTCCTCTCTATGTGCTTAAAGTTTTGAAGTTATGGTTGTTTTGCCTTCCTATGCTAGTTGATAATTGTTCCTATAAGTTGTTTGCTCACAAAATCCCTATGCATAGGAAGTGGGTTAGACTTAAATTTGCTAGTCATATTCTTCATGATGCTCTCTTTATGTTTGAATTCTTATCTTTTATGTGAGCATCATTGAAATCATCATGCCTAGCTCGGGCCATTAAACGATAGCGCTTGTTGGGAGGCAACCCAAATTCATTTTTTCTCCTTTCTTTCCTGTTTAGTAATAAATTAATCATCTATCCTGTGTTATGATTGTGTTTTTTTTATGTTTTAGTTAGTGTTTGTGCCAAGTAAAGCCTTTAGGATCTTCTTGGGTGATTGTTATTTGATCTTGTTGTAAAAAACAGAAAGTATGCGCTCACGAGAATAATTTTCGTTTCTTACCAGAGAGCGATAAAATACCAATTACACTTGCAGTAGATTAATAAACAAATTGCCTAGGACTTCCTAATTTCTCAGGATTTTTGGAGTTACAGAAGTATTCGAAACCACAGATTACAACAGACTATTGTGTTTTTGACAGATTCTGTTCTCTATGTGTTGTTTGCTTATTTTGATGAATCTATGAGTAGTATCGGAGGGTATGAACCATAGTGAAGTTGGAATACAGTAGATATTACACCAATAAGAATTTAGAATGAGTTCACAATAGTACCTAAGTGGTGATTTATTTTCTTATACTAACGGAGCTTACGGGTTTTCTGTTAAGTTTTGTGTTGTGAAGTTTAAGTTTAGGGTAAAGATTCGATGGTCTATGGAATAAGGAGTGGAAAGATCCTAAGCTTGGGTATTCCCAAGGCACCTCAAGGTAATATTCAAGGACAACCAAGAGCCTAAGCTTAGGGATGCCCCGGATGGCATCCCCTCTTTCGTTCATCGGTAACTTTACTTGGAGCTATATTTTTATTCGCCAGATGATATGTGTTTTGCTTGGAGCATCATTTTATTTTATTTTGTTTTGCTTGATGTTTGAATAAAATACCAAGATTTGAAATCCTTAAATGTTAGAGAGTCTTCACATAGTTGCATGATCATTCGACTACTCATTGATCTTCACTTATATCTTTCAGAGTAGTTTGTCATTTGCTCTAGTGCTTCACTTATATCCTTTTAGAGCACGGCGGTGGTTTTATTTGGAAGAAATAGATGAACTCTCATGATTCACTTATATTATTTTGAGAGTCCTTTAGAACAACATGGCAATTTCCTTTTAGGCATAATAAAACTTTCATATAAAGTGCATTGAATACTATGAGAAGTTTGATACTTGATGATTGTTTTGAGATATGGAGATGGTGATCATCAAGTACTTGTGTTTTAGTTTGATATGTGAGCATGAGAGTTCTAACCCTAAAAATCTATTAGTTTGATACTTATATTTTTTTGAAATACCTAAAAGTATTGCTAGTTGAGTAGTTGTGAATTTGAGAAATACTTGTGTTGAAGTTTGTGATTCCTGTAGCATGCATGTATGGTGAACCGTTATGTGATGAAGTCGGAGCATGATTTATTTTTTGATTGTCTTCCTTATGAGTGGTGGTCATGGACGAGCGATGGTCTTTTCCTACCAATCTATCCCCCTAGGAGCATGCGCGTAGTACTTTGTTTCGATAACAAATAGATTTTTGCAATAAGTATGTGAGTTCTTTATGACTAATGTTGAGTCCATGGATTATACGCACTCTCACCCTTCCACCATTGTTAGCCTCTCTAGTACCGCGCAACTTTCGCCGGTACCATAAACCCACCATTTACCTTCCTCAAAACAGCCACCATACCTACCTATTATGGCATTTCCATAGCCATTCCGAGATATATTGCCATGCAACTTTCCACCGTTCTATTTATTATGACACGCTTCATCATTGTCATATTGCTTTGCATGATCATGTAGTTGACATTGTATTTGTGGCAAAGCCACCATTCATAATTCTTTCATACATGTCACTCATTAGTCATTGCACATCCCAGTATACCGCTAGAGGCATTCATATAGAGTCATATTTTGTTGTAATTCTTGAGTTGTAAAGTAAATAAAAGTGTGATGATCATCATTATTAGAACATTGTCCCAGTGAGGAAAGGATGATGGAGACTATGATTCCCCCACAAGTCGGGATGAGACTCCGGACGAAAAAAAGAGAGAAAGGCCATAAAAAAGAGAAGGCCCAAAAAAACCAAAAAAATGAGAGAAAAAGAGAGAAGGGCAATGCTACTATCCATTTACCACACTTGTGTTTCCTATGTTGTCACTTTCATATACTAGTGGGCATTTTACATTATATAACTTGGCTTGTATATTTCAATGATCGGCTTCCTCAAAATTGCCCTAGGTATTCATGAGCAAGCGAGTTGGATGCACACCCACTTAGTTTCTTTTTGAGCTTTCATATACTTATAGCTCTAGTGCATCCGTTGCATGGCAATCCCTACTCACTCACATTGATATCTATTGATGGGCATCTCCATAGCCCGTTGATACGCCTAGTTGATGTGAGACTATCTTCTCCTTTTTTGTCTTCTCCACAACCACCCTTCTCTTCCACATATAGTGCTATATCCATGGCTCACGCTCACATATTGCGTGAAGATTGAAAAAGTTTGAGAACATCAAAAGTATGAAACAATTTCTTGGCTTGTCATCGGGGTTGTGCATGATTTAAATATTTTGTGTGGTGAAGATAGAGCATAGCCAGACTATATGATTTTGTAGGGATAACTTTCTTTTGGCCATGTTATTTTGAGAAGACATGATTGCTTAGTTAGTATACTTGAAGTATTATTATTTTTATGTCAATATTAAACTTTTATCTTGAATATTTTGGATCTGAACATTCATGCCACAATAAAGAAAAATTACACTGAGAAATATGTTAGAAAGCATTCCACATCAAAAATTCTTTTTTATCATTTACCTACTCGAGGATGAGCAGGAATTAAGCTTGCGGATGCTTGATACGTCTCCAACGTATCTATAATTTTTGATTGTTCCATGCTATTATATTATTTGTTTTGGATGTTTATGGGCTTTATTATACACTTTTATATTATTTTTAGGACTAACCTATTAACAGGAGGCCCAGCTCAAATTGTTGTTTTCTTGCCTATTTCAGTGTTTCGAAGAAAAGGAATATCAAACGGAGTCGAAATGGAATGAAACCTTTGGGAGCGTTATTTTTGAAATGAACATGATGCAGGAGACTTGGAGTTGAAGTCAAGGAAGCTTCGAGGTGGCCACGAGGCAGGGAGGTGCGCCTGCCCCCTGGGCGCGGCCCCCACCCTCGTGGGCCCCTCGTGGCTCCCCTGACCGACTTCTTTCGCCTATATATATATCCATATACCCTAAAACATCGGAGAGCAGAATAGATCGGGAGTTCCGCCGCCAGAAGCCTCCGTAGCCACCAAAAACCAATCCTTGAGAGCCATAGGAAACCAGTTGGCGATGAAGTGGCTGCTCATGTCATCCCAGGTGGAAATCGAGCCTGGGGGCAGGTTCAGTAGCCATGAGCGGGTGCCATCCTTGAGAGCCATGGGAAACCAGTTCGCCATGACCTTTTCGTCACCGTTGGCCACTTCGATGCTCAGCTCATAGAGCTGCAGAAACTCCACAGGGTCGGGGTGCCGTCGTAGCGAGAAGGCAGATCCGGCTTGAACTTGCCCGGCTAGACGATGCTACGCAGCTCAGGAGTGAAGGCGCGGCAGCCCGCTGTGGCCACTGGGGCCCGTCGTGGAGGCGGAGCTTGACCTTGGTGTCCCTGCGCCGCCACGTCAAGTGGCACATGGCCCTGCCGCAGCAAGCGATCTTAACACGGTGGGGCTGGAAGGTGTGGAGCATCTTCTTGCGGACGGGGAACCTCCTGGCAACTTCTTTCTTCGCGCGCGGGCGCACGGCGCGGCAGATCACACCGTCGGGCTACGCATCTTGGAGCGAGGACGCCATCTTGACGCGGGGGAGGGTGAGGTGCTCCATGAGCCGTGCGCCTCGGTGTGAGGGTGCCATCTTGGTGCTGAGGGGGCGGAGGCGCTCCATGATCCACATCGCCCGTAGTAGGGGGTGGGCGAGGCAGCAAGAGGGATGGTGCAAGAGAGCCCCCTGCGGCGCTGACGAGCTCGGTGATTCGGTCCAACCAGTCCTCGTAGAGGTCGTCGACCGGGCGGTAGCGCAGGAGCTTGCGTGCCATGAGCAGAGCAGCCTGCGCGTCCGTGGGTGCGCGGCGAGAGTGAGACGATGAGATGGACTGAGTCAGCGATGGGGTGGCGGTGCGACTGTCTCGCCGCACAGAGGGGTGCATTGAAGAGGCTTGCTGATCATTTGTTCCCGGGCCGGTGGTGGCGTTGCCGGCAGGTGACAGAGAACGACGGGGAGGTCCACCGACAGGGGCTGTCTGAGCGACAAGGGTGGCGAGAGCGGCCCGGTGCTCAGCACAGGCCCGGCGAGCGTCGGCTATGAACTTGGCGGAGTGTTGAAGCGTGGATCGATGAAGAGGAAAGCTTCGGCGCACCCCTACCTGGCGCGCCAAATGTCGGATTTCGGGTTCCGGCGAAACCCTTGAGGTTCGAACACTCGGGTGCGCACAAAAATCTTTCCCCCTCTCTAGCTCGCACACTCTACGATCTCACGGCCTAGCTGGACGAACCCAAACAACATGAGGCACAAGATTTATACTAGTTCGGGCCACCGTTGTGGTGTAATACCCTACTCCAGTGTGGTGTGGTAGATTGCCTCTTGGGCCGAGGATGAACAGTTACAAGGGAAGAACAACCTCGCGAGGAGAGGTGTTCTTGAGCTCGGTGAGCATGTCTGGTGGCCTTGGTCAAATGGATCTAGTCCAAGATGAGATGCCTCCCTACAGTGGTGGCTAGTCCTATTTATAGAGGCCGTGGTCCTCTTCCCAAATATTGAGTGGGAAGGGTTCCCACAACGGCCAATTTCGAAGGGAGACAACTAGTACAAGATGTCCTAACAAAAGTAGTCTTCGCGTGCCAAAGACTCTGGTGGTGATGCTGTCTTGGGCTCCATGGTGACCTCCGTCCTGCCGTCCTGCTGGTCCTGGTCTTGTTGCACCCATATGGAAACCTTTGCCTGATGCCTCGGGACTCCTTGTTTGCGCTTGCCCATTTAGTACCAAAGAGGAAACGAGGACACTGCGCGCGCTGGCGCCCGCCTGGCTCCAGGCGTCATGCCTTGCGTCACAGAAACCTCGTGAGGTGCCCCTCGCCTTGATCTCTCCGCCCCTCGTGAGCCATCCTCGTGAGGCCGCCCCTGAGGAGGTCTTGCGTCGTCCGCCTCGCGAGGCTTGGCCCCTCGCGAGGGTCTTGAATGTTTGCTGATGAAGATGGGCCATACAGGGCCGCTGGTGGAGCCATGCTGCAGGCCGCGGGCAGGCAAGTCTGGGGACCCCTGTTCCCAGAACGCCGACAAGTTGTATGTTTTATTTCGCCGCTGTCCTATTGTGCCCTCCGTGTCGCGCAAGCGTGAGGGATTCCCGCTGTAGGGTGTTGCAATACGTTCATGATTCGCTTATAGTGGGTTGCTTGAGTGACAGAAGCATAAACCCGAGTAAGGGGGTTGTTGCGTATGGGATAAAGGGGACTTGATGCTTTAATGCTATGGTTGGGTTTTACCTTAATGATGTTTAGTAGTTGCGGATGCTTGCTAGAGTTCCAATCATAAGTGCATATGATCCAAGAAGAGAAAGTGTGTTAGCTTATGCCTCTCCTCATATGAAATTGCAATGACGACTACCGGTCTTGTTAACAATTACCTAAGACAATTCCGCACACCGATCCACCATTATTCCACACTCGCTATTTATATTATTTAGTAATATATTCTAACTTTATGATAATAGTACCTACTTTTATATTTTATCTCTCCGATACCATGCAAAGTTATCCTCTTCATACCCAAAACGTAGTTTTATTTCTCGCTTTTAGTTGGAAGCAAACGTTCGGTGTACGTAGAGTCGTATCAGTGGCAGATAGGACTTGAGAGATATTGATCTTACCTTTAGCTCCTTGTGGGTTTGACACTCCATACTTATCACTTCCACCATTGGGAATTGCTACGATGATTCCTGATTCCCTGCACTTGGGGATTATCACTAAACGCAAGGAGGTAGCCAATGAGATTGGATAGAAAGCATATCTTCATGTGTCAGCACTGCGAGGTGTTAAACAATTTGGAGTGAAGGGAAAGTTAGCCCCGAGATTTGTAGGACCATATCGAGTTCTGGAACGTATGGGAGAAGTGGCCTAGAAATTGGAATTACCAGAAGGATTGTTAGCAGTTCATGATGTGTTTCATGTTTCCCAGTTGAAGAAGTGCCATGCTAAGATGGCCGATATTCCTCTGAAAGATACAGTGTCCCTCGAAGCAATACAATTGGATAATGACCTAACCTACGAGGAGAAACCCATCAAGATTCTCGAGTTTGCCAGCCGAGTTACATGCAGCAAGGTGATCAAGTTTTGCAAAGTTCAATGGAGCCACCATACCGAGCAAGAAGCCACCTGGGAGCGAGAAGAAGACCTACGGAAAGACCACTCGCACCTATTTTCTAGCCAACCCGAATCTCGAGGACGAGATTCATCTTAAGGGGGGTAGGTTTGTAACATCCCAATTTTCAATTTGGATGTTATACACAGGTCATCATATGCATATCATAATTTTCTTTGCATTTCGGGTGTAATCCTAGAAATCTTAAGCAACTCAAGGACATAGAGAGAGTTGGAGGTTTTAGAAATTTTCATATTTGAATTTTCTCAAATTTGAGAAGAGGATCATTTTTTATTTTAAATATTTTTCTCTCCAATTATCTCCAATAATAAAAATAAAAAAGAGAAGATAAAATAACTTCTTCAAAAGAGAGGAATATTGGAGAAGAAATTTTAAAATAAAATTATTATTTTATTTGAATTAGAAAAATTTACATTTTTGAAAATTGCATTTTTAGCCCAGAAAAATGTTCACCTTCTTATAAATATTAGATTTAGACTGTGAAATTTATTTCTGGTACTTTTTTGAATTTTTTATATTTTATTAGGATTTTTTATTTCAGGCAATTTTTTTTAAAAGGTTCGTCGCCCGACTAGGCCAAAGAGCCAGGCCGCCCCGCCCCCGCCGCCTTCCTCCCGGGCAGGAGGATTCCTACCGCCGCACGCCACCGAGGGAGTCCGAGCCGGACTCCCCATCGCCGCCCCCTGCCGCACGTCGCCCCCCTCTGGCCTTTAAAAGCCGAGCCCCGTCGCCACGCAGCCTCGCCGCGCCTCGCCACCGCCAGCTGCTGCTGCTGCCGCGCCGTCGCCGCCTCCCGCCGCAGTGCCGCCGTTGCCGCAGACCGCCGCTGCGACCGAAGCCCCGCCCCTCCGACTGCCGGAGCCGCGCCGGACTTTCCATTGCCGCCGGTGCTTTTCTCCAGGTAATCGGTAAGAAAACCGCACGGTTCTTCCTCGGTTTTCTCTCGGTTTATTATTAGGGTTAGGGTTTTCTCGGTTTTTCCGATCGGATCAAATTAGCACACGTTCGCCCGTTAATCCATATTAGCGAACAGTTTTCGTCGGTGTAGTCCTGTTAGCGAATGTTCGTTTGTTAGGTTTTTCATTTTATTTTTTCTCAGCCAGGGACCTATCCGTGAATACTTTTATCACAGATTAGTCCCTGATCTTTGAACCCTCATTACTTTTTACTCGTTTGTCCAAATCTAGTGAATCCAACGCCTAAATCTTCGTCTTGTTACCCCCTTTCCAGATTATTAACTTGAACATGGTTTTGACCAATTAAAATTTGGTCTCAAGCAGATTTGATTTTTAACTTCTTTTGATCGTAGTTTGAGTTTCGTAGCTCCGATTTCATTGATTCTTTTTGCAAATCGAAGCTCTTCAGTTGAACTTTCAGTTTGGATATTTTCTCTTGAGTTTTCCCCTTGCATCTTATGCTTAAGTGCTTCTGTATGCTATTGTTTGTTCACGATAGAATTTCCGGAGTGCGAAGCGTGCTACTACGAGTCACTAGGGTTTTCAGAGCGTCAGCAAGGCAAGTAACACTTTGATCATACCCCTTTACTACTCAGTTTTTATGCATTAGTTTCAACCCTCAAACACTGCATGAGTAGGACTTGATTAACATGTGGGTGCTGGGATGTAGTTGATGAGGTAGAACCTATTATCTTGTATTTAAACCCTAGGAGTTACTACGTTATACTATACTGCTATGCTATGCTCGTAGACGTGGTTTGGGTTTTCAGAGAATTCATGGCAGATGTAGAGATTATTGTTAACTAAGGTTTAACTTAAGGTGGCTACTTTAATACACATCTGGGTGGATTGGTTTGTGGGCACCTGGAGAACCCAGTGTTGTCCAAGGAGATCCCGAGGAATCCGTGCACAAATGTAGGTTAAAGGGATCATTATGTTATTCATGCTGGAAACTTCCGTGTGCAGCCACAAGCCATTATGGGCTCTGGCATGGTTGAGTATGTTGTGTGACCTCATACAGTGGTAGACTAGCAGATGTAGGTGGTATTGTCTACCCGTCGTAACGAGTTAACGCTTCCGAAACACTGTGTCTCGGTCATCCGTTTCTCAAACATCATGCAGTGGGAGAAACAAAACGGAGGATATCGAGTCTTGTTGGGAAAGTGCACAAACCTCTGTAGAGTGTACAAGATAATCATGATTAACCGTGTCCCCGGTTATGGACATCTAGAGTATCTGATGCTTGAATTATTATGTTGATCTCATCACTTTACTTTAATTAATTTGGCGGGTTATGGATTATTATTTTGGGATTGAGATAGGGTTACCATTCTCAATGTTTATCAACCAACTTTGTAGTTAAATAAAATATATTCCTTTGCTGTAGGGAATACCTAGCTTTGTGCAAATGATAACCATAGAGCCTCCACCAGCCAAATATGCATATAGTTATAGTTGTTACATGTTCGTTGCTCTATAGTGTTATTTTGCCAGCATATTCCATGTGCTGACCTACACAGGCTGCAACGTATTATGTTGCAGAGTTTTCAGACGAAGAGTAAGGTGCTTAGGTCATTGTCGTGCACTCAGCTATGCTGTTGGAGTTTATGGACTCATGTACCTTTGAAGCTTCCACTGTTATCTTATTTAGATGGCCTTCAGCCATATTATTGTAGTAAGTTCTCTTTTGAGACTATCGATGTAATAAGTGTGTGATTGAACTCCGTTATAAGTCCTCGAGTACTGTGTGTGTTAGCATCATCGATCCAGGGATGACACTTATACACAGAGATTTGACCGTTTGAGGTTGGATCGCTACAAGATGGTATCAGAGCACACGTTGACTGCATGACGCGACCATTAAGATGAGCCATAGGACCCTCTTCTCTACTCATTTCTGACTCTTCTCCATTTTCTACCCTATAGATGGCGGCCCAAGGAACAAGTTTGCTCAACCAGGCAACGACAACCCTTTCGGACGACACTTGGAGGAGTGCTTCACCGGGACTTACACCACCACCGGGACTTAGAATACGAGGCTTCACCGGGACTTACACCGGGACTTTACCAGAAGAGGAGCGCTTTGGATGATTCAAGTCCATGTTCCAGGAATGACATTAACACCAGTTACTGAGCCAATAGAGTTTTCCTTTGATGCACCAACCTGGAGTCTAGGAAAGAGCATGGCAGCCCACATCGCCATGGGGCGCATCGGCGAAGTTTATCACAAGGATATTAAGGACACCATCTACCAAATATGTGGACGCCGAGATGAGCAATGGGAGATGATTTGCACCAGAAGGGATAAATCCATTGTAGCCTACATCCCGGAGTTAAACCAACACATTCGTCGTCAGGAGAACCAGATGTGCGCCAGCATGATCGACATGAAGAAGTTGATGACCAGGAACATGGAGCTAGAAGAGGAAATTGCAGTACTACTGGAGAAGAATGAAGACCTGAAGAAGAAGCTAGAAATATTCATAGGAGACCCCGCGCCAGGAGTGGACAACCATCCTGAAGACTACATCATCATCGACGACACCGACTCCGACCCTGATAGTGATGATGATTACGAAGATGAAGCACGAGCAGATATCATGGAGTATTCCTCCAATCAAAATTTCTAGTCGACCACCAGATTATCAGTAGTATTCCCCCATGTATATAGTAATAGTCCGAGTATTTTGTAATGGTAGCTAGATCGATTGTATGCCCTTGTTTGAATTGAGTGGTGCGATAATGAATGTGTTTTGTATCATGTGCATATGGGTAGTGTTTTCCCTTTAGACCTCACTCTATTCTATTCTCACCCTCTAAACCTCTCAGAAGCCTCCGAGACGTGACCCCGGATTTGTCTTCTGACCGGAGCTCACTAAGTTGATCCAACAGCAGAATGCCTTGATGCAGCTACTAGTCCAGAACCAAGGCACCAACAACAACAACCCAGCGCCTCCACCTCCAGTTGACAACTTAGCCCGTTTTCTGAGGTTGAATCCACTGATGTTTTCCAGTAGCACCGAGCCGATTGTTGCTGATGACTGGCTCCACAAGATTGGAAGGGAGCTGACAACTGCAGGTTACACAGATGCTGAGAAGGTGCACTTTTCCGCACATCAATTGGATGGACCCGCAGCCTCATGGTGGGAGAATTACACCGCCACTTTCCCCATAGCCAATGTCACTTGGGGTCAGTTTTAGCAATCTTCCGCACAGCCCATGTATCCACTAGAGCTATGAGTATGAAGAAGCGTGAGTTTCACAATTTATGCTAGGGAAATCATAATGTGGGGCATTATGTGGATGAGTTCAGCAAGCTAGCTTGCTACGCCCAGATGATGTGGCCACAGATGCCGCAAAGCAGGAGAAGTGTATGGAAGGGCCGAATGATGAGCTGAGTATGCAATTGATGGTGGCAACCTTCACTAACTACCAGGAGTTGGTAGATAGGGCCCTCATGATTGAAGGCAAGCAACAACAGATAGAGAGCCACAAAAGTAAGTATGGACAGGGGAAGTATAATTCTGGAGCTCAGCAGAAGCCTCGCCTTACCCCAAACTCAGGAGGATACACCCATAACCATGGAGTCCATACTCATAATGGAGGAATCTCACATAACCACAGTGGCCCCAAGAATGGAAATGGGAATGGAGGAAGCAACAACCAGAATAGTTCCAACCCAGCAACACCCGCTAAGAAGGACCTGAGCCATGTTACCTGTTACAAGTGCGGGAAGAGTGGACACTATGCCAATGATTGTTCTGAGTTGAAGAATGGCAATGGAAACTCTAGAAAGAAGCCCAATCCCTTCACCAGAGGTCAGGTGAACCACATCAACGTGGAGGAGGTTGAAGATCAGCCTGACGCTGTGATTGGTAAGTTTTTGATTAAGTCTTTTACCGCTGTCGTTCTTTTTGACACTGGCGCATCGCATTCATACATATCAAGGGGATTGGTGGACAAGTTTAATTTGCCAACCTTAGCCCTTAGGTCACCCATGTTAGTAAGCTCGCCAAGAACAGAGTATATGGCTAGCCGATGGTGTGATCGGTTACCCCTAACCATTGGTAGCCAAGTTTTCCCCTCAGACCTTGTAATTTTGGAGTCACAAGGATTGGATATAATACATGGCATGGATTGGTTATCGAAGTATGGAGGAAACATCGACTGTGCTGGTAAGTCAATTTTACTCACTAGCCCGGAGGGAAAGAGGATCAAGTATGTATCCAGGCATGCGCCAAGGAGGACCCAAGTAAATTCTCTCTCGGGAGTTGTTCAGGAAGAAGTTCCTATTGGGAAGGATTACCCGGATGTATTTCGAGAGGAATTACCAGGCCTGCCACCAGATCGAGACATAGAGTTTTTGATAGAGCTGATGCTAGGCACCAGACCAATATCAAAGAGACTATATAGGATGCCTGCAAATGATCTGGAGGAAATCAAGAAGCAGATTAAAGAGTTACTGGAGAAAGTTTATATCCGACTGTCGGCGTTCTGGGAACGGGGGTCCCCAGACTTGCCTGCCTGCGGCCTGCGGCGTGGCACAAAAGGGGGCCCAGCACAGCCCATCTTCATCAACACAGACCCAAGACCCCCGCGAGGGGCCAAGCCTCGCGGGGTGGACGACGTGGAGCTTCCTCAGGCACGGCCTCATCAGGCTGGCTCGCAAGGAGGCGGAGAGATCAAGGCGGGGTACCTCACGAGGTGCTCGTGACGCAAGCCATGACGACCAAAGGCGCCAGGCAGGTGCCAGCCCGCGCATCGTCCTCCTTTCCTCTTTGGTGCAAAGGGAGCAAGCGCAGCCGCGGAGTACCGAGGCATCAGGAAAATGTTGCCATTTCGGTGCAACAATACCAAGACCAGGAGGACTGCAAGACGGAGGTCATTGTGGAGCCCAAGAAGGCGTCACCACCAGAGCTTTGTGCAGGCGAGGACTACTTTTGTCAGGATAGCTAGTACTAGCTGTCCCCCTTCAAATTAGCCCGCCATTGTTGGCTCCCTTCCCGCTCGATATTTGGGAAGAGGACCAGGGCCTCTATAAATAGGACCAGCCACCCCCAGGGGAGAGGGGATCCACAATCGAAGAGGGGGGAGAGAGAGATAAGGGGGACTGAACTCCTCCCAGTAGTTCATCGCCCCAGCCAAGAGCAGACCCTCGCGAGGCTGTTCTTCCTTGTATTGTTCATCATCATCAACCCAAGAGGCAATCCACCACACCACACACTGGAGTAGGGTATTACACCACAACGGTGGCCCGAACCAGTATAAACCCGGTGTCATTCGTGTTGTTCTTTCCATAGCTTAGATCTTAGCGAGGCGGAGGGGTGCAGGTAGGTAGGAGGTGAAATCTCCGCGCGCACCCCAGTGTTCGAACCTCAAGGGTCCGCCAGAACCCGAAATCCGACATTTTGGCGCACCTGGTAGGGGTGTGCCGGAATCCACCTTCTACCGCTTCGTGCCTCGTCGCGTCGTTATCACCATGTCCGGCGACCAGGCGGGCAACCCAGATCCATGGGCGGCGTGGCCCGCCCGTGCAGAGCCGCTCGCCTCGGGCGACCCCGTGCCCCAGGCAGCTCGCGGTCCGCAGGGCGCTGCGGGCCGCGGGCGATGCGGACAGGCTTCGACAGCTCTCACACCGTGGCAGGCACGGTCGGCAGCAAGGGCCTCCAATCACGCCGCGACCACAGCACCGTACACCCGCCAGGAGCAGGCGAACTCGAGGGCCGGGCTCACGGTGGCCCGAGAGCTGCTGCAGTGCAGGCTGCTGGAGGGCGGCCATGACGTGCTGCTGGAGCGGGTGGCAGAGCTCCTGGGCTTCGCCGCCTCGGGGTCTCACCCCTTCTGCACCCAGCTCCCATCTCAAGCCCAGGGCGGCCCGCGCGGGGGCTCCGCGCGCACCCGCGAGCTCCGCGCGCGCCCGCGAGCTCCAAGGCTACTCCAACGCCAGCGAAGCTGTCAGCACCGGACCGGCGGCGGCGCTGCCCCCGCTCCCGGTCCGTGAAGAAGAAGGACTCGACGCGACCCGCGGCCCCAGTGGACAGCCGCGCTGCCACCCCACGGTGGGCGCGTCAGGCAGGACCGCGTGGCATGCGGAGCACTACGGCGTGGCCTTCGGGATGACGGCGCCAGAGGAATACGTGCCCCTCATGATGGACCAAGGACACCCTCACGAGGGCGAACAAGGCTCGCTCCTCAGCCCAAGCTGGGGGGACGAGGCACTAGAAGCTGAGCCTTTCCAGGAGCCCTGTGACGGTCCCACTGGCCGCGCTGGAGGCAACGATTATCGGGTACCGCTAATTCTTCAGGAGCAGGCATACGCTAACCATGGATCGCAGGAGGTGCAGGTCGCCACAGCGAGCAGCTGCCCTGCTCCCACAGTCTCCTAACCCTCGGGAGGAGGGCACAGGGGGCTGTAGGAGAGGGGCCGAGATCCGACATCACCACCGTGGCGTTCGGAGCAATGTGTTCTCAGGAGGTAGGCCCTCTGCTGGGGAGGTGCCTCAGGGCCTGCCCCTGGCGAAGGACCCATGGTCGTCGGGGGAACCGCTGGCGACTGCTCTACCCCATTGGCGGCGTCCTGGTTTCTGATCGTCGTTGATGGCACTAGAGTGTGGCGCAAGGCGGGGCCCTTATCTGGCGATATGAAGCAAGGCCAGTACCTGTGAAGAAGGCCCGGTGCCTGTGAAGCTCGCCGCCCCGTGACACTCTCACGTAATAATGAGTGGGGCTGTACACGCCCCGGAGTCTCAGGGGTGCCGGCCTCAGGCCCTGGGGCTCCCTCCCACGCCCAGTGGCAGCACTTAGCTCCACGCCGGTGAGAAGACGTCCAAGACTAGATTAGGTGCCAGACGCGGCCTTTTGTCTGCTTTCGTTGCCTTTCCCTTTGGTTGTCGCTTTCCCTCGCTGGATTCATGTTGGATTCGAATTTGAGATTTGCGTGTGTTCGGGGAAGGTGTGCTTAGTCTCGTTCGAGCAATTTCTTGCGTTTTGGTTACCACTTCGCCTCAGCTGCCTCCCCTCGTGAGCCCCTCGCGAGCCGGGTCAGGCCTAGCTTGCGCGCAGCCCAGACTGCCGCCGCCGCGTCCTCTCAGGAGGGTGTTTTGCTGCAGGTCCTACGGATCCAATCAGGGAACACTCGGGACACCACAACCTCCCACAGGCTACCTCAGGGCCAGCACGGGACCAAGGTAAACTAGCCGACCAGCGCGTCGCTTAAGCCAACCACTTGGCGCGGGCGCATGTGCAATGTAGCGACTACTAATACGATGAACACAAGTTTTACATAAGGGGCTCCCCCTCCAAAATGCTCTCACCACCATCAGGCCAAAACTTGAGTTCTATTCATGCAGGGCAAGGAAGTAGGAACGATGCACAGTCAGTCGGATAAATCCCCCAATGCGTCCTCAGGAGCACCACCCGAGCCGCTGCTGGCGTCGCTGAACTTGCCATCGCTGTCCGCGTCGCCGCCAGCGGCGTTAGGGCCGTGCACCGCACCGCCCTCGTCGGCAGCCACGATCACGCCATCGTTGTCTGAGGCGAAGGCCCTGATAAGTGCATCCACATTGTCTTCCACCCAGTGCGCCAGGTTGCCTCGGACGGCCTGGGGGACTGGGGCGATGGCGGCGTCGAAATCGAAGTGGGGATCCATGTTATGGAGATGGCTGAAGACGCGAGAAAAGGCACGCCCAAGCAGGGCGCGGCTCCTCTCCTCCACCAACCTGTCAGCCCTGACCGACCGCGCCTCCAGCTGCGTCACCACGTTAGTGAAGAACTGAAGATTGCCGGCGTAGTTGACTGCATGCGGCTCGCCAACAGCCGCCTCGCAGATGTTGCCCAAGGCTGTGTTGGCTCTCTCCCTGAGCGTGGTGAGCATGGGGCCGTGCTCATGCTCCAGGATCCGCCGCTGACGTATCTCATCCGCATTCTGGCGCGCGACGGCCTCAGCCTCCTCACCCGCTGGCGAAGAAGGAGCACCTCGGCCTGGGAGGTGGTTAACTCACCTTGCGCCACCTCAAGGGCAGCCCGGAAAGCATCGGCCCGCCGTGTCGCCCCCTCCAACTTGGCTCTCAAGGCAGCAGTCCTGCCTTCAGCCTCGGCTCGGATCAACCCCAGCTTCTCCTCGAACTCGTGCTCGAGGTTCAAATGCGCCATCGCCACTCGACGTCCGACCTCCTCTAGGACACGGGCTTCCGGTGCAGCGACATCATCCTCCGCCTGCGTCACCAAGCGCTCCCTCGTCTCCAGACGCTCGTACTCGCGGGTACGTTCGGCGGCTTCCAGCGTCAGCGCCTCCTCACACTTCTGGAGCTCAGCTGAGTCGCCAGAGGCCACCTTCATCGACGCAAGGGCTGCCTCGTGCAGCTCCACCTGCTCCTCCAGTGAGTGGCACCAGGCCAGGAGCTCCCGAGCCCGCTCCTCCGCCGTCGTTCGCCGCCGGTCAGCTTCCCGGGCCTCCTCAGCGGCCCAAGATCGCGCCTCCCGAGAGGCCACCGGCGACGCCTTGGCCTCTGCATCGTCAAGATCGCGCTGACGGCGCGCAAGGGCGATGGCGCCCTCCAGCTCGCGCCTCTCTGTAGCCAGGCGCAGGCCCTCGGCCTCAAGGCGCGCGTGTTCATCAGCAAGCTCCTCACCAAGCAGGCTTACCGCGTCAGCCGCCCTTCGAAGGAATCCTTGGCGGAGAGCGCGACGCTCCCGAGCACGCTCGAGCACGTCTTCCACGCCATCATATGCCCCAAGCAAGTGCCAGGGGCCACGAATCAGCACCCCCTCCGGGCTGGGGGCTGGCACCCTCGCGACGGTCGGGCACGCCGCACCAGAAGCCCGGCCTGGGGCCAGCCCGTCCCCAGGTGAAGAGCGCAGGGAGTGCCTCAGCCAATCGCAGTCCACGACCAGGCGAGAAACCCACGGCAAGCTGGCTATGCCACGAGAAGGCCCGCGGAAGAGGATCGCGAGGTGCGCAGGGCCACTATGCACCTCGGGACGGTCTGCCTCTTCGATCGCCCTCACCACAAGGGCTCTGCTGCTTGGGGTGCTTGAGGGCGATGGAGGGGCCGAAGCCAAGGGGGACGGCACCTCAGCCGTCTCCGCAAGCTCGGCTGGAAGGGGCTTGCGGAGCAAGGGTCAGTAAAAGCAACAGAAGGATCGGGAGCTGGGAAAGGAGAAGGCTTACTCATCAGTGGCGAAGTACTTCCTACGCTTCAGCAAGCGACAAGGGTAATCGTCGCCCAGGGCCTCCCTTCTCCTCCGGAGGTCCTCAAAGTCCACGCGGAAGCGGCCCAAGAGTTGGGCGCAGGGATCAACCTGCGACGAAGACGGAGCGTCAAGGCGATCTGCGTCAGGGGCGCCTGCCTGATGTGCGCTGCCAACCGCCTCGCCGAGGGAAGCAGCCGGAGCCTCAGGGGCCTCAGTCGCAAGCACTGAGGGCAGCTGCTCGTCACCCTCAGCCTCAGCGGCACGGGCCCCGAGAGCCGCTCCCTCAAGAGCAACGCCCGGCGCCGTCACCCCACCGAGAGCCCCCTCGGCCTCTGGCGCCTCATGCCTCCCCGCTCTGCCGCTCGAGGAACAGCCGCCTTGTCCGACTGGAAGGGCGGTCACCACCACTGGGTTCTCGCGAGGCCCCTGGAGGCCGGCGGGGCGCGACCCCCACTCATCAAAGATAGGCATCTACTTCACAAAATCGCCCCTGCTCTGGCAGAGGTACAGCAAGGCCCCTCCCTGCTGGATGCTGCCAGGGGTGGGGTCCCCAGTCAGGGTCAAGAGCGCCATCCTCAGCACTTCAGGAGTCATGTCCTCTTCCTGGAGCCTCATACGATCATCGCGCCCGCTGAAGGCCCACATCCGGCGGGAGTGGCGTTGGAGAGGAGCAACGCGGCGTAGCAGGAACTCCTTCACCACCTTGGGCGCTGTCACGCCAAGCGACCTCAAGAATGCGAAGCGGTGCCATACGAAGACGAGCCGGGGGCTCTCAAGCGTCTCCTGGCCCCAGCCCGAATCGGGGACTGCAGGCGAAGTTGGCTCCGATAGCAGGGGGCTGGGCACCCCCGCGTCCACATACAGCCACCGCTCGCGGAACCCAGCCGTGGGCGGGGGGAGCTTGAAGTCAATCCCAGAGGCCGCAGTCACAGACGCGGCAGCAAAGCTCACGCACGCCCAGCATTGGGTAGGGTCGACAAGGCACAGCGAGAAGAAGTGGCGTAGCAAGGCAACCGAAGGTAGGATGCCCATCATAGCCCCGCAAACAAAGGCAAAGACCGAAAGGAGGGTGATGGATTCAGGACCCAGATGCATCATGTGGATCTGATAGTGGGAAAGCACGGCATTGAAGAAATCAGAAAAGGGAGGAACCAGACCCGCCCGCAGGGCGTCGGCGAAATACGGGACCTCGGTGACTATCCTGTCAATGGATTAGTGGGACGCGGGCCAGGCCGTCGTCCTCCCGCATTCGTTGAAGATAGTGGCCAGAGCCGAGCTGACCTTACCTAAGCCCTTGGCGGGGGCCGCCAACGGCGGCGGACCAGGCGGAGGCACGAGTTTCTTCCCTCTTCCCTTCTTCGTCGGAGCCATGGCGATGGGAAAGGGGGGGAGTTCGAGATTGGGTCGAAAACAGAAGCTGGAGTACGAGCGGAGGAAGGACAGAGGGCGCTCGAGCGATAGAAAGGGGAGCGACTGTGTACAACTATGAGTCCGCCTAGCATGGCGCAAAATCAGGGGGGCCTGGGGGAGCAGTGCCGCCCACGTCCAATCAACCGCCACGCGACGCCCAAGGATGCAGGCTGTTAGGGCCCGCGACGCTTTGCCCTCGCCCTTCCGCCTCCCTGCACGGCCAAGTCCGGGCGCACCTCGGGCCCGGGGGCTACTGTCGGCGTTCTAGGAACGGGGGTCCCCAGACTTGCCTGCCTGTGGCCTGCGGCGTGGCTTAAAAGGGGGCCCAGCAAGGCCCATCTTCATCAACACAGACCCAAGACCCTCGCGAGGGGCCAAGCCTCGTGGGGCGGACGATGCGGAGCTTCCTCAGGCACGGCCTCATCGGGCTAGCTCGCGAGGAGGCGGAGAGATCAAGGCGGGGTACCTCACGAGGTGCCCATGACGCAAGCCATGACGACCAAAGGCGTCAGGCGGGTGCCAGCCCGCGCAGCGTCCTCCTTTCCTCTTTGGTGCAAAGGGAGCAAGCGCAGCCGCGGAGTACCGAGGCATCACGCAAAGGTTGCCATTTCGGTGCAACAAGACCAAGACCAGGAGGACTGCAAGAAGGAGGTCATTGTGGAGCCCAAGATGGCGTCACCACCAAAGCTTTGTGCAGGCGAAGACTACTTTTCTCAGGATAGCTAGTACTAGCTGTCCCCCTTCAAATTAGCCCGCCATTGTTGGCTCCCTTCCCGCTCGATATTTGGGAAGAGGACCAGGGCCTCTATAAATAGGACCAGCCACCCCCAGGGGAGAGGGGATCAACAATCAGAGAGGGGAGAGAGAGAAGGGTGACTGAACTCCTCCCAGCAGTTCATTGCCCCAGCCAAGAGCAGACCCTCGCGAGGCTGTTCTTCCTTGTATTGTTCATCATCATCAGCCCAAGAGGCAATCCACCACACCACACACTGGAGTAGGGTATTACACCACAACGGTGGCCCAAACCAGTATAAACCCGGTGTCATTCGTGTTGTTCTTTCCATAGCTTAGATCTTAGCGAGGCGGAGGGGTGCAGGTAGGTAGGAGGCGAAATATCCGCACGCACCCCAGTGTTCAAACCTCAAGGGTCTGCCAGAACCCAAAATCCGACACCGACCAAGTTCGTCACCATGGGGATCCCTAGTGCTCTTAAGTTGAGAAGAAGGATGGATCTTTGAGAATGGTTGTTGATTATCGGGCATTGAATGAGGTGACGATCAAGAACTAGTACCCACTACCGATGATCAATGATCTGTTTGACCAGCTACAAGGAGCTAAAGTATTCTCCAAGATCGATCTTCGATCAGGTTACCAGTAGCTGAAGAACCGAGAACAGGATATACCTAAGACAGCTTTTACCACAAGGTACGGGCTATATGAGTACATGGTCATGTCTTTTGGATTGACTAATGCCCCTGCCTATTTTATGAGTATGATGAATAAGGTGTTCATGGAGTTTTTGGATAAGTTTGTTGTGGTGTTCATTGATGACATTTTGGTGTACTCGAAGAATGAAAAGGAACACAAGGTACATCTGCGATTAGTTCTCAAGAAGCTCAGAGAACATCAGCTATATGTCAAATTCAGCAAATGTGAGTTTTGGTTGAAGGAAGTTGAATTTCTTGGACTTGTTATATCAGGAGAAGGTATAGTAGTACACCCTACCAATGTTTAGTCTATCACTGAGTGGTTGGCACCCACCTCAGTAGGAGAGATCCGCAGTTTTCTGGGACTCGCAGGATATTATAGGAGGTTCAATGAGAATTTTTCCAAGATTGCGAAACCCATGACAGTGTTGTTGAAGAAGGACACAAAGTTCAAATGGACCGAACATTGTGAAGCCAGTTTTCAGGAATTGAAGAAATGTTTGGTTACAGCCCCAGTGCTAATTCTTTTGGATATACGCAAGGATTTCCAAGTGTATTGTGACGCTTCACGTCTAGAACTTGGAGGTGTACTTATGCAGGACAGAATAGTTGTTCATATGCCTCACGGTAGCTTCAACCTCACGAGTTGAATTATGCCATCCATGATTTGGAGTTAGCAGCCGTAGTGCATGCACTCAAGACCTGGAGACATTTTCTTATTGTAAACTGTTGTGATGTATACACGGATCATAAGAGTTTGAAGTATATCTTCACACAGAAGGAGTTAAATCTCAAGCAAAGGAGATGGTTGGAGCTCATAAAGGATTATGATATGAAGTTGCATTATCACCCAGGAAATTCCAATGTCATAGTAGACGCCTTGAGCCGCAAGAGTTATGCCAATACCCTCATAAGCGGAGGATTACCGCGGGAGTTAATTGAAGATCTCGAGGAACTTCGTTTGGAGATAGTTCCAAGAGGTTTTGTTGCAGCAATGGAGGTTCATTCTACATTATTGGGGAAGATTCAAGAAGCTCAGAAGGATGATAAGGAAATTGCTGAGATAAAGGAGAAGATGAGAAAAGGAAAAGCCAAGGATTTTCGTGAGGATGAGCACGAAACTTTATGGTTTGAGGATCGTGTATATGTGCCCAATAATGCGGAGATCAGGAAGTTAATACTTCAGGAAGCTCATGACTCGCCATACTTGATTCACCCCAGAAACACCAAGATGTACTTGGATTTGAAGAAACGTTTCTGGTGGACAGGTATGAAGAAGGATATTGCCGGGTATGTAGCGGTATGTGATGTATGTCAGAGAGTGAAGGCAGAGCATCAGAAGCCAGCAGGACTTCACCCTATGCCGATACCCGAATGGAACTGGGATAAACTTGGCATGGACTTTATCACCGGATTACCCAGGACCAGATCAGGTTTCGATTCCATCTGGGTAGTAGTTGATCGCCTGTCCAAAGTGGCTCACTTTATCCCTGTGAAAACCACTTATACCAATGCGAAGTTGGCCAAGATTTATATGACCAGGATCGTATGTCTGCTTGGAGTTCCAAGGACCATCGTATCAGATAGAGGGACCCAGTTTACCTCAAAGTTTTGGAATCAGCTGCACCAGACTTTGGGTACCAGGCTAGAGTTCAGTACAGCCTTTCATCCGCAGACAGATGGACAGACTGGGAGAGTCAGTCAGATTCTGGAAGACATGTTGAGAGCTTGTGCGCTAGATTATGGGTCTAGCTATGATGATAATTTGCCTTACGCAGAGTTCTCATACAACAACAACTATCAGGCTAGTTTGAAGATGGCCCCTTTCGAAGCTTTTTATGGAAGAAGGTGCAGGACACCGTTGATGTGGGATGAAGTTGGAGACCGTCAGCTGTTTGGACCTGGTTTAATCAAGGAATCCAAAGAGAAGGTTAAGTTGATTCAAGATAGACTAAAGGTAGCTCAGTCCAGGAAAAAGAGTTATGCCGATATTAAACACAAGGAGGTAGCCTATGAGATTGGAGACAAAGCATATCTTCGTGTGTCACCACTGCGAGGTGTTAAACGATTTGGAGTTAAGGGAAAGTTAACCCTGAGATTTGTAGGCCCATATCGAGTTCTGGAACATATGGAACAAGTGGCCTACAAATTGGAATTACCAGAAGGATTGTCAGGAGTTCATGATGTGTTTCACATTTCCAAGTTGAAGAAGTGCCATGCTGAGATGGCCGATATTCCTCTAAGAAATACAGTGCCCCTGGAAGCAATACAATTGGATAATGACCTAACTTACGAGGAGAAACCCATCAAGATTCTCGAGTTTGCCAGCCAAGTTACATGCAGCAAGGTTATCAAGTTTTGCAAAGTTCAATGGAGCCACCATACCGAAGAAGAAGCCACCTGGGAGCGAGAAGAAGACTTACGGAAAGACCACCTGCACCTACTTTCTAGCCAACCCGAATCTCGAGGACGAGATTCATATTAAGGGGGGTATGTTTGTAACATCCCAATTTTCAATTTGGATGTTATACATAGGTCATCATATGCATATCATATTTTTCATTGCATTTTGGGTGTGATCCTAGAAATCTTAAGAAACTGAAGGACCCAAGGAGAGAGTTGGAGGTTTCACAAATTTTCATATTTGCATTTTCTCAAATTTGAAAAGAGGATCAATTTGATTTTAAATATTATTCTCTCCAATTATCTCCAATAATAAAAATAAAAGAGAGAAGATAAAATAACTTCTTCAAAAGAGAGGAATATTGGAGAAGAAATTTTAAAATCAAATTATTATTTTATTTGCTATTTTATTTGAATTAGAAAAATATGAATTTTTAAAAATTGCATTTTTAGGCCAGAAAAATGTTCACCTTGTTCTAAATATTAGATTTAGACTGTGAAAATTATTTCTGGTATTTTGTGAATTTTTTTATATTTTATTAAGATTTTTTTTCTTTCGGGCGATTTTTTTTAAAGTTTCGTCGCCCGACTAGGCCGAAAGCCTAGCCGAGCCAGGCCGCCCTACCCGTCGCCTTCCTCCCGGACGGGAGGACTCCGACCGCCGCCGAGGGAGTCCGAGCCGGACTCCCCGTCACCGCCCCCTACCGCACGTCGCTCCCCTCGGGCCTTCAAGTGCTGAGCCCCGCCACCGCCTCCACCTCCTCGCCGCCGCAGCCACGCCGCGCCTCGCCTCCCCGCCGCCGCCTGCTTCCGCGTGCCATTGCTGCCTCCCGCCGCCGCGCCGCCGAAGCCCCGTCCCGCCGACCGAGGGAGCCACGCCAGACTTGCCGTTGCCGCCGGAGTTTTTCTCCGGTTAACCGGTATGAAAACCGCACGGTTCTTCCCTGGTTTTCTCTTGGTTAATTTTTAGGGTTAGGGTTTTCTCGGTTTTTCCGATCGGATCTAATTAGCGGACGTTCGCCTGTTAATCCGTATTAGCGAATAGTTTTAGTCAGTTTAGTTCTGTTAGCGAATGTTCGTTCGTTAGGTTTTTCTTTTTATTTTATTTTTTGGCCATGGATCTATCCGTGAATACTTTTATCACAGATTAGTCCCTGATCTTCGAACCCTCGTTACTTTTTACTCGTTTGTCCAAATCCAGTGAATCCAATGCCTTAATCTTTGTCTTGTTCCCCCTTTCCAGATAATCAACTTGAGCATGGTTTGATAATTTAAAATTTGGTTTCAAGAAAATTTGATTTCGATCATCTTTTGATCGTAGTTTTAGTTTCGTAGCTCCGATTTGATTGATTCTTTTTGCAAATCGGAGCTCTTCAGTTGAACTTTCAGTTTGGATCTTTTCTCTTGAGCTTTCCCCTTTCATGTTATGCTTGAGTGCTTATTTATGCTATTGTTTGTCCACGATAGAATTTCCGGAGTGTGAAGCGTGCTACTACGGGTCTCTAGGGTTTTCAGATCGTCAGCAAGTCAAGTAACACTTCGATCATACCCCTTTACTACTAAGTTTTTATGCATTAGTTTCAACCCTCAAACACTGCATGAGTAGGACTTGATTAACATGTGGGTACTGGGAAGTAGTTGATGAGGTAGAACCTATTGTCTTGTATTTAAACCCTGGGAGTTACTACGTTATACTATACTTCTATGCTATTCTCGTAGACGTGGTTTGGGTTTCGAGAGAATTCATGACAGATGTAGAGATTATTGTTAACTAAGGTTTAACTTAAGGTGGCTACTTTAATACACATCTGGGTGGATTGGTTTGTGGGCACCTGGGAAACCCAGTGTTGTCCAAGGAGATCCCGGGGAATCCATGCGATCATCCTATGGTTTGCCGCCCAGGCTCAAAGGGATCATTATGTTATTCATGCTGGAAACTTCCGTGTGCAGCCACAAGCCATTATTGGCTCTAGCATGGTTTAGTATGTTGTGTGACCTCGTATGGTGGTAGACTAGCAGATGTAGGGGATTTAGGTGGTACTGTCTACCCGTCGTAACGAGTTAACGCTTTTGAAAGACTGTGTCTCAGTCATCCGTTTCTCAAACATCAATTAGTGTAAGAAATAAAATGGAGGAGATCGAGTCTTGTCGGGAAAGGTGCGCAAACCTCTGCAGAGTGTACAAACTAATCATGATTAGCCGTGTCCCGAGTTATGGACATCTTGACTATCTGGTGCTTGAATTATTATGTTGATCTCATCACTCTACTTTAATTAATTTGTTGGGTTATGGATTATTATTTTGGTATTGTGATGGGGTTACCATTCTCAATGTTTATCAACCAACTTTGCAGTTAAACAAGATATATTCCTTTGCTATAGGGAAAAACTAGCTATGTGCAAATGATAACCATAGAGCCTCCACCAACCAAGTATGCATATAGTTATAGTTGTTACATGTTCATTGCTCTATATTGTTATTTTGCCAGCATTTTCCATGTGCTGACCTACACAGGCTGCAACATATTATGTTGCAAAGTTTTCAGATGAAGAGTAAGGTGCACTAGGTCGTTGTCGTGCACTGAGATAGGCCGTTGGAGTTGATGGACTCATTTACCTTCAAAGCTTCCGCTGTTATCTTATTTAGATGGCCTTCAGCCATATTATTGTAATAAGTTCTCTTTTGAGACTTTCGATGTAATAAGTGTGTGATTGAACTCTCTTATAAATCCTGGAGTATTGTGTGTGTCAGCATTACCGATACAGGGATGACACTTATACACAGAGATTTGACCGTTTGAGGTCGGATTGCTACAACGAGTGTACAACCTCTTTGGCATAGCCTTGTCGACCGTAGTATCATTGGTTTGGACGTGGTAGATGGTGATGCTGGTGTGACTATCGGAGGACGGGAAGAAGATCTGAGTCTTCTGGAAAGGGCGCCGATGGTACTGCTCCGCTATGATGGACGGTTCTGTCGTTGGAGCAGCTCCGGTGAGGTGTACGGCGGCGAGGCTGAACCAGGACAAGGCAGACAACATTAATCTGAAGTGGGACTCTAAGATCATCTGCAATAGATGATGTAAAATACATCACCAAAAAGATATAGATGTAAAACACATCAGCCGTGCCACGGCCGCTCCGACAGATGCTGTAAATACTGTTCACTCTGAACTTAATTGAAGAAACTGAACTTTACTGTCGAAACTAAATTTTACTGTCAAAACTGATTGAACTAGTAGTAGAGCATTGCAATAGATGTTTAGGGCATTCGAGCAATAGTAGCAGAGAGCAATGATCTAAATTAGCAGACGCTCGAGCAGGGAACACACTAGCAGAGAGCAAGTCGTGCAGTAGCACCGCGAGCGAGTGCTAAAGCAGCAACTCCTGTAGTTGTCGGAGGTTGTGCAGTAGCTGCAGCACGAACGAGAGCAAGAGCGGAGTAGCAGCGCGACCGACAGCAATAGCATAGTAGAGCGGCAGGACGACTGAAAGCAAGAGTAGTGCAGCAGCGCAACCGATAGCAAAAACAGAGCCGCAACATGAGCGAAAGCCAGAGCAGCAGCAGCAGCACGAGCGAGAGTCAGAGCAGCTGCAGCTAGTGCCGGTGTGGAAGTCGCCATCGAGGAAGCAATGACTTGGGGGGAGACGCCGTGGATGAAGTGGCCGGCGACGACACCGTCGACGGAGATCCACCATGGCTGCTCTGTATCGAGCACCGGCAGCCCCATGAGATCGAATAAAAGATAAAATGCAGTAGTGAGTGCAGAACCTCCTTGGTGGCGCCTAGTTGGCCTCGGCTTCATCGGAGGAATTGGTGAGGGTGTTGTGGGTCTGGTGGGGCAGGTCAAGACGGCGCTGTGGGGATGGAGGTGGCGTGATAGATGAGGCGAACGTTGGGGCAGCTCCTTGGAGGTGGAGGACGGGGCAACTGATCCGGTGGGACGACAAGATCGATGACGGATCCTCATCCGATGCACTGGATGATGAACGGCGAGCTGTTGTGGTGGACAACGTCATTGGGGAAGAGTCTCCGGCTGGGCGGCGGTTGGGAGGCTGACAGAGGAGCGGTCGGGTGGTCCGGAGGAGCGTGTACGAATGGGGGGACAAAGGGGAAGGTAGGGGAGCCATGGCTTAGGGACGCGCTTGTCCGAAATGTAGGATAAGTTACCAGCGTAACCCCACCGGTTTTGACCATGCGACATCGACCCAACATTTCCGGCTGAGTGGTAGAAGGGGGATTTTGCGTGTCTGGGCTGCGGGGCCGATTTCGGATGAGGAGGGAGTTTTTCACGCACGTCAAAATTTCAGGATAACAAGGCGCGGCGCGAGTTGAAGAGGCGGGAGTTTGCAAGCAGATGAGACAAAAGATACTCGATCTTGAAAATTTTGGGATAACAAGGCACGGATTCCATGTTCGGCAGAACAAACTTAACGTGTACAAAAAACAATTCATACAAGACACAAGCGAGTCATGTCCCCTTTTACTATATTGCTATAATTGCCATTGAAAAAACTACAAGAAAAATGTAAAAATAATCGGGAGAACAAGATTACCATGTACAGTACCAAATAGATTCGCACTTCCCTCAACAACAACTAAAAACAAATCAATTCCCACCGAAAGAAAGACTCGTGTCCCTTTTTATATGATTACAAATGCCACGATCTCAAATTTCAATTTTTGAATCCACGTTATGTTGAATTCAAATATATCGTTAGGTGACCTTGTGGTTTATAATGGATGTAGTCCTACATTTCGATCTTCCATCATATATGCATATTTTACTCCACCCAATGAACATATATATTGTCGTCTACCACATGGACTAAATTTCAATCAATTTCCTTTATTTGAATACAATCGTTGTCAAGTTATACCATCATTTAAATATTATCTTGATAACAAAAAACATGCATATAGTAGTAATCATATTCACTATGAACTACAGGTACCATAAAATCTCCAGTTCAACTATTTGTATCCATTTTATGTTGAATTCAAATCAGAGTACATTGGTATAGGTAGCGAGATCTTCGGGATAATCTAAACCCTATTTTCATATGTATAATTTTTGGCTGAATTGGGACAAGTTTTGGTATAAGCTTCTTGCAAAACCAGATATTCTCTCAATAAGCCTCGTGGTTCCGAGAGGGAAAGTGTCACCTTTGTGTGCGAAAAGATATACGCTGCCTCCGCCTGATTTTCTTTGCAGAGGCAACATAGAACTATATGAGTGCCCTGTTAAATTTTGGAATTATTCTGGGTTCGTTTGGCCTTCTTTATACATTAATTGAGTTTCTGGACATTTAATGTGCATAATTCAAATTCGAACTGCAAGCACATGCTGCTGTCGGATTACGGGTCCCGGCAAACCCTTGGGAGGTTCGAACTCTGTGGTGCACACGAAGAACATTCTCTCTCCAACTCACACGCTCAACGATCCCACAGCCTAGCTCGATGAACCCAAAGAACAAAAGACACGGGGGTTTATACTGGTTCAGACCAGCTTGCGGTGTAATACCCTACTCCAGTTTGTGGGTGGATTGCCTCGAGGAGCTGAGGATGAACTAGTACGGTGGATGAGCAGCCTCAAGAGGTGAGGTGTTCTTGAGCTCAATGAGCTGGTGGTTGAGAGGGTGATCGGAATGATCCGTCCCTCTTCTGGATGGGTCCATCCTCTACTACGGTGGTGGCTAAGTCCTATTGATAGTGGCCTTGGTCCTCTTCCCAAATGTTTAGGCGGGAAGGGATCCCACAACGGCCAAGTTTGAAGGGGGACAACTAGTAGAAGCTATCCTGACAAAAGTAGTCTTCACCTGCCAAAGGCTTTTGTGGTGGTGCTGTTGTGGGCTCCGCAATGACCTCCGTCCTGTCGTCCTACTGGTCTAGGTCTTGTTGCACTGATATGGATAGCTTTTCCTGATGCCTCGCAACTCCTCGCCTGCGCTTGCCTCCTTAGCACCAAATAGGAAATTGGTACACTGCGCCCGCTGGAGCCTGCCTGGCCTTGGTCGTCATGGCTCACGTCACGTGATCCTCGCGAGGTGCCCCTTGCATAGATATCTCCCCTCCTCGGCAGCCAGCCTATTGTGGCTGCCCCAAGGGAGGTCTTTGTGTCGTATGTCTCGCGAGGCTTGGCCCCTCAAGACGGTCTTGAGTTGTCGCTGCTGAAGTTAGGCCGTACTGGGCCGTTGCTGGAGCCACGCTCTGGGCCGCGGGCAGGCAAGTCTGGGTACCCCCGTTCCCAGGACACCGACAGTAGCCCCCTGGCCCAAGGCACGCTTGAGCTTGGCTTCGAGGCGAAGCCAAAGGGCAAGTGCGGAGCACCGCGGGCCCCAACCGCCTGCGGCCTTGGTCGACGCATGGCAATTGATGGGGCGTGGGTGCCTCCGCTTCCCCACACTGCCTTGGCAACCGTTCTCGCCCGAGAAAAGGCTGGCGCACGCTACAGAGCCTTCATTGCCTTCCTTCATCTTGCTCTAGATCCCCTTTCCTGTTCTCCACCCCAAGAGACTCCAGATCCGCACAGACTCCTCTCCGAGCCTGCAGCCGATGGCGTCCGACAAGGCGAAAGCCGTGCGCTCGCCTTCCTGGTTTGAGCCCGCCCTGAGCGTGCCCAACGTCTTGGAGAAGAACTTCGCCACCGCGCTCTTGATGGCGGCGGGCGACAACAACGAGGGGGGATAGACCGCGCTTCGGGCCGGCTCCGCCAAGCCAGAGGCCTCAGGTAGTACCTTCTACCCCTTATTCATGCATAGCGTCTTCGCGGGGCTATTCCCCCCTTTTTCTGAATTCATCTACGCCGTCCTCCACCATTACGAGCTCCTTGCCCTCCATCTTCATCCCAACCCCGTCCTCCTCCTGTCGATCTTCGCCTTCTAATGCAAAGCATTCATGGGGGTGTTGCTGTCCGTGGCGCTGCTTCACCATTTCTTCTACCTCCGGAACAAGGATGGCCCATGCTCGTGGTGCGCCAACTTCGTTGCGGCAAACGGAAGCATTGCAATCTCGAGAGCCGGGAAGAAGGCAAAGGGCATTCAGAACAAGTGGGTCCTCATGGATGCCAAGAGCCCCTACCCTCGGTTGGTCCTGCCGACGGGGATGCCAGTGCCTCACGAGGGGTGGAATAGCGCGAAGCTCACTGACCCGCTGGCGGAGCAGATGTTGGGAAGGATGGCGGCGGACCTGAAGCCTGACGATATGAAGGCGGAGAAGCTGACGGTGGCCATGATCGTCAAGGAGTTCCGGTCGTAGTGTCGGACCCCGCTCCAGGCGCACTCGTGCCCCTGTGGAAGCTCTCGGACGAGGCAGGCGACCTCCGCCTGCGCCTGGATGCCTTGTCCGACGAGGAGCTGGACAAGGTCCTCCGCCACCTGGTTGCAGATGATCACGGGTATCCGCTTGATACCAATCTTCCACTGTACCGTCGCCTGGATGGGGTGAAGATTGCCGCCACCATGCCCGTCTTCAACGAACACAGGCTCGAGTCGCCGACACCTACCAGGACCCCGGTGGTGGTGTCCTCCGGCCAGTACGGCGAGGAGGAGAGGCCTAACTCGAAGGCGACCCAGGAGGGGGTGGGGGGAGACTTCTCCTCCTTGCATGGCAGATCTCCTCCGCACCTTCCCTAACGGCGATGAGGTTGGCGAGCATTCGGTGAGGGAGTCACCGAATCCCGCTGGGGTCACGACGAGGTCCAGGGGCACCCCTCCAAAGAAGCCGCGGGCCGGTGTCCTGAAGAAGAGCTGATCGGCATTGATCTCCCGAGGCGACGCTTCTGCTCCATCGCCAGCCAGCACTGCTACGAGTCCGACCGCCGTGCCCGTGGCTGCCCTTGGGCCTCACGTGCTGGTGCCCTAGCCCGCGAAGCCTTCGGGCTTGGTGCTCCAGAAGAGTGCGAGGGAGTACGCCACCGTAGACTAGTAAGTTCTCCGTCCTTATCCTTCGTTCTTGTCCTTGCCGTAGTTTCTTGATGTCCCCCCTTGATCTGCTAGGCCAACATCAGTGGTGAAGAAGAAGGGGGCAACCCCTGAGGCCCAGCAGCCAGCTGCTGCTGTGCCACCTCCGGCATGGAGGGATGGCGATGGCTCCCAAGCAGCAGTGTTCAGGTCATCCTCGCGAGATCCAGAAGCCTGTCCTCAGGAGAAGGCAATCTTCATAGCCAAGCTGGCTCCTGAGGCCTCCACCCCCAGCTCACCTGCTGAGGTCGCGAAGGCTTAGGAGTCCCCGACTCCTTCTGCTGCCACAAATCTGTAGACCCTACTGCCGATGTCATCTCTTCCCCCTTCCATCGCACCGCTGGGCCATGATCCCCCTGCTTCGCCTGATGCCCTGGAGGATGCCCTTCTCGCACTGACCTAGCTTCGAAATGACCTTCAAGGTGCTGATAGTCGGCTGGCATCGGGGCGACTGGAGCAGCTTGCGGGGTGGCTGCAATCTGATGTGCCCGTGAGGGCGGCATGGGGTCAGGTTTTGGTAGCTTCTGAGGAGGGTAAGCGGGCCGCCGACCTAGCCGCAGCCGCTCGCGAGGTGGCGTTGAAGGATGCCGAGGCCGCCAAGGAGCGCTGTCGGGTGGCTGAGGCTGAGCTGGAGACCCTGCACAATGAACATGCTGCCGAGGCTCGCCAGCACGAGGCACGAGAGGAGAATCTAAAGGCTCGAGAAGATGCGGTTGCAGTCCATGACACTGAGCTCGAGCAGCTGGCACGGGCGCAGGTCGCAGAGCGCGACCGCCTGGAGAAGCTGAAGAAGGAGGTGGAAGGGGAGAAGGCCCTGCTGGAGGCCAAGGCCAGCATCCTCGCCAACGACCGTGCCGCCTTTGATTCTCTTGAGAAGAGATCCCGTGAGGCATTGCGGGAACTCTACGGGAGGGGGTTGCAGAAGCCGTTGGTGACCGCAGAGGAGGCCCTGTCGAGCTGCTCCCTCAGCTTGTCGAGGCGCTCAAGGGCATTGCCAATGGGGTGGGCACCATGGTGGAAGGGGAAGCCCGCGCGCTCTCCTCCTCAACTATGAATCGCGTCTTCAGCCACCTCCACTTTCGGGACCGGAGCACCGACCTTGGAACTCTGCTTGAACCTCTGGACGAGAATCGATGTGTAGCTGCTGCCGACGCCGTGAGGTACCTGGTGTGGATGCCCTGCTAGAGAAGTTCCTCGCCATCGACCCCGTGCCTCCAGCTGATGGTGCCGCCGATCCCATGGCCATGGGCGACGGCGATGCTGTCGACGACGGGGCACTCCTCGACGGCAGCGCCCAAGGCTGAAGAGGAGGCTTGCTGGCGGTGGTCCTTTCCACTTTTACTTTCCTGCGAAATGCACCGTGCCTCATGGAGGCATTAAAACTTCTGTTAGGTGTTTGAGAAACAACATGTCTTGTAATAATTTGTTAGGATTCCACGATTTCCTTTCCGTTTGCTTGATGTTCTACGTCGGCAGGGCCCGGCCCCGTGCATACCTCAGCCACCGTTGGGTCGTCCCGATCACCAGGATGAGACCAAGAGGTGAGGGGCTATGTGACCAATTAGGCTCCTGAGTCGCGATGCTCAGGAGTCCACCTTGATGCACAAACGGCCTACGGGAAGGAGATGCGAAAGTAGGCCTTAGTGTTCTGCGTTGGCAAGGCCCGACCCCGCACGTACCTCAGCCGCCGTTGGGTCGTCCCGACGACCAGGACGAGACCAAGGGGTGAGGGGCAACGTGACCAGTTCGGCTCCTGAGTCGCGATGCTCAGGAGTCCCCCTTGACGCGCAAACAGACCTCTATACCTTTCCTCGCCGAGGTCCCGCTCGGGAGGGACGCGCGACGACCAGGTCTGAGGGACCTGGCAGGGTGGCGTGTGCTAGGCGTGACCTGAGCGTAGCCTCCCGTGCCCAGCCCCCACTACAAAAAAAGACACATCCGTGACATTTTGGGCAGAACGAAATTTTTTTCTGTCATACTTATGACACTTCTATGTCGATAATTGTGACAAAACCCGGTATCATCATAGATGTGGTGGGGTCCTACTTCTATGACAAAAAATCATGACACAAAATGGGCTTTTTGTCCTGGGCGGGCCGAAGATGCAGCTGCATGACATTCTTTGGGCCGTCCATGACGGAAAAAACCATGGTAGAAGCGAGGGCGCAGAAAATATCGGCGAGTCCCCGGTTTCGGTGGGTGATCGGGGGCCGAGTGATGCGTGTTTCTCTCATACGTACGCGCGTGTGTGCGAGGCGTTGGGCTCTAACTGAACCCGAGCCAAAAGGAGTTTTACATAGATTGGATTACTTTCGATCAAGATTCTTTTGGCAAGGAGATAGCGAGAGAAAGAAATATAAACTGGCTAAATGAAGTGTGGTTTGCCGTCCCAAAGACCAAGGAGGATTGGGCATTCATGACCTTGAGGTTAAGAATAGAGCCCTCCTCGGAAAATGGTTGTTTAAGTTATTGACGGAAGATGGTGTATGGCAAACTCTCCTAAAGAGAAAATATGTGGGTTCAAAGGCGATATCCCAGGTGTACTGGAAGCCTGGGGACTCTCACTTTTGGGCTGGCTTAATGGCGATGAAGAAATATTTCTTCCACTATGGCTCTTTCTCGATTAAGGATGACTCGGAAATTAGATTCTGGGAGGATAAGTGGCTAGGCAATGCTTCACTCCGGGAACAATACCCAGCTCTGTATAATATTGTGCGCCACAAGGGTGATACTATCGGTTATGGAATCATTTCCGCCAAACGTGTCGTTCAGAAGAGATTTAATTGGACCTAGACTCCAATCGTGGAACACCCTGCTCCAATGGTTATCCATGGTGCAATTGTCACAAGGGTCCGATGAATTTCGCTAGAACCTACAAGGGAATGGTCAATTCTCAGTGGAGTCCATGTACAGAGCCTTGCTCCAATCCGATGTGCTAGTTGATAATAATAAGAAGATCTGGAAGATGAAAATACCTCTTAAGAATAAAATCTTTGCATGCTATCTTCGTCGCGGAGTCATTCTTACTAAAGATAACCTTGTTAAGAGGAATTGGCATGGAAGTACACAATGTGTCTTTTGTCAGCATGATGAGACAATAAAACATTTGTTCTTTCAATGTAAATTGGCTCGTTCTATATGGTCAGTCATCCAAATAGCTTCTGGCTTGTACCCTCCTTGTAGTGTTGCTAATATATTTGGCAACTGGTTACATGGGATCAAACAAAAGTTTAGAACTCTTCTCAGGGTGGGAGTGCTCGCCGTTATTTGGTCGCTTTGGATATGTAGAAATGATAAGGTTTTTAACGAGAAAAGTACATCTCTTATGCAAGTTATCTACAGATGTACCGGGACGCTTCGTTTATGGTCGTCTCTACAGCGTATGGAGAATCGCGGCCTCTTTATGGAGGTCTGTACACAATTGAAGGCTACGGCGAGGGATACTTTTACCCAACATGGGTGGCAGCATGATCTCAGGATTGGCCCTCCTACGTCTTAGGCGTTATACAAACACTAGATGTTTCTTAGTATTTCGCCTTCTTTTTTTTGTTCTGTGTGTGGACTTCTTTTGGCTGTGTTCATCTTGGTATGCAGAGGCCGGGTGTAATGCTTAAACCTTTTAAGTAATAAAGCACCCTTTATCGAAAACTGAACCCGAGCAAGGCGTTGGGCTCTAACTGAACCCGAGCGATTGCACTGCACGCTACGTGTTACTGAACCTGAGCGATCGATCAATGGCTGTTAACTGAACCCGATCGAGCGATTCCTTCGCTACTGCTGTTAACTGAAGCCGATCGATGCTGCCTCTGGATGAACAGTGAGCGTTGCGGGGGGGGGGGGGGGGTGGATGAACAGTTCCCGGTGGGGTTGGAAGAACAGGACCCCGTGGTGTTGCCTCTGGATGAACAGTACCCTGATCGATCGAGCCGGCTGGGGCTGGATGAACAGGACCCCGTGGAGGGCTGGATGATCAGGACCACCCCGTGGAGGGCAGGATGAATAGTAGACGGTGGAGGGCAGGATGAACAGTAGCTTGTGCAGGGGTGGTTGAACAGGAGCCCATGGAGAGGGTTGGTTGAACAGTAGTCGATTGTGTAGCGCGCGGTGGAGGCTGGGTGAACAGGAGCCCGTGGATGAACAGTCGCAGGTGGAGGCCGGAGGAGGTCGACGGTGGATGAACAGTAGCTCGTGGAGGCTAGAGGGGGTCGACGGTGGAGATGAACAGTATCCCGTGGAGTCCTGTTTTACGGTACACCACACCCGTCTCGATGAACAGGACCCCCGTTTCGGCCGTAGCGCTCCAACACAAGTCCGTTTCCTCCATTTTGCGGTACGCCACACCCCTCCCGATCAATAGGACCCCCATTTCGACCATAGGAGTTCCGTTTCCTCCGTTTTGCGGTACGCCAGACCCCTCCCGATCAACATGATCCCATTTCGAACGTGGCCGGTCGAACACAAGGCCGTTCCCTCCGTTCTACGGTACGCTAAGCCTCATTTCCATCGGCTATTCCGTCCAAGCCCTCCCGATGAACACGACGATGCATTCCGTTCTGACCTAGCCGGTTGGCTCCCCATGAACACGACGACGACGCTATTTCTCCGTTCCGACCCGCCATGTACACGAGTCCTGGCCGTGCGTATGCGTGAGTAGGCGTTCGAGACCCTGCCCGTATGTACGTACGTGGCCGTATTTTCTTTCTTGCACACTGGCCGATGTACGTACATGTACATGCTACGTGCGCGCCTCTACTACGACACGTGCACGCCTCTGCATCGACCAGTATGTATGTACACGTTCGCGACCAGAATGACAATGCTACATATGCTTCGACCAGGTGGGTCCCGACTGTCAGGCACTTCCTTGCGTGCGAAGATGTAGATGGTGGTTCCCAGATGTCAGGTGGATGAATCATTATTTTGCACGTAATAAGGAGGCATTTCCTTGCGTGCGGTCATGGACCTAGCTGTCAGTCTCTCCACGTATAGTCCACTTCAGATGCATGTCGGTCGTTGACCACGTTGACCAGGCCGCGTCGAGAGCACCAGGGTGGTGGACGACGGCGAGGCCTAGGAAGGGAACGACACGGAGGCAGGGAAGACTCGACAGTTGTTTCCCACGCGGAGGGGAGTACGATTGTACGAGGGTTTACTGGTTCGATTGCCGTCGCCGGAGAATAACAACATGTGTGGGTGAGTAGAGGGATGGCTAGGCCAGCGATGGGAGTACGGTGGGGCGGTGAGGCCTGCGCGGCAGCATAGCCGGCTGCGGGAGGAGGGAGCAGGCAGTCTCGCCGGCGCTTGTTTGAGTGGCTGGAGCAGGAAAAGCAGAGATTGAAGAAGCATGACAGCCATTGGATGGACATCCAACAGTCACTGCTCTTGTGTGCATTATTTCTAATAATGTACAGCGCATTTGCTAATTCTTAAGAATTTTTTGGAGCCCATCTTCTTTTTGTTAGCATTACACCCCATATTGTGGCCACGGTTAAAAGTACACGATTTTTTTTGCATATTTTGGTGCGGTCAACTGTTTTTAATCCCGAAATATCGATTCACATTCAAACTATTTTGAAAACTAATTTACGTAAATATAAAATCCAAATAATTGTTCACGCATAAAAATCAATGGAATTTAAAATCTTGTAATGAAAAAAAAATTGAAACTAATTCCCGGTTTGATGTGTTTTAAAAATGTACAGCCCATTTCTGGCCAAACCGAATGAAACTCTCCTCGTCTTGAAAGATTTGCAGCCCATCAGGGCTGATAAAGAAAGTAGGCCTCGTTTGGGTATTTCTTTAAAAAATAGAACTGGGCTAGCCATTTTCAGCAAGAAAAAAACACAACTGGGCTCATGATGTGGTAAACATAAATTAAACCTTGGCTAGACGGGCCACAACCCCCGCACAACCCCGTTGTTACCGTGATTCGTCGCTAAAACTAGTATAAATAACAACTGCTTGTTCCTAAAAAAAACTGCACGACCTGCTGGGTCCCTGATGTCAACCGCTCGTAGTGTAATTCTCTCGTTTATTGACTATGTTGACAATGGCGTGAGCCCGAGATGTCCAACCATTAGGAGGAATCATATTTTTGGGCTTGTAATATAGAGGCACTTGCTTGCGTACTTCCATGACACTGGTGGGTCCCTACTGTCATCCTCTCCACCTACAGTCATCTCCTTGTTCCTCTCGGTTGTTGACGACGTTGACAGCGCAAGAGGGCGGCGCACCGCGCACGGCGAGCAAACCAAGGCCGCAAGGCGGAGGACGACGGCGAGGCCTCGGACGGAACGAACAGGAGCCGTGGAAGATGCGCCGGTCCAGTCGCAGGCAGAAGAGAGTATGAGGGTTGACTAGTTCAGGTGCGGGTGCGTGTTGGGGCTGACACCGCTGGAGAATAACAGGATGTGTGGGGGAATAGAGGGACGGACATGCCAACGTTGGAGGGTACATACGGTAGGGTGGCGGAGGCGCAGCCAGCCATGGGAGGCGGGAGCAGGCGGAGCCGATGGGGTGGTTTGGTTTGGGTGGCTGGAGGAAGAAGAAGACAAGAGATAGAAGATACACGACAGATGTTGGATGTCAATCCAACGGCTGGTAGGCAGAATCGTTTGTTGACTAGCTAGTAAGTCGACACCACCTTGGATAGGCTATTTCCTCGTGGGTCCCAAATGTCAGAATCCAAATATGTCATGGTCATGCAGCCCTTCCTACGAAAATTTACAGCCCATTTGATGTGCTAGTTGGAAATAAGTATGTGGGTGCTGGTGGGGCTAATCACTTGGCTTCTGTAATGCACAGTGAGCTCAAGCAGCCGGTGAGAGTGATGTTATTTCCCTTGGTTGGGATTTGTTAGTTGTTACAATATTTCACTCTAAATTAAACGACTGGCAAGCCATTTGCCTTGCTTCAAAGAAAATATGACAGTCACAGTCGAGTTGAAAAGGGCAAGAACATCTAACTCCAGCTTACAAACTGTACAAAAGCACGAGGGTTAATTGTTCATCAGGTTTACAAAAAAACCAGGTTGAAAAGGGCAACAACATCTAACTCTAGCACTATTTTTGGCGGTCACAGTCAAATGGATCGGTCAGGTCCATAGAATAAACATCCTGGGTCGTAAAATTTACTGGATTATGACCAGAATATGTTGTAAATAGAAGCCCGGCATGTTCAGAAGCTCATTTGCCCACCTGAAACTCCTTTTTTTGCTCTTCCACATACCCATCCGTCAAAACCATGCTGCTGATAAACTTAAGCCTGATGGACAACAGTAACCTCGCATTCAGCAGGAAGAATGTGACAAATCTAGTGTTTGCACGGTTGGCTACATGTCGTTCTAGCATTATTGTCTTCAATCGAACCTCATGAGAAGTGAGAAAATTCCGATGCTTACGAATCCACCGATTTGTTATAACTTTCATACCCCGTCCTATTACCTAAATAGACATGAAGATTGAAAACAGTTAAGGTCTAAAAAAAGGAGTGTCGAAAGAGCAACAACTGAACGGTTAATTCTAGTACACTATATGCGGGCTTCTAATGTGCGTGAAATTATCACCTTTATATACATCTTCTCCAAACATGGAAAGCATTGCAGCAAGCCAATTATCTTGTTTAGATCAAAACTATTCATTTGGATATATAAGATCTTGACAAAATCCAGCACCATTGATAGGCCATCCATAGAGAAACTCTTCATTGAGCATAGAACATAATATTAGTACAAAATGTGTACTCCAAGATGACATATAACTTATGCGCAGAAATTTAAAATGTAGCTTATGGTTACAAGTGTAGATGATAATGTAAATTACCTGAAGAACTGTGGAGCCAAACACCATATTGAAATGAGCACAAAGATCATGTATTACACCCAAGGTCTCTAGTTTAGGCGCAGAGAGGATGGTTATTTGCAACGGTGAATAACTAGAATCAATGATCAACCTTTGAAGTGAAGGGGCATCTTGGATGATGAGCTGCCTTCCGTCAAAACAAATTCCAATTCTTACAAGGTTATGCGACTTTATTTGGAGACAATCGATTCTAACTGTGAAAACAAGCACCAAGCACTCCAGGGCAGGGCAACTGGAGTGGATGATGCTATGCAATGAGGCCTCCGATATACGAACCCGCACAAGTGAAAGTTTCTTCCGAAATGGGAGTCAAAGGTTTAGTACCAGATTCTCTGGTAGGTTGCACAGCGCAAAGGTGGGTGTGGAGAGAGGAGGAAAACCGCGAGGTGGACATCGGTGCTGAGGGTACAGGTAGATGGCGTTCGGTATCTGGTAGGTGATTTCCAGGGGTATAGTAGAACTCAAGCATCTGTAGTTCTATGAATTCAGGGGATTTCAGCCAGGCGTCCACCGTGCAGGGCATGGTATGCTTTCTCAGGTAGCATGATGGGATGCAGAGGCTTTGAACGGAGCCCTGATGGGAGGAGATGATGGCACTGGGGATTTCAAAATCATTGAAGAGAGATAGAAGACGACAGTCGAGATTAAGGGGCACAGCGTGCCATAGAGGGCGCCACCGAATTGAGAGGAGTTGGGTGCGGCAGCAATCCTTGGTGGAGATAAGCAAGATGATCTCCCCAAGGACGGCGTCCGGGAGATCGCTGATGCGGTCCACCCAAGATTCTATGGGTTCCTGGGATCCGGTGGGGGCGGGGTTGCCGCTTCTCCCTGCGCTACTGGGTGCGGGATCTACAATAGGCGTCGCCGCTGGTGGGAGCCTCATCTTCTTGGCGCTAGGGTCAGCTGACTCCATTTTCCTCGAGGGCGTCGCGTCGCGCTCACGGATTTGAGCAGAGTAACGAATGACGAGACGAGTTGTAGTGTGAGTGAAGAAGAAGGGGAGCTGGGGTTTTTCTGCAGTAGTGAGGAAGAAGGGGAGCAGGGGTTTTCTGTAGGAGTGAGGTGAGGAATTTGGGGGTACGAGTGGAGCGAGTTGACATGAGGTTGGTGGGAGTGAGGAGGAACAAGAACACCCAGGTTTTTTTGGGGGAGGCGGTGTGCTGGGTGTGGGTAGCGCCTCTGATTCAGTAAATATATGGACTTTTGAATTTATTTTAATATTTACTAGGGTGGATGGGCTGTTTTGTCTTGGGCCCAGAGAAACAATTACTACTAGTACAGTGGAGACACTCTACAACTACCTAGAAAAACAATTACTACTAGTACAGTGGATACAATACCGCTTCTAGCTCCTCCTAGGTCATCGAAATGTCTCCCTCTACTGAATGCCGTTATACTTTTGTTCACCGACATGTGGGCCATGCAGCGTGCGGGCCCAAATGCCATCCACCAAATTAGAAGGCAATATGTAGGCGGAGAGTAACCCCGGTCGTAGCGCGGCAATAACGAGCCGTCGTATCACAAAACCCCACCTCCCGGCAGTCTAAGTTTGACGGACGAAGCAACCATCATTTCACTCTTCGCTGAATCCCCTTATCCCTCACCGTCTTCAAGAATGGCAACACTCGCATCTACCACTGTTCTTCTCTCCCAATGAAGGGAAGGTAAGTGGATCTGTGATGTTGGTATATTTTCATTGAGAAAAAAAAGAACTTTTGCAAAGCAGTAACCGATCCTCACTCTCTTTTTTGTTTCATTGTCATTGCGATTGTGTTTTCCTTTTAGTGGTCTCCTAGTATTCGTCAGTTTCATGATGGACCAAGGAGAACCAGGCAAAGATCTGCCAATATTGGAGCAGATGCAGGAGGCTGATCCCCACGAGACAAGGAGCTCCAAGAAGATGGAGGCAGCCACCGAGTCGACCCCAGAAACGCCCACGACCACTACTGAGATGGTCAACGCCCCGTTTGAGGCTACAGCCCCAGTGGCACTGCAGGAGCAGTTTTCCCCCTTCGAGGATGTGTCCCCCCGCTGAGCTGCCCAAGGTGATTTTCTTCTTTGCCGATCTCGATTGTGGTTTTTCATCTAAGTATGTGGTGATGAATAATGCAAAATTTTATTAGCTTCGATGCCATGCTATACATAGTGGTTTAAATAACTTGTGTTTCTTATATTGGAAAGTAATTCAGAATTTGTTTTTGTTTCAATTAGAGCCCTGATGCAGACAAGGATTGTGTGGTTGTACATGTCACTCGCTATGAGATGGATGACCTGAATATACGCACTGGGAAAACAGAGTTTTTAGGCTGTTGGATCCTGGAAGCCAATTGCGCTTATACCAATGAAGAGTTGTATTCCAGCCTCACTGTTGTCAGGCGTGTTGTCCAGGGTGTACTGAAGCACAAGAAGTTCAAAGCTACTCCTTCGTTTGTGAGGCATATTGTTCTTGTCAAGCTTATGCAGGAGGATGACGTAGCATGCCTCCACAAACAAGTTTATGAGTGGCAAGGCCACAAGGTTTTCTTCATGAAGGTTCACAGTATTGAGTTGCTGCCGGACGTCCTCAATGATGTTCATGGCAAGGTCCGTCTTGTGTCCAGCCCAAATTAGATCGAGGCATGAAATACTTGCCCAGCTAGTGTTTAATAGTAGTTTGGATTCTGTCTAATTATCCAAACCTTGCCTGTTATCGAGCCCTCTAGGGATAGTACACTGTTTGAATCCATCTATGGGAACTGCTGCTACTTTTGTGTTCCCGTGAATCATCGTAATTGTTGCCAAAACAGATGCGTCCTCACTAGTTTTATCATATGAGCAGTGTGTGTTTTGATGAAATAGAGTACTCGTTTGAGAACTGTTCGCCGACGTATACATAAGTACTTGTAAACACTGTTGGTGCTACCCCACTTGTAAGCAGTTGTGCAAAACACGACACATTGGCTTAGCTCGCTTCAACACTAGGCTATCGACCAGCTAACAATCAACAATCTGCTTTCTGACATATAAGCAACCATGTATCTTGTTACAGTGGTTCATGCTGTTAACTGAGGCCACAATGTAAATTCCGAAAGTTCACACGCCAGTCCAGCGTTCATGTGGAACACTCACATTAAACTCGGCTTCATAAAAAATTTGAAAAGCATAAGTTAAGCAATTTTATACATCTCAATGATTCATAGAACATAACAAACATATACTAGTTCACAGCAAAAGACAAAGTTGTGAGAAGGTTTACAAATCAGGAAAAAATAAGCAAGGCTTCTCTGAGCAAAGGGCCTCCCGGCAGGCTTAAATTTGCTGGAGTTCACTCTGGTTTTTTCTTGTTGCCACCATCTAGGGTTAGGTTCTCTCATTCCAGAATAACAAATTATAATTGTGTTCTCAGCTGGAATGTTGAACTGAACCCTGTAGTGTACTGACCAGCTAAAATTCTTGTGCATTCTACTAAATTGAAGCACTGCTATTTGCAGAAATAAGCAGACCATAATGCCTCTTGTCCGCGCACCTGTCCAAAAAACTGTCGTGCCAGCTAGTCCTCGGTCCATGGATGAACTGGTAGAAAGTGCATTCCGGACTAGGATGCAGTTGTTTTCGCTCGTCCCTGCACTGCAATCATGAAGTAAAACGTACGAATCAACTTCTTTTATATTGCGTTGGTCATTCTACCTAGTAACTATGAATGTAGGAATACCTGGAAGACGGGTGGTTAGACAACGGCAATGAGGGATAGCCATCTCATTTTGCGCAATTCTACTAAAACCGAGGTGTGTGCTTTTGATTGCACGGATAGAAATGATACAGAGACAGACATCCCGGAACGATATGGAGACAGACGTCCCTGTTTGCGCAAATACAAAATACGGTTATTTAAACAGTGACAGATATTTGCAGTGGCGTATGATTAACAGCAACATCTATTGTGCTATAATTGGCACTAGATTGACAGTATGAAAGTGTCCTTACGTAAGTAGCATCACATCACATCAACACTGCCACTAGATTAACATGCAGAACAATAGCATTAGTATTACTATCATGAGAGTAGCACATGGTCAGTAAATGTGCAATCAAATTTGTGCAGTTCCACTGGATGAAGCAATGTTAGCGGTGTGAGATTTAAGTGGTGTGGCAGATGTGGTTGTCGAGAGCGGCAAACACTCAGGCAGCATGTCTGCATTTGTCCCATTTTTTATCTCCTCGGTGACATTTTCCTATGTGAGCACATGAAATCTAGACCTGCTCATTCTCATTTGCGTTGTCCCCCAACACCCGTCACTTTCTTTCCTTTTTCAACCAAGATATAGGTCCACTTCCCCCACCCTTCGACATCCACCATGCTTTCTTCGTCTTCTCAACCAAGAGACCGGTTGGGTAGCCAGTATCTACTACTTTCCTCCGTTTCCTCTTAGAACCAAGTCCTAGATTCATGCTACAGCTTTCCCACTTTCTTCCCTGTTTGAACCAACTCTTAGAGTCGACTGTATGAACTAGCTTTACCTCTAATAATAGTAAAAGTCTAGGTGGCTCTGGAACAGCGGACGGAAGTAGAAAAAGATCCACACGAAGCCAAGTGGGGAGCCGGGGCAGTAGAGCATGGCAGGTTTCGAAGGAATATATACATGAGGGTCATCGGCATGTGGCAAAGACGGCGTCGGGAGGCCGCATCTTGGCCACAATACCACAGGGTGGAAGAAGGGGTCGGAGGCCCTCCGGAGCCGGCTCTCTCTAGGAGAGAATGGAACGGCCGTCGATCGGGACGCGCGGGCAGCCGTTGGTCTCCTCCCTCTCCGCCGATGACAGCGTGAACGATGCACCTACACTCCTGCCCCAGTCGAGGTTGTCCGGCCGGATTTGTGACTAGCCGTGAGCTGAGAGAGAGTGTGGCCACCTATGTCTTGCTTAGATTTGGAGAGAATGAGAGAGTGAACGAGAGGAACTCTAGTAAAGAAAGCGCTAAGGCTCCTGCTTATACATATAGTGGAGTGATTTTATTGTACCAGCTTCAAAAAATGCGCTCCTGTGTGTACCCGCGAGTGCGTGTGAGAGAACTAGTGTGTGTGTGTGTGTGCACCGCTTCTCTTCGTGAGAGTACAATATACTATGCCCAAAGAACGTTCGCAACAAGAGTAATAGTATAAGTGTGTGACGTGTGAGCTAAAATAAAATGTGTGTGACGTCTTTTGTTTTTTTTGAAGTTCTGAGGGTTAGGTGTGAAGAGCACATATGTGTGTGACGTCTACCTGTAGATAGATGGTGGGTGCGAGAGGACTCGAGAGGGTGCGTGTGCATGTGCGTGAGAGAGAGGGGGGCACGTATCAATGCAATGCATGTGTCCGTAAATCATTATCCGACAAATGTTCGCCGCAAGCCTTTTCCTGACGAACGCCGTAAGAACTGTTAGATCGGCATCCGACAGTGTCAGTTTTGCCATGTCATTTAACATAATAGCCACTCCTCCTACACACAAATCTTCCATGTGAGTGTTAGCAACTGCTGTATGCTCCCTCCGTTCCAAAATGCAGTGCATATAGCTTTATTGAAAATTCGAACCTCTCAATCTTTTACCGAGTTTTCATGTACCAAATTGCACATGTAGAATACCCTGTATATATCATTTCATTCATCTTTGAGACGTAACTATAAAGATGGGGGAGGAGTCTACAAAGAAAGACCATTGTATCACCTGCAGCAATTTCAACCATCCTTTGGTGTGGAGGAATATCATAGGAACTCTATATGATATGATTTTCATAGGATTTTTCCTTTAGAGCCAATTGGTTCATAGGAATAGATTCATATACTCCACATTTCAAAGGAAATAAACATGATATCATTTCTATAGCTTTAGAGCCACTTGGTTCATATGGATGGATTCCTATACTCCCATAATTTCAAAGCAAAATAAACATTAGCATATATTCAATAGAAAAGTTCCTATGATATGAACCAAATTACATCTCTTTTCTAGTCCCTCCTCATAGGAATTGAGATACATGTCATCTCTAGATTCAATAGAAAAGTTCCTATGATGTCAACCAAATGACATCTCTTTTCCAATCCCTACTCACAGGAATTGAGATACTCCATGTCATGTCTTTCCCTACAACTTCCATGTATACATCTTCTATTCCTAATTAGCTAGTACAACCCACTAGTAGCTCTTTTCCAAGACATGCAACTATGGCACAAGAACTATATAGTGTGCAAATAACTTGAAAGATGGTCGCTGGATGAAGCTAATCCATAGTGTAGAGATGGAAAATCCAAGCACTACTGGCCGTTGGACATCATTAACATTCCACCAAATATGCCACATGTACAATTTAGAAGAGTCCATGGTTGAACTTAAGCATAATGCACAAACCTCAAAACACAAGCACTTCTCCTTTGTTCTAGAATCTTCCATATCCTAATTGATTTTTTTCTAAATGAATTGCCATTATTTGTTGTTTACTTTATGCTTTACAATGCACAACCCCATGAATCTTAACATTTTTATAAAACTAATTGATTTTGAATGAGATGAACTATAAGAACTAAACGAACATCTACATCATGCATATATGACTCAAACCTTTACATGCTATAGTGTGTATTTATTCATAATTTGGTTTCAAAATCTCATGCATTCAATGCATGTGTACCTTACTAGTTTTCAGTGGAGTAGCAAATTTCACGCGGCCCCGGGTATATAAAATGCAGGGCCCATGCATCATTGCCTTTCGGTCGAACCTACATCCACAATTTTTTGTACGTACTATATCTCCATTGGTCCCCGAACCCAAAATGTTGCCTCGTTCCCCTAAAACCAAGCGGCCCACACATATTTAAGGCGTCGACTCGAACTCAATCCCTCTCCTGTTTACTACGACGTGGCCCCGCACGCCCTAGTAGTACTCCTACAAACCCTACCGCCGCACGCATCATTGGTTTTCTTCAAGAGGACGAGGGAGAAGACGATTTGTAGTGGAGGCACTTCCAAAAAAATTATTTGTAGTGGAAACCCCTCCCCTAGGGTGCCCTAGGTAGCTGCCGCACGCATCATTGGTTTTCTCTTTTCTTTATGCTCTTGCTCCCTAGAGTGAAATGATGGTTGCTTCGTCCGTCCAGCTTAATGCGGGAAAGGTGGGGCTTTGTGATTTGACCCCTCATCGCTCATTTTCTACTACTGCGACGCTATGACCGGGGTGCCTCCAATTCCAACCGCTGCTCCGAACTGTAATTTGGTGCATCGCACGTGGAACAAGACGGTGGATGAGCCACATGTCGGCCAAAGGGGTCCTATTAAGTGTGTCGCCATTTCGTGTGTGGACTGACCCTGCTTGAGTCGCTATGCCAACACGATAGGTGCAGCCTACCACTAGGTTTTGCTCCTTGGCGAATCCCGACTATATTGATCTAAAAATATACATACTGAACTACCATCTCCGTCTCGTTTTTTTAGACGTCTCGGTTTATAGGGTGTGCACGTAGTCACAAAAAGTATGTCATTGGATTATTAAGCGGATGTAGTTTCTAAACATATACTGTTCATCACATATATAGCTAGTTAAATTCTCATCCTAGAACGACGTGCATGCCATGTAAACCGATACAGAGAAAGTATAGTAGTAAAAATGAGGTGATTTTACCAAGCGATCGGCGGGGGAGCATGGCCTGTCATGCGATCCCACATGTCATGATGTACCAAGGCGATGCGCGTGTCCCTCTTGAGGCAGAAACAATACTACCTGGTTTGAGATGATGGAGAACCGAAGTGTGAAATAATGGTTGCTTCGTCAGTCTAGGAAGGTGCGGCATTGTGATTTGACGTCTCATTGCTCATTACTACTACTACTACTACTACTAGGGCGGTACGACTGGGGTGTGTCCCCCTGCTGTTCTGCACTGTTATTTGGTGCTTGACACGTCGACCCGGTTGCTATATGTCCCACATGTCGGTGACAGGAAGTACAGAATTCATGAAAGTGAGCATCGACGGAGGAGTACAAGACACGGCTTGGGTTTTTGCTGCTTCGCGCGATCCATCGATACAAACCCGGACTAAAAAAGGCAAGGGCGGGTCTTTTCTCGCGCGGCAGGCAGGGGAGTTTGGCATAGTCTATTCGAGGCAAGGAGGCAGGAAGGGAAACAAGCAAATAAAGGTTGAGCGACTTAGTTTTGGGAAAATATGATTTTACGGAGTACGTACCCACTAGGGTGTATCGGGCTCATCTACAAAACATCAAGTGACCGTATAGTGTCGTCAACAAAATACGGAGATAGTGACCGTCATGTGTGAATGTGTCGTGGGCATGCATACTTTTAGAGGGCCGAGAGATAGTTTGTATGCTTACGTGAAAGTGGTGTAGAAAGAGGGGATGTTCGGTGGAGACAAGGATAGATATGCCCTTCGTTTCTCTTTCCCGTGACTAATATTTCAGGAGAATATATAAACATTCACAATGCAGAACAAATATTTTTGGATGCACCATGCAATTAACTTTCATGTATAACATTGTACTATTGTATATGCTTATTTTCTTAGTGGCCGATTGCGTGTGTGGTGTGGTGGGCACATCATTTCTAGTTGTGGCGGGTCAACATGAGGACTCATGGGTTGGTTCCATCCAGCGCCACATAGGTTGGATCGAGACGCGTTATACGAAGACCCATGTGGAGGACTCGGCGTGCAACACAAAGCAAGCTACTAGAGTCGCGGAGGACTCTATCCCCACTGGTGATAAGCCGACTATATATGATTTGTAACCCTAGGCCCCGAGTTGGGGGCTAGTTCGTCGATAGTATACACACACGCACAATGCCTGGTATTCACGTGTACTTTGTACACCCCCTATCACTAATATACAGTACCAGGAGTAGGCTTTTTCCTCAACTGCAAGGGTCCGAACTAGGGTAAAACTTTGCCTCATATTACCATGTAGCCTAACAGTCAGGGATATCCGACCGAATGATATGATGGAATCATATCTGCCAACTACAAAGAGAGAGGTGTGTCCGGGGGGGGGGAGCAATGTGTGCGAGAGAGGCCTAAAGATAATGTGCATGCGGGAGACACGTAGGCACATATATGTGCGTATAGATGGCTAGTAGAGACCGTGCATGTGTATATATGCATGTGAAAGAAATAGTGTTTTCCAACTGAGATTAGTGAAAAGAGTGGTACATAGTAGTCAGAAAGACTCCCTAACACCCCGAGAGAGATTGTGAGCATGTGTGAAAGAGAAATGTCGATGCATATAAAGTGTGTGCACTTATGTGGTAGATAGAGAGATATATAGCGCGTTTGTGAGAACAGGCCGAGGCATAGTGCATCTACGTGTAAAAGGCAGTTCTACACATTAAAGTAAAATATAAATGGCATTATTATTTTTGGATGAGATCATGAATTTTGCAAATTGCGTATGGACGAAAATGGGTCTATCAGACACCCATACTCTATTGAATTCTAGCATGTGCATGTGTTTATTTCATATTATCGATCCATAGAGTGAGAGCGGTTTGAAATACAGGCAATGGATGCCTTTGCAATTCATATATAAACATTAATTAGTGCACTCCATGTCGTTAGTGTGAAGCACTTTATATATTTGTCACTTGCATGGATACATTCCAAATTGCTAGCTACGAAATAGAATACATGTCGAATTCAACATAAAGGGGGTTTCGAAGGTTCGAATTCATAGGAAGTGCATTCATCTATTTGAACCCGAGATAATGACATTTGTAAATCAGATGTAAAATGGGGCATCAATCTTTGTTGTGCGTTTGAACATGCTATATATATTCATACGCATGTCTAACTTTTTTTTGCAACCAAGGAGATTATATCTGGAACCATGCATGAACTGAGGTAAGTTGCATATTTTTAATATATACATGTGTACAATGTATATTCAAATGTACCACTATAACACCCACAATGCGGCTATATCTCCCACGTGTCGGGGCATGACTTAGAGGCATAGCCGCATGGCAGGCTTGTCGCAAGAGGGATAATCTTTACACAACCCATGTACTGAATAAGAAAGGGATAAAGAGTTGGCTTACAATCGCCACTTCACATAATACATAAATAATCCATACATCATCCGAGGTACAATCAAAGGTCTGACTCCAGAACCAAAATAAAGAAAGACAACCCCAAATACTAGATCCCCGATCATCCCAACTGGGCTCCTCTACTGATCATCCGGAAAGGAAACATAGTAACGGCCCGAATCCTTGTCGGACTCCCACTTCAGTTCGTAGCACCCCCTGCAATGGCATCATCGGCACCTGTATCTGTTTGGAAGTAACCGTGAGTCACGAGGACTCAACAATCTCACACCTGTGAGATCAAGACTATTTAAGCTTAAGGGGTAGGAAAGGGTAGTGTGGTGGAGCTACAGCAAGCATTAGCTTATATGGTGGCTAACTTACGGAAAAGGGAGTGAGAAGAGAAGCAACGCACGGTCGAGAAGCTAATAGTGATCAAGAAGTGATCCTTAAGCTACTTATGCTCAAGCATAACACAAGGTCATGTTCACTTCCGGACTCCGGCGAAAAGAGACAATCACGGCTACACACGCGGTTGATTCATTTTAATTAAGTTGAGTGTCAAGTTCTCTACAACCGGATATTAACAAATTCGCATCTGCCACATAACCACGGGCACGTCTCTCGAAAGTTTATACCCTGCAGGGGTGTCCCAACTTAGCCCATCACAAGCTCTCACGGTCAATGAAGGATATTCCTTCTCTTGGGAAGACTAGACCAGTCTCGGAATGCCGGTTACAAGACATTTCGACAATGGTAAAACAAGACCGACAAAGTCGCACGATGTGCCAACAAATCCCGATAGGAGTCGCACGTATCTCGTTCTCAGGGCACACTGGATGGGTCAAGCTACGAGTAAAACCAACCTCAAGTTGCCCTGAGGTGGCCCTGCAGGCTACCTGTTTCGGACCAACACTCAGAGGAGCACTGGCCCAGGGGGGTTTAAAATAAAGATGACTGTTGAGTCTCCATGAACCCAAGGGAAAGGTATATGGTGGTAGCTAGGCAAATGGTAAAACCAAGGTTGGGCCTTGCTGGAGGAGTTTTATTCAAAGCGAACTATTAAGGGGTTCCCATAACACCCAACCGTGTAAGGAACACAAAATCAAGGAACATAACACCGGTATGACGGAAACTAGGGCGGCAAGAGTGGAACAAAACACCTGGCATAAGGCCGAGCCTTCCACCATTTACCAAGTATATAGATGCATTAAAGTAAATAAGATATAATAATGATATCCCAACAATATCCATGTTCCAACATGGAACAAACTTCATCTTCACTTGCAACTAGCAACGCTATAAGAGGGGCTGAGCAAAAGCGGTAACATATCCAAAAACGGTTTGCTAGGAAGGTGGGTTAGAGGCTTGACATGGAAATATGGGAGGCATGAAATAGCAAGTGGTAGGTAGCGCGACATAGCAATAGAGCGAACAACTAGCTAAGCAAAGATAGAAGTGATTTCGAGGGTATGGTCATCTTGCCTGCAATGTTCTCAAAGTTGTCGAAAGCTTGATCCTCATTAGCGTACTGAACAGGTTCCTCGATCACGTACTCATCTCCCGGCTCTACCCAAAGCAAGAACACAAGTAAAGGACCAACAATCAATCATGGTGCAATGCACAAGCAACATGATGCAAAACATGGCATGATATGCAAGATATGATATGCAATGCATATGCGTGCTCCGGAAGAGAAATAATGATCAGGGCATCAATTTGGCAAACCATGTGTGCCGCTGGAAAGATTAGATGATTTCGGTTGAAATCAATATGAAGATCACCGGAAACGGATGCACGGTTTGCAAATAGCAAGCAAAACAAGAATGACACAATTATGCGATTAACAGCACGATGCCATCTAGAATGCAACAAGAAACAAAGCTACTGCACTCCAACATAATAACAAAGCATATGGCAGGAATCTACACAAGATGCTTGACAAAACATGAACACTGATCTACGGCTAAATCACAAAAGAGCAGGTTCAAACAAGCATGGCAAAAGTGCAAAAGATATCAGCTTCACAGACTTAGAGAAATTACTAACATGTCAAAAACAACATCAGGAAGCAGTGTTTAGAGCAAGAAAACAACATGCTACAGGAACACATCATAGCAATACAAGGCATGGCATGATTCTACTAAATGCATAGAAGAAAAGTCCCTTGCTGATCATGAGCCAAATGGCATAGAAGATATGGTGGCACCCATGTAAACATTGCATCTTTTGTTAGCAGTCTCAGACTTTGCAGAAAACAGAGCATGGCATAAATAGAATTATGATAGCAACTTCGTGAGCATAAACCACTCACCACGAAGCATTGCATGACAATCCAAGCATATCAACAGCAAGATGACATGTTCATGAATCTAACCATGGCAAGAGCAAAGCTCATAGGATGCTTGGATCACCAACAACAACCATGGCAAAACTGATTAACATGTTAACATTCTGCCAGGAACATTTTGTAGCAAAAGTAGAGCAAGAACAAGACATGCTAGGTCACTCCATAATTGCAAAAAGGGGCATGGATGGATAGATCATAACCATATGTTCAAAACCTCCTTACTGCAGTATCTCAAAACAAGCATGGATATCACTGTAGCATCAAGTTTATATGGCATCAAAATAACAACAGGCAAAAGACTTTGCAAAATCCCAAGTCCCTGAAAACAGCAATATCACGAAGCCTAGTTTGCATGCTTGTGCTAGTCACCACATTGATCACAAAAATGCAAGACAAGCACCTCTGTAAAGATGGCATGTTTTAGATCAAAACACATATAGAGCTCATGCTCATATGAAGCACACATCAAATGTGACAAAAATGACAAATCACCATGATATGATAAGTAACAGCAGTTAACATTTTGTAGCACTCTTGCATCAATGATTAGGGCATCAAGATTAACTCAAACAACCATGCCACAAAGTAATGAAATCAAGAGCATCTCACAGTGAACATTTTGATATATGTTATGCATGAAACGGAGCTACGGTCATGGAGATATGAGGCAATGAACATGGCAAGAAAACATAAGGGATTTGGGACTTAAGAGAAAAAACAACCTTGGAGTGGATCGGGACGAGGTGGTTCGGGACGAGGAAATCCGGGAACGAGCGTCCGTTTGGTTGGAGGGGCCGGTGGATCTGGTCCCGGTTGACCAGATCTGGGCGAGGACGGTGGCGGGGAGCTCCGGCGAGCGGTGCAGTGGAGGTCCCGGCGGAGGGCGGCTCACCGGCGTGAGGGAATGGGTGATGGTCGGCGGTGGGGCGCGGCTCCCATGGCGGCAAACGGCGGGGCTCGGTAGGAGGCAGCGGTCGGCTCGGGGGCGGCAAGGCGGCGGAGCTTGGCGGCGCCGGCGGTAGTCGGGCGGCGTGGAACGGCGGCCGGAGCGAGGCGAGGAGGCGGAGAGGCTCGCGCCCTTGCGCAGGCGAGCGGTGGCAGCGGTGGGACTGGGGTGCCACGTGGCGGCTCACGAGTGGTGTGGAGGCGGTGGCGCGAAACGTCCGGCGCGGGCGGACATGTTCGGCGGCGGAGCGGAGCGGGGCTAGGGTTTCGGGACCCGCAATTTCGAAGGGGAGCACCTATTTATAGGTAGGAGGAGGTAGGAGTGTCCAAATGAGGTGTAGTTTTCGCCCACACGATCGTGATCCGACGACGGAGGACATGGAAGTGGTTTACATGGGTTATTGAGCCGTTTTGGAGGGTTGTTGGGCTGCAACAAAAAAGAGGCCTTCGCGGTTACCCGGTTAACCGTTGGAGCATCAAACGGACTCCAAATGGAACGAAATTTGACAGGCGGTCTACCAATGGTGTACCAAGGCCACTTGACAAATCTCTGTCCATTCTGAGAATGTTTAACACCCGCTCACAGAAATAGGCAAGAGGTGTGTGCCGGTGCATGTGGGAGTGTCGGATTGCAAAACGGACAATGGGGAAAATGCTCGGATGCATGAGACAAACACGAATGCAAATGTGATGCATATGATGACATGATATGAAATGCATGACATGAAAAAAATGCAAAACTAAGACAAAACCCAACCACGAAGGGAATCTCATAACTTAAATCCGAAAATCACAAGAGTCGGAGTTACAAATATGGCAAGTTACATCCGGGGTGTTACAACACTCCACCACTAGGAGAGGATCTTGTCCCGAGATCTAGGACCTAAAGAACTCCGGTTATTCGGAACGGAGGTGGTCCTCGCGTTCCTAGGTGGCTTCTCGGTCAGAATGGTGTGACAACTTCACTTTCAGGAATTTGATTGACTTGTTGCGAGTCTTGTGCTCGGTTTCTTCAAGAATAGCAATGAGATGCTCATGATAAGACAGGTCTTCTTGGAGGTCAATCTCTTCGAAGTTCATGGTGCGCTCAGGAGTCTTGAAGCACTTGCGAAGCTGTGACACATGAAACACGTCATGCACGTTTGCGAAGTGGGACGGAAGCTCAAGTTGATAGGCAAGATCGCCTCTTCTGCCAATGATCTTGAAAGGACCCACGTATCTAGGGGCAAGCTTCCCTTTGATACCGAAGAGACGAGTGCCTTTCATTGGAGAGACGCAGAGTTAGACATGGTCTCCGATATCGAAAGCCAAGTCATGGTGATTGCTATCATAGTAACTCTTCTGGTGCGATTGTGCGGCTTTAAGATTTTCACGGATGACTTTACACATTTCTTTAGCTTCTGTGATTAAGTCATTGCCAAGAAGTTGGCATTCACCGGTCTCTAACCAATTGAGAGGAGTACAACACTTTCTGCCATAGAGAATATCGAATGGGGCCATGCCCGAACTCGCTTGGAAGCTGTTGTTGTAGGAGAACTCGGCATATGGAAGACAATCTTCCCACTTCATACCGAAGGAAATGACACAAGCCCTGAGCATATCTTCAAGGATTTGATTGACTTGCTCGACTTGGCCACTAGTTTGAGGATGGAAGGCTGTGCTGAAGCGAATGTTGGTGCCCATGGCCTTCTGAAAGGAGTCCAAGAACTTGGAGGTGAAAATGCTTCCACGATTTGAAGATATCAATTGTGGAATGTCGTGCAAAGAGACAATCCTGGAGGTGAATAGCTCTGCCAACTGAGCTGATGTGATAGATTCTTTGATTGGAAGGAAATGAGCCACTTTAGTAAGCTTGTCGATGACAACGAAGATAGCATCATTTCCACGCTTCGACTTGGGAAATCCAGTCACGAAGTCCATCTCAATATGGTCAAACTTCCATTCTGGAATAGCAAGAAGTTGGAGGAGACCAGCTGAACGTTGGTGTTCTGCTTTCACTCTTCTGCAGACATCACATTCATTCACGAACTGAGCAATTTCTTGCTTCATTTGAGTCCACCAATACGACTGCTTGAGGTCATGGTACATCTTTGTACTTCCAGGATGAATGTATAGAAGGGAATTGTGCGCCTCGTTCATAATGACTTTCCTTAGATCACCTTTAGGAACCACAATCCGGTCCTCGAAGAATAAAGTGTCTTTGTTATCAATGTGATAGCACTTGTATTTGGGTTGGCTCTTGGCAATCCCATTTTTCACCTTCTTCACCATGGCATCAAGAAGTTGTGCCTCACAAATTTGATATTCCAAAGTAGGAGAGACTTGGAGGTTGGCAAGAAAGCCTTGAGGAACAACTTGGAGATTTAGTTTGCGGAAAGCTTCACAAAGGTCCGGTTGGAAGGGCTTGAGAATTAAGCTGTTGCAGTAAGCCTTCCTGCTCAAAGCATCTGCAATGACATTGGCCTTGCCTGGAGTATATTCAATACTCGGGTTGTATTCTTGAATCATTTCGACCCAACGAGTTTGCCTGAGGTTGGGTTGAGTGAAGATGTACTTGAGGCTCTTATGATCAGTCAAGATGTCCACTTTCCTTCCCAACAAGAGATGTCTCCACGTTAATAATGCATGGACAACTGCCGCCAACTCGAGATCATGAGTGGGGTAGTTCCTTTCGTTGGGCTTCAACTGACGAGAGGTATAGGCCACAACTTTCTTCTCTTGCATTAACACAGCACCAAGACCTTGTAAGGACGCATCCCAGAAAACTTCAAATGGCTTGGATTCATCAGGAGGAGTCAAGACAGGAGCTGCGACCAGCTTCTATTTTAGCGTGTTTGAAAGATCATGGATGTCGCCTAGAGGGGGGGGGTGAATAGGAGCTTTTAAAATAATTACGGTTTAGGCTTGAACAAATGCGGAATAAACCAGCGGTTAATTTGTCAAGCACAAAAACTACAACAACTAGGCTCACCTATGTGCACCAACAACTTATGCTAAGCAAGATAAACTACTAGGTGATAGCAAGATATATGACAAGAACCAATATGGCTATCACAAGGTAAAGTGCATAAGTAAAGAGCTTGGGTAAGAGATAACCGAGGCATGCAGAGACGATGATGTATCCCGAAGTTCACACCCTTGCGGATGCTAATCTCCGTTTGGAGCGGTGTGGAGGCACAATGCTCCCCAAGAAGCCACTAGGGCCACCGTAATCTCCACACGCCCTCGCACAATGCAAGATGCCGTGATTCCACTAAGGGACCCTTGAGGGCGGTCACTGAACCCGTACAAATGGCAAACCTTGGGGGCGGTCACCGAACCCGTACACTTTGGCAACCCTTGGGGGCGGTCACCGGTACCCGTCAAATTGCTCGGGGCAATCTCCACAACCTAATTGGAGACCCCGACGCTTGCCCGGAGCTTTACGCCACAATGATTGAGCTCCGAACACCACCAACCGTCTAGGGCGCCAAGGCACCCAAGAGGAGCAAGCTCTAGGGTGCCCAAACACCCAAGAGTAATAAGCTTCTCAAACTTCACTTCCACGTATCACCGTGGAGAACTCAAACCGATGCACCAAATGCAATGGCAAGGGCACACAGAGTGCCCAAGTCCTTGTCTCCCAAATCCCACCAAAGAAACTAATGCTAGGGAAGAAAATGAGAGGAAGAACTAAAGAAGAACAAAAAGAACTCCAAGATCTAGATCCAAGGGGTTCTCCTCACTTAGAGGAGAAAGTGATTGGTGGAAACGTGGATCTAGATCTCCTCTCTCTTTTCCCTCAAGAACTAGCAAGAATCATTGGAGGGACTGAGAGTTAGCAAGCTTGAAGAAGTTCAACAATGGGGGAAGAACACGAGCTAAAAAGGATAAGGTTCATTGGGGAAGAAGATCCCCTTTTATAGGTGGGGAAAAATCCAACCGTTATGCTCACATCCCGCATCGAGCGGTACTACTGCTCCAAGGAGCGGTACTACCGCTAGGGCGGTAGTAGCCCTTTGAAACACAACAGCGAGAAGGCAAAAAAGCCAGAAGAACCGTCGGAGCGGTAGTACCATTTGACCTCACCGTACTACCGCTAGGGGTAGCGGTACTACTGCTAAGGGTAACGGTACTACTGCTTGCGAGCGGTACAAAAAAATTACATCCGTGCCTACCACCGCTGGACTTGTGACGAGTTTTTGGTCCCGAGCGGAAGTAGCCATGGAAGTAGCCGTGCTAGTACTGCTCCAAGCGGTAGTACCGCTCCCAAGAGCAGTAGTAAAAAATTACATCCGCTCCTGTCCGAAGTAGTACCGCTGCAGCCTTTTCAGAACACCAAAACTACCACAACTTCTGCAAACAGACTCCGAATTCAACGAAACCAAGTTTGTTGGAAAGCTAGCGACAAGGGCTAACACAATCTTGATAGAAATAAAAATAATAAGCAAATGAGAAAAGGCCCAAAACAAAATGGTGAGAACCCTTCCTCAGAAAAGACCGGTAAAACCTCCAAGAACGAAAACATCATAGAAGACGCATGCAAACTCCGTTTTCGATGTACTCAAGCTTGTCATCAAGATGACCATAAGCTCTAAGACTCACAAAGAGAACCAAACAAGAACCAGGAAACATGATGCAAGGATGCAATGGTTTGAGCTCTTGACAAACGATACGATCAAGCTACTAACTTAAGAGCCCCCCTTGATAGTATGGCTATCGATCCTATAACCCGGTCTCCCAACTACCACCATGAGACCAGTAAAATAGAAAACCTATCAAGGGCAAACCTTTGCCTTGCACATGATCCACTTGAGCTAGATGATGAGGATCTTGTCCTCCTCAAGTTGGACCACCTTTCTTGATTGAGTTGGGTCGATGGAGACTATATGATTGCTTCCCCATACTCCACTATGGGTGAGCCACTCTTCAGCACATCTTCACAAGTCCATTGACACCATAATGGATGGCAAGCTTCAAGCACTTGATCTCTTCGTGATTCTCCACTTGAACTTGCAGACGGCAATCTTGATGATGATCACCACTTGATGTCATCCTTCCCATGGGTTGTATGATATCATCCTCTTGACGCAAGCCCATGGACACGTACCTAACCCCACAAAGACTCTCACACAGACCATGGGTTAGTACACAAAGTGCAATGGACAATCCTTACCATACCATGGGATCACTTGATCCCTCTCCGTACATCTTCTACTCTTTGTGAGTTGATCAACTTGATTCACTCTTGACTTCGTCTTGATCAACCTTGAATCTTTCCAACTCTCTTCGTTTGGATGATATCTTGAAGGTAAACATGAATGATCACACAATCTTCTTCTTCAAGACATGCTTGCAATAAGCTCAACACTCACATGAACAATCTTTGGATAATTCGTTAATAGCACCTTGGTCAACCCATAAACTCCTTGAAACCAACACATGGACTTCAAGAAATGCCTATGGAAAAATCCTTCAAATATAACTCAATGCAACCATTAGTTCATAGAGAATGTCATCAATTACCAAAACCACACATGGGGGCACCGCATGTCCTTTCAATCTCCCCCATTTTGGTAATAGATGACAATCACTTTCAAGAGAGTTTATATGAGGAATTATGCATCACCGTGCAATGCAGCAACCAATAATGCATGCGTAGGAGATGCGTATGCTTAGGAACAAACCAAAGCCAGAAGAGACAACTCTCTAAACTTCTCCACAAAACTCTCTAAAACTTCTCCCCCATTGGCATCGATTGCCAAAATGGGCTAAAAGCTTAGAAGGCCAATATAAAATGTGTTCCTCCATAAATTGTGTATTTCTCAACAAGAGAGTGGAATGAAATACACATATCCGACGGTAAATACATGGAGGAAGACAAACTATATTGAGGCCCAAAGATTGCAAAAGGAAGATATGCCACAAAAACATAATCAAAGAGAGAAACAAGATATCAAGCAATCAAAAGATACCAATTGAAGCAAGCAATCAACGGATACCAATTGAACCAACTAGGCCAATGATCCTACGAGCCACATGAATAAAGGATATTATGATATGAGCAAAGGAGTGTTCTAAAGAAACTAGAGAAGCTCCCCATGATTTGTGCACACATAAGAATTTTTGTATTTGGATACAAAGTGCACAAAATAGGATCATAGCTCCCCCAAAATCAATAGAAACTTACAACAAGTGCAAGTGAGCATATAGGAAACCAAGCCTAGTACTTACAACAAACACACGATTGAGCAACAAGTAAAAGAGGCAACTTAAGAATGGGCTCAACCAAAATGATGTGTGTGAGTCAAGGCAATGCACTTGAGAATACTAATGTACGGATGAGCATTAAGCATCAATGAAGTCTTGAAAGAATGATGCACACGGTGCAAGGCCTATCATTCCCACACACAACTAGCAAATGGGTTCACAAGTTTACTAATCAGCTCGCAGCGGTAGTACACAAACCATGGGTTAGTACACAGACCATGGGTTAGTACACAAAGTACAATGGACAATCCTTACCATACCATGGGATCACTTGATCCCTCTCGGTACATCTTCTACTCTTTGTGAGTTGATCAACTTGATTCACTATTGACTTAGTCTTGATCAACCTTGAATCTTTCCAACTCTCTTCGTTTGGATGATATCTTGAAGGTAAACATGAATGATCACACAATCTTCTTCTTCAAGACATGCTTGCAATAAGCCCAACACTCACATGACCAATCTTTGGATAATTCCTTAATAACACCTTGGTCAACCCATAAACTCCTTGAAACCAACACATGGACTTCAAGAAATGCCTATGAAAAAATCCTTCAAATATAACTCAATGCAACCATTAGTCCATAGAGAATGTCATCAATTACCAAAACCACACATGGGGGCACCGCATGTCGTTTCAGTGTTGAAAGCAACGTCACATTCAGGCGTCCAGACATACTTGACATGCTTCTGGAGGAGGTTGGAAAGATGCTTTGCAATCTTAGAGAAATTCTCAATGAATCTTCGACAGTAACTTGCAAGCCCAGGAAAACTGTGGAGCTACTTGACATTCAGAGGAGGTTCCCAATTCACAATTGCAGACACCTTCTCGGGATTAACAGCGATGCCGTTGGCAGAGATAATATGACCAATGTAAAGAACTTCGTCAAGCCAGAACTCACACTTGGAAAACTTCACATAGAATTGATGCTCTCTGAGTTTGTCGAGCACCAATCTCAAATGCTTGGCATGACCCTCCTTATTCTTGGAAAAGACCAAGATATCATCGAGATACACTAGGACAAAATCATTTGTGTAAGGGTTGAAGATGAAGTTCATCATGCGAGAGAACGTTGGAGGAGCATTGACAAGGCTGAAAGACATGACAGTATATTCATAAGACTCATAGCTTGTTCTGAATGCTGTCTTGGGGATATCTTGTTCACGAATGCAAATCTGATGATAACTGAGGGAGTCCTGGACTAGGGGTCTCCGGACAGCCGGACTATATCCTTTGGCCGGACTGTTGGACTATGAAGATACAAGATTGAAGACTTCGTCCCTTGTCCGGATGGGACTCTACTTGGCGTGGAAGGCAAGCTAGGCAATACGGATATGTATATCTCCTCCCTTGTAACCGACCTTGTGTAACCCTAGCCCCCTCCGGTGTCTATATAAACCGGAGGGTTTTAGTCCGTAGGACAACATACAATCATACCATAGGCTAGCTTCTAGGGTTTAGCCTCTCTGATCACGTGGTAGATCAACTCTTGTAATACTCATATCATCGAGAACAATCAAGCAGGACGTAGGGTATTACCTCCATGAAGAGGGCCCAAACCTGGGTAAACATCGTGTCCCCTACCTCCTGTTACCATCCGCCTTAGACGCACAGTTCGGGACCCCCTACCCGGGATCCGCCGGTTTTGACACCGACATTGGTGCTTTCATTGAGAGTTCCACTGTGTCGTCATCATAAGGAGGATGGCTCGTCTTGTTGTCAAGGACAACATCACCTATGGGGGAGACCTGGCTGTAGGCCAAACTCTCCGACTAGGCGGCTTCTTCATGACCGCCCGCTCGGCCGCTGCGCCGACGATGACTTCTCGGGTCATCGAAAATAGCCTCCACATCGGCTCCGAATTTGCCGAACATATGGACCCAATGGAGCTCTCCTCTTTGAATGAGCTCTTGGATCGCATTGCCACTCGGGGAGTCTCTACGGACTACGATCGGATCGGGCTTAAACCCGACCAAAGGAAGATTACTTCTCCGCCGGTCACCCATCAGATAGCGGTGGTGGAGGAGCAATGCGGCGATTCTCCCAATATCCCGAGGACAAACTATGTTCGGATTCCCGAGCTCTCCGAGCCAGATACTCGCTCACAGGAGGACACCGCCCTAGCCCTGAACCTCGAATCAGGCCGCATACCGAGCCCGCGGTGCAATACCTCGGAGCCCGAACTCCCAAGATCGGAAACTCCCCTGCCCCGGGATCATAGATTGGGACAAGGTCTGGACTTAAATCCACCCACCCACCCAGATACAAACGATATTTCCCACATTAGGCAAGAGCCTCAAGAGACAGTACATCACTATTGGGCCAGATTCCTCCTTGTAATGAACAAGGTCAAGGACTGTCGCGTGGAAGACGTAATTTCGTTCTTTTGCAACAATTTCATGGACATGGGAATCCTCAACGCCATAAGTCGCCGTGACATAGTACACTTTGCTGAATTGGCGGCCATAGTACGGAAATACTTTGTGATGGAAAGCGCCTGGAAAACCCAAACGCAACTCTGGAATAATCCGGCCCTGACAAAACCCCCAGTCCGAACTAAAAGGGTGTACTCTCACAAGTCGCCCGACTCAATTATAAAGAAGCAAAAGCCCACTACAGGGCATGGAACCGTATTGGAGGGATGGCTTAACGGGCCCTGCAAAATCCATAGTACAGTGGATACCATATCAACACACAGCCTTAGAGAATGTTGGGTACTCCGGCAGGTGGCCAAGATCGGTGAGGATCTCCTCATCCAAAATACCTCAGAGCACCTTCCCATAGATAACAATATAGTATTGACAGTCTTTGAAACCTTTGCCTGAAATAATAGGTGTAAGCGAGCACTCCGCAGCCTTGCCGAAGTTTGTCATGTGGCAGCTATAAATCCTTGGAGCGACATGGCTATTACCTTCAATTCCAATGACGAACCTAAATTCCGAACAGCCCGAGCACTAGCCGCTTTGGTCCTCAGTCCAATTGTAGACGGCTTTCGGCTCACTAAAGTGCTCATGGACGGCGTCAGTGGATTAAACCTCATTTATGAGGAGACTCTTCAAAAAATGGAAATAGACAGCAACCGCATTGAGCAAAGCAGTACGACCTTCTGAGGAATCATCCCTAGTCGGGAGGCACGTTGCACTGGGAAAATCACACTTGATGTGGTATTTGGCACTCCGGAGAATTACAGGTCCGAAGAAATTACATTCCAAGTGGCCCCGTTCAGTAGCGGATACCACGCCTTTCTAGGGCGGGAGGCATTCACTATCTTCCAAACCATACCCCATTACAGGTACATGAAGCTCAAAATGCCCGGACCCAATGGAATCATCACTCTAGTTAGTGATCCAGACATAGCACTCTGCGCTGAGAACAAAACAGCCGCACTGGCCATCGAGGCATTATCCGAAGCCCTTGTGGCGGAGGAGTTAACCGCGCTGCACTCCACGGTGGACAGGGATGACGTGATACTAGACAAAAGATCCAAGTCCACCTCATTTAAACCAGCGGACAAAATAGTCAAATTCCAGGTCCATCCAACGGACCCCGGAAAAACAGCATCCATCGGGGCACAGTTAAACCCCGCTGTAGACGCCGCACTACGGGAGTTTCTGCACGAGAATTGGGACATATTCGCCTAGCATCCTTCAGATATGCCAGGAATCCCACGCAGATTGGCCGAGCATAGCCTTAATATTTTAAAAGGATTCAAGCTGGTCAAGTAGCCTCTTCGGTGTTTCTCTGAACCTAAGCGATAAGCCATGGGAGAGGAGCTAGCCAAGTTAATGGAAGTCGGATTTATTAGAGAAATAAAACATCCGGACTGGCTAGCAAACCTGGTGATGGTACCAAAGAAGGACAAATCCTGGCGCCTATGCGTCGACTTCAAAGACCTTAATAAGGCTTTCCCAAAGGATCCCTTCCCACTCCCTCGCATCGATCAAATCATCAACGCTACCGCAGGACACGAATCATTGTGCTTCCTTGATGCATACTCCGGTTACCATCAGATTAAGATGGCGGAGTCTGATCAAGCTGCAACGGCATTTATCACACCATATGGCCCTTTCTGTTTTAACACAATGCCCTTTGGGCTCAAAAACGTCGGCGCAACATATCAGTGCATGATCCAAACATGTCTGGAAAAGCAGATCGGCAAGACCGTGGAGGCATATGTAGACGATGTGGTCATTAAAACCAGACACATCGACTCCTTAATAGACGAATTGCGGCTCACGTTCGCCAACCTCCGAACTTACGACATTAAGCTCAATCCTGAAAAATGCTTTTTCAGCGTCCCCGCTAGAAAGTTCCTGGGCTTCATCGTCTCCAGTAGAGGAATTGAAGCAAATCCGGCTAAAATCCGAGCTCTGTAGCAGTTGGCTATCCCAACTGACATCAAGAAAATCTAGAAATTAACTGGATGTGTGGCAGCTTTAAGCCACTTTATCTCCCGATTAGGAGAAAAGGCACCCCCCTTTATCGCCTTCTTTGGCGCACCGAACACTTCGAGTGGACGAATGCAGCCATGGCCGGACTGGAAGAAATAAAAGCCATCCTGGACACAGACCCAATCTTGGCCGCGCCAACTGTTGGCGAACCAATGCTATTATATATAGCGGCAACTCATCAAGTTGTGAGCGCAGTGCTCGTTGCTGAACGAGAGATGGACGGACATAAATTCCCACTTGAAAAGATGGTATATTATGTATCCACCGTCCTCACTCCATGCAAATCACGGTACCCACATTATCAAAAGATAGCATACACGGTATTCATGGCATCCCGGAAATTACGACACCACTTTCAAGAATGTTCAATTACGGTGGCCTCCGAAGTACCACTCAATGACATAATAAACAACCGCGATGCCACGAGCCGGATTGCCAAATGGGCTATCGATCTCCTCCCGTTCGACATAACATACAAACCACGACGAGCCATTAAGTCGCAAGTACTGGCCGATTTCGTAGCTGAATGGACAGAGGCCGAACTCCCTAAAGAGTACAACGCATACTCCAATTGGATCATGCACTTCGACGGCTCTAAAATGCTGGCTGGTCTAGGGGCTGGCGTCGTCCTACGTCCCCCACCGGAGATACAGTGCAATACGTACTCCAAATACTATATATAGAGTCCAATAACACAGCCGAATACGAGGCCATATTACACAGTCTCCGGATGGCATTCTCCATGGGCATTCAATGCCTAGAGGTGCGTGGGGACTTGAACCTCGCAATATCCCAAATAAATGGAGACTTCGACGCCAAGGATCCGAAAATGGCGGCATATCGCAACGCCGTCCTCAAAATGTCAGCTCGGTTCGAGGGGCTTGAATTCCACCATGTGGCTCGGGAAAACAACCAGGCGGCGGACATCCTCGCCCGTATCGGCGCTAAGAGCGACCCTATCCCGCCGAACATCTTCTTGGAAAAACTTTTTAAACCATCCATGGTATGGGAAGGGGAGACCAGCAACAATAGTCCGGATCCGGCCACAACCCCAGATGCCAAACACTCTGACACAATCTGAGGCTCGGCCATCGAAATAACATCTTCAGCCCACGTAATAATGGCCATTATCGCCTCGTGGACAGAACCATTCCTGGCCTACCTAACTAGGCAGGAACTACCCGAGGACCAAAATGAGGCACGCTGCATAGTGCGGCGATCTAAAGCCTACAAGGTCCATGAGGGAGAGCTTTATAAGAAAAGCACTACCGGAGTCCTTCAAAGGTGCATCTCCTAAGAAGAAGGGAGGAAGCTTTTAGCAGAAATCCATGCCGGACTCGGCGGCCATCACGCCGCAGCCCGGGCCCTTGTAAGCAAGGCCTTCTGTACAGGTTTTTATTGGCCGACGGCCCGGGCATAAGCGCAACATCTGGTCCAGCATTGTGTCGGTTGCCAGCTATTTGCAAAACAAAGCCATATGTCGCCTACCGCTCTCCAACCAATCCCCATTACTTGGCCCTTTGTGGTCTAGGGGCTTGATATGGTCGGACCCCTTGAAGGGGGAACCCATAATAAAAAATACTTACTGGTCATGGTGGATAAATTCACCAAATGGATAGAAGCCAAACCTGTCAAGACGGCTGAATCCGGACCGGTGATAGACTTCATATCCGGGGTGGTACACCGTTACGGCATCCCCCACAACATCATCACTGACAACGGCACGAATTTTATAGCCGACGAAGTGAAACTTTGGTGCAGCAACATGGGCATCAAGCTCGATTATGCTTCTGTCTATCACCTGCAAACTAACGGTCAAGTCGAACGAGCGAATGGTCTTATCATGAGCGGCATTAAACCCAGATTAGTGCGGTCCTTAAAGGAATCAAACACGCACTGGGTAGAGGAGATTGACTCCTTACTATGGGGGCTGCGGACCATGCCGAATCGCACTATCGGATACACACCGTTTTTTATGGTGTATGGCATTGAGGCGGTGCTGCCTTGCCACATAATTCATGACTCACCTCGAGTGCGCATGTATGAAGAAAGAGAGGCCGAGATCGATCGGCAGGACAGTTTGGATGCCCTGTAGGAGGAGCGCGACATAACAGAAGCTTGTTCCACATTTTATCAGCAATAGGCTCGAAGGTATCAAAGCAGAGAACTGCGGGCCAACACCTATAACGTTAGTGAACTAGTTCTACGCCTGCCAGAGAAAAGAAGAACAAGCTCTAGCCCAAATGGGAAGGACCATTCATTATCGACCAGGTTCTAACCATTGGTGCGTACCGTCTGCGGGATGCATCGGACAATCGACTCAAGCCAAACCCATGGAACGCAGCCAGACTTCAAAGATTCTATGCCTAGCGCCGGACACTATGTTCGTCTCCTTAACGCCATCAATTTTTCGCGCATTTGTTTTTTCTCTCTCTCTCTCTTTCTTTTTGTTCTTCTCTCCAGTGCCCTAAAGGGCTAAACTTGTGTCTTGGTCACACAATCTTGATGCGCTAAGCGCGCTCATTATACCTGGGGGCTTCTTATACAGAAGCTCAACCTAATTATTTTTTCGGGCCTTATGCCCCGCACATGTGTTAGTCTTCCGCATGTACCTTTTTTCGCCATTATATGCATCGATATGACTTAAGTTTTGGCCAAGCTGGGTTTCCTGGCTCTTGTAGTTATGCCCTACATTCCCATAAATTCGGTTAGGGCATAAGGGGAGCACCTTTGCGATTGTTACTGCCGGGTCAGCCGGATGTGTACCTGAGACTGGGTGAAGCTGAAAGCTAGAGTTCTTAAGGGAATATTCGGTCGGTGAATAAAAGACGACTTTCATTTAAATTACTACACGCCCCTAGATGTTTTTAACCTACATCTCGCAGTTCGGACATGCACATTAGGGCATGCGTACCCAGGGAAAGGAACCCTTAACGGAACTATTCTCCCTGGAAGATGTTTCTTACTATCCATGTAATATAACATAGCTAGTTGGATACTTGTCTGTTCAAGCACTTATGACCCCTACGCCTGGTTTCATGCATACCCCGGTTCTTATATAACCGAGAGGGTATTCGGATACACTTCGTACTATCGGGTCCAGTGGTCGAAGCGAAAAGGTCCGCCATGACAAATGATTTACAATCCGGCTAGGGACATTACATATGTCATTTGAAGTACACAGTCACTATGACTGATTGAATTCTTCTTCTATGCCATCCAATAGGCTGTCTAGCCTACAATCCTGTTGGGAATACTTTGCGGCTAATTCTACTTGATCATACACTAAACTGACATGGATCTCTTTCCCATCAGGCCCCACAGGTCCGACCTCGGCCATGTGATTTGGGTCCGCTTTGGTATATCGTGTCTTCACCATAGCCCAGGCTTCCTGTGCACCCTATCGGCAGGCTAATATCTTCCATAATTAGAAGTGCCGTTGCGCTCTCTTGAGCTTCTCTATAAGCTCACTGATGCCTATGGGCGGGGACGCAGATGGCCACAAGGCTTGGGCAATACCCTGCATCACCTGCCGAACTTGCTCGTGTAGTTGTGAGAGCTCTTGTAGAAGATCACCTGAAGACCCGGGCATCTCCTCCGCGGGACGACCTGTCAGTATAGCTGCAGACATAACGCTATTAGCCGGCTTCTTCGCCGAACTCTTTTAAAAAAAGTTCGTTCAAGCACTTACTAAAATTCCACGTCAAAGCCGTTTATTCTCCTTCACGGAGTCCGCAAGCTGGGCTCGAACATCTTTCAGTTCCACGCCCAGCCGGATATTAGCGTCTTGGAGATCATTTTTCTCCTGCCGGACTCGTGTCAGCACGCGCTCGCCAGCATTTCGCTGTCGATCATGACGCGCCGCATCCGCCTCCATGGCCTCCGGATTCACTCCGGGGCCACCTGCAACATCTATTATTAGGTTGGTATACATGCCGCATACTACCTGGTACCGGCGTTCTTTGCAATAGATACAAGTGTTACTCGGGGGACCCTTCTCGGACTCCTTCAACGCGGCAACAACGGCCCCTAGCTGGGGCTTGCACTCGTCTAGCTCTTGAGACAATTAGGAATTCTTCTTTATAAGAGCCTGCACAAAAATGATCCTTAAATCAGTTGCGTCAACTGCTTCAAGTCTCAGGGGCTACTGATACATATAATCGTCAGATTTTCTTACACATATATCCCTTACATACTGGTCCGTGGCTCTGGCTAGACCATTTTGAGCAGCACGCATGTACGCGTCTCCAGAATTGAAGGCATCAAATGCCTCTGGGGAGAAACAAGCGTCACGGAGTACGGCCCGGTGACGCCTGTGATTCATGGCGCTCTCCACTTCTGAATTTGTAGTGGATAGTCCATCCACATCCTCTGTAGGAGGAGCATCTGGCGTTCGCCCCGTGTTGGCTTCCGCCTCTATGTCCGGCCCTGGAGCCCGACTGGTGGAGGCGTGATCGGCAGCCTCTCCGGATATAGTCCGGCGAGTGTTTTTTCTATTAAGAAACATGGACGTCATTATATTTTGAGAAAGACGACAACCACGGAGCAAGGTTTTGTGTTATACCTCTGCGCCGGCGTCTCCGTCCTGGCCGCCGTCCTTTTAGGCCTACCCGGCCTCGGTGCCTCTTGTTGGCAAGTTGCTACGGGTTCGGCACGGCGTCGCGAATGCCTTCCCTGTAAAACACCATATGTGTACGGTAGGTGAATTGTATAAAAGGGAATCCTATTTTTGGAGTTGGGATCTTGGTTTTTCTTACGTGCGATGCAGGGAGTAGTCTGGGGTAGTCGGCCGTTATGGCCACCATGGGGGGTGCCCTCGATATTGAAGTGGTTGCACTCCCCGCATTATGCATATTGACATAACCTCGATTATTGTCAATCCTAATTGAGCCAGCGCTTTAATCTGGTTCATCAGGAGAAGGACTTCTCCGTTGTCTTCCTCCTGGGGGCTCCGTGGGCGCCAGCTTCGGCGTTTCTTCAGAGGAGTATTGTTGAACTCAGGAAGACCACGCCGAACAGGGTCTGGAAGGGGTACGTCCTCCATATAAAACCACTCCGAAGCCAGTCTTCGGACGTCTTTTTTGGAGTACCGGACAGGTATCCGGTCTCGGTGATGCCCCATATTTCGGCTCCGCCCACCTGACAAAGTGACCCCTTCTGTGTGCGGGGCACAAGGAAAAATAACCTTTTCCACCGCTCGAAATGAGCCTCGCAGCCCAGAAATAGCTCACAAAGGGCAACATAATCGGCAATGTGTAATATGGAAGAAGGGGTTAAATTGTGCAGTTGCAGGTTGTAAAACTCCAGGAGCCCGCGGAGGAATGGATGAATTGGAAGTCCGAGTCCCCTTAGTAAGTAAGGGACAAGGCATACCCGCTCCCCCTTAGAGGGATTGGGGAAGCTCTCCGCTTGTTCCATGCCATTATAGGTGGCGAGCCCGGCTCGGACGGGGACCATATACGCTAGAGGGAGAAATCCCAGGGTCTGCAACTCTACTAATCGGCTGTGCGGGACGGAACACCTCTCCCAGTCACCGGGCTTAGGGCTGCGGAGGTGGGAGGAGGAGCTGCGGTGGTCGGCCATGATGGAATGGATTTTTTCTGAGCGCGCTCCGATGGATTCTCACCGTGGGAGGATGGTGTGGATTGGATCTAGGAATCCCCATCTCTTTAATAGACAATTTATTTACCTGGCTAGGGGGCGAATATAAAAACACCCTGGCTCCTCGCATCCGCTCGACGCGTGGAAGATAACCCTTATTGGGCGCAGAAGCCAAGCAATTCAACATTTATGAGAGCCGGGCACTACTTAATAGATATTCAAGATTTAGAGAAGAAATTGCCTTGCAATGCCGAAAACAATACTGCACGCCGGACTCATCGTCATTGAAGCCTAGTTCAGGGGCTACTGAGGGAGTCCTGGACTAGGGGGTCTCCGGACAGCCGGACTATATCCTTTGGCCGGACTGTTGGACTATGAAGATACATGATTGAAGACTTCGTCCCGTGTCCGGATGGGACTCTACTTGGCGTGGAAGGCAAGCTAGGAAATACGGATATGTATATCTCCTCCCTTGTAGCCGACCTTGTGTAACCCTAGCCCCCTCCGGTGTCTATATAAACAGGAGGGTTTTAGTCCGTAGGACAACATACAATCATCCCATAGGCTAGCTTCTAGGGTTTAGCCTCTCTGATCTCGTGGTAGATCGACTCTTGTAATACTCATATCATCAAGAACAATAAAGCATGACGTAGGGTATGACCACCATCAACAGGGCCAGAACCTCGGTAAACATCGTGTACCCTCCCTCCTATTACCATCCACCTTAGACGCACAGTTCGGGACCCACTACCCGTGATCCGCCGGTTTTGACACCGACAATAACCCATACGGAGGTCAAGCTTGGAGAATACTTGAGCACCCTTAAGTTGCTCAAAAAGCTCATTGATGTTGGGAAGTGGATACTTGTTCTTTATTGTCTTCTTGTTCAATGGACGGTAGTCGATGCAGAGACGTTCCGTTCCATCCTTCTTCTTGACAAAAAGAACACCACAACCCCATGGAGATGAACTTGGTCTGATCAGACCCATACGCTATTGTTTATCAAGTTGTTTCTTCAACTCCTTCAACTCCTCTGGTCCAAGCTTGTAAGGACGCTTGCAAACAGGTTCCGTGCAAGGCTCAAGATCGATAACGAATTCAACTGGCCGGTGAGGAGGCATTCCCGGAAGCTCTTCTGGAAAGACGTCTTGATATTCACAAACGACTGGAATCTGAGAGATGGCATTCAACTTGCCCTTCTCATTGAGAGAAAATAGCCGAATGGTTTCGTCACGAGCGGCATAGATGATCACCTCCTCAGAAGAGTGTGTCAATTGAATTTCTCTGGCAACACAATCAAGCAGAGCCTTGTTCTTAGAAAGCCAGTCCATGCCGAGAATTAGATCAATATCCGAGTCACCAAGAACAACTGGAGAAGCCAGAAATTTATAGTCGCCCATCTCGATACCGACATTCGGAACCATCATGCTAGATCTCAAACGCTTAGCCGGAGAAACAACTTGCAATGCTTTAGGTAATGCCTTAGTGTCAAAATTGTGCTCCGGTGCAAATGGGAATGACATGAAAGAATGTGATGCACCAGTATCAAATAAGACTTTAGCAGGAATGGAGTTAACTGGAAGGTTACCCATGATCACTTCTAAAGAATCCTCTGCCTGAGCTACGTTCATCATGTTGACCTTAGCATGCTTGGGATTATGCTTTACCACTGCATTGCTGGTAGACCTGACAGGAGGCACCTTTGGTTGAAGCATTTGTTTGCATAGTGCCCTTTCTGCTGACACTTGTTGCAAGTAACCTCTGAGAGTGGACAGTGATAAGAACCACTTGACCTTGGAGATTGAGACTGAGCTTTGTTTTGATAGACTGGGCTGGGTGGGTGGGAAGATCCATTGCCACCTTTGCTCTTCTGCTCATAAGGCTGACGAAACAGAGGAGGAGGAGGCAACCAGAACTTTTGTTGCTTAGCTGCCACTTGTGATGAAGAAGAAGATTGAACTGCATCCCTGTCTCCCTTCTTAGATGCCTCACACTTGAGCTGAGAAGCTTCTTGTTTTAGTGCCATGTTGTGGAATTCATCAAACTTAGTCGGCTCAAGAAGCACGAGAGCTAATTGCAGATCTTCTTTGAGGCCACCTCTGAATTGATAAATCATACTCTTTTCATCAAGGACGTCTTGTTTAGCGAAGCAAGCAAGTTTCTGAAACTGGATAATGTATTGATACACGGACATGCTGCCTTGCTTGAGATTGCGGAACTCCTCACGCTTGCTCTCAGCAACACTTGGTGGGATGTGATGAGCTTTGAAGTCTCGGAAGAAACCATTCCAGGTAATCACACGACCTCCTCTGGAATCTCTGCATTGTTGATACCACTCAGCAGCTTGATCCTTGAGTTGAAACGAAGCAAACTAGACAAAGTCCTCAGGTCTGACATTGCTACATTCAAAATGTTTGCAAATGTCCACGAGCCAATCATCAACGTCTGTGGCCTCGACACAGTTGCTGAAGGACTTCGGCTGGTTTGAGAGGAACTGGTTGAGGGTAAGAAACTGTGGCTGATTGTTGCCTTGGCCTTGATTTCCTCGGTTGCCTTGCCCTTGTTTGCGCTCTTGCAAGAGTTGCAAAAGCATCTGAGTGTTGGCGTTGGTAGCTGCCATGACAGCTTGCCATGCCTCCAGAGGTGGAGGTGGTGGCGGAGGGTTCTACTGATCCCCATCATTGCGGTCCGGATTCTGACGCGTTGGAGGAGCCATCCTGAAGAGGTTGACATCCGTTAGCATCTTTAAAGACATATATTCAAGATGAATCAATGGATAGAAATTGCAATATAAAGTCTTAACATTCGAACAAGGATGAACGAATGAATTCCAAAGTAAATCATCACACTTCCATTAAGGTTGAGAAGCCACTTAGATAAAGGTTGATGAATAAAGCAAGAAGGCAGGGATATGAACAAATAAGTGGTAATGATTATCCAATCACAAACCAAATATCTGCGGGAAGAAATACTAGAGCTACTTGAATTCCCACCTATAAAACTCCCGAAACTTTCTGGTTCTGCAATCAGGTGTTGGGGATACATGGGAAGCATAATATCTCACCCAAAACTAGCAAATCCTACATCCAGCTGTATCTATCCTTCAACACATAACCAAGAAACCTTCGGAAATCATGTACCTCAACCTTCGAAAAGCATTCGCTATACGAGTTATGGAAATACTCCTGAACTCCCGCCCCAGTACTGGGTGGCGTCGAGGTTATCTCACCAACAACTGCATAAAAGAGATTTTTGATGTCGGCGAACTCAGGTATTCGAGAACTGCAACGATAAAATTGTGAAGACAACACCTCGGAGCTCAATTCCCCGGGACACTGCCACAACCCCTAAATGTCAGGAGGCACCAAGAACAATGTTCTTGTCACAAGACTATCAGAACGATTCCAAGATACCCGCGTGCACCTAATTTTTTTGTGAAATTTGAGGAGAGAAGAGTCAAAACTACTACGTCAGGAGGCCTCACCAGAGCGACGAAGGGACTGAGTAGTAAAAAGAATCCTACTCTCCGATATATATAATCCTAAGACTCAAAACACTTTGTTCTAGACTCAACAACGTCAGTGATTCGACCAAGCAGGAGGCTCCTAAGTCGGGGAAGGCTCTGATTACCAACTTGTAACACCCACAATGCGGCTATATCTCCCACGTGTCGGGGCATGACTTAGAGGCATAGCCGCAAGGTTGGCTTGTCGCAAGAGGGGTAATCTTTACACATCCCATGTACTGAATAAGAAAGGGATAAAGAGTTGGCTTACAATCGCCACTTCACACAATACATAAATAATCCATACATCATCCAAGGTACAATCAAAGGTCCGACTATGGAACCAAAATAAAGAAAGACAACCCCAAATGCTAGATCCCTGATCGTCCCAACTGGGCTCCTCTACTGATCATCCGGAAAAAAACATAGTAACGGTCTGAATCCTCGTCGAACTCCCACTTGAGTTCGGTAGCGCCCCCTGCACTGGCATCATCGGCACCTGCATCTGTTTGGAAGTAACCGTGAGTCACGAGGACTCAGCAATCTCACACCCGCGGGATCAAGACTATTTAAGCTTAAGGGGTAGGAAAGGGTAGTGAGGTGGAGCTACAGCAAGCACTATCTTATATGGTGGCTAACATACGCAAAAGAGAGCGAGAAGAGAAGCAACACACGGTCGAGAAGCTAATAGTGATCAAGAAGTGATCCTGAAGCTACTTACGCTCAAGCATAACACAAGGCCGTGTTCACTTCTCGGACTCTGCCGAAAAGAGACCATCACGGCTACACACGCGGTTGATTCATTTTAATTAAGTTAGGTGTCAAGTTCTCTACAACAGGATATTAACAAATTCGCATCTGCCACATAACCGTGGGCACAGCTCTCGAAAGTTTATACCCTGCAGGGGTGTCCCAACTTAGCCCATCACAAGCTCTCACGGTCAATGAAGGATATTCCTTCTCCCGCGAAGATAAGATCAGTCTCGGAATCCCGGTTACAAGACATTTCGACAATGGTAAAACAAGACCAACAAAGTCGCACGATGTGCCGACAAATCCCGATAGGAGTCGCACGTATCTCGTTCTCAGGGCACACCAGATAGGTCAAGCTACGAGTAAAACCAACCTCAAGTTGCCCTGAGGTGGCCCCGCAGGCTGCCCGTTTCAGACCAACACTCAGAGGAGCACTGGCCCAGGGGGGTTTAAAATAAAGATGACCGTTGAGTCTGCAGAACCCAAGGGAAAGGTATATGGTGGTAGGTAGGCAAATGGTAAAACCAAGGTTGGGCCTTGCTGGAGGAGTTTTATTCAAAGCGAACTATTAAGGGGTTCCCATAACACCCAACCGTGTAAGGAACGCAAAATCAAGGAACATAACACCGGTATATCGGAAACTAGGGCGGCAAGAGTGGAACAAAACACCAGGCATAAGGCCGAGCCTTCCACCATTTACCAAGTATATAGATGCATTAAAGTAAATAAGATATAATAATGATATCCCAACAATATCCATGTTCCAACATGGAACAAACTTCATCTTCACTTGCAACTAGCAACGCTATAAGAGGGGTTGAGCAAAAGCGATACCATAGCCAAAAAATGGTTTGCTAGGAAGGTGGGTTACAGGCTTGACATGGAAATATGGGAGTCATGATATAGCAAGTGGTAGGTAGTGTGACATAGCAATAGAGCGAACAACTAGCAAAGCAAAGATATAAGTGATTTCGAGGGTATGGTCATCTTGCCTGCAATGTTCTTAGAGTTGTCGAAAGCTTGATCTTCGTTAGCGTACTCAACAGGTTCCTCGATCACGTACTCGTCTCCTGGCTCTAGCCAAAGCAAAAACACAAGCAAATGACCAACAATCAATCACGGTGCAATGCACAAGCAACATGATGCAAAATATGGCATGATATGCAAGATATGACATGCAATGCATATGCATGCTCCGGGAGAGAAAGAATAATCAAGGCATCAATTTGGAAAACCAAGCGTGCCGCTGGAAAGATTAGATTATTTCGATTGAATCGATATGAAGATCACCAGAAACGGATGCACGGTTTGCAAATGGCAAGCAAAACAAGAATGACACAATTCTGCGATTAACAGCACTATGCCATCTAGAATGCAACAAGAAACTAAGCTACTGCACTCCAACATAACAACAAAGCATATGGAAGGAATGTGCACAAGATGTTTGACAAAACATGAACACTGATCTATGGCTAAATCACACAAGAGCAGGTTCAAACAAGCATGGCAAAAGTGCAAAAGATATCGGCTTCACAGACTTAGAGAAATTACTAACATGTCAAAAACAACATCAGGAAGCAGTGTTTAGAGGAAGCAAACAACATGCTACAGGAACATATCATAGCAATACAAGGCATGGCATGATTCTACTAAATGCATAGAAGAAAAGTCCCTTACTGATCATGAGCCAACTGGCACAGAAGATATGATGGCACCCATGTAAACATAACAAGTTCTGTTAGCAGTCTCAGACTTTGCAGAAAACAGAGCATGGCATAAACAGAATTATGATAGCAACTTTCCGAGCTCAAAGCACTCACCATGAAGCATTGCATGAAAATATAAGCATAACAACAGCAAGATGACATGTTCATGAAGCTAACCATGGCAAGAGCAAGCTCATAAGATACTTGGATCACCAACAACAACCATGGCAAAATTGATTAACATGTTAACATTCTGCCAGGAACATTTTGTAGCAAAATTAGAGCAAGAACAAGACATGCTAGGGCACTCCATAATTGCAAAAAGGGGCATGGATGGATAGAGCATAACCATATGTTCAAAACCTCCTTACTGCAGTATCTCAAAACAAGCATGGATATCACTGTAGCATCAAGTTTATATGGCATCAAAATAACACCAGGCAAAAGACTTTGCAAAATCCCAAGTCCTTGAAAACAGCAATATCACGAAGCCTAGTTTGCATGCTTGTGCTAGTCACCACATTGATCAAAAAAATGCAAGACAAGCACCTCTGTAAGTATGGCATGTTTTAGATCAAAACACATGTAGAGCTCATGCTCATATAAAGCACACATCAAATGTGACAAAAATGACAAATCACCATGATATGATAAGTAACAACAGTTAACATTTTGTAGCACTCTTGCACCAATGATTAGGGCGTCAAGATGAACTCAAACAAGCATGCCGCAATGGAATGAAATGAAGAGCATCTCACAGTGAACATTTTGATACATTGTATGCATGAAACGGAGCTACGGACATGGAGATATGAGGCAGTGAACAGGGCAAGAAAACATAAGGGATTTGGGACTAAAGAGAAAAAAACAACCTTGGAGTGGATCGGGACGAGGTGGTTCGGGACAAGGAGATCCGGGCACGGGCGTCCATTTAGTTGGAGGGGCCGGTGGATCTGGTCCCGGTTGACCAGATCCGGGCGGGGACAGTGGCGGGGCGCTCCGGTGAGGGGCGCGACGGAGGTCCCGACGGAGGGCAGCTCGCCGCGTGAGGGACGGGGCGATTGTCGGCGGTGGGGCGCGGCAGGAGGCGTCGGTCGGCTCGGGCGCGGCAAGGCGGCGGAGCTTTGCGGCGCCGGCAGTGGTCAGGCGGCGTGGAACGGCGGCCGGAGCGAGGCGAGGAGGCGGCGCGGCGGCGGCGGCGGGACTGGGGTGCCACGTGGCGGCTTGCGAGTGGTGCGGAGGCGGCAGTGCGAAACGTCCGGTGCGGACGGACATGTCCGACGGCGGAGGGGAGCGGGGCTAGGGTTTCGGGACCCGCAATTTCGAAGGGGAGTACCTATTTATAGGTAGGAGGAGCTAGGAGTGTCCAAATGAGGTGTAGTTTTTGCCCACATGATCGTGATCCAACGACGGAGGACATAGAAGTGGTTTAGATGGGTTATTGGGCCGTTTTGGAGGGGTGTTGGGCTGCAACACAAAAGAGGCCTTCGCGGTTACTCGGTTAACCATTGGAGCATCAAACGGACTCCAAATGGAACGAAATTTGACAGGGGGTCTACCGGTGGTGTACCAAGGCCACTTGACAAATCTCTGTCCATTCCGAGAACGTTTAACACCCACTCACGAAAAGAGGCAAGAGGGGTGCACCGGTGCATGTGGGAGTGTCGGATTGCAAAACGGACAGCGGGAAAAATGCTCGGATGCATGAGACGAACACGAATGCAAATGTGATGCACATGATGACATGATATGGAATGCATGACATGAACAAAATGCAAAAGAAGACAAAACCCAACCACGAAGGGAATCTCATAACTTAAAGCCGAAAATGGCAAGAGTCGAAGTTATAAATATGGAAAGTTACATCCGGGGTGTTACAAGCACCTCCATTCCAAAATAATCGTAGCTTTAGGATTTTCAAGAGTAAAGATTTGTGAAGTTTGACAAATCCTGAATGTTCAATTCAAGAGAACCGAAAACATTAATGCTTCTGCTCCCAAATATTGAACGAAGCGCCAAATAGGCCTCTGGTCACCCGAAACCGCGCAAGACTAATGTTTGGTGGAAGGAAATTATTGTCCTGACTCTGGCCCGTGTAGCCTATCGGCCCAATGTCCAATGGGGTAGGTTTGTAATTTCACCAAGACGCCAGTCTCAACCGCCTCCGAGAACCATTCATACGCCGTGGGCGCCTAAACACCCATGTGCTCGGCCAAAATCTATCCCGCCCACATTTGGGGCACCTGAGATTACTGTCCTACCCCAACCCACAATATGTCTGAAATTTTAGATGGGGGCAAAGTTTGTAACTTTCCCCAAATTTCAAACAAGCGCGTCCCAAACCGAAACATTGTTCCCCCTTAGTTCCCCGCCAAAACGCCCTCTCCACCAGCCGCAAAACCCCAGCCTCCTCCATCCTCCACCCCATAGCGCCCAATCCATCGCCGCCCTCCTCCATCACGTCGGAGCCGGTACCCCGACATCGTCGTCCAACGCAACCGCAACCACAACGCCCTCAAGGACTTAGCAGCTGAAGCCGATGTAGAGTTGCCTCCGCGACGCCGACACCGACGTGCGCCGTACTAAATTACTATGACCATGCCGTCCCGCACCTCACTGCTGCCGCTCCACTTTCGCACCCGTCCACCGCACCGGAGCTATTCCCGCCACGCTGTCGTTCGCCACCTCAGATTTGCTTCCGTGCCGCCGATAGACAGCCACCGCACCACACTCAACAACTTGGCCATGGGTTCATCCAAGGCTGCACCGTCCTCCACAACTTCTCATTTCCAGCGAACCATAAGAAGATCGTTGGAAAAATGGAAGGAGGACACATCACTGCCAGCAGAAAGAGGTATTCGTCTTCCCTTTTTCGTGCAAACCTTATGCCTCTGCTCACACCGTATTCATCCCACGAAAGAAACTAGTTGAGCGCTTCTTACTGCATCATCTTCGTGATACTAAATGCACAAGGTTTCCTCCCTTTACAATTTCAGCTTTGCTAGAGGTCAGTAGCCCGCCTGGATTTCAATTCAAGGTTAGTCTAACTGCAATTAAAAGAAGCAGCACCCGCTTAGGCGCGCGGAGCACCTAGTCCGCCTGTTCTCCGAGGAAGCGGCACATCGGTGTCTATCATAGGGGTGTGGGGCACAGGAGCTACTTGCGCCTGATCTGGAGGTCGGCGGGGCTTGAATGGATTTGCCGGGGGGTGGTGCGAAGCACGGCGGTGCGGTGAGGTCGAGGGGAGGGCGCAGGCAGGGGACTGGGCCGGTGGTCGCTGTCGTTTCGAGGAAGATCGTCAACACTGACTGGCTGGAGGTAGATGAAGGCGACCTGCCCATTCTTTGTAGATCGGACGGTGCAGAAAAAATAGACTAACCAATTTGTTTCCAGTCGAATGTTATTTTCATAGAATCCTGTAGTAATTTAGTGTGTCATGCATGTTGCAGAGCTATCATATGTCTCCAGTCATTTATTTCTCACCGACGTGTTATCTGCTACCTTTACACTATAGTAATTGTGCAAACACTTCACCCATACTCACACTATTGTTTTTTTATGCAAGGGTATTTCAGACTCTGACGCAGTGTTGATGAATGTTGAAAAGAAAAGACATAAGTTGCTCTAGTGTAATTCGAAGATAAGCACTAAGCGTTTCAGCGCTCTAAAGGATGCAGTGTCAGCAGTTGGAGACAGTAAATGTACCTCTGCAGTTGATGATCTCAATTGCCACACACAACCATCCTAGGTGCTTGCTTTAACTTCGCGCTGTCAAATGTGGTTGCATGTTGCATATGGTGTCTAGCTTGTATTGCTTCGAATTTGGATAAATTGCATCTGCTTACTTTACACATTATACCTTTGATAATGATATGCCTTCCTGTTTTTGATACATACTCCCTCCGTTCGTTATTGCTCGTCCAAGAAATGAATGTATCTAGATGTATTTTAGTTGTAGATACATCCATTTTTGTGACAAGTAATTCCGAACAGAAGGAGTACTACATATGTCTATTAACCATGTTCGTACATCAAACTAATGCTCTTTTGTATCCCTCGTCAATCACTTATCATGAGATAGTCACCCGGGTGGGTTACTGTGAGACGGCATACTCGTTTAAAGAGTGCAGTGTCATCCTCCCCACATGATTCTCAAGAAACAGCAAGGCTAAATGAACATAGTCAACGTAGCTCTCTAGTTGGCCTTCTTGTCTTCTGGGTCGGCAGCTTAAAGCTCGAGGAGGGAAAGGCGTCCCTCCTCAGCTCTCGCGCACTTGGCCGCCATGTTGAACATCTCCAGAGCCATGCACAGGTCCTCGTGTATGGCAAGCTCCTCCTTCATCTTGACATCATGGACGCCATCGGAGAATGCCGAGAGGATGGCCTCGTCTGTTACCTTGGGAATCTTGAGGCGAACGCTATTTAAACGCTGGATGTACTTCCGCAGGGTTTCCCCTTGCTGCTGCTTGATGCGTCGCAGGTCACCAACAGCAGGTGGGCGGTCGCGAGTGCCTTGGAAGTTGGCAACGAAATGCTCGCGCACTCGCCCCAGGAGGAGATCAATCCCACGGGCAGGTTCAGGAGCTATGAGCTTGCGCCATCTTTCAGAGCCATGGGAAACCAGTTCGCCATAACCTTCTCATCGCCGTTGGCCACCTCGATGCTCAGCCCGTAGAGCTACTGGAACTCATCAGGGTCAGGGGTGCCGTCGTAGCACGGACGCAGATCGGGCTTGATCTTGCCGGGCCAGACAACGCTGTGTAGCTCGGGAGTGAAGGCTCGGCAGCCCGCGGTGGTGACTGGAGCCCGTCGTGGAGGTGGAGCCTGATCTTGGTACCCATGCGCCGCTGCCATAGGCAGCCCTCGGTCTTTTCATGGTTGTGCTGGGAGTGCAGGAGCATCTTCTTGCGGCCGCGGGATTTCTCGATAGCTTCCTTTTTCACACGCGGGCGCCCTCGCGATGGGTCACGCCGTGGGGCTACACATCCTGGTGCGAGGGCGATGCCTTGATGTGGAGGTGGCGGAGGTGCTCCATGGGCTATGCCGCCCGCTGCGGGAGGCGGACCAGGCAGTGAAAGGGACAGTGCAGGGGAGCCCCCAGCGGCGCTGACGAGCTCGGTGATGCGGTCCAGCCAATCCTCGTAGAGGTCGTCGACAGGACGGTAGCTCAGGAGCTCATGCGCCATGATCAATGCATCATGCGCGTCCGCAGGCCGGCGGCGAGCGTGGGACGACAAGATGGCCGGAGTCAACGACGGGGTGGCAGTGCGTCCGTCCCTCTGCATGGAGGGGTGCAGCGATGAAGGTTGCTACTCGTTCCCCACCGGACCGGTGGCGGCATTAGCTGCGGGTGATGGAGAGTAACAGGGAGGCCCGCTGACGGGCGCCGTCTGAGCGACGTGAGCATTGAGAGTCGCTCGGCGCTCGGCATGGGCTCGACGAGTGTCAGCCATGAAAGCGGTGGAGCTGCAGGGCGTCGATCATCGGAAGAGAGGTTTCAGCACACCCCTACTTGGCGCGATAAATGTCATATTACAGGCCCCGACAAACCCTTGAGAGGTTCAAACTCTGGGGTGCGCGCGATGAACACTCTCTCCCCGACTTGCACGCTCAACGATCCCATGGCCTAGCTCGATGAACCCAAAGAACAAGACACACGGGGGTTTATATTGGTTCGGACCACCTTGCGGTGTAATACCATACTCCTGTTTGTGGGTGGATTGCCTCGAGGGGCTGAGAATGAACTAGTACAGTGGATGAGAAGCCTCAGGAGGTGAGGTGTTCTTGAGCTCGATGAGCTGGTGGTTGAGAGGGTGATCTGAATGATTCGTCCCTCTTCTGGATGGGTCCATCCTCTACTACAATGGTGGCTAAGTCCTATTTATAGTGGCCTTGGTCCTATTCCCAAATTTTTAGGCGGGAAGGGATCCCACAATGGCCAAGTTTGAAGGGGGACAACTATTACAAGATATCCTGACAAAAGTAGTCTTCGCCTGCCAAAGGCTCTGGTGGGGACGCTGTTGTGGGCTCCGTGATGACCTCCGTCCTGCCGTCCTACTGGTCTAGGTCTTGTTGCACCGATATGTAAACCTTTGCCTGATGCCTCGGGACTCCTCGCCTACGCTTGCCTCCTTAGCACCAAAGAGGAAACTGGTACACTGCACCCACTGGCGCCCGCCCGGCCTTGGTCATCATGGCTCACGTCATGTGAACCTCGTGAGGTGCCCCTTGTATAGATATTTCCACTCCTTGGGAGCCAGCCTACTGTGGCTGCCCCCAGGGAGGTCTTGGTGTCGTCCGCCTCGCGAGGCTTGGCCCCTCCCGAGGGTCTTGAGTTGTCGTTGCTGAAACTGGGCTCTACCGGGCCATTGATGGAGCCACGCTCCAGACCGCTGATACGTCCATTTTGCATCATGCTTTTATATGGATATTTATTGCATTATGGGCTGTTATTACACATTAAGTCACAATACTTATGCCTATTGTATTTTATTTTACAAGGTTTGCACAAAGAGGGAGAATGCCAGCAGTTGGAATTCTGGGCTAGGAAAGGAGCAAATATTAGAGACCTATTGTGCACAACTCCAAAAGTCCTGAAACTCCACAGAAGTCAGTTTTGGAATATATAAAAAATATTGGGCAAAGAAAGCACCAGAGGGGAACCCCACCATCCACGAGGGTGGGGGAGCGCCCCCCTGTCTCGTGGCCCCCCTGGCAGGCCTCCGGTGCCCATCTTTGGCTATATGAAGTCTTTCGCCTTGAAAAAAATCATAAGAAAGCTTTCGGGACGAAGCGCCGCCGCCACGAGGCGGAACCAATCTAGGGCTCCGGCGGAGCTATTTTGCTGGGGAAACATCCCTCCGGGAGGGGGAAATCATCATCATTGTCATCACCATCGATCCTCTCATCGGGAGAGGATCAATCTCTATCAACATCTTCACCAGCACCATCTCATCTCAAACCCTAGTTCATCTATTGTATCCAATCTTTGTCTCAAAACCTCAGGTACCTGTGGGTTGCTAGTAGTGTTGATTACTCCTTGTCGTTGATGCTAGTTGGTTTATTTGGTGGAAGATCATATGTTCAGAACCTTTATGCATATTAATATCCCTCTGATTATGAACATGAATATGATTTGTGAGTAGTTACGTTTGTTCCCGAGGACAAGTGAGAAGTCTTGCTATAAGTAGTCATGTTAATTTGGCATTCGTTCGATATTTTGATGAGATGTATGTTGTCTCTCCTCTAGTGGTGTCATGTGAACATCGACTACATGACACTTCACCATTGTTTGGGCCTAGGGGAAGGCATTGGGAAGTAATAAGTAGATGATGGGTTGCTAGAGTGACAGAAGTTTAAACCCTAGTTTATGCATTGCTTCGTAAGGGGCTGATTTGGGTCCATATGTTTCATGATATGGTTAGGTTTACCTTAATACTTCTTTTGTAGTTGCGGATGCTTGCAAGAGGTGTTAATCATAAGTGGGGTGCTTGTCCAAGTAAGGGCAATACCCAAGCACCGGTCCACCCACATATCAAATTATCAAAGTACCGAACGTGAATCATATGAGCGTGATGCTTCATATAAGAGTTTGTCCTCGGGAACGCTTTCCTTCATATAATTCTCATGTGTCCTCAGGAGCGCTTTCCTTCATATAAGAGTTTGTCCAGGCTTGTCCTTTTCTATAAAAAGGATTGGGCCATCTTGCTGCACCTTATTTACTTTTATCACTTGTTACACATTATATATTACCTTATCACAAAACTATCTGTTACCGATAATTTCAGTGCTTGCAGAGAATACCTTACTGAAAACTGCTTATCATTTGCTTCTTCTCCTCGTTGGGTTTGACCCTCTTACTTATCGAAAGGACTACGATAGATCCCCTATACTTCTGGGTCATCCAGACTCTTTTCTAATGCCGTTGTCGGGGAGTGAAGTGCCTTTGGTAGGTGGAATTTGGTAAGGAAAAATTTATATAGTGTGCTGAAATTTACTGTCACTTGTTACTATGGAAAGTAATCCTTTGAGGGGCTTGTTTGGGGTATCTTCACCCCGACCAATAGAGCAAAGAGTTGCTCCTCAACCTACTGAACCTACTGAAAATGTTTACTTTGAAATTCCTTCGGGTATGATAGAGAAACTACTAGGTAATCCTTTTACAGGAGATGGAACATTGCATCCCGATTTGCACTTAATCTATGTGGATGAAGTTTGTGGATTATTTAAGCTTGCAAGTATGCCTGAGGATGTTATCAAGAAGAAGGTCTTCCCTTTATCTTTGGAGGGAAAGGCATTGACATGGTTTAGGCTATGTGATGATATTGGATCATGAAACTACAACCGATTGAAATTGGAATTTCATCAGAAGTTTTATCCTATGCATCTGGTTCATCGTGATCGTAATTATATATATAATTTTTGGCCTCGCGAAGGAGAAAGCATCGCTCAAGCTTGGGGGAAGGCTTAAGTCAATGTTATATTCATTCCCCAATCATGAGATCTCAAGAGAAATTATTATTATAAATTTTTATGCTCGGTTTTCTCTCAATAATCGCTCCATGCTCGATACTTCTTGTACTGATTCTTTTTTGATGAAGACTATTGAATTCAGATGGGATTTATTGGAATGAATTAAATGCAACTCTGAAGATTGGGAACTCGACGAAGGTAAGGAGTTATAACACCTAAGTTTGATTGTGATAAATCTTTTATGGATACCGATGCTTTTCGTGGATTTAGCACTAAATATGGACTTGACTCTGAGATAGTAGCTTGTTTCTGTGAATCATTTGCTACTCATGTTGATCTCCCTAAGGAGAAGTGGCTTAAATATCATCCTCCCATTGAAGTAAAAGTAGTTGAACCTATTAAAGTTGAAGAAAAGACTATCACTTATAATGTTGATCCTATTGTTCCTACCGCTTATATTGAGAAACCACCTTTCTCTACAAGAATAAAGGATCATGCTAAAGCTTCAACTGTGGTTCGTAGGAGTAATACTAGAACACCTCTGAGCAAATTAAAGTTGAACCTATTATTGATATGGTTAAAGACCTCTTGTCCGATAATATTGATGGGCATGTTATTTACTTTTGTGATGAAGCTGCTAGAATTGCTAGACCCAATACTAAAAATAAACATAGACCCGTTGTGGGCATGCCTGTTGTTTCTGTTAAAATAGGAGATCATTGCTATCATGGCTTATGTGATATGGGTGCTAGTGTGAGTGCAATACCTCATTCTTTATATGAAGAAATTATGCATGATATTGCATCTGCTGAGATAGAAGGTATTGATGTTACAATTAAGCTTGCCAATAGAGATACTATTTCACCGATTGGGATTGTTAGAGATGTTGAAGTCCTTTGTGGGAAAGTTAAATATCCTACTGATTTCCTTGTTCTTGGTTCCCCACAAGATGACTTTTGTCCCATTATATTTGGTGGACCCTTCTTGAATACTGTTAATGCGAAGATAGACTGCAAAAAGGATGTTGTTTTTGTTGGTTTAGGGGATGTGTCTCATGATTTTAATTTTGCTAAATTTCGTAGACAACCCCATGTTAAAGAATTGCCTAGTAAAGATGAAATTATTGATCTTGCTTCTATTGTCGTGCCTCCTAATGATCCTTAGAACAATATTTGCTAGACCATGAAAATGATATGTTTATGAATGAAAGAAGGGAAATATATGAAGTATTCTTTAAACAGGGGCCTATTTTGAAACACAACTTGCCTGTCAAAATTCTAGGGGATCCTCCTCCACCCAAGGGTGATCCCGTGTTTGAGCTTAAACCATTCTCTAATGCTCTTAAATATGCTTATCTTGATGAAAACAAGATATATCCTATTATTATTAGTGCCAACCATTCAGAGCGGGAAGAAGAGAGATTATTGAAAACTCTGAAGAAGCACCGTGCTTCTATTGGATATACTTTGGATGATCTTAAGGGCATTAGTCCCACTCTATGCCAGCACAAAAGAAAATTAGAGAAAGACGCTAAACCGGTTGTTGATCACCAACGACGGTTAAATCCTAAGATGAAAGAAGTGGTAAGAAAATAAATACTAAAGCTTTTGGACGCAGGTATAATTTATCCCGTTGCTGATAGTCAGTGGGTAAGTCATGTCCATTGTGTCCCTAAGAAGGGAGGTACTACTATTGTTCCTAATGGTAAAGATGAATTGATCCCACAAAGAATTGTTACAGGTTATAGAATGGTAATTGGCTTCCGAAAATTAAATAAAGCTAGTAAAAAGGATCATTACCCTTTACCTTTTATTGATCAAATGTTAGAAAGATTATCGAAACATACACATTTTTGCTTTCTAGACGGTTATTCTGGTTTCTCTCAAATACCTGTGTCAAAAGAGGATCATGAAAAGACCACCTTTACTTGCCCTTTTGGTACCTTTGCTTATAGACGTATGCCTTTTTGTTTATGTAATGCACCTGCTACCTTTCAAAGATGTATGAGTGCTATATTCTCTGACTTTTGTGAAAAGATTGTTGAGGTTTTCATTGATGATTTTTCCATATATGGAACTTCTTTTGATGATTGCTTAAGCAACCTTGATCGAGTTTTGCAGAGATGTGAAGAAACTAATCTTGTCTTGAATTGGGAGAAGTGCCACTTTATGGTTAATGAAGGCATTGTCTTGGGGCATAAAATTTCTGAAAGAGGTATTGAAGTTGATAAAGCTAAAGTTGATGCTATTGAAAAGATGTTGTGTCCAAAGGACATTAAAGGTATAAGAAGTTTCCTTGGTCATGCCGGTTTTATAGGAGGTTCATTAAAGACTTCTCAAAAATTTCCAGGCCTCTGACTAACCTATTACAAAAATATGTTACTTTTGTCATTGATGATGATGATTATGTAGAAGCATTTGAAATACTTAAGAAAGCCTTGATTTCTGCACCCATTATCCAGCCACCTGATTGGAATTTACCCTTTGAAATTATGTCTGATGCTAGTGATTATGCTGTAGGTGTTGTTCTAGGACAAAGATTTGATAAGAAATTAAATGTTATCCAATATGCTAGTAAAACTATAGACAGTGCCCAGAGAAATTATGCTACTACTGAAAAAGAATTTTTAGCAGCTGTATTTGTTTGTGATAAGTTCAGACCTTATATTGTTCATTCTAAAGTAACCGTTCACACTGATCATGCTGCTATTAAAAATCTTATGGAAAAGAAAGATGCTCAACCTAGACTTATTAGATGGGTTCTCCTACTACAAGAATTTGATTTGCATATTATTGATAGAAAGGGAGCTGAGAACCCCGTTGCAGACAACTTGTCTAGGTTAGAGAATGCTCTGGATGACCCACTACCTATAGATGGTAGCTTTCCTGATGAAAAATTAGCTGTCATAAATGCTTCTCGTACTGCTCCATGGTATGCTGATTTTGCCAATTACATTATTGCTAAATTTACACCACCTAGTTTCTCATACCAGCAAAAGAAAAAGTTTTTCTATGATTTAAGAAATTACTTCTGGGATGACCCACACCTTTATAAAGAAGGAGTAGATGGTGTTATTAGACGTTGTGTACCTGAGCATGAACAGGAACAAATCCTACGCAAGTGTCACTCCGAGGCTTATGGTGGACACCATGCTGGAGATAGAAATGCACATAAGGTATTGCAATCTGATTTTTATTGGCCTACTCTCTTCAAGGATGCCCGTAAGTTTGTCTTGTCTTGTGATGAATGTCAAAGAATTGGTAATATTAGTAGACATCATGAAATGCCTATGAATTACTCACTTGTTATTGAACCATTTGATGTTTGGGGCTTTGATTATATGGGACTGTTTCCTTCCTCTAATGGGTATACACATATTTTAGTTGCTGTTGATTATGTTACTAAGTGGGTAGAAGCTATTCCAACTAGTAGTGCTGATCGTAACACCTCTATTAAGATGCTTAAAGAAGTTATTTTTCTGAGGTTTGGAGTTCCTAGATACTTAATGACTGATGGTGGTTCACATTTTATTCATGGTGCTTTTCGTAAAATGCTTGCTAAGTATGATGTTAATCATAGAATTGCATCCCCATATCACCCATAGTCTAGTGATCAAGTAGAACTTGACAATAGAGAGCTTAAACTAATTTTGCAAAAGACTGTCAATAGATCTAGAAAAAAATTGTCCAAGAAACTTGATGATGCATTATGGGCCAATAGAACTTCATATAAAAATCCTATGGGTATGTCTCCGTATAAAATGGTTTATGGAAAATCATGTCACTTACCTCTCGAACTAGAACATAAGGCATACTGGGCCATTAAAGAGCTCAACTATGACTTCAAACTTGCCAGTGAGAAGAGACTATTTTACATTAGCTCACTTGATGAGTGGAGAACCCATGCCTATGAGAATGCCAAACTATTTAAAGAAAAAGTTAAAAGATAGCATGAAAAATGGATACAAAAACATGAGTTTAATGTAGGTGATTATGTTCTTTTATACAACTCTCGTTTAAGATTTTTTGCAGGAAAACTCCTCTCTAAATAGGAAGGTCCTTACGTTATCGAGGAGGTCTATCGTTCCGGTGCCATAAAAATCAACAACTTCGAAGGCACAAATCCGAGGGTGGTGAACGGTCAAAGAATCAAACATTATATCTCAGGTAATCCTATAAATGTTGAAACTAATGTTATTGAAATCTTAACCCCGGAGGATTATATAAGGGACACCTTCCAAAATGTTTCAGCCTCCGAAAGGGAAGAGGTATGTGGTACGGTAAGTAAACCGACCCCAAAACAGTTCTAATAGCAATTTTTCTCTATTTTGGAATATTTAAGAAAATAGGGAAATAAGAAGCAGTCCGCCAAGGACACGAGGCATCCACAAGGGTGGAGGGCATGCCCTACCCCCCTGGGCGTGCCCCTGCCTCGTGGGCACCTCGTGTGCCCTCCAGACTCCATTTTCTTGCACGATACTTCTTTTGGTCGGTAAAATTCATTATATAATCTCCTAAAGGTTTTGACCACTGTACCATGAAAATATTCTCTGCTTTTTTTTCGAGCTATTTCTGCTGCAGACTTAGATCGAGATGTCTTCTCAAGAGTAAGTTGGGGAGAGCCGGGTATCCCACATGACATCGGGACCGGGAGCAAACAGTGATGCTGACCACTTCGGGCCATCAAAGGAGGAAGAGATGAAGGCCGACTTGAAAAGGATAGATGCCATGGAAGAGGACCAAGAAGTTACTTCTCGTTTCTAAGCCGGATTCATGATGGGGGAACTACAAAGCTCAGCTATTCCAAACTCGGTCATCCCTTCCAATATTAGATTTCTTTCTTATGAAAAATGAAAAAGAGTGTCACTTGTTCTCCCGCAGCTATGCAACATCGATGGGTGAAAGGAGCGTTAGCCGTCACGGGCAAGCTCCGTAAGGAAATAATGGACCTCAAGCAGCAAGTCAATAAGCTCGAGGAAGAGAATCGTATCCTGAGGGGCATCATTGCCAAGAATATCACATCACGACCTCCGAAGAAAGAGACATAAATACATGGGTATGGGCACTCCCCTTGGCAACTTCCAAGCTTGGGGGAGGTGCCCCGGTATCGTATCACCATCACACTTCTATCTTTACCTTTTTCTTAGTTCGATCCTTTTGGTAATATCTTGATCTAGTAGAATAAAGTTTTATTATGATCTAGTTTCGAGTTTTGCTTTATGATCCTTCTATGTAATCGAGTCCATGAGCTATATATAATAAAGATTAGTTTCGAGTCGAGGGCTTTGATATCTAGCTATGATCTTGAGGGAATAAAAGTAAGAATAAAAAGAAATAATGAGATCATATTTATCTTATGGAGAGTAATGAGTATGATGAATAGAAGTTGTTGAGAGTTGACAAACATAGTTTTATTCATCATTGCAATTAATAGGAAGTAATAAAGAAAGAGAGGTTTTCACATATAAATATACTATCTTGGACATCTTTTATGATTGTGAGCACTCACTAAAATATGACATGCTAAAAAGTTAATGTTGGACAAGGAAGACAACGTAATGGGTTATGTCTTCTTATATCCGAAATAAATTATATTGTCATGGATCATCCAACATGTTGATCTTGCCTTTCCCCCTCATGCTAGCCAAATTCTTTGCACCAAGTAGAGATACTACTTGTGCTTCCAAATATCCTTAAATCCAGTTTTTCCATGAGAGTCAACCATATCTGCCTATGGATTGAGTAAGATCCTTCAAGTAAGTTGTCATTGTTGCAAGCAATAGAAATTGCTCTCTAAATACGTATGATCTACTAGTGTGGAGAAAATAAGCTTTTATACGATCTTGTGATGCGGAAGAAATAAAAGCGATGGACTGCATAATAAAGGTCCATATCACAAGTGGAAATATAAAGTGACGTTCTTTTGCATTAAGATTTCGTGCATCCAACCATAAAAATACATGACAACCTCTGCTTCCCTCTGCGAAGGGCCTATCTTTCATTTGTGTCCTATACTTTATATAAGAGTCATGGTGATCTTCACCTTTCCTTTTTACATTTTATCCTTTGGCAAGCATTGTGTGTTGGAAAGATACCAATACATATAGCTAATTGGATGTGGGTTTTCATAAACTATTAATGTTGACATTACCCTTGAGGTAAAAGGTTGGGAGGCAAAACTATAAGCCCCTATCTTTCTCTGTGTCCGATTAAAGCTTCATACTCATAAGTATTGTGTGAGTGTTAGAAATTGTGAAATACTAAATGATAGTTGAGTATGTGGACTTGCTGAAAAGCTCTTATATTGACTCTTTCCGATGTTATGATAAATTGCAATTGCTTCAATGACTGAGATTATAGTTTGGTAGTTTTCAATGAAGTTATGATTCATGCATAACATTGTGAATAAGATTGTTACTTTAGCATAAGAAATCATATGACAATATATATATATGTTGCTGTTATAAGAATGATCATGATGCCCTCATATCCGTATTTTATTTTATCGACACCTCTATGTCTAGACATGTGGACATATTTTTCGTTATCGGCTTCCGCTCGAGGATAAGTGAGGTCTAAGCTTGGGGGAGTTGATATGTCCATTTTGCATCATGCTTTTATATCGATATGTATTGCATTATGGGATGTTATTACACATTAGATCACAATACTTATGCCTATTCTCACTTATTTTACAAGGTGTGCACGAAGAGGGAGAATGCCGGCAGCTGGAATTCTGGGCTGGAAAAGGAGCAAATATTGGAGACCTATTCTGCACAACTACAAAAGTCCTGAAACTCCACGGAGGTCAGTTTTGGAATATATAAAAAGTATTGGGCGAACAAAGCACCAGAGGGGGGCCACCCACCATCCACGAGGGTGGGGGTGACCTACCCCCGTGGGCGCACGGCCCAGTCTCGTGGGCCCCCTGGTAGGCCTCCAGTGCCCATATTTGTCTATATGAAGTCTTTCGACCTGGAAAAAAATCATAAGAAAGCATTCAGGATGAAGCACCGCCGCCACAAGGTGGAACCTTGGCGGAACCAATCTAGGGCTCCGGCGGAGCTGTTCTGCCGGGGAAACATCCCTCTGGGAGGGGGAAATCATCATCATTGTCATCACCATCGATCCTCTCATCGAGAGAGGATCAATCTCTATCAACATCTTCACCAGCACCATCTCATCTCAAACCCTAGTTCATCTCTTGTATCCAATCTTTGCCTCAAAACCTTAGATTGGTACCTGTGGGTTGCTAGTAGTGTTGATTTCTCCTTGTAGTTGATGCTAGTTGGTTTATTTGGTGGAAGATCATATGTACGGATCCTTTATGAATATTAATACCCCTCTGATTATGAACATGAATATGATTTGTGAGTAATTACGTTTGTTCTTGAGGACATGGGAGAAGTCTTGCTATAAGTAGTCATGTGAATTTGGTATTCGTTTGATATTTTGATGAGATGTATGTTGTCTCTCCTCTAGTGGTGTCATGTGAACTCGACTACGTGATACTTCACCATTGTTTGATCCTAGGGGAAGGCATTGGGAAGTAATAAGCACATGATGGGTAGCTAGAGTGATAGAAGCTTAAACCCTAGTTTACCTTAATACTTCATGCTATGGTTAGGTTTACCTTAATACTTCTTTTGTAGTTGCGGATGCTTGCAAGAGGGGTTAATCATAAGTGGGATGCTTGTCCATGTAAGGGCAGTACCCAAGCACCAGTCGACCCACATATCAAATTATCAAAGTACTGAATGCGGATCATATGAGCGTGATGAAAACTAGCTTGACGATAATTCCCATGTGTCCTCGGGAGCACTTTCCTTTATATAAGAGTTTGTCCAGGCTTGTCCTTTTATACAAAAAGGATTGGGCCATCTTGCTGCACCTTTGTCAGCGTCCTGGGAACGGGGGTCCCCAGAATTGCCTGCCTGCGGCCCGCGGCGTGGCTAAGCCTGCAGGCCGTATGACCCATCTTCACCAACAAAGCATCCAAGACCCTCGCGAGGCGGACGATGCAAGGCCTCCTCTGGAGTGGCCTAGCCAGGAAGGCTCACGAGGAGTGGAGATATCAAGGCGGGGGAAACCTCACGAGACCCTCGTGACATGAGCCATGACGCACGACACCAGGAGGACAGCGCAGGCGAAGAGTACCGAGGCATCAGGATAAGGTTGCTATATTGGTGCAACAAGACCAAGACTAGGAGGATGGCAAGACGGAGGTCATCGTGGAGCCCAAGACGGCGTCACCACAGAGCTTTTCGCAGGCGAAGACCGCTTTTGTCAGGATTGCTTGTAATAGATGTCCCCCTTCAAATTGGCACGCCATTGTTGGCTCCCTTCCTGCTCGATATTTGGGAAGAGTACCAGGGCCAATATAAATAGGACTATCCACCACCTTAGCAAGGGACGGGTCATTCAGACCATCCTCACACACACAAGCTCACCAAGCTCAAGAACACCTCAACCTCAGGAGGATGTTCTTCCCTTGTACTGTTCATCATTAGCCCTAGAGGCAATCCACCACCACCACACTAGAGTAGGGTATTACACCACAACGGTGGCTTGAACCAGTATAAATCTTGTGTCTTTCTGTGTTGCGAGTTCGTCGAGTTCATCCGCGAGATCTTAGCTGGATAGGGTGTAGATTGGTGGGAAGGAAAAACTTCGCACGCACCCCAGTGTTCAAACCTTAAGGGTTTGTCGGAACCCCACATCCAACATTTGGCGTGCTGGGTAGGGGTGCGCAGTAGCCTCCCATCCATTAGTCCGTCGCTCAGTCGCTCTGTCGTCTCCATGGCGGACGCTCGCTGTGCTCGAGCTGAGCGTCGGGCTGCCCTGACCGCCCGCGTCGCTCAGACGGCTCCCGTCAGTGGGCCACATCGCCGTTCTCTGTCCCCCGCCGCCAACGCTGCCACCGGCCCAGCGGGGAACGAGCAGCAGGCATCCTCGCTGCATCCTTCGGTGCGGCAGGACGGTCGCACCGCCACTCCATCGCTGACCCCTGCCGGTTCTTCGTCTCACGCACACCGCGCTCCCATGGAGGCACGGGCCGCGCTCCTCGCAGCGAACGAGCTCCTGCGCTACCGCCCCGTCGACGACCTCTACGAGGAGTGGCTCAACCGCGTCGACGAGCTCGTCCGCGCCGTAGGGGATCTCCGGCGCCGTCCCACTCTCTGCCTCCCTCTCAACTAGCCGCGGGCGACGGGGCTCATGGCGTGCCTCCACCACCTCAGCCCCAAGACGTCGCCTTGGCACCAAGGCGCGTGGCTCCGTGACGTGATCCATCGCGCCCGGCGCCCGTGCGTGAAGGGAGAAGCTGCCAAGAAATTCTGCGGCCGTGAGAAGCTGCACCTGTGCTCCCCGCGCCACCTCGTCAAGACCGTGCACTGCCCGCAGCGGTGCAGCGCGGACCTCGTCAAGACCAAGCTCCACCTCCGAAGCGGGCCCCGGCAACCACGGCTGGCTGCCACTCCTTCACTCCCGAGCTGTATTGCATCGCCTGGCCGGGCAAGTTCAAGCCGGATCTACCTCCTTGGTACGATGGTACCGCCGCCCTGCGGAGTTCCTGCAGCTCTATGAGCTGAGCATCGAAGCGGCCAACGGCGACGAAAAGGTCATGGCGAACTGGTTTCCCATGGCTCTCAAGGATGGAGCTCACTCCTAGCTCCTGAACTTGCAGCACGACTCGATCTCCTCCTGGGACGAAATGCACGACCACTTCGTCGCCAACTTCCAGGGCACTCGCGACCACCCACCGGCCGCGGGTGACCTACGCCGCATCAGGCAGCAGCCAGGAGAGACCCTCTAGAAGTACATCCAGCGCTTCAACAACACCCGCCTCAAGATCCCCAAGGTCACGGACGAGGCCATCATCTCCGCGTTCTCCGACGGCGTCCGTGACGTCAAGATGAAGGAAGAGCTCGACATCCACGAGGAGTTCTGTGCATCTCAGAAGCTGTTCAACCTGGCGACCAGGTGCACAAGAGCTGAGGAGGGGCGCCTCTCTCTCCTTGAGACGCCAGCCGTGGGCGCGGAGGAGAAGAAGGCCCAAGCCAAGGACGTGAAGCGCAAGGAGGTAGCTGTGCTCGCAGCGGAGCCCGACATCAAGCGGGGCAGAGATCAGCCCGAGTCATCCAGGAACGGTCGACTATTCTCTGCCTTCCACAACCTGAACACCCACAACACCAGCGACTGTCAAAGCTCAGAGCCATACGATAAGCACGCTATGGTCGACGCCCCGAGCACAACGACCGGGGCTATGGCCGAGGAGGAGGACGTGGAGGCAGACGCTGGGACGATTGTGGCCTGCGCCATGAGTGGTGTGACTGGCCTCGTGAGGACCGCTGGCAGCACCAGCCTCGTGAGGGCGCTTGGAGGGACCCGCCGCGTGAGGATCGCCCCCAGGGTAACGCCAGTCTTCCCCCGCTGCCGCCACCAAGAAGGAACGACGACCACCACCAAGACGAGGGGGCTGGGGGCTTCCAGGAGCCGCGTGCGATTGCTTGCATCTTGGGCGGTGCCCATGCCCCAGCCTCTCAACGCATCTTGAAGCAGTTTGCTCGCGAGGTGAACGCGGCGCTCCCCAAGCTCGAGGCCACGTGCCTGCTCAGGTGGTCCGAATGCTCCATTGCTTTCAACTCGGCGGATCAACTCAAGTGCGCAGCCACCACTGGTACCCTCCCTATGTTGTGTTCCCCAGTCATCAGCAATGTGCAGGTCATCAAGACCCTCATCGACGGCGGCGCAGGGCTCAACGTCATGTCCGTCGACACGTTCGACAACCTCCAAGTGCCATATGAGCAGCTCCAGCCCACCAAGCCTTTCTCAGGATTGGCCGACGGCTCCACCATGCCGATAGGGTAGGTCCGCCTACCTGTCACCTTCGGGGAGCGCAAGAACTAACGCACCGAGCTCATCGACTTCGACATCGCGCACATCCGCCTGCCCTACAATTCCATCCTCGGGTATCCAGCCCTGGCCAAGTTCATGGCAGTCACTCATCACGGCTACAACGTTCTCAAGATGTCAGGAAACAAAGGAATCATCACGGTCCCAAGGCTGTGTTTTCGTCGCGGAATCTACAAGTTAATCAGAAGACACCCGAGGTGCAGCGGCCCCCGCAGGCTCGCTCAGGACTCGTCGGGGTCGGAAGGTACACAAGTCAGCTGACCCATCACCGGGCCAGCGGCTAAGTTCACACGCAACATTATGCTTACAGGGGTTCTAATTGCAAACCTTTACATGAGGGGCTTCCCCTCCCAAAATGCTCTTACATCCTTCAGGGCCAAGCCCGAACCTTCTTCGTGCAGGTTAAACAGCAGTGACATGCGATCAGTCGAACATATCACTCACCGCGTCTTCTTGGGCATCCTCGGAGGCATCACTGGCATCGTCGACATTGCCGCCGCCGCTGCCAGCATCTCCATCAGTGCCAGGCTCGTCCACAATGCCGCCTTCATTGGCGCCCATGACCACGCCATCGTCATCAGACGCAAAGGCCCTGACGAGGGCATCCACGTTGTCCTCCACCCACCATGCCAGGTCGCCCCGGACGGCAATGGGCGCGGGTGCGATGGTAGCGTTAAAGTCGAAGTGGGGGTCCCTATCCTGCAGATGGCTGAAGACGCGGGAGAAGGCACGCCCGAGCAAGGCTCGGCTCCTCTCTTCGACAAGCCAATGGGACCTCTCAGATAAGCTCTCCAGAAGCGTCACCACATCGGTGAAAAATTGGAGGTTGCCGGTGTAGTTGACCTCGTGCGGCTCCTTAGCGGCAACCTCACAGATATAGCCCAAGGTTGTGTTGGCCCTCTCTCTGAGCGTTTGAAGCATGGGGGCATGCACATGCTCCAGAACCCGCCGCCGACGGATCTCGTCCTGATTCCACTGTGCAACGGCCTCGGGGTCATCAACCCTCTGTTGGAGAAGGAGCTGCTTGGCCCGGGAAGAGGACAGCTCCGCCTGCGCCGCGCTGAGGGCGGTTGCGGAGGAGTCCGCACGCCGCGTCACTTCGGTCAGTTTGGCCCTGAGGGTTGTGGTCCTGCCCTCAGCCTCGGCAATGATCAGCCCCAACCTCGTCTCGTATTCGCGCTCGATGGCCGAGCGAGCTTCCGCCACGCGACGATCGACTTCTTCCTGGGCCCGGGCTTCGCGCACGGCAACGTCATCCTCCGCCAGGGCCACCAGGCGCTCCCTCATCTCCAACCGCTCAAGGTTAAGGTTACGCTCGGAGGCCTCCAGCGTCAGCACCTCCTCGCGCTTCAGAAGCTCCGCCCGGTCAACAGAGGCCACCCCCATCGACTCAAGGGCCGCCTGGCGCAGTTCCACTTGCTGCTCCAGGGAGTTGCTCCAGGCTTGGAGCTCCCGTGCGCGCTCCTCCGCATCCTTGCGCCGTCGGTCTGGCTTCCGAGCCTCCTCAACGGCCAGGGAGCAGGCCTCCCGTGAAGCTGCCAGCGACGCTTCAGCTTCGCGTTTTCGAGATCACATTGGTGACGCGCGAGGGCGATGGCTACCTTTAGTTTGCGCCTCTCCTCAGCAAGGTGCAAGCCTTCAGCCTCGAGGTGTGCATCCTCGTCAGCAAGCTCTGCCCCGATCCAGCTCACCGCATCTGCCGCCCTCCGGAGGAACTCTTTGTGAAGGGCGCGTCGCTCCCGGACGCGCCTAAGCACGTCATCTGCATCACCCTCTTCCACCGGAGCTTGCGGAGGGCCCCGAGGCGGCAAGGCTCCTCCCGGCGCGGAGCTGGGGTCTGGCGCCCTAGCCATCGCCGAACGGACCTCTCCGGGAATCCGGCTTGGCATCGGTCCACCCACGGAGGAGGAGCCAAAGACATACTTCAGCCATTCACCATCTATGATCAGAGGAGGAACGCGGGGCAAGCCAGACGTGCCCCAGAAGGACTCATGACGAAAGGACAGCAGGCGCGTAGGCTCGAGGTGCCCTATGGAACGGACCACTCCACCGACCGGTCTGGCAGCAGGGGTGCCGCTCGAGCTCGCCGAACCCAGGTCCAGCGGAGAAGGCGAAGCTTGGGGGGATGGCTCCCGGGCTGACTCAGCAAGTTTCGCAGGGTAGGGCCTGAAAGAGCCACAATCAGTCGCAGGGATAGCAAAGTAAATGAGCAAGGAAAGAAGAAGACTTACTCGTCCATGGAAAAATACTTCCTGCGCTTCAACAAGCAGCAAGGGCGGTCGTTGCCACCCAAGGCCTCCTTCCTCTTGCGGAGGGCCTCGAAGTCTACGCGGAACCGACCTAATTGCTCGGCGCAGGGGTCGGCCTCTGGTGCGGAAGAAGCGACAAGATGATCAGCACTGGAGGAGTCAGCCTAGGGGGCGCCGTCAGGTGTCGCCTCGCGAGGAACGGCTGGGGGCTCGGGAGCCCCGGCCGCAGGAACCATAGGCCACGACTCCGCACCTGACGCCGCTCCAGGGCGGGCCTCGGGAGACGCCGCCTTCAAGACTTATCGCGGCGTCGGCACCTCGACATCAGTTGCCTCAACTCCCGCCGGTTCTCGTCTCCCCGCCCTGTCACCCGAGGAAGGACTGCTATGGGCGGCAGGGGAAGCAACCACGGCGGCTGGGTTCTCGTTGGGCCCCATGAAGCCAGCAGGGCGCAGTCCCCACTCGTCGAAGTTGGGCATCTGCCTCACAAAATCGGCCCTGCCGGAGCAAAGATACAAGAGGACACCATTACTCCGAAGGCTGCCTGGGGAAGGATCGCCAGTCAAGACCTTGAGCACCGTCGGCAGCACTTCAGGCGCCAAGTCCTCCTCCTAAAGCCGCATGCGGTCTCTATGCCCCACAAAGTCCCACATCCGGCGAGAGTGGCGCAGAAGAGGAGCAATGCGACATTGGAGAAACTCCTTCACCACCTTGGGTGCTGTCACATTGAGCGCCCTCAAACTCTGGAAGCGGTGCCAGGCGAAGGCGAGCTGGGGGCTCGCGAGAACCTCATGGTCCCAACCCTCGTGAGGAATAGCAGGCAAGGTCGGGTGCGAGAGCAGAGGGTTGGGCACTCCAACGTCCACGTGCAGCCACCGCTGTCTGAACCTGGCCTCAGGAGAAGGAAGGCTGAAGTCGATCCCTGAAGCGGCCGTCTCTGGCACGGCGAAGAAGCTCACGCACCCTGAGCACTGAGTGGGGTTGCTCAGGCGCAAGGAAAAGAAGTGGCGTAGCAGGGCCACGGAAGGAGGAATGCCTATCATCGCCTCGCAAACAAAAGCAAAGACAGCCAGAAGGGTAATGGACTCCGGCCCGAGGTGCATCATGTGGATCTGATAATGGGAGAGCACCGCGTTGAAGAAGGCGGAAAAGGGGGGAACCAGACCCGCCCATAGGGCATCGGCGAAGAATCGGACCTCCATGACGATCCTATCAAGGGAGGCATGGGACACAGGCCAAGCCGTGGTCCTGCCGCACTCGTTGAAGATAGTTGCAAGGGCGGAGCGGATCTTGTCCAAAGCTTCTGGATTGAGTATGATCGACCGGGCGACGGCGGGGGTCGCCGCTGGAGGTGTGCGGGGCGAAGGCGCGAGCTTCTTTCCCCTTCCTTTCTTCGTCAGTGCCATGGCGGTGAGGAGGAGGAAGAACTCGAGCAGGATTGGCGGCAGAGGCTGGAGCTCAAAGAAGAAGGAAAGGTAGGAGGCAGGCAAGCAGCGGAAAGGAGGAACAACTGTGTGCAACTACGGGTCTGCTTAGCCGGGCACGTAACAAGGCGTCGTGGGGAAGCGCAGACGCCCACGTCCAATCAATCCCCACGCGGCGCCCAAGGCCGCAGACTGTTGGGGCCCGTGGCGCTTCGCGCTTGCCCCTTCGCTTCCCTGCTAGGCCAAGCCCGGGCGCGCCTTCGGCCCGGGGGCTACTATCGGTGTTCTGGGAACGGGGGTCCCCAGACTTGCCTGCATGCGGCCTGTGGCGTGGCTCAAGTGGGGGCCCAGCACGGCCCATCTTCATCAGCTCAAGCTCAAGACCCTCGCGCGGTGCCAAGCCTCGCGGGGCGGACGACAGGAAGCTTCCTCAGAGGAAGCCTCATCAGGCGGGCTCGCGAGGAGGCGGAGAGATCAAGGCAGGGGTACCTCACGAGGAGCCCGTGACGCTAGCCATGACGATCGAGACCAGGCGGGCGCCAGGCGGGCGCCGGGCCACACACTTTCCTTATTTCCCCTTTGGTGCAAAGGGGGCAAGCACAGGCCAAGGCATCGGGCAAAGGTTACCATTCCGGTGCAACGAGACCAAGACCAGCAGAGCGGCAGGACGGAGGTCACCATGGAGCCCAAGACGGCGTCATCACCAGTACTTTTGGCAGCCGAAGACCACCTTTGGTCAGGATAACTTGTGCTAGATGTTCCCCTTCAAAATGGCCAATTGTTGGCGCCCTTCCCGCTCATTATTTGGGGAGAGGCCCAGGGCCTCTATAAGTAGAACTAGCCACATAGAGTAGAGGGGCATCTAGAGTTCTGGTAGAACCCTAGCAGAGAGAGAGAGAGAGAGAGGCGGCTGAACTCACCCTAGTAGTTCATCGCACCAGCTCAAGAACACCTCTCGCGAGGCTGTTCTTCCCTTGTACTGTTCATCATCAACCCCTGAGGCAATCCACCACACCACACACTGGAGTAGGGTATTACACCACAACGGTGGCCCGAACCAGTATAAACCTTGTGTCCCTTGTGTTGTTCATTGTTTTCCAGCTTAGATCACGCGAGGAGATTGGACGTAGATCGGTAGGGGAGAGATCTCCGCGCGCACCCTAGTGTTCGAACCTCAAGGGTCCGCCGAACCCGAAATCCGACACCGCATCACAGCCGATCGCGGCCACGTCTCGCCGCCACCTCCTGCTTCCTTCCCCTTCCTCGACCGGGCTCCTGGAGACGCCCGAGCCCCCCTGGTCCTTCCCCTCTCTTGCAACTCACTCTCCCTTCCCCTGCTCTCTCTCTATAGCACGCCCAAGCGCGTCTGTCGTCGCCGCTCGCCGTGGCCACGGCCACCGGCCACCCCACGCCTCGCCAACGTGCTAGGAAGCTCCGCTACTTCGTCCTCGCAACTCCTTTCTGAGCCACGCGACGAGGAGAGACCCGAAGCGACGCACGCAACATCATCTCCAACCACGGCCGGCCGAGATCGCCGCCGCCGTCTCGTCGCCCCCAGGCCTTCCCCGAGCACGCTGACCATCCCTACGTCTCCGCTGTGAGCTCACGGACCGAACCCCCCTCTCCTCCGCCTTGATTGCTCGCCGTAGTTATCGATTCATCGGATACAAAAACCCGCCGCCGCCCGAGCTCATCGCCGGTGATGCTCCGGTGGCCTTTCAATCACAATGTCCTATCCAACACACTCACACACGCACGTAGTTGCTGCCCCGCTGCTCTCTTTGCTCCCCGCTTGCTCTAGCCGCTGCAGCCCTACACGCCGAACTCCGGCCGCCGCCCAACTCGCGCTCCCCGCCATTGCACGCCACCCCAGCGCCGCCCGAGGCCACCAATGGACGCGCCTCACTGTGCCGCTTCCAACGCGCCCGGCCGCGCGACCTCTCGTCGCTGGAGTTGGCCGGACGGGCAACCCCACCGTGTCCCGATTAGCACCGGTGGCTAACCGCCATTTTGGATGACGTGGACACGTCATTAGCGGCTAATTGCACCACTAATTAAACCTCCGGTGAAACTGACAGTCAGGCCCCACCGCCTAACTAACCGGCTAACTAAATAAGATTAAGTTTAATCTAACAACAGTGGGCCCGCGTGTCAGTGTTGATTATGCTGACATGGCCGTTGACCCGAGCCCACCTGTCTGTGACTCTAGCCAGTGTTGTGTCGCTGACCAATGGACCCCACGGGTCAGGTTTGACCCGGACCGAGTCAGTTGACCTGGTGACCTCATCATGACGTAATGCTGACGCAGTAATTGTTTTCTAGAGTTTTAAATAAATGAAAAATGATTTATGAATTCCAGAAAATGCTATAAACTTCTAAAAATCATAGAAAATCAACCGTAACTCCAAATGAAATAATTTATATATGAAAAATTATCAGAAAAATCCAATCTATCCATTTATGCTACTTTCATGCATGAAAAACCAACTTATACCTGCTGCATAAGTGAAAACATTCAAATGACATTTTAAATGCTCAAACTAGAGTTTCTATTTGAACCTTTGGTTCAAATGGACTCCCTTGCACTTGTTGCTAGCTGCATTAGCTCAACTCACAGCATATTGCCATGTCACATTCATGCATCATATTGTTGCATTGCATTGATTGTGTTTCCTCTCTGTTGTCGGTGTTTGTCCCCTCTCAGTAGACGACGTTCCGACGATTTGATCGATGATACATATGAAGAACTATACTATCTTCAGAAGTGCCAGGCAAGCAAAACCCCCTTGGTCATTCCGATACAATCCCACTCTCTCGCTCCTGCTCTCTTTTACTGCATTAGGACAACAACGTTTCAACTGTAACATGCTGCGGTAGCTGAACCCCTTCCCTCTGCATGACCTGTCATTGCCACAGTAAATAGATGAAACCCAATAGCATCAGTAGGAATTGTTTGAGCCCTGATGTGCCTACTCATTTATTCTTGTTGCCATGCCTGTTACTGCTTAGAGTTGAGTCAGGTCTGATTCATCGGGAATGAATTGGAACGTGGTGAATATGTCCTACCGCTGAGAGCTAAGTGTGTGAACACGATTTGGTAAAGGTAGCGGTGATAGGCCATGTAGGAGTACATGGTGGGTTGTCTCATTGCATCCGTTCTTAGGAACTGAGTTCTGTGTTTGTGATCCATGAACGGTTAGTACCACACATTGGGTTCCGGTAACTCAACCCTAGTCTGTCCAGGAGTTGCAACCAGTTTCTGGTGTTTGTAGGTAGTGTTAGTAGTCTACCAAGTGGCACCCAGTACAGGTGGGCTTGGGACAGACTAGGCACAGTGGCATGGTGTACCAAGTGGCACCCGGATGGTGGGCTTGGGAACCCTGCACACATCGTTTGGGGCCGTGAGTGACACCCCGACTGGATCTCCTTGCGGATGGAACCCGAATAGGCGATAAACCTGGACGAGAGACTTGTGTGGTTAGTCAGGTCATGGCCGACACCCTCTCCCGGCTTCCGCTTGAAGGTTGCCGAGTTACATGACGTGTACAAGGCCATAAGTGGCGAGAGCGTGTGTGAAGAAGTACACCCCTACAGGGTTATCATTATCTATTCAAATAGCCGGATTCCTCAGATATGGAAACTTGGACCCCTTGCATAGTTCATAGACAAGTGAAAGTGGATACTCTAAAATGCGCAAGATAAGCGTGAGTGCTATGGATGGCGTTCTCGTAGGGAGACGGGAGCGGATCCATAGTGGTGTATTGGTATGGTGAATATGTGGACTCGTGTGCGCCACCTCAAAAGAGTTACTTGTAATCATAGTTTAGGATATCCACTGAGTCAAAGCTGGCTTGCCGCCGTCAAACTCCACCACCCCCCCTTTGTTAATACTGATGCATATGTAGCTAGTTCTGATGTAAGTCTTGTTGGGTACATTTGTACTCACGTTTTCCTATTTTATGTTTTGCAGAGAGACGTCAGTCTCGCTAGTAGTTCCATGTGGACTTCGACGTTTAGCTTGATACCTCAGCTACGATCTTGTGCCCTCGACAGGATCTTGTAGATAGTTAGGCTTCTCAGCCTTTTTCATTTGTAGATGTCTGTACTCAGACATGTTAAGCTTCCGCGTGCGCTTTGACTTGTATGCTCTGAATGTTGGGTCATGAGACCAATGTTTGTAATACCTCGCTCCTCGGAGCCTAATAAATACTTTGAGTCATAGAGTCTTGTTGTGATACCATGTTGTATTTACACGTATCGAGCATATTGTGTGTATGATTGAAATGCCTGGTATGTGTGGGATCCGACAACCTAGTTGTTTATCCTTGGTAGCCTCTCTTATGGGGAAATGTAGTCTTGTGCTTCCATGATCCATAGTAGTCTGCTATAGCCCGGTTCACCGGAGTCCTGCTAGCCCAGCACTACTGCTCCGGAACACTTGACTGGCCGGCATGTGATTCACTTCGTTCCTGTGTCTGTCCCTTCGGGGAAATTTCATGCGGTGACATCCGGAGTCCTGCCTAGCCTACTACAGCCCGGTTCACGGGAGTCCTGTTAGCCCAGTCCTACAGCCCGGATTCGCACGCTGCTAACCGACATGCTCGATGTTGATTCATGTATGCTTGTCCCCGTAAGTTAGTGCCACTTTGGGTTCACGACTAGTCATGTCGGCCCGGGTTCTCTGTCATATGGATGCTAGCGACATTATCATATACATGAGCCAAAAGGCGCAAACGGTCCCGGGCCAAGGTAAGGCGACACCCGTGGGAATACCGTGCGTGAGGCCGCAAAGTGATATGAGGTGTTACAGGCTAGATCGGTGTGACTTAGAATCGGGGTCCTGACAGCTTTGGTATCAGAGCTTGACTGCTTGTAGGATTACCAAGCCAGACTGGTCAAAGTTGTGTCTAGAAATGCTTTAGTTATGTAAGGGAATTGATTGTGGATGGGAACGTGAGGCTCTTTTTACTCCTTATCCTCATGACCTTCTGATCTGAGTCATCTTATCTTTTCTACGGGGTTAAGAACTAGGCTTCTCTTCTATCTCTCAGGATGATGTGTTACTAAACCGTAGTTGCCTAGGATTGTTGAGTTCAAGCCTCAGTTCATTTCCTACTACTTCCATATGTTCATAGCTGGCCTCAGAACCTTGATATTGTGATGTTGAGTGGTTATGCCACCATTTTGCAGGATGTCTCAAATCATTTTGAGCATTTACAACCGTTATACTGCCCGAGTCATCCCAGGTCTCTAAACAGTCTGATACATCTGCGAATCCTTTCCTTTAGTTCCCGATGTTTCTTTGGGCCAGTTTAACCACACTAATCGGTGAGTTGAGGTACTCTGTTGCCTCGGCATATATGTTGGAGCTATTATCATGACCCTAGGTGTCTTAGAGGATCACCTAGTAATCTAGCCATGATTAGTGTTCCCCGTGTGATGATTCTGGCCATCATTCTCGAAAGCATCCGGTGATGTTATTAGTTAGTAGGTATTCTACTTCCGGGTTTCTGAACCCGAGATCCACCCTACTTACTTCATGTTGTTAGTATTTGCTAGTTTCCTTAAGATATTAGTAACCTTTGCGATAGTCCTCGAGGTTCGTGGTATTTCCTTCTTCCAAATACCATGAACCATTAAGGCAGAAGTTCTTTGAACCAAAAGATCACCATTAGAGTACTCCTGAGGAGTTCTCCATTCATAATTGTGATTCTGCCAGTTCTACCTTTCTGCATGGGTTATCCGGAAGAAATATGTTGAACTCGCTCGGCATACTGATCTATGCACCCACAACTCAGAAAGTTATATATTCCTTTGAGTTGTCCCTCTTTAGTTATTTTCTAGCCCTCTGTCTATCAATTGTTAGTCAGGACTAATTGTGCGTCCGTGTTATCGATGATTATTATTCTTGTGGTCCGTCAAGCCATCCTATTCCAGAATGACTAGGAGAAACAAACTCCAGAACCTGATCCATATCTAGGATTGGGTTAAAACAATTGTATTCCGCAGATCAAAATGCCAGTCCAGCTTTTGCTCTGCACTACCTTGGAGTGTTACCATCTTTATGTCAGGAGTGTCATGAGAATTGCACCACCTCTTATGAATTCTTGACGCAGTGATACTTCTTGCCATCATTATTCATTCCTCGGTGTCGTGTTGTCGCAGCCGGAATACCGACAAGTGAATTGTGATGTGTGACATCACTACTCCTAGCAACTGTGTTTCTTGGTAGTTAATCGACAATGACGTCATACTTAGCGTGTTGGTTATGGAATCATGATTCTAAGATAGATTGTGCTACCTAGACCATTTTCCTGGTGCACTCTTCGATCTTTGAGATAGGATTGAATCCCTTGCTTTTCTGATCATGTCGTCTTGCCTTGAAAAGCAAGATTGTTCTCAAGCTTAGAGACATATCAGTGGTTTGTGATTTTTCGGATGTCTTCTCGAAACTATTACCAGGTTTTCCCCCGACTGTTATGCTGAGCTCGTGATCATGTTGGTTTTCCTCTAAACCACCCATTCTCCAAGATTCTATGTTGGATACCCGTGAACTACTTCAATAAGCTAAACAATAACTTGGAGAGTTGGAAGATGAAAGCTTGTCCCACTTAGTTCATTTTCAAAGGGATATCCTTGTGTTTGTGTGGTTGTTGAAGAAAGATGATATCTTCATCGATTGGTCCTCGTGATCAGTTGTTGGATCTATTGTCTTGTCAAAACTTTGACTTGAGTATGGGCTATCGTCAAGTCAAATCAGAACCAACGATGTTCATAATGTTGTCTTACTCATGGTTGATCCCTCGAGCAGACACCATTACATCTTTTGGTATGACCAATGCCAACACTGTGTTCACATGATGGTGGAAGTCCAGTGATATGGAAATTCCGATGAGTTGCTGTTGAGCCCATCGGCAGCATTTTGTCTCCCCCATGATTCATGTTGAACATTACACTATTGTTGGAAACTTTATAAGCATTGCCCTCATGTCCCGTTCATGAAGCATATGTCCGGTTGAAATATGTGACTTCCTCTAATTCATGTGCATCTAATGCAAGTTGCCGCCGTGGATTCGAGAAAGCTTGTTTTGCTTCCTGTGGAATCATCCCAAGTTAGTCATGGATGTGCGAAGTATTCTATGTGTTGATAGGCTCGCTACCTCCAGTCCATATGTGTCCCTAGCATACCAAGCCACTGATTGATTTGTTCAAGGAGAAGAAGTTTCTTCTTAAGAGCTAGATTTATGCAAGGACTTCGATATCCTTGTTGATGGTTTCCCCCCTGAACTCGGTAGTGTTTCGTTCTGAGACCACCATATGACCATGCTTGTCTAGGACAGCGTGTTCACATGCTTGTAGCAGAACTGGCTCATGTTTTGGAGCTTACTACCATAGTTCATTTCCCCGAGAATCTGGCAACGTCATATCATCGAATTGTGTTGCAAACTTTCATTTTTCTTTTTAGACTTGATGAGTCTGGAATATCCTGACACCAACCAGATCTGAATCTCAGGCAGATATGATGGTTGGAGCACACTCCAAGAACTATAATATTGGTCTCTCTGTAACCGGTAAAGTGGATGTCGTGGCCAACACACCCAGCTGGAAGACCTATTATTGTAGTATCTTGATTGAGGAAGTTGGCCACCTCCCCATAAGGATTTCATAGGATTTACTCCAGAAGTTGTTCCTTATGGATCCTTTGTATTCTGAAGTCCGACCTTTACTTGATGACCATGTTGATGCCACTTTGAATCATGATAGTGGTGTCTTAAACATCAAGGAGAACATTAGAAGTGCAGTGCTAAATGTCTCTCAGTCGATCATCCAGATTTGCTTCTTTGGCATTGCTAAGGAAAAATCTGAGAAAGTGATGTCCTCCTTGCATCTGCATCCTCCATCACCGTTCATCATGGTAGTATGATGTGTTGCCAGGATCCTCAGCACAGATGTTGGTAAAACCTTGATGAATACGGAAATGCTCAAGTTCTTGAGAGCATGCTCAGTCATTGGGTTATATCCTTGATATCAATTGGAATGTGCCTTCCGTTGCCGAGTTGTCCTATAACCCTAGTTTCCTCTCGAAACTAAGTATGCCATTCTTTCGAATTCATTCAAACAATCAATTGTGATTTTCCTTAGGCTGGTATAGAGAGTTTCAGTGATCTCTGTATCAAAAGTAATTCTTTTTGCCACTTAAGGGAATAATTCTATGAGTCACCTTCCCCGAGGTGTCCCGTTATGGAATCATGGCAATTATCTCCTCACTACCTTGAAAACCATGCACTATCCTACTCCAGCATGGAATTGTCGCCTACCAATTTGAACCTTTGTCATATGTTTCTCATCCATCATCTCTGATGTGTGTTTTGCGTCTTAGCTCAAGGGATGTTTCTACGTCTCATTCCGTGAGTTGATCTTGTGTTCATTAAGATCGATGATCCATTCTTGTGAGGTTATCTTGTTCTCTTGTCGCCATGTTGGATGAAGTTCTCGAAGGAAAGGATGTCGTAATCAAGGTGATGATCAAATCAATGTTCTTATGAAGTGCAACATGGATCATGAAGACTGTGTCAGTTCCGTGTCCCCTCTGCCTTCTTACCTCAAGTCCTGAATCTCAGGACGAGATTCTTGTTTAGTGGGGGTGAGTTGTCACATATCTATAATTTGGTTGCAGATAGTGGCATTGCATCCATGCATCATGTCTAAAGTTATGTGAAATTGAAATGGGGATTGTTCCAAACCCTAGCACCAAAATTAAATCAACTAGGTTCAACTGAAAATTGCATTCAATGAACCCAAAATGCCTTCATCAATGTTCGATATTTTTCGCAAGGCTTTGAGTCCAACCCAAAAATGGTGAACATTTTTGTGGAATATTTTGGACACTGAATTTAAATCATTATTGTATTTGAATTTGGAGTTATGTTCATAATATATGGAATATGTTTCAAATAACTTTGAAATGTTTTATGTGCTATTGGAAAAGTCCATCTAGCAACATAAAAATATTCAAAGGGTTTTTGTCACTGTTTTGAAATTGTTATGAATTTTAAACAGTGGCAGAATGTTAATCAAAAGAAAACAAAACAGAAAGTTAAAAAAAGGGCAGAAACCTCACCTGGCCTCCCTGTAGCCTGGCCCAGCTTCTCTCGGCCCAGCCCACCAGCCCAACCGCCAGGAGCTTCTTCAAGCTCCTACCAGTAGGAGCTGCTGCGTGCCCGCATCACAGCCGACCGCGGCCACGTCTCCCCGCCACCTCCTGCTTCCTTCCCTGTCCTCGACTGAGCGCCTGGAGACGCCCGAGCCCCCCTGGTCCTTCCCCTCTCTCGCAGCTCACTCTCCGTTCCCCTGCTCTCTCTCTGTAGCACGCCCGAGCGCGTTTGTCATCGCCGCTCGCCGTGGCCACGGCCACCGGCCACCCCACGCCTCGCCAGCGCGCTAGGAAGCTCCTACTTCGTCCTCGCCCCTCCTTGATGAGCCACGCGACGAGGAGATCCCCAAAGCAACGCCCGCAACATCATCTCCAACCACGGCCGGCCGAGATCGCCGCCGTCGTCTCGTCGCCCCCAGGCCTTCCCCGAGCATGCTGACCTTCCCTACGTCTCCGCTGTGAGCTCACGGACCGAACCCCCCTCTCCTCTGCCTTGATTGCTCGCCGTAGTCATCGATTCATCGGATACGGAAAGCCGCCGCTGCCCGAGCTCATCGCCGGTGATGCTCCAGTGGCCTTTCAATCACAATGTCATATCCAATACACTCGCACACACACATAGTTGCTGCCCCGCTGCTCTCTTTGCTCGCCCGCTTGCTCTAGCCGCAGCTGCCCTACACGCCGAACTCCGGCCGCCGCCCAACTCGTTGTCCCCGCTGTTGCACGCCACCCTAGCATCGCCCGAGGCCACCAATGGACGTGCCTCGTTGCGCCGCTTCCAACACGCCCGGCCGCGCGACCTCTTGTCGCCGGAGTTGACCGGACGGGCAACCCCGCCGTGTCCCGATTAGCACCGGCGGCTAACCGCCGTTTTGGATGACGTGGACACATCATTAGCGGCTAATTGCACCACTAATTAAACCACCGGTGAAACTGACAGCCGGCCCCACCACCTAACTAACCGGCTAACTAAATAAGATTAAGTTTAATCTAACAACAGTGGGTCCGCGTGTCAGTGCTGACTATGCTGACATGGTCGTTGACCCGACCCCACCTGTCTGTCACTCTAGCCAGTGCTATGTCGCTGACCAATTGACCCCACGGGTCAGGTTTGACCCGGACTGGGTCAGTTGACCTGGTGACCTCACCATGACGTAATGCTGACGCAGTAATTATTTTCTGGAGTTTTAAATAAATCAGAAATGATTTATGAATTCCAGAAAATGCTATAAACTTCTAAAAATCATAGAAAATCAAACGTAACTCCAAATGAAATAATTTATATATGAAAAATTATCAGAAAAATCCAATCTATCCATTTATGCTACTTTCATGCATGAAAAACCAACTTATACCTGCTGCATAAGTGAAAACATTCAAATGACATTTTAAATGCTCAAACTAGAGTTTCTATTTGAACCTTTGGTTCAAATGGACTCCCTTGCACTTGTTGCTAGCTGCATTAGCTCAACTCACAGCATATTGCCATGTCACATTCATGCATCATATTGTTGCATTGCATTGATTGTGTTTCCTCTCTGTTGTCGGTGTTTGTCCCTCTCAGTAGACGAGGTTCCGACGATTTATGAAGAACTATACTATCTTCAGAAGTGCCAGGCAAGCAAAACCCCCTTGGTAATTCCGATACAATCCCACTCTCTCGCTCCTGCTCTGTTTTACTACATTAGGACACCAATGTTTCAACTGTTACATGCTGCGGTAGCTGAACCCCTTCCCTCTGCATGACCTGTCATTGCCACAGTAAATAGATGAAACCCACTAGCATGAGTAGGAATTGTTTGTCATTGCCACAGTAGTCTACCAAGTGGCACCCGGTACAGGTGGGTTTGGGACAGACTAGGCACAGTGGCACGGTGTACCAAGTGGCACCCGGATGGTGGGCTTGGGAACACTGCACACATCGTTTGGGGCCGTGAGTGACACCCCGACCGGATCTCCTTGCGGATGGAACCCGAATAGGTGATAAACCTGGACGAGAGACTTGTGTGGTTAGTCTGGTCGTGGCCGACACCCTCGCCCGGCTTCCGCTGGAAGGTTGCCGAGGTACATGACGTGTACAGGGCGATAAGTGGCGAGAGCGTGGGCAAATAAGTACACCCCTGCAGGGTTATCATTATCTATTCGAATAGCCGGATTCCTCGGATATGGAAACTTGGACCCCTTGCATAGTTCATAGACAAGTGAAAGTGGATACTCTAAAATGCGCAAGATAAGCGTGAGTGATATGGATGGCGTTCTCGTAGGGAGATGGGAGCGGATCCATAGTGGTGTATTGGTATGGTGAATATGTGGACTCGTGTGCGCCACCTCAAAAGTGTTATTTGTAGTCATAGTTTAGGATAGCCACTGAGTCAAAGCTGGCTTGCTGCAGTCAAACTCCACCCCGCCTTTGTTGACACTGATGCATATGTAGCTAGTTCTGATGTAAGTCTTACTGGGTACATTTGTACTCACGTTTGCCTATTTTATGTTTTGCAGAGAGACGTCAGTCTCGCTAGTAGTTCCGTGTGGACTTCGACGTTTAGCTTGATACCTCAATTTCCTGAAATGTTCCTGAAATGTTGAATGGTCAATGATGCCTCCGCATTCAAGTAGCATGCAGATGTAGGAGTAAGTAATTGGAGAAGCAAAATGGAGCATGTGAATGCAACGCAATTTGGACTGTCATATAAAGGTGCCACACCACTCCAATCCATCTACTCCTAGTCTCTGTGCAACACTGCCCACTCCAATCCAAGACCAAGACCAAGTGACGAGAAGCCACAAGCACCCATGGCGGACATCGACCAGTGGCCCCGCACCGCGGAGCGTTTCCAGAAGATGCTGGCGACCGCCGGCGTCATAGACCTCGTCGACGCCGGCTTCGCCTCTCGCATGCGCCAGATGATGGTCGACTCCATCCGCAGGTTCACCGCTGTTAAGAAGCGCGCGGACGACCTTGTCGTACTGCTCTAGCCCGTGCGCCAAGGCTCCTCGTTACCTGCCACCCTCATCGTCCTCCAAGGTGATGAACTCTTTGAAGCACTAGTGGCCCTGCAGCTATCGGAGGTCACGACAAAGAATGTGCACCTCGAGGCCACGCTCGCCATGCAGCACCTCGCCATGCAAGAAACCGTTGATCTGCACATCGACATCTACGAGGAAATCATCTACATAGGCCACTACAAGGCCAGTGAGGACAGAAAGACATTGCCCTTCTTCCAGCGGCTGGAATCTTTGGACGCCATTGTTCAGAAGCAAGTCGACCTGGCCACGAAAGCCGCTGCTACTTAGCCACCGTTGGGTGGGCTGGCGCCCTAACTCTAGGAGGTGCACGTCTTCGATGGATGCATCTTTCTTCTTGCCTCCTGTAACCAACACTGCATCGCCTTGTGGCCTTAATGTTTTATTAGTGTATGGCATTTTTAATCCAGTCGTAAATGACGTGTGTGATCCCTTGCTCTTATTTGGCATTAATTATATGTAGTATCACTATCTTCAACCGGGTGTACTACTACGTAGGTCCTGGTATATTAGTCCCTTTTGTAATTTGTGCTAAATTTTGACCAAAGATTTAACTGACAAAATGTTAGTGCATGTCAATAAAAATTATATCATTTGATTTGTATTTGAACATAGTTTTCAATGATATAATTTTGCTGCCATGCATGAACCTTTTGTTAGTCAAATTTATGGTCAAATTTTGGCATAGATTACGACGGGAGCAATAAACCAGGACGGAGGTAGACTGGTTCGTCACCATCGTGTTTTGTGTCTAATTTTGACTTCAGCGACCCAACCTACATGGAGGGAGTGCTATATATATTGGTGCAACAACCAAACTTATAAAGTATATTCAAAATTGAGCGTTACTTCAAGTCACGAGTTCAAAACAAGAAAGTGGAACAAAGTACAGCATGCCTGTGCCGTTCGCGTCGCACCCCCACACGGTTGCGGTGCAGAATGTAGTGACTAGTCTCTTCTTGACACGCATTTACGTTGATACGGCTTGAATGCCAAGGAGGGAGAGGGTAGCGGTTCTCGAGATGTTGAACGGTCAATGGTGCATCCTCAATTAGCATGCAAAGGGAATTAATTGGAGAAGCGGAATAGAGCCAGCACGGTGTGAATGCAACAGAGTTTGGACTCTCTTATAAAGGCGCCCCACCACTCCAATCCATCTACTCCTAGTCTTTGCGCAACACTGCTTACTCCAATCCAAGACCAAGTGACCAGAAGCCATAAGCACCTATGGAGGCGATGGACGCGAGCGGCAGTCGGCTGTGCCAAATCATCCAAGACGCCGCCTGCAGCCCCGCACCGCGTAGTGTTTCCAGACGGTGCTGGCGACCGCCGACGTCGTAGCCCTCACCGACGCCGGCTTCGCCTCTCGCATGTTGTCGGAGTAAATGACCATGGGTAGCCTAGCCGGCTCCCGCTGGCCTTTCTGAAAAAATTACGAGCCGATCCGGCCCTCAAGAATCCAAGGCGTGGGGCCGCCTTCCCCTGGCCGGCTGTCTCCCAGGCCGACTATCGGAAGGCGGCCTGACTCCACCCCTCATGTAGAAAGCCGCGGGAGGGCCGGCTCCGCGGAGCCGGCTGCGAGAAGGCCGACTCCAAGAAGCCAGCTCCCATAAAGCGGTCGAGATCGTACCCTCGAAGTCTGCACCCACATAACGGCGATGTGACAGGGCATGGCTACAGTAAGACTGGCCACCCCCGAATCTCGGAGCACGCCTGGCACAGTGCGCCGTACGGGTGGCCATGACCCGTCCGGCGCAGCACTGTTGCCAGGACGACCCTGATGTCATCCACGACGAGCTGCCAGAGTGGCCCACGGGTGGTGGGCCCCTTCGGGCAGAGAGACACCTGAAGGCGGCCTGGCCTCCCCCAATCGGCCCAAGATGGAGCCGGCTTGTCGCCCCCTCGAAGGGGACGCCCCATTAAGTAGATAAGACGCGGTGACGCTACAGCGATCACCCGCCGGACGACGGCACTGTAGCCACGCTTACCTCGGCGAAGCCCTCATCACCAAGATTGAGTAACAGTAACCAGCCACCGACAAGGCCCTGGGCAGCGGGGCCTGCCTGTCGACCAAGGAGCCGGCAGCCGGCGGGCCCCAGCAGTCGGCGCGGAAGCCGGCGAGTATAGACACAGACGGCTGGGCCCCGCGTCCAGCCGGATTACCATTGTACCCCCGGGGGGTAGGCTTATATATACCCCCCGGGACACCCATTCAAAGGATTGATCCCTGCTAGTTCTAAACACCACATAGGGAGGAGAAGAGAACGGGCAGAGCCCTTCTTCCTCCTCTCACCAAACAGCTCAAGGAGCATCGTGTAGCTACTTGTTCATCTAGTGATCATGCGGAGACCCCGTAGAGCAGCAGTAGGGGTGTTATCTCCACGGAGAGCCCCGAAGCTGGGTAAGATTCGCCGGCGTGCATGTCTTCGCCTCATCCCGCTTCCAGGCACCGGCGATGTCTTACTGGCTCCCACAATGATAAGCCACCCATTGCCATATGTCGCACCTACCACCCGACACATGGACGACCTGATGGTCCACTCCATCCACAAGTTCACCGCCGTCAAGAAGCGCACGGACGACCTTGACGTACTGCTCTAGCCCGCGCGCCCAGGCTCCTCATTTCCTACCACGCTCATCGACCTTCATGGTGATGAACTCTTTCAAGCCCTGGTGGACCTGTAGGTGCCGGAGGTTGCGACAAAGAATGTGCACCTTGAGGTTGCGCTCGCCGCGCAGTGCCTCGCCATGAAATAAACTATCGACCTACACATCCCCATCTACGAGGAAATTGTCTACATAGGCCACTATAAGGCCAGCGATGACAGAAAGATGTTGGCCTTCTTCCAGCGGCTGGAATCTTTGGATGCCATTGTTCAGAAGCACGTCGACGTGGCCACGAAAGCCGCTGCTACTTAGCCGCCGGATGGTGGGTCGATGCCCAGAGTCGAGGACGTGGACGTTGTTGATGGATGCATCTTTCTTCTTGCCTCCTGTAACCAGCACTACATCGCCTCGTGGCCTTAATGTTTTATTATTATAGTACTCCCTCCGTTCCCAAATATAAGTATTTCTAGAGATTCCAGCAAGTGACTACATACGGAGCAAAATGAGTGAATCTACACTCTAAAATATGTCTAAATACATCTGTATGTTGTATTCCATTTGAAATATCTAAAAAGACTTATATTTAGGAACGGAGGGAGTATATGGCATTTTTATTCTAGTCGTAACATTTTCACTCTGAGGTGGGGCTTCAGTTGAGCAAACCGACCATCGGCAAATCCCCACCCCACCCACCGCGTGTCAGCTGAGTTTAGAATTAGAAGAGAGAAACGAGGGAGAAGAGCTAGATGTAGCACAGACGCTATTGTTAGATGGGACTCGTGTTGATAGAATAGGAGTACTGGGCACTCGTACCTCTTTTTTAGGGAAAAAGTGGTCGTATGTCTAGTACCACTAGTTGGGTGCGTGCGACCTATACCTGTCATCAATTTAGGTCTCCTTTTCGAACCACAGCTATGCTTCACAGTTCATATTTTTTTTCATGCATTTATCCTCCTATATGTACTCCTAGGCTATTACCACATGCTCCATTTCCCCGACATGTGGCACATAGAGCATCTAGGTCATAGTGCATGCACGACTCGGGGCATATGTCGGGGTCCTTTACATTTCAGACCTCACGGATTACATGCAAACCCCCGTAGAAGAATAAATAAATGAATGAATTACTGCATGAAACCAGATTATTTTCATAGAAACTGGGGCACTTTCATTAAATTTTGGACATAACAAGTTCATAAAAAATGACCAGACCTAAACCAGTCTAAGGGCCTTTTTGATTCGTTGGATACTGAAAACACAGGAATGGGGAAAGTATGATGGCGATCAACCGACACGAGGAGAACTCTAATTCATTTAGAGGTTAGAGTTAGATTCTAACCCTGAACTAACCTTGAACTAACTATAACCAAAGAGGTGTATGGATGGCAGGGTTAGATTGACAATAAATGCTCTTTCTCAATCATTTGACTACTTTGGACCCTATTTCCTGCCGGATTTGGTGTGGTTGGCTCTTGTGTGGCCTCCTCCCGCTCACAATTGACATAAAGGAACCATCTTTACAAATCAAGCATGCAAAACATGATCAATTTTACTTTGTCCATACAAATAAGATATCCCACTTAAACATACAAGTCGTCAATCAAGCTTCACAAAAAATACACTCCATGAAACAAAGCATGAGCTAACTCATCACGAAAGTCATTCATGATAGGGAGGGAGCCCGGAGCCCCTCATGCACCCAGGGAGGAGCTCTTCGTCGTCGCTCTGGAGGAAGGTTCTGTAGAGCCCATGCCCCGGGACCACCTCCGACGCCAACGCTTGCGATTTGAGGTCGACACTGGCATGGGTAGCTGGGCCACTTGCCGACGACTGCGAACCGAATCAGATTTCTACTACTGGTTCACTAGGCTGCCGTGGTTCGCACTCCTCCGACGTCAGTAGTAGTACTAGTATATACACTATATATACCGCATGATTCTTTGCTCCTTCTTACCACGTACTTCGCCGACATGTGGGAGAGCCAGCATCCAGGTCGACGTGTCATGCACCAGATTAGAGTGCTGAATGGAAGGGGGGCATTACCCCGGTCGTAGCGCCAGTAATTCATGACTATAGTGAGTAGTCATATAATAAGTCTTTCCTGCAGTAACGCACCGTCAAATCGCATAGCCCGACCTTTCCAGCAGTAAGTAAGTTGAATCCGCTACTCCCTCATCCTCCTTGCTTCTCTGTCAAACCGCCTACGTGAAAACTGCCACGTGTATTGCCCGGGAAAAGCCCCGCCCTCAACTTTTAACTACGCGAAAATAGTTCGAGCTTGTTCGTTATGTATAAATACTAGTACTATATGTTTAATCACCCATGGGGGTGTTCAATGAATGCAGGGACGGGGAGCACAAGTGAACAATACTACTACTAGTAAGTAGGAGTGGTACAGTTAGTCACCTTAAATAGAGAGTTTCTTTTCGTTAATGCCACACACACAAATTTAAATGCTTGTTGTGGAGAGAAAAAGATAATCACTCCACTATATATATGTATGCAGGGGCCTGAGCGCTTTCTTTATTAGGGTTTCTCTCTTCATTCTCTCATCCTCTCCAGATCTAAACAAGACAGTGGTAGCGACATTTTCTCTCTGCTTACCGCCGGTCACAGATCCGGCCGGATCCCTTCGGCCGGTGTGAGTAGAGGACTAAGGTGCATCCTTCACGCGGTCATCACCGGTAAGGGACGAAACCCATAGCTGCCGGCGGGGCCTGATCCTCTGCCCGTGCCGTTATCTCTGACACATCGCCGGCTTGGGATGTCTTCCGACCCTCCCGTGCGCAGATCCGACCTATCGCCATTGACATCCCAACGACCCTCCGGTATAAGTTCTTCGAAAGCAGCCTTGCTCTATTGCCCCAGCTCCCCACGTGTCTGCATGTGCATCTTTTTCTACTTCCATCAGCTCTTCCGAATCCACCTAAACTTTTAGTATTATTAGAGGTAAAGCTACATCATGCATTCGAAACTAGTACTTGGTTCAAACAATGAAGAAAGGGGGGAAAGTCGTATCATGAATCTAGGACTTGATTCAAAGAGGAAATAATAGGGGAACGTGGGGACTTGATTCAAAGTGGTATGATGCAATTAAACTGTGTTACAAATGGTACTCCTGCTGTTTTCCCCAGTATGATAAGTAAGTTGCTTCTTTACACTACTGAGTGAGCTAGTGTCCCCATGGTCCCATGCCATTAAACCAACTCTTTAGCTGCTATTGATTATTGTATCTGGTAAACAAGCAATGCCACCATTAAAGTAATCCCATATTTTACGAATGTCATTGTTGATCGTAATGCTTCCAGTAACATGAAGCATTGCTGACATTTTAAAATTTCTACTGTCCTTGCGTGATTGCCATGAACATACTTAAGATGCTTCTTTTCATTTCGTGTATGTTTCGTATATTCTTATTGACCAGCAACTGTTTACTTCCTATCTTTTTGTGTAGATAGGGATTTCCATTTCACCTTGTTGCTATTATGACCTTTTGGTGAACTACACAAAACACTTGTTTTTGGAATGAGTGTCTTGTGCAGTTCAACTAAAATGTCACGTGGGCAACATCTCTCAATTTTTGAGTGACCGTTATTGAATATATCACACATGGTCCATGGAAGAAACTGTGTGGCAAAGGATGTCCATCACACACAGTTTTCATGTGGTAAACGTTTGCGCAAGGTGGCCTAACGCAAACAGTTTTCAAGAGAAAGTCTTGTGTGATTGTTCATTGATCCAACACGGTTTATTCCTAGAAACTATGTGCGTTGCCTGAGGTCATCACCCACGGTATTTTTTCAACAACCGTTTGCAATAGAAAAACCCAACTGGCAGGCTAATTCGCCATTAGCAGGCTAATTATCCGATTATTCATAATCCATTTATTAATATAATTGACATTTCATATTAAGCACACAGTATATTTCATTTTCATAATTGAAATACATTAGAGTACAACATCATATAGCTTCAGCACTCAGCTACCCCATTACACAACTATACCAGGACCAAGTTTCACATGCAACATCTATAACCTTTAGAAATTAGCATCATAGACAGTACATAGATAGATGTATCTCATCTGGAAAAATGCTAAAGCAGAAGGCGAATATTGAGCCTTCATTGATATTAAAGGTCTTTGTAACTTTAGGCCAGTGCTTGTGGATGATTGACCGTCCATCCTTCGTCCTCTTCAGGAACACTTCCATATTGAACCATGGGTGTTGTATGAATACCTTCCTAGCCTCCTGGCCATACAGGTGGTTTAAGAGGTAATCATCAGTGAACTGCTTTGGAAAGGCCTGAAAACAAGGATGTGCATAAATATCTTCTCTATATTGGAGATGGGGCAAAGGAATAAAAAGGCAAGGTATAATAGCCAGTACCATCCTGTAGTGAACTGATGTCTTCTTCATTGTGCAGAAAAAGATCTTGTTGTTTTTTGTCGCTAATTTCTTTATCATAACAATCTTTCTAAGTTTCTTGACTTGACTGATATTCATGGACAACGCATTTGCCCATATGCAAAAAGGGTCGAACAATGGGTCAAAACCTCTAACAGCAGGACCTATATGTGCAAGACCAAATTGTTAAAAACCTAAATATTAGAATGGTTCCTGCAATTGCACAATAATGTGCTATTAGACAATGGACCATGCACGTGCTAACCTCGGTCGTAAACCTCAATGCTTCCCATTGTTTCCCTGCAACACATATAAGGTAGTTAGTCATCAGGTTAAGTAAGGGTTCGCATGCTATCAGTAAAATATGTTGATGAAAAATAAGCACATTGCAGATTCATCAGATTAATTCAAGCCACACGGAAAACCCATTTATGCAAACCAAGCATGATTAAGAACTAGGAAATATAGGACTTTTATATGTTTCTCATGTACTAAGTGTAGCCAAATTCGATTTATTCCTCACATGCACAACAATACAAAATTCTACCCACGACAACTGGACATCGCATTGCAGAATTGAACCAAGCAGTTAACTAAACACCACAACAAATGAACCAACATTAACTGAGCACCACATTGCACAATATAACATACTCCTAATAGAAGATCAGACAGTTAACCAAACAATTAACTACAGCCAATTGTAGCAATTGTATTTGTTTCTCATGTATTTACTACAGCCAAATTCAATTTATTCCTCACATGGTATACAATAACAGAATGCACCCACAACTATTGAACATCGCATTGTAGAATTGAACCAAATAGTTAACTAAACACCACAACACAAATGAACCAAATGTTAACTGAGCACCACATTGCACAATGTATAACCAAACCAAGCATGCTTGACAACTTGGAAATATAGCAATTGTATCCGTTTCTCATGTATTTTGTAAAGCTAAATTCGATTTATTTCTCACATGGAAGATAATAACAAATTGCAGCCTAAAGAATTGAACATCACATTTGCAGAATTGAACCAAATAGTTACCTAAAGACGACAACTAATTAACAAAACAGTTAATAAGTGAGCACCACACTGCACGACATATAGAACATATACACTAGAGCAACAGATTGCATGGTAAAATTAGATAGCACAATTGACTAGAATTTGTGAAGGAAAGGCAGGAGCAGCAGACACAATGGGTAAACCGAGCATGCTTAACCGGCGTAGCTAGCAAATGGCAAGGTGCTCCTTCAAGATCTGGGGTCGAAACAAATGGCAGCCATTGCGTCCTCATCTGCGCGTGCGGACGTGATTTGCTTCTCCGCTGCCAAATGCTCCTTGAGGTCCTGGCTATACTGCCTGCACCATGGCTTAGGCCGGCGCTTATTTGGTGGAGGGGTCGGTGATTTGGGTGGAAGGTGTCGCGCTCACGCCGACGGTCGGAGCATGTGGGATGTGGAAGGGGGAGGAGGATGGGGGTCGGGTGTGGATTACCTGCCTAGATAGGCGAGGCCGAGCAGCATGAAGGAGGGTCACCAACGAGGAGACGGTGGCGCTGCAAGCAAGGAGAGAAGGTTTCAACTTGGAAAAGAAGGAAGAAACAGGGGAAATGTGGCTTTTCGTAAGGGGGGGAGGTAGATATTTCCGCGAAAGCCGAAAATTTGGAATCGCTTCAGCCAAAAAACTAGCGCACAAAGTGTCATCAGATACGGTCCCTTATTCAGACATGGTCCAATGATATTTTGTGTTGCATCTCACGCGGTTGGTTATAATAAACCGTGTGGGATCTACTTGATTTTTCGTCTTGCTTTGAGTTACATAATGGGGTCACAATGGGCATGGACGGTGTTTCAATTGGTAGAACTTTTATCTGTAGTGAACATGCAACTATAGGTGTGTCGTCAAAAAAATTGGAATTATTCAGGGTTCGTTTGGACATTTTTATACATTAACTGGGTTTTCTAGGCATTTTATGCGCATAATTCAAATTTGAACTACATGCACATGCTCCAATGCATATAAACTGGTTGAAAAATGAAATATGTGTCCTTGGTTGAATGCTTAGTGTAACGCCCTCGATGCGGATATATCTCCTACGTGTCAAAGCACGACTTAGAGGCATAACCGCATTGAAAGCAATGTCGCAAGTGAGGTAATCTTCACAACAACCCATGTAAATAAATAAAGGGGAAAGGTACATAGTTGGCTTACACTCGCCACATCACACAAATACATAAATAAGTCATTACATTCATCCAAATACACTCAAGGTCTGACTACGGAACCAAAATAAAAGAAGACTACCCCAAATGCTACACAGATCCCCGATCGAACCCAACTAGGCTCCACTACTGATCAACTAGAACGAAACAACACAAAGGACAAGATCTTCATCGAGCTCCTCCTTGATCTTGGTTGCATCACCTGCACAGTATCATCGGCACCTGCAAACTGGTTTTGGAAGTATCTGTGAGTCACGGGGACTCAGCAATCTCGCACCCTCGCGATCAAGACTATTTAAGCTTATAGGAAGGGTAAAAGGTATGAGGTGGAGCTGCAGCAAGCGACTAGCATATATGGTGGCTAACATACGCAAACGAGAGCGAGAAGAGAAGGCAAAGCACGATCGAACAACTATGATCAAGAAGTGATCCTAGAACAACCTACGTCAAGCATTACTCCAACACCGTGTTCACTTCCCGGACTCCGCCGGAAAGAGACCATCACGGTTACACACGCGGTGGATGTATTTTAATTAAGATCAACTTCAGGTTTTCAACAGCCGGACATTAACAAATTCCCATTTGCCCATAACCGTGAGCACGGCTTTCGAAAGTTCAAATCCCTCCAGGGGTGTCCCAACTTAGCCCATCACAAGCTCTCACGGTCAACGAAGGATATTCCTTCTCCCAAGACAATCCGATCAGACTCGGCATCCCGGTTACAAGACATCCTCGACAATGGTAAAACAAGTCTAGCAACACCGCCCGAATGTGCTGACAAATCCCGATAGGAGCTGCACATATCTTGTTCTCAGGGAACACTCAGATGAACGCTCCATACAACTAAAACCAAACATCGAGTTTCCCCGAGGGGGCGCTGCACAGGGATCTAGTTTGGACCAACACTCAGAGGAGCACTGGCCTGGGGGGTTAAAATAATGATGACCCTTGAGTCTGCAGAACCCAAGGGAAAGAAAAGGCTAGGTGGCGAATGGTAAAACCAATGTTGGGCATCGCTGGAGGAGTTTTATTCAAGGCAAACTGTCAAGGGGTTCCCATTATAACCCAACCGTGTAAGGAACGCAAAATCCGGGAACATAACACCGATATGACGAAAACTAGGGCGGCAAGAGTGGAACAAAACATTAGGCATAAGGCCGAGCCTTCCACCCTTTACCAAGTATATAGATGCATTAATTAAATAAGAGATATTGTGATATCCCAACAAATATCCATGTTCCAACAAGGAACAAACTCCAATCTTCACCTGCAACTAACAACGCTATAAGAGGGGTTGAGCAAAGCGGTAACATAGCCAAACAACGGTTTGCTAGGACAAGGTGAGTTAGAGGCTTGGTTTAACAATATGGGAGGCATGATAAGCGAGTGGTAGGTATCGCAGCATAGGCATAGCAAAAGAGCGAGCAACTAGCAAGCAAAGATAGAAGTGATTTCGAGGATATGGTCATCTTGCCTGAAATCCCGCAAGGAAGAAGAACGAGTCCATGAAGAAGAAAAACGGACGTAGACAAACGGGTCCTCATAAACATGATGTTATCAGAACCAACCCGAAGAAGCAACACCGAAAAGAAGCACACAACATAGTAAACAAAACACATGAACATGGCATGATATGCGGGATGCGGTATGTGGTGCATATGCATGATTTGGAAAGAAATGATTGAACCTGGCATCAACTGCGAAATCCAAGAGTGCCACTGGAAAGAGGAGTTGATTTCGGTAGAAATCGATATAAAGATCACCGGAATTGGATGCACGGTTTGGAAATGGCAAGCAAAACAAATATGGCAACGGTCTGCGATTAACAGCAAGTAGCCTTCTAAATGCATCAAGATAAATATGCTACAGCACTCAAACATAACAACAAAATATATGGCAGGGATCCACTCATGATGCTTGACAAAATATGAACACTGAGCTACGGCCAATTCATCCATTAACAGGTTCAAACAAGCATGGCAAAAGTGCAAATGATAACAGGTTTCAGACTTAGTGAAAATAACACAAGTCAGGAATTTATCATCAGGAAGCAATCTTACGAGCATGATAACTACATGCTACAGGAACATAACATGGCAAAGCAAGGCATGGAATGGAGCTACTCAAAACATATAACACAAGTCCCTTAGTGACCATGAGCCAAAAGGGATCAGAAAGTACAATTGCAAGCATGTGAACTAGCAAAAACATAAACAGATTCAGACTTGCTGAAAAACTGGAGCATGCAAAACAGATTAACAAGTAGGCATGTTTACGAGCTCGATGCACTCACTACAAGGCATTGCATGACACACTAAGCATAAACCCCTCAAGAAGACATGGCATAGAAGCTAGACATGGCAAGAACAACAACATAGCATGCACGGATCTACAACAACAAGCTCGGCAAAATTGCTAAACATGTTAACAATCTGACAGGAACATTTTATAGCAAAAGTAGAGCTCGATTGACTCAAGCTAGGGTGCTCCATAATAGCAAACAAAGACATGGGTGGATAGAGCACCACAATATTAACAAAACATCCTTACTGATCATCCTCAAAAGAGGCACAGATCACTAGGAAACAACATGAACATATGGCATAACAACAAAATCAGGACAAGGATTTAGTGAAAAACTAAGTCCCTGAAATCAGCATCACTGAGTAAGCTACTTTGCATGCTTGTGCTAGTCACCATCAAGATAACAAAAATACATGGCATACACCCCTATAAATATGGCATGGCATTCTACAAAACACATGTAGAGCTCAAGATCGTAGCATGCACACATTAATCATGGCAAAAATGACAAAAGGCCATTTGCCGAAACAGATCTGAAATAATCATCACATAGCCCTCTTCCAACAGCATTTCGGGCATCAAGATGAGCTCAAATGAAAATGATGCAATGAGATGAAACGATGTACTCATCGAGACGAACATTTTGATATGCTACATGCACGAATCGGAGCTACGATGAGAAAGTTATGATGCGATGAACATGGCCACATGAATCTGGAAACTTCGGGGACTTTGTGAAATTTTTACCTCCGCGAAAAGTCAACGCAGGATGAGGATATCCGGGACGTGGGGAGGAGCTGTTTGGTTCGTCTCCCGGTGGATCTGATCCACTCCAGCCCGGATCTCGCCGGAGAAGTGGCCGGCGTTCTCGAAGCTCACCGGAGTGGATGGAGGAGGCCGGAGACGAGGAGGAGGCCGGAGGAGGGGGCCGGGGGTCCGGGGAGGGCGGCGCCGAAACCGGCCAGGATGAGGCCGCGGAGGTCCGGTGGATCCCGCGGTGGAGGTGGCCGCCGACGAGCTGCCATGGCGGGGCGGCGAGCTCGCGGGAAGACGCCGCGGGCGCGGAGGCGGTGCGCAACAACGGCGGCGCGCGGGCGGCGGAGTGCAGGCGCGGCGGTGGGCGGCGACGGCGGTGGGCGGTGTGCGGCGGCCGACGGCGGAGGCGTGTGGGCGGCGAGGTGCGGTCGGGCCCGGCGCGGCCCGGCGCGGGCCGGCCGTGGGTTGCGGCGGGCCGAGGCGCGGTGGGAGGAGAGAGAGAGACAGGTGGCGCGACGTGAGTGGAGGAGGGAGCCGGCGCGCTGACGTGGCATCCCCTGGTTGGTCGGGGTGACGTGGCCGGCTCCGGTGGACATGTCTGGCGCGGCGTGGGCGCGTCCGGCGGCGCGGAGGGAGTTGGATCTAGGGTTTCATCTGCGCGGAATTTCGGGGGAGGCCACATATTTATAGGTAGAGGGAGCTAGGAGAGTCCAAATGAGGTGCGGTTTTCGGACACATGATCATGATCGGACGACTGAGATGATGGAGGGGGTTTAGGTGAGTTTTGGGCCACTTTGGAGAGGTGTTGGGCTGCAACACACAGGAGGCCTTTTCGGTCCCTCGGTTAACCGTTAGAGTATCAAACGAAGTCCAAATGGCACGAAACTTGACAGGCGGTCTACCGGTAGTAAACCAAGGCCTCATGACAAGTCTCAGTCCAATCCAAAAATGTTTAACACCCGCACATGAAAAAAGGTAGAAAGGGACACCGGGTGACATAGGAGCGCCGGATTGCAAAACGGACAACGGGGAAAATGCTCGGATGCATGAGACGAACATGTATGCAAATGAAATGCACATGATGACATGATATGGAATGCATGACATGCAAGCAATGATAAGGCAACACGGTGAATAACTGGAGGACACCTGGCACATCTGTCTCGGGGTGTTACAACACTCCACCACTACAAGAGGATCTCGTCCCGAGATCTAGAATGGCACCGGAGGGAAAAACGGAAGGGAAAGAGAAGAGGTAAAACTAAGTTGCTTCTTTGACAAACGAGTGAAACCACGAGCCTTGAGAGGTTGAACAAATTGAAAGGAATAATGCAACTAAGAAGACAATGTTGAAAGAACTCTGGTAGGGAAGAATAACGAGGAAGAACAACTTCGAGCAGCACTCCGGTTGAAAAATTATGCAAGACTTGATAAGATGAAAAGAACTTGAGCAGAGGGCACAACACCCCGGTTAAATGGATAATTAGGAAAAGAACACGATCCTGTCAAAACAAGAAGATGGGTTGAAGAGAGCAACATCACAAAGCCTCCAGAAGAAATGAAAGAACAGAATGGAATGGACGGAGGGGAACAAGATCTTGAGAGAGCATGCTTATAACAAATGCTGGATTGGAGTTGTTGGATTATCAACAATGAAAAGCATAAACTTGATATGGTGTTATGGAATACATCTCCAAATTATGAGGTGATGGCCTGCCACTTCCGAAAAAAGATTGGATTGATATGAACAAGGAAACAAGAAGAAAGAGAAGTTGAAAACACAAGGTGAATCCTTGCAATGATTAGATGGATCTTTGGAATGATATAATTGAAATAACTTTGAGCTCCGGAAAAGAAAGATGGACAACTTGAATCGAGAATTTGATGAACCTCCGAATAGGGAATTAATCACTTGGATGAACAAGAATAAGGATTACCATATGCGTATCCTTCACCAATTTAAATTGATGACAAACAACGGATTTGGCATACTACTTATTCTCGTAGAAAAGATTAAGAGAGATATCGCGCAAACTTGAGAAAGTTTTCAACGAATCACCGATCGGGTTGAAACAACGAATTAATTGATATGATGAACGAAGGAAGACAAAATCTTGGAAGGACCACCGTAAGAATTTGGAAGAGCGAATAAATTTATATGATAACCAAGGAAGAGAACTCTTGAACGAATCACCATAAGAATTTAAATGAACGAAGTAAAGATAAAGCAACATCGGGAAGAATTATAAAAAGAACGAAGATACTTGAGACAATCTAGATACATGAGAATGAAGGGATCATGAACTGATTAGAGATCACTTGAACGATGCGCCGGTAAGATTGGAGAATGATAACTGGAAGCTGAGAATGAATAAACTGAAATGATGGACTCCGGATAATCAAACTGAGAAGACTCTTGAATTGCTCCTGATAGGTGAAAAGAATTCTCACTATCAAAAACAGTTATGAGAGGATGACATCAAGCTAGAGACATGAATCTCTGAGAGTGCGGATAGATATGGAGGAAAAGTCTTCTTCGGTCTTCAAAACCTGAGAATGACGACGAGAAACACCAACAATAATTGTAGAGGCACTCCGGAATGAAGAATAGAAAGGTTGATCCAACGATCAAAAGAATTTGAAAGATCTTGGAGAAAAACATTTGACTGATGACAGTTCATTCTTACGTCAAACTTTGGAGAGAATTTGAGAAGCTCCGGTAAAATAAGAAGAGTCAGGTAAGATCCTGGGAAAAGACATGTGGGTTAGGGCCCACTCAAAAGAAACACCGTTGAAATGATTTAAAAGAGAGGTTGCACCGGTTGAATTAAATGACTTGAATGAGATAACAACCTCGAAAGATCTTGAACGAATGCAGAGTGGAAAACACGAATCTTCGAGATATCTTGAGCACTCCGGAACAATGAAATAGCGAGAAGTGAATGAATATGAGGTGCACCGGCATGAGATGGTATTTGAAACAAGGAAAAAGGATATGATCAACACCAAAGCTTGATTTGAATCCACCGGAGAAGAAAACGAGTGAAGAGTGACGAACTTGAAGCTCTGTTAGAATCTTCATGAGAATCACCGAGTAAGAACATGAAGGAAAAGAATGGAGAGACTTCACATGAATAAAAGGATACTTGACTAAGAAATCTGAGTCCTTGAAGAAACAAGGGTGGGAGGGTGGGAAAACAAAGGCAACTTGGGATGGATGAAACAAACAACGTTGAGAGCTTAGATTGAATCTTGCGGATGTTGAAAATGGACGGATCCGCTTGAAGAGAAGCACACCGGTTGAAAAGGATTGGCAAGACAATCTCGATGATCAAGAAGGATTAGTATTCACATAGGAATATGAGAACACCACTTAGACAAGGGATGGAATCAACATTTGACTTCGAAGAAACTTGAATACCACAACTCAAAACAAAACAAAGGATTGGCTTGCAGAATAAGCTGGAACAAACATATGATAGAGATTTCGTCCAAAGTTTTCATGGTGGGGCCTACACGGGCTCGATCGTACAGCACCATCATGTACAAGGCAGTGCACATGACATACGAAGCGTCCCCGAGTCGGCATAGCCAAGGACTCTTTAAGACCCAACAACGCCACTGTAAAACTAACCGTGGATAGGCGGACCACTAGACGTCGGACCCCAATTTGATATCATACATTTGTCAGAAAGATATCCTACGATATACTTGAATTCCCACTTATAAACTCCCGAAACTTTCCGGTTATGCAATCAGGTGTTGGGGATACAGGGGAAGCATAATATCTCACCCAAAACTAGCAAATCCTACATCCAGCTGTATCCATCCTTCAACACATAACCAAGAAACCTTCGGAAATCGTTTACCTCAACCTTCGAAAAGCATCCGTTATACAAGTTATGGCAATACTCCCGAACTCCCACCCCAGTACTGGGTGGCGTCGAGGTTATCTCACCAACAACTGCATAAAAGAGATTTTCGATGTCGGCGAACTCAGGTATTCCAGAACTGCAATGATAAAATTGTGACGACAACACCTCGGAGCTCAACTCGTCGGGACACTGCCACAACCCCTAAATGTCAGGAGGCACCAAGAACAATGTTCTCGTCACAAAACCATTGGAACGATTCCAAGATACCTGCGTGATCCTAAAAAAACTTAGTGAAATTTCAGAAGAGAAGAGTCAAAACTCTATGTCAGGATGCCTCACCATAGCGACGAAGGGATTGCAGAGTAAAAAGAATTCCTAACTCTCTGATATATATAATCCTAAATGACTCAAAACATTTTTCTAGACTCAACAACGCCAGCGATTCGATCAAGCAGGGGGCTCCTAAGGTCGGGGAAGGCTCAAATACCAACTTGTAATGCCCTCGATGCGGCTATATCTCCTACGTGTCGAAGCACGACTTAGAGGCATAACCGCATTGAAAGCAATGTCGCAAGTGAGGTAATATTCACAACAACCCATGTAAATAAGGGGAAAGGTACATAGTTGGCTTACACTCGCCATGTCACACAAATACATAAATAAGTCATTACATTCATCCAAATACACTCAAGGTCCGACTACGGAACCAAAATAAAATAAGACTACCCCAAATGCTACACAGATCCCCGATCGAACCCAACTAGGCTCCACTATTAATCAACTAGAACGAAACAACACAAAGTACAAGATCTTCATCGAGCTCCTCCTTGAGCTTGGTTGCATCACCTGCACGGTATCATCGACACCTGCAAACTGGTTTTGGAAGTATATGTGAGTCACGGGAACTCAGCAATCTCACACCCTCGCGATCAAGACTATTTAAGCTTATAGGAAGGGTAAAAGGTATGAGGTGGAGCTGCAGCAAGCGACTAGCATATATGGTGGCTAACATACGCAAAAGAGAGCGAGAAGAGAAGGCAAAGCACGATCGAACAACTATGATCAAGAAGTGATCCTAGAACAACCTACGTCAAGCATTACTCCAACACCGTGTTCACTTCCCGGACTCCGCCGGAAAGAGACCATCGCGGTTACACACGCGGTAGATGTATTTTAATTAAGATCAACTTCAGGTTTTCTACAACCGAACATTAACAAATTCCCATCTTCTCATAACCGCGGGCACGGCTTTCGAAAGTTCAAATCCCTGCAGTGTACCAACTTAGCCCATCACAAGCTCTCATGGTCAACGAAGGATATTCCTTCTCCCAAGACAATCCGATCAGACTCGGCATCCTGATTACAAGACATCCTCGACAATGGTAGAATAAGTCCAGCAACACCGCCCGAATGTGCCGAAAAATCCCGATAGGAGCTGCACATATCTCGTTCTCAGGGCACACTCAGATGAGCGCTCCATACAACTAAAACCAAACCTCGAGTTTCCCCGAGGGGGCGTTGCACAGGGCTCTAGTTTGGACCAACACTCAGAGGAGCACTGGCCCGGGGGGGTTAAAATAATGATGACCCTTGAGTCTACAGAACACAAGGGAAAGAAAAGGCTAGGTGGCGAATGGTAAAACCAATGTTGGGCATTGCTGGAGGAGTTTTATTCAAGGCGAACTGTCAAGGGGTTCCCATTATAACCCAACCTTGTAAGGAACGCAAAATCCAGGAACATAACACCGATATGACGGAAACTAGGGCGGCAAGAGTGGAACAAAACACTAGGCATAAGGCCGAGCCTTCCACCCTTTACCAAGTATATAGATGCATTAATTAAATAAGAGATATTGTGATATCCCAACAAATATCCATGTTCCATCAAGGAACAAACTCCAATCTTCACCTGCAACTAACAACGCTATAAGAGGGGCTGAGCAAAGCGGTAACATAGCAAAACAACAGTTTGCTAGGACAAGTGGGTTAGAGGCTTGGTTTAACAATATGGGAGGCATGATAAGCGAGTGGTAGGTATCGCAGCATAGGCATAGCAAAAGAGCGAGCAACTAGCAAGCAAAGATAGAAGTGATTTCAATGGTATGGTCATCTTGCCTGAAATCCCGCAAGGAAGAAGAACGAGTCCATGAAGAAGACAAACGGACGTACACGAACGGGTCCTCACAAACGTGATATTATCGGAACCAACCCGCAGAAGCAACACCGGAAATAAGCACACAACATAGTAAACAACCAACACATGAACATGGCATGATATGTGGGATGCGGTATGCGGTGCATATGCATGATTTGGAAAGAAATGATTGAACCTGGCCTCAACTTCGAAATCCAAGAGTGCCACTGGAAAGAGGAGTTTATTTCGGTTGAAATCGATATAAAGATCACCGGAATTGGATGCACGGGTTGGAAATGGCAAGCAAAACAAATATGGCACCGGTCTACGATTAACAGCAAGTAGCCTTCTAAATGCATCAAGATAAATATGCTACAACACTCAAACATAACAAAAAAATACATGGTAGGTATCACTCATGATGCTTGAGAAAAGATGAACACTGAGCTATGGCTAATTCATCCATTAACAGGTTCAAACAAGCATGGCAAAAGTGCAAATGATAACAGGTTTCAGACTTAGTGAAAATAACACAAGTCAGGAATTTATCATCAGGAAGCAATCTTACGAGCATGATAACTACATGCTACAGGAACATAACATGGCAAAGAAAGGCATGGAATGAAGCTACTCAAAACATATAACAAAGGTCCCTTAGTGACATGAGCCAAAAGGGATCAGAAAGTACAATTGCAAGCATGTGAACTAGCAAAAACATAAACAGATTCAGACTTGCTGAAAAACTGGAGCATGCAAAACAGATTAACAAGTAGGCATGTTTACGAGCTGGATGCACTCACTACAAGGCATTCGATGACACACTAAGCATACACCCCTCAAGAAGACATGGCATAGAAGCTAGACATGGCAATAACAATAACATAGCATGCACGGATCAACAACAACAAGCTCGGCAAAATCGCTAAACATGTTAACAATCTGACAGGAACATTTTATAGCAAAAGTAGAGCTCGATTGAATCAAGCTAGGGTGCTCCATAATTGCAAACGAAGACATGGATGGATAGAGCACCACAATATTAACAGAACATCCTTACTGATCATCCTCAAAAGAGGCACGGGTCACTAGGAAACAACATGAACATATGGCATAACAACAAAATCAGGACAAGGACTTAGTTAAAAACTAAGTCCCTGAAATCAGCATCACTGAGTAAGCTACTTTGCATGCTTGTGCTAGTCACCATCAAGATCACAAAAATACATGGCATACACCCCTATAAAGATGGCATGGCATTCTACAAAACACATGTAGAGCTCAAGATCATAGCATGCACACATTAATCATGGCAAAAATGACAAAAGGCCATTTGCTGAAACAGATCTGAAATAATGATCACATAGCCCTCTTTCAAGATGAGCTCAAATGAAAATGATGCAGTGAGTTGAAATGATGTACTCGTCGAGACGAACATTTTGATATGCTACATGCACGAATTGGAGCTACGATGAGAAAGTATGATGCGATGAACATGGCCACATGAATCTGGAAGCTTCGGGGACTTAGTGAAATTTTTACCTGCGTGAAAAGTCAACGTGGGATGAGGATATCTGGGACGTGGGGAGGAGCCGTTTGGTTCGTCTCCCGATGGATCTGATCCACTCCAGCCCGGATCTCGCCGGAGAAGTGGCCGGAGTTCTCGAAGCTCGCCGGAGTGGATGGAGGAGGCCGGAGACGAGGAGGAGGCCGGAGGAGGGGGCCGCGGGTCCTGGGAGGGCGGCGCCGGAACCGGCCAGGATGAGGCCGTGGAGGTCTGGCGGATCCCGCGGTGGAGGTGGCCGCCGACGAGCTGCCATGGCGGGGTGGCGAGCTCGCGGGAAGTCGCCGCGGGCGCGGAGGCGGTGCGCAACGGCGGCGGGGTGCGGGAAGCGCGCGGGCGGCGGAGTGCAGGTGCGGCGGTTGGCGGCGTGCGGCGGCCGGCGGCGGAGGCGCGCGGGCGCGGGTGGGCGGCGAGGTGTGGTCGGGCCCGGCGCGGCCCGGGGCGGGCCGGCCGTGGGCCGTGGCGGGCCGAGGCGCGGTGGGAGGAGAGAGAGGGACAGGTGGCGCGACATGAGTGGAGGAGGGAGCCGGCGCGCTGATGTGGCATCCCTTGGTTGGTCGGGGTGAGGTGGCCGGCTCCGGTGGACATGTCCGGCGCGGCGTGGACGCGTCCGGCGGCGCGGAGGGAGTTGGATCTAGGGTTTCATCTGCGCGTAATTTCGGGGGAGGTCACATATTTATAGGTAGAGGGAGCTAGGAGAGTCCAAATGAGGTGCGGTTTTCGGCCACGCGATCGTGATCGAACGACTCAGATGATGGAGGGGGTTTAGGTGGGTTTTGGGACACTTTGGAGAGGTGTTGGGCGGCAACACACACGAGGCCTTTTTTGTCCCTCGGTTAACCGTTGGAGTATCAAACGAAGTCCAAATGGCACGAAACTTGACAGGAGGCCTACCGGTAGTAAACCAAGGCCGCATGACAAGTCTCGGTCCAATCCGAAAACTTTTAACACCCGCACACGAAAAGAGGTAGAAAGGGACACCGGGTGACATAGGAGCACCGAATTGCAAAACGGACAGCGGGGAAAATGCTCGGATGCATGAGACGAACATGTATGCAAATGAAATGCACATGATGACATGATATGGAATGCATGGCACGCAAGCAATGACAAGGCAACACGGCGAATAACTGGAGGACACCTGGCACATCGGTCTCGGGGTGTTACACTTACGTCACATGCAAGAAATGGGAATGAATTTCAAACACCCTGCAACCGTCAGTCGGCCGCACATATTGAGATACTTGGTTTTTAAATTCTAGTAAATCCAAAACTCGTGTGAAATTCATGAAACTTGGCATGCTATCATGGAGCGGAATCAACATGCCGTGGGAAAAATTTGTCCCATTTGGGGCAGGTTTGGGTATAAGCTTCTCACAAACCAACGCTTCTCACAAACCAGCGCTTCTCACAACAAGTGTGATGGTTTCGGTAGGGAACGCGCCACCTTTGGGGACGAAACGATATATGTTGCCTCTTATTGCTTTCAAAAAAATTCGAGTGTCAACATAGAACAACAAGAGTGTTGTGTTCAATTTTGGAATTTTTCGGGGTTCATTTGGACATTTTTATACATTCACTGGGTTTTCCAAGCATTTTATGTGCATAATTCAAATTTGAAGTACATGCACATTCTCCAGTGCATATGAACTGGTTGAAAAATCAAATATGTGTCCTTGGGTGCATTCTTAGGTCCCATGCAAGAAATGGGAATGAATTTCAAACACCTTGCCACCGTCACTCAGCCGCAAACATTGATATACCTAGTTTTTAAATCCAAAAATCGTCTGAAATTCATGAAACTTGGCATGCTATCATGGAGCGGCATCAACATGCCGTGGTAAAAAAATGTCCCATTTGGAGCAGGTTTGTGTATAAGCTTCTCACAAACCAGAGCTTCTCACAACAAGCGTGATGGTTTCGGCAGGGAACGTGCCACCTTTGGGGATGAAACAATATACGTTGCCTCTTATTGCTTTCAAAAAATTTTGAGTGTCAACAAAGAACAACAAGAGTCTTGTGTTCAATTTTGGAATTTTTCGGGGTATGTTTGGACATTTTTATACATTCACTGGGTTTTCCAGGCATTTTATGTGCATAATTCAAATTTGAACTACATGCACATTCTCCAGTGCATATAAACTGGTTGAAAAATCAAATATGTGTCCTTGGGTGCATGCTTAGGTCCCATGCAAGAAATGGCAATGAATTTCAAACACCCTGCCACCGTCACTCGGCCGCAAACATTGAGATACCTGGTTTTTAAATTCTAGTAAATCCAATACTCGTATGAAATTCATGAAACTTGGCATGCTATCATGGAGCGGCATCAACATGCCGAGGTAAAAATATTTGTCCCATTTGGGGCAGGTTTGGGTATAAGCTTCTCACAAACCAGAGCTTCTCACAACAAGCGTGATGGTTTTGGTAGGGAACGTGCCACCCTTGGGGATGAAACGATACCTCTTGCCTCTTATTGCTTTCAAAAAATTTCGAGTGTCAACATAGAACAACAAGAGTGTTGTGTTCAATTTTGGAATTTTTCAGGGTTCGTTTGGACATTTTTATACATTAACTGGGTTTTCCAGGCATTTTATGTGCATAATTCAAATTTGAACTACATGCACATTCTCTAGTGCATATAAACTGGTTGAAAAATCAAATATGTGTCCTTGGGTGCATGCTTAGGTCCCATGCAAGAAATGGCAATGAATTTCAAACACCCTGCCACCGTCACCCGGCCGCAAACATTGAGATACCTGGTTTTTAAATTCTAGTAAATCCAAAACTCGTCTGCAATTCATGAAACTTGGCATGCTATCATGGAGCGGCATCATCATGCTGTTGTAAAAAATTGTCAGCTTCCCCAGGTTTAATTCAGTTTCCCCAGTTTAATTCGGTTTCCCCAGTTTAATTCGGTTTTTAAATATAAAACACTCATCGCAAACGTTTTAATTAGAACACTCGTATGCAAACCGACAGCTTCCCTAGGAAGCCAAGGGAACATGTGTCGAGCAAGATTTGTGCAGCTCTTGATCGCAAACGTTTTAGATAGAACACCCGTATGCAAAGTGAGAGCAGCGTAGGATTTGTGCATCCCTTCAACGCAAACGGTTGTTTTAGATGACTCATGTGCAACCACGTACAAACAATTATTGGGTATGTTGCCATTTGTCAAACTGGAAAGATTTACATTTGTTGATCTAGTAACGTTGCCATTTGTCAATCCTTGTAACGCTGCGATTTTTCAAAATATGCAGCTAGAAGTAATTAGCGCTATCTAATTTTTGCAACTAAAATTTAGTAATTAAGCATAGATTTCATTCATAGATTAAGCAGTCGTTCTTAATTTATACAAACAGTTCAACTCGACAGCTGAACTGACCAAACTTCTCCCCAATTGTTGCCAACCACGTACTGAAATAGCTAGTTCAACTATATATACTAGCTAATTTTAAGTACGTTGTATAGTTCGACCACACATCTATAGTCAGATGAACTGAACAAAATAGCCCCTAAATACTACTACTACCACGGAGGGGCTTTGTGGTACTTCCGGCAGCCTCTCCTCTGCTGAGCGCGCTCACCCCCTTAGTAATAGGCAGAGGAGGAGGAGGAGCCTACCGACGAGCTGGAAAAATGCAATATGGTGCCTGCCGGTGCTGCACGTTCAGTGACGCTCACCAGCTCGAACGCCCACTGCCGCTCCAGACGATCCCTCTCGAAGCGGCCAGACCGCTCATAGATCTCCTGATTCCTCGCCTCTGCGTCAGCGTGTGCTGCAGCCACAGCTACGGTAAGGCTCTTTGCGTGCTCGATGAGGCGCTCCTCCTCCTCCCGCGGGAACTCGATGTACCGCGCAAGGTCGCTGACACACGTGTGCGCCTCCACCTCCGCCTCCTGCCTCTGGGCCGCGGCGGCGGAGCGGGTGATAATCCCGGCATTTGACGATGGGCTGGCGGCCATGGTGGCCAATGATGGGGTGGCGGCCACGACCACCACCTCCCGCCTTCGGGCCGCGGTGGCGGAGCAGGTGATGGGAATGGTGGCTGGCGGTGGGGTGGCAGACACGACGGCCACCTCCCACCTTCGGGCTGCGGCGGCGGAGCGGGAGATGGCCCTGGCTTTCGACGATGGTGTGGCGGCAACGGCGGTCGGCAACAGCTGCCGACGGACAGCGGCGGCGGAGCATGTGGTGGGTGTTCCGCGCACACCCAACAGGAACGCCACGCGCACTACACTACGCCGGGGACTGCGCCACCGCCGTGGTGTAGCCTCCCAACTGGAGATGTCCTCGGATGACGGCGGAGTGGCTGAGCGACAATGACGAACTTGTGCCGTTGGCGATTGCGAGAGAAGCAGACGAGATAAGCTACAGGGAGGGAGGGGAAAATGCGATGCAGGACTCGCCGGCCGTGAGGGTTTTTGTAGCAGGCCGGTAAGCATTGCGATTTTTGGGGATTTCACCGAGTCGGGCGAGAAGCTTGCACGGGAACCTACAAGGTTGTGCGAGAACGGGCTCACCGAAGATTCATTGACGCCACCGTTTGGCCACAAGAACGCCCCGTGCTCGGCACAAGCTTGCGTTGTAAGCTATCTGCGGCAGCAGGGTGACAAGACGTGCGAGAGGACACGTTTAATAAAAAAACATTTGCAATTTAATTACGTACTATACCCCCGTCCTGCTTTCTAATTAGGATTTAACTAATAAAATATGAATGCATGTCGCCAAAGATTATATTGGTGGAGTCGTATTTGAACATAGTTTCCAGCTATACAATTTTTGTAACATGCATTAACACTGTTTTGGTTAAATTTAAGATTATATACCAGCAAGCATTTTCCCTCAACATACACGGCTTATTCCATCACAAACAGCTCGAATGGATCAACTGTATGCCACGTATCGCACACGCAACTCTAATCTGATTCATGTTTGATGTCTCCGACACCGCTCGCACAGTTCATCTTATTTGCCACGTATCACTGTGCCATCCTCTGCTCGCGTTCCTCGGCATGCTCTGCTCGCTGTTAGGCACCGCGGCGCGCTCTGTCGCGTCCGTTGGCGCGCTCGGCTTGTGGACAACTTTTCCTTGCGTGTTCAACTGCTATATGCATATATATTCTAGCAAGATGCGTCTTATGAGAGAAAAGGATGAAAGAGAGAAGTCCTTATCTGCAAGTGTGGAGAGAGGTGCAGGTATCTTTTTGCAAAATTGTCATAGATTGCTTTCTAACCATCAGATATAGATCGGACGGTCTATATTACATGATGGCAGGCACACCATCATCACCAACTCGGTCTTTTATAAGAGTAGAGATAGAGATGGTTGATCGCCGTTGAGGCAATCGCGGAGTGCTCTGCTCGCGTCCCTCCGCGCGCGCTCAGCCAGTGGTTGGGCGTGCACACAATCACGTTGGGGGCCCCATATGCATGCGGTTGCGCCGCGTGCGTTGCCACGCGATGCAGTTACGTGCAGCACGATGGAGTTACACTGCAAATTAGAACTGCCATTAGGGTCTGTCGATATTCCAGGCCGTCGGGCTTCCCCTTTAATTCCCGCGGCCATTATAACCTTAGTCTCTTCAACATTTGGATCACGCCCCACAACAAAACAAGTCCACCCATGACGACACATAGAGAGGGGATGTCCAACGGCGCTCCAATGAAGTTCGGCGAGCATAGAGTGGAGACCCACGCAAGGGAGACGGATCTCTCGGTGTTGTACACCATTGACCCGGCCATGGTGGACGAATACATCGACGGCATTGAGCAGTTTCTTGCTCGAGACAAGTAGAAGGTGGTCGGCATCGATCTCCAGTACACCATCGGTCGTCCCAGCATAGATCAGAAGGTTGCCGTCACCCAATTGTGCGTGGGCCATCATGTCCTCATCTACCACTACTGCATGGCCACAGAGCCTTGCGATCATTACAACTGGTTTGTCAACAGCTCCGACTACAAGTTCGCCATGGTTGAAACCACCAACGATGTAAACGCACTCCGTGTTACGGGCTTGGCCTGCAAGAACCTTGTCGAAATCCATGACCACTACAGGGTCCGGGGTAGCATGAAGAAGGACTCCGTGGTCGAACTCACCTCGGCCATCATCGACCCCTACTACGAAAAGATGAAGCAGGATGCCTAGAGAACAAGTCATGTATCCTGGCATAGGGCCTGGATGCGGCAACTGGATGAACCTCACCTCAGGTTCATGGCCAAGAGCGTGTACACATGCTACGAGATGCACAGGCGGATCGTTGACATGAGGAAGTGCCTCGTTACGAAAATCGACGATCTCGGATCGAGCCACAAGCGGAGCAAGCGTCACAATAAGTAGATGATGATCAGATAATCATTTATGCTAGTTAATCATGCATGTAATATATAGTTTACTTTATTGTTGGTGTGTGGAAATGTCATGTGTGTAGTAGCCACCTATGTAATTATGCATGTAATAGTTTACTTTGTTGTGTGCAAATGCCATGGTTGTAGTAGCCACCTATGTAAGTGGATGTTTAATTTGGTTATGCAAGCATGTCCTTATAAGTGTGTATGTATATATATATATGTTGTCCTGTATGCAATCCCATTGCACAACACACACGTCTTGTTAAGTTGAACTGTTTCTGTTCTCTTGTGTCAACGCAAATAGTTCATCCGAGTGAACCGCATGCCGTATATCGCACACACCTTGATCTGGCTGACCATTTCTTTTGTGTTGCCTAATCACAAACAGTTGACCGAGTGAACCGTATGATGTATATTGCACACACCTTCATCTGGCTGCCCGTTTCTTTTGTTTTTCCTAATCACAAACAATTCATCCAAGTGAACCGTATGTTGTGTATCACACACGCCTTCATCTGGCAACCCATTTCTTTTGTTCCTCCTCATCACGAACAGTTAATTGAACTGAACCGTATGCCCTTCATTGCACACACAACTAAAATCTGAACCGTGTTTGATGTGTCTTCCATATCAAATGTTTTGCACCTTTTTTGACGGTTTTCATACACCACTGTTTGCGATTATTGCATCGCACATAGTTTGTCGAAGGGTCTCTGATCGTAGTGTCGCATTAGCAGCATCCTGTAGTAGTGAAAATCTCCATCAAATTCTGCTGGTAATCTCGTGCAACATTTTATTAGCCTTTGCAATATGAGTTGTCACTGTCACCACAATGGCACTTTATTTTAGTGGAACTGCGAAAAAGGATAAGAAAATTATAGTTGCACCTTACATGAGTAGGATAGCCAACCTTAATGTTGCTCAATTTTTGTGCAACTACTAAAGAAGAACCTGCCAGCTCACGAGAGCAAGTACTTGTTGCTAGCTGAATGATACAATATTTGCTTCATTACAGGTGAACTGTAGAAAAAGGGGCATGAATTGAATCATCGAGTGGAGCTACAGGTCGACTTCCACTAGTTCCACTATTATAGTAATCATGCTCTTTATTATCTGTGTTGTGCAAACAAGAATACTAAAGTACAGATGTTGTGATGGTCAAGAGCATTTGCCAAGTTCTTGGGTTGTATGACACGGCTAGCCAAGATGGATTTAATCTTGATATTCACTTTATCAAAAGGCTCTAATGGGTTGGTTCTGAATCTTGCAAGCTGGGAATCAATGAGATGTGTAGGCATCTTTGTTGTACTTATTATTTGAATCTTATTTGTTGGTTCTGAATCTTGCAAGCTAGGAAACACGGCATGATGATGCAGAGGACAACAACCATAACAAACAGTTCAAACTTGGTAGTATTATCTGTGTGAAAGTGCGACAAATGTGTTGATCGTGTGCATCCTGAGAATAATAATTCTAATTGTTGTGCATGTTGATCATGTGGCACTGATAGAACGAGCCAATGCATTGCTTGTTTTAAGAATAAATTTATATTAAAGCTAATTAAATTTAAGTAAAGTGACCACTAACACTTGTTATTATAGTACCAATACAAACCCGTTCGTGAACCGACGTGTGGCCGGAATAGGTTTCTTAATGGAGGTATTTGAATGTGCCGAGGGTGCATGTTCTATCGGGTGTGCAGCGGGCGAGGGAGGGGTAGTAAATGTTGTCACATGTACACACTCAGTTTACGGTTGAATCCAGTTTCCCCAAGAGCTGAAAAACAAACTGATGTTGTCGCCTATCCACTCGTTCACTTGAAGAGACTCCAATGGCGATTCGAGGGGTGAGCCTGCTGGATATGGACTTCAGCAAGGAGTTGACCTTTGAGTTTGCCATTAAGTCCCGTGGCTGCACCAAGTTGAATGTGATGTACACCAATGATCCGGACTCGGTGAAGCTCTGCCTCGCTGAGTTCAAGCAGTACCTACAGGACGAGAAAGCACAAGGTCGCAGGACTATACCTTGTGCCCATCCATTCGTCTCCTAACAGGGACCAGCAGATCGCCATCGCCCAGGTATGCGTGCGGGACAAGGTTCTCGTCTACCACTTCTGTAGGGCCATTAGAGGTTCTGGAGCATTCGCCCGTTTCATCGGTAGTGCCGACTGCACCTTCACTACGGTGGAGAGAAGGAAGAACGCGACGATTCGTCCATCTGGTGCAACAAGCTTGTCGAGATCCAGAAGCAATACAAGATCATCGGCAACGGGCAGGAGAAGGACTCTGTGGTTGACCTCGCCGAGACCATCATCGACCCCTGCTATGCCAACATGAAAGAAGACAACGATACCAAGGACCTGAACACGTGGGAGGTACCTCTGAATCTAGCCTACATAACCTACATGGCCAAGGACGCATACGCATGCTACGACATGTACAGGCGGATCTTGGACATGAGGGCGTGTCTGCTTTCCATAACCGACGAGTACACGGATAGCCGCAGTGTCATGATCAAGCGTGCCAGGAAGGTCTAGATGTTGTACTTTATCAGTTTAAGCACCTTTATCATCTAAGTGTTCCATGCATTAGCCTATGTGTCGTAATTATATGTTTTGTCCGAAATATTTCTTCTAAGAACCCATTAACCTATTTAATTTTCTTAGTGGCTATTTCCTTATGTATGTAACTAGTTCACTCAGCTGCCGTGCTTTGAATCTCCTTCCTCCCAACATATTCCCCTTCTCAGGTGGACCCAGCAGGTCTCGTACACAGATATATGGGACCAACCACCTATCCATTTGTATTATTTTATTTTGTTCAATCTTCCGTCCTCTTCCTATACAGCGGTTTGCCATCATAGCCTATGGCATCGGCCAGGCCATCCCTCTACTCCCACACATTGTCTGGCGGCAGCTCCACCGACCCACCCTGCACCTGAACAAGTCAACCCTCGTACTGCCCTTTGCCTGCGTCTTCTCCCGCTCCGGTTCATTCTGTCCGAGGTCTCGACGTTGTCCCCTGCCTTGGTGCTCTCTTCGCGGTGCCACCGTGTGTCATTCCCAACATAGTCAGCAAAACAAGAGGAATCGGGAGACAACCGTTCGTCGAGAGGCTGACAGTCCCGGGCCCACCAGGTCCATGGCCTAGGTGTTGTTGTTTAACATGGGCAGCCCACGACATATTTCAATGTTTTCTGGATCCAGCAGGTATCAAGCGGCCTCTGGGCCTCCCAACCTAGCTTGTCTATAACATCAGCAGCCCAAGTTATGTTTGTTTTTTCAAGACGACGCACAACTCAGTTCTATTTTTCTATAAGAATGCAAAAGTTGAACCTATGTTTTCCCTTATATAATAGTATATATATATATATATCTTATTTTATTACATATATATAATAGAAACAACATAAGGTTTCGTTAAACCTGTCATTTGTCCAACCATTTTATAGACCTTCCCACTTCCTTTATTTTTCGTTTTCATTAGTCCTATATCTCAATTTTCTCCCACTTTATTTTTCAATGTAAACTAAGTTTTCTCCCAGTACTTTTCCCTAGAACCAACTCAACTGTCCCATGTCTAGCCTAAAAAATAATAATACCCCACGTCCTATTAAATCATCAAATTAAAATGATATTTTATTTCGTAAATTGAAAGTTCTTACAAAATAATAATAATAATTTTTTATATATAACTTGGCAAGTTAACTCCAAGTAATTGCGTACATAAGCTTGCTAATATTTTACTGACCAATGCAGTAATAGATGTGCAATCATGTCTTTATGTTTTTATAACATTTCTCCGTCCAGCCCAACATGATATTTTCACCCAGCCCAGCAAGTCCACGGATTTCGACAAAAATGCAAATGGGCTTTAAATTCTACCATAATATATAAACAGGTAGCATAGATGCTACATCATTGTTTCACCCAGCCCACCAAATGGACTAAAAACCAAATGGACTATGTCAAATCACGGGTTCCAGCAAAACCCTCAAGGTTCGAACACTAGGGTGCGCGCGAAGATCTCCCTCTACCGATCCACGTCCTAGATTTTCTAAGATCTTACGGGCTAACACAACGAACTCGCAACACAAAGGACACAAGATTTATACTGGTTCGGGCCACCATTGTGGTGTAATACCCTACTTCAGTGTGGTGGTGGTGGATTGCCTCTTGGGCTAAGGATGAACAGTACAAGGGAAAGAACAGGCTCCTGAGGAGAGGTGTTCTTGTGCTCGGTGAGCTTGTGGTGGTTCTGGTCTCTCTCGATCTGTCCTCTCGATCCCCCGATCTCTCTATCCGTATCCTCCCTCTAGCTATGGTGGTGGCTAGTCCTATTTGTAGAGGCGCTGGTCCTCTCCCCAAATATTGAGCGGGAAGGGAGCCAATAACGGCCAATTCGAAAGGGGGCAGCTAGTATAGCTTATCCTGACCAAAGTGGTCTTCTCCTGCCAAAGGCTCTGGTGGTGACGCCGTCTTGGGCTCCACGATGACCTCCGTCTTGCCGTCCTTCTGGTGTTGGTCTCATTGGACCGACATGGAAACCTTTGCTTGACGCCTTGGTACTTCACGCATGCGTTTGTTCCCTTGGAACCAAAGAGGAAACAAGGACACTGTGCGCGCCGGCGCCCGTCTGGCCTTGGTCGTCATGGCTCACCTCACTAGAACCTCGCGAGGTTTGCCTGGCCTTGAACTCTCCGCCCCTCGCGAGCCAGCCTGGTGAGGCCGCTCCTAAGGAGGTCTTGTGTCGTCCACCTCACGAGGGTCTTGAGAGCTTGTCGGCGAAGGTGGGACGTACGGGCCTGCTCGTAGAGCCACGCCATTGGCCGCAGGCAGGCAAGTCTGGGGATCCCCATTCCTAGAACGTCGATAGTAGCCCCCGGGCTCAAGGCGTGCTCAGGCTTGGCTTCGAGGCGAAGCCAAGGGGCAAGTGCGGAGCGCCGTGGGCCCCAATAGCATGCGGCCTCGGTTGACTCGTGGCGGTTAATTGGACGTGGGCGTCTCCGCTTCTGCATGCTGCCTTGGAATCCGCCTGGCTATGCGGCTACCGCAACCTACACAGTTATTCTTCCATCGCCTGCGTCATACTCCTCCAATTCCTTTGCTTACCCTGGACTCCACTCCTCTTTCCAATCTGACCTGAGCTCTGCTTACTCCATCGCCATGGCGCCGATGCAAGCGGATAAGGGGAAGAAGCCTCTGTCTTCGGCTAGTGTGGCCCCGGTCACTGAGCCCGCAGTTGGCCCATCGCTGGTGCTCAATGATGAGGCCATGGGCAAGGTGCGTCCCATGCTCGCCTCCAGCTTCAATGAGTGGGGAAAGACGCTGGCTTGGCCTACGTCTCGTGCTCGCATTGACCGGGTGGCCACCAAGGTCCCATTCTTCATCGATGCCCTTTGGGCCGGCTTGGTCCCTCCTTTATCCGCCTTCTTCAACGTTGTGCTTGCGCATTACCAGATCCATATGCTGCACCTTGATCCTCAATCAGTGACCCTTCTCATCGTCTTCACCTTTGTTTGCGAGGCCATGATAGGAATTGCCCCTTTAGTGTCCCTTCTCCGCCACTTCTTTTCACTGCACCTGATTGATCCCCAACAGAGCTCAGGATGCCTGAGCTTTTAGGCCGTGGCGGCGACGGCCGGCGCGGGGATTGACTTCGAGCTCCCACCATCCACGAGCGGGTTTCGGACACGGTGGGTATTTGTTGATGTCGGAGTGCTCAGCACCCTGCTCTCTTCTCCGTCAGCGCCCGCTATTCCCAGCTCCGGTTGGTGCCATCAAAGGCTTACTAATTCGCGCCTTGCCCCTATCTGGCTCAGGCTGAGGTGGCTCAAGGACCTTGATGTGACTGCGTCTATGGTGGTGAAGGAGTTCATCCGGCGCCGGATCACCCCGCTTTAGCGCCACTCTCAACCGATGTGGGCCTTGCTCAACAGCAAGGACCACAGGAGACTTCAGGAGTCCGGGATCCCTTTCGAGGCACGGTGAACAATGCTCGAGGTACTAACGGGTGTCCCGCTGCCAGATGACATGCCGAGGAAGAGTTGCCTTATGTACCACTGCTTGAACAAGGCGACATTCACGGAGCAGTTGCCCACCTTTGATGAGTGGGGGGCATGTCCAGTCGGCCTCATGGGGCCTCGTGAGAACCCCATCATCGTGGTTCCTCTTCCTGTTGCTGGCGCCGAGCTCGCCCCAAGTGTGGATGCAGGGGGTGAGCATCGCTGGGGGCTGATAGTGAAGGTGTCGAGATGATGATGCCGCCCAGGGCTCCTGAGGCGTCATCCTCAGGAACTCGCGACTCTTGCCCTGGGGCCGTTGTTGAGGAGGCGACGCAGCCCACGTCTCCCGAGGCCGGGGCTCCTGAGACCTCGACAGGTCGCTGTGAGGCAGGGCCTGATGGCTCCCCTCAGCTTGGCGCTCCTGAGACTGCCCCTTCGAGCGCTTCTCCTATTGCGCCTCGTGTTGGTCGCCATGTCTAGCGCTTCGGTCGGCTCTGTGTGGACTTCGAAGAGCTCCGCAAGAGGAAGGGGTCCCCAAGCAGCGGCACCTTCGGGCCGTCAAAGCGGAGAGAGTACATCACCGTTGACGTGTAAGTACCTTATCTTGGTGATTCTCCGCATGCTGCTTCCCTTTCTGACAAGATCTCCTGAGGAACAGCCTCCTCTCGCCTCGCTTCTCCTGCTAGGCTGGAGCGCTTCAAGCCCGCGCTCTGCTCACGGTGTGGAGTCAACTGGGGAAGCCGGCCCGTCGACAAGGTGTCTCGAGCTCGCACCTTTGCCGTCTTTTCCTTGCGGCTTTGCTCGGAGCACAGCAAGCGTGCCAATGGTTCCTCCCCCGGTCATGGACGGCGACTGGTTAGCTTCGATCCTGGGGTCTTGTTCAAGCAGCGGGCCTTCACTCGTTCGGGCCCCTCGCGAGGCCCGTCCCGCAAATGGGTGGATGCCAGCCCCCAGCCCCTGCTGAAAGGGGGCGAGCTGCTTCGGGGCGCATCCGCGGTCCCCACGGTGGAGGAAGAAGTTAGCAGCTTGCTCGAGTCGGCGCAAGAAAGGAGCGTCATTCACCACGAGCTCTTTCAGGAGGCGATGGGCGCGATGAACCGGCTTGGTGAAGAGCTCGTGGATGTGGACCCGCCGCGTGGCCGAGGGTCTTCGGCTGGTGGAGGAGCGGCATAAGCTGAAGGTGGCCATCAACCCCGGGCGCCACCAGCGCGAGCTTGATAATGCGAAGGCTGAGGATTCCCTCGCTGCCTCCCGTGAGGCCTACTCCCGAGCTCTGGAAGATGCTCGGGAAGCTGACCGCCGTCGTGAGGCCACGGAGAAGCGCGCGTGGGAGCTCCAAGCCTAGAGCGCCATCTTGGATCAGCAAGTGGAGGCGTGCAGGGCCGCCCTTGCATCGTTGAGGGGGACGCCGCCGAGGAGGAAGAGATCCGGAAGCGCGAGGAGGCGCTGGCACTGGAAGCCGTGGAGCGTAGCCTTGAGCTCAAACGATTGGAGACGAGGGAGCGTCAGGTTGCCCAGGCAGAGGATGCCATCGGCATGCGTGAGGCCAGGGCCCAGGAGGAGGTTGATCGTCGGGTGGCCGAGGCTCGCGCGGATCTCGGTAGCAGGTACGACCTGAAGCTGAAGCTCGTGGAAGTTGGGGCCGCTGGTAGGACTGATGCCCTCAAGTCCAGGTTGGTCGAGGTGGAGCGGCGCAAGGAGGCCGCCGAAACCGCCCTGGCCTCGGCGCATGCTGAGGTGGCTTCCGTCCGCGTCGAGCTACTCCCTCTTCGGCAGCGGGTCGCCAACCCCGAGTCCGTCGCCTAGCAGAACAAGGAAGAAGTTCTTCAGCGGCTAACGTTGGAGCTTGTGCACGCCCCCATGCTCCAGGACCTCAGGAACAGGGCCAACACCGCCCTGGGCCATATCTATGATGAGAATGCTCCTCATCCCCATGTGAACGACTACGCCAGCCACCTCCGCTTCTTCGCCGACGTGGTAACGCGCCTGGAGAGCCGTTCTGAGAGGGCTTGCCAACTTGTTGAAGAGAGGAGCCGCGGCCTACTCGGACGTGCATTCTCCCGAGTCTTCAGCCATCTCCAGAAGCCGACCTGAACTTCGACTTTGATGCCGCCATCGCTCCCATACCTGAGGGCATCCAAGGCGGCCTATCGCAATGGGTGGAAGAAAATGTGGACGCGCTAGTCGGGGCCTTCACTTCCGATGACGATGGGGTGGTGGTCGCGGCGGACGCGGGCGACGTGGTCGACGACGTTGATGGCGGCGCTGGTGAAGGTGATGGTGATGCCATCGATGGTGGCAGCAATGCCAGCGATGGTGGCGACGATGCGAGCGACACGTCTGAGGGTGATCCGGGGGACGCAGCGAGCGACATGTCTGACTGATACCGTGCTTCCTAGCTATTTGTCCTGCACACAGAAGCTCGGGTGTAGCCCTTGAAGTTGTAAGAGCATTTTTGGAGGGGAAACCCCTCTTGTAAATTTGCTACTGCCTTTATCTTGTTAGGTCAAGTTGAATATGTATCCTCATGGACTCACGTGCCCTGAGGCAAAGTTGATGTTGCAGTTTACCTTAGCCTGGATGAGCCCAAACCGGCTCATGAGGTTGGAAGCTCAGGAGGAACTCGCCGAGACGCCCGAGGGGGGCCGCGTGATAAGCGAGCGCCAGCTGTGGCGCGACATGCGCGTGGAGCGTGTGCGTCTTGCCCAGCCCCACTCGCGAGGAGCCCGCGAGGGGGAGAAACAGGCGCAAACTCCGAAATAAGGAAAGAACCAGACAGCAAGTAATCGCTCGAAGGAGAAAAGGCACCCCCCGCGCGCATCAAATGAAAACTCAACTCCAACTTAATTCCAAATCCAGAAGGAAAGGCTACAGAATAGGGGATCCAAAGCAAATGGCCGCGTCCGACACCTAGTATAGTCTTCTTATCTTCAAGTCTTCTCACCAGCGCGGATCTATGTGCTTCCACTAGGACATGGGAGGGAGCCCCCGAGGCCCGAGGGCAGCACTCCTGAGACTCCGGGGCGTGTACAGCCCCACTCGTTATTACGAGAGAGTGTCACGGGCGGCGATCTTCACAGGCGTGAGCCTTACTTCATATCGCCAGACGAGGGCCCCGCCTTGCGCCACCCCCTACCACCGTCGGGAGGACCGAAGACTAGGACGACACCAACGAGGGCAGAGGGGATGCCAGCGGCGCCCTCGGCGACCATGGGTCCTCTGCCGGGGGTAGGCTCTGGAGCACCTCCTCGACAGAGGGCCTACCTCCGGGAGACGCCTTGTTCCACGCGGCGCTGGGGAGGGCCTTCATCCCGGCTTCCTTCCTATAGTCCCCAGCATTTCCCCCCTGGCGGGAGGGAGGCCGACGAGTTGGGACTGCCATCTGCTGCTGCGACCTGATCCCCCTGCGCACCATAGTTAGCGTAAGCCTGCTCCTAAGGAATTAGTGGTACCCTGTAGCTGTTGTCGCCAGCGCGGTGGGCGAGGCTTCCGGAGGGGTCCTGAAAGGCGCCGGCTTCTAGCGCCTCCTCCTCCCAGCCCGGCTCGACGAAAGAGCCAGGGTCGTCTTCCAGCACGTACTCTTGATCCACCATGCGGGGCACGTAGGCCTCCGAGGCTGCCGCCTCAAAGACCTCGCCGTAGTGCCCCGCGCTCCACGTCGCCCGATCTAGCGTGTCACCTCGAGGATGGTAGGGCTGCATCCCGCCCAGACTGTAGGTGGCAGCGCTCGTGCCCGCATCCAGCGGAGGTGGCGCGGGCGCGAGCGGGCGTGCAGCCCTGTTGGTCGCGCCGGTGTCGATGAAGCCTGGTGGTGCGCCTGTAGGCACACGGGCGCGGCGTGGCCCGCCATGCGACCCGGTCGCAGCTTGTGGCGTGAGCAGAGAACGGAAGGGTGGCGCTCCTGAAGCTGCAGCGTCCAGTAGCTCGGCGATGCGTTCCAGCAGTTCATCCCGGCCGCTCTCCATCAGTCGGCACCATAGCAGCTCCCGTGCCACCGTGAGTGCAGCTCGCATGTTTGCCAGCTCCTTCCGGGTGTGCTGCGCCGTTGCCACGGCGTGGCTTGCGGCCCTTGCAGCAGCTCACACCTGTCGTGGGGTGAGGGTGGACGGCGCCTGGTCGTGCCGCCCGCGCCTCGCAGTGTCAGGTGGCGCTCGTGCCGCCTGCAGCGCGGGGTTGAGGTCTTCCTAGGCAGGCGGCGCCGCCCGGTCCAGCCAAGCTGCCCAGCGGTCGGCGTCGGTCCTTGAGTCACCGGACATCCGAACTGCAGAGCATTGGTGAATCGACTAGCGGGAGAGAATCTCCGGCACACCCCTACGTGACGCGCCAAATGTCGGATCACGGGTTCCGGTAAAACCCTCAAGGTTCGAACACTAGGGTGCGCGCGAAGATCTCCCCCTACCGATCCACGTCCTAGCTTTGCTAAGATCTTACGGGCTAACACGACGAACTCACAACACAAAGGACACAAGATTTATACTGGTTCGGGCCACCGTAGTGGTGTAATACCCTAATCTAGTGTGGTGGTGGTGGATTGCCTCTTGGGCTGAGGATGAACAGTACAAGGGGAAGAACAGCGTCCTGAGGAGAGGTGTTCTTCTGCTCGGTGAGCTTGTGGTGGTTCTGGTCTCTCTCGATCCCTCGATCTCTCTATCCGTCTGCTCCCTCTAGCTATGGTGGTGGGTAGTCCTATTTGTAGAGGCCCTGGTCCTCTCCCCAAATATTGAGCGGGAAGGGAGCCAACAACGGCCAATTCAAAAGGGGAAAGCTAGTACAACCTATCCTGACAAAAGTGGTCTTCGACTGCCAAAGGCTCTGGTGGTGATGACATCTTGGGCTCCACGGTGACCTCCCTCTTGCCGTCTTGCTGGTCTTGGTCTCGTTGCACCGATATGGAAACCTTTGCTTGACGCCTCGGTACTACGCGCCTGCGTTTGTTCCCTTGGCACCAAAGAGGAAACAAGGACACTGTGCGCGATGGTACCCGCCTGGCGCCCGTCTATCCTTGGTCGTCATGGCTCACGTCACTAGAACCTCGTGAGGTTTGCCTAGCCTTGAACTCTCCGCCCCTCGCGAGCCAGCCTGGTGAGGCCGCTCCTGAGGAGGTCTTGTCTCATCCGCCTCGCGGGGTCTTGAGAGCTTGTCAGCGAAGGTGGGCCTTACGTGCCTACTCGCAGAGCCACACCGTGGGCCGCAGGAAGGCAAGTCTGGGGACCCCCATTCCTAGAACGCCGACAGACTGGCTAACATGTCTGCCGGTAGGTCAGAGCCTAAGCACTTTCACAAAAAATAAAAATACAAAGGTCGAAGCCTAAGCAAGGCGTTGGATTTACATCCAACGGCCGGCATTCTTCTTCAATCTCTTGTCTTCTTCCCCTAGCGCTGTCGGGACCGCCTGCTCCAGCCTCTGACGTCCAGCGGTGTTGTTTTGCTTGCCTCATAGCGAAACACTACCCCACTGATGGCCAGGCCATCCCTCCACTCTGCACCTCCTGTTATTCTCTGTCGACTGTAGGCCCACCCCACACCCGAACCAGTCAAGTTTCCCACCCCTCTTCTTCTGCGACTCCAATGCCATGTCTTCCCCATCTTCGGGTCGTTCCAGTCTAGGGCCTCACCGTCATCCATCGCCTCACTGTGCTCGGCGCGGCATGGTCAACAAACGAGAGTCATTGAAAGAGGCTAGGACCCACGAGGTCCATGGTCGCACGCAAGGGAAGTTCCTCCTTATTAAGCTGGAAAAAATGTTTCCTCCTCCTGACAGCTGGGACCCACCAGTTGTATCTTCGCACGGAAGGAAGTGCCTCGTTGTTATGCGAAAAAAACTATTCCTCTTGATGACAGCTGGGACCCACCAAATTTGGTGGCCGACTTGTGGGCCTACTAAACGGATGTGTACGTAGGGCTTTTTCAACTTAATCAATAAATGATTCTAGCAGCTGGACTGTTGGATGTTAATCCAATAGCCATGCTCCTTCTTCAACCTCTGTTCTTGCTCTTGTCTCCCGTGGGCGGTTGTGCTGCCACGCACGGGAGACAATCAAGTTTCCCACTCCTCTCCATCTATGACTCTACTGCCGTGTCTTCCCCATCTCTAGGTTGTTCCAGTCTGGGGCCTCGCTGTCATCCACCAGCCTTGGTGCGCTTGGCATGGTGTGGTCAACGTGGTGAACAAACGAGATTCATTGGAAGATGATTGTACATGAGAGGCCGACAGTGGGGACGCACCACGGCCATGGACGCATGCATGCAACTGCATCCTTTTTACCCTGATAAATAATGTTTTCTCCCTCTGACTACTGGGACCCACCAGCTACATCTTCACATGCAAGGAAGTGTGTCCTTATTACGGGCAAAAAAGAAGATCCCCCCCCCACTGACAGCTGGGACCCAGCAGCCATATCTTCGCATGCAAGGAAGTGCGTCCTTATCCTCCCTGGTCGAAGCGTACGTACCATTGTCTATCTTGTCGCAAATGTGTACGTACATACTGGTCGATCGGTCGCTCTGCAACGATGAACTGTGGCCGAGTAAGTAGTGGCACATTTCATAGTAGAGCCCCCCACATAGCAGTTCAGGTTGTCCCATCTAGACCGTGTACACGTACATAAAGCCACACGCCAAAAATACGGCCACGTACATATGTACGGGCGGGGTATCGAATGCCTAATCGCGCATACGTACGGCCAGGGCTCGTGTACATGGCTGGGTCGGAATAGAGAAACTGCGTTGTCATGTTCATTGGGAGCCAACCGGCTTGGACGGAACAGCCGATCGAAACGAGGCCTGGCGTACCGCAGAACAGAGGAAACGGCCTTGTGTTCGACTGGCCAGGGACGAAACAGGGTCCTGTTCATCAGGAGGGGTCTGGCATACTGCAAAACGGAGGAAACGGACTTCTCTTAGACCTCCTACGGTCGAAACGGGGTCCTGTTCATCGGGAGGGGTGTGGCGTACCGCAAAACGGGACTCCACGGGATACTGTTCATCTCCACCGTCGACTACCTCCACGGGCTACTGTTCATCTACCCTCGACCTCCTCCAGGCTCCACCTACGACTGTTCATCCACGGCGTCTCCCCTCGTGCCTACACCAACCACTGGTCATCCACGGGCTCCTGTTCATCCAGCCTCCACCGCTCCTCCACTGGCTACTGTTCAACCAGCCCTCTCCACGCGGTCCTGTTCAACCACCCCTCCACGGGCTACTGTTCTTCCAGCCTCCACCGACTATTGTTCAACCAGCCCTCCATGGGGTCCTGTTCATCCAGCCCTCCACGGGGTCATGTTCATCCACCCCCAACCGGCTCGATCGGGGTCCTGTTCATCCAGCGGCAACGTCCTCTACTACCACGGGGTCCTGTTCATCCACCCCCCACCGGGAACTGTTCATCCACCCCCCCCCCCTCAACAACACTCACTGTTCATCAAGTGGCAGCATCGATCGGCTTCAGTTAGCAGTAGTAGCGAAGGAATCACTCGGGTTCAGTTAACAGCAAGGGATCGATCGGGGTTTAGTAACATAGCTAGTGCAATCGCTCGGGTTTAGATAGAGCCCAATGCCTCGCTCAGGTTCAGTTAGAGCGCAATGCCTCGCACACACGCACGTACGTGTACGAGAGAAACACGCAAACTTCCATGCATCGCTCGGCCCCGACCACCCACCGTAACCGGGAACTCCCTGATATTTTCCTCGCCCTCGCTTCTACCATGTTTTTTTCCATCATGGACGGCCCAAAGAATGTCATGCAGCTGCGTGTCCGGCCTGCCCAGGACAAAAAGCCCATTTTCTATCATGATTTTTTCTCATAGAAGTAGGAGCCCACCACATCTATGATGATACCGGGTTTTGTCACAGTTATCATCCTAGAAGTGTCATAAGCATGACAGGAAAAAAATTCGTTCAGCCCAAAATGTCACGGATGTGTCTTTTTATGTAGTGGTACGCTTGAATATGCTTAATGACGGTTGAATGATGCCGCTTGAAGCTACGTCGGTATTTCCCCAAAGAGGAAGGGATGATGCAGCACAACGGCGGTAGGTATTTCCCTCAGATATGAAACCAAGGTTATCGAACCAGTAGGAGAACCAAGCAAGACAACTTAAACAGCCCCTACACATAGATAACAAATCCTCCCAACCCCACGTGTTGAAGGGGATGTCAATCCCTTTCGGGTAATGGCGCCTCAAGATAGGCAAACGGACGTGAGATAAATTTGTAGTAGATTGATAGATCGAATGCCAAATAAAATAAATTGCAGCAAGGGATTTTTGGATTTTTGGTTTAATAGATCTGAAAATAAAAGGCAAATAAAATAGATCGTGAAGGCAAATAATATGAGAAAGAGACCGGGGGCCGTAGGTTTCACTAGTGGCTTCTCTCGAGAAAGATAGCAAAGTGGTGGGTGAACAAATTACTATTGGGAAATTGATAGAACTTCAAATAATTATGATGATATCCAGGCAATGATCATTATATAGGCATTGCGTCCAAGATTCGTAGACTGACTCCTGCCTGCATCTACTACTATTACTCCACACATCGACCGCTATCCAGCATGCATCTAGTGTATTAAGTTCATGGAGAAACGGAGTAATGCAATAAGAACGATGACATGATGTAGACAAGATCTATCTATATAGAGATAGACCCCATCGTTTTATCCTTAGTAGCAACGATACATACTTGTCGGTTCCCCTTCTGTCACTGGGATCAAGCACCGTAAGATCGAACCCACTACAAAGCACCTCTTCCCATTGCAAGATAAATATATCAAGTTGGCCAAACAAATCCCAAATATCAAAGAAGAAATACGAGGCTATAAGCAACCATGCATAGAAGAGATCAAAGAAACTCAAGTATTTTCACGGATATAAAAAGATAGATCTGATCATGAACTTGAAGTTCATCGGATCCCAACAAACACACCGCAAAAGAGTTACATCATATGGATCTCCAAGAGACCATTGTATTGAGAAAGAGATGAAGCCATCTATCTACTAACTACGGACCCGAAGGTCTACAAAGAACTACTCACGCATCATTAGAGAGGCACCAATGGAGGTGGTGAACCCCATCCGAGATGTTTTCTAGATTGGATCTGGTGGTTCTGGACTCTGCGGTGGCTGGATGAATATTTTGTCGACTCCCCTAGGGTTTCTGGAATATTGGGGTATTTATAGAGCAAAGAGGCGGTCCGGGGGGCACCCGAGGTGGGCACAACCCACCAGGGCGTGCCTGGGCCTCCTGGCGCGCCCTGATGGGTTGTGCCTCCCTCGGGGCACCGCCAAGCGCAGCCAGGGCCCGTTGTGTTCCTTCTGGCCCATAAAAATTCTCCGTAAAGTTTTGGGGCATTTGGACTCTGTCTGATATTGATTTTCTGCGATGTAAAAAACATGGGAAAACAGCAACTGGCACTTGGCACTATGTCAATAGGTTAGTACCAAAAAATGATATAAAATGACTATAAAATGATTATAAAACATCCAAGATTGATAATATAATAGCATGGAACAATCAAAAAAACTAGATACGTTGGAGACATATCATTGAACTATGTACTTTTGGTTGAACTATGCTTGTGTACGCTTATTATCTATGTGTGAGTATGTTTAATCTAAGTTTACTTATGTCTAACTGTGGGATATGGATGCAATCAGTTTGGTTGATGGAATCTACCTCCGTCCTGGTTTATTGGTCCCCTTTGTAATTTGTGTTAAATTTTGACCAAAGATTTAACAGACAAAATGTTAGTGCAGGTCAGCAAAAATTATATCGTTCGATGCGTATTTGAACATAGTGTTCAATGATATAATTTTTGGTGACATGCATAAACATTTCTTAGTTAAATATTTGGTCAAAATTTGGTACAAATTACAAAGGGGGCCAATAAACCAGGACGGAGGTAGTACGTCAATCACACACGGTTCCCAAAATTGGAACCGTGTCCAATGACTTTCATTTTTCCTGTTGCGTCAATCACACACGGTTGGCTCTAGCAAAATGTTGCCTCCGAAATTCTTTGTGGGATAGAAAACCCTCACCTCCCAATTCAAAAAAAAAGAAAAAAAAAACCTCACCATCCCCACATCACAAAAGCCCTCACCCCGCCCACCACCCCTGCCGGACCCCATTCACACCTACACAAGCTCCTCTGCGTCTATGCATGGCACCACCTATCACGGAGGCAACCACTTAGCTCGACGTCTGCTGCCGCCAGGCTGCCGACAAACCCCACTGCATTTCGCCACTTCCGATTGCCGCTGCCTATCACCATCGACTTTCTCGACACTGCTCGCGGTTGACCCAGCTCTGCTTGGTTGGGGAAACCACCGTACTAAGGGTTCCTTCTCATGGACAACAAGGTAACTAATTTAATGAGATATTATCTCATCTCTTATCCCAGTTCATCTGCCTCCTTTAATCACCCGGCTGAAATCAACGTGAATTCATTTTTATTCAAGCTGATTTGAGGGTTTTCTTTCATTCATAGAGTGTACAGTGCGCGGACACATTAGGACTTTGCGGCCTCCGCAAGACATTCTTGGAGTTCCATCTCACCATACCAGATGACTTGAGGATGCACGTGGTATGTTCAATCTTACCCTCAATCGGTTGGCATGGCCTACTTTCTTGAACATATACTAAATATTGCTGCATTTGGATAAAAGGTGCCACATGCACCATATATGTCAAAGGGGAGTTTTTTCCCTATTCTTTATATATTAGGCAAATTAATGATGTATTGTTCTTTTGATTACTCTCGTATTTCCATCACATCATGTTTACCCTATCTGTTTAGTTATAGATTTTTGTCCTTCGATTTAAACTGTTGTACAGTTCTTTCAATTTGGGCACATATTTGCATGTTACCATATTTTATTTAACAATCCTACCATTTTCTGCAGTGCGTCCCTTGCTATGCAACAAAATCTGTTGTGCACAATCTTTCCCTTTACATAAATCAAGACTGCAGGGATGTCATACTGAACACAAACCATGGATTTACAATTGTTGCTACTATAAGACTTGATGAAAGTGGTGACTCCTATTTTGGTGTTGGCGTTTGGAAACAAATTTCTAAGTTTTATGTACTGAAAGCTAGCACTAAAATTGCAATGCACATAAATGAGCCTGTCATGAGATATATGCTAACTTCCCCGACGATATCATCCGTCCAGACTTTGTTCGAAGTAAGTTTTCTTTTGAAGTATCTACATGTTGACTTACCCAGCAATATCAAATGAATTGTGTAGTATTTAAGCAACCAATTTTTATTCCATTTTCTTACTATATTCCTACCTAATAACTTCTAGTTACCAATACACTTTTCTATTGCCCTGTTTTAACTAAATATTCCCTGTACTCCCACTTCTATCAGAAAGCACCTGTAACACCCATGATGCGGCTATATCTCCCATGTGTCGGGGCACAACTTAGAGGCATAACCGCATGGTAGGCATGTACTGAAAAAGATAGGGATAAAGAGTCGGCTTACAATCGCCACTTCACACAATACATAAATATAGCATACATCATCCAGAATACAATCAAGGTCCGACTATGGAACCAAAATAAAGAAAGACAACCCCAAATGCTAGATCCCCGATCTCCCCAACTGGGCTCCACTACTGATCATCCGGAAAAGAAATATAGTAACGGCCTGAATCCTCGTCGAACTCCCACTTGAGTTCGGTAGCGTCCCCTGCACTGGCATCATCGGCACCTGCATCTGTTTGGAAGTATCTGTGAGTCATGGGGACTCACCAATCTCACACCCTCGTGATCAAGACTATTTAAGCTTAAGGTAGGAAAGGGGTAGTGAGGTGGAGCTGCAGCAAGCACTAGCATATATAGTGGCTAACATACGCAAAAGAGAGCAAGAAGAGAAGCAAAGCACGGTCGATAAGCTAATAACGATCAAGAAGTGATCCTGAAACTACTTACGTTCAAGCATAACACGAGACCGTGTTCTCTTCCCGGACTCCTCCAAAAAGAGACCATCATGGCTACACACACGATTGATTCATATTAATTAAGTTAAGTGTTAAGTTCTCTACAACCGGACATTAACAAATTCCCATCTGCCCATAACCACGGGCACGGCTTTCGAAAGTTCAAAACCCTGCAGGGGTGTCCCAACTTAGCCCATCACAAGCTCTCACGGTCAAAGAAGGATATTCCTTATCACGGGAAGACCCGATCAGTCTCAAAATCCCGGTTACAAGACATTTCGACAATGGTAAAACAAGACCTGCAAAGCCACCCGATGTGCCGACAAATCCCGATAGGAGTCACACGTATCTTGTTCTCAGGGCACACCAGATAGGTTAAGCTACGAGTAAAACCAACCCTCTAGTTGCCCCGAGGTGGCCCCGCAGGCTGCCCATTTCGGGCCAATACTTAGAGGAGCACTGGCCCGGGGGGGTTTAAAATAAAGATGACCCTTGAGTCTGCAGAACCCAAGGGAAGTTATATGGTGGTACATAGGCAAATGGTAAAACCAAGGTTGGGCCTTGCTGGAGGAGTTTTATCCAAAGCGAACTGTCAAGGGGTTCCCATAATTAACACCCAACCGCGTAAGGAACGTAAAATCATGGAACATAACACCGATATGACGGAAACTAGGGTGGCAAGAGTGGAACAAAACACCAGGCATAAGGACGAGCCTTCCACCCTTTACCAACTATATAGATGCATTAAAGTAAATAAGAGATAATAATGATATCCCAACAATATCCTTGTTCCAACATGGAACAAACTGCATCTTCACCTGCAACTAGCAACGCTATAAGAGGGGCTGAGCAAAGCGGTAACATAGCCAAACAATGGTTGCTAGGAAAGGTGGGTTAGAGGCTTGACATGGCAATATGGGAGGCATGATATAGCAAGTGGTAGGTATCTCTACATAGCAATAGAGCGAACAACTAGCAAGCAAAGATAGAAGTGATTTCGAGGGTATGGTCATCTTGCCTGCAAAGTTCTCAGAGTTGACGAAAGCTTGATCCTCGTTAGCGTACTCAACGGGTTCCTCGATCATGTACTCGTCTCCCGGCTCTACCCAAAGCAAGAACATAAGCAAAGGACCCACAATCAATCACTGTGTAATGCGCAAGCAACATGATGCAAATCATGGCATGATATGCGAGATGTGATATGCATTGAATATGCGTGCTTCAGAAGGGAAAGATTGAACCAGGCATCAACTTGGCAAACCAAGGGTGCTGTTGGAAAGATGAGATGATTTCGGTTGAAATCGATATAAAGATCACCGAAATCGGATGCACGGTTTGCAAAAGGCAAGCGAAACAAGAATGGCACAATTATGCGATTAACAGCACGATGCCATCTAGAATGCAACAAGAAAACTAAGCTACTGCACTCCAACATCGCAACAAAGCACATGGCAGTGATCTACTCAAGATTCTTGACAAAACATGAACACTGAGCTACGGCTAATTCACATAAGAGCAGGTTCAAACAGGCATGGCAAAAGTGCAAAAGATATCAGCTTCACAGACTTAGTGAAAATACTAACATGCCAGAAAATAACATCAGGAAGCCATGTTTAGAGCAAGCTAACAACATGCTACAAGAACAGGTCATGCTACAAAGGCACGGCATGAATCTAATCAAAGGATAGAACAAAAGTCCCTTACTGATCATGAGCCAAAAAGGCATAGAAAATATGATGGCACCCATGTAAACATCGCAACTTCTATTAACAGATTCAGACTTAGCAGAAAACAGAGCATGGCATAAACAGGGTTATGAAGGCATCTTTGCGAGCTCAAATCACTCATCACAGAGCCTTACATGACAAACTAAGCATAGCATCAGCAAGAAGACATGTTAAAGAAGCTAACCATGGCAAGAGCAAGTTCATAGCATGCATGGATCAACTACAACAACCATGGAAAAATTGATTAACATGTAAACAATCTGCCAGGAACATTTTATAGCAAAAGTAGAGCAAGATTAAAACATGCTAGGGCACTCCATAATTGCAAGCAGGGGCATGGATGGATAGACCATCACCATATGTCCAAATCATCCATACTAAAGCAACTCAAAACAAGCATATATCTCACTGTAGCATCATGGTTTACATGGCATCAAAATAACAGCAGGAAAAGGACTTAGCAAAATCCTAAGTCCCAGAAAACAGCAACATCACGGAGCCTAGTTTGCATGCTTGTGCTAGTCACCACATTGATCACAAAAATACATGGAAATCACCCCTATAAATATGGCATGGCATAGATCAAAACACATGTAGAGCTCATGCCTATGCAGCACACAACAAATGTGACAAAAATGACAAATCCTCATACTCTGACAAATAACACTAACTAACAATTTATAGCACTCTAGCATCAGTCGTTTGGGCATCAAGATGGACTCAAACAAGCATGCCACAATGTAATGAAATGAAGAGCATCTCCCAATGAACATTTTGACATATCAAGCGCATGAAACGGAGCTATGGTTGAAGTTATGGCATGAAGAACAGAGGCATAAACATAACAGAGGGATAGGTAGAATTTTACCCCGCGAAAAACGGATCTAGGGTTGACCTGGCACGCGGATCGAGGGCGGTAGATCTCGCCAGGGAACGGCTCGCCGGAGAGCGTCGGGGTTCGCCGGAGACGGCCGGAGTGAGGAAAGGACGCCGGAGAGGGCCGGAGCTGCAGGGAGGAGGCGGCGGCCGCGGCGGGGTCCGTTCGCCGAGTGGCGGCGCTGGGCGAGGCGACCGGCGACGGCGGAAGCGGTGGCGCGTCGGCGAGGCGACGACGGAGGCACACCGGCGGCGGAGAAGCGGCGTCGAGTCGGGCGGCAAGTGGAGGAGCTCAAGCGCGGGGGGGTGGAGTTGGGCTCGCGGGCCCGCCGTGGGCTCGCGGGCCACGGCGGCTGTCGGTGTCAAAACCGGCGGATCTCGGGTAGGGGGTCCCGAACTGTGTGTCTAGGCCGGATGGTAACAGGAGACAGGGGACACTTTGTTTTACCCAGGTTCGGGCCCTCTCGATGGAGGTAAAACCCTACTCCTGCTTGATTAATATTGATGATATGGGTAGTACAAGAGTAGATCTACCACGAGATCAAGGAGGCTAAACCCTAGAAGCTAGCCTATGGTATGATTGTTGTGTACGGAGTTGATTCTGTCCTACGGACTACAACCCTCCGGTTTATATAGACACCGGATAGGGTTAGGGTTACACAGAGTCGGTTACAATGGTAGGAGATCTTTGAATATCGCATCGCCAAGCTTGCCTTCCACGCCAAGGAAAGTCCCATCCGGACACGGGACGAAGTCTTCAATCTTGCATCTTCATAGTCCTGGAGTCCGTCTGAAGGTATTGTTCGGCTACCAGAACACCCCCTAATCCAGGACTCCCTCAGTAGCCCCTGAACTAGGCTTCAATGACGACAAGTCCGGCGCGCAAATTGTCTTCGGCATTGCAAGGCGGGTTCCTCCTCCAAGTCCTTCGTAGAAGATTGTAATCACCAAGAGTAGTGCCCGGCTCTGTAGAATAAGTTTCCACATATTACCATAGAGAGAATAATATTGACACAAATCAAATCTGCTGACGTATTCTGCAGTGCGCCATCACACTACAGCCAAGTCCTTTACTCGAATCGGTTTTACTTTTCCACCTCAGCATGTTTTGCGAGGCGATTTTCTTGGCACGTCTTGTCAAAGCAGAGATCGTGTGCCACCCCCCTTTACGGGATCCTCATCAATACGGATGTGGGTAACCCAATCGCACCCGTTAGCATGTTTTCTCGATTAAAGGTGAGTCCCAAACGGTTACGGGGAGGGCTCTTGGTATTCAACCTCTTATAAAGAGACCAAGGCCTTACTCCCTTTTTCAATCTCAGGTTCGCCCGTCGCCTCGAGTTCCAACACCCTAGGCTTCAGGTTCCAGGTGCTTCGGACCTTCGACAATGTCCGGTTCCGACCTCCAAGGCCGATGGATTCCCTCCTCCGTCACGGAGGGGGACGTGCTAAAGTTGAGAGAGGCTAAGTTCTTGACCGCTGAAATTCCACATAGGTTGCCTGTTCAAGGGCAAGCTATTCCTAGCCCCCAGCCTGGCGAGAGCGTAGTTTTCATGTCTCACTTCCTTCGGGGGTTAGGCTTCCCGATGGATCCCTTCGCGAGGGGGCTGCTGTTCTATTACGGGCTGAAATTTCAGGACTTAGCTCCGGAGTCCATCCTCCATATTTCCTCATTCATCGTTGTGTGCGAAGCGTTCCTCCGCGTTACTCCTCACTTCGGTTTATGGCTTAAGACCTATGGAGTGGAGCCGAAGATGATCGAGGGACGGCACGCAGAGTGCGGAGGTGCTGTCATCAGCAAGAATGTTGATGCTCCATGGCCCGAGGGCTCCTTTCAAGAAGAGCTCGGCTTGTGGCAATGAGAATGGTTCTATATCACCGCTCCCAGGAGCGCCAAGTGGGCGGCGCCTCCTGCTTTTCGCTCGGGTCCCCCATCACGGCTAGCGTCATGGGTCAACAAAGGATTAGATTGGGGTTTGCCCAAAGACGTACCACTGCTGCAGGGCCGCATTAGGGATCTCTTAGAAGGAGACCTCAACCTAGTCAAGGCGACGCAGGTCATGCTGATTCGCCGAATATTGACCGGCAAACGTCGCCCACTTCGCCTGTGGGAGTTTAATCCAGAGGGACCGCGAGCTCTCCAGAACTTCATGGGCGCAACGCCCGCGGAGATGTATAGACTTTTCTTCGGATCACAAGAGATGTGTCCGGATTTAACCGAGGACGCAGGTCTAAGCTGCAATCACCCGGATACTCAAGTAAGCAACCTTGTTCCCGGACCTTATTATCCGTATAATTATCATAAACTTGCCCCTAAAAGAGCCGTCCTTTTGAACAGGAGTGGATAGCGAAGGCAAAGCTGATCAGGTGTCCGGCTCCCCTTCCTGAAACCAGGCCGGATCCTGTGCTGGTTAGGATGCTGGAGACAATGCCTTTGGAGGGGGAGGACAAGGAAGCTACGGCCTCCTCGAAGGAGGCTGTTCCGAAGGGAGGAACCGACAATTCCTCTCCCGAGGGGAAGAAGAGAGCCGCCTCTGACGACCCGGAAACCATGGTCTCAAAACGGGGGAGAAAATCCTCGTCAGAGGGTCCGGCGCTAGGGAGTTCCTCGGCCGGACTATGCCCTCAAGGGGATCAGCCCTCCAGCGAGCCGTAAGTAGAGAGAGGTTTTCCTTTTGAAGGATGAGAGAAATCTTTGATTTATATATGAGAAGATTAACCGAAATTTTACCTTCTAGCTCGGTCCTCAGCCCTTCTTAGCAGAGTTCGTCTTCGGGGGATCTTCTTCTGGAGATGATGGAGAGCGGGACGCCTCCCCCTGCCGTGCCTCCTAGCGAGGCGGGCGACCCTGAGGTGTCATCGCGGAGAGTTTCTCCGAATCCGGCAGGGGTGGAAGGTGGCAGTGCGGCCCCCCGAAGTTCTCCGCGTCCGGCCTTCGAAAGAGGCCATAGGACAAGTCCGGCACCGTCTGGTGCTCGGCCGGAAGAGCTAAAGATTCTGCTGGGGCGAGCTTCTATCTCAGAGGAGCACCGTGCATTGATGGGCACGGTGATTGAAAGGATTTCATCCGCAGAAAACGGATTGCATGAGGCCGTCAAAAGTTTACTGACGGGTTTTGAGGTACGTTAGATAATGTACACTTTTGTCAGTTGCGCATAAATAAGATGCGCCCTGTGTAGATAGCAGCCCCTGAGACTCTGCGTGTTGTCAAGAAATGACGGCACGTAGAGGATCATGATCCCAGGTCTAAGGTTTCGCCTTTGAATGTAGGTGGCGAGGTGTCCGGAATCAAGCCGGACTAATGATGTGGCCGAACTAAAGCGGCAACTGGACCTGGCAGATGCCGACATCGCGCTTGTCAACAAGCGGCTTGATGAGGCTCAAGGTATGTAATTCTTCGGGCGGCGCCAGGTAAGAGGATCTTCATGCCAGTGTCTTATAATGTGTGTGCTTGACGCAGATGGTGCGGCCGCCATGGAGAATCTTAGGGCAGAACTTGCCCGAGCGAAGGAGCAAGCCAGAAAAAGCGATGCGGCTGCCAAGAAGGACCTTGAAGAGCTGAGAGCCGAACATGCTGCTCATTCCCGAAGCAAAGAGGAGATGGCCGAGATGGCCGAAAAGTTAAAAAGTGCTACCGACCGTTGCAGGCTTCTTGAAAAAGAAGACCAGGCAAAACAGACGGACTTAGAGAAGGCCGTTGCTGATGCCAAGGACGCCCGCTCTGCGATGAGAGCTGCGAAAGAGGAGTTGCGTCAGGCCGAACAAATTGCGGCTGGAAAGCCCTTTATGCTGCGGAGGAAGTTTTGTGATCCGAAGTTTGCTCCGTTGGACCGGATGTGGAGTGTAAAGGACACCTATCTATACTTGGCAACAAGTGCCGCTGATGCGACCGAACACTTTCGAGATCAGAAAGATTGCAAAGTGGAAAGGCTTTTCTGGTCGCAGTTTCATAATCCAGAACGACCACTGGCAGTGGATGATCGTTTGGCTCAATGGGCCGAACTGAATAGGTTGTCCGAACTCGCCATGAAGTACGTCATGGATCATTTGTAGCCGGGGAGATCGGACCCGAAGAGTTATTTCGGCTTGGTGCAGCAATTCCTTGACGTGGTGTCGCGTATAAATGCAATTAAGAGGTCAGCATGCATAGAGGGCGCACGGATAGCTCTTGCCCGTGTTAAGACATACTGGGCAGAGATGGAGACCACTGTTGTTGCGTCCCGAGATTCGGACCAAAGTCGAGTACCTTCCGAGCACTATTTTCAGGAAGTTCTTGAAGGCGCTCGTGTAATAGAGATGCAGTGCTCGAAAGATGCTATGTTATGATAGCATATGTAATTATAAAGTAATATTTTGATAAACTGTAGTGGCTTATTTTATACTTGTGCCTCCAAGTATTGTAAACACCTTCTAATCGGCCATTTTAAGATATATATATATATATATATATATATGTATAGAGTCTGAAATCTGAAAGATGGCAGTCGTTGGCTTCAGCCCCCACGCACATAGTGCGGGGGTGCTCGTAGAAGACGCATTCTCACACTTAACCCAACGTCTTGGTCCTACAAAGGAGGTGATAGCGCAGCGGGCAAGGCAACCGGACTATAATGCTTTAACACTTTCACTTAGCCATAGGAGTTTGAAAATGAGACTCTTAGGTAGCTCCTTGGTGGCAACTGCGCTCGTTCGAATTCGGGGCGCATATGTGCCTGACCGGGAAGCGGTCCTTCGTCAAAGCGGAGGAATCCTATAGATTCCGATCGGTCATCGAGTGGCTGACCAGTCTCACGCTACATCATGACAGTCAGTTTTCGGCTTTCTCTACTGAGGTGCTCGCCCTGGCCGAACCGGGGGCACAATCGTAGTAGTTCTCCTGGTGCTACCTTAGCCGATAGAGCGGAACGTAAGGTAGCCGAACTCAGGAGCCGGGCAACCCAACATTTGAGTAAAGACATGATTCGGAGCTGATGCATATAGTGCCAAAACTCGCGACGCCGAACACTCCCTAAGGTGTTTGGTCTTTATGAGGGTGGGCCAAGCAACACTCTTTATTGAAAAAACCCCTAGTGTCCAGGTACGTGCAAAAATTCTGACGTGGCCATATGCCAAGACGCCAGCCTCCTCCTTGGTTATGTTAGAAAGAAAGAACCAGGGGATGGGTAGCAACAAGAGATAGTAAAAAAGGTTTACGCAGGGTCTTAATCTAAAAGGAATCCTTTAGGACGGGTCCCTACTGCACGTCTGCGCCTGTGTCTCCGTTGTGCCGTATCCTGGACGGGCGTCGCACGACGTTTATCTGTAAAAGACAGGAACTGAGTTCAAAACGAGTCGTGCCGAAAAAGTTTAAAATAAGCAAAGTATAAAGTAAGATATGTAAGTTTGAGCTTTATTGTCTCTTATTATATATGTGTGGAGCCCCTTGTGCGGGGGTATATGGCTTCTAGGCCTGCGTCAATGACGATTTTGCACGGAACTCGTCTATCCGCGTTCGTGGTCTTTAAATGACGAGGTCATTTTGCTGTGGGGCTGTTAAAGCGGCCGCACTGTCCTTTGCTTGGGGGGCGTACTTTTAGTGCTTCCCCATTAAAGAGATGATGCCTCGTGGACTGGGCATCTTAAGCGTAAGAGATGCATAATGTAGTATTGCGTTAAATCGAGCGAAAGCTTCACGTCCCAGTAGTGCTTGATAGCGACTTGAGAACGGGACGACATGGAAGGTCAGCTTTTCGCGGTGGAGGTTATCGGCAGAGCCGAATGTGACTGTGAGCCGGAGAAAACCCGTACAATGGGTGTCCGGACCAGGTATTACCCCTTTAAAGGAGGTTTTGCTGCGGCGGATTCTTGCTGGGTTTATCCCCATGTGCTGTATTGTATCCTGATATATCAGGTTTAGTCCGCTGCCGCCGTCCATAAGGACATTTGAAAATTTGAGTCCGCCAATTATTGGATCGAGTATCAAGGCAGTCCATCCTACATTCTTGATATTCCTAGAATAATCTAGCTGATCGAAAGTGATCTGTTTTGACAACCAGTGGCAGGATCCTTTGGGGATGGGCCGTGTGGTGCGTACCTTTACGGGTACCGCGTGTTTTGTTATGTGAAGTGAGTTCACTGTTTTTACTTCTTGTGGGAAGTTCTTTTGTTTCCTGGTGCTTTGCTGTTGGGGTTTGTCCTCGTCTTCGCTTGGTGTGTCGAGCCCGTTGCGTTCGGCATTGAGTCTGCCGGATTGTTTGAAGACCCCATAGTCTCTGTGGGTATGGTTAGCAGGCTTCCCGGGAGTGCTGTGTATCTGACATATCCTGTCCAGGATTTTATTTAAGTTGGATGGATCGTCCCTGTTATCCTGGGGGGGGGGGCGATTTTTCCTGATTTTGGCGTGAGCCTTTGAATCCGGCGTTGACTGCCGTGCTCTTCGGACTTTTGTCCTTAGTCCGGCGACGGTCCTTGTTGCGTCGCGGTCTTCCGTTTCCATCCCTGGTTTCGGATGTACTTGGGTCGCTGGGGCCGCACCTTGCCAACCAGCTGTCCTCTCCTGCACAAAAGCGGGTCATGAGGCTTGTTAGTGCGGCCTTTGTTCTTGGCTTTTCTTGGCTGAGGTGTCTGGCGAGCCATTCGTCTCGGACGTTATGTCTGAAAGCTGCTAAGGCTTCGGCGTCCAGACAGTCGACTATCTGATTCTTTTTAGTGAGGAATCTATTCCAGAACTGCCGAGCTGATTCTCCGGGTTGTTGAGTTATGTGACTAAGATCGTCTGCATCCGGAGGGCGGACATAGGTCCCTTGAAAGTTTGCTCGGAAAGCATCCTCGAGCTCTTCCCAGCTTCCAATTGAGTTTTCGGGAAGGCTTTTAAGCCAATGCCGGGCTGGCCCTTTAAGCTTGAGGGGTAGATATTTTATGGCGTGGAGATCATATCCTCTAGCCATGTGTATGTGGAGGATATAATCCTCGATCCAGACTCCAGGGTCTGTTGTTCCATCGTATGCCTCTATGTTTACGGGTTTGAATCCCTCTGGGAACCTCTGGGAATTCGTAGTCCAGGACCTCATCGGTGAAACATAGGGGGTGTGCGGCACCCCTGTATTTGGGTATGCCGGACTCTGATGATGGCTTCATAGCATTGCTTACGAGAGCTTGCTTTCTTGGCCCATAAATGGACCTGACTGGGCCATGATGCGAATCCTTAAGAGGGTCGCATGCCGATTTAGGTGCAGCGCCGCTTGTCGCTTTATGGGGTCGTCTATCCGACCGTGCGGCTTTTTCATTTTTTGAATGCGAGGGCTCTGAGGCCTCTTCGTCGAATTCAGGCAGTAGCTTTCTTTTCGGATAGCTTTTAGTGCGGCGACTGTTGCCGTACTTATCTGTGGCATTGATTACCTTGTTCCATCTGATCCGGAGTGCATCTTCCGCTGTTTTTAGCTTCCGCTTCTGCTTTTTTAGGCTACGTGCAGTTGCAACGAGCCTCTCATGGAGATTTTTCTGCTCCATAGGTTTATTTGGCGTGAGGTCTTCCGGAATGCCGTTTTCGCCGGGGGAGGGATGTTCGGTTTCTCTATCCGTGTTGCCCTGTTCGGACGGTTGCTCTAAGGCCTGCTCGTCGTCTACTGGCTCGTCCTGCTCTATGGCTGGGTTTTTGTCGAGGCGGGGCTTGGGCCGGTGTTTGCGCCGACGCCTTGATTGCTTTTCGGGGGGTTGATCTCTCGTCCCATCCCCTTTTTCCTCATTGTCGCTTCCCTTAGGGGTGTCCACCATGTACACATCGTGAGATGAGGTGGCTGTCCAATGCCCTATGGGCGTTGGTTCGTCGGTATCTCCTCCATCGTCATCCATGCTGTCGATGTCTTCGGAGCCGAAGTCAGGCATGTCGGTTAGATCATCGACGGTGGCTATAAAGTGGGTGGTGGGTGGGTTTTGGATTTCTTCATCGTTCGAATCCCATCCTTGCTGACCGTAGTCCGGCCAGGGCTCTCCTGGCAACGAGAGAGACTTCGGAGAATTCAGGATGTCGCCGAAGGGCGAGTTCTGAAAGACGTCTGCGGCGGTGAACTCCATCATCGGCGCCCAATCGAATTCGATTGGCAGGGGCGCGGGGGGTTCGGAGTCCGGGATGGAGTCCGGACCCTTGGAGTCACGGGTTGTGAAGAGTGTGGGGCTAGCGTTCGGCTCGATCGCTTTTGGGATCGCAGCCCCTGAGGTGACGTCCAACCGCTCATCCTCGATTGGCGTAGTGGGCTCCGAATCAATGGTCGGAACCGGTGCGTGTGCGGCCTCCAAAGCGCTATTCGGCGGCAGAGCTATATCATGCCCATCGAGACAATGCGGCGCGCTTGGCTGTGGCTCGAATCCGTCGAAGATCAAGTCTCCGCAGACGTCGGCCGTGTAGTTTAGGCTTCCAAACCTGTCTTAATGGCCTGGGGCGTAGCTTTCGATCTGCTCGAGGTGGCCAATCGAATTGGCCCGTAGTGCGAAGCCGCCGAAGACGAAGATTTGTCCGGGGAGAAAAGTCTCACCTTGGATCGCATTGTTGTTGAAGATCGAAGGAGCCATCAGGCCTAAAGGCGACGACAAAGTGGAACTCTCAATGAAAGCACCAATGTCGGTGTCAAAACCGGCGGATCTCGGGTAGGGGGTCCCGAACTGTGTGTCTAGGCCGGATGGTAATAGGAGACAGGGGACACTTTGTTTTACCCAGGTTCGGGCCCTCTCGATGGAGGTAAAACCCTACTCCTGCTTGATTAATATTGATGATATGGGTAGTACAAGAGTAGATCTACCACGAGATCAAGGAGGCTAAACCCTAGAAGCTAGCCTATGGTATGATTGTTGTGTACGGAGTTGATTCTGTCCTACGGACTACAACCCTCCGGTTTATATAGACACCGGATAGGGTTAGGGTTACACAGAGTCGGTTACAATGGTAGGAGATCTTTGAATATCGCATCGCCAAGCTTGCCTTCCACGCCAAGGAAAGTCCCATCCGGACACGGGACGAAGTCTTCAATCTTGCATCTTCATAGTCCTGGAGTCCGACTGAAGGTATTGTCTGGCTACCCGAACACCCCCTAATCCAAGACTCCCTCGGCGGCAGATGGTAGCGGCGTGCCATGTGGCGCGACGCGATTCATCTGGGCGCGGCGGCGATTCCATCCGTCTCGGACTGGACGTGTCCGGCAGCGGATGAGGGTGGATCTAGGGTTTTTGGACCGCGAATTTAACGGAGGGGTGCACCTATTTATACCTAGGAGGAGTTAGGAGTTTCCAAATGGAGTGTAGTTTTCGCCCACGCGATCGTGATCCGACGACGGAGGACATGGAAATGGTTTGGAAGGGTTATTGGGCCGTTTTGGAGGGTTGTTGGGCTGCAACACACACGAGGCCTTTACAGTTCCCCGGTTAACCGTTGGAGCGGCAAACGGACTCCAAATGACACGAAATTTGATAGGCGGTCTACCGGTAGTGTACCAAGACCACTTGGCAAATCTTGGTCCATTCCGAGAATGTTTAACACCCTCTTACGAAAAGAGACAAAAGGGGACGCCGGTGCACGTAGGATTGTCGGATTGCGAAAAGGACAACGGGGAAAATGCTCGGATGCATGAGACGAACACGTATGCAAATGAGATGCACATGATGACAAGATATGAAATGCATGACATGAACAAAATGCAAAACAAAGACAAAACCCAACCACGAAGGGAATCTCATAACTTAAAGCCTAAAATGGTAGAGTAGGAGTTACAAATATGGAAAGTTGTATCCGGGGCGTTACAGCGCCCCTGACAAGGAGACTCCGGAGGTGGAGAACGGGGCTGCCAACAAGCAGAGGCGGGGCGAGGAAGAACCGCAAGTGACTCTAGCAGGCCTATACTTCATCAGCAGTCTCCCCGATGATATGTTGACAGTCATCATCTCCCTCCTCCCAATCAAATATGGGGTGCGGACAACCGTCCTTTCCCGGCAGTGGCGCCCCCTATGGAACTCCACCCCTCTCGACCTCATCGACACCCACGAGCTGTGCCATGGCTATCGCAAAAGCTTGGATGCGTTCTCCAAGATCCTTGGCAGTCGCGTTGGCCCAACCATAGGACTTAGAATGGGCAAGTTCCGTTCCAACGGCAAGGACCGAGCCAAGCTTGACGACTGGTTCTGATCCCCCGCCCTAGATCAGCTCGAGGAGCTCACTTTTGATGATGGGAATATGCGCTCACTGCCATCGTCCGCACTCCGCCTCGCGCCCATGTTGCGCTTCGCTATGTTCAGGAACTGTCATCCCCCCCTTAATGATGTGCCCGCTCTTATTCTACCATGACTGAAGCACCTCGAGCTTGTCGCCGTCTGCCTCCCAAACCGTGACATGGAGTGCCTGCTCCGTGGCTATACTGCACTCGAGTACCTTCATCTTCAGGCGATCAATGGGTTGAGTAGCTTCCACATAACCTCCATGACTCTCTAGACTATTTATGTCATTTTTGCGCCGAAATTGAAAGTGGTGGGCTACTCGTCTGACAAATACTCTGAACTTGTTATTGGATCCACACCCGTTCAGGTACAATAGCCGCCTTCTGCCTCTCCTTCTACAAATTAACATTATTTCTAATTTTGAAGATGCATGTTTGTCTGTCATCCAGAAAATGATTCAGACAAGCTTGACCCCAAAACTGCACACAGTGAAGGTCTTGGCACTAGAATCTATCAGCAACAACCTAGAGCAAGTTGTTAGTTTCCTGAGATGCTTTTCGTGCCTAGATAATCTATATATCGAGGTGATGTTCCTTTCCTATTAAATTTTAATTGTAAGGGAGTTCAATTTGTGACACCTTTTTCGAAGTTTTCAATAACAATGTACTACGATTGCTGAAGGATTCTTTTGAAGGATTTCAGTACATACATGCCCCCCCATATTGGTTGCTTGATCCATATGGTTACAATCCATAAGCATTTCTCCTTTGGATTCATCTGTACTAGTTCTCTTAGGGAACTTTTCATCCACTCCAACCTCTTGTGAAGAAGGCTACATTTTTCTAGATTGTAATCAAATGCCCATGTTAATCATGTTAGATCGAAGATGGCATGTTAGTGCATTTTAAAAATCCCGCAAACCAAATAGGCATGTAGTAGTGTTCAAAACTGCATGTAGGCACTAACACGTTTTCTTCTTTTGTAGATAAGATTAGGCCCAGTGGTGGATAATGTGATGTAATATAACAATCACGTCGACTGCATAGATCTGCATCGAGGGACCTTACCGGAGATTATATTCGCCAAGTTCTTTGTTGTCAAAGCAAGGGGCTGAAGGTAATGAGGTTTTCCCTACATTTATTTTGCAAAAATGAATGGTTTGTTGATCAACGCCGGCGGCTATGGCAGAATGGGATAGGCTCCAAAAATGTTGAATTTCATTTTGGAACTTCAGATGATAGAGTAATCGGAAGTCATCGTGTCAACCCCATACATTACTTCTCAGTGGCTGACCCCTTTACAAAAATTATGAGGGTTTGAAACCAGACTTAGAAGAGGTAATATTAGTTAGAACCTCTCTGATATCCAGGTTCAGTGGATCTGCGCGAGCGTTTGCAGCTGATGGGCTGAATTTCATTTCTAATATCAATTTGAACCTTGTAATCTTTGAATTTGAGCCATATAACTCTGGAATTTGAACCTTGTAATATTTCGAGCTTTTGTGGTACAATCATTGAAATGGCATCATATGAGACTCATATATTGGTAGCACTATTTCGACCTTAATATGCAATGGTCTTAGATTTTATTAACCATTCTTGAATATGTTTGCCTTGTCGATCTCATAGAACACGATCTGTATAGCTAACTCGACTGCGATCTTCGACAGTATTGAACACAATTGGTTTCTTCAACGGTGTGCCCTGTAGAGCGCGGATTTAATTATCGCACTCGAGTGTCCATCATCACCCTTTTGTCTAACTTTGACCTCATCACCCACGGGTAAACTTATGACCAAAGTCATTCCACACACTTCACTTTTACAAAGCTTTTTGCCAATAAACACCCACAATTTGTCCCTCTTCAAGCCGATGCGTGGCCAAACTAGCCGGGCAGGAAGCTCACGCGATAAACTACATAGTGGCGGGGGAACAGGCTCACCGACAATACATTTGGCGCCTCTTCGAGCCCAACATGGTCAAATGAAATGCGTGTAGTGCGGTGTTGTCAAGCGTGCACTAGAATCCTCCGCTATGAACATGGTGACAAGACGTGACGATTACATGCCGTCCGGCCCCCATTTATTATAGCGGCCATTTAACCCTTGTGTCTCTTCAACCTTTTGACCGTGCCCCACCATTGCAAGAAGCACACCCACCATGACAAATTCTTAGAGGGTATCCTGCGCGGCTCCAATGGAGCTCCAAGCGGCTGCCGACGACGAGCAGCAGTTCACCATGCATGCCGTGGTGGACACCCACAAAAGGTTCACGGAGCTCTCTGTGGTGTACACCAACAACCAGGTTTGGGTTGAGCACTCCATCCACATCATGGAGTTGTTACTTGCCGAGGAGAAGTACAAGGTTGCCGGGTTCAATCTCGAGTACACCCGCGCTTGTGCCGGGTCTCATCCCAAGGTCGTCATCACCCAGATGTGCGTGCACAACCACGTCCTCGTCTACCACTACTGCCTGGCCACAAGGGCTTGCGAGCGTTTCGCCAGGGTTGTCAACAGCCGCCACTACATGTTCGCTACGATGGACATCACCAACGATGTAAAGGTGCTCAAGAATTCGGGCATCGCCTGCTAGAATCTTGTCAACATCCAGGGCCAATACAAGATCTGGGGCAGAAAGGAGCATGAGAAGGACTCACTGGTTCACCTCGCCGAGGCCATGATCGACCCCTACTATAGAGACAAGAAGGATTCCTACAACAAGGACAAGCATGCCTGGCACTCGGCCTGGGTGGAGAAACTCAACAAAGCTCACATCATGTACGCGGCCATGGAGGCGTACACGAGCTACGACATGTACAGGCGGATCATTGACATGAGGAAGTGCCTCCTTCCCCAAAACAGCCAGGGATCCAACTGGAAACAGAGCAATGGCAAGCATCGTCGCAACAATAAGTAGATGATTTGATCCTTGTTTCTCCTAGTTTAGTATGCATATAATTGCTTACTTTGGTGTGTGGAAATGTTTTGTGTGTAGTCACTTGTGTAATTGTATGCTTAATTTGGTTTTGCAATGCTGTCTTTTTAAGTATATATGTTGATGCTCTGTAGACATAGCAAATCACATCGCACACAGACTAAACAATGGAACCCGTCGGTGATGATTTCATCAATCACTGACAATTGTATACCAGCGATCGTTTGCTCACAACACACACGGCTTGTTAACATGAATCGTATGTGTTGTTATCGGTCTTCCCACACATTTCTGATTACAGACCTGTTTGCCGCGTATCACACACATCTTGTTAAGTTGAATTGTTTATGTTCTCTTCGCTCAATGCAAATAGTTCATCCGAGTGAACTGTATGTCGTATATCGCACACAACTTCATCTGGCTGCCCATTTCTGTTGTCCCTCCTCATCACAAATAGTTCATCCGAGTGAACTGTATGCCGTATAGCGCACACGCTTTCATCTGGCTGCCCGTTTCTTTTGTTTTGCCTCATTGCAAATAGTTCATTGAACTGAATCGTATGCCCCTCATCGCATGCACAACTAAAATATGAACTGTGTTTAATGTATCCTTCATCGCAAACATTTTGTATCTTTTTTATGGTTATTTTATATGATCATTTGCGATTAATGCATCGCAAACAGTTTCGTCAAAGGGTCTCTGATCGTAGTGTCGCATTAGCAGCATCCTGTAGTAGTGACCCCTCTCTTTAACATGTTCAAGGTAAACAACGAGTAATCCTCAATAACTGGCATGGTTGTTTCCACTGACATGGTTGTTTCCTGCAAGCAAGTGAGGTATCGGAGGAGCTTGGTTTTTTACTATTAGATAAAAATCTGAAGAAAATAGCCAAAAAGGTGTTTCACCATAGTTATTCTTCCATATAGTAGGAAATATTGCAAGAAATTACTGAATAGCCAAAAAAGGTGTTTCACCATAATTAGTGTGCGCCCCAAGACCAACGCTCCAGAAGACTTCCATATTTTCGTGACCTCCGTGTGTTTCTTTTGTGCTTGCGCTATTTATTTTTTGCATCACATCATGCCATCATGCAAGCATGTCATTTAATTTTTAAAAACTCAACAAATAAATCGCATGGATCTCAGATACATTTAAATCGAGGGAATTCACTTGGTGATTTCTCTTTAAAACATATTCAAAGTCTCTTACTGTTATTAGGGAGCTATAATAACTATTCCATTAATTTGGAATTAACCATAAACACTTGCAAATATTTTCATGCCTTTTCTGATTCAAATTTGGTGTCCAAACTTTGTCCTCATATTCTTTTATCGCTTTCCGAAGCTCCACCAAAAATCTCAACATTTTTGGTCACCCCTAAAACCTCGTCCTAGTTCAAACCATTTGAATTAAGTTCAAATGAGTTTGAATTAAACTCTTCTATATCGCGTGAAACTTCTTTTCTTGGACTAAGTATAATTCTTAGACTCAGTAGGAGAAGTTTCAGCATTTTCCAAAACCCCTAGCTATTTCTTTCCTTCCCTTTTCCTTCTGTCTACTTTTCTGTAAATGGGAAATAGCAAAAGGTTGGCCTTTTTGCTCCGAAGTAGCAACTAGCGGCCCAGCTAACCCTCCTAAGCTCAGCCAGCCCACCACTAATTGGCCCAAGGCCCATTTGGACATTCTAACCCTAGCCCTGACCGAATCCCCAGCTCTCTCCCTTCGCTCTCTCCCTCACGCCGTCACCCTCACGCAGGCGCAGTCACCCCGCTCGGACCCTCTCCTCTCGATCCCCTCCTCCTCGTTCCTCCTCCCGCCGCCTCACACACCCTGCACCGCATCGCCAAGGAGGGGAGCTCCCCAGCTCGCGCGCGCCCCTCTCTTCCATCGCCCCCGCTGCCTCCATCCTCGCGTCGCCTCTATCCCCTTCCTCCCGTCGCCGTCTTCGGTGGGAGCAGGAGCTCCTTGCTGTCGCTCCGGCCGGCAGAGTCCAAGCCGCCGAGCAGCACTGCGCCCTCGTCACGTTCCCCTCTCCCTCCTCCTTCGTCAGCCTCGTCGCTGGCCGACCGAACCGGCAGGAGTTCCCTGCCGCACGCGTCCCTGACGAGCGCGTTGGACAGCGCCCGACGCCATCGACCTCGAGCTCCCGTGCCCTGCCTTGTCCGTGCGCCGGTGGCGAAGCTCCGGGAGCAGCCATGGCCATGGATGCCCGTTCGCCGCCTCCAGCTCGAAGCTCCAGCGCGCCCAAGCCTCGGAGGCGACCGGATCGACCTCCCCAAGCCCTCGTCGCTAGCCTACCCTGCTTCTACTGTGCCGAACAACGACGACCAGCGCCATCCCCCCTGCTTGCCCTGCTGCCACGCCTTCGTTCCGTCTCGTAGCGAAGGAGATGACTAGAAGCACGTAGCGCCGTTGACCACTGCACACGCAGGCCCAGTTGTCGGGCCCCTATCCCAAGTCACATTGATCTAGCCGGTAACACCTCATATTACTTTGCGGCCTCACGCACGGTATTCCCACAAGTGTCGCCTTACCCTGGCCCGGGATCGTTTGTGCCTTTTGGCTCACGTATATGATTGTGTCGCTAGCATCCATATGACAGAGAACCCAGGCCGACATGGCTAGTCGTGAACCCAAAGCGGCACTAACCTATGGGGACAGGCATACATGATTCACATTGAGCATGTCGGTCAGCAGCCTGTGAATCCAGGCTGTAGCACTAGGCTAACAGGACTCCGGATGTCACCACGCGTGACATTTTCCCGAAGGGACAGACACAGGAACGAAGTGAAACACATGCCGGCCAGTCAAGTGTCCTGAGCAGTAGTGCTGGGCTAGCAGGACTCTGGTGAACCGGGCTGTAGCAGACTACTATGGCTCAAGGAAGCACTAGACTACATTTCCCCATATGAGAGGCTGCCAAGGATAAACAACTAGATTGTCGGATCCCACACATAGCAATACACGTCACACGTACGCATAACATGCAAGTATGTGTTGTACAACATGGCATCACAACATAACGCAACTCATATAGATAAAGGCCCAGAAGAGCCACATAGCATTAAATACAAACAGGGGTCACATGACCCATCATTCAGAGCATACAAGCAACGGAAGCATTACATGTCTGAGTATAGACAACTACAAAATAAAGGCTAAGAAGCCTGACTATCTACAAGTCCCTTCCAAGGGAACAAGATCGTAGCTGAGGTACCAAGCTACTCATCGAAGTCCAAGCGGTACTACTAGTGAGACAAATGTCTCACCTGCAAAACATAAATAAAGCAAACGTGAGTACCAGGGTACTCAGCAAGACTTACTTCAGATCCTATCATACATGCATTTGTATCAAGAAGGTAATGTGGGGTTTAGTTGCAGCAAGCCAGCTTTGACTCAGTGGCTATCCTATTCTACGACAACGAGAAACTTCTTTGAGGTGAGGCAGCGCACACGAGTCCACTAAACACCACATCAAATACACTACTATGGATTCATCCTCGTCTCCTTACGAGAAGGCCATCCATAGCACTCACACTTGTCTTGAGCATTTTAGGGTATCCACTTTAAGTTGTCTATGTACCACGTAAGCATCCAAGAAGTCCATAACCGAGGACACGGCTATTCGAATAGATCATGATAACCCTGCAGGGGTGTACTTCTTCACACACGCTCTCACCACTTATCACCATGTACACGTCATGTATCTCGGCAACCATCAAACGGAAGCCTGGCGAGGGTGTCGGCCACGACCTGACTAACCACACAAGACTCTAGTCTAGGTTTATTGCCTATTCGGGTTCGATCCGCAAGGAGATCCGGCCGAGGTGTCGCTCACGGCCCCAAACGATATGTGCAGGGTTCCCAAGCCCACCTCGCCGGATGGATCTACGCTTGGTACACCGTGCCACTTGTGCCTAGTCTGTCCCAAGCCCACCTGGCCGGGTGCCACTTGGTAGACTACTAACACAACCTACAAACACCAGAAACTATTTGCGACTCCTGGACAGAGATCAAGTTGGCTAATAAGTCGAGAGGGGCACTTAAGCATTCCAATGTGTGGTAGTAGCTAGTCATTGGACAACATACACGGAACTCAGTGCTTAAGGACGATTCTAGTGCGATAACCCACCATGTACTCCTACATGGCCTCTCACCGCTACCTTTACCAAATCGTATTCACACGCTTAACTCTCAGCACCAGAACATATCGTACCACTTCAATTCATTCCCGATGAATCAGACCTTTCACAACTCTAAGCAATAGCAGGCATGGCATGGCCAGAACACAACATGGCTCAGTCAACTCCTACACATGCTAGTGGGTTTTAACTATTTACTGTGGCAATGACAGGTCATGCAGAGGAATGGGTTCAACTACCACAACATAAAGTAGCAGTTGAATCGTTGTTGTCCTAATGCAATAAATGAGAGTAGGAGTGAGAGAGTAGGATTGTATCGGAATGAACAAGGGGGTTTGCTTGCCTGGTAGATCAACAAGGAAGGCACTACTCCTCAGAAAGGTACTCTAGAAGGGTCTCTGGAGCAGGACCTATCGAGAAGGAACGGTGTCGATAATCAAACACAAGCATATGCAACAATATGATGCATGATCATGGCATGAGTATGTGATGTGCTTTGAACTCATGCATTTAGCATTCTATTTGGAAGAGGTCCATTTGAACCCAAGGTTCAAATGCAACTCTAAATTAAATCTTTATAAATGTCATTTATATGTTTTCACCTATACAGCAAGTATAAGTTGGTTAGACATGCATGAAACAGGTACAGATGAATAGATTGAATTTTTCTGATAATTTTTCATATATAAATTATTTCAATCTAAGCTACGGTTGAATTTCTATGAATTTTTGAAGTTTTGAATATATTCTGGAATTTCCTAATTTAATTTTAAATTAGAAAAAGAATAACTACGTCAGCATTGCGTCATGCCTGCGTCAGCAGGTCAACGGAGCTGACCAGGTCAAACCTGATGTGTGGGGTCCACACGTCAGTGCCGGTTAGTTAACAGGGGGTTATTAAACTAATCTAATTAAAGGATTAGGGTGCCTGGGCCCACCGTCAGCGTCAGGGATTAGTTAAACGGTGATTAGCCTTAAGCTAATCACCTGTCAGGCCAGGCCCACACGTCAGGCCAGCTAGGGTCGTCGGCGGTGACCTCTGGACGCGGCGGCGTCCATGCTGCAGGGCACGGGGGCGGTGGCTGGGAGCACCGGGGCGTAGCCCGTGCTCTCCTGCATCTAGTGGGGTAGGTAGGAGGAGGAGGGGTGGCCGGAGACGACCGCGACGAGGTCATCTGCGGCGGCCGGAGCAACGGGAACGGCGGGTTCGGCGCTACGGGGCACTAGGGGGCTGCGGTTGGGTGCAAACGACGTGCGGGAGGGCACTGAGAACGGCGGTGACCTCGGTTGCGAGCTGTGGCAGCTGTGGCCACGGCGGCGACATGAACGGCGGAGCCGAGCTCTCGGCCAAGGTGGCCGACAGGGCTAGGGGCGCTCGAGCTATGGGGCTAGGGGAGGGGGAAGGGGAGCTCACAGCGAACTCGAAGGCGTCGTCGGTGAGCTCGGGGAGGACCAGTCGACGACGAATTTAGTGGCGGTGATCCGCGGCTCCGACGAAGGGGATGACGGCGGTGGCGACGCTGCAGTGCTCCTAGCGTCGTCCAGCTCGACGAGGAGGCGTAGTCGAGGGTGGCGGTGCTCCTCGACAGCAGCAAGGGACGGGGCGATGGCGATGGTCGCGGTGGCTCACGGCGACATGCTACGGTGGTGTTCGGGCACAGAAGAGAAGACGAGCAGAGGAGTGGAGAGAGCTCGGGAGAGAGTGAGGAGAGGCCAGGGGGCTCGGTGGAGCTCTCTGGGGTGGACAGCGCCGAGGGGAAGGGGGGCAGGCAGGCAAGAGCGTGGCGTGCATGCGCGCGCTCGCCGTGCCCTCCTTCGCCTCCTCCTGGCAAGGAGGAGGATGACTGGCTTGGCCAGTTGGGCCGGGCCAGGCCGCACAGTGCTGGGTCAGCACAGGAGCTGGCCGCCGGTAAGTTTCTTTTCTATTTTTGTTTTGTTTTCTATTTTCTGACATTTGTTTCTGCTTAAAAATAATACTAAACTAATTTATTTTCTTATGCCAATTTTTGTAGGAGCTAATGGTATTATTCCAAAGCTCCTCAACAACTAGCATAAGTTTTGGACATATATTATATATATAACATATATATATCCAATGCAAATAATTATTGCATTAATTCCAAATGGCCAAAATAAATAGTTATGAGCTCCTGAAAATATTTGTTTGAATTTTACCTCTAACCAATATTTTCAGAGAGCTACAAGAACATTTTCTTGGACCTTTTTGGAGCAATTTTTATCTGGGTTATTTCTAGAAAGGGTTCTGAGGGTTTCACAAATCCCCATTTCAAATTTAAATGGAATTTGAACATGATGCACAATTGACTAGCTGGTCTAGGTCATACCAGAACTAGGGATGCGACAACTCGCCCCCACTCAGAAGAATCTCGTCCTGAGATTCAGGGGTCGGCGGAAAGAAAGCGGGATACTCAAGTCGAAGACGATCTTCACGCTCCCAAGTAGCTTCTCTCTCGGAATGATGAGACCACTGAACCTTGAGAAACTTGATGTTATGACGTCAAGTAACACGCTCTGCTTGATCCATAATGCGGACGGGGTACTCTCAATATGTGAGGTTATCTTGGAGATCAAGCGTTTCGTGGTCCACACCGCGGATGGGATCCGAGAAGCAACACCTGAGTTGAGAGACGTGGAAGACATCATGAACTCGAGAAAGATGTGGGGGTAGTTCCAACTGTTAGGCAACCTCTCCTCATTTAGCAAGAATGAGAAAAGGACCAATGTAACGAGGAGCCAACTTGCCCTTGATACCGAAACGATGGGTACCCTTCAAAGGGGTAACCCGAAGGTAAGCCTTGTCGCCAACTTCATAAGCCACTTCCTTATGACGATGGTCATACTAGCTCTTTTGACGAGATTGGGCTGTTTTCGAATTCTCATGAATGATGCGAACTTGCTCTTCTGCCTCCTGGATCATATCCGGTCCAAAGAATTGTCTTTCACCGGTTTTTGACCAGTTCAAAGGTGTTCGACATCTTCGTCCATACAGAATCTCAAAAGGAGATTTCTTGAGACTGGATTGGTAGCTATTGTTATAAGCAAACTCGGCGAAAGGAAGGCACTTCTCCCAATCCATACCGAATGAGATAACACACGCTCTAAGCATGTCTTCGAGGATTTGGTTGACCCTTTCCACCTGACCACTTGATTGAGGGGGGAAAGCGGTATTGAAGGAAAGATGGGTGCCCATGGTAGTTTGGAAACTCTCCCAGAAATGAGAAGTGAAAAGACTACCACGGTCTGAATTGATCTCTAGTGGAACACCATGAAGTGACACTATTCAAGAAATATATAAGTCAGCGAGCTGACTAGGAGTGATACTCTCTCGAACAGGTAGGAAGTGAGCCACTTTGGAAAGACGATCAATGACTACGAAGATAGCATTATTCCCTCTCTTGGTCCTGGGAAAGCCAGTGATGAAGTCCATACCAACTTTATCCCATTTCCATTCAGGAATAGCTAAAGGCTGAAGGGTGCCAGCAGGTCTTTGATGCTCTGCCTTAACGCGACGACAAACGTCGCAGTTAGCAATAAACTGAGCAATTTCTCTCTTCATCCCAGTTCACCAGAACCTCTGGCGCAGGTCCTGATACATCTTAGTACTACCAGGATGAATTGTGAAAGGAGATTCATGGGCCTCCTTAAGAATCAGTTGTCGCAGATGTCGATTCTTGGGAACCACCAAGCGATTCTCAAAGAAAACAACACCTCGATCATCCATAGAGAAACATCCACCAACTCCCTTCCTAATGTTTCTCTTGATGCGGATAACACCCCTATCAAACTTCTGATCAGTAATGATCTGATCCTCAAGGGTAGGTTTCGCCACCAAGGTAGAAAGGAATCCGCGAGGAGCAATGTGAAGGTTAAGCTTACATAATTCCTCATGGATAAGTGGTTGGCCCTGTTGCAACATGAGATTGTTGCAATAGGACTTACGACTTAGCGCATCAGCCATGACATTCCCCTTTCCTGGGGTGTAGGTAATTCCTAAGTCGTAATCTGAGATCAACTCCAACCAACGTATTTGCCTAAGGTTCAAATCTGGTTGGGTGAAGATATACTTGAGACTCTGGTGGTTGGTGTATATCTCGCAACGTTTACCGAGAAGGTAATGTCGCCATATCTTAAGTGCATAGACTACGGCTGCAAGCTCTAGATCATGTGTAGGATAATTCTCCTCATGTGGATGCAACTGTCGAGATGCATAGGCAATCACATGACGATCTTGCATAAGAATGCAGCCTAGTCCCAGTCGTGAGGCATCACAATAGATAACAAAGTCCTTAGTGAAATCCGGTGGCACAAGTATGGGAGCAGAAGTCAGGCGTCTTTTCAGTTCCTGAAAGTTGTACTCACACTGTGGGGACCACTCAAACTTTTTATCTTTCTTGAGAAGTTCCATGAGAGGTTTGGCCACTTTGGAGAAGTTCTCAACGAAGCGGCGACAATAACTGGCTAGGCCAAGGAAACTCCTAACTTGCTTAACCGTTTCAGGTGGATTCCAATCAAGAACAGCTTGAACTTTTTCGGGATTGCAGCAATGCCCTTACCAGAGATTACGTGGCCGAGATAGGTCACTTCTGGCAACCAAAATTCGCACTTGGAGAACTTGGCATAAAGGCGGTGTTCTCTGAGTTTTTCTAACACAAGTCTAAGATGTTCGGAATGCTCTTCCTTGTTCTTCGAGTAAATAAGAATATCATCGAGGTAAACCACGACGAACTTATTTAAGTACTCCATGAAGATCGAGTTCATCAAGCGAGAGAATGTAGCTGGAGCATTGGTTAGACCAAAGGACATGATGGTGTACTCGTACTGACCATAACGAGTGACAAAAGCCGTTTTAGGAATGTCCCCGTTTCTGATCTTGATTTGGTGGTAGCCTAACCTCAAATCCATCTTGGAGAAGACTGAGGATCCAGCGAGCTGATCATACAGACCGTTCATCCTGGGGACCGGATACTTGTTCTTTATTGTAACCAAATTAACGGGGCGATAATCTACAACCATCCGGTCCATACCATCCTTCTTCTTGAGAAAGAGGACGGGGCAAGCCCAGGGAGAAGAACTAGGACGGATGAAACCCTTTTGCAAGGACTCATCAAGTTGTTTCTTAAGCTCGGCTAGCTCTAAGGGTACCATCTTGTAAGGTCTCCTAGAAATTGGGGCGGTTCCGGGGATAAGATCTATGACAAATTCTACATCTCCGTCAGGTGGAATACCTGGCAGTTCCTCTGGAAAGACATCCGAAAAGTCGCGGACTACCGGGATATCTTCAAGGTCAGGAAGAGGGCTGGCATTTAGAGAATATAGTTGATGCTTTGCAATTTTGGTGGAGACAGTGACTATCTTGCCAGAGGGGTGTGTGAGCTGAACAGACCTGGTGTAACAGTCAATCTTGGCATAATGAGCTTTCATCTAGTCCATACCCAAGATGATGTTAATATCTGAAGACTTAAGGGATATCAAGGAAGTTAGGAATACAAGTCTGTCAACATGTATTTCATTGCCATAACTTATCCTAGAAGTTTGCCACTTGGATCCAGGAGTTTGAATGAGTAGTGGGGAGGGCATATCACAAAATGACATGTCGTGCAAGCGGGCATAACATTCAGAAATGAAGGAGTGAGATGCTCCAGTATCGAATAGAACCGAAGCTGGATGACAGTTGACAAGGAGTGTGCCAAGAACGACATCTGGATCATCATGAGCGTCTTTAGCTGAGACGTGATGCACACCTCCAAGTTCAGTGTTAGCTGACTTGGCACTGATCATCTTGCGTGATGTCTTACTACCACGGCCAACGGACTTCTCGGGCTGGGGTGGAGCAACATGGGTCTGAGTGCAAATACGGGCAATGTGGCCTAGCTCTCCGCACTTGTAACAATTCTTGGAGGTAGGACACGGACCCGCATTGACAAGTGGTCTACCAATAGGCATGGGTGTAGCATACGGTTGAACTGGGTGAGGTGCCACACAAGAAGGCCTTGGTGTATAACCGGGTGGAAGAGCGGAGTTCGGAACCCAAATCCGACGCTTCTGAGAACTAGAACGGAGGAAGAACCCAAATCACGGGTGTGCTTACGAGACTCCTCGTAAGTGAGTTGAGATGTCTCTACATTAATGGCCTTATTCCCAAGATCCTGGAATGTATTGCAATGGTGCAAGTGGAGATCACGACGCAACTTGGGGTTGAGACCCTTCCGGAACCTAGCCTGCTTCTTTGCGTCTGTGGACACCTCTTCTGTAGCATAGCGGGCAAGGTTCTCAAATTCCCTACTGTAAGCATCAATAGCCATCTTACTCTGGGTGAAACTACAGAACTCTTCTCTCTTGCGGTCAATGAGAGCCTGAGGAATGTGATGCTCGCGAAAGGCCTCAGTGAAATCTCTCCAGGTGGTTATCTGGCCAGCTAGAAGTATAGCCTCATAGTTCTGCCACCAGAGACTAGCAGGACCTTCTAGGTGATATGTAGCATAGGTGACCTTGTCACTTTCAGCTACGTTCGCAGAATGCAGCTTGTGAGTGATACTACGAAGCCAGTCATCTGCATCGAGTGGTTCGATGGAATGATGGAAGGTAGGTGGTTTCATACCAATGAAATCATAAATGGCCGCTGACTCCTTGCACTGGGGTGCGGTGTTCTCCTCGATACGTGCTAACAAGCGGTTGGTCTCACGCTTTTTCATCTCAACTTCTAACATGAACTTTGCCAGCGAAGACTGATCGGGAGGATCCTCATCCCTACCATCTTCGTGGTTCCGGCTACGAGCAACAGAATTTCGGTTAACCGACAACATCTTGAAGAACGAAACCAAGGAAACAAGGATGGATTCAGCATCATCATAAGGATGTAGAATATAGTACAAAGAAAATACTATCTCTTGAACTCCTAGGACAATTCCGGCAGCATAACGGCAGTAGAATGCTCAAAATGAAACATTCTGCAAGGATGGGGTAGCACCAAACTCAACATCATCACTCAGGGTTCTGAGATATTACTAAGCAGACTACACCGGAAGTACTTAAAAACTGGAATATGACTCTGATCAACCAATCCTATGGGACTATGGAGTAGTAACACGTGATCCTGATAGACAGAAGAGGAAGCCTAGTTCCTTAACCCCGTAGGAAAGATAGGATGACACGGATCAGAAGGCCAAGAGGTGAAAGGAGTAAAAAGAGCCTTACGTTCCCTTCCACAATCAATTTCCTTAAATAACTTAAAGAGTTTCTAGACTCAACTTCGACCAGATTGGCTTGGAAATCCTACAGGCAGTCAGGCTCTGATACCAAAGCTGTTGGGACCCTGATCCCAAGTCACATTGATCTAGCCGGTAACACCTCATATCACTTTGCGGCCTCACGCACGGTATTCCCACGGGTGTCGCCTTACCCTAGCCCGGGACCATTTGTGCCTTTTGGCTCACGTATATGATTGTGTCGCTAGCATCCATATGATAGAGAACCCGGGCCGACATGTCTAGTCGTGAACCCAAAGCGGCACTAACCTATGGGGACAGGCATACATGATTCACATTGAGCATGTCGGTCAGTAGCGTGTGAATTCAGGCTGTAGCACTAGGCTAACAGGACTCCGGATGTCACCGCGTGACATTTCCCTGAAGGGACAGACACAGGAACGAAGAGAAACACATGTCGGCCAGTCAAGTGTCCTGAGTAGTAGTGCTGGGCTAGAAGGACTCCGGTGAACCGGGCTGTAGCGGACACTATGGCTCAAGGAAGCACTAGACTACATTTCCCCATATGAGAGGCTGCCAAGGATAAACAACTAGATTGTCGGATCCCACACATAGCAATACACGTCACACGTACGCACAACATGCAATTATGTGTTGTACAACATGGCATCACAACATAACGCAACTCATATAGATAAAGGCCCAGAAGAACCACATAGCATTAAATACAAACAGGGGTCACATGACCCATCATTCAGAGCATACAAGCAACAGAAGCATTACATGTCTGAGTACAGACAACTACAAAATAAAAAGGCTAAGAAGCCTGACTATCTACAAGTCCCTTCCAAGGGTACAAGATCATAGCTGAGGTAACAAGCTACTCGTCGAAGTCCAAGCAGTACTACTAGTGAGACAGATGTCTCACCTGCAAAACATAAATAAAGCAAACGTGAGTACAAAGGTACTCAGCAAGACTTACTTCAGATCCTATCATACATGCATTTGTATCAAGAAGGTAATGTGGGGTTTAGTTGCAGCAAGCCAGCTTTGACTCAGTGGCTATCCTATTCTATGACAACGAGAAACTTCTTTGAGGTGAGGCAGCGCACACGAGTCCACTAAACACCACATCAAATACACTACTATGGATTCATCCTCGTCTCCTTACGAGAAGGCCATCCATAGCACTCACACTTGTCTTGAGCATTTTAGGGTATCCACTTTAAGTTGTCTATGTACCACGTAAGAATCCAAGAAGTCCATAACCGAGGACACGGCTATTCGAATAGATCATGATAACCCTGCAGGGGTGTACTTATTCACACACGCTCTCACCACTTATCACCATGTACATATCATGTATCTCGGCAACCTTCCAACGGGAGCCTGGCGAGGGTGTCGGCCACGACCTGACTAACCACACAAGACACTAGTCCAGGTTTATCGCCTATTCGTGTTCCATCCGCAAGGAGATCCGGCCGAGGTGTCGCTCACGGCCCCAAACGATATGTGCAGGGTTCCCAAGCCCACCTCGCCGGATGGATCTACCCTTGGTACACCATGCCACTTGTGCCAAGTCTGTCCCAAGCCCACCTGGCCGGGTGCCACTTGGTAGACTACTAACACTACCTACAAACACCAGAAACTATTTGCGACTCCTGGACAGAGATCAAGTTGGATAATAAGTCGAGAGGGGCACTTAAGCATTCCAATGTGTGGTAGTAGCTAGTCATTGGACAACATACACGGAACTCAGTGCTTAAGGACGGTTCTAGTGAGACAACCCACCATGTACTCCTACATGGCCTCTCACCGCTACCTTTACCAAATCGTATTCACACGCTTAACTCTCAGCACCAGAACATATCGTACCACTTCAATTCATTCCTGATGCATCAGACCTGACACAACTCTAAGAAATAGCAGGCATGGCATGGCAAGAACACAACATGGCTCAATCAACTCCTAGACATGCTAGTGGGTTTTAACTATTTACTGTGGCAATGATAGGTCATGTAGAGGAATGGGTTCAACTACCGCAGCATAAAGTAGCAGTTGAATCATTGTTGTCCTAATGCAATAAATGAGAGCAGGAGCGAGAGAGTAGGATTGTATCAGAATGAACAAGGGGGTTTGCTTGCCTGGTAGATCAACAAGGAAGGCACTACTCCTCAGACAGGTACTCTGGAAGGGTCTCCGGAGCAGGACCTGTCGAGAAGGAACGGTGTCGATAATCAAACACAAGCATATGCAACAATATGATGCATGATCATGGCATGAGTATGTGATGTGCTTGGAGCTAATGCATTTAGCATTCTATTTGGAAGAGGTCCATTTGAACCCAAGGTTCAAATGCAACTCTAAATTAAATCTTTATAAATGCCATTTATATGTTTTCACCTATACAGCAAGTATAATTTGGTTATACATGCATGAAACAGGTATAGATGAATAGATTGAATTTTTCTGATAATTTTTCATATATAAATTATTTCAATCTGAGCTACGGTTGAATTTCTATGAATTTTTGAAGTTTTGAATATATTCTGGAATTTCCTGATTTAATTTTAAACCAGAAAATGAATAACTGTGTCAACATTGCGTCATGCCTGCGTCAACAGGTCAACGGAGCTGACCAGGTCAAACCTGACATGTGGGGTCCACACGTAAGTGACCGGTTAGTTAACGGGGGTTATTAAACTAATCTAATTAAAGGATTAGGGCGCCTGGGCCCACTGTCAGCGTCAGGGATTAGTTAAACGGTGATTAGCCTTAAGCTAATCACCTGTCAGGCCGGGCCTGCACGTCAGGCCGGCTAGGGTCGTCGGCGGCGACCTCTAGACGCGGCGACGTCCAAGCTGCAGGACACGCGGGCGGTGACTGGGAGCACCGGGGCGTAGCCCGTGCTCTCCCGCATCTAGTGGGGTAGGTAGGAGGAGGAGGGGTCGCCGGAGACGACCGCGGCGAGGTCATCCGCGGCGGCCGGAGCTACGGGAATGGCGGGTTTGGCGCTACAGGGCACTAGGGGGGCTGTGGTTGGGTGCAAACGACGCGCGGGAGGGCACTGAGAACGGTGGTGAGCTCGGTTGCGAGCTGTGGCAGCTGTGGCCACGGCGGCGACATGAACGGCGGAGCCGAGCTCTCGGCCAAGGTGTCCGACAGGGCTAGGGGGCGCTCGAGCTACGGGGCTAGGGGAGGGGGAAGGGGAGATCACAGCAAACTCGAAGGCGTCGTCGGTGAGCTCGGGGAGGACCAGTCGGCGACGAATTTAGCGGCGGCGATCCGCGGCTCCGACGAAGGGGATGACGGCGGTGGCGACGCTGCAGTGCTCCTGGCGTCATCCAGCTCGACGAGGAGGCATAGTCGAGGGCGGAGGTGCTCCTGGATAGTAGCAAGGGACGGGGCGGTGGCGATGGTCGCGGTGGCTCGCGGCGACGTGCTCCGGTGGCATTCGGGCGCGGAAGAGAAGACGAGCAGAGGAGAGGAGAGAGCTCAGGAGAGAGTGAGGAGAGGCCAGGGGGCTCGGTGGAGCTCTCTGGGGTGGACAGCGCCGAGGGGAAGGGGGGTAGGCAGGCAGGAGCGTGGCGTGCATGCGCGCGCTCGCCGTGCCCTCCTTCGCCTCCTCCTGGCAAGCAGGAGGATGACTGGCTTGGCTAGTTGGGCCGGGCCAGGCCGCACAGTGCTGGGCCAGCATAGGAGCTGGCCGCTGGTAAGTTTCTTTTCTATTTTTGTTTTGTTTTCTATTTTCTGACATTTTTTCTGCTTAAAAATAATACTAAACTAATTTATTTTCTTATGCCAATTTTTGTAGGGTCTAATGGTATTATTCCAGAGCTCCTCAACAACTAGCATAAGTTTTGGACATATATTATATATATAACATATATATATCCAATGCAAATAATTATTGCATTAATTCCAAATGGCCAAAATAAATAGTTATGAGCTCCTGAAAATATTTGTTTGAATTTTACCTCTAACCAATATTTTCAGAGAGCTACATGAACATTTTCTTGGACCTTTTTGGAGCAATTTTTATCTGGGTTATTTCCAGAAAGGGTTCTGAGGGTTTCAAAAATCCCCATTTCAAATTTAAATGGAATTTGAACATGATGCACAATTGACTAGCTGGTCTAGGTCATACCAGAACTAGGGATGTGACACCAGTGCACCCACCACGGCCTCCCCTCCTTGTGTGGGCTGCGCCCCTCTCCATGGCCAAGACCGGGACCCCGCGAACGTCAAGTTCCTCCACGATGCCCGAACGACTACATGATGACCCTGGACATGGGATTGCAAAACGCCAAGTACATGGATATGCTAAGTTCCTCACCGAAACGTGTATGAATACGCCCGGCGATGCGACAAGTACCTCTACCGGCGACCCTCGAAGAGTTCGGATTCGTCAAGTTCGACTACCGTGGCGTGAACCACTACTCCCACGATGTCGTGTGTACCCCTACCGTCACCCCGAAGACGTTGGAGTCATCAAGTACCTCTCCTATCGAACGCGAACCACTACTTCCGCTACTATCGAACCCATTCCGCTCCGAAAAGGAACGCTTCGAACGTATAACCGCCAAAACAACGCCCGTGCACCGAATGCATGTGTTGTGTGAGTTGAACTCCATGTTTGCACCGTGCTCGTTTGTTTCATGCATGTCCCCGTTTGCCATGCCGTCGACCCGTGGGAACCCGGTAACCGGGATCACCCCACCATCTTTTGCATGCTCCCGCCACACTTCCTTTGCACCGGTATCTCCATGAGATACCGGAACCGTTATGTTGCTATGGCAACATTTTCGGATTCGTTCCCGTGGCCCCTTTTCCTTCCGCCATGGCGACAAATTGAAAGTGCAACTATCCCTAGGTGGTTTTGGTAATTCATAACAACATATAGCTCATTGAGCTAATGCTATTCCAAGGTGATTATTTCAGGAAAGCTCAATGATTGGCATGGCATGGATATGAAAGGGGAACCCTCAAAATGCTAAGGACAATGGATTGGCTCAAGCTCAAAAGCTCAAGACTCTTCATTTCATATTTTAGTGATCCAAGATCACATTGAGTCCATAGGAAAAGCCAATACTATTAAGGAGGGATGAGGTGTTGCTTAATGAGCCTCTTGCTTCATGTGCTTAGTGATATGCTCCAAAACGCTCAACCACTTTCCCATATCCACATATGACCTAAACTCTAAGCCAAACTCGGTCCTACCGATTCTTCCTATCCGGCGCCACCGAGTTTCACTTGTCATTAGCCACTGCCAAACCCTAGCAATTCGGTCCTACCGATAAGGATCTCGGTCCCACTGAGATGGGGTTGCAAACTCTCTATTTCCCTTTCGTAACTTTTCGGTCCCACCGAAAGAGCGAATCGGTCCCACCGAGATTGCAATGTAAACTCAGTGTTTCCCCTTTGTAACTTTTCGGTCTCACTGAGTTTCACTCGGTCCCACCGAAAGAGCAAATCGGTCCCACCGAGTTTGCCTGACCAACTCTCTGGTTAGCTAATTACCAAACTCAGTCCCACCGAGTTTGTGTAATCGGTCTCACCGAGATTACGTTATGCCCAAACCCTAACCGAATCGGTCCCACCGAGTTGCATGTCAGTCCCACCGAAATTCCTAACGGTCACTAGGTTTACATTTTCGGTCCGACTGAGTTTTATGATTCGGTCCCACCGAGATTGGAAAACTGTGTAATGGTTGGATTTTGTGTGGAGGCTATATATACCCCTCCACCTCTTTCTCATTCGATGTGAGAGCCATCAGAACACACACATCATTCCAACTCATTTGTTCTGAGAAAGAACCACCTACTCATGTGTTGAGATCAAGACATTCCATTCCTACCATATGAATCTTGACCTCTAGCCTTCCCAAGTTGCTTTCCACTCAAATCTTCTTTCACCAAATCCAAATCCTATGAGAGAGAGTTGAGTGTTGGGGAGACTGTCATTTGAAGCACAAGAGCAAGGAGTTCATTACCTACACACCATTTGTTACTTCTTGGAGAGTGGTGTCTCCTAGATTGGCTAGGTGTCACTTGGGAGCCTCCGACAAGATTGTGGAGTTGAACCAAGGAGTTTGTAAGGGCAAGGAGATCGCCTACTTCGTGAAGATCTACCGCTAGTGAGGCAAGTCCTTCGTGGGCGACGGCCATGGTGGGATAGACAAGGTTGCTACTTCGTGGACCCTTTGTGGGTGGTTGCTTCTTCGTGGACCCTTCGTGGACTCGCGCAACCGTTGCCCTTGGGTGGAGCCCTGTGTGGACTCGCGCAACCGTTACCCTTCGTGGGTTGAAGTCTCCATCAACGTGGATGTAGGATAGCACCACCTATCCGAACCACGGGAAAAACATCCGTGTCTCCAATAGCGTTTGAATTCTCCAAACCCTTCCCTTTATATTCTTGCAAGTTGCATGCTTTACTTTACGCTGCCAATATACTCTTTGCATGCTTGCTTGAATTGTGTGATGGTTGCTTGACTTGTCCTAAAATAGCTAAAATCTGCCAAGAACTAAAATTGGGAAAAGGTTAAGTTTTTATTTGGTCAAGTAGTCTAATCACCCCCCCTCTAGACATACTTTCGATCCCACAAGTGGTATCAGAGCTTTGGTCTCCATTTTCTTGATCTCCATAGCTTTTGGTGGTCATAGCCTTGGTTTCACAACCTAGGAGAGTATGGCGTCTAGCGAGGGAAATTATCACCGTAGAGGTCCTTACTTTGATGGTACTAATTTTGCTAGTTGGAAGCATAAAATGAAAATGCATATTCTTGGACATAACCCCGCCGTTTGGGCTATTGTGTGTGTTGGTTTGCAAGGTGACTTCTTTGATGGGAGAGAACCAAACCGTGAAGCTACCGCGGATGAGTTGAAGATGTTGCAATACAATGCTCAATCTTGTGATATTCTCTTCAACGGATTGTGCCCCGAAGAATTCAACAAAATCAGCCGCCTTGAGAATGCAAAGGAAATTTGGGACACTTTGATTGATATGCACGAAGGTACCGACTCCGTCAAGGAATCCAAGTTGGATGTGCTTCAAAGCCAACTTGACAAGTTCAAGATGAAGGATGGTGAAGGTGTCGCTAAAATGTACTCTAGGCTTGCTCTCATCACAAATGAGATTGCCGGCTTAGGAAGTGAAGAGATGACCGATAAATTCATCATCAAGAAAATCCTAAGAGCCTTGGATGGAAAATATGATACCGTGTGCACATTGATCCAAATGATGCCCAATTACAAAGATCTCAAGCCAACGGAAGTGATTGGAAGAATTGTTGCTCATGAGATGTCACTTAAGGATAAAGAGGAACTTCACAACAAATCAAGTGGTGCCTACAAAGCCTCATGTGAAGCCCCTACATCATCTAGTGAGAAACAAGACTTCAATGAAGAATTGAGCTTAATGGTGAAGAACTTCAACAAGTTCTACAAGAATAGAAGAAAAGATAGAAGCTCCAAATCAAGGTCCTACAATGACAAAAGATCTTCTAGTCGAGAGCGAAACTGTTACAATTGTGGAAGACCCGGACACTATTCCAACGAGTGTACGGCTCCCTACAAGAGAAGAGAAGAGTCTCCAAGAAGAAGAAGCAAAGGATCACCACAAAGAGAGAGAAGGAGTAGAGATGATCGTTATGAACAAAGATACTCACGGAGAAGCAAGGATTCGGAAAGGAAGGAAAAATCATCAAGGAGCTACACAAGACAAAGACATCAAGCTCATGTTGGTGAATGGGTATCCGGCTCCGACTCCGACAGCCACTCCGAGAGAAGTTATCACTCCGACTCCGAAGATACTCAAGATGAAGGTGTTGCCGGTCTAGCACTTGTGTCAACCAACTCCTACGACATATTTGACTCACCAAATGAAGGAATTGGAAGATGCTTCATGGCCAAAGGTCCTAAGGTAACACACCCCGGGTATGTTGATTTCAATAGTGATGAAGATGACTTGTTAGGAGATGATTTGATTGGTGACAACTCTAGTGATGAATACTATTATGAAAGACCAATTAATCATGCTAATCAAGATAAAACGAGTGACAATGATAAGGAGAAGATTGAGGCCCTAACTAAAGAACTAAAAACTCTTAAGTTAGCTCATGACACTATCTTCGAAGATCATCGAGAACTTTTAAGAGCTCATGAGAAGCTACGCTTTGAAAAGCTCAATCTTGAGAAAGAGCATGAGTTCTTAAAGGCAATCAATGATGATCTCCGCAAGAAAAGTTCTTACATTGCCAAGCGTTTACTCTTATCCACTTACATGCCTCAAGTCAAGTCTAACAAGAAAGATTCTTCCTCTAGTAGTAACAATGATCCTGCTAAACCCAATACTGTTGCTTCTAGTAGTTCTCTTGATTCCACTAATGATTCTCTTAGCCAAGTTACACTTGAGCAAGAAAATAGCTTATTGAAGGGAATTATAGAGAAAGGAGTGTACAAAAGCCTTGCCGGGAGTAAGCAATTCGAGGAAATTGTGCGCAAGCAAGGAATGCACCGGAAGAATCAAGGTGTTGGTCTTGAACGAAAGTTCAATGCCAATGGAGTTGAGTGGGAAGAAGATCAATACCCCAAGACAAAGTTTGTCCCTCAACAAGAGAAGTATACTTCTTTCAAGGGGACACAAGCTCAAGATGATCTTCCACCACAAGACTACGAGCAAAAAGGCAAGGACAAGCTTCAAGAGGAAATTGATGCATTTGAAGAAGCTCCTAAGACCTTAGTCAAGTGGATTCCCAAGACTACTTCAAGTTCCACTTCATCAAGTACTACTACAACTCCAAGGATTCCCATCAAGATGATGTGGATCCAAAAGAAGAAGAACTAGAGAGTTCTTGAGGGTGACTCCGCCAACATACTTCACTCTTATCATTTTGGCAAGAACAGGTGCAATCAACTTCCACATCTTGCACTAGTTCAAGGAGTCATAAACCCTCTTGTTGGTAAGACAAGGGACAAGGTAACCCAAAAGTTTTCATGGACATCATCTTTTGTGTGCATCACTCTATGTCTATGGATATCCTTGCTTGTTCCTTGTGGGACTAACCCATGTAGGTATTGAAAGTGCAATTCACTCAAAAGGATAGCTCCAAGAGATCTACATCAACATTGAGCATCCACATCTTCAATATCTACATGAAGTCATCATCGACAAAACCCAAGGTTAGTTCATCCCTCTTAGGGGGGATATCACATCTAGGGGGAGCTTTACTCTAAGACTGAGCTAAAGCAACTCTAAAGATGTGATCAAAACAATGCTTTATGTAAAAGTGGTAACCCCACTTGAGCTTAAACGATGAGTATGACCTACGATCAAGTGTTATCACTTGACTCCTAAGTCAATATACTCATATATAGATGACCTAGTCATCGCAAATTGCTTGATAGATGCTAGAATTGGTTGTGCATGCTTTGCCACATATTTCATTTGCCATCTTATTGTGTGAGCATGCTGATTGCATATTTTACTCATTCGAGGACATCCACTTGTTGCTTTGATCGTTTGGCTTTATCTTCTTTTGCCAAGTGGATGGACAAGAATGCCTAAGAACCTTCTCTAGCTATCTATGCTTTTCTCGTCTCAAACTCTATTCATGCTGCATCACAAAAATTGATCAAGTCAGATTCGAACCACTCTGTGTGAGGAGTGCTCGGAGTCCCCGATTCGTCATAGACTTAAACTTCCAAAACCTCTTTATGAATCTCGGTCTGACCGATACTCCACTTTCGGTCCTACCGAGTTCATTAAGTTGATCTAGGTTTTCGATCTCGGTGCAACCGATTTGAACTTTTCGGTCACACCGAGTTGCAAAAACTGCACACAGTTTTGCATCTCGGTGCCACCGAGTCGTTCCACTCGGTCACACCGACAGGGTCGGGCTATATATAGTGACGGGCAGAATTTTGGAAATTTCTCCGAAACCTCCTCGCCCGCGTGATAGCCTGCTCTGCCCCCGAGGTCTCCGGATCGTCTCCTCGCCGCCAGCAGCCTCCAGTCGCTGGTCTTCGCCGCCGTCAACGGATTTCTGCCCCGCCGTTGCCGCCGTAGCAAGTCCACGCCGAACTAGGGTATGGACTTGATCTTTGTGCTATTCCTCAATCTGATTCCTAGCACATTGTGATCATCATGATTCTTGCCATGTTTGATAAACTCCTATCCAGTCAAAACGCTCATAGATTAGGTTTAATTCGAAAATTCTAGGTTTAGGTTTCCGCCGAAACCATCTCGGACCCACCGAGTTGAAAAACTCGGTCCCACCGATCTAGCTTTTGCCATTGCACAAGTTAAACTCGGTCTGACCGAGAATAACTTATCGGTGTGACCGATTTTGAAATTCTGTGAAACCCTAGCAGTCTCGGTGCCACCGAACTGTGACTCGGTCTGACCGAGTTCACCAGTTTTGGTGCCAAAACTGCTTCGGTGTCACCGAGTTTGAAAATCGGTAGATCCGAGATGCTTTCTGTGGAAAACTAAAACTAAGTTTTTGAGTTAATCTTTTGCAAAAATCTCTGCTTTTTGGGATGCTCATCCACTCTATCTTATCCATAATCTATTCACAGGGTCAGCAGTCAGTGAGCAACATGTCTGATCAAAGTGACAGCCAGAACCTCTCAGAGCAGCAAGTTGTGATGAGTGAGGGCACTAGCCCCTCAAGTTCTTCTGATGATGGCAGCAGGAGCACACCCAGCAATCTGCCTAAGGCTGCCACACGTCAAAGGAAGAAGAGAACGTCTGATTCTGAGGATGAAGACTATGTGGCAGAGGAAGAGGCCACTTCCAAAAGGGTTGAGCCAGCTCAAGGCTCAAAGCCAGGCCTGAAAGTCAAGAGGCCAGCAGGTAGGTAGCCAATGTCAAAGGCTAGAGCCTCAACCGAGAAGCCTGCACCTGCTTCCATTGAGCCCATTGCTGCTGAGGGCAAAAAGAGGAAGGAAAGAGTGAAGAAGACAGTAGCCAAAGTGCTTGGGAGAGCCTCCATCATGGTAGAGGAGGAGGAGGAAGAAGAGGCAGCTGCACCAGCGCCCAAGGCACCCCAACTCATGGGAGATGCTATAAGGTCAGGAACAGCTACATCCAAGCCCAAGGAAGCACCCAAGGCTGCATCTAAGCCTAAGAGTGCACCCAAGAGAAACACAAGGAGTATACCTGTTGCAGAAAAGAACAAGGCCCCAGTGCCTGAAGCTATTGAAGAAGAGGAAGAGAGTGTCCTTCGGAAGCTCAAGCCCAAGATCCCAGACCACAACGATGCTCATCCTGTGGCTGAGGACATGAAGCTCAGGAGAGATCCAGGGCTAAGGAAGTGGAGAGAAGCAGACCCGTATGCTTCTAGGAGAAGGACTGCCGTGGATTATAGATTTCACACCAAGGAGCAACAAGACTTTTATGAGACTGTTTTGCTTGACAAGAAGCCAATCATTTGTGACATGAGATGGGTCGATTGGACCTACATCAAAGAGAATGAGGAGTACTTCCCAGGAGTTCAGGACAGCTTCAGAGCGTGTGGAGTAGAGGACTTTGTTGGGCAGAAGCTCACAAAGTGGAACGAGGAACTCATCATGCAGTTCTACTCCACAGCTCACTTTTATCCGGATGGAAGGATTACATGGATGTCAGAGGGTACAAGGTACCAGTCTACAGTGGCTGAGTGGGCACAGATCATCAATGCCCCAGAAGAGCAAGATGAGGACTTGGACATCTATGCCAAGAAGAAGATGGATCATAACTCCATGTCCAACATGTACAAGGAAATTCCCAATGAAGCTCTTGACACATTCATGTTTGGCTCAGTGCACTATCTGCTATCAGGATTGCCCACTATCAATTGGATACTAAGGCACACTCTGTTGCCTAAGTCTAGAGATCACAAGATGATCAGAGGCCATGCTATCAACTTGCTACATGTGTTTGATGTGCCTCAGAAATTCAAGGTCATGAGTCTCATAGTTGAAACGATCAAAAGGACAGCTGCAGATCAAAAGAGGAGCTGTGGATATGCCCCTCAGATTCAGGAGCTCATCAACTCCAAGATGGGCATGGGCATATATTTGTTGGATAAGGAACACCTACCCATCCGTCCAGAATTTGAGAACAATGAAGTTGTGATGACAGAGAATGAGCCATCGTCTGCACAAGCATTTGCAAAGAAGGAGAAGGCGAAGAAGGAAAAAGCTGCCAGGATGCCTACTCAAGAGGAGGCATCTAAGTACTTCTTGAAGACCAAACAAGAGCAGCTCAGTTACTTGATTGCATCCTCGCTGAGAATTGAGCAAAGTCTGGCCAATCTTACTAAGAATCAGCAGAGCCTAGAGAGGATCATGGAATAGAAGTTCTATGACTTGGATGTCAAGGTAACAGAAGTTCAGTCTGTAGTGGAGCAGCTCCAGGAGGACATGAATGAGAGGAGAGGCAGGACCACAACTCATGCTTTTTCTAGAGTGCCACGAGGCCCGATGTCGTCTGCACTGCCAGTCGCTGACACCAGAGCCACCACCTCAGCACCAGCTACAGCCTCAGCTCCAGCGTCTACCTCAGCTCCAACTCCAGCGACTACTTCAGCATCTACAGAAGCCTTCGTCCTTGGAGTGATTCGGACTCCACCACCACCTGAAGATCAATCCTGAGCGACGACTTAGCACTATGCATTTTCTAGGAACTTTTTGGTAACTTGTTGCCAAAGGGGGAGAAGATGTATAGATCATAGACTGAGAGAGAGAGAGAGAGTGTTGCTTTTCTCTCTTGTTTTATTTGGTGGTTTCTTCGAACTTTGTTTGCCTTTGAGTGCTTGATACTACGTCCTTATGTTTGTGAGACATCGATGATCATGTGTTTGCTCATAAGCTACACTTAATGTTTGCTTAATGCTTGCTTAAATATTATCATTCTATCTATCATTTGTGATCATTCACTATTCTTGGTGATGAGTGCATGTATTTCAATCTTATCATTTTGAGCGCTCCACCAAGATGTATGTGACATGGAAGAGTAACCCATGACTCTAACTCATTGTGCATTTGCAGTCCAAAGCAAATCTTAAATATGCACAAATTTAGGGGGAGCTCTTACTTATCACATACTTCTCAAAGCGACGATATATTTCATTCTTATTATCATTTGTCGAAGCTTTGATCTATATGTTGTCATCAATTACCAAAAAGGGGGAGATTGAAAGTGCAACTATCCCTAGGTGGTTTTGGTAATTCATAACAACATATAGCTCGTTGAGCTAATGCTATTCCAAGATGATTATTTCAGGAAAGCTCAATGATTGGCATGGCATGGATATGAAAGTGGAACCCTCAAAATGCTAAGGACAATGGATTGGCTCAAGCTCAAAAGCTCAAGACTCTTCATTTCATATTTTAGTGATCCAAGATCACATTGAGTCCATAGGAAAAGCCAATACTATTAAGGAGGGATGAGGTGTTGCTTAATGAGCCTCTTGCTTCATGTGCTTAGTGATATGCTCCAAAACCCTCAACCACTTTCCCATATCCACATATGACCTAACTCTAAGCCAAACTCGGTCCTACCGATTCTTCCTATCCGGCGCCACCGAGTTTCACTTGTCATTAACCACTGCCAAACCCTAGCAATTCGGTCCTACCGATAAGGATCTCGGTCCCACCGAGATGGGGTTGCAAACTCTCTGTTTCCCTTTCGTAACTTTTCGGTCCCACCAAAAGAGCGAATCGGTCCCACCGAGATTGCAATGTAAACTCAGTGTTTCCCCTTTGTAACTTTTCGGTCTCACCGAGTTTCACTCGGTCCCACCGAAAGAGCAAATCGGTCCCACCGAGTTTGCCTGACCAACTCTCTGGTTAGCTAATTACCAAACTCGGTCCCACCGAGTTTGTGTAATCGGTCTCACCGAGATTACGTTATGCCCAAACCCTAACCGAATCGGTCCCACCGAGTTGCATGTCAGTCCCACCGAAATTCCTAACGGTCACTAGGTTTACATTTTCGGTCCGACCGAGTTTTATGATTCGGTCCCACCAAGATTGGAAAACTGTGTAACGGTTGGATTTTGTGTGGAGGCTATATATACCCCTCCACCTCTTTCTCATTCGATGTGAGAGCCATCAGAACACACACATCATTCCAACTCATTTGTTCTGAGAAAGAACCACCTACTCATGTGTTGAGATCAAGACATTCCATTCCTACCATATGAATCTTGATCTCTAGCCTTCCCAAGTTGCTTTCCACTCAAATCTTCTTTCCACCAAATCCAAATCCTTTGAGAGAGAGTTGAGTGTTGGGGAGACTATCATTTGAAGCACAAGAGCAAGGAGTTCATTACCTACACACCATTTGTTACTTCTTGGAGAGTGGTGTCTCCTAGATTGGCTTGGTGTCACTTGGGAGCCTCCGACAAGATTGTGGAGTTGAACCAAGGAGTTTGTAAGGGCAAGGAGATCGCCTACTTCGTGAAGATCTACCGCTAGTGAGGCAAGTCCTTCGTGGGCGACGGCCATGGTGGGATAGACAAGGTTGCTACTTCGTGGACCCTTTGTGGGTGGTTGCTTCTTCGTGGACCCTTCGTGGGTGGAGCCCTTCGTGGACTTGCGCAACCGTTGCCCTTGGGTGGAGCCCTGTGTGGACTCGCGCAACCGTTACCCTTCGTGGGTTGAAGTCTCCATCAACGTGGATGTAGGATAGCACCACCTATCCGAACCACGGGAAAAACATCCGTGTCTCCAATAGCGTTTGAATTCTCCAAACCCTTCCCTTTATATTCTTGCAAGTTGCATGCTTTACTTTTCGTTGCCAATATACTCTTTGCATGCTTGCTTGAATTGTGTGATGGTTGCTTGACTTGTCCTAAAATAGCTAAAATCTGCCAAGAACTAAAATTGGGAAAAGGTTAAGTTTTTATTTGGTCAAGTAGTCTAATCACCCCCCTCTAGACATACTTTCGATCCCACACAAATGCTTCATATCATGTTAATAACAACATTTTCAAAAAAATTGCTTAAAACTTGCTATGTCATCCGCATCATGATAACAACTTCAAGAATGTTTAAATTGTTGTTGCATTAAATTGCTAATGCACATGAGGATTTACCGGAATTGTTGTTTGATGTTTCTGGCCTCATTTAAAATGCCTAAGTGTGTAGTTTACTTTTGCCTCCCCCCTTGCCATGTTAAGAACATTTAATATTGTTGAGTTTCTAACCGGGAGTGAACTAAATAATTGATGTGGTCTTCCGTCAATATGCAACTCGTTGCATATTGGGCTCCATTTAACTTGTAGTTTTGTTTGTGCACTTTGCCATGCCATGCATATTTAAACCGGGCATGCATCATACTTGGTTGTGCATCATGTCATGTTTATGCTTGCGTGTTTACCTATGTTGCTTGCTTCTTTCCGGGTTACTTCTCGCATTAGCTTCAGTTTCGTTTCGGAGTTGTGAGGATTCGTTCGACTACGTCCGTTTGTCTTCTTCATGGACGCGTTCTTATTCCTTGCGGGATCTTAGGCAAGATGACCATACCCTCAAAATCACTTCTATCTTTGCTTGCTAGTTGTTCGCTCTATTGCTATGCCGCGATACCTACCACTTGCTTTATCATGCCTCCCATATTGCCATGTCAAGCCGCTAACCCACCTTTCCTAGCAAACCGTTGTTTGGCTATGTTACCGCTTTGCTCAGCCCCTCTTATAGCGTTGCTAGTTGCAGGTGAAGATGAAGTTTGTTCCATGTTGGGACATGGATATTGTTGGGATATCACTATATATACATTGTTCAATTAATGCATCTATATACTTGGTAAAGGGTGGAAGGCTCGGCCTTATGCCTGGTGTTTTGTTCCACTCTTGCCGCCCTAGTTTCCGTCATATCGGTGTTATGTTCCCGGATTTTGCGTTCCTTACGCGGTTGGGCTATTATGGGAACCCCTTGACAGTTTGCCTTGAATAAAACTCCTCCAGCAATGCCCAACCTTGGTTTTACATTTGCCTCACCTAGCCTTTTTTCCCTTGGGTTTCCGAAGCCTGAGGGTCATATTTATTTCAACCCCCCCCCCGGGGGCCAGTGCTTCTCTAACTCTTGGTCCAACCTGAGCGATGTTCGGCGCCCCCTGGGCAACCAGGGTCTATGCCAACCCGATGTCTTGCTCATCTGGTGTGCCCTGAGAATGAGATATGTGCAGCTCCTATCGGGATTTGTCGGCACATTCGGGCGGCTTTGCTGGTCTTGTTTTACCATTGTCGAAATGTCTTGTAACCGAGATTCCGAGTCTGATCGGGTCTTCCTGGGAGAAGGAATATCCTTCGTTGACCATGAGAGCTTGTGATGGGCTAAGTTGGGACACCCCTGCAGGGTTTAAACTTTCGAAAGCCGTGCCCGCGGTTATGGGTAGATGGGAATTTGTTAATATCTGGTTGTAGAGAACTTGACACTTAATTTAATTAAAATGCATCAACCGCGTGTGTAGCCGTGATGGTCTCTTCTCGGCGTGGTCCGGGAAGTGAACACGGTTCTTGTGTTATGCTTGAACGTAAGTAGTTTCAGGATCACTTCTTGATCACTTCTAGTTCACGACCATGCTTTGCTTCTCTTCCCGCTCTTATTTGCGTATGTTAGCCACCATTTATGCTTAGTGCTTGCTACAGCTCCACCTCACTACCATTTTCCCTACCCATGAGCTTAAATAGTATTGATCTCGCGGGTGTGAGATTGCTGAGTCCTCGTGGCTCATAGATACTTCCAAACCGTTGCAGGTGCCGATGATACTAGTGCAGGTGACGCAACCCAGCTCAGATGGGAGCTCGATGAAGTCCTTGATCGTTGTGTTGTTTCGTTTCCTGTTGATCAGTAGTGGAGCCCGCTTGGGACGATCGGTGATCTAGCATTTGGGTGTTGTCTTCTCTTATTTTGGTTCCGTAGTCGGACCGTGATTGTATTCTGGATGATGTATGTTATATTTATGTTTTGTGTGAAGTGGCGATTCTAAGCCAACTCTGTATCCCTTTCTTATTCAGTACATGGGATGTGTGAAGATTACCCCTCTTGCGACTTGCCTACCATGCGGCTATGCCTCTAAGTCATGCCCCGACACGTGGGAGATATAGCCGCATTGTGGGTGTTACAGTTAGTCTTCCATATAGTAGGAAATATTTCAAGAAATTACTGAAGGAAGAACATTTAATTGAACAAACTAAAAAAATTGGTTCAAGATATCATTGTGTGGACATTAGTTGAATCAATAGAAAAATGTTAGTTCATCCATAAAGTTTATACGCTCTTTAGGACTTGGTCCATGAATTTTGCTAATACTACTAAAACCCTTGGGTTTGTTTCAATCAGCCTAAGCATTGTAAGCTTCAGGACAAGGGCTACAAGTCAGCTCGATGAAGTATGTATCAAAAACTCTGCTCTATTGCAATAGGGTATGTAATTTCTTATGTCGTTAATAATGGCCTATTTGCCCGATGATTGGTGTCTTCCAAAACATCAAATTTTGTGTGTGCTATACTTACATAGTAAATGATAGATGAACGAAAATCAAGATGTACCAGTATTCTTTTTTCATAAAGAAACATAGACAACATTCTATGTCCAAGGCATTATTTATTCACTTTCATGTGTATGCTATTGTGAGCTACAGACATGGATTTTTGACATTGATCTTGCATGCTAACACAAGTATACCTCATTCTGTTACAGGCTTAGCAAGAGGTGGTAGATGGAAGGAGGGTCACCACCAAGAACAGTGAGGCCACGTCGACGCAATTGCATTGTTTGAGTATGTGCAGCAGGATGGAAAGGAGCGAGCAACGACGCCTTGTCTATGGAAGCGGCCGACACAAGGCTAAGCCTGATGTTCCTCCTTGCCAAGACCCGCGTTTAGCTCAACAAGGTGGTTGAGGTGTGCACACACAGGCGTGCAAGAAAGACGACATGTGAAGTAGAGGACCCTACAAGCTACATGGTCGCGGATATGGAGTAGGCGCAGTTCCAGCTGAACTGCGACACGGTTTTAATGATTCGAGTCACCACTATTAGATTGCTCTGCTTTCCCTGCGATCAAAATTCAGAGTTCAGTTTGTTTTCAGCAATAGTTTGCATGTACATGTGCTGCCCATGATGCAAAAAATCAAAATGAAAAGGGCGATCTCTATCTGACACCGCACAAGAACACCCTCAAGAGGCACACCAGGGGTGCGCACCAACCACTAGTTTCCATGGCACGTACTAGCTCCTGGCAAGCGAGTATGGAGTAAATATCTCACAATTGTTTTAAAGGTCACAAAATGGCACTCTTTTGGAGCCATTCAAATCTCACAAACATGCATACACTTGGAATTATAATCGGTCTTGAAGCATATAAGTAAAGAAAGGAACTAGTGATAGAACGGTATACCTTTTGATCAACCAGAGCATCATTCTTGTTGTGATCAAGATGTCCGTTCCTTGGCATTGGGTTCTGATGTATACTACACAACCTTCTTCTTGTAGATGTTGTTGGGCCTCCAAGTGCAGAGGTTTGTAGGACAATAGAAAATTTCCCTCAAGTGGATGACCTAAGGTTTATCAATCTGTGGGAGGCATAGGATGAAGATGGTCTCTCTCAAACAACCCTACAACCAAATAACAAAGAGTCTCTTGTGTCCCCAACACACCCAATACAATGGTAAATTGTATAGGTGCACTAGTTCGGCGAAGAGATGGTGATACAAGTGCAATATGGATGGTAGATATATGTTTTTGTAATCTGAAAATATAAAAACAGCAAAGTAACTAATGATAAAAGTGAGCGAAAACGGTATTGCAATGCATTGAAACAAGGCCTAGGGTTCATACTTTCACTAGTGCAAGTTTGTCGGAGTAATGGGCCACGGGTAGGCAAACCCGAGGCCCAGAACCTTTGTAGGATCGAAAGTATGTCTAGAGGGGGGGTGATTAGACTACTTGACCAAATAAAAACTTAACCTTTTCCCAATTTTAGTTCTTGACAGATTTTAGCTAATTTACGACAAGTCAAGCAATCATCACATAATTCAAGCAAGCATGCAAAGAGTATATTGGCAGCGGAAAGTAAAGCATGCAACTTGCAAGAATGTAAAGGGAAGGGTTTGGAGAATTCAAACGCTATTGGAGACACGGATGTTTTTCCCGTGGTTCGGATAGGTGGTGCTATCCTACATCCACGTTGATGGAGACTTCAACCCACGAAGGGTAACGGTTGCGCGAGTCCACACAGGGCTCCACCCAAGGGTAACGGTTGCGCGAGTCCACACAGGGCTCCACCCACAAAGGGTCCACGAAGAAGCAACCACCCACAAAGGGTCCACGAAGAAGCAACCTTGTCTATCCCACCATGGCCATCACCCACACAGGACTTGCCTCACTAGCAGTAGATCTTCACGAAGTAGGCGATCTCCTTGCCCTTACAAACTCCTTGGTTCAACTCCACAATCTTGTCGGAGGCTCCCAAGTGACACCTAGCCAATCTAGGAGACACCACTCTCCAAGAAGTAACAAATGGTGTGTAGGTAATGAACTCCTTGCTCTTGTGCTTCAAATGATAGTCTCCCCAACACTCAACTCTCTCTCATAGGATTTGGATTTGGTGGAAAGAAGATTTGAGTGGAAAGCAACTTGGGAAGGCTAGAGATCAAGATTCATATGATAGGAATGGAATGTCTTGGTCTCAACACATGAGTAGGTGGTTCTCTCTCAGAACATATGAATTGGAATGGTGTGTGTGTTCTGATGGCTCTCTCATCGAATGAGAAGGAGGTGGAGGGGTATATATAGCCTCCACACAAAATCCAACCGTTACACACAGTTTTCCAATCTCGGTGGGACCGAATCAATAAACTCGGTCGGACCGAAAATGTAAACCTAGTGACCGTTAGAGATTTTCGGTGGGACTGACATGCAACTCGGTAGGACCGATGTGGTTAGGGTTTGGGCATAACGTAATCTCGGTGAGACCGATTACACAAACTCAGTGAGACCGAATTTGGTAATTAGCTAACCAGAGAGTTGGTCAGGTAAACTCGGTGGGACCGATTTGCTCTTTCGGTGAGACCGAGTGGAACTCGGTGAGACCGAAAAGTTACAAAGGGGAAACACTGAGTTTACATTGCAATCTCGGTGGGACCGATTCGCTCTTTCGGTGAGACCGAAAAGTTACGAAAGGGAAACAAAGAGTTTGCAACCCCATCTCGGTGAGACCGAGATCCTTATCGGTAGGACCGAATTTGTAGGGTTTGGCAGTGGCTAATGACAAGTGAAACTCGGTGGCACCGGATAGGAAGAATCGGTAGGACCGAGTTTGGCTTAGGGTTTAGGTCATATGTGGATATGGGAAAGTAGTTGAGGGTTTTGGAGCATAACACTAAGCACATGAAGCAAGAGGCTCATTAAGCAACACCTCATCCCTCCTTGATAGTATTGGCTTTTCCTAAAGACTCAATGTGATCTTGGATCACTAAAATATAAAATGAAGAGTCTTGAGCTTTTGAGCTTGAGCCAATCCTTTTTCCTTTGCATTTTGAGGGTTCCACTTTCACATCCATGCCATGCCAATCATTGAGCTTTCCTGAAATAGTCATCTTGGAATAGCATTAGCTCAATGAGCTATATGTTGTTATGAATTACAAAAACCACCTAGGGATAGTTGCACTTTCAATCTCCCCCTTTTTGGTAATTGATCACAACATATAGATCAAAGCTTCGACAAATGATAATAAACATGAAATATATCGTCGCTTTGAGAAGTATGTGATAAGTAAGAGCTCCCCCTAAATTTGTGCATATTTAAAATTTTCTTTGGACTGCAAATGCATAAGGAGTTAGAGTCATGGGTTACTCTTCCATGTCACATACATCTTGGTGGAGCGCTTAAAATGATAAGAATGAAATACATGCACTCATCAAGCATTAAGTGTAGCTTATGATCAAACACAGGATCATCAATGTCTCACAAGCATAGTATCTCAAGCACTCAAAAGCAAACAAGTTTGAAAAACCACCAAATAAAGCAAGAGAGAAAAGCAACACTCTCTCTCTCGAAGCCTATGATCTATACATCTTCTCCCCCTTTGGCAACAAGTTACCAAAAAGTTCCTAGAAAATGCATAGCACTAGATCGACGCTCAGGCTTGATCTTCAGGTGGTGGTGGAGTCCGGATCACTCCAAGGACGAAGGCTTCGGTAGATGCTGAAGTAGACGCTGGAGTTGGAGCTGAAGTAGATGCTGGAGCTGGTGGAACTGAGGCTATGGCTGGTGCTGAGGTGGTGGCTCTTGTGTCAGCAACTGGCACGGGAGACGACCTCGGACCTCTTGACACTCTGGCAAAGGCATGAGTAGTAGTCCTGCCTCTCCTCTCTTGCATGTCCTCCTGGAGCTGCTCTACTGCAGACTGAACTTCCGTTACTTTGACATCCAAGTCATAGAACTTATGTTCCATGATTCTCTCTAGGCTCTGCTGATTCTGAGTGAGGGTGGCCAGACTTCGCTCAATCCTCAGCGTGGATGCAATCAAGTAACCAAGCTGCTCTTGTTTAGTCTTCAAGAAATACTCAGATGCCCCCTCTTGAGTTGGCATCTTGGCAGCTTTCTCCTTCCTCGCCTTCTCCTTCTTTGCGTAAGCTTGTGCAGACGATGGCTCGTTCTCAGTCATCACAACTTCATTGTTCTCAAAATCTGGACGGATGGGCAAATGTTCCTTGTCCAATAAATATATGCCCGTGCCCATCTTGGAGTTGATGAGCTCCTAAATCGGAGGGGCATATCCGCAACTCCTCTTGTGATCTGCTGCAGTCCTCTTGATTGTTTCCACTATGAGGCTCATCACTTTGAACTTCTGGGGCACATCAAACACATGTAGCAAGTTGATAGCATGGCCTCTGATCATCTTGTGATCACCTGACTTAGGCGATAAGGTGTGCCTCAAGATCCAATTGATAGTCGGGAGCCCTGATAGAAGGTAATGTACTGAGCCAAACTTGAAAGTATCAAGTGCTTCAGTTGGGATCTCCTTGTACATATTTGACATTGAGTTGTGGTCCATCTTCTTCTTGGCATATATGTCCATGTCATCATCATGCTCCTCTGGGGCATTGATCAACTTTGCCCATTCCTCAACAGTGGATTGGTACCTCGTACCCTCAGACATCCATGTGATCCTCCCATCTAGATAAAAGTGAGCTGTGGAGTAGAACTGCATGATAAGTTCCTCGTTCCACTTTGTGAGCTTCTGCCCAACAAAGTCAGCTACTCCACAAGCTATGAAGCTGTCTTGCACTCCAGGATAGTGCTCCTCATTGTCCTTGATGTATGTCCAATCAACCCATCGCATATCACAGACAATGGGCTTCTTATCTAGCAGCACTGTCTCATAAAAATCTTGCTGCTCCTTGGTGTGAAACCTGTAGTCAACTGCTGTCCTTCTCCTTGAAGCATACGGGTCTGCTTCTCTCCACTTCCTTAGCCCTGAATCCCTCCTAAGCTTCATGTCCTCAGCCACAGGATGAGCATCGTTGTGGTCTGGGATCTTGGGCTTGAGCTTTCTCAGAACTTGCTCTTCATCCTCTTCTTCAGCAACAGTTTCAGGCACTGGGGCCTTGTTCTTCTCAGCTGCAGGAATGCTTCTTGTGTTCCTCTTTGGCTTTGGCTTTGGAGCTGGCTTGGCCTTGGAAGCAGCTCCCCCTGATTTTATGGCATCTCCCATTAGCTTGGGTGCCTTGGGTGCTGGTGCAGCTACTTCTTCTTCTTCTTCCTCTTCCATGATGGAAGCTTTGCCAAGCACTCTAGCCACAGTATTCTTCACCCTTTCCTTTCTTTTCTTGCTCTCAGCTGCAACTGGCTCTATGGGCTTCTCAGTTGACATTCTAGCCTTTGACATTGGCTGCCTGCCTGCTGGCCTTTTGATTTTCAGACCTGGCTTAGTGCCTTGAGCTGGCTCAACTCTCTTGGAAGTGGCCTCTTCCTCTGCCACATAGTCTTCATCTTCGGAATCAGAAGTCCTCTTCTTCCTCTGTCTCGTGGCAGCTTTTGGCAAGTTGCTAGGAGTGCTCCTGCTGCCTTCATCAGAAGAGCTGGAGGGACTAGTGCCCTCACTCATGTGCACCTGCTGCTCTGACATGTTCTGGCTATCACTCTGGTCTGACATGCTGCAAGCTCTGACTGCTGACCCTGTGAACAGATTATAGATGAGGTAGAAAGATGAGCATCACAAAATGCAGAGATTTTTGCAAAAAGAATGATCCAAAAACTTAGTTTTAGTTTCCCACTGAAATCATCTCGGATCTACCGATTTTCAAACTCGGTGATACCGAAGCAGTTTTGGAACCTAAACTAGTGAACTCGGTTGGACCGAGTCACAGTTCAGTGGCACCGAGACTGCTAGGGTTTCACAGAGTTCCAAAATCGGTCACACCGATAAGTAATTCTCAGTCAGACCGAGTCTCACTTGAGCAATGGCATAAGCCAAATCGGTGGGACCGAGTTTTTCAACTCGGTGGGTCCGAGATGGTTTCGGCGGAAACCTAAACCTAGAATTTTCGAATCAAACCTGATCTATGAGCGTTTTGACTGGATAGGAGTGTTTCAATCATGGCAAGAATCATGAAGAACACAATGTGCTAGGAATCAGATTGGAGAATAGCACAAAGATCAAGTCCATACCCTAGTTCGGCGGGGACTTGCTACGGCGGCAACGGCGGGGCAGAATTCCCGTTGACGGCGACGGAGACCAGCTACTGGAGGCGGCTGGCAGCGAGAAGACGATCCGGAGACCATGAGGGCAGAGCAGGCTATCGCGCGGGCGAAGGAGTTCGGAGAAATTTCCAAAGTTTTGCCCGTGGCTATATATAGCCCGACCCTGTCGGTGTGACCGAGTGGAACAACTCGGTGGCACCGAGATTCATAACTGCGTGCAGTTACTGAAACTCGGTGTGACCGAAATGTTCAAATCGGTTGCACCAAGATCGAAAACCTAGATCAACTTAATGATCTCGGTAGGACCGAAAGTGGGGTATCGGTCAGACCGAGAACCATAAAGAGGTTTTGGAAGTTTAAGTCTATGACGAATCGGGGACTCCGAGCGCTCCTCACACAGAGTGGTTCGAATTTGACTTGATCAAATTTTGTGATGCAGCATGAATAGAGTTTGAGACGAGAAAAGCATAGATAGCTAGAGGAGGTACTTAGGCATTCTTGTCCATCCACTTGGCAAGAAGAAATAAAACCGAACAATCAAAACAACAAGTGGATGTCCTCGAATGAGTAAAATATGCAACCAGCATGCTCACACAATAAGATGGCAAATGAAATATGTGACAAGGCATGCACAACCAATTCTAGCATCTATCAAGCAATTTGCGATGACTAGGTCATCTATATATGAGTATATTGACTTAGGAGTCAAGTGAGAGCACTTGATCATAGGTCATACTCATCGTTTAAGCTCAAGTGGGGTTACCACTTTTACATAAAGCATTGTTTTGTTCACATATTTAGAGTTGCTTTAGCTCAAGTCTTAGAGTAAAGCTCCCCCTAGATGTGATATCCCCCCTAAGAGGGATGAACTAACCTTGGGTTTTGTCGATGATGACTTCATGTAGATGTTGAAGATGTGGATGCAAAATGTTGATGTAGATGACTTGGAGCTATCCATTTGAGTGAATTGCACTTTCAATACCTACATGGGTTAGTCCCACAAGGAACAAACAAGGATATCCATAGACATAGAGTGATGCACACAAAAGATGATGTCCATGAAAACTTTTAGGTTACCTTGTCCCTTGCCTTACCAACAAGAGGGTTTGTGACTCCTTGAACTAGTGCGCGATGTGGAAGTTGATTGCACTTATTCTTGCCAAAATGATAAGAGTGAGGTATGTTGGCGGAGTCACCCTCAAGAACTCTCTAGTTCTTCTTCTTTTGGATCCACATCATCTTGATGGGAATCCTTGGAGTTGTAGTCGTACTTGATGAAGTGGAACTTGAAGTAGTCTTGGGAATCCACTTGACTAAGGTCTTAGGAGCTTCTTCAAATGCATCAATTTCCTCTTGAAGCTTGTCCTTCCCTTTTTGCTTGTAGTCTTGTGGTGGAAGATCATCTTGAGCTTGTGTCCCCTTGAAAGAAGCATCATACTTCTCTTGTTGAGGGACAAACTTTGTCTTGGGGTATTGATCTTCTTCCCAGTCAACTCCATTGGCATTGAACTTTCGTTCAAAACCAACACCTTGATTCTTCCGGTGCATTCCTTGCTTGCGCACAATTTCCTCGAATTGCTTACTCCCGGCAAGGCTTTTGTACACTCCTTTCTCTATAATTCCCTTCAATAAGCTATTTTCTTGCTCAAGTGTAACTTGGCTAAGAGAATCATTAGTAGAATCAAGAGAACTACTAGAAGCAACAATATTGGATTTAACATGATCATTGTTACTGCTAGAGGAAGAATCTTTCTTGTTCTTGTTACTAGACTTGACTTGAGGCATGTAAGTGGATAAGAGTAAACGCTTGGCAATGTAAGAAGAACTTTTCTTGCGGAGATCATCATTTATTGCCTTTAAGAACTCATGCTCTTGCTCAAGATTGAGCTTTTCAAAGCGTAATTTCTCATGAGCTCTTAAAAGTTCTCGATGATCTTCGAAGATGATTTCATGAGCTAACTTAAGAGTGTTTAGTTCTTCAGTTAGAAACTCAATTTTCTCCTTATCATTGTCATTCGTTTTATCTTGATTAGCATGTTTAATTGACGTTTCATCATAGTATTCATCACTAGAGTTGTCAACAAGCAAATCATCACCTAACAAGTCATCTTCATCACTATTGAAATCAACATACTCGGGGTGTGTTACCTTAGGACCTTTGGCCATGAAGCATCTTCCAATTCCTTCATTTGGTGAGTCAAATATGTCGTAGGAGTTGGTTGACACAAGTGTTAGACCGGCAACACCTTCATCTTGAGTATCTTCGGAGTCGGAGTGATAACTTCTCTCGGAGTGGCTGTCGGAGTCGGAGCCGGATACCCATTCACCAACATGAGCTTGATGTCTTCGTCTTGTGTAGCTCCTTGATGATTTTTCCTTCCTTTCCGAATCCTTGCTTCTCCGTGAGTATCTTCGTTCATAACGATCATCTCTACTCCTTCTCTCTCTTGGTGGTGATTCTTTGCTTCTTCTTCTTGGAGAATCTTCTCTTCTCTTGTAGGGAGCCGTACACTCATTGGAATAGTATCCAGGTCTTCCACAATTGTAGAAGTTTCGCTCTCGACTAGAAGATCTTTTGTCATTGTAGGACCTTGACTTGAAGCTTCTATCTTTGCTTCTACTCTTGTAGAACTTGTTGAAGTTCTTCACCATTAAGCTCAATTCTTCATTGAAGTCTTGTTTCTCACTTGATGATGTAGGGGTTTCACATGAGGCTTTATAGGCACCACTTGATTTGTTGTGAAGTTCCTCTTTATCCTTAAGTGACATCTCATGAGCAACAATTCTTCCAATCACCTCTGTTGGCTTGAGATCTTTGTAATTGGGCATCATTTGAATCAATGTGCACACGGTATCATATTTTCCATCCAAGGCTCTTAGGATCTTCTTGATGATGAATCTATCGGTCATCTCTTCACTTCCTAAGCCGGCAATCTCATTTGTGATGAGAGCAAGCCTAGAGTACATTTCAGCGACACCTTCACCATCCTTCATCTTGAACTTGTCAAGTTGGCTTTGAATCACATCCAACTTGGATTCCTTGACGGAGTCGGTACCTTCGTGCATATCAATCAAAGTGTCCCAAATTTCCTTCGCATTCTCAAGACGGCTGATTTTGTTGAATTCTTCGGGGCACAATCCGTTGAAGAGAATATCACAAGCTTGAGCATTGTATTGCAACATCTTCAACTCATCCGCGGTAGCTTCACGGTTTGGTTCTCTCCCATCAAAGAAGTCACCTTGCAAACCAACACACACAATAGCCCAAACGGCGGGGTTATGTCCAAGAATATGCATTTTCATTTTATGCTTCCAACTAGCAAAATTAGTACCATCAAAGTAAGGACCTCTACGGTGATAATTTCCCTCGCTAGACCCCATACTCTCCTAGGTTGTGAAACCAAGGCTATGACCACCAAAGCTATGGAGATCAAAGCAAATGGAGACCAAAGCTCTGATACCACTTGTAGGATTGAAAGTATGTCTAGAGGGGGGGTGATTAGACTACTTGACCAAATAAAAACTTAAACTTTTCCCAATTTTAGTTCTTGACAGATTTTAGCTAATTTAGGACAAGTCAAGCAATCATCACATAATTCAAGCAAGCATGCAAAGAGTATATTGGCAGCGGGAAGTAAAGCATGCAACTTGCAAGAATGTAAAGGGAAGCGTTTGGAGAATTCAAACGCTATTGGAGACACGGATGTTTTTCCCGTGGTTCGGATAGGTGGTGCTGTCCTACATCCACGTTGATGGAGACTTTAACCCACGAAGGGTAATGGTTGCGCGAGTCCACACAGGGCTCCACCCAAGGGTAACGGTTGCGCGAGTCCACACAGGGCTCCACCCAAGGGTAACGGTTGTGCGAGTCCACACAGGGCTCCACCCAAGGGTAACGGTTGCGCGAGTCCACACAGGGCTCCACCCAAGGGTAACGGTTGCGCGAGTCCACACAGGGCTCCACCCACGAAGGGTCCATGAAGAAGCAACCACCCACAAAGGGTCCACGAAGAAGCAACCTTGTCTATCCCACCATGGCCATCGCCCACACAGGACTTGCCTCACTAGCGGTAGATCTTCACGAAGTAGGCGATCTCCTTGCCCTTACAAACTCCTTGGTTCAACTCCACAATCTTGTCGGAGGCTCCCAAGTGACACCTAGCCAATCTAGGAGACACCACTCTCCAAGAAGTAACAAATGGTGTGTAGGTAATGAACTCCTTGCTCTTGTGCTTCAAATGATAGTCTCCCCAACACTCAACTCTCTCTCATAGGATTTGGATTTGGTGGAAAGAAGATTTGAGTGGAAAGCAACTTGGGAAGGCTAGAGATCAAGATTCATATGATAGGAATGGAATGTCTTGGTCTCAACACATGAGTAGGTGGTTCTCTCTCAGAACATATGAATTGGAATGGTGTGTGTGTTCTGATGGATCTCTCATCGAATGAGAAGGAGGTGGAGGGGTATATATAGCCTCCACACAAAATCCAACCGTTACACACAGTTTTCCAATCTCGGTGGGACCGAATCAATAAACTCGGTCGGACCGAAAATGTAAACCTAGTGACCGTTAGAGATTTTCGGTGGGACTGACATGCAACTCGGTAGGACCGATGTGGTTAGGGTTTGGGCATAACGTAATATCGGTGAGACCGATTACACAAACTCGGTGAGACCGAATTTGGTAATTAGCTAACCAGAGAGTTGGTCAGGTAAACTCGGTGGGACCGATTTGTTCTTTCGGTGAGACCGAGTGGAACTCGGCGAGACCGAAAAGTTACAAAGGGGAAACACTGAGTTTACATTGCAATCTCGATGGGACCGATTCGCTCTTTCGGTGAGACCGAAAAGTTACGAAAGGGAAACAGAGAGTTTGCAACCCCATCTCGGTGAGACCGAGATCCTTATCGGTAGGACCGAATTTCTAGGGTTTGGCAGTGGCTAATGACAAGTGAAACTCGGTGGCGCCGGATAGGAAGAATCGATAGGACAGAGTTTGGCTTAGGGTTTAGATCATATGTGGATATGGGAAAGTAGTTGAGGGTTTTGGAGCATATCACTAAGCACATGAAGCAAGAGGCTCATTAAGCAACACCTCATCCCTCCTTGATAGTATTGGCTTTTCCTAAAGACTCAATGTGATCTTGGATCACTAAAATATAAAATGAAGAGTCTTGAGATTTTGAGCTTGAGCCAATCCTTTTTCCTTAGCATTTTGAGGGTTCCACTTTCACATCCATGCCATGCCAATCACTGAGCTTTCCTGAAATAGTCATCTTGGAATAGCATTAGCTCAATGAGCTATATGTTGTTATGAATTACCAAAACCACCTAGGGATAGTTGCACTTTCAACCTTTCAAGACATCGGGGCTGGCTGCTCTCCTCAAGGCACCAAGATGAAGTGCCACCTTCTGGTGGTCGGCTAAAGGAATAGCCGACTGCCCATTGACGGGCGAGTTCCAGAGACCGACTTCGAGACCAGCCAACTCCTAGTTGGCGGATTCTAGAGAAGCCGACCCCTAGCAGTCGGCCCATGGGGCCAATAAAGCCCGCGCCCTCATCAAGAAATACAAGATAGGGTGTGGCTACAGTATAGACCATCCCCCCCCCCCCCGATCCAGGGACGGGCGTGGCCACAGTGCACCGTACCGGCAGAGATCTCCGCCCGGCGTGGCACTGTTGCCACGCCACTCCTGACATCACCACAAGCAGGCGGAGCCCTGCTCCCACGACGGCATGTCGGTATGCCCCGAGGACGACGGGCCCCACCAATCAGCGAGAGCCTGGAAGACGGCTAGAGCCCGACCAGTCGGACCCGAGGGAGGTCGGCCCCCAGCAGTCGGCCTGCCCCTTCCTCGGGTCCCACATGCCACTAACCAGACAAGATGCAGAGTGGCTACAGTAATCTCCCGCCAGGCGGCGGAGATGTAGCCATGATCCCCTGACCAAGCCTGTGTCATTAGTGTCACGGCTACAGTGATCAGCAGCCGACAAGACCCGAGAGCGGCGGAGGCGGCCTGTCGGCCCCATACCTGACCAGTCGGTGGGGCCCACCATGCGGCGGGCCCCACCAGGCGGCGGACAAAGAGACTGACAGTCGGGCCCTACGCCCAGCTGGATTACCATTGTACCCCTGGGGGTAGGTCTATATAACCCCCCCCCAGGGCACCCATGCAAAGGGTTCCCATCCGGTTAGGACTAGACTTAGACCTAGAGGAGTAGAGGGCCAGCCTTGCTTTCTCCCACCTCTAGCAAACAGCTCGAGGAGCACCATTGTACCACTTGGGTCTTAGTGATCATGCGGAAGCCCCGCAGAGCAGGACTAGTGGTGTTATCTCCTAGGAGAGCCCCGGACCTGGGTAAAGTACGCCGATGTTCGTGTCTACGCCTCATCCTGTTTCCACGCACCGGCGACGTTCTACTCGCTCCCACCATGATAAGCCATCCTTTGGCATATGTCGCACCCAACCCCCGACATTTGGCGCCCATCGTGGGGCGAGGTGCACCATCTCCCGGAGACCTGTTCTGGACGGAAACCCTGCTCCTTCCTGGCGAGCGCAGCCAGCCCGGCACGCCGGATGGCGTCTGCGCCGAGGTGCTGCACGGTGCAGAGATCGCCTGCGCAGCGAGCTTCCTCGCCGATCTTGTTGGAGAGATTGGCCTCTCCGACGAGCCCGCGTCCGACACGGGCGCCGATGGCCCCGAAGGCCGCCTCGTGGGCCTCCTTGATCAACTCCACGTCGACAGCGAGCCTACTGCTGACTTGGAGTCGGTTGGCTCCACCGACCCGATGTTGGTCGACTCCGACACAGCTTCGCTCGATACGTTCCCCTCCCATGTGGTGGTCTACGACAAGCCGCTTCCTTGCGCGGCGAGCGGCGCAAGCACCGTCACGGAAGTGCTAGTCGTCGGCCACAGCGAGCACTCCGGGCGGGGTGCTCACGACCCGCTCGATGCGTCACTCCAAGACCTGACGGCGCCCATCCCAGAAGACGCCGACGCCGAGATGCTGGAAGCACGCCGCATCCACCTCATCGAGGGCGCCAGGAAGCTAGCCAGCATGAGACGCGTATCGGAGGCCTACCAGCGCGAGATGGACCGCGCTATGGGCAGCACGCCGGCTCCCAGTGGGCCCAGCCGCCTTGGCGGGGTCCGGCAGCGTGGTGTGGCCATCGCCAGCCTGTTCGGGGCAGATCGCCCCGTCTATGCCTTGCCTGCAGAAAATATACGTGCTGCCCAGGCGGCAGCAAAAGAGTTGGACAAGTTCGAGGGCGACGAGCGTCGCCAGATGGCGGAGTGCGTCCAGCGACTCCTCGACGCGGCTGCTGAGCAGCACGAGACCGGTTGCCGCACTGAGGCACCACACCGGCAAAACGACGATCTGCCTCCCCACCGAGATCAAGGCGCAACATCTCGGACGCCGACTGGTGGCGTCCGCGGAACAAGAGACAAGGAGCCGGCTGCCAGCCGCAGCCGGACTTGCATCACCATTGAGCGCGACCAAGACGGCCGCCCAAGAGAAGTGGAACGATGGGATGACTATCTGCCTCCTCCCCCTCGCAGGGAAAGGCGCGTCTCCCCGCCGCCTGTTGAACACCCGACACTCGGCGACCGCCTTGGCCACCGAGAGGGAGTCGGAGCGAACGATGCCCACCTCTGGATCGACCGTCTCCACCGATCCCTGGCGCTAGAAGAGGAAGATGAGCGGGGTCCGCCTTGTTTTGGCCACCGCATTCGAGACGAGCCCTTCCCCAAAGGGTTCACACTCCCAAGAGATAAGCCCAAGTACACCGGCTCCGTGAAGCCGGAGGACTGGCTGGTCGACTACTCCACAGCCATCAGCATCGCGAACGGCAACAAGCGCGTTGCTGTGAAGTACGTTCTGCTCATGCTCCACGGCACGACCTGGACATGGCTGAATAGCCTGAAGCCCCGCAACATCAACAGCTGGGCCGACTTCACCGAAACTTTTATCCGTAACTTCACCAGCACGTACAAGTGGCCGCCCAAACCTCGCCAGCTCTCCTTATGCGTACAAGGCCCCAGTGAGTCGACTCGCGACTACCTCACGCGTTGGGCTGAGCTCCACAACTCTTGTGAAGGCGTGCACGAGGTGCAGGCCATCGAGTACTTCACCGCTGGGTGCCGGGAGGGCACCCTCATCAAGCACCGGCTAATCTGCGACGAGCCGGCGACCCTCGGCGAGCTGCTAATCATAGCCGATAAATATGCCACGGCCGACTCCTCCATGAAAGCAGAAATCCAAGTTGATGCATCTGGCAAAGTGGCCCCTCAGGCTCCCCGGACCCCGGCTGGCAACGCTAGTCGGCACCAACAACCAAGCGACAACAAGCGCAAGGCCATGCAGCCGGCTTCCACAAGTCGGCAGGTGGCGACAGTCGACGACCAGCAGCCGGAAGGGCAGCCTCCATCCAAACGCCACAAGGGCAGCAAGTCCAATTGGCTACCCGCTTTTTCGTATGAGCAGACTCTTGACACGCCCTGCATGTTCCACAGTGGCGCGAAGCCGTCAAACCACACCACTCAGAAGTGCCATTGGCTCACCAGGATTGCCAAGGGATATGGCCTTCTGCCTCCTCCGCCTGCTGGGTAGCCGCCACCTCCTCCCCCCAGCAGCCGGTGGTTCGACCAGTCAGAGCCATAGAAGACGAGTATCCTGAGGAGCACGGAGCTTATGTCGTGTTCACCAGCATGGTCGATGACAAGCACAGCAGATGGCAACGACAGCAAGAAGTGAATGCAGTAGCATCAGAGACCCTCGAGTTCATGCATTGGTCCGAGAAGCCCATCAACTGGAGCAGAGCCGTCCACCCGGAGGAGATGCCCAATCCTGGTTCCTACGCCCTGGTTCTGGATGCCACCTTTGCCACTAATAGGCGAGCTGCTAGCTTTTCTCGAGTTCTGATAGATGGCGGCAGCAGCATCAACATCCTGTACAAGGATACCATGGAGAAGTTAGGAATCAAACAAAGGCAGCTTCAGCCCAGCCGGACCGTTTTTCATGGCATAGTTCCCGGCCTTTCCTGCTCACCAATCGGCAAGATCCAGATAGACGTCCTCTTTGGAGATAAAGATCACTTTCGCCGAGAGCCAGTCTGGTTTGAGGTGGTGGACCTTGAGAGCCCATACCATGCACTGCTTGGTCGGCCTGCTCTGGCCAAGTTCATGGCGGTCCCCCACTATGCTTACCTCAAGATGAAGATGCCGAGTTCCAAGGGAATTCTGACCATAGCAGGGGATTACAAGAAGTCGTCCGCTTGCGCGGCAGATAGCAGCCGGCTGGCCGAGTCCCTTGTGATCGCGGCCGAGAAGCGGCTCCTTGACCGAGTTGCGGCGTTGGCAGGCAAGCAGCCGGAGATGTCACCCAACCCCAAGGAGTCGGAAGCCGAGGGCTCGTTCAAGCCGGCCAAGGAGACAAAGAAGATACCCTTGGACCCGGAGCACCCGGAGAGGTACGCTGTCATAGGTGCAAACCTCGACAGCAAATAGGAAGGTGAGCTCGTCGATTTCCTCCGTGAGAATCGGGACATCTTTGCATGGTCACCTAAAGACATGTCGGGTGTTTCGACGGATTTCGCCGAGCACAAGTTACATGTCCGGTCTGATGCCAAGCCAGTCAGGCAGCCCTTGCGCCGCCTGTCAGAAGAGAAGAGAAGAGTCGTTGGAGAAGAGATAACCCGGCTCCTGGCGCCGGCTTCATCATAGAAGTGTTCTTTCCAGAATGGTTGGCCAACCCAGTCCTTGTGCTGAAGAAAAACAAGCAGTGGCACATGTGTATTGGTTACACCAGCCTCAACAAAGCCTGCCCCAAAGACCCGTTTGCTTTGCCGAGAATTAACCAAGTGATAGACTCCACAGCCGGATACGAGATGTTGAGTTTCTTGGATGCATACTCAGGGTATCACTAGATCAAGCTGAACCCGGCCGACAGACTGAAGACCGCCTTCATCACACCATTTGGAGCCTTCTGCTACTTAAACATGACGTTCGGCTTGAGGAATGCCGGCGCCACGTTTCAACGTTGTATGCAGAAGTGCCTCCTCAAACAGCTCGGCAAAAATGCCCACGTTTATGTGGATGATGTTGTGGTGAAGATGGAGAAGCGTGGAACGCTACTGGAAGACCTCAAGGAGACCTTTGAGAACCTGCGCCGATTTTTCAAATCAAGATCAACCCGGAGAAATGTGTCTTCGGAGTACCAGCCGGCCAACTTCTTGGATTCCTGGTCTTAGAGCGCGGCATAGAGTGCAACTCTCTGAAGATCAAGGCCATCGATAGGATGGAAGTGCCCAGCTGACTGCTGGATGTGCAGAAGTTCACCGGCTGTTTGGCATCCATCAGCCATTTCATCAGTCGGCTGGGAGAGAAGGCTCTTCCCCTGTACCAGCTCATGAAGAAGACCACTTTTTTCGAGTGGAACAACAAGGCGGATGAAGCTTTTCTCCAGCTCAAAAAGATGCTAACTACTCCACCTGTCCTAGCGGCTCCAACTCCTAAGGAGCCCATGCTCCTCTACATCGCCGCCACCAGCCGAGTGGTCAGCACAGTCATGGTGGTAGAACGCAAGGAGGAAGGCAAGGCACTACCAGTCCAGAGACCGGTGTATTACCTGAGTGAAGTGTTGTCAGCTTCCAACCAAACTACCCCCACTACCAGAAGATGTGCTACGGCGTGCACTTTGCCACCAAGAAATTGAAGCCGTATTTTCAAGAGCACCCAATCACTATGGTCTGCACAGCTCCACTGGCCGAGATCATTGGAAGCCGGGATGCTTCAAGCCGAGTGGCCAAATGGGCCATCGATTTGGCCTCCTACACCATCTACTACCAGCCTCGCACCACCATCAAGTCACAAGCGCTAGCCGACTTCCTCGTCGACTAGGCCGAGACCCAATACCTGCCACCAGCGCCCAACTCCACCCATTGGAGGATGCAATTTGATGGTTCCAAGATGCGCACCGGTCTGGGAGCCGACATCATCCTCGCCTCTCCCAAAGGCGACAAGCTCAGATACGTGCTGCAAATCCATTTTGCCGCCTCCAACAACGTCGCTGAATACGAGGCACTCATTCACGGGCTCCGGCTTGCCAAAAAAGCTCGGCATTCGCCGGATCCTGTGCTATGGTGACTCTGACTTGGTTGTCCAGCAGTTGTCAGGCGACTGGGACGCCAAAGATGCAAACATGGCGAGCTACCGCTTCCTCATACAGCAACTCAGTGGATATTTTGAGGGGTGCGACTTTCTCCATATGCCAAGAAATGACAATGAGCAAGCGGATGCCTTGGCACGAATCGGCTCCACCCGTCAAGCAATACCGACCGGCGTCGCCCTACAACGCCTCCTCAAGCCGTTTGTCAAGCCATCGCCAGAGTTGGATTCTATATTCGTGTCGGCTCCTCCTCAAGTAGTCGGATCCGACTTGAGAGCTCCAGCAGTTGACACGGGATTTCCGGCAGGTAGGACGGGGGCCGTGGCAGTCGCACCTGGCCTAGGGACTTCAGAGCCCGGCCCGGGGACTGCAGCAATCGGCCCGGGGACTTCATCAACTCAGCAAGCGGCAGCGGCAACTGACTCCAACCCGCCACCTCCCAACCCAGCCGCCCTCGTACAAGTGGCAGTCCTGGCAGTCGAAGAGATTGCAGCACCTTCATGGGCCCAGCCCATCCTCAATTTTTTGGTAAACAAAGAGCTGCCGACTGATGAGATCCCGGCCCGGCAAGTGCAACGTCGAGCAGTAGCATACACCATAGTCAATACAGAGCTTGCGAGGCGCAGTGTCACTAGTGTCTACCAGCGCTGCGTGGAGCCGGAGCAAGGCCAAGCAATTCAAAGACATCCATCAAGGCGAATGCGGCCACCATGCGGCTTCAAGAGCACTTGTCGCCAAGGCTTTCCGCCATGGTTTTTTTTGGCCAACTGCCCTGGAAGACGCCAAGAGCTTGGTCCAGAAATGCAAAGGGTGCCAGAAGTTTTGTTCAAAACCTCATTAGCCGGCTTCTGCACTCAAGACTATTCCCATAGCCTGGCCCTTTGTCTTCTGGGGCCTGGATATGGTGGGACCATTCAAGACGGCAAGAGGTGGCTTGACTCATTTGCTTGTCGCGGTGGACAAGTTCACCAAGTGGATAGAAGCAAAACCAATCAAGGACTTGAATGGTCTGACTGCTATGACTTTCATCTCCGACATCACCGTCCAGTACGGCATACCACATAGCATCATCACTGACAACAGCACGAACTTCGCCAAAGGTGCCTTGGCCCATTTCTGCCCGACGCAGGGCATCCGACTAGACCTAGCATCCATTGCTCATCCACAGTCAAACGGCCAGGTGGAGCGAGAAAATGGCCTTATTTTGTCCGGCATCAAGCCCCGACTAGTCGAGCCTTTGGAGCGGTCGACCGGCTACTGGCTCGGCGAGCTGCCGGCCATCCTCTGGAGTCTGCACACAACCCCGAACAAGTCAACTGGCTTCACCCCTTTCTTCCTCGTCTACGGTATCGAAGCCGTCATCCCGACGGACATAGAATTCGACTCCCCTCGAGTCACCATGTACACTAAAGAGGAGGCAAAAGAAGCACGACAAGACGGCGTCGACCTGCTAGAAGAGGGTCGGCTGCTGGCACTCAGCCGGTCCAGCATCTACCAGCAGAGTCTGCACCGATACTACAACCGAAAGGTCAAGCCAAGATCCTTCCAAGAGGGAGATCTTGTGCTCCGACTGATCCAGCGAATAGCCGGCCAGCACAAGCTCTCGGCACCTTGGGAAGGCCCCTTCATCGTCAGCAAGGTGTTGGGTAACGACTCCTACTACCTCATTGATGCTCAGAAGCCTCGAGAACACAAAAGAGACGACTCCGGCAGGGAGACGGAGCGTCTGTGGAATGTGAATCTCCTTCGAAGGTTTTACAGTTAAAAACAGTATGTATCATGCCGACTTTTGTATTAAGTACGAAGACTCTGGGTTCCCCGAGTAGAGCTCCAGGACTGCCCTTCTGTATCTATAAAACAAGTGTTACGTCTATCATTTGTATCATTTCATTAATTTGTCTGGCACCGGGTTCGACCATTCGACCCGGGGACTTGATGCCTTGAACTATGAAATGCTTCCTGTAGCCGGACAAGTAGTGTGTCGGCACCCTAGCTTTCTCCTGCCAAGAGGCCGCAGCCTGCTGAGCAGCTGTTCGATCAGTAGGAGTCAAGGTGAAAAGGGCACCTGCATGAAAAATGGTTAAGGACTTAAGGCATTTACATAGTCCAAGATGGCTTCTCGCCTCACCAACCAGTTGCCGAGCAACCGGCTGGCCGGCTTCTACTTAACTTGCCAAGGAAACTCTAGTCGGCTAAGTACTTGCCTTCCCAAAGTGGCTAAGTACTTGACCCAGCCACAGTCCGCAGAGTGGCTATTCGGCTGGCAAGACGGCAACCAAGGGAAGGCGGCAAAGGAAAAAGCTTAAAGAGTAGAAGGCAAGGAAAAGTAGAACTCGGATAAAATATTTTACACATCAAAGGCCCTTGGCTGACATCCAACATAAGTTTCAAAGTACACCCCGCTGGTGGAATTGTGCGAAGCTAACAAAGTTCGTTGAGACTAATAAACAGGGAAAAATAAAAAGTAAAGTGGCAGCCTAGGGATCGGCGGACGGGTTCGGCGGAGTGCTGGAGTCGGTGGCGCCGGCTGGTCGAGCGGCCGGCTGGTCGGTTCCCGCTTGGTCCCCTTCAACGGCAACCGGCTCGTTCGGGCGCGGCTCGTTGCTGGAGGCGCGATCGAGTTGGGGCTGGCCATCGGCTCCGACCTCTGGCGCCTCCTCTTCGCCTTCCTCCTCCTCGTCTTCTCCCTCGTCGCTGGAGTCGATCACCTCGGCCAAGTCTTCGCCCTCCTCTGGGTTTAGCCCAAACCACTCCGGTGGTGCCTCAGTGCCATCCTCAGCTGGCTCTGGGATGAAGACGACGATGTCGGTATACTCGGCGATAGCCGCCGCCCACTTGACGAGTTCGCCCTCCACCGCCACCAGCTCCTCCTGGGCTTCCTGTCGGAACATGGTCAACTGGGCTAGATCTAGCCCAGGGTACCACGCCTTGACGAACTCCAAGGCCCGGCGTGCTCCGGCCCGGGCCGAGGAGCCCTTCAATGCCTCAAGGCGGCCAGCCACCACCTCCAGCCAGTTGGCAGTCCGGCTGGGGGTGCGCGGGGCCCGCCTGTCAGGCCCCAAGGTGGCGATTGCCTAGGCGCCGACACGCTGAAGGCGGCGCAACATCCGATGAGCCGGCCGAAGACGGGCCTGGATGCTGAGAAGCTGCTCGCGAAGGGTCCGAGGGGCATTGGCGGCGATCTCTTCCCCCCCCCCCCCCCGCCCTTCCTTCTTCGTGGTCGGCCTCGATAGCCTGGTTGGCGGCACTAGAGTGGCCTGGAAAGAAGTCTGCCAGGATTATGCAAAAGAGTCAGAACAAAGAGAAAGAAGCTGGCTTGACTAGAGGCCGCTGACTTAAAAGAAGAATAAAGAAGGTCGCCTACCGTCAACCAAATCCTCGATTTCGCCAAAGCCGGCCGTCAGCATCGCCTCCTTGTCGGTCTAGGCGGAGCGTTCGATCTCGAACTCGGCGAGAAGACCCGCCTCCTTGTCCTCCGCCTCCTTCTGGAGAAGCCCTGCCTGCTCCGCCAGCTGCGTGGCCAGCCGGTCACGTTCTTCAGCCAGCTTGCTGCAATCCGCCTATCTAGCATGCAGCGTGGTGTTGGTTTCGCCCAGTTGCCGTTGAAGGATGGCATTGGCTTCTGCGGAAGAAAGAAGAAGGGAAGGTGTCAGTTGCCAATAGAGAAAAGGCTAGAGTCGCTGGGGAGATCAGGCCCGACTGTTCAGCAGTCGGCCCGAATCTCGAGGACTACAGCCCGCGGGTACGCCAGCGCGCCCCCAAGGAGAAAGGAGTCGTCAAAATCAACAGAAAGAAGAACAGTCTCCAGGAAGATCCGGTCAGACTAATCAGCAGTTGGCCCGGATCCCAGGGACTACAGCCCGCGGGTGCGCCAGCGCGCCCCCGCAGAAAGAAGAGGACTTACTCCGGCTCTCCGACAAGTCGGCTGCACGTTGATCCAACTCCTGGACCCTGGAGTTGTAGGTGGCCGCGCGAAGGTTATGGTAATCCTGCAGCAAGGATATCGGCTTTCAGAGCCTGCTAGTTAGAGTTCCGCGCCGCCTGCTCAGCAGCTGGCCCGGAACTCGGGGACTACAACCAGTGGATGCGCTGACGTGCCCCCACGAAGCAATATAAGAGTTAAAAACGAAGAAACAAGAAGCATACCCGAATGGCCTCCCGCGACGCCAGATACGCCTTGTTGCAGTTCTTGATGGCGTCGGCTTCGGCGCGGAGTTTGGCTTGAACATCCAGCATCGCCTTGTTCAGAGGGCCTGTCTCGCCAACCTGCACCCACCCCAGGGGCACGGCACTGGTCACCTCAGTGTCCGGGATCGAGGACCTCGCGGCGCCAGTCTCCAGAGGGCGTGGCGCCGATGCCTCCTTCGCAAATCGCTGATGCATCGGTGTGCCGACCTCAAGAGTCGAGCCCGTTGCCACCTCGTTTTCAATCGGCGGCACCGGTAGGTCCGCCGGCTGCTCGCCTCGTGCGCTCCCAGACGGCGGCGGTGGGGGTACATTCACGTCTGGCATGGCGATGTCGCTGCCGTCCCTCTCCATGACCGGTTGCTCGCCCCCGGTTTCCCCAGTCTGCGCCACGAACTCCGGAGGTGGCGGCGCGGAGTTCAGGGGAGTGATGAAAATCGCCGACTGGCGGCACGCGGCTTCTTCAGCCTGCTTCTTCACCGCGTCGGTGGCCTCGACCTCCGCCAGTTTCTTCAGGGCGGCGGCCTCCACCTTCTCGGCCTCCGCCTTCTCCCGGCGAGCGGCTTCCTTCTCTTCGCGCAGTTCTCGTGCGTTCCGCTCCCTCGCCTCCCGAAGTTCGGCGGCTGGATCGATCCACCGAATGGTGGTGGAAGTCTCCGCCGACCTCACTATGGAGGCAGCGGCCGATTTCTCAAGAGAGAGCGGAGCCCTAGATCAAGGGAAACGAAGTGAAGAAACTCAGACAAAGTCAACAAGGAAAAGATGAAGGTACAAGATAAAGGTGATGCTTATGCAGAAACCAGCTGCGGCTTCTTCACCTCCTTGCGAAAGCGGATGGCCTTAGCGGCCGCTTCATCCCGCTTTGTCGCCGCGGCCGAGCCCTTGGGCTTTTTCGGCCGGCTGCCGAACAAGCTCGGCGCGGCCCTGCGCTTCTTTGCGCCGCCTTGGGCATCCGGCGTGGCAGACGAGCTCGTGCCCGGCTGGCGGGCTCCTGGCTGGTGGCGCGGGGCGACTTCCCCCTCGTCATCATCAGGCCAGTCCTCGAGGCTGGCTCCGAGCCTCGGGCCGCCTAATTCACCGCCTCCTCCCTCGGTGTCGTCCTCCAAGGCCGCAGCCCCCAGATCGGGGTCGTCGACATCGCTCTCCGCTCGGTCGGGGAGGAATTGGCGCTCTGGCCCCGCGGCGCCGACTGCCGGCTGGAGGAGGGGACTCTGTTCAAAGGCCGATTGGTCAGGCTGGATAGCACGAACTCGGCAACAAAGAGACAGAGAAAAAAGACAGACGACTTACAATAGGCGGGGTGTTGGCGCGTGAATACGGCTCCTTGCCAAACCGCCACTCATCCATGAGCTCGCAGTTCACAAGGTAGTTCACCATGTGAGCTACCTCTCTGTGAGGCATCTCCTTGGTGCACAGCCGACTCGGGTCCTGATGTCCGCTCATCTGGCAGATCATGTGAGGGCAGCCCTGGAGCGGGAGCACTCGGCGTGCCACGAAGGCGGATAGCAAGTCGGGCCCGGTCAGGCCCTCCGACTGTGTCAGCACTCGGAGCCGCGCGATAGTAGCGGCTCCGGAGGGCGACAGCGTCTTGGCCCGGTACGACCAGTTGGGCCGCCTCCCAGCTGGCGGGCCGGCTTCGTAAGCCGGCAAGTTGACCCAGTCGCCCTCCGCGAAGACGCTCTTCACGTAGAAATACGACTGCTGCCACATCTTCATCGACTTGATCAGCGGGATGGCAGGAAATGGGTTTTCGGCCGCCGGCCTCCGCACCGCGATGAACGTGCCGCATTGAGCCGGCACGCCCACAACAAGGGTGCCGAGCTTGATGTGGAAGAACTCCCCCCAGAGCTCAGTGGTAGGGAGGACACCGAGGAAGACTTCGCACAAGGAGACGAAGGCGGACAGCAGCACCACCGTGTTCGGGGTGAGGTGGTGCGGCTGGAGACCGTAGAACTCGAGGAAGGATCGGAAGAAGTTGCTCGGCGGCAGGCCAAGGCCGCGTAGGCAGTGCGAGCGGAAGACGACCCGCTCGCCCTCCTCCGGCACCGGAAAAATTTCCCTCCTCGGCGCGAGGCGGACCCTCACGTCGTCCTCGCTAGGGAGCCACCGCGTCTAGCGGAGGAAATCGATGTGGTCATCATGAACCTCGAAGCCATCCCATGCACCGGAGCGCGCCATGGGGGGCGTGGGGTTGGAGGATGAGCTCATCGGAGACGAACCACCGCGGCGCTCAACGTGGCTTGGGGGCGCTTCAGTGAGACGAAGAAGAAGGAGGAAAGAATAGGGAGGAGGGACGCGCGTGCTTCACCGCTCCCCCCTCCTCCCCCTACTTATAGGCCTACGGGCTGCGAAGCCGAGGGGGCGATCGTGGGATTTACTGCGCCCACGACCCCACGCCCCCACGTTTATCGCGCAAGATACTGCAGGCAGTAAATCCGCGGGAACACCAACCGCCCATCCTCGGCCGCAGCAGATCTGCTCGCGTGCCGAGGCATGGTAGTGGTGGGCCCCGCCCGCAGGCGTGTCCCATCGCGGACGTGGGTTGGCAGACTGGCCCGGACGCTCGGCGCCACATGACATGACCATAACAGGCGGCGGCCTGGGGGCTTAGCTAGCACGCCACTTGGTTCCTGCCGACGCGTTCGAAGTTTGGGTAAGTCAGACTGGGCGCGGCCGACTCCCGCCAGTCGGCCCGGAAGAAGTCGGACGAAGCTCCACCTCAGGCACTCGGAGAAGAAAACTGCTGAGGCTCCTCGGCTGCTCAGCCGCGGCACCTCACCAGCTTCGGGGACTACTGTCGGAGTAATGGGCAACGGGTAGGCTAACCCGAGGCCCAGAACCTTTCAAGACATTGGGGATGGCTGCACCCCTCAAGGAACCAAGATGAAGTGCCGCCTTCTAGTGGCCGGGTGAAGGAATAGTCGGCTACCCATAGACGGCCGAGTTCCAGAGACCGACTTTGAAACCAGCTGACTCCTAGTTGGAGGCTTCTAGAGAAGCCAGCCCCTAGCAGTTGGCCCATGGCGCCAATAAAGCCCACGCCCTCATCAAGAAAGACAAGACAGGGAGTGGCTACAGTATAGACCACCCCCCCGGCCCCCCACGATCTAGGGACGGGCGTGGCCATAGTGCACCGTACCGGCGGAGATCTCCACCCAGCGCGGCACTGTTGCCACGCCACTCCTGACATCACCACAAGCAGGCGGAGCCCTGCTCCCACAACAGCATATCGTTACGACCCGAGGACGACGGGCCCCACCAATCAGTGAGAGCACGGAAGACGGCTAGAGCCCAACCAGTCGGACCCGAGGGAGGTCGGCTCCCAGCAGTCGGCCTGCCCCTTCCTCGGGTCCCACGCGCCACTAACCAGACGAGACGCAGAGTGGCTATAGTAATCGCTCGCAAGGCGGCGGAGCTGTAGCCACGATCCCCTTACCAAGCCTGCGTCATTAGTGTCATGGCTACCGTGATCAGTAGCCAACAAGACCCGAGAGCGGCGGAGGCGGCCTGTCGGCCCCGTACCTGACCAGTCGGCGGGGCCCACCAGGCGGCGGGCCCCAGCAGCCGGCGGAGAAGCCGGCGGACAAAGAGACTGACAGCCAGACCCTACGCCCGGCTGGATTACCATTGTACCCCTGGGGGTAGGTCTATATAAACACCCCAGGGCACCCATGCAAAGGGTTCCCACCCGGTTAGGACTAGACTTAGACCTAGAGGAGTAGAGGGCCAACCTTGCTTTCTCCCACCTCTCGCAAACAGCTCAAGGAGCACCATTGTACCACTTGTGTCTTAGTGATCATGGGGAAGCCCCGCAGAGCAGGACTAGGGGTGTTATCTCCTAGGAGAGCCTCGAACCTGGGTAAAGTACGCCGGCGTTCGTGTCTACGCCTCATCCTGTTTCCGGGCACCGGCGACGTTCTACTCGCTCCCACCATGATAAGCCATCCTTTGGCATATGTCGCACCCAACCCCCGACAAAGTTCTCTCAACAATAATAACATAATTGGATCATATAACTATCCCTCAACATGAAATAAAGAGTCACTACAAAGTCACTAATAGCGAAGAACAAACAAAGAGATTATTGTAGGGTACGAAACCACCTCAAAGTTATCCTTTCTTATCGATCTATTCAAGAGTCTGTAGTAAAATAACATGAAGCTATTCTTTCCGTTCAATCTATCCTAGAGTTCATACTAGAATAACACCTTAAGACACAAATCAACCAAAACCCTAATGTCACCTAGATACTCCAATGTCACCTCGAGTATCCGTGGGTATGATTATATGATATGCATCACATAATCTCAGATTCATCTATTCAACCAACACAAAGATCTTCAAAGAGTGCCCAAAGTTTCTACCAGAGAGTCAAGACGAAAACATGTGCCAACCCCTATGCATAAGTTCACGAGGTCACGGAACTCGCAAGTTGATCACCAAAACATACATCAAGTGGATCACGTGATATCCCATTGTCACCATAGATAAGCACATGCAAGACATGCATCAAGTGTTCTCAAATCCTTAAAGACTCGATCCGATAAGATAACTTCAAAGGGAAAACTCAATTCATCACAAGAGAGTAGAGGGGGAGAAACATCATAAGATCAAACTATAATAGCAAAGCGCGCGATACATCAAGATCGTGCCGAATCAAGAACACGAGAGAGAGAGAGAGAGATCAAACACATGGCTACTGGTAGATATCCTCAGCCCCGAGGGTGAACTACTCCCTCCTCATCATGGAGAGCGTCGGGATGATGAAGATGGCCACCGGAGAAGGATTTCCCCCTCCGGCAGAGTGCCAGAATGGGTCTAGATTGGTTTTCGATGGCTACAGAGGCTTGCGGCGGCGGAACTCCCGATCTAGGTTTCTTTCTGGAAGTTTAGGTATATATAAGAGGTGTTGGAGTCGAGAACAAGTCAGGGGGGTCTCCGAGGCGGCCACGAGGTAGGGGCGTGCCTAGGGGGTAGGGCGCGCCCCCCACCCTCGTGGTTGCCTCGGGACTCTTCTGGCCCATCTCCGGTACTCTGTGGGCTTCTTCTGGTCCAAAAATGATCTCTGTGAAATTTCAGGTCAATTGGACTCCGTTTGGTTTTCCTTTTCTGTGATACTCAAAAACAAGGAAAAAACATAAACTGGCACCGGGCTCTAGGTTAATAGGTTAGTCGCAAAAATCATATAAATGCATATGAAACATCCAAGGTTTATAATATAATAGCATGGAACAATCAAAAATTATTGAAATGTTGGAGACATATCAAGCATCCCCAAGCTTAATTCCTGCTCGTCCTCGAGTAGGTAAATGACAAAAATAGAATTTTTGATGTGGAATGCTACCTAACATATTTATCCATGTAATTCTCTTTATTGTGGCAAGAATATTAAGATCCAGAAGATTCAAGAAAAAATTTTAATATTGACATAAAAATAATAATACTTCAAGCATACTAACAAAGTAATCATGTCTTCTCAAAATAACATGGCCAAAGAAAGCTATCCCTAGAAAATCATATAGTCTGGCTATGCTCCATCTTCTTCACACAAAATATTCAAATCATGCACAACCCCGATGACAAGCCAAGCAATTGTTTCATACTTTTGATGTTCTCAAACTTTTTCAATGTTCACGCAATACATGAGCATGAGCCATGGACATAGCACTATAGGTGGAATAGAATGGTAGTTGTGGAGAAGACAAAAAGGAGAAGATGGTCGCACGTCAACTAGGCATATCAATGGGCTATGGAGATGCCCATCAATAGATATCATTGTGAGGGAGTATGGATTGCCATGCAACGGATGCACTAGAGCTATAAGTGTATGAAAGCTCAAAAAGAAACTAAGTGGTGTGCATCCAACTCGCTTGCTCACGAAGACCTAGGGCATTTTGAGGAAGCCCATCATTGGAATATACAAGTCAAGTTCTATAATGAAAGATTCCCACTAGTATATGAAAGTGACAACATAGGAGACTCTCTATCATGAAGATCATGGTGCTATTTTTTTGACTGAATACTGTGAGGCAAAATCCCCACAGTCCTTTATTCAGAACTCCACCAAAAGAAAGGTCTAGTACAAATAAAAACAGAATAAGTACAGGAAATAAAAGGCTAGGCTAAGTCTAACTATAACTTACCTATTTACATACAACATGCAGCTATATACAACCAGAAATAATACATCCAGCGAAGAATTATCATAACTACCAAGAAAAGTCAAGGTAGTGGATTGATCCATTGCAACAGAAGGGGCTTCACAACAACCTTCATTCTCTGAGAGCGAAGAGTTATCTCATGAACGAACTTCGCCTTCCATGCTCCAAAGGTAGGCCTGGTGTGTCGAAAGATTATGTCATTTCTGGTTTTCCAAATGCACCATGCAGCCAGGAACACTACTTCAAAAACGAAAGGATGATGAAAAACCTCTTTGAGATAACAGTATGCATTCCCTGTTGGAGAAACCAGCTTGCCAATATATTTGCAGATAGTCCCAAACTCTGGTGCTGAAATTGCACTTAAAGAAGAGATGATCTATATCTTCATGCAGCTATGCAACACACAAAGGGCAGAGATTATCATCATCCTCAGATCTCCAATGCCTTCTGAGAAGCATATCTCTAGTGTTTAATCTGTCCTTTAACATGAGCCAGGCAAAAACTTTGATTTTCATTGTGCATTTTCTTTTCCAGATCCATTTGCCAGGATCATCATCAGGCAAAGAGGAATGCATGAGTACATAGTAACTCTTGGCAGAATAAACCCCTTTCCCAGGGGTCCAGGACCAGGAATCAGGTACATTAGGATCTCTATCCAATCCTTGGATGTCTAACTACAAGATTTGCAATTCATCCATTGCCTTAGGAGATAGTGGGAGTTGAAATTGAGCTTCAAGGTCCAAGTCTTGAATGAAATCTCTGACTGAGATCTTATCATCCAGAGTAAAGGAGAATAGGCATGGAAATCTCGCTTTAACTGGGTTGGAGCAAGCATTGAGGGTCCATGAATCATGCCAGAAGAGCGCAGTGTCACTTGAATTAATTACAATAGTTGAATTTTCTCTATAAACATCATTAATTTTCATGATGTCTCTCCACCAAAAGGATCCACATTGAACTGTTGCATGTGGAACTAAACCATTATAGTATGTATCCCAAATTAGGGAGACCCATGGAATATCTGCCTTGTTGTAGAATTTGTGGAGATGCTTAGAGAGCAAAGCCCTGTTCTAAATAGCCAAGTTAATGATACCCATGCCCCCCTTGTCTTTAGGTTTGCAAACCATAGGCCAAGCTGCTAGGGACTGCTTTGGGGTGTCAGAATTTCCTCTCCACAAACACTGCCTCATAATTGTCTCAAGTTGTTTGATAATTGCAGCAGGCAGACTGAGACTGCACAAAAAATAAATTAGCATGGATGGTAGAACTGATTGCAGCAATTGTAACCTTGCTCCTTGTGATAGGAGGGAGGAAGCAGCAGACAATCTACTTTCCACCCTGTCAACAACAGGGACAAGATCTACAATCCTAGGCTTAGTAGTTCCAACAGGAAGCCCAAGATATGTGAAGGGCAGTGTTCCCACTTGACACCCAAAAACTGCTACAAGTCTGGTTGTTTCTTCAGGTGACACATTGATGGGTAGAATAGATGACTTGTGGAAATTTACTTTCAAGCCAGTGGATTTATGGAAAGCAACCAACATATCCCTGAGAGACAGAAGTTGAGTCTCATCAGCTTGCACAATGAGCAAAGTATCATCAGCATATTGGACAATTGGGAAATCAGTGTCATTGGATGGAATGGGTAAAGCTAGCAGGCCATAAGAGAGCATTTCGTTTATCATAGTTTGTAATAAATCAGCAGTAATGACAAACAGCAAATGAGAGAGTGGATCTCCCTGTCTAACTCCTCTCTTGCAGTTAAACTGCTTCCGTGGCACTCCATTTAGCATGATAGAAGATGATCCAGATGACAGAAGCTCCTTAACCCAAGATATCCATTTATCATCAAAACCTTTGCGTTTTAACATCAATAAAATCAGGTCATGTTCCATAGTGTCAAAAGCCTTTGCAAAATCCAATTTGAGTATAAGAATTGGTCTCTTGGATTGGTGGCATTGATGAATGTATTCCAGACTCCAGGCAATACAGTCCTGGATGGATCTAGATTTGAGGAAGCCATACTGGTTTTTATGGATACATGTGAGTATAACCATTTGCAGCCTGTTAGCTAGAAGTTTAGTTAAAAACTTTAGACAGGTATTTGTTAGAGAAATTGGCCTGAAATCATTTGGCCCCTCAGGTGATAGGACTTTTGGGAGTAGAGTAACCAGAGAACCATTAATACTCTCAAGAGAGATCTTGCCATGGAAAAAGTTAGAGAAAAGACTGCAAAAATCATGTTTTATAATGTGTCAGCACCTCCTAACAAACATTCCAGTAAATCCATCAGGGCCAGGAGCTCTGTCCAAAGGAAGTCCCTTCAGAACTTCATTAATTTCCTCATCAGTGAAAGGCCCAGATAAGTCATGTAGACCTGGTACAGGCTGAATAAGTTCTCCCAAATCAAACTGCATGTCAATTCCCTCTGCAATTCCCATTATGTCCCTGTAAGAGGCCCACAGTAATCCAGCCATTTCACTATGTGTGGACACAGTCAGACCATCCCCAGTCAGAATGCTAGAAATCGAATTTCTTCGGAATCTTTTTGTTGCCATATCCTGAAAAAATTTGGAGTTTTCCTCTCCCACTTTAATCCACGTCATTGTACATCTCTGCTTCCAATAAACATACTATAAATGAAGTAGATCCTCAAGATGGAGCTTAACTAATTTTCTGAAGTTAAACTCAGGCCTGGTCAGGGATCTCTGATCTTCCAAGTTGTCAAAGGCCAGAATAACAGCATTGCAAGCTTGCATTAATAATTTTAACCTAGAGATTCCTGTGTGCCATCGTTTAAGATCATATCTCAAACATTTGAATTTCTCTGTCAAAACCGCAACTGCATTCGTCTTATTGGTAGGAGCAGAACATGACTGTTGAACACAAACGAAAAAACCTGGCATATCAACCCAATAATTCTCAAAGCGAAACACTTTAGCTTTGGGGATGGATGTTGAAATAGAGACAACACAGGGCACATTATCAGAGCTAGTCTTTGCCAAGGGATAAACCAAAGTGTTAGGGAACTCCACGGTCCAATTAACTGTGGTAAAAAACCAATCAAGTTGCTCAAGCAGTGGGTTCTCTTGCATGTTTGACCAGGTATATTGGCGCCCTTTCAACGGTAGTTCAATCAAACCCAAGTGACCAATTATCTCATTGAAAATGAACATGTCATTGGCATCTCCTCCGAGTTCATTTCTGTTTTCAATAGATCGTATGAAGTTGAAATCACCAAGAAATAACCATAATTCATCCTGGGGTATGTTTATGTGATATAACCAATGGACAAAATCATCTCTTGGTTGTCCTTGGCAAGGTCCATAGACATTAACCAAAGTCCACTTTTGATTATTGTGCACAGAAGAAAAATTAACTATGATACCATAGCTCTGAACCTCAACCAGAGGACCCATAAGTGCAGATGAGCGCCCCAGAACTAAAATCCCTCCAGAAGCTCGCACAGAAGGGGAGTAAGCAAAGTTATCAAACCTCTTAGGGCAGAATTTTCTAATGGAGCACTGATCAAAGTAGTCACATTTTGTTTCTTGCAAACAGATAACAGAGCACTGACTCTGTTCAATTTTGGCTCTAACAGCCCTCTGACAAATGTCTGAATTTAAGCCTCTAACATTCCAGCACAGAACCTTCCAATCCTTATTATAATGTATACTCATTTGTAAAACTTAAAATCATGGAGGCACACACACACACAATACTACATAATAGCATTGCAAAAGATAATAACCAGTAGCCATAGAATAGAGCATCGGACCAAAAGTAACATTCAGTGCCAGGAAGGAAGTCTGAAGAAAAACATGCAAAAGCATAGTCTTGGCAGTACAAGGGACCTGCCTCCCTATAATGGAGTAAAAGTTATCACTCAACATCAGGGACTTGTGGCGTTGTAGAGGATTTGGGAGCAGCCATAAGCTGCTCCACCGATAGCTTCTCCTTTGAAATGCCTAGCGAAGCGCCAAGTGTTTGCATGACAGATATTGGGGTAGGTGGGGGAACTCCAATTACTGCATCTTGGGGCACTTCAAAGGCAGGGCTGACCCTGGGCTTCTTAGCTCTCGGCCGACGCGGAGATTTGGGCTTCACGGGAATGGCCGAAGATGGTTTGAAACCCTGGAGCTTGGCAACACTCCTGGTCATCCTGCGATTCGAGGAATCTGGTCTTGGAGATGCAATTTTCCTGTGCTTCTTCTTGCATTGTGCAGGGGATGAAAAACTCATGCTGGCAGGTACTGAAGGTTGGAGAGGTGCACAATTATTAGAAACCACATCCTCAAAAGTTAACTGTCGAGCAACAGGTTTAGGAGGAGGTGGTAAGGCCAACTGAGGTTCTGTGCGCTGCATCATAGGCCATTGGAAGAGTCCCAAACTCTCAAAAGCCTGAGAACAAGATCTCTTGAGAGGAGATTGAATGTCCTCAAAACCAAGGTGCAATTGCCGTGGTATGGCTCCTGTCAGAAAGGTGGGCATAAGGGATACAAAAGATCTCTGCCAGATCATATCCGGCGGCAAAACAGGTCCAAATGTCACTCTGGCAGCTCCAACAAAGAGTGGAGGCTGGAGAGGAGGCTGATATGGAACAATTGCTAACTAGTTTTCCTCTTGAGGTTCCACAAACTGCAGTGGCAAATCTTCCTGAATCTCATTTTCTGCCTGAATGTCATTTCCATCGATGGGTTGCACCTGCTCTTCCTGAATAAAACCCTGTGGTTGCACATCCACCAACTGAGGCTGCAACAACTCTGGCTGCTTGAATGGCTGAATAGGCCCAAAAATAGGTTGGGCAAGAGGTTCATTGATGTCATCCTGAACATGCAGCGGTGGCTGTACTTGAGGCCCAAAGATGGGCTCATCCACAGGGCCCAAAACCGGCCCATCAACCGCATGGTTTTGTTGAGAAGATTCATTGGAGCCCAGGGAGGGGTTTAAAACCATAGAATGTTGATCTTGTGGAATCTGCTGCATGAGTTGGTCTTGTTCATCTTGCTGATCATGTGCAGGTTGTCCCCATCCCTCTTCATGGTCCTGCGGCTGCTGGAGTGGTTCATCAGGGTCAAGGGGCTGAGGAACGTCATTCCACCCCAGAGCTGGGTAAGGCGGAAGATCCCAGAACTGCTCAACAGGTTGCAAATTTCCTGGCATAGGGTGGGGATTGCCGTCAAAAGGAATTACATCCTCATCCTGGGGCAGCTGCTCTGCAAATGCCGTAGTCAAGATGTTGCGTGAAGCTGTCCAGGAAACAATGGCACCTCCTACAGTTGCAAACTGCTGAAAAACTACATCTCTTGGCACTAAAACATTGTCAGGAAAGGATGCATAAACCACAGAACGGACCAAACGATCATCCTCCTCATTCCAATAATGGAATTGGCCGAAAGTGCCAACAATCTCTGACAAATTTTCAGTTTTGCGGTAATCAAGCGGGACACCAACAAACATAAGACAACCAGTACGATGACCTTGCAGAGCCCTATGCCATCATCATGATTGATAAACCTCAGAAAAATTTCCTCGCCATGCTGATTAAGACCAAGCGGCCATGGCGGATGATTGACAAGCGCACTACACACTACTGGATCTTGCATCTGATAGAGACCAACACCCGGATACCATGTTTGAGTGGACAGTACCTGAAGCTGGAGCTCGTCGAGGATGAAATCACGGACTTGCTGACGAAGATGAGGCCCATCTTCAGGTGGTGGGAGTGGCTCGACAACCCCAACCATGTAGGATTCATGGCGTCGGGGCGGAGCTCTTGTCAGCGTGTAGTAGGTGCGAGGCACCCGGTGCGGGCCAGCATCGACGATGTCATGGCCGGCCGGGAGAAAACGCCGCGGATCAAGCTCATAGTTGGCCATGGCTGGGTGAGGTGGTGGAACAGGTGGCGGCGATGGCGAGGAGGGGTCGGCTGTCTGCAGAGGAGGGGAATCCGTGGGTGTCGCGGAGGATCTTTGCACTATTTGGGAGCTTGAAGCGTCGGGAGGGTTTTCCTTGATGGCGCGAGACTCGAGGTCGGTAGTTGGGGTTCTACCCTTGGGAATCCAAACTTTTAATTCGGGTGGTGACCGTGTACACCCTTTTTTAATGTGACCAAGCCGGAAACACCTACGACAACGTGTGTCATTCGTGAACTTGTCCAAACTATGACCCATACCCAGGCAATGCGAGTAGTCCCAAACTTGTGCGGCAAGTTCTTCAACTAGCTCATCCAAACCCTGTAAGTCACGTACCACCTCCAAAGGTGATCTAATAGGTGACATAGGAGTTTCTGTTACAAGCTGACACCCAACCATAGAGGCAGGTGGTGTAGAGGGCCCATCATCCTCAGACACAGTATCATCATCTGATAGAAATTAACGGATTTTGAGACGATCCTTCCAAACAAACCATAACTGGAGAGATATCCGGGGAAAGGATTACACCGGCCCGATCATGATTGGGTGTATCCCGTGGATGGCGGGGTTTAGGCGAGATAGACCCAAACCGAATGACCAGAGTTACCTCCGGCAACAAAGTTGTCGGCGGCGAGCTAACATCAGTCTCATTAACCCCAAGAGTTGCACTCAGTAACTCTTGAGGATCAAGGGTATAACCAGCATCTTGTTGAACTATGGAGATGTCCTCAGGTGAAGCATTGTAATGATAACCATGACATGCATCATAATTGAGAAACGTAGCAAAACGCAAACTCTTGCGAGGATGAGAAGCATCCTTAGAACGCAAAGATGATTTAGCAGGTGCATGCATCATAGCGGCCATTCCCAAACGAGCTCTACGCTTGGATGGACTAACTAAGGTCCATTCTTCATGACATTCTTTTGCCAAGATGCAAACTCTCTAACCCAATCCGGACCCCCAAAACCCCAGAGGTGAAAATAGCATTTAAACTGGGGGCAAACATAGTTCCGTTGATTCGGAATGAAAAAACCCACTGCTTTGCATGAAACATTAAATGAGAAGACACGATCACGTAAACATGATACCTTGAGAGATGAACAATATCCTCCAATTGCCACCTCAAGCGCAAGTGCAACATTGTCCTCAGTCAGGCGAAAGCTATGCCTTGAAAAAGATGCCACCATGGTGAAATGACCCGAATCATCAGTGGGGTGCACCGTGCGATTCATGGTGCGCCAGATCTCCTGTGACATACCCATGTCAGAGGAAAAATCCAGACCCAAGGTGATAGACGCATGAACCGCCATCAAGATGACTACCCAAGGGGGAAGATCAGGATGCCGGAGAGAATGAGCGGATGGGAGATGATTTTCCCCGGCTAGATGTGGAGATCTCCATAGATGCGGTGGTGGCGGCTAGGGTTATGGCGGTGGGAGGTGTCGGTGTTCTGGGAACGGGGGTCCCCAGACTTGCCTGCCTGCGGCCCGCTGCATGGCTAAGCCAGCAGGCTGTACGGCCCATCTTCATCAACAAGGCATCCAAGACCCTCGCGAGGGGCCAAGCCTTGCGAGGCGAACGACACAAGACCTCCTTTGGAGTGGCCTAGTCGGGAAGGCTCACGAGGAGCGGAGATATCAAGGCAAGGCAAACCTCACGAGGCTCTCGTGACGCGAGCCATGACGATCGACACCAAACGGGCGCCAGCGCGCGCAGCGTCCTTGTTTCCTCTTTGGTGCTAAGGAGACTAGCACAGGCGAGGAGTACCGAGGCATCAGGCAAAGGTTGCCATTTTGGTGCAACAAAACCAAGACTAGAAGGACGGCAAGACGGAGGTCATCGTGGAGCCCAAGACGGCGTCACTAGCTGAGCCTTTCACAGGCAGAGACCGCCTTTGTCAGGATAGCTTGTACTAGTTGTCCCCCTTCAAACTTGCCCGCCATTGTTGGCTCCCTTCCTGCTTAATATTTGGGAAGAGGACCAGGGCCTCTATAAGTAGGACTAGCCACCACCATAGGTAGGAGAGGACGACAGAGCGGGAGAGGACGACAGATAAGGAGAGGATGACAGAGAGATAGAGAGAGAAAGGAGGGCCTGAAGATCATCCACACACACACAAGTTAGCCAAGCACAAGAACACCTCAACCTCAGGAGGTTGTTCTTCCCATTGTATGGTTCATCATCAGCCTTAGAGGCAATCCACCACCACCACACTGGAGTAGGGTATTACACCACAACAGTGGCCCGAACCAGTATAAATCTTGTGTCTTTCTGTGTTGCGAGTTCGTCTGTGAGATCTTAGAGAGCTAGGGCGTAGATCGGTGGGAGGAAAATACTTTGCGCGCACCCCAGTGTTCGAACCTTAAGGGTCTGCCGGAACCCCACATCCGACATTTGGCGCCCCAGGTAGGGGTGCGCTGTAGCTTCCCTTCCATTAGTTCGTCCTTCCGTCGCCCGACCGTCTCCATGGCGGACGCTCGCCGTGCTCGAGCTGAGCGTCAGGCTGCCCTCACCGCCCGCGTTGCTCAGACGGCCCCATCGGCAGGCCACCTCGTCGTTCTCCGCCTCCCACCGCCAACACTGCAACCGGCCTGGTGGGGAATGAGCAGCAAGCGTCTTCGTTGCATCCTTCGGTACGGCAGGACGACCGCACCGCCGCTCCATCGCTGACCCTGGCCGGTTCTTCGCCCCATGCACGCCACGCTCCCATGGAGGCGCGGGCCACACTCCTCGCCGTAAACGAACTCCTGCGCTACCACCCAGTCGACGACCTCTACGAGGAATGGCTCGACTGCATCGCCGAGCTCCTCCGAGCCGCAGGGGGCTCCCCGGCGCTATATGTCTCTCTGCCTCACCCTCAGCCGGCCACGGGCGACGAGGCCCGGGGCGCGCCTCCACCACCCCAGCCCAAGGACGGCGCCTTGGCACCAAGGCGCATGGCCCCGCGGTGTGATCCGCCACGTCCGGTGCCCGCGCGCAAAGAGAGAAGCTGCCAAGAAATCCCTCGGCCGCGAGGAGCTACACCCGCGCTCCCTGCACCGCCTCGTCGAGACCACGCACCGCCCAAGGTGGCGCCGCGCGGACCTCATCAAGACCAAGCTCCACCTCTGAAGCGGGCCCCAATAACTACGTCCGGCTGCCGCGCCTTCACCCCCGAGTTGCGCAGCGTCGCCTGGCTAGGCAAGTTCAAGTCGGATCTGCCTCCTCGCTACGACGGCACTGCCGACCCCACGGAGTTCTTGGAGCTCTACGAGTTGAGCATCAAAGCAGCCAACGGCGACAACAAAGTCATGGAAAACTGGTTTCCCATGGCTCTCAAGGACGGGGCCCACTCCTGGCTCCTGAACCTACAGCACGGCTCGATCTCCTCCTGGGACGAGATGCGCGACCGCTTCGTCTCCAACTTCCAGGGCACTCACGACCGCCCGCCGGCCGCGGGCGACTGCCCGCCGGCCGCGGGCGACCGCCCGCCGTATCAAGCAACAGCCAGGGGAGACCCTCCAGAAGTACATCCAATGCTTCAATAACACCCGCCTCAAGATCCCCAAGGTCACAGATGAGGCCATCATCTCCGCGTTCTCCGACGGTGTCTGTGACGTCAAGATGAAGGAAGAGCTCTCTATCCACGAGGATCTCTGCATGTCTCAGGAGCTGTTCAACCTGGCGACCAAGTGCACAAGAGCTGAGGAGGGGCGCCTTTCCCTCCTTGAGCTGCCAGCCGCGGGCACAGAGGAGAAGAAAGCCAAGGCCAAGGACGTGAAGCGCAAGGAAGTAGTGGTGCTAGCAGCGGAGCCCAACACCAAACGGGGCAAAGATCAGCTCGAGTCATCCAAGAACAGCCGACCGTTCTGCGCCTTCCACAACCTGAACACCCACAACACTAGCGACTGCCAAGAGCTCCGAGCCCTACGTGAGGGACGCTACGGTCGACGCCCCGAGCGCAACAACCGGGGCTACGATCACGGAGGAGGGGACAAGGAGGCGGACGCTGGGACGATTGTGGCCCGCGCCAAGAATGGCGTGACAGGCCTCGTGAGGACCGTTGGCAAGACCATCCTCGCGAGGGGCCCTGGAGGGACCAGCCTCGTGAGGATCTCCCCCAAGGCAACGCCGGTCTTCCCCCGCTGCTGCCACCAAGAAGGAACCACGATCATCATCAGGACGAGGGGGGCTGGGGGCTTCCAGGAGCTGCATGCAATCGCCTGCATCTTGGGCGGCGCCAAGGCCCCAGCCTCTCAGCGCATCTTCAAACGGTTCGCTCGCGAGGTGAACGCGGTGCTCCCCAAGCTTGAGGCCACGCGCCCGCTCAGGTGGTCCCAGTGCGCCATCACTTTCGAATCGGCAAATCAGCTCAAGTGCGCGGCCACCACCGGCGTCCTCCCGATGTTGTGTTCCCCAGTCATCAGCAATGTGCAGGTTACCAAGACCCTCATCGACGACGATGCAGGGCTCAATGTCCTGTCCGTCGACACATTCGACAACCTCCAAGTGCCATACGAGCAGCTCCAGCCTACCAAACCTTTCTCAGGAGTGACCGATGGCTCCACCACACCGATAGGGCAGATCCGCCTGCCTGCCACCTTCGGCACGCGCGACAACTACTGCACCGAGCTCATCGACTTCGACGTCGCTCACATCCGTCTGCCGTACAACGCCATCCTTGGGTATCCGGCCCTGGCCAAGTTCATGGCGGTCACCCACCACAGCTACAATGTCCTCAAGATGCCTGGAAGCGGCGGGGTCATCACGGTCCCATGTGAGGAAAGGGATGCGGTGTGCTCCCTCGAGCGCGCCTTCCAAGCTGCAGTAATCGACGACCCCGACAACAAAAGTGAGGGCCCTCCGGAGGCCATCCCCAAGAAGAAGCAGTTGCACCGCGCAGGACTTCAGGAGGATGGCATCGTGGCAGGAGCCTCATCAGGATCAGCGTCCGTCCCAGGGGCGCCTCCCTCCATCGCGTAGGAAGGCGCGCCCAGTGCCCTCCTCGGGCAGGGCTCGGGGGCTCTCTTCTGGAGGGCTCAGGCCTTGCCAACCTCACAAGGGAGGCGCTTGGGCACCACTTGGAGGCGTGCTACGTGGCACGTTTTCCTCGGGAGAACATAGGGCAAGGGGTGCCCACCACTCAGGAGTTCATCGCCAAGACCACACAGGAACTGCAGGACGCAAGAGCCATACGCGGCGACGGCCGCTCACAGGGCGCAGCTCACCACCCAGGTGAGGGTGCTGAGCTGCGTGTCTGCATCGACGTCGCAGGGCTCAACAGGGCCATGTCTCATGAGCGCTTCTGGCCTTCGTGTGTGGGCCATTGCGCAGGCCCGCCACACAGCTACGCTCGCATGCCGTTCGGCTTGACGAACGTGGCGTCGGCCTATCAGCACGCCATGCGGCGTGACCTGGCGGCTCAAGAGGCCAGGTACCGCGTCGTCCTGGAGGGAATGGAGACGGTCTTCAGGGAGCCTCCCGAGCCCCCAGAGCCTCCCGAGGCTCAGGGCTCCGGTGGCTCATGAGGAGTCATTTCTTCGACGCGCGCCTTCAGCTGCACCAACTCTGCTTCGTCTATAGAACCAGGTGACATCTTCCAAGCTCGTTAAGCTGGGAGCGCCCCTTGGGCTGCATTATTCCCAAGTCGTGTGGGTCCGTCCCTGCGGCATGTATCCCTTTTGCTCATGTCTTTAGCTTACCTTGCTGGGGGCACCCCTCGGGCTGCATCATCCCCAAGCCGCTCGGGCCGGACCCGGTGGCATGTATCTTCCTGCACTTACCCAAGCTGATTTGCCTTCCCTGCTTAACCTACCTACGGTTATCACTTACTCGATCATTGCCTCCCACGGGGCCTCCTCATAGGCACGGTGTTGGTGCATGGGTCCGTCCCTGCCACGTCGACAAATCTGAGTGGTCGAGCTCTGGCTCGCAGCACGCCCCGCGCACGTCACCTCACCGGGCCCTCAGTGCCTTCACTCCATCCAGACAAACCAGCGGCAGGCTGACGGCTGTAACGGCAAACCATGTTCTTCTTGTGCCTGTTCACAGGGACCCCGCGGGGAGGATAGCAGACGGCACCGCGAGTCTCCTTTTCTCTCGTGCAATTCGCTTGCGCGTTAAAAGGGGGGCTCCTGAGCATCGCGACTCAGGAGCTCTTACTGGCTCTCCAGCCCTCACCCCCTAGCCTTGACCAAGGCATCGTGACCTGGCATACCAGTGGTGGCTGAGCTCGCTCAAGGGCCGGGACCTAAGGACGCAGAGCACTAAGAAGAGCATGGGAGGAGGGAAACTCGTATGGGCCGGCCAGGCTATGCCGCGCAAGTTGGCGCATAGCCCCAGTGCAACGTCAGGAATCGCCACGAAGTTCACAAGATAAGTCTCGCCCTCGGATCGGCTAAATCTCTGGGCCTTATGGACACTCACGCCTTGCCGCAATCCCGTTGCCGCCATGTCAACTCCCTTTCTTCCCTTACCATGGCCACTTGAGCGCTAAAGGGGACCTCCTCAGCATCGCGCCTCAGGGGCTCTTACTGGACCTCGGGCCACACACCTCCTGGCCTTGACCACGGCACGCGACCTGGTATACCAGCGACGGCTATAGCCTGCCTGGTGTCCGGGACCTGTCGGCGTAGAGCAACAAGCTATCGCGAGGAAAGAAAGGAGGGACCGAGCCTTAACGGGGCGCGCGTTCATCAGATCTTCATAACAGGGAAGATAAGCACAAAAGACATTATAGACCCTTACATGCCTCCACGAGGCGCTTCATGATTCTTCGCAGGAAACAAAAGCTGAGACTAAGAAGGACCCTATCTACGCCCTCCTGTGGCAGACGCCATCATCAACAGTGGGCCATGGGAGGCCGGCGCCAACCCCATCTAGATCAGCGGCGGCGACGGCCGGACGCGGCGGCACTGCTACGAGCGCGGCGAGAGCTCGGGGGCACGTAGCTGTCGTCGCTTGTCTCCGGAGTCTCGTAGAGCTCAGGAGAGCTGCTGGACTTCCAAGGGCTACTACTGCTGGAGTGGTCGCGAGCGGAGTGCGCATCAGCTTCGCACTCCTCTCCGGAGCAGCACTCCAAGCGGCGGCCCTCAGCATCGAAGACCTTGAAGAAGAGCGTGGAGAGGCCGTTGAACTCAAGGTGGATCGCGAGGGCGCCCCGCGCGCAGCAGACCTGCGTGATCTCGCCCCAGCCACGAGTCATGAAGATCTTGCCGGTGGGGACAGCTTCAATCTCCACTCCAGTCGCCGGAGCGCTGCAGTCAGCGTGCTGCAACCAGAGCTCAAGAGGCCCCCTCGGCGGCATCACGTCGGAGAAGAACCATGGGAAGCGGATCCAAGGGCTTGGGGGCATTGGCGCCAACAGCACCAGCTCGCGCGAGGAGTTCGCGGCATGGATCCCTAGGGAGACGGCGCGCGTCGCCGTGGCGCGGCGACACCGGGCGCGGCGTCGGCGGCGCTACTCGTCGCTCCGCCTTCCTGAGTCCTCGGCTTGGGTGTACAGGGATAGCGGATACCATGGGGGAGGCCGCTCGCACCAAGGCCTCATCACCACCTGCATCGCTGCTTCGTCACGGTGGTGGATCGTCCTTTTCTTGAGCGGAAGTGGCTCCGGGTCATCTCGGGGGGCCTTCCCCTTTTCTTTGGCTGAGAACCTTCTGATAGGCGCCATTGATGTTAGTAGTGGAGCGATGAGGAAGAAGCAAGCGAGCAAGGAAGAGATGGGCAATGGGGGCTCATCCCCCCTCCCCATTTATAGCAAGACAAGGCCAACCGACACCTCTCACGATCGCAGGTAATGATGGTTTTCCTTGCATGTCGCAGGGACTTGTCAAGTCGTGCAGTTGCCGAGGCAGCATGGGGAAGCGGAGACGCCAACGTCCAATCAACCGCCACGCGTCAACCGAGGCCGCGGGCTTTTGGGGCCCGCGGTGCTCCGTGCTTGACCCTTGGCTTCGCCGTGAAGCCAAGCCCGAGTGCACATTGGGCCCGGGGGCTACTGTCGGCGTTCTGGGAACGGGGGACCCTAGACTTGCCTGCCTGCGGCCCGCTGCGTGGCTAAGCCAGCAGGCCGTTCGGCCCATCTTCATAAACAAGGCATCCAAGACCCTCGTGAGGGGCCAAGCCTCGCGAGGAGGACGACACAAGACCTCCTCTGGAGTGGCCTAGTCAGGCAGGCTCACGAGGAGCGGAGATATCAAGGCGAGGCAAACCTCACGAGGCTCTCGTGACGCGAGCCATGACGATCGACACCAGCCGGGTGCCAGGCGGGCGCCAGCGCGCGCAGCGTCCTTGTGTCCTCTTTGGTGCTAAGGAGACCAGCGCGGGCGAGGAGTACCGAGGCATCAAGCAAAGTTGCCATTTTGGTGCAACAAGACCAAGACCAGAAGGACGGCAAGACGGAGGTCATCGTGGAGCCCAAGACGGTGTCACCTCCAGAGCCTTTTGCAGGCGGAGACCGCCTTTGTCAGGATATCTTGTACTAGCTGTCCCCCTTCAAATTTGCCCGCCGTTGTTGGCTCCGTTCCCGCTCAATATTTGGGAAGAGGACCAGGGCCTCTATAAGTAGGACTAGCCACCACCATAGGCAGGAGAGGACGACAGAGAGGAAGAGGACGGCAGAGAAGGAGAGGACGACAGAGAGATAGAGAGAGAAAGGAGGGCCTGAAGATCATCCACACACACAAGTTAGCCAAGCACAAGAACACCTCAACCTCAGGAGGCTGTTCTTCCCATTGTATGGTTCATCATCAGCCCTAGAGGCAATCCACCACCACCACACTGGAGTAGGGTATTACACCACAACGGTGGCCCGAACCAGTATAAATCTTGTGTCTTTCTGTGTTGCGAGTTCGTCGAGTTCGTCCGCAAGATCTTAGCAAGCTAGGGCGCAGATCGGTGGGAGGAAAAGACTTCGCGCGCACCCATTGTTTGAACCTTAAGGGTTTGCCGGAACCCCACATCCGACAGGAGGTGGGGGGAGCCATCGTCAATATGCATTACACCATGGTGCTATTTTGAAGCACAAGTGTGGTAAAAAGGATAGTAGCATTGCCCCTTCTCTCTTTTTCTTTCTTTTTTGCCTTCTCTTTTTTATGGCCTCGTTTTTCTCCTTTTTTCGTCCGGAGTCTCATCCCGACTTGTGGGGGAATCATAGTCTCCGTCATCCTTTCCTCACATGGGACAATGCTCTAATAATGATGACCATCACACTTTTATTTACTTACAACTCAAGAATTACAACTCGAAATTTAGAACAAAATATGACTCTATATGAATGCCTCCGGCGGTGTACCTGGATGTGCAATGGCTCATGAGTGACATGTATGAAACAATTATGAATGGTGGCTTTGCCACAAATACAATATCAACTACATGATCATGCAAAGCAATATTACAATGATGAAGCGTGTCATAATAAAAATATGACTCTATACGAATGCCTCCAGCGGTGTACCGGGATGTGCAATGGCTCATGAGTGACATGTATGAAAGAATTATGAATGGTGGCTTTGCCACAAATACAATATCAACTACATGATCATGCAAAGCAATATTACAATGATGAAGCGTGTCATAATAAACGGAACGATGGAAAGTTGCATGTCAATATATCTCAGAATGGCTATGGGAATGCCATAATAGGTAGGTATGGTGGCTGTTTTGAGGAAGGTATATAGTGGGTGTATGATACCGGCGAAAGTTGCGCGGTACTAGAGAGGCTAGCAATGGTGGAAGGGTGAGAGTGCGTATAATCCATGGACTCAACATTAGTCATAAAGAACTCACATAATTATTGCAAAAATCTATTAGTTATCGAAACAAAGTACTACGCGCATGCTCCTAGGGGGATAGATTGGTAGGAAAAGACCATCGCTCGTCCCCGACCGCCACTCATAAGGAAGACAATCAATAAATAAACCATGCTCTGACTTCATCACGTAACGGTTCACCATACGTGCATGCTACGGGAATCACAAACTTTAACACAAGTATCTCTCAAATTCACAACTACTCAACTAGCATGACTCTAATATCACCATCTTCATATCTCAAAACAATCATCAAGTATCAAACTTCTCATAGTATTCAATGCACTCTATATGAAAGTTTTTATTATATCCCTCTTGGATGCCCATCATATTAGGACTAAATTCATAACCAAAGCAAATTACCATGATGTTCTAAAAGACTCTCAAAATAATATAAGTGAAGCATGAGAGTTCATCTATTTCTTCAAAATAAAACCACTGCCGTGCTCTAAAAAGATATAAGTGAAGCACTAGAGCAAATGACAAACCACTCCAAAAGATATGAGTGAAGATCAATGAGTAGTTGAATAATTATGCAACTATGTGAAGACTTTATAACATTTAAGAATTTCAGATCTTGGTATATTATTCAAGCAGCAAGCAAAACAAAAGAAAATAACTTGACGCTCCAAGCAAAACACATATCATGTGGTGAATAAAAATATAGCCTCAAGTAAAGTTACCAATGAACGAAGACGAAAGACGGGATGCCATCCAGGGAATCCCCAAGCTTAGTCTCTTGGTTGTCCTTGAATATTCCCCAAGCTTAGGTTCTTGCCACTCCTTATTCCATAGTCCATCGAATCTTTACCCAAAACTTGAAAACTTCACAACACAAAACTTAACAGAAAACTCGTAAGCTCAGTTAGTATAAGAAAATAAATCACCATTTCTGGTACTGTTGTGAACTCATTTTAAATTCATATTGGTGTAATATCTACTGTATTCCAACTTCTCTATGGTTCATACCCTCCGATACTACTCAAAGATTCATCAAAATAAGCAAACGACACAATGAAAACAGAATCTGTAAAAAACAGAACAGTCTGTAGTAAACTGTATCATTCAAATACTTCTGTCACTCCAAAATTCTCAAATAAATTGGTGGACCTGAGGAATTTGTCTATTACTCATCTTCAAAAAGAATCAAACTAACCGAACTCTCCAGTAAAAAATGGCAGCTAATCTCGTGAGTGCAAAATTTTCTGTTTTTTACAGCAAGATCGCAAAGACTTCACCCCAGTCTTCCCAAAGGTTCTACTTGGCACAAACACTAATTAAATCATAAAACCACATCTAAACAGAGGATATATGATTTATTTATTACTAAACAGGAGCAAAAATCAAAGAATGAAAATAAAATTGGGTTGCCTCCCAACAAGCGCTATCGTTTAACGCCCCTAGCTAGGCATGACTATTTCAATGATGCTCACATAAAAGATAAGGATTGAAACATAAAGAGAAAATCATCAAGAATATAACTAGAACATTTAATCCTAACCCACTTCCTATGCATAGGGATTTTGTGAGCGAAAAATTTATGGGAACGATAATCAACTAGCATAGGAAAGCAAAACAAGCATAACTTCAAGATTTTAAGCACATAGAGAGGAAACTTGATATTATTGCAATTCCTACAAGCATATATTCCTACCTCATAATAATTTTCAGTAGCATCATGAATGAATTAAACAATATAACCATCACATAAAGCATTATTTTCATGATCTACAAGCATAGAAAATTTACTACTCTCCACATAAGCAAGATTCTCCTCAATCGGAATAGTGGGAGTATCATAAGAAACTCGAATACTATAAATTGTTTCCACATTAAAAGAGTAATGTTCAGAAAAAGGGTAATCATAATCATGGCAACTTTTATAAATATAATCATCACTACTTTTATAGCATAAGTGTCATCACAATAATCATCATAAGTAGCAACTTTGTTCTCATCATAATCAATTGAAACCTCTTCCAAGATAGTGGAATCATTACTAAATAAAGTCATGACCTCTCCAAATCCACTTTCATCAATATAACCATCATAAATAGGAGGCATCCTATAATCATAATAAATTTGCATATCAAAACTTGGGAGGTTAAAAATATCATGTTCATGAAACATAGCATTCCCAAGCTTGGAACAAACATTAATTGCAGCAAATACATTCTCAAACATGTCATTCTCATCAAACATAGCATCCCCAAGCTTGGGCCTTTTCATATCATAAGCATAATCACTATCATCATTAATAGTATGGATAGCACCATTAGTATAACAATTATCATCATCACAATGAGTAATAGGAGCAACATCATTTGGGAGACATACCTTTTTACCTTTGCTTCTGCGTCTTTTCTTCCTCTTCTTCACATCATGTGTGGGTTCAATCCTCCTATTGGAGCTCCTTGTTAATGAGATTGGTTGAATAGATGGCTCCTCCTCGTTACCTGATTCATCATAAGAAATAATAGGAGGATACTAGGAAATCTCTTCCCTTTCATTAGTATTCTCTTCATCTTCTATTTGTTTTCTTGTCTTTATGTAATTGGCAATATAAGGATTTTCAATGCAATTCACTATACAATACATAAAAATTTCCTCTAAATCAAAATCAAGAACTTTATCTAGGACAAATTCTGGAATATCCTTAGTTATACGTTTCATTTCTTCATAAACCAAAAGCAAACTAAGTTCATTATGATGTGCAAGGGAAATCAAGTTATCACAATTTTTGGACACATTTCGATCATGAAACAATTTGCATTGGATATTTCAATGACCACGTTCATTGCAAAGTTCACAAGGATGGCTAAGAAAATTTAAATTTTTAGCACAAACATCTAGCCTTTCTTGCAACCATTTAATTTCTAAATACTTATGCCTCTTGCAAAATCTATCTTCCCTATTTTGTGTGTACTTGTACACCCTATGCACTCCACAAAAATTGACATGCTTATAAGAGACATTTTCATCATGACTAGTGTAGTTGTCATTAGTACTATGGATATTCAAAGAGTTCGTACTAACAACATTGCAATCATGCTCATCATTCAAATATGTAGTGCCAAACATTTTAATGCATTCTTCTTCTAGCATTTTGGCACAATTATCGGAATCCTTATTTTCATGAAAGATATTAAAAAGATGAAGCATATGAGGTACCCTCAATTCCATTTTTTGTAATTTTCTTTTATAGACTAAACTAGTGATCAAACAAGAAACTAAAAGATTCGATTGCAAGATCTAAAGATATAGCTTCAAGTGCTAACCTCCCCGGCAATGGCGCCAGAAAAGAGTTTGATGTCTACTACACAACCTTCTTCTTGTAGACGTTGTTGGGCCTCCAAGTGCAGAGGTTTGTAGGATAGTAGAAAATTTCCCTCAAGTGGATGACCTAAGGTTTATCAATCCGTGGGAGGCGTAGGATGAAGATGGTATCTCTCAAACAACCCTGCAACCAAATAACAAAGAGTCTCTTGTGTCCCCAACACACCCAATACAATGGTAAATTGTATAGGTGCACTAGTCCGGCGAAGAGATGGTGATACAAGTGCAATATGGATGGTAGGTATATGTTTTTGTAATCTGAAAATAGTATTGCAATGCGTTGAAACAAGGCCTAGGGTTCATACTTTCACTAGTGCAAGTTCTCTCAACAATAATAACATGATTGGATCATATAACTATCCCTCCACATGCAACAAAGAGTCACTCCAAAGTCACTAATAGCGGAGAACAAACGAAGAGATTATTGTAGGGTATGAAACCACCTCAAAGTTATCCTTTCTTATCGATCTATTCAAGAGTCCATAGTAAAATAACATGAAGCTATTCTTTCCGTTCAATCTATCCTAGAGTTTGTACTAGAATAACACCTTAAGACACAAATCAACCAAAACCCTAATGTCACCTAGATACTCCAATGTCACCTCAAGTATCCGTGGGTATGATTATACGGTATGCATCACACAATCTCAGATTCATCTATTCAACCAACACGAAGAACTTCAAAGAGTGCCCCAAAGTTTCTACCGGAGAGTCAAGACGAAAACATGTGCCAACCCCTATGCATAAGTTCACGAGGTCATGGAACTTGCAAGTTGATCACCCAAACATACATCAAGTGGATCACGTGATATCCCATTTTCACCACAGATAAGCACATGCAAGACATACATCAAGTGTTCTCAAATCCTTAAAGACTCAATCCGATAAGATAACTTCAAAGGGAAAACTCAATTCATCACAAGAGAGTAGAGGGGGAGAAACATCATAAGATCAAACTATAATAGGAAAGCTCGCGATACATCAAGATCGTGCCGAATCAAGAACACGAGAGAGAGAGAGAGAGAGAGATCAAACACATAGCTACTGGTACATACCCTCAGCCCCGAGGGTGAACTACTCCCTCCTTGTCATGGAGAGCGCCGGGATGATGAAGATGGCCACCAGAGAGGGATTCCCCCCGCCGGCAGGGTGCCAGAATGGGTCTAGATTGGTTTTAGATGGCTACAGAGGCTTGCGGCGGCGGAACTCCTGATCTAGGTTTCTTTCTGGAAGTTCTGGTATATATAAGAGGTGTTGGAGTCGGGAACAAGTCAGGGGGGTCTCCGAGGCGGCCATGAGCTAGGGGGCGCGCCCAGGGGGTAGGGAACGCCCCCCACCCTCATGGTGGCCTCAGGACTCTTGTGGCCCATCTCCGGTACTCCGTGGGCTTCTTCTGGTCCAAAAATGATCTTCGTGAAATTTCAGGTCAATTGGACTCCGTTTGGTTTTCCTTTTCTGTGATACTCAAAAACAAGGAAAAAATAGAAACTGGCACTGGGCTCTAGGTTAATAGGTTAGTCCCAAAAATTATATAAAATAGCATGCAAATGCATATAAAACATCCAAGGTTGATAATATAATAGCATGGAACAATCAAAAATTATAGATACGTTGGGGACATATCAGGTTCTTATGCCTTTAATATATTCCACGTGAAACTTCTATCCAAATGAGCAGGAGCCAAACCTGAAGGATATCGAGTGGTGGATCCTCACCCAATTCTTGGATCGAGGTTTCTCCTTGTCAATTCATCTATTCCCCCGAGATTTGTTAGCTTATTTCCACGCTTAACTTCATCACCTCGCACCAAATGGCGTTGCACACCTCTCGTGCTTTGTCACGTTGTGTGAGGGGTCCTCGGTATTTTATTGCACCAGGTGTTGTTCTAGTACATCTTTTATGCCAAGCCCCATGTAATTGAGAAGGATGTCAAGCAACTTTGGATCCATACAAAGAATAAAGCAAACTACTTCGACATGCTGGCCTGACATAGTGAAGAACTAGTAGTCGGACTGGTTCTACTACATCGAGCCAAGCACCGCAGCCGGATCTAGGGGATTGTCACCCTATGCCACCGGAACACTCGATTAGCATGAGGAATGGTCGTTGAAACTCTTAAAAGTGTAGGAGACGGAGGTTAAGATTGTGATGAAGCAGATCGGGGTCCTCACAAGCCAGGGCCTTACCAACAACAACACCACCGCCACCTGAGTTAGCCGACAGATTCATCCCATCCATGCCCGAGTGAAGCACATGTGGTAGTACTCGTATGATGATGACCTGACGAGAACATGACCCCTAAGGCTGGAGGACAAGGTCTTTGAGATCCAAATGAAGCATCCCACCCATATACGGTACAATCTTCACCGAGAGGGACCAATGCATCCACGCCAGAGCTCCCCAAGAAGTAAGTGTTTGCTAATAACGTTCTTTAACCCCTTCTGCAGCTGAACCAACAGACACCCCCACTCTATCACCTCAGGATGAATCTTCCAAGATTGAGGGCAGGGATAAGCCAAGCGCCAGAAGGACTGTCAATGGCTTGGTAAACTCAAATGACGATGAGGGCGATGATCGGGATGCTGCGAAGCCCCATCTTCCTCCCCCGACTGCTCGGCCACGGATGTGTAGGGCGGAGGGATGAGCTTGCCCCCAGTGAGGGCACTGACCGCAGAGTACTATTAGATCCCTCGCTAGGGTAACAAGCATAGCCGGAAGTACCAGAGGGGAGTTCGCACGGGGGTTTACCCAAGTTCAAGCCCTCATGGCGAGGTAATTGAGGGAGTCCTGGATTAAGGGGTCCTCAGGTGTTTGAGCTGTGTGATATGGGCCGGACTGATGGGCCGTGAAGATACAAGGTAGAAGGCCTTTCCCCGTGTCTGGATAGGACTCTCCTTTGCGTGGATGGCAAGATTGCATCCTGATGTATAGTTTCCTTCTTCTGTAAACCGACTCTGTACAACCCTAGGCCCTTCCGTGTCTATATAAACCGGAGGGCTTAGTCCGTAGAGGCTATCAGAATTTACATAGGTTAGACATCTAGGGTTTAGCCGTTACGATTTCGAGGTAGATCAACTCTTGTAACCCATATACTCATCAAAGACAATCAAGCGGGAAGTAGGGTTTTACCTCCGCCGAGAGGGCCCGAACCTGGGTAAACATCGTGTCCTCTTGGTCTCCTGTTACCTTTGATCCTTATACACATAGTTCGGGACCCCCTGCCCAAGATCGGCCGGTTTTGACACCGAAATTGGTGCTTTCATTGAGAGTTCCACTGTGTCATCGGCAGAAGGTTCGATGGCTCGTTCGATCATCAACAATGATACCATTTCCAGGGAAACCTTCCTCCGCGGTCAACTTTTTGTGTTCGGCGGCTTCGCTCTGTGTTCCAATTCAACTGGTCACCTTGAGCAGATCGACAGCTACGCCCCTGGTCATCAGATCAGATTCAGGAGCCTGAGTTACGTCACCGCATCCATGGAGACTTGATCTTCGAAGAGTTCATGGCCTCGACCACTATTCCTCATCTCCAAGAAGGAAACCCATCGGATCCATCATCAGGCACCGCTCAAAGACCAACTATCATCTCTGCCCTGGCCATAGATCCAGAGCGGACCACCTCATTCGAAGATGGGAGTTTAAAACCCACCAGACCCTCTCCTATTATAAAGCTCTTTTTCGGAGACCCAGAGGCAATTATGTCTTCGGCAAGCCTGGAATCAAGCGGGACTCTCCCTGTCATCGGAGATCCAAATCCGCCTCTATATGGTAGCTCTGAACTCTCAAGGTCTGTGTCCGGTGAGCATGGCCTGGTAGAACCTACCATGCCCAATCCCACAGGTCCCCAGTTCCTCATCCGGCCTTCGCTCTTAAACGAGGCCCTGGACTTTATGCGATCTCTCGCCATTACGGAAGTGTCACCTCTGAACTACACCCAGCCTGGACTAGGGGCTGAGTGTGGGGAATTTTACATACCACCCACCACTCACTTAATAGCCACTATCGAGGATTTAACCGACATGCTAGATTACGCCTCCGAAGACATCGACAGTATGGATGACGATGCCGGAGACGAACTAGGCCGGAATCCACCAATCATCGGGTGTTGGACGGCCACCTCCACATACAATGTGTATATGGTGGATACACCCAAAAAGGACAACGACGACGGCAGCAAGGACCCAATTGAGGACAAGCCCACCGAGGCACCACTAAAACGTCGACGTCAGCGGCGCCGCTCAAAGTCGTGTCGTGGAAAGGAAAGTAATACCGGCACGGGAGACAATGACACCCCGGAGAATGCCAAAGACTCTGACCACCCCATTGAGCCCACCATAGAGCAGGAGGATTGGGAAGACGGACAAGTCAATCCAGACGAACTTGCCGAGAATGAGGATTCGGAGGATAGTAACTATCTACCGGTCCCCGAAGAGGAAGCCAGCCTCGGCAACGAAGATTTCATCATGCCAGAGGAACCCCTCAAGCAAGAACGCTTCAAGCGACAGCTCATCGCAACTGCGAGGAGCCTAAAAAAGAAACAACAACAGCTTCAGGCCGAACAGGATACACTCAATGACAGATGGACCCAGGTCCTAGCTATCGAGGAATATGGCCTCGAACGTCCAATAAAGAGTTATCCGAAGCGTCGGCTACTGCCACAATTCGAAGATGAGGCCCTTGAGTCAATACCGTCAAGATATAACCGCGCTGATGAACCAGACCGACCACCGCATGGGTGAGATAAAGTGGCTGCTTACGCCGAACACCAGCCCGCACCGCTGCGCCGTCGAGGCAAAGAGGTAGCAGCTCCGGGATACACCTACTACTTACGGCGGGACTTGGACAATAGAGCCGGTTAGGCTAGATCAATTTACGGATCAAGGGGGCGTGCCCCAACGCGAGATGACGACCATCAAGCTTGGAGTGATACGCATAACCTCACCCGGGCCGAATACCGCACACGGATGTCATCCGAACTCCGTCGTGACGTTGCCCGATACAGAGGCGCCGCACACCCCTTATGCTTTACCAACGAGGTAATGCAGCACCAGTTTCCAGAAGGGTTTAAACCCGTAAACATTGAAGCATATGATGGAACGACGGATCCCGTGGCATGGATCGAAGATTTCCTTCTCCATATTCACATGGCTCGTGGTGACGATATCCACTCCATCAAATACCTCACCCTAAAGTTGAAAGGACCAGCATGGCACTAGTTAAATAGCCTCCCAAAGAACTCCATTTGTAGCTGGGAAGATTTGGAGGACGCCTTTCGAGACAACTTCCAAGGCACCTATGTCCGGCCTCCAGATGCCGATGACCTTAGGCATATAGTCCAGCAACTCGGGGAGTCAGCCCGCAAGCTCTAGACTAGGTTCTTAATTAAAAAGAACCAAATCATTGACTGTCCGGATGCCGAAGCCCTCGTGGACTTTAAACATAACGTCTGCGACGAGTGGCTCACCCGACACCTCGGACAGGAAAAGCCGAAGTCTATGGCAGCTCTTACTGCACTTATGACCCGCTTTTGAGCGGGAGAAGATAGATGATTGGCTCGTAGAAGCAAAAGTACTAGCGACCCCGGCACCCCGAACCCAGGGATGGCAACTGCAGGCCACGATCCAACAAACATAAGCGTCGAAATAACAATGAAGAAACTGAAGACACGACAGTTAACTCCAGATTCAGCGGCTCTAAATCCGGTCAGCGGAAGAAGCCATTCAAAGGAAATAAAGATGGTCCATCTAATTTGGACAAAATACTCGATCGGCCTTGCCAGATTCATGGCACCCCCGACAAGCTTGCCAATCACTCCAACAGGAACTGTTGGGTTTTCAAACAGGCCGGTAAGTTAAATACCGAATAGAAGGGGAATGGGCCACCAAGCAAGGACGATGATGAGCCCCGCCCAAGAAACACAGGGGGACAGAAGAAATTTCCCCTTGAGGTGAAAACAGTGAACATGATATATGCCATGCATATCCCCAAGAGGGAGCGTAAGCGCGCACTATGGGACATCTACGCCGTAGAGCCTGTCGCCCCTAAATTCAACCCATGGTCGGCTTGTCCGATCACCTTCGATCGCAGGGACCACCCAACCAGTATCTATCATGGAGGTTCGGCAGCTCTGGTCCTCGATCCAATCATCGATGGATTCCATATCACTCGAGTCCTTATGGACGGCAGCAGTAGTCTTAACTTGATTTATCAAGATACTGTGCGTAAAATGGGTATTGACCCATCAAGAATCAAGCCAAGTAACACCACCTTTAAAGGAGTGATACCCGGCATCGAAGCCCGTGATACGTCTCCAACGTATCTATAATTTTTGATTGTTCCATGCTATTATATTATCTATTTTGGATGTTTAATGGGCTTTAATATGCTCTTTTATATTATTTTTGGGACTAACCTATTAACCGGAGGCCCAGTGTCAGTTTCTGTTTTTTGCCTATTTCACTGTTTCGCAGAAAAGGAATATCAAATGGAATCCAAATGGAATGAAACCTTCGCGAGGATCTTTCTTGGAACAAAAGCAAGCCAGGAAACTTGGAGTAGAAGTCTGGAACTCCGCGAAGCTTCCATGAGATAGGAGGGCGCGCCCAGGGGGTAGGCGCGCCCCCACCCTCATGGGCCCCACGGAGCTCCATCGACGTACTTCTTTCGCCTATATATACTCTTATACCCTAAAAACATCAGGAGGAGCCACGAAACCACTTTTCCACCACCGCAACCTTCTGTACCCATGAGATCCCATCTAGGGCCTTTTCCGGCGATCTGTCAGAGGGGGATTCGATCACGAAGGGCTTCTACATCAACACCATAGCCTCTCCGATGATGTGTGAGTAGTTTACCACAGACCTTCGGGTCCATAGTTATTAGCTAGATGGCTTCTTCTCTCTCTTTGGTTCTCAATACAAAGTTCTCCTCGATGTTCTTGGAGATATTCGATGTCATACTTTTTTACGGTATGTTTGCCGAGATCTGATGAATTGTGGATTTATAATCAAGCTTATCTACGAATAATATTTGGTTCTTCTCTGAATTCTTATATGCGTGATTTGATATCTTTGCAAGTCTCTTCGAATTGTCGATTTAGTTTGGCCTAGTAGATTGATCATTCTTGCAATGGGAGAAGTGCTTAGCTTTGGGTTCAATCTTGCGGTGCCCTTTCCCAATGACAATAGGGGCAGGAAGGCACATATTGTATTGTTGCCATCGAGGATAAAAAGATGGGGTTTATATCATATTGCTTGAGTTTATCCTTCTACATCATGTCATCTTGCCTAAAGCATTACTCTGTTCTTATGAACTTAATACTCTAGATGCATGTTGGATAGTGGTCGATGTGTGGAGTAATAGTAGTAGATGCAGAATCATTTCGGTCCACTTAACACTTACGTGACACCAATGTTCATAATCATTGCCAAGATATTCTCATAATTATGCGCTCTTCTATCAATTGCTCGGCAGTAATTTGTTCACCCACCGTAATACATGCTATCATGAGAGAAGGCACTAGTGAAACCTATGGCCCCCATGTCTATTTCTTATTATATTGCATCTCTTTTTATTATCGCATCTCGTTTACTATTTTGCAATCTTTACTTTCCAATGTACACAACAAAAATACCAAAAATATTTATATTACTATCTTTATCAGATCTCACTTTCGCAAGTGACCGTGAAGGGATTGACAACCCCTTTATCACGTTGGTTGCAAGGTTCTTGATTGTTTGTGCAGGTACTAGGTGACTTGCGTGTTATCTCCTACTGGATTGATACCTTGGTTCTCAAAAACTAAGGGAAATACTTACGCTACCTTGCTGCATCACCCTTTCCTCTTCAAGAGAAAACCAACGCATGCTCAAGAGGTAGCAAGAAGGATTTCTGGCGCCGTTGCCGGGGAGATCTACACTCAAGTCAAGACATTATTTGCCATTTGCCTCTCGTTTTCCTCTCCCCCACTTCACAACCTTTGCCTTTTCTTCGCCCTTCTTCCGTTTGATCTTTTGTTTGCTTGTGTTACCATGTACCTTCTTTTTGCTTGCATCTTCGCTTGCTAAAAGTTTATGGATCCTCATCCACTTGCTAATCTCTTTAAGAGATCCAATTATGATGAACCTATTGCTAGTGAGTTGAGTGCACTAGATTATCTTTATGAGGTTTTGCTTGAAATTCGTGAATCTGAAAAGTGTGACGAATTACTTTATGAAGCGATTCATGATAGATCTTTGAATAAAAAGCATGATTGCAATGATTTTATTATAAATTCTATTGATGTAAATTGTGCTAATAATATGCAAAACCCTAAGCTTGGGGATGCTAGTTTTGCTATGTCCCCTACTTGTTGCAATGATCATGATTGGGGTGATAGTGCTTCTTATGATCTTGAAAATTTATTTAAGCCCCATAATGAATATGAGATTGATAATAATGTTAGAAATAATATTGAAAGTGGGTTTGGAACAGTGTCAACATTAGATCCCACATATTTAAAGAATGTTCAATCTTATGAAATTTTTGATAAAAATGGGTTTGGAGAGGTCATGACTTTAGTTAATGTTAATCCCACTATTTTGGAAGAGTGTCAACTTTGCATACATGTGGATCGTGTTAAGAATATGTTTTGTGATAGCTATATTGTTGAATTTGCTTATGATCCTAAATGTAATTATTATGAGAGGGGAAAATATGGTTGTAGAAATTTTCGTGTCACTAAATTACCTCTCGTTATGTTGAGATTGCTATTGTTTCTTTCTCCTTCCTTGCATATGCTAGATCTAGCTTGTATTGCTAATTTGTTTTCTTATAAAATGCCTATGCATAGGAAGTATGTTAGACTTATAAGTGATTCTCATATGCTTCATGATGCTTCCTTCATGTTTCAATTGCTATTTTTCATGTGAGCATCATTAAAATTATAGATGCCTAGCTAGGGGCATTAAACGATAGCGCTTGTTGGGGGCAACCCAATTTTATTTTTGTTCTACTTTTTTCCTGTTTAGTAATAAATAATGTATCTAGCCTCTATTATTATTGTGTATTTTATGTTTTAATTCGTGTTTGTGCCAATTAAAGCCTTTAGGATCTTTTTGGGCGAATGTTTTTAATCTTGTTGATAAAAACAGAAAGTATGTGCTCATGAATATAATTTTCATTTTTTACCAGAGAGCGATAAAATACCAATTCCAACTATAGTAGATCATTATACAAATTTTCCTGGTCTTCCGAATTTTTTAGAATTTTTGGAGTTACAGAAGTATTCGAAACCTCCAGATTTCTACAGACTGTTCTGTTTTGACAGATTTTGTTTTTCGTGTGTTGTTTGCTTATTTTGATGAATCTATGGCTAGTATCGGGGGGTATGAACCATAGAGAAGTTGGAATACAGTAGGTTTAACACCAATATAAATAAAGAATGAGTTAACTACAGTACATTAAAGTGGTGGTTTGTTTTATTTTACTAACAGAGCTCATGAGATTTTCTGTTGAGTTTTGTGTTGTGAAGTTTTCAAGTTTTTGTGAAGTTTTCATGGATTTTGGAACAAGGAGTGGAAAGATCCTAAGCTTGGGGATGCCCATGGCACCCCAAGGTAAAATCCAAGGACAACCAAAAGCCTAAGCTTGGGGATGCCCCGGAAGGCATCCCCTCTTTCGTCTTCGTCTATCGGTAACTTTACTTGAGGCTATATTTTTATTCACCACATGACATGTGTTTTGCTTGGAGCATCTTGTATGATTTGAGTCTTTGATTTTTAGTTTACCACAATCATCCTTGTTGTACACACCTTTTTGGAGAGACACACATGAATCGGAATTTATTAGAATACTCTATGTGCTTCACTTATATCTTTTGAGCTAGATAATTTTGCTCTAGTGCTTCACTTATATCTTTTTAGAGCACGGTGGTGGTTTTATTTTATATAAATTATTGATCTCTCATGCTTCACTTATATTATTTTGTGAGTATTTTAGAACAGCATGGTAATTTTCTTTGGTTATAAAATTAGTCCTAATATGATGGGCATTCAAGATGGGTATAATAAAAACTTTCATATAGAGTGCATTGAATAGTTTAATACTTGATAATTGTTTTGAGATATAAATATGGTAATATTAGAGTCGTGCTAGTTGAGTAATTGTGAAATTGGGAAATACTTGTGTTGAGGTTTGCAAGTCCCGTAGCATGCACGTATGGTAACTGTTGTGTGACAAATTTGAAGCATGAGGTGTTCTTTGATTGCCTTCCTTATGAGTGGCGGTCGGGGACGAGCGATGGTTTTTTCCTACAAATCTATCACCCTAGGAGCATGCGCGTAGTGCTTGGTTTTGATGACTTGTAGATTTTTTCAATAAGTATGTGAGTTCTTTATGACTAATGTTGAGTTCATGGATTATACGCACTCTCCCCCTTCCACCATTGCTAGCCTCTCTTGTACCGCGCAACTTCCGCCGGTACCATAAACCCATCATTTACCTTCCTAAAAACAGCCACCATACCTACCTATTATGGCATTTCCATAGCCATTCCGAGATATGTTGCCATGCAACTTTCCACCGTTCCATTTATTATGACATTCTTCATCATAGTCATATTGCTTTGCATGATCATGTAGTTGACATCGTATTTGTGGCATGGCGACCATTCATAATTTTTTATACATGTCACTCTTGATTCATTGCACATCCTGGTACACCGCCGGCGGCATTCACATAGAGTCATATTTTTTTCGAAGTATCAAGTTGTAATTCTTGAGTTGTAAGTAAATAAAAGTGTGATGATCTTCATTATTAGAGCTTTGTCCCATGTGAGGAAAGGATGATGAACACTATGATTCCCCCACAAGTCAGGATGAGACTCCGGATGAAAAAAATATAAAAAAATATAAATGAGAGAAAAAGAGAGAAGGGGCAATGTTACTATCCTTTTTCCACACTTGTGCTTCAAAGTAGCACCATGATCTTCATGATAGAGAGTCTCTTATGTTGTCACTTTCATATACTAGTGGGAATTTTTGATTATAGAACTTGGCTTGTATATTCCAATGATGGGCTTCCTCAAATTGCCATAGGTCTTCGTGAGCAAGCAAGTTGGATGCACACCCACTTAGTTACTTTTGTTGAGCTTTCATATACTTATGGCTCTAGTGCATCCGTTGCATGGAAATCCCTAACTCATATTGATATCTATTGATGGGCATCTCCATAGCCCATTTATATGCCTAGTTGATGTGAGACTATCTTCCTCCTTTTTGTCTTCTCCACAACCACCATTCTATTCCACCTATAGTGCTATGTCCATGGCTTGCGCTCATATATTGCGTGAAAGCTGAATTTTTTTTAAAAGGCTCAGTATGAAACAATTGCTTGGCCTGTCATCGGGGTTGTGCATGATGGGAGCATTTTGTGTGACAGAAATGAAGCATGGCCAAACTACATGATTTTGCAGGGATGAGCTTTCTTTGGCTATGTTATTTTGAGAAGACATAATTGCTTGGTTAGTATGCTTGAAGTATTATTATTTTTATGTCAATATTAAACTTTTGTCTTGAATCTTTTGGATCTGAACATTCATGCCACAATAAAGAAAATTATGCTAGGTAGCATTCCACATCAAAAATTCCGTTTTTATCATTTACCTACTCGAGGACGAGAAGGAATTAAGCTTGGGGATGCTTGTTTTGATTGTTCCATGCTATTATATTATCTGTTTTGGATGTTTAATGGGCTTTAATATGCTCTTTTATATTATTTTTGGGACTAACCTATTAACTAGAGGCCCAGTGTCAATTTCTGTTTTTTTTGCCTATTTTAGTGTTTCGCAGAAAAGGAATATCAAACGGAATGAAACCTTCGCGAGGATCTTTCTTGGAACAAACACAAACCAGTAGACTTGGAGTAGAAGTCTGGAACTCCGCAAAGCTTCCACGAGATAGGAGGGCGCGCCCAGGGGGTAGGTATAACGCCCTCGATGCGGCTATATCTCCCACGTGTTGAAGCACGACTTAGAGGCATAACCGCATTGAAAGCAATGTTGCAAGTGAGCTAATCTTCGCAAACAACCCATGTAATACAATAGGGGAAAAGATACATAGTTGGCTTACAATCGCCACTTCACACAATACATGAATAAAGCATTACATCATCCAGATACAATCAAGGTCCGACTACGGAACCAAAATAAAAGAAGAACCCCAAATGCGACAAAGGTCCCCGGTCGACCCCAACTGGGCTCCACTACTGATCAACTAGAACGAAACAACACAAAGGACAAGATCTTCATCGAGCTCCTCCTGAGCTTGGTTGCGTCATCTGAACGGACTCATCGGCACCTGCAAGCTGGTTTTGGAAGTATCTGTGAGCTACAGGGACTCAGCAATCTCGCACCCTCGCGATCAAGACTATTTAAGCTTATGGGTAAGGTAAAAGGTATGAGGTGGAGCTGCAGCAAGCGACTAGCATATATGGTGGCTAACCTACGCAAAAGAGAGCGAGAAGAGAAGGCAAAGCACGGTCGATAAAAGTATGATCAAGAAGTGATCCTAAAAACAACCTACGTCAAGCATAACTCCAACAACCGTGTTCACTTCCCGGACTCCGCCGGAAAGATACCATCACGGTTACACACGATGTTGATATATTTTAATTAAGGTTAAGTTCAGGTTTTCTACAACCGGACATTAACAAATTCCCATCTTCCCATAACCGCGGGCACGGCTTTCGAAAGCTCAAATCCCTGCAGGGGTGTCCCAACTTAGCCCATGACAAGCTCTCACGGTCAACGAAGGAATAGACCTCCTCCCGAGACATTCCGATCAGACTCGGTATCCCGGTACTCCAAGACATCCTCGACAATGGTAAAAAAAGTCCAGCAAGACCACCCGATGCGCCGACATCCCGATAGGAGCTGCACATATCTCGTTCTCAGGGCAACACCGGATAAGCAATCCGTACAACTAAAACCAGCCCTCGAGTTTCCCCGAGGTGGCGCTGCAAGGGGCTCTAGTTTGGACCAATGCTTAGACAAGCACTGGCCCGGGGGGTTTAAAATAAAGATGACCCTTGGGCTGACCTAACCCAAGGGAAAAAGGCTAGGTGGAAAATGGTAAAACCAATGTTGGGCCTTGCTGGAGGAGTTTTATTCAAAGCGAACTGTCAAGGGGTTCCCATTATAACCCAACCGCGTAAGGAACGCAAAATCCGGGAACATAACACCGTATGACGGAAACTAGGGCGGCAAGAGTGGAACAAAACACCAGGCATAAGGCCGAGCCTTCCACCCTTTACCAAGTATATAGATGCATTAATTAAATAAGATATAATGTGATATCCCAACAAGTAAACATGTTCCAACAAGGAACAACATCTCCATGTTCCAACAAGGAACAAACTTCAATCTTCACCTGCAACTAACAACGTTATAAGAGGGGCTGAGCAAAGCGGTAACATAGCCAATCAACGGTTTGCTAGGACAAGGTGGGTTAGAGGCTTGGTTCAACAATATGGGAGGCATGATAAGCAAGTGGTAGGTATCACAGCGTAGGCATAGCAAAAGAGCGAGCAACTAGCAAGCAAAGATATAAGTGATTTCGAGGGTATGGTCATCTTGCCTGAAATCCCGCAAGGAAGAAGAACGAGTCCATGAAGAAGATAAACGGACGTAGACGAATGGGTCCTCACAATCGCGACGTTTCGGAACCAACCCGAAGAAGCAAACACCGGAAAAGAAGCACACAACATAGTAAACAACCAACACATGAACATGGTATGATATGCGAGATGCGGTATGCAATGCATATGCATGATTTGACAAGGAATGATTGAACCTGGCCTCAACATGGAAATCCAAGCATGCCACTGGAAAGGTGAGATGAAATCGATTGAAAACGATATAAAGATCACCGGAATCGGAGTTACGGTTTGGAAATGGCAAGCGATTCAAATATGGCACCGGTCTGCGATTTATAGCAAGTAGCCATCTAAATGCAATGAGATGAACATGTTACAGCACCCAAACATGACAACAAAATACATGGAAGGGATGCATTCAAGATTCTTAACAAAATTCTAGCACTGAGCTACGGCCAATTCATCCATTAACAGGTTCAAACAAGCATGGCAAAAATGCATATGGTAAACAGATTTCAGACTTAGTGAAATTAACACTTGTCTGGAATTTCAGATCAGGTAGCACTCTTCGAAGCAACAAAACTACATGCTACAGGACCTAAACATGGCAAAGTAAAGCATGGCATGGAGCTACTCAAAGATCTTAACAAAAGTCCCTTAGTGACCTTGAGCCAAAAGGGATCAGAAAATACAATTGCAAGCATGTGAACATAGCAAAAACATAATCAGTTTTCAGACTTAGTGGAAACTGGAGCATGCTGAAAACAGATATCAAGTAGGCATGTTTACGAGCTCGATGCACTCACTACGGTGCAAGTCATGATAAGCTAAGCATACATCCATCAAGAACACACAAAATGCAAGCTAGACATGGAAAGAACAATAACATAGCATGCACGGATCAACTACAACATCATCGGCAAAATTGCAAACAAGTTGACAATCTGCCCAGATTCACAAAGTAGCAAAAGTAGAGCTCGATTGACTCAAGCTAGGGTGCTCCATAATTTCAAACAAATACATGTATGGATAGAGCACTACAACATTAACAAAACATCCTTACTGATCATCCTCAAAAGAGGCACGGATCACTAGGAAACAACATGAACATATGGCATAAAAACAAAAACAGGACAAGGACTTGGTGAAATTCCAAGTCCCTGAAATCAACATCAATGAGTAGGATACTTTGCATGCTTGTGCTAGTCACCACAAATATCACAAAAATACATGGCATACACCCCTGTAAAGATGGCACGGCATTCTACAAAACTAGCATGAGATAAACAGCTCAAGGACTTAGTGGAATTGCTAACTCCCTGAAAACAGAGTTACCAAGTGCACCACTTTGCAAGCTCGTGCTAGTCACCACACACATCACAAAAATACATGGGTTGCACCTCTGGAAAGATGGCAAAACCCTTAACAAAACATATGTAGAGCTCATGGGAATATCATGCACACAATAATCATGGCAAAAATGACAAATATCTAAATGGAGAAGCAGATCTGACAATTATCTCAAGTAGCACTCTTCTAACAGCATTTCGGGCATCAATATGAACTCAAATGAAAATGATGCAATGAGATGAAATGATGTACTCTCTGACATGAACATTTCGATATGCTAAATGCATGATTCAGAGCTATGGATGCAAAGTTACGATGCGATGAAGATGGGCACATGAATCTGAAATCTCAGGACTTGGAAGAAATTTACCCCGCGGAAAAAGTCAACGCGGGACGAGGTGGTCCGGAACGGCGCGGATCCGGGACGGAGGACGCCGTTTGGTTGAGCGAGCGGGTGGATCTGATCCCACTCGGAACTCCGGCGAGTTCTTGAACTCCGGCGAGGGGCGGCCATTCCGGCGATGACCGGTGACGGGCTCCGGCGAGCACCGGCCAGAGGCGGGCGCCGCGGGGAGGATCGGTGACGGAGGGCACAGCAGGGGCGCGGAAGGCGGCCGGCGAGCCGCTGCCGACTGCGGCGAGCACGAAGGGGCGGCGAGGTGCCCGCGGGCGGCGCCGGCGAGCGCACCGCGGCGGAGCTTGGCGATGGCGGTGAAGGCGCGGTGCGGGGAGGCGGCGTACGGGCAGGCGGCGGCGCGGGATCTGGCCCGGTTCGGCCCCGCGCGGGCCGGATCTGGGCCGGCGGGCTTCGGCGGCGGGGAGGAGAGAGGAGGTCCGGCGGGATGACGTGGCACCGCGGGATTGGCTGGGGCGGCGGCTGGACATGTCCGGGCGTGTGGAATTTTTGTCTGGTGGCGCGAGGTAGGAGAAGCTAGGGTCTGCACCGCGAATTTTTGGGGAGAGCCACATATTTATAGGTAGAGGGAGCTAGGAGAGTCCAAATGAGGTGCGGTTTTCGGCCACGCAATCGTGATCGAACGACCAAGATGAAGGAGGAGGTTTAGGTGGGTTTTGGGCCACTTTGGAAGGGTGTTGGGCTGCAACACACACGAGGCCTTTTCGGTCCCTCGGTTAACCGTTGGAGTATCAAACGAAGTCCAAATGGTATGAAACTTGACAGGCGGTCTACCGGTAGTAAACCAAGGCCGCATGACAAGTCTCGGTCCAATCCGGAAATGTTTAATCCCCACACATGAAAGAAAGGTAGAAATGACCACCGGAGGAGAACGGAGCGCCGGAATGCAAAACGGACAACAGGGAAAATGCTCGGATGCAAGAGACGAACATGTATGCAAATGAAATGCACATGATGACATGATATGCAATGCATGACACGCAAGCAATGACAAGGCAACAACAGCGAATAACTGGACGACACCTGGCACATCGGTCACGGGGCGTTACAGTAGGCGTGCCCCCATCCTCGTGGGCCCCATGGAGTTCCACCAACGTACTTCTTTCACCTATATATACTCTTATACCCTAAAAACATCAGGAGGAGCCATGAAACCACTTTTCCACCACCGCAGCCTTCTGTACCCGTGAGATCCCATCTGGGGCCTTTTCTGGCGATCTGCCGGACGGGGACTCGATCACGGAGGGCTTCTACATCAACACCATAGCCTCTCCGATGATGTGTGAGTAGTTTACCACAGACCTTCGGGTCCATAGTTATTAGCTAGATGGATTCTTCTCTCTCTTTGGTTCTCAATACAAAGTTCTCCTCGATGTTCTTGGAGATCTATTCGATGTAATACTTTTTTGCGGTGTGTTTGCCGAGATCTGTTGAATTGTGGATTTGTGATCTAGTTTATCTATGAATAATATTTGGTTCTTCTCTGAATTCTTATATGCATGATTTGATATCTTTGCAAGGTCTCTTCGAATTATCGGTTTAGTTTGGCCTACTAGATTGATCTTTCTTGCAATGGGAGAAGTGCTTAGCTTTGGGTTCAATCTTGCGGTGTCCTTTCCCAGTGACAGTAGGGGCAGCAAGGCACGTATTGTATTGTTTCCATCGACGATAAAACTATGGGGTTTATATCATATTGCTTGACTTTATCCCTCTACATCATGTCATCTTGCCTAAGCATTACTCTGTTCTTATGAACTTAATACTCTAGATGCATGCTGGATAGCAGTCGATGTGTGGAGTAATAGTAGTAGATGCAGAATCATTTTGGTCTACTTAACATGGACGTGATGCCTATGTTCATAACCATTGCCTAGATATTCTCATAATTATGCGCTCTTCCATCAATTGCTCGGCAGTAATTTGTTCACCCATCGTAATACATGCTATCATGAGAGAAGCCACTGGTGAAACCTATGGCCCCGGGTCTCTTTCTTATTATATTGCATCTCTTTTTATTATCGCATCTCGTTTACTATTTTTCAATCTTTACTTTCCAATGTACACACAAAAATACCAAAAATATTTACCTTACTATCTTTATCAGATCTCACTTTCGCAAGTGACCGCGAAGGGATTGACAACCCCTTTATCGTGTTGGTTGAGAGGTTCTTGATTGTTTGTGCATGTACTAGGTGACTTGCGTGTTATCTCCTACTGGATTGGTACCTTGGTTCTCGAAAACTGAGGGAAATACTTACGCTACTTTGCTGGATCACCCTTTCCTCTTCAAGGGAAAACCAACGCATGCTCAAGAGGTAGCAGCCCGCTGCACGGGTTCATTAACATTGGAAGTAGTCTTCGGCTCACCGGAGATCTTCTGAAGTGAAGACTTGATATTCGACATCGTCCCCTTTCGCAGTGGTTACCATGCACTACTCGGACGTACCGCCTTCACCTGATTCAATGCAGTCCCGCACTATGCTTACTTAAAGCTCAAAATGCCTGGACCCCGCGGCGTTGTCACAGTCAATGGAAACATGGAGCGCTCCCTCCGTACTAAGGAGCACACCACGGCCCTCGCAGCCAAGGTACAAAGCGGCCTCATCAAGCCAAACACTTCATCGGCCATCAAGCCCCGGACACTGTTAAACGAGTACGGTCTACTCTGCAGAACGACTGCTCGACGCATCTAGAGCTGAGCTACCAGCTCCGCCTCCGTCGATCGCCCCATCTAACCGTGGTACTTGTATCGTGCGTGCATAACTACACATTTAAAATACCTTGGGCAACGACGGAGGAACGATATGGGCAGGGTCTATAGCACGTTTTAACTCTATTTTGACCACAACCCCTTCCTTTTTCTTCCTTTTTTATTCCTCCTATTACAAGTTCCTTAAAACCTCATCACCTGATGATTGCACAAGGGCTCCTTCACAAGCCCCTCCTATACACACGATCGTCGATATCTCCTCTCAAAGGATTCGACACCAAGGCGATAGCGGCGCAGACGTGCATCAGGGTGTCAAGGGAATCTTCAAGAGTACCTTTTCCTTTTTCTCGGCCCTGTATACAGCCCCCCTTGTGTACAAATTCTTGGCATGTGAAATAGCTTTGATCCTTATGGCATTATCTGTAATAGCATGTTTTATCGTATCAATCAGATTATAATGGAAACAATTTTTTACCAACCCTTATTCGGTATTGGTTTATTTCATAAATTTTTATTCCTTCCTTGCGTCAGCTTGCCATACATACTTTGGTATGGTGCAAATGCCAGGGGCTCTATTTGGCCACACATATGTTCAAAAAAAGTCCGAACACTTCTCGAGTATACTTCGGCGTCCCGAATATTGCATTATATGCATCAGCTCTGAATCATGTCTTTGGTCGATAGTTGGGTTGCCCGGCTCCTGTGATTACTACCTTATGTTCCGCTTGTTCGGCTAGGGTAGTAAAGGGAGAAATACTGCGATTGTGTTTCTGGTTCGTCCAGTCAAAACACATCAGTAGAGAAAATCGAAAACTAACTTTCATGATACGGCGAGAGCTGGTCAGCGATTCGGCGACTTGATATAAATCTCTTGCGATTTCTTCCGTATTATACGAAGGACTGGCTTTTTTTCCAATCACGCGCCTAAGGCATCCCAGTTCGGATGGCCGCATATGCACCAGGGGCTATTGCTTAGCCCAACTGTCAAACTCCTATGGCTAAGTGAAAGTAGTAAAGTCGCATAGTCTGATTGCCTGGTTCGCTGCGTAGACACCTCCTTCATGGACCAAGACGTTGGGTCAAGTGTGATCGTGCGCTACCCCGAACACCCCTATAGTATCTACGTGGGGCTGAAGCCAACGACTGGCAAACTTTCAGAATTAAAACGGTCGCACAGGAGGAAAATAATTTTAGATAAAGGCATAAATATAATACAAATCCTTAGTTCATGAAACAAGGTCTGGACAACCCGGATACATTCACTCGAACATGATATCCTTTGAGCATTGGCCCTTTACTATCCGGGCACCCTCCAGGACATCGTCGAAATATCGCTCTGGCTTGTGGTGGTCCTTGCCCTTGGGTGGGCCCTCGGTCGCCACGACGGTGGCCTTCATCTTCACTGAGTGCATCTTGACATGGGCAAACGCCCTCCGCACAACCTCTATGCACGCCGAGCGCTTTACAGCGTCGACTCGGGGTAGTGCGTCGGCGAGTTGCTTCACCAGGCCGAAATAGTTGCTAGGAATGGGTTCGGTTGGCCATAGCTGTTCTATGATGTCCTTCATGGCCAAGCCAGACATCCTATGCAGCTCGACCAACTGCATCATCTGGTTGTTCAACGGCGCCGGAGGCTCCGGCACCAGGTAGTATGACCAGAAGAGCTTCTCCGTCGTGTTCCCCTTGATGGAGTCCTGGATTAAGGGGTCCTCGGGCATCCGGCCTGTGGACATGGGCCGGACTGATGGGCTATGAAGATACAAGACAGAAGACTCGCTCCCGTGTTCGGATGGGACTCTCCTTGGCGTGGATGGCAAGCCTGGCGTTCGAATATGAAGATTCCTTTCTCTGTAACCGACTTTGTACAACCCTAGTCCCCTCCGGTGTCTATAAACCGGAGGGTTTAGTCCGTAGAGGTAATCATAATCATATAGGCTAGACTTCTAGGGTTTTAGCCATTACGATCTCATGGTAGATCAACTCTTGTAACCCCCATATTCATCAATATCAATCAAGCAGGACGTAGGGTATTACCTCCATCAAGAGGGCCCGAACCTGGGTAAAACTACGTGTTCCCTGTCTCCTGTTACCATCAACCTTAGACGCACAGTTCGGGACCCCCTACCCGAGATCCGGTTTTGACACCGACATTGGTGCTTTCATTGTCAATTCCACTGTGTCGCCGCTAGAAGGTTCGATGGCTCCATCCATCATATGTAACGACGCTGCCCTAGAGGAGGTTTTTTCCCCAGCCAGATCTTCGTATTCGGCGGCTTCGCACTACGGGCCAACTTGCTTGGCCATCTGGAGCAGATCGACTGCTATGCCCTAGGTCACCAGATTAGTTTGGGAAACCTGGATTATGTCGCTGAAATACGAGGAGACTTGATCTTCCAAGGATTCATGACCCCAACCTCCACTCTGGCCTTAGAGCCGGAGCGCCTCGCCAATACCGAAGACGGGATTTCTAAACCCGCCGGACTATCTGTGGCCACTAGGCCTACTATGGGAGAGCCGGAGGAAGCAGCGTCACCGGCATCCATCCCCAAGCCGGACTCTTCCCCGGACGCCGGCTCCGAACTCTCGGAGTCAGCCTCATGTGAGCTCGACCAAGGAATTCCGTTCCCGCCATACTCCATGAATTCTTTTCTCCCTCAACAAACCTCGCCTTTAAGCGAGGCTCTGGACTTGATGCGATCCCTCGTGATTACAGAGGAGCAACGTCTGATCTATGCCCAGCCCGGTCTAGGGGCTAAGAGAGGGGAATTTTACGTCCCACCCACCACCCACTTCATCGCCACAGTAGAGGACTTAACTGACATGCTCGATTACGGCTCCGAAGACATCGACGATATGGACGACGATGCCGGAGAGGAGCAAGCCGAAAACCCGCCGTTTACCGAACGCTGAATGGCCACCTCTTCGTATGACGTGTACATGGTGGATGCACCCAAGGAGGGCGACAGCGATAAAGAGAAAAATCCAGTAGCGGATAAACCTCCCGAGATACAACAAAAGCGCCGACGGCACCGCTCTAAATCACGCCGCAGTAAAGACAGCAATACCGGCACGAGAGACAACAACACTCCAGATGATGCTGAAGACCAAGAAAACCCCGTCGAGCAAAACTCTGAACAAGACAATCGGGAGGATGGGCGAGTTAGCCCTGATGAACAGGCTGCAAACGAAGACTCGGAGGACAGTAATTATCTTCCACCCTCCGAGGATGAGGTGCGCCTCGGTGATGAAGACTTTATCGTGCCTGAGGAACCTCTCGAGCAAGAGCGCTTTAAGCAACGGCTAATAGCCACTGCAAGGAGCCTGAAAAAGAAGCAGCAGCAGCTTTAAGCTGATCAAGATCTGCTCAACGATAGATGGACTAATGTCCTAGTAGCAGAAGAATACGGCCTCGAGCGCCCAACCAAAAGTTACCCGAAGCGTAAACTACTACCTCAATTCGATGATAAGGCACTTGAGCCCGTACCATCAGCGTGTAATGCGGCTGATCGACCACCACGTGGCCAGGACAAAATGGCAACTCAAGCCGAACACCGGCCCGTCCTACCCTGCCATAAAGGCAGAGACAAAATAGCTCAGGGATACACATATGACCTGCGACAAGACCTGAAGAATAAAGCAGGTCCAACCAGATCGATCTACAGATCGCAGGGGCGTGCCCCGACGCGCGACGATGACTATCAAGCCGAACATGGCAAGCACAATCATGTCCGGGCCGAAAGCCGCAGACGAACTCCATCTAGACTACGTCACAATCTGGCCCGATATAGAGGCGCCGCACACCCCCTCTGCTTCACTAATGAAGTAATGGAACATGAATTCCCAGAAGGGTTCAAACCCATGAATATCGAATCATATGATGGAACCACAGATCCCGCGGTATGGATTGAAGACTTTATTCTCCATATTCATATGGCACGCGGCCATGATCTTCATGCCATCAAATACCTCCCCCTAAAACTCAAGGGGCCATCCCAGCACTGGCTGAATAGCCTGCCTGAAAACTCTATTGGCAGTTGGGAAGACCTGGAAGACGCCTTCCGCAATAACTTCCAAGGCACATACGTCAGACCTTCGGATGCCGATGACTTAAGTCACAAAGTCAAACAGCCCGGAGAGTTAGCAAGGAAATTCTGGACTAGGTTCTTAACTAAAAAGAACCAAATCGTCGACTGTCTAGATGCCAAAGCCGTAGTGGCCTTCAAACACAGCATCCACGACAAATGGCTCACCCGACACCTCGGCCAAGAAAAGTTGAAGTCCATGGCAGCCCTCACGACATTCATGACCCACTTTTGCGTGGGCGAAGATAGATGGCTAGCCCACAACAATAACAATGCAAGCGAACCTGGCACCTCGGAAGCCAGAAATAGCAACGGCAAGCCCCGATGCAATAGGCACAAGCGTCGAAACAATGGTGACAATACCGATGACACGGCGGTCGACGCCGGATTTAGTGGCTCCAAGTCCAGTCAGCGGGAGAAGCCATATAAAAGAAATAATCAAGGCCCTTCCAGCCTGGACCGCATACTCGATCGTCCATGTCAGATCCATGGCACCCCTGATACACCAGCCAATCATACTCACCGGAGTTGTTGGGTCTTCAAACAGGACGGCAAGTTAAATGCCGAAGACAAGGAGAAGGGGTCGCAAAGCGAGAATGACAACGAGGAGCCCCATCCACCGAACACAGGGGAACAGAAGAAGTTTCCCCCTGAAGTCAAAACGGTGAACATGATATACGCTACACATATCTCCAAGAGGGAGCGCAAGCGCGCGCTCAGGGACGTCTATGCGATAGAGACAGTCGCCCCAAAATTCAACCCATGGTCGTCATGCCCGATCACCTTCGATCGTAGGGACCATCCGACTAGTATCTGTCATGGCGGTTCAGCCGCACTTGTTATCGACCCAATAAATGATGGATTCCATCTCACACGAGTCCTCATGGACGGTGGCAGCAGCCTCAACCTGCTCAATCAGGATACAGTGCGCAAAATGGGCATCGATCCATCAAGGATCAAGCCTGCCAAAATACCTTTAAAGGAGTTATACCAGGTGTAGAGGCCCGCTGCGCGGGCTCAATCACATTGGAGGTCGTCTTCGGATCTCCGGACAACTTCCGAAGTGAAGAGTTAATCTTTGATATCGTCCCCTTCCGCAGCGGCTATCATGCACTGCTCGGACGAACCGCGTTTGCTCGATTCAATGCGGTGCCACACTATGCTTATCTCAATCTCAAGATGCCCGGACCATGCGGTGTCATAACAGTCAATGGAAACATGGAGCGCTCCCTCTGTACCAAGGAGCACACCGCTGCCCTGGCAGCAGAGGTACAAAGCGGCCTTCACAAGAAGAACCTTAATTCGGCGGCCATGCTCCCGGACACTGTCAAACGAGTCCGGACTACTCTGCGGTAGGACAGTCCAGCTTGTCAGGAGCTCGACTAGCAATTTGACCGCGCATACATAACTACACACTAAAAATACCATGGGCAGAGACGGAGGCATAATCAGACTGTGGTACACAATATGGCTCGACCTTCCTTGGACACACATACTTTTACTTTTCTTTTTATCCTTTTCAGGTTTCTATTCCGCAGGCCCCTCTCGACAGCCTTATAATCGGTCCTTTCGAAGGAAGGATATACCAAGGTGGCAAGTAGCACAGTCGTATGGGGGAATCTCTAGATGTTCTACTTAGTGATCATTCTACCTGTTTTCAGGACCCATACGCAGCTCCCCCTTGGTCTTGGCATGTTAAATAGCCATTGTTGCTTATCGCACTATTTGTACAAATACGCTTTGACGTATTAATCAAAATTATAATAGAAACAGCTTGCGTCCCAGCTTATGTGGCACTAGCTTACTACCTCATTTTTTATTTTTCTTATTTGCATCCGTACACTTTGGTACGCCGTAATTTGCTAGGGGCTTTATTGCGCCCCATACCATGGCAACAAGTCCGAACACTATTACAGTATAGTTCGGCCCCTGAATTTAGCATTATATGCATCGACTCCGAATCATGTCTTTGGTCAATAGTTGAATTGCTCGGCTCCTGTGCTTATTACCTTATGTTCCGCTCTATCGGCTAGGGTAGTAAAGGGAGAACTACTGTGATTGTGTCCTAGTTTATCCGGATGGGCACCTCAGTAAAGAAAGCCGAGAACTTACTGTCATAATGCGCCATGAGCCGGTCAGCTCTTCGGAGGTTAAAATCTCTTGCGATTTTTTCCCGCATTATGCAACGGATCGGCCTTCACCCGATCAGGTGTCTACAACACCCTAGTCCGGACTAACGGACACTAGGGGCTATGCCTACATTTCTATTGTCAAACTCCTATGGCTAAGTGAGGGTGATAAAGCCGCATAGTCTGATTGCCTAGTTCGTTGCGCTAAACACCTCCTTCAAGGACCAATTTCTTGGATCAAGAGTGTTTAGATTCCATCTCGAACACCCCCGTACTACCTACGTGGGGGCTGAAGCCGACGACTGGCCAACTCTCAGATTCAATAAAAAAAGGCCGCACAGGAGGTAAAATTCCAAAATAAAAAGCAAGCATTATATTACATATTAGTCTTGTTTTCATCATACAGGGCGGGATAACATGAAGGTACTCATTCAAAGATAATATCTTTTGAACACTGGCCCTCTACAATGCGGGATCCCTTGAGAACATCATCAAAATAGCGCTCCGGCGTGCGGTGCTCCTTGCTAGCGGGCGGTCCCTCGGTCGCGAGCTTGATGGTGTCCATCTTCGCCCACTGTATCTTGACACGGGCGAAGGCCATCTGCACACCTTCGATGCAGACCGACCCCCTAATGATGTCAAGCCGGGGGAAAGCATTGACCAGCCGCTTCACGAGTCCGAAGTAGCTGCTAGGTATGACTTCGGCGGGCCATAGCCGGATTATTAAATCCTTCATGGCTAGTTCGGCCACCCTATGCAGTTCGACCAGCTGTTTTAGCTGATCGCTAAAGGGCACCGGATGTTCTGGTGCAAGGTACTGCGACCAGAACAACTTCTCCGTCGAGCTCCCCTCTTTGGTTCGGAAGAACTCCGCAGCATCGGCAACACTGCGCGGTAAATCTGCAAACACTCCTAGAGAACTCCAAATCTGAGTTAGTAAGAGATACCTCTTCTTCACATATTTGCTCTGCATAATGAAGGCCTTACCCGCCGTGATTTTTCTGGCCTCTTGGATCTACTGGAGGGTGCCTTGGGCTTCGACCCGGGCATCTTGTGCGCTTTCGCAGGCCTTGGCAAGTTCGGAATCTTGATCCGCAACGTGGCGCTCCAAGGACTCATATTTCTTCACGACGTCCTAGAGCTCCTGCTAGACCTCACCGACCCTGGCCTCGTGTTTATCACGAGCAGCTTGTTCCTTTTCCGCTCTCTCCTCGGCCTCGGCCAACGCCTTCTTGAGGGCCTCCACTTCGGTCACCGCCCCTAATAAATATCATGGCACTATGGTCAGCACAAATCATTCATCCTTTCCGGATATACACAAGGTCATTGCATACCTTGCTTGTCTTCTAGCTGCTTTTTTACACGACTGAGCTCTTCCTTGGCCCGCTCCAGACTCTGCTTTAGTCCGGAGACCTTAGTAGTATGAGAGTTTGTGGCCAGCAATGACGCCTGCTTATTCACATAAGACATATTTAGTTAGTCTTCTGCGAAAATTACTTGATCCTCTATCCGGCTTTTCTTTCTGAACACCGGACAGAGTCTCAGGGGCTACTGTCTATACTATGACATTCTTTTTATGCAATTGCGTCGCTTACCTCAAAGTCTGTTAGAAGGCTTGTGCAGGCTTCGGTCAGTCCGCTCTTGGCGGACTAAATCCTCTCAACCACTGTACCCATAAGGGTATGATGTTCCTCCACAATGGAAGCACTTCGCAGCACTTCCATTAGAGCATATGGTGCCTCTGGATGGACAGAGGTCACCGGCGGAATTGGTGCACCTCCTTCCTTCGAAGGAGGCTGCCTATCGGATTCCGAAGCCGTATAGGTCTCCGGGATCGTATTCGGCTGGGGGCCGAATTGGAGATGGCCCCCGTCGCCAGTCTCCATGGGGATCTGCTCCCCCATGTGTCCGACGACCGAGGTGTTATCCTCTGGCGCCACCGTGATGGCCTCCTGTGCCTCCCCCTGAGCCGGGAGTGTCCTCCGCGACAACACTTCAGCGTCTTCCACCATCTTGGGAGAGGAGGCCGCTGGGAGAGACCCGCTGTCCATCACCTTCAAACCAGCGAGTTTCCCGAAGATGAGGATCGCTCAAGTTTGGAACGAGCCGGACTGCAAGTGCATGATTCAACATGTTAAAACTATAAATTAAAGGAGCTGGATATTTGAGTGCGTCTTTGAGTACTTACGATTCAGCTAGGGGCTTATCCCTGGGGCGCCACTCAGAGCTGCTATCAATATCCCATGCGGGGTTGTCCGCGGCAGAGGCCTTCCCCTTCTTGGATGCCTCTGCCTCCAGGTGCGTGGAGGCCGCCCTTTTCTTCCTTGCCCCTCAGGGAGAGAATCGCTTTCCTCCTCTTCCTCGTCGTCAGTGGTGGGAGGGGAGTGGGTGTCGGCGTCTTTGGACGTCACGTCTGAAGTGCCCTTATGGCGGAGACCACACCTGGTCCCCTTGGCCTTCTTCTCCGGCGCTTGATAGGGCGCCGAAACCAGCATCTTCGTCAGACACGAGATAGCTGGTTCTTCGGGCAGCGGAGACGGACAGTGAATCCGCTCTGCCTTCTTTGTCCAGCCGTGAAAAAACAAATAGTGAAGTTTAGACATCTTCCTTGAGTAAGCAAGTAAAGGGTACACCTTGAAATACGGAAACTTACCGCACTAGCGGGATGGGCCAGGTCATGCCTGCGCTCCTCGGTCGTCGCCGGCCACATCTCGTTGGCCTTGAAGAGCACCTTCCAGATGTCTTCCTGCGTAGAGCCGAAGAACTGTTGCAGGGTCTGGTGCTTGGCCGGATCGAACTCCCACAAGTGGCAAGTTTGGCTTTGGCACGGCAGGATCCGGCGAGCGAGCATCACCTAGATCACATTGACAAGCTTGACATTCTTGTCCACCATGCGCTTAATGCGCGTCTGGAGAGCAGTCAGCTCGTCCGACGAAGATCAGTCCAGGCCCTTCTCTAGCCAGGAGGTGAGCCGCATCGGGGCGCCGGACTGGAATTTGAGAGCCGCGGCCCAGGTGGCGTCACGAGGCTCTGTAACATAGAACCACTACTGTTGCCACCCCTTGACGGTCTCCATGAAGGTGCCCTCGGGCCATGTGACGTTGGGTAGCTTGCTCACCATGGCGCCTCCGCACTCTGCATGTTGGCCATCCACCACCTTCGGCTTCACGTTGAAGACCTTCAACCACAGTCCGAAGTGGGGAGGGATACGGAGGAAGGCCTCACACATGACAATAAATGCCGAGATATTGAGGAAGGATTTGGGGGCCAGATCATGGAAATCCATCCCGTAGTAGAACATGAGCCCGCAGACAAATGGGTGGAGAGGAAATCCCAACCCGCGGACGAAGTGGGGGATGAACACGACCCTCTCATGGGGCTCTCGGGTGGGGACGATCTGTCCCTTGGCCGGAAGCTAGTGGGCGATCTCCTTGGCTAGGTAGCTGGCCTCTCGGAGCCTGGTGATGTCCTTCTCCTTGACAAAGGAAACCATCCACTTGCCTTGCGCTCTAGATCCGGACATGGCTGGAGTGCTTTTTGGAGGCGAAAAGGATGGAAGCGTGGGCGCTGGAGCTCGAGAATGATGGGCAGAGAGGAAGAGGGCATGGGTGAGAAAGGTGAATCCTTATCCCTTTATAAAGGCAGTGAATATCAAGCGCCTGCCCACTCGCCTTAAAACTTTCCTATTCCCCAAGGGTCATGCAGACGGCGCAGTTGGATTACCCACTCCCGTATTGATGAGAATCCCGCAATAAGGGGACACAATCTCTGCTTTGACAAGACGTGCCAATAAAACCGTATCTTGAAACATGGAGCGGCAGGCTAAAAAACGGTTCAAAATAATTACCGGACTATGACATGATGTTATGCTACAAAAGTTGTCAGTGGATCAGACTCATAAAATATTATACTCTCTTCGAATATATGTGGTGTTTGTTTTACAGAGTCGGACATGTTCTCTGTTCGAGAACTGTTTTGGAGTATTCGGAGGAGGAACCCGCCTTGCAATGCCGAAGACAATCTGCGCGTTGGACACCTCGTCATTGAAGCCTGGCTCAGGGGCTACTAAGGGAGTCCTAGATTAAGGGTTCCTCGGGCGTCCGACCGGTGGACATGGGCCGGACTGATGGGCTATGAAGATACAAGACATAAGACTCTCTCCCGTGTCCGAATGGGACTCTCCTTGGCGTGGATGGCAAGCCTGGCGTTCGAATATGAAGATTCCTTTCTCTGTAACCGACTCTGTACAACCCTAGTCCCCTCCGGTGTCTATATAAACCGGAGGGTTTAGTCCGTAGAGGTAATCATAATCATATAGTCTAGACTTCTAGGGTTTTAGCCATTATGATCTCGTGGTAGATCAACTCTTGTAACCCCCATATTCATCAATATCAATCAAGCAGGACGTAGGGTATTACCTCCATCAAGAGGGCCCAAACCTGGGTAAAACTTCATGTTCCCTGTCTCCTGTTACCATCAACCTTAGACGCACAGTTCGGGACCCCCTACCCGAGATCCGCCGGTTTTGTCACCGGCACCCCTCCTAGGCCCGAAAGAACTGCGCGGTGTCGGTAGCACTCTTCGGAAGATCCGCAAAGGCGTTTGGATAACTCCATAGTCGATTGAGCAAGGCATATCTTTGACCACCAAATACACTTTGCAAAAGAAATGGCTTACCAGCCGCTATATGTTCGGCCTGCCGGATCTCCTCCCGAGGCGCCCGAGACTTGGTCCGCGCCTCCTTGCCCTCATTGAGGGCTTTGGTGAGTTCGGCCGCTTGGGCCGTATTCTTCTCCATCAAAGTCTCGCATTTGTTGATGGCGTATTTTAGCTCCTGCTCAACTTCGGCCACCCTCTCTTCGTGCTAGTGGTGAGCGACCTGTTCGGTCTTCAATTCCGCAGCCGCTTTATCAGCGGCTGCTTTGCTCGCTCTCACCTCCTCCTTGGCCTGGGCAAGGGCGCTTTTGAGGGTATCGACCTCGGCCACGCTACCTGCAATCATAATCATAACAGTGCATGAGCTTAAACTCTGAATTTTCATATCACTTCAAGCATGTAAGAAGATCTTTTAACATACCTTGCGCCTCATTGAACCGCTTGTTAATGCGGTCGATATCATCGTCGGCCAGCTTCAGCTTCCGCTTGAGTTCAAAAACTTCAACGGCCTGGGCGGTCGCTGCCAACATGGAAGCTTGTTTATCCAATAGACAAGTACGACATCTCCTGCGATTATTTCTTGATCCTTTGTTCGGCTTTTTTCAAAACCGAATAGAGTCTCGGGGGCTACTATATATATACAGGCATATTTTCTTCATATGAAAAGCCTCTAAGAGTATTACACCGCATACCTCGAAGCCTGTTAGCAGGCTAGTGAAGGCTTCGTTTAGACCGCTCTTGGAGGACTGAACCTTCTCAGCCACCACACCCATCAGGGTGTGGTGCTCCTCCATGATGGAAGCACGTCGTAGTGCCTCCACCAAAGTTTTCGGCACCTCCGGATTGGTGGAGGTCTCCGCTGGAGTCGACGCTCCCCCCTCCTTCAAAGGGGGTTGCTTGCTCAGTTTCAGAGTCGTATGGGTCTCCGGAATAGTGTTTGGCTGGGGGCAGACTGCTCATGGCCCCCGTCGTTAGTCTCCATGGGAGTTGAACCCCCCATGTTCTCGGCAGCTGAGGCATCACCCTCTGGCTCCGTCTTGGCGGCCTCCCTCACCTCTCTGTGGCCCGGAGAGGCCCTTCAGGACAACACCTCGGTGTCATCCACGGTGGCTGGGTGGAGAGGATCGTGGAGGCGTTTCACTCTCAACCATCTCTGGTGCCAGTGAGCTCCCCTCCGATATCGATGGGTTGGGGAGGTCACAAGCAGGACTTAAATATACACAACATAATATGTCATATAGAAAAACATAAGAAAACCGGATATATGTGAAGTATCCTTGGATACTTACCATGCGGCCAGGGGCTTCACCCTAGGGTGCCGCTCGGGGATGGCTTCGGCATCCGAATTCGAGCCGTCCGAGAGGGATATATTCCCCCTCTTGGATGCCTCCGCCTCAGGGTCAACAGAGGCCGCCCTTCTCTTCTTCCTCACCTTAAGGGGATAATCACTTTCTGCCTTCTCCCCCTCTTCGTCTTCATCTCCCTCGTGGGAGGAGAGCTTCGGTCTCTCCGGACACTATGACCAAAGTACCTTTACGGCGGAGGCCACCCTTGGCCTCCTTGCTCTTCTTCTTGGCCTTCTTCTCCAGCGCCTGATACGACACTGGGACCAGCATCCTCGTTAGCAGAGGAGTGGCTGGGTCTTCAGGTAGCAGAGCTGGACACTTGATCCGCTCCGCCTTTGCTGTCCAGCCCTGAGAGAGGGATGGAAAACTCAGCATACCCTTTGATTTATGAACCAAATTTATGTTCGTTAACTGCATACTTACCAGAGTGGCCGGATTCGCGCTGTCGAGGCCGATGCCGTCGGTCTTCTTCGGCCACGACTTTTGGGCCTTGAAGAGCAGCTTCCAGATCTCTTCGTGCGTTGTGCCGAAGAAGTGCTGCAGGATCCGGGGACCTTCCGGATTTAACTCCCACATATGGAGAGGCCGGCACTGGCAGGGAGGATCTGGCGGAAAAGCATCACTTGAATCACGTCAGTGAGACTAGTGTTCTTACTTATCATGTCTTTGATGCACTTTTGTAGCATCATCACTTCCGTAGTCGACCCCCGGTCCAGGCCCTTGTTGGTCCACGACGCGAGCCGCATAGGGGTTCCGGATCTAAACTCAGGAGTGGCCGCCCATGCGGCGCTGCGGGGTTCGATGATGTAGAACCACTCTTGCTGCCATACCTTGACGATCTCCACGAAGGCCCCTTTGGGTTAAGTGGTGTTGGGGAGCTTGCTCACCATGACACCGCCGTAGCCTGCGTGCTGCCCGTCGACCACCTTCTGCTTCATGTTGAAGACCTTGAGCCATAGGCCAAAGTGTGGGAGGTGCAGAGAAGCGCCTCACACACGACGATAAACACCGAGATGTGGAGGAAGGAATTTGGGGCTAGATTGTGAAAATCTAGCCCATAATAGAACATGAGGCCATGGACAAAGGGGTGGAGGGGAAACCCTAGCCCGCGGAGGAAGTGGGGATAAACACAACCCTTTCATCAGGCTCCGGAGTGGGGATGCCTTGCTTCTTGGCAGGGAGCATGTGCGCGACATCCGCAGTTAGGTACCCCGCCTCCCGGAGCTCCTTGATGTCCTTCTCCATGATGGAGGAGGCCACCCACTTTCCCTTTAAGCCGGATCCGGACATGGCTTGAGAGGTTGATAGCGGTGGGAAAGATTGAAGCTTGAGCGCTAGAGTTTGAGGATGGGAAATAGGAGAAGGAAGAAGGCGTGGGGTGAGTAGTGGGATCTTTATTCACTTATATAGGAAGTGAATATCAAACACCTCCCTCTTAGAAATATTATAACCGCGAACTTTCCCTATCCTCCCAGGCTATCAGCATTCTTAGCCATTGGATCATTACTTCTGAGCATTTTTGGCCATCGATTGGCTGTGAATCGCATGTCCAGTCGCGTCGATTCGATCCACGAGCTCTAACCGAGCGGTAGACATAATGGGCCGCTGCTCCGGTGGCTTTTTTGGGAGTTTGGGATTAAATTGGGCTACTGGGCCATAATAGTCTCCCCGTCTGTGCAACCCAAAAGAACAGGACACTCGCTACCCTGTCTTTGTCTTTCGTTCCCAAGGTCGCAGGCTCCTGGCCTTCGCATGGTGGTGCCTCCGATAGAAAGAGAGGACGCGCTCGCCAGGCGAGGTAACAAGCGAGAGAGGCCAGCCAGGCAGTCGCGTCATCCCAATATGGGACTAAATCCATGTTGTAAAGTTTGTTCATGCAGAAGCCTTTTTCGTGAGTTAGTTCGGTTTTCCGGACCGCCGCCGGTGCAGGCCTCTGCCAATTGTTGTTTTGTTGTTCATCGTTCGTCATGCGAAACTGCTCCGCTGCTGTTGGAAGAAAGCAATCACTCTTTAGTTTTTTGGAGGCATTCATGGCGGATTATGTGCTCCCTTTGCTGGGGGTGATTAATGGGTGTATCCCTCTATGTTTTGCCACTCTTTTGCTGCTTGGGTTCATGCGCGTGTATATATGCTTCCTCACCTCACCTAGCCCTCTTCCATCACCGCTCTATCTTTATTTTATTTTCATGTACGATTTCCTCTTCCACCGAGTGATCACATTGTGCTAACATCGTTCCAATCCCAATTTTGTATAGGGGTTTTCATACTGGCTGTGGTTAACTGATTCGGTCTGATATTGGAGACAGGTTCTCACCATTTTATTTATTTGGGAATTCTTCCATTGATAATCTCCAATGGCTTCTGTACAGGTAATTACATCAATTGGGCCGCCAGACCTTATACTTTCATGTTTTACTTTCTTAGATTACATGTTTTTTTCTGAGCGATTCATGGTGATTTTTTGTTGCTCTATGTGACATCTTACTTAGAACAATGTAGTAAAATGCACAAAAAACGTAACCATGCTGTTCTCGAGGGTGGGCGAACCCAACATCTACTGCTTCTATCCATAAACGAGCAAACCCAATAATTTTGTGAATACTTTTTTTAGATACTCTATGTGACATGCAAAGGAAAATAGTTTGGCCCCCTATTAGTTACTGAAAACAGAAAAGATTAATGTTATTGTTGGCTTTCTTCATCGGAGAGTGTACACAACAAGGGAATAGAAAAGTTTCAGAGTAACACGTGTGTTCAACACGATTTCCACATTATCCATGTTGAGGTAATCCAGTGAACTTAACTATGATGAACTTCTGTGATTGCTATTCTTCTAGGTATCAAAGAAATTGAATGGTTAGTTTCCCTACCACAGTTTGTTAGCAACTACAATTCTTCAATAATTTCTAAAAGAATAATACACCCTCCGTCCACTGAAAAGTGTACATTTGGCTTTAAAATTTGTCCACAAAAGAGTGTACTTCTATCTTCCCCAAAACACCAACCGTTTAAAATGTGCATATAAACGGTTTATGGTGTTTTTGGGAAGATAAAATTACACTATATAAACAACAATTTATAGTTACCAAGTGATGGATATCCTTTATAGTTCAGTGCTTTAGCCACTTGATCGTACATATTTTCCATAATTAATTGGACCGGTTGTGTTTAGAAGATTGTTCCTTTCCTATTTGATTTACTCCTTGAATATTCGTAATGTATCGGATATAAACAACAATGGACTTAGATTGCCATCAAAATGAAGAGGTTGTTAATTTTCAATTTGGTTAATCCAGATTTTGCATGGAAGATAGCTTATACAATGTCACTCTATGATACGTTTTATCTCTGATGGGATGGGATGAATGTTAATTTGTTGTTTCATAGGTCACATGTTATTTAGATTTAACATCGAAGATAGCTTATACGATGTGACTATGATGCTTTTTTCTTTGATGGGATGTGATGAATGTCAATCTGTTGTTTCATAGGTCACATGTTATTTAGATTTAACACGAAAGATAGCTTGTACAATGTGACTCTACGACACGGTTTACCTTTGATGGGTTTGATGAATGTTAATATGATGTTTCATAGGTCACATGTTATTTGGATTTTACATGGAAGATAGCTTATACAATCTAATCTACGATACGTTTTATCTTTGATAGGATGGGATGAATGTCAATCTGTTGTTTCAGGGTCACATGTTAGGCATTTTCTATTACAACAGGTTCTTCTATTTTTACACACAACTATATGTATATTTTTTTATCAAAAAGAAACTGTCCATATACTTGAAGGAAAACAAATACATCTTTTTATTGTGAGCATACTTGCACATCCATATCTAATACAAATGATATCCATGGGGCCTATAGACTATATAGTACATGCTTGATAATGAATATTGACCGCAAAGAGAGGGTCAACACAATGTCGATAAATATATAGGTAGACTATAGTGCATGGTTGCTAATCCGTAAAGATATGTGGTATTATGGCTTAGGTAGTGCACCTATTATTATTGTCAGAAACCCATTTCCTTTCATGAATATGCTGGTTTGAGAAGAGATTTTTTTGCTATTTTAAGCTCATCTTCATGTTCATTACATATTCCAGATACATGGTTGCAATAATTTCCATTTTGAACAACGGTTGGTGTTTTTGTGCTTTGGAAGTAGATGATTTCTTTCTCCAGGGATATATACTTGAAACATTGTAATATTTATTGTTCAAATTATATTATCACCATGCTATTAGGCTCCATATTTGTGCTAGAGATAGCTTCAGGGCATGAACATATCTTCCTATAAGAAAAATTGCACCTATTAAAATATCAAGCCTCTTCATGCCATGTACTCCCTTCGTTCCTAAATATTTGTCTTTCTAGAGATTTCAACAAATAAGTACATACGGAGCAAAATGAGTGAATCTACACTCTAAAATATGTATATATACATCCGTATGTGGTAGTCTATTTGAAATCTCTAAAAAGACTTACATTTAGGAACGGAGGGAGTATGAGATAAATCCTTCCCACATTTTAAAGGTCTTCATGTAAGAATTGGTTTGAATATGAGATTATCTCCTCTCTTATTATGAACATATTTGGCCATGAAAGAACATGCAACATTTAGGGAACTGTAATCCATTCACATCTTCTCATGTACTTCTACTGTATGTGCAACAAGCGGCAAGTCATTCCTACTACCACACTACTTTCACTGTAAATCAATCAATTTCCCAATCCAATAACTTCCAAATATGTGAATTGGTTTATGTAAATTTAACTTTCCGTCGGGTTTTTTCGAAACCCTAGATCTGTTTTTTTAGATTTGGTTCGGTTTTTCCGGTTTGGTTATATAGCGGACGTTCGTCTGTATGTTCGTTTTAATGAACGGTTTTCGCTCTTTATCCGCAGATAGCGAACGTTCATTCGTTAGTCTGTTCGTCAGTTTTCTTTTCCTTGGATTTTTAGCGATTATTTTTGATCGCGATTTCTGATCTGATTTTTGTTTTAGTATAACTTTTCGCTCGTTTATCGGAATCAGGCGATTCAAGCGCCTAGAGTTTCGTCTCGAAGCCCTCTTTCTGTTTAATCAACTTAAACAAGTTTTTTCTACTGTAAAATTTGACTTTAGTCTAGATTAGTAATCGGAGCTTGTTTCTTTCGCAGTTTGAGTTTTGTTGCTTCGTTTGATTTGACTCTTTTTGCAAACCGGAGTTCTTAAGTTGAACTTTCTGGTTAGATCTTCTTATTTGATTTCTACTTGTGCATCTTTGCTTGATTGCTTATTGTAGGCTTGTTGATTGCGATAGAGTATCCAGAGTCCGAAGCGTGCTACTACGAGTCTCTAGGTTTCACGGATCATCAGCAAGGCAAGTAACACTTTGATCATACCTCTTTACTACCCAGTTTTATTGCATTAGATCAATCCTCAAACACTTGCATAGTTAGGATCTGAATAAATTGTGGGTTGGGAAGTAGATGAAGTAGTACCTATTCACCTGTTTGTTATCAAACCCTGAGAGTTACTTCTATGTTGCTTATATTGCTATGCTATGATCGTAGACGTGGTTTGGGTTTGAGTGTATTCATGACAGATGTGAGTTGTTAATTAATGGTTAACTTAAGGTGGCAACTTTAATACACATTTGGGTGGATTGAGGCACCTGGGGAACCCAGTGATTGCCTGTATTTTTGGAAATCCTGGGGTACCGCGTGATTCTCCTATGGACTGCCACCCAGGCTTAAAGGGATCATAAGATTATTCATACTGGAAATTTCCGTGTGCAGCCACATGCCATTAAGGGCTCTGGTATAGTTGAGTAATTTGTGGGAAACCTTTTCATGATGGGTTAGCAGATGTAGGGGATTGTAGGTATACAGACCTATCTATCGGTTAAGGGGACCTCTTCGGAAAGACTGTGTCTCGGTCATTTGTTTCTCAAACATTATGTAGTGCGAGAAATCCAACGGAGGAGATCGAGTCTTGTGGGGAAAAGTGCACAAACCTCGGCAGAGTGTACAAACTAATCATGGTTAGTCGTGTCCCAAGTTATGGACATCTTGAGTATCTAGTTCTTGGATTATCATGTGGATCTCATCACTTTTAATATGAATATGGTTGGGATTTTAATTACTTTTAATTGGGATTGAGATGAGGTTTACCATTTTCAATGTTCTCAACCAACTTTGTAGTTAAATAAAATATATTCCTTTGCAGTAGGGAAAAATTGGCTTTTTGCAAAACATATTAACCATACAGTCTCCACCAGCCATATATGCACGTAGTGATAGCTTTATTCTGTGCATTACTCACTTGTGTTACATTGCCAGCATATTCCATGTGCTGACCCATTTCGGGCTGCAACGTATCATGTTGCAGACTTTTCAGACGACGAGTAAGGAGCCTTAGGTCATGGTCTTTCACTCAGTGATGCCATTGGAGTTGATGGACTCACTTTATCTTCCAAGCCTTCCGCTGTTATCGTATTAGATGGCCTTAAGCCATATTTATTGTAATAAGTTCTCTTTTCAGAGATTCGATGTAATAAGTGTGTGATTGCTAATCTGTTATAAATCCTCAAGACTGTGCGTGTCAGCATTACCGATCCAGAGATGACACTGATGCACAGAGATCAGACTGTTTGAGGTCTGGTCGCTACAAGGTGGTATCAAAGCACACACTGACTATAGGACATGACCACTAAGCTAAAGCCCTAGATCACTACTCTCTTCTCATTTCTGACTCCTCTCCATTTTCTACTCTTTAGGATGGCGGACGAAAGGAATAAGTTTGCACAACCGGATGAAGAAACACCCTTTGGACGACACTTGAAGGAAGTCACTAAGTACCTGAACATCGGAATACCAAGCTTCATCGGCACTTACAACGCCACTTTACCAGAAGAGGAGCGCTGGATGATTCAAGTTCAAGTTTCAGGAAGGACATTTACGCCAGTCACTGAGCCCATAGAGTTTTCCTTTGATGCACCAACCTAGAGTCTAGGAAAGAGTATGGCAGCCCACATCACCATGGGACGCATTGGAGAAGTTTACCACAAGGATCTCAAGAATACTATCTACCAGATTTGTGGGCGCCGAGATGAGCAATGGGAGATGATTAGCACCAGAAAGGATAGATCAATTGACGCTTTCATCCAGGAGTTAAACCAACACATTCGTCGCCAGGAGAACCAGATGTGCGCAGGCATGATAGATCTGAAAAAGGCAATGCCTAGGATCACGGAGCTGGAGGAAGAACTCAAGGCTACTCGTGAAGATTATGAGGAGGAAATCATCGTACTAGTGGAGAAGAATGACGATCTGACAAGTAATCTAGGAGTATTCATGGGAGACCCTGCGCCAGGAGGAGAAGACGACGATTCTACTTGCCCGGAGAACTACATCATCAACGTCAACACTGACTCGGACCCCGACGATAGCGATGATGACTATGTTGATGAAGCTGGAGCGGATATCATGGAGTCTTCGACCGATCAATTTTTCTAGTCGACCACCATATCAGTAGTAGTATTCCACCATGTATATAATATAGTCCGAGCACTTTTGTAACGATAGTTCTAGACCGATTGTAAGCCCTTGCTTGATTGATTGAGTGAAATGATTGTGTTTGTCTCATGTGCATATGGGTAGTGTTTTCTCACTAGACCTCATTCTATTCTATTCTCTTCCCTCTAAACCCTCAGATGCCTCTGAGACATGACCCCGGATTTACCTTTCCACCGGAGCTCACTCAGTTGATCCAGCAGCAGAACACCTTGATGCAGTTGTTAGTTCAGAACCAAGGAAACAACAGCAACAACAACCCACCACCACCACCCCGGTTGACAACTTAGCCTATTTTCTGAGGTTGTAGCCGCCGGTGTTTTCGAGTAGCACCGAGCCGATAGTGGGCAGATGATTAGCTCCGCAGGATTGAAAGGGAGTTAACCACTGCAGGATGTACGGACGCTGAGAAGGTGCGTTTTGCCGCACACCAATTGGATGGACCAGCAACCTCATGGTGGGAGAATTACACAGCCACTTTTCCTATAGCCAATGTTACATGGGACCAGTTCTAGCAGGCCTTTCGCACTGTCCATGTATCCACAGGAGCTATGGCCATGAAGAAGCGCGAGTTTCGCAACTTACGCCAAGGAGGGCGCACCGTTGGCCAGTATGTGGATAACTTTAGTAAGCTCGCACGTTATGCCCCAGATGATGTCGCTACAGATGCAGCAAAGCAGGAGAAGTTTCTAGACGGACTGAATGATGAGCTGAGCATGCATTTGATGGTGGCAAATTTCAATAACTACCAGGAGTTGGTAGATAGAGCTCTCATGATTGAAGGGAAGCAGCAGCAGATTGATAATCGCAAGAGGAAGTATGGACAAGGGAAGTATAATTCTGGAGCTCACTAGAGACCCCGTTTTACCCCGAACTCGGGAGGACCCCTTCAGCATAACCATGGAGGTCACAATCACCCGGGAGGGAGTTCTCACAACCATAGTGGCTCAAAGAACGGGAATGGTAATGGAGGAAGCAATGGACATAACCGTTCCAACCCAGCAACGCCCGCTAAGAAAGATCTAAACCACGTTACTTGCTACAAGTGCGAGAAGACCGGACATTACGCTAATGAATGTCCTGAAGCTAAGAATGGAAGCAGCAATGGAAGTTCTGGAAAGAAGCCCAACCCTTTCAACAGGGGACAAGTGAACCACGTTAACGTGGAGGAGGTTGAAGCCCAACCAGATACAGTAATAGGTAAGTTTTTGGTTAAGTCATTTACTGCAATCATTCTTTTTGATACTGGTGCATCGCATTCATACATATCAACGGGATTTGTGGATAAGTATAAGCTGCCCACCAAAGCTCTTAGTACACCTATGTTAGTGAGCTCGCCAGGAGCAGAGTATATGGCAAGCCAAGGATGTTTTCCGATGCCATTGACCATAGGTACGCATGTTTTCCCCTCAGACTTGATAATTTTGGAATCGCAAGGTTTGGATGTGATTTTGGGTATGGATTGGCTATCGATGTATGGAGGAAACATCGATTGCGCCAGTAAGTTGATTTTGCTCACCACCCCAGAAGGAAGAAGGGTCAAGTATGTATCCCGGCATGAGTCGATTAGGACTCAAGTAAATTCGTTATCAGGAGTTGTACAGGAGGAAGTACTAGTGGTGAAGGATTTCCCGGATGTATTTCCAGAAGAGTTGCCAGGCATGCCATCGGATAGAGACATCGAATTTTTGGTTAAGCTTTTGCCAGGCACAGGGCCAATATTTAAGAGACCATACAGGATGCCCGCACAGGATTTAGAGGAAATTAAGAAGCAGATTAAGGAGTTACTGGATAAAGGTTATATTCGCCCAAGTTCATCACCTTGGGGATCACCAGTACTTCTAGTGGAGAAGAAGGATGGATCGTTAAGGATGGTTGTTGATTATCGAGGATTGAATGAGGTGACGATCAAGAACAAGTACCCACTGCCGATGATCAATGATTTGTTTGATCAGTTGCAAGGAGCTAAGGTGTTTTCCAAGATCGATCTGCGGTCAGGGTACCACCAGTTGAAGATTCGAGAGCAGGCTATACCTAAGACAGCTTTTACCACAAGGTACGGGCTATATGAGTATACCGTTATGTCATTTGGCCTGACTAACGCACCTGCCTATGTCATGAACATGATGAATAAGGTGTTTATGGAGTTTCTGGATAAGTTTGTTGTGGTGTTCATTGATGATATTCTGGTCTACTCGAAGAATGAAGAGGAACATAAAGAGCATTTGCGTTTAGTACTTGGGAAGCTCAGAGAACATCATCTATACGCCAAGTTCAGCAAGTGTGAGTTTTGGTTGAAGGAAGTTGGATTCCTTGGACATGTTATATCCGGAGAAGGAATAGCGGTAGACCCCGCCAAAGTCGTCACTATGACAAATTGGGAGGCACCCACGTCAATTGGAGAAATCTGGAGTTTTCTTGGACTCGCGGGATACTACCGGAGGTGCATTGAGAATTTCTCAAAGATTGCAAAGCCTATGACGGAGTTGTTAAAGAAGGAAACCAAGTTTAAATGGACTGAGGAGTGTGAGGCCAGTTTTCAGGAGTTGAAGAAACGTTTGGTTACATCACCAGTTTTGATCCTACCAGATCAATGCAAGGATTATGAAGTGTACTGCGACGCTTCTCGTCGAGGACTTGGAGCAGTGCTTATGCAGGAAGGAAGAGTTGTTTCATATGCCTCACGACAGCTTAAACCCCATGAGTTAAATTATGCTACGCATGATTTGGAGTTAGCAGCCATAGTGCATGCGTTGAAGAGTTGGAGACATTTTCTCATCGGAAACCATTGTGAGGTATACACGGATCACAAGAGTTTGAAGTATATCTTCACGCAGAAGGAGTTGAACCTCTGACAGAGGAGATGGTTGGAACTCATTAAGGACTATGACATGAAGTTGCACTATCATCCCAGAAAGGCTAACGTAGTAGCCGATGCGTTGAGCCGCAAGAGTCATGTCAATACACTCATGACCGAAGAGTTACCTAAGGAGTTAGCAGAGAATCTTCGCGAGCTATGTTTGGAGATAGTTCCGAGAGGCTATGTAGCAGCATTGGAGATTCAGTCTACTTTGATGAATAAGATCAGAGAAGCTCAGAAGACGGACAAGGAGATTGCTGAGATAAAGGAAAGGATGAGCAAAGGAAAGGCTAAAGGATTTCATGAGGATGAGCACGATACCTTATGGTTCGAGGACCGCGTATATGTGCCAAATGATCAGGAGACCAGGAAGCTAATTTTGCAGGAGGTCCATGATTCGCCATATTTGATTCACCCAGGAAATACCAAGATGTATCTGGATTTGAAGGATAGATTCTGGTGGACCGGAATAAAGAAGGATATTGCGGAGTATGTAGTAGTTTGTGGTGTATGTCAGAGAGTGAAGGCAGAGCATCAGAAGCCAGCAGGATTGCTACAACCATTTCCAATACCCGAATGGAAGTGGGACAAGCTAGGCATGGATTTTATCACGGGATTGCCCAGGACTCGTTCAGGCTATGACTCGATATGGGTTGTAGTCGATCGTTTGACGAAAGTAGCTCATTTCATCCTAGTGAAGACCACTTACACCAGTGCTAAGTTGGCAAAGATATACATGACCAGGATCGTATGTTTGCATGGAATTTCGAGGACTATTGTATCAGATAGAGGAACCCAGTTTACCTCAAAGTTTTGGAATCAGTTGCATGAAACTTTGGGAACCAGGCTAGAGTTCAGTACAGCTTTTCACCCGCAGACAGATGGACAGACTGAGAGAGTCAATCAGATTTTGGAGGACATATTGAGAGCTTGTGCGCTAGACTATGGATCTAGTTGGGACAATAATTTGCCTTACGCAGAGTTCTCTTACAACAACAACTATCAAGCCAATTTGAAGATGGCCCCTTTCGAAGCATTGTACGGAAGGAGGTGCAGAACACCGTTGTTATGGGATGAAGTTGGAGACCGACCGTTGTTTGGACCAGATTTGATTAAAGAGTCCGAAGAGAAAGTTAAGCTGATTCACGATAGACTCAAGGTAGCCCAATCCAGACAGAAGAGTTATGCGGATTCTAAACGCAAGAAGACAATTTACGAAGTCGGAGACAGAGTGTATCTTCGTATATCACCCCTTCGAGGAGTGAAGCATTTTGAGTTAAGGGAAAGTTAGCACCACGTTTTGTGGGACCATACAAAGTTTTGAAATGTATGGGAGAAGTTGCTTACAAGTTAGAATTGCATGAAGAATTGACAGGAGTTCACGATGTGTTCCATGTTTCTCAGTTGAAGAAGTGCCACGCGGAGATGGCTGATATTCCTCTAAGAGATACAGTGCCACTAGAAGCGATACAGTTGGATAGCGATTTGACCTAAGAGGAAAAGCCAGTCAAGATTCTCGAGTTTGCCAGCCGAGTTACACGCAACAAAGTTATCAAGTTTTGCAAGGTTCAGTGGAGTCACCATACCAAAGATGAAGCCACCTGGGAATGAGAGGAAGACCTGCGGAAGGATCACCCTCACCTATTTTCTAGCTAACCTGAATCTCGAGGGCGAGATTCATCTTAAGGGGGTAGGTTTGTAACATCCCAAATTTTCAATTTGGAATGTTATATATTATGTCATCATTGCATAACATATTTTATTGCATTTTGGCTTGATCCTAGAAATTCTACGCAACTCAAGGGCGGAATATTTTTTAAAAAAATTCAACCGACCTTGGGTCGTATCCGCCCGGGACTCCGCCCGAGGGGGGGGGGCTTTATAAGCCGCCGAGCCGAGGCCGCAGCCCACCAAGCTGCCCCAGCCCGCCTAGCGCCGCCGCCCTGCCCTAGCGCCGCCGCCGCCCGACCCTGCCGGAGGTAGCCGCCGCCGCAATTTTCTAATGTTTTCGTTAGAAAACCGTCAGGTTTTTTTCAAAACCCTAGATCTGTTTTTAGATCTGGTTTGGTTTTTTCGGTTTAGTTATATAGCGGACGTCCGTCCGTATGTTCGTTTTAATGAACGGTTTTCGCCCGTTAGCCGCAGATAGCGAACATTCATTTGTTAGTCTGTTCATCAGTTTTTCTTTTTCTCGGATTTTTCACGATTATTTTCGATCGTGATTTCTGATTCGATTTTCATTTTAGTATAACTTTTCGCTTGTTTTCGGCATCAGGCGATTCAAGCGCATAGAGTTTCGTCTCGAAGCCCTCTTTCTGTTTAATCAACTTAAACAAGTTTTTGCTACTGTAAAATTTGACTTTAGTCCAGATTAGCAATCGGAGCTTGTTTCTTTCGCAGTTTGAGTTTTGTTGCTTCGTTTGATTTGACTCTTTTTGCAAACCGGAGTTTTGAAGTTGAACTTACTGGTTAGATCTTATTATTTGAGTTTTACTCATGCATCTTCTGCTTGATTGCTTATTGTATGCTTGTTGATTGCAATAGAGTACCCGGAGTGCGAAGCGTGCTACTACGAGTCTCTAGGTTTCACAGATCATCAGCAAGACAAGTAACACTTTGATCATACCTATTTACTACCCAGTTTTATTGCATTAGATTAATCCTCAAACACTTGCATGGTTAGGATCTGAATAAATTGTGGGTTGGGAAGTAGATGAGGTAGTACCTATTCACCTGTTTGTTATCAAACCCTGGGAGTTACTTCTACGTTGCTTATATTGCTATGCTATGCTCGTAGACATGGTTTGGGTTTGAGTATATTCATGACAGATGTGAGTTGTTAATTAATGGTTAACTTAAGGTGGCAACTTTAATACACATCTGGGTGGATTGAGGCACCTGGGGAACCTAGTGATTGCATGTATTTTTGGAAATCCCAGGGTACCGTGTGATTCTCCTATGGACTGCCACCGAGGCTCAAAGGGATCATAAGATTATTCATACTGGAAACTTCCGTGCGCAGCCACATGCCATTATGGGCTCTGGCATAGTTGAGTAAGTTGTGGGAAACCTTTCCATGATGGGCTAGCAGATGTAGGGGATTGTAGGTGTATAGGCCTATCTATCGGTTAAGGGGACCTCTTCGGATCTCGGTCATCCGTTTCTCAAACATTATGTAGTGCGAGAAATCCAACGAAGGAGATCGAGTCTTGTGGGGAAAATGCACAAACCTCTGCAGAGTGTACAAACTAATCATGGTTAGCCGTGTACCACTTTTAATATGAATATGGTTGGGATTTTAATTACTTTTAATTGGGATTGAGATGGGGTTTACCATTCTCAATGTCTTTAACCAACTTTGTAGTTAAATAAAATATATTCCTTTGCAGTAGGAAAAAATTGGCTTTTCACAAAACATATTAACCATACAGCCTCCACCAGCCATATATGCATATAGTGATAGCTTTATTCTGTGCATTACTCTCTTGTGTTACATTGCCAGCATATTCCATGTGCTGACCCGTTTCGGGCTGCAACGTATCATGTTGCAGACTTTTCAGACGACGAGTAAGGAGCCTTAGGTCGTGGTCTTTCACTCAGTGATGCCGTTGGAGTTGATGGACTAACTTTATCTTTCAAGCCTTCCGCTGTTATTGTATTAGATGGCCTTAAGCCATATTTATTATAATAAGTTCTCTTTTGAGACTGCTTAAGGTCTGGTCTCTACAAATTCAAACCAGTCTATTGCCAAAAAAGACGGGCGCGACAACGCGCGCCATCATATTCTAGTGAGCCTTAAAACTCACATGTTTCCAAGGGGTCATGCAAATGGCACGGTTGGATTACCCAAACCCGTATTGATGAGGATCCCACAATAAGTGGACACGATCTCTGCTTTCACAAGATGTGTCAATAGAGGTCGCGCCTCGAAACGCAAAGCGGGATGCCAAAAAACGGTTTGAAATGATAAAGAGGCCAAATGTGGCGTTTCGCCGAAAAAGTTGTCAATTGATAGACATAATTCTGATCATATACTTTGCCTTCATGGTTGAGGGTTGTGACCGTCAAGAAGAGTTGGATATAGTTCTTTGAAGTATTTGGAGGAGGAACCCGCCTTCAATGTCGAAGAATATCTGCGCGCCGGACATATCGTCATTGAAGACTGGTTCAGGGGCTACTGAGGGAGTCCTGGATTAAGGGGTCCTCGGGTGTCCAGGCTGTGTGATATGGGCCGGACTGATGGGCCGTGAAGATACAAGGTAGAAGGCCTTCCCCCGTGTCCGAATAGGACTCTCCTTTGCGTGGATGGCAAGATTGGCGTCCGGATGTATAGTTTTCTTTTTTTGTAAACCGACTCTGTACAACCCTAGGCCCTTCCAGTGTCTATATAACCCGGAGGGCTTAGTCCATAGAGGCTATCAGAATTTACATAGGCTAGACATCTAGGGTTTAGCCGTTACGATCTCGAGGTAGACCAACTCTTGTAACCCCTATACTCATCAAAGACAATCAAGTAGGAAGTAGGGTTTTACCTCCGTTGTGACACCCCCGATTCAATCGTACACTAACCATACACGCAAACATGTACGATCAAGATCAGGGACTCACGGGAAGATATCACAACACAACTCTACAAATAAAATAAGTCATACAAGCATCATATTACAAGCCAGGTGCCTCAAGGGCTCGAATACAAGAGCTCGATCATAGACGAGTCAGCGGAAGCAACAATATCTGAGTACAGACATAATTTAAACAAGTTTGCCTTAAGAAGGCTAGCACAAACTGGGATACAGATCGAAAGAGGCGCAGGCCTCCTGCCTGGGATCCTCCTAAACTACTCCTGGTCGTCGTCAGCGGGCTGCACGTAGTAGTAGGCACCTCCCGAGTAGTAGTAGTCGTCGTCGACGGTGGCGTCTGGCTCCTGGGCTCCATCGTCTGGTCGCAGCAATCGGGTATAGAAAAAGGAGGGGAAAGAGGAAGCAAAGCAACTGTGAGTACTCATCCAAAGTACTCGCAAGCAAGGAGCTACACTACAAATGTATGCATTTGTATCAAATGGAATAAGGCTATCATATGTGGACTGAACTGCAGAATGCCGGAATAAGAGGGGGATAGCTAGTCCTATCGAAGACTACGCTTCTGGTAACCTCCATCTTGCAGCAGAAGAAGAGAGTAGATGGTAAGTTCATTAAGTAACATCGCATAGCATAACCATAACCAATGATCCTTCCCTCGTCACCCTCTGAGAGAGCGACCACCGGTTGTATCTAGCACTTGGAAGGGTGTGTTCTATTAAGTATCCGGTTCTAGTTGTCATAAGGTCAAGGTACAACTCCAAGTCGTCCTGTTATCGAAGATCACGGCTATTCGAATAGATTAACTTCCCTGCATGGGTGCACCACATAACCAAACACGCTCGATCCCATTTGGCCGGACACACTTTCCTGGGTCATGCCCGGCCTCGGAAGATCAACACGTCGCAGCCCTACCTAGGCACAACAGAGAGGTCAGCACGTCGGTCTAAATCCTATGGCGCAGGGGTCTGGGCCCATCGCCCATTGCACACCTGCACATTGCGTACGCGGCCGGTGAGCAGACCTAGCTTCCCTTATACAAGAGCATGCGTTCCAGTCCAACCTGGTGCGCGCCGCTCAGTCGCTGACATCACGAAGGCTTCGGCTGATACCACGACGTCGAGTGCCCATAACTCTCCCCGCGTAGATGGTTAGTGCGTATAGGCCAGTAGCCAGACTCAGATCAAATACCAAGATCTCGTTAAGCGTGTTATTTTGAAATAACCACGGACACCGACTAGGGCCAGACCCACCTCTCTCCTAGGTGGTCTCAACCTGCCCTGTCGCGCCGCCACAAAGTAACAGTCGAGGGCCATCGGGAACCCAGGCCCACCTCTACCGGAATGGAGCCACCTGCCCCTTCAGCCCCCAACTCCGAACAGTATCATAAGTAATGTTCAGTATAAAGTATATAGCATATGCCCGTGATCACCTTCCGAAGTGATCATGGCCCAGTAGTATAGCATGCCAGACGGACAAGAGTGTAGGGCCATTGATGGAACACTAGCATCCTATACTAAGCATTAGGATAGCAGGTAAAGGTAACAAAATTAGTAGTAAGGACAGGCTATGCATCAGAATAGGATTAACGGAAAGCAGTAACATGCTACACTACTCTAATGCAAGCAGTATAGAGAAGAGTAGGCGATATCTGGTGATCAAAGGGGGGCCTTGCCTGGTTGCTCTGGCAAGAGAGAGGGGTCGTCAACACCGTAGTCGTACTGGGTAGCAGCGGCATCGGTCTCGTTGTCTAGCGAGAGAAGAGGGAGAAGAAACAATAAATATTAAGCAAACAGATGCATAGAGATGCATGACATGACAAGTATCGGTGCTAGGGGTGCCCTAACGCGATACGAGGTGGTACCAGTGAAGGGGGAAAACATCCAGGAAAGTATCCCCAGTGTTTCGCGTTTTCAGGCAGAGGAGCCGGAGGAGGAAAGTTGCGTGTTCGCTATGCTAGGGATGCGTGGCGGACGAACAGGTTGCGTATCCGGATTCGTCTCGTCGTTCTGAGCAACTTTCATGTACAAAGTTTTCCCATCCGAGCTACGATTTATTTTATATTAATTTTAAAAGATTTAAATCATTTTTAGGATTTATTTAATTAATTAAAACAACATTATCCAGAATAGTGTTTGCTGACGTCATCATGACGTCAGCAGTTGACTTGGTCAACCTGACAGGTGGGTCCCGTTCGTCATTGACGCATTTAGTTAGCAGGTTAATTAAACAGGGTCAATTAGTTTAATTAGTGGTTAGGTTAATCTAATCAGGATTAAATAGTTTAATTAATTCTTTAATTAATTAATTAAGATTAATTTAATTATTAATTTTATTTATTATTATTTTTAAATCTTTTTTTGTTAAAATGTTCTGGGGCTGGGGCCCCTTTGTCAGTGGGCCAAAGGGCCATAGCGGGCGCGCGGGTGGTGGTTAACGGGGCCGTGCCCGAACGAGGGGGGTGGACCGGGCCACGGCGGGGCTCGCCGGTCGGCCGTCTCTAGCGAAGGAAGTCGGCGCGGAGGGGCGTGGCTGCGGGTGAGCAGGAGGACGGCGCGCAGGGTGCTCCCGGGGTCGCAGCAGGGCTGCACGGCGAGGTCGTCGAGTGTGGAAGAGGGCGGCGACGCGGAAGTGGCGGAGCAGAGCCATGCCGGGACTCCGACGAGCAGGGGACGTGCATGCGCGGCGGAGCAGCAGCAGCTAGGCGCAACGCGGGCGAGCGGGCGTGGTCGGGGCAAGTGCGAGCGCGAGGTGCGGGCAGAGGCCACGATCGGTGCACAGGGGTGGCCGTGGACGACGCGACGGAGCGCGAGCGGGTGCGCGGGCAGGGGAGTAAGAGGCTGCGGTAGCAGGCAGGGTCGCGGCTCCGGGCATGGGCGAGCGGCGAACGACGCGCATCGGCGTGGCAAGGCGGTGGCCTGGGCGGGGCGTGAGGCGCGGGAGAAAGAGGCCGGGGGCCTCACCGAGTGTCTGTAGGGAACGGGGCAGTGGTGGTCGTGGGGGGACGACGAGGACGACGTCGGCGGAGCGGGAGGCAGACCGATGAGGGCGCGCCGGCAGGTCCAGGCGGGGAGGGAGCGACGGCGTCAGGGCGCCAGCGTCGGGCGTCGAGGGCGCGGTCACCCCGATCCCGATCTGGATCGGGGGAGCGAGGGAGGAGAGCGAGTGGGGCGACGGTTGGATTAGGAAATTTATGGCACTGGGGGGATAAGGGAGGCGGGGGCGCGGGGTGGGCCAGCCCATTCGGGCGGCTGGGGGTCCGCGTGGATGGTTAGCTGGGCCCAAAGGCCCAGCAGGGGTGCCTTTTCCTTTTTTTTGTTAGTTTGTTTTCTCTTTTGTATTTCCTTTCTTTCTTTTATTTCCTTTTCTGTTTTAATTCATTTTAAAATACTTTGGCACTATATAAAAATATTTTTATTACACCATAATTAAATATGCAATTTATGGCACTGCCCGAACATTTTTGTTTTAACTTTTGAAAACTTTTATAAGTTAACCTTATTTTAAATTTGAATTTGACTTGGTTTTGAACTAACGGTAGATTATCAATAGTAACCATGGTGACGTGGCATCATTAGCATGGAATTACTGTAGCTTGATTACCCGGGCGTTACAAAACTCCTCCACTACAAGAAATCTCGTCCCGAGATTTAGGAGGTAGAAGGAAACAGTGCGGGGTATTCATCACGCAGGCGGTCCTCGCGTTCCCAAGTGGCTTCATCTTCAGAGTGATGCGACCACTGGACTTTGAGGAACTTGATCGCCTTCTGACGTGTGTGGCGTTCAGCTTGGTCGAGAATGCGGACCGGATGCTCTTTATAGGAGAGGTCCTGTTGCAATTCGAGCACTTCATGATCCACTGCTCGGATTGGATCCTTGAAGCAGCGGCGGAGTTGTGACACATGGAACACATCGTGAACCTGGGAAAGGTTCGGCGGAAGCTCCAGTTGATATGCCACCTTTCCACGCCTTTCGAGAATAGTGAATGGACCGATATAGCGAGGAGCTAGCTTGCCCTTGATCTCAAAGCGGTGAGCACCCTTCATTGGTGTAACTCGAAGATAAGCCTTTTCGCCAGGTTAATAGACCATGTCTTGGTGATGACGGTCATTCTGACTTTTCTGACGTTACTGAGCAGTCTTGAGATTCTCGCGAATAATGCGAACTTGTTCTTCGGCCTGTTGGATAATATTCGGACCGAAGAGTGGACGTTCCCCAGTTTCTGACCAGTTCAGAGGGGTTCGACACTTTCGTCCATATAGCACTTCAAAGGGGGACATCTTCAGACTAGCTTGATAGCTATTATTATAAGAGAACTCGGCATATGGAAGAGATTCCTCCCATTTCTTGCCGAAGGAAATTACACAAGCTCGAAGCATGTCTTCGAGAACTTGGTTGACACGTTTAACCTGTCCTTGCGACTAAGGATGAAACGCCGTACTGAACAACAGGTGAGTTCCCATAGCTTCTTGGAAACTTGCCCAAAATCTTGAAGTGAATAAGCTGCCACGGTCTGAACTGATAACCAGTGGAATACCGTGAAGTGAAATAATTCTGGACATGTAGAGAGTAGCAAGCTGACTAGCAGTGATTGTCTCTTTGACCGCCAGAAAATGTGCAACTTTAGAAAGCCGGTTAATGACGACAAGAATAGCATCATTACCTTTCTGCGATTTGGGAAATCCAGTGACGAAGTCCATTTCAACATGGTCCCATTTTCATTCAGGAATAGAGATAGGTTGCAGAGTTCCAGCAGGCCTTTGATGCTCTGCTTTGATACGGCGGCAAACGTCACACTTAGCAACATAACGAGCAATGTCCTACTTCATATTAGACCACCAGAATCTTTGACAGATATCATGGTACATCTTTGTACTACCAGGATGGATGGACAGAGGCGTATCATGAGCTTCTTTCATAACCCTTTTAGTCTTATCCAGGTTTTTCTTCGAACATGGTACCACTAGGCGGCCTTTGAAGTACAAGGCGCCATCATCGGCGATAGTGAAGAATGAGGGCTTTCCTTCTGCTAAATGGCGTTTAATCTTATGGACTTCAGAGTCATAACCTTGAATAGTCTTTATACCAGCTACGAGATCTGGTACGATAGCCAGGGTATTTAGAGAACCCTTAGTAAAAACATGAAGATTCATCTTTCGGAACTCTGGGGGAGGGGGAGCGAGTGCTATAGGAGGAACAACATGAAGGTTTAGCTTTCTAAATTCTTCGACAAGCGAGGGCTGAACTTTGTGAACCTGGAGGTGGTTGCATTAAGACTTGCGGCTCAAGGCATCATCCATTACATTAGCCTTGCCGGGGGTATAGGATATACCCACGTCAAAGTCTGCAATAGTCTCCATCCATCTCTGCTGATGGAGGTTCAGATCTGGCTGAGTAAACAGATACTTCAGACTTTGGTGGTCGGTGAAGATCTCGCAATGATTACCGAGAAGGTAATGTCGCCACTGCTTCAGTGCATGAATGACAACAGCAAGCTCGAGGTCGTGAACTGGGTAGTTTTCTTCATGAGGGCGCAGTTGACGAGAGGCATAAGCAATCACTCTGTGCTCTTGCATTAGGACACAGCCCAATCCTTGACGGGAAGCATCGCAGTAAATGATGAAGTCCTTCTTAGTATCAGGTGGAGCAAGCACTGGGGCAGAAGTGAACTTGTCTTTGAGCGCCTGGAAACTTTCCTGACACTTGTCTGTCCATTCGAACTTGACACCCTTATGTAACAGATTAGTCAGAGACCTGGCAATCTTGGAGAAGTTCTCGACGAATTGACGGCAATAGCTGGCGAGACCGAGAAAACTTCGGACTTGCTTGACATTCTTCGGAGGAGTCCAATCGAGAATAGCCTGAACTCGTTCAGGGTTGACGGCAATACCATCCTTGGAGATGACATGCCCAAGATAGGTTACTTCGGGGAGCCAGAATTCACACTTGGAATACTTAGCATAGAGTTGGTGCTCTCGAAGCTTTTCCAGCACAAGACGAAGATGTTCAGCATGTTCTTCTTTGTTCTTGGAAAATACCAGGATATCATCCAGATAAACCACGACGAACTTGTCGAGGTAATCCATGAATATATAATTCATCAGGCGAGAGAAAGTGGCTGGAGCATTCGTTAAGCCGAATGACATGACGGTGTACTCGTATGATCCATACCGAGTCACGAAGGCGGTTTTTGGGATGTCCTCGTCATGAACACGGATCTGGTGGTAACCCAACCTCAAGTCGAGTTTGGAGAATACTGATGAACCAGCCAGTTGATCATAAAGATCATTGATCCGAGGAAGAGGATATTTATTCTGAATGGTAGCTTGGTTTATAGGACGGTAGTCTTGGACTAATCGGTTTGTCCCATCCTTCTTCTTAACAAAGAGAGAAGGTGCTCCCCGAGGAGAGCAACTTGGGCGAATGAAACCTTTGACAAGAGATTTGTCGATTTCCTCCTTAAGCTCAATGAGTTAATGTGGTGGCATCTTGTAGGGTCGTTTGGCTATAGGGGTGGTGCCGGGTTTCAAGTCGATGATGAATTCGACAGCTCTAGCAGGGGGAATCCCTGGAAGTTCTTCTGGGAAGACGTCTTGGAATTCACGAACGACGGGAATGTTTTCAACGCCCTCGAGTGGTGCAGCGTTCAACGCATTCAAGGCATAAAGACGTGCCTCGGCGTTCTGAACTAGATGAGCTTGGTAAGCAATTATTTCATCAGAAGGGTGTAGCAGATGGACGACCTTAGTGGCGCAAACTATAGAAGCAGTATGCGCTTTCAACCAATCCATTCCCAGAATGAGGTCGATGCCACAGGACTTCAGTACGATGGGAGAGGCAAGGAATTCCAGTCCTTCAATTTCAACGGGAACGTTGTGACTAACCATAGAGGTTTGACACTGGCCCACAGGAGTGTGTACCACAATCGTTGTGTTCATCTCTTCGTATTTAATGCCATGCATGAATGTAAACTCAGCTGATATGAATGAATGCGATGCTCCTGTATAAAATAAAACAGATGTTGGTACTGAATTTACGAGGAGTGTACCCATCACGGTAGCAGGCTGGTCTAGAACTTCATTGAGATCAACGTGGTTGGCATGAACACGACCATAAGACTGTTGGGGAACGTAGCAATAATTCAAAATTTTCCTACGTGTCACCAAGATCAATCTATGGAGTTATCTAGCAATGAGGGAGGAGTGGATCTATATACCCTTGTAGATCGCGCGCGGAAGCGTTCAAGAGAACGGGGTTGATGGAGTCGTACTCGTCGTGATCCAAATCACCGATGATCCTAGCGCCGAACGGACGGCACCTCCGCGTTCAACACACGTACGGAGCAGCGACGTCTCCTCCTTCTTGATCCAGCAAGGGGGGAGGAGAGGTTAATGGAGATCCAGCAGCACAACGGCGTGGTGGTGGAAGTAGCGGGATTCCAACAGGGCTTCGCTAAGCGTTGCGGGATGAGGGAGATGTGTCACGGGAGGGAGAGGGAGGCGCCAGGCCTTAGGTATGGTTTCCCTCCCTTCCCCCACTATATATAGGGCCAAGGGAGAGGGGGAGGGTGCAACCTTGCCCCTTCCTCCAAGGAAGGGTGCGGCCAAGGGGGGGAGGAGTCCATCCTCCCCAAGGCACCTCGGAGGTGCCTTCCCCCTTTAGGACTCTCCCCTCCTCTTGTCCCTTTGGCGCATGGGCCTCTAGAGGCTGGTTCCCTTGGCCCATGTAGGCCAAGGCGCACCCCCTACAGCCCATGTGGCCCTCCGGGGCAGGTGGCCCCACCCGGTGGACCCCCGGGACCCTTCCGGTGGTCCCGGTACAATACCGGTGACCCCGAAACTTGTCCCAATGGCCGAAATAGCACTTCCTATATATAATTCTTTACCTCCGGACCATTCCGGAACTCCTCGTGACGTCCGGGATCTCATCCGGGACTCCGAACAACTTTCGGGTTACCGCATACTAATATCTCTATAACCCTAGCATCACTGAACCTTAAGTGTGTGGACCCTACGGGTTCGGGAGACATGCAGACATGACCGAGATGACTCTCCGGTCAATAACCAACAGCGGGATCTGGATACCCATGTTGGCTCCCACATGTTCCACGATGATCTCATCGGATGAACCACGATGTCAAGGACTTAATCAATCCCGTATACAATTCCCTTTGTCTATCGGTACGACACTTGCCCGAGATTCGATCGTCGGTATCCCGATACCTTGTTCAATCTCGTTACCGGCAAGTCTCTTTTACTCGTTCCGTAACACATCATCCCGTGATCAACTCCTTGATCACATTGTGCACATTATGATGATGTCCTACCAAGTGGGCCCAGAGATACCTCTCCATCACACGGAGTGACAAATCCCAGTCTTGATTCGTGCCAACCCAACAGACACTTTCGGAGATACCCGTAGTGTACCTTTATAGCCACCCAGTTACGTTGTGACATTTGGCACACCCAAAGCACTCCTACGGTATCCGGGAGTTGCACAATCTCATGGTCTAAGGAAATGATACTTGACATTAGAAAAGCTTTAGCATACGAACTACACGATCTAGTGCTATGCTTAGGATTGGGTCTTGTCCATCACATCATTCTCCTAATGATGTGATCCCGTTATCAACGACATCCAATGTCCATGGTCAGGAAACCGTAACCATCTATTGATCAACGAGCTAGTCAACTAGAGGCTTACTAGGGACATGGTGTTGTCTATGTATCCACACATGTATCTGAGTTTCCTATCAATACAATTCTAGCATGGATAATAAACGATTATCATGAACAAGGAAATATAATAATAATCAATTTATTATTGCCTCTAGGGCATATTTCCAACAAAGACTTGGCATTGTTGTTGCGGGGCTGGTTGCTTCCACGGCCAGTTGCTGGGAGGGCCAGTTGATTCTGGTTCTGGTTGCATTCCCTAGCACGGTGCCCTGGTTGACCACACCTGAAGCACAAACCATTATTGTGAGTGGGAACAGGAGCTTGGGATGGTGGAGCTGGAAGCCTTGGCTGCCTAGTTGGAGGAGTAGGCAGACGAGGTGCAGCATAGGACTGCCTTGGGGCAGGTGCAGTTGGCTGGCACATGCTATTGGGAATCCATATCTTACGCTTCTGCGAGGGCGGGCCCGAAGATGAGCCTGTGTCACGGTTGCGCCTGTGAGAGCTCTGGTATTCCTGCAGACCAGTTTCGACATTGATGGCCTTGTTCACCAGGGTGGTGAAATCAGCAAAGTCATGCACTAGAAGTGTGAGCTTGATGTCAGCTTGAAGGCCATCACGGAACTTCTCATGTCTGCGTGCATCAGTTGCAATGTCTTCTTCAGCATAGCGGGACAAGTCAAGAAACTCCCGTTGATAAGCTTCAACGGTTTTGTTGCCTTGGGTGAGGTTGCGGAACTCACGCTTCTTATGGTCCATGACTCCCTGAGGAATGAAGCAAGCACGGAAAGCAGCTTGGAAGTCTGGCCAGGTGATGATTGTTCCAACCGGCAAAGTATGCCTGTGGCTGTTCCACCATTGAGCAGCGGGTCCCTTCAAGAAGAAGGAAGCAAAGGTGACATAGCTGGCAGGGGCTACATCAGCAGACTCCATCTCATAGGTGATGTCACAGAGCCAGTCATCAGCATCTAGAGGTTGAGTTGAGCTGCGGTACATAGTTGGGTTGAGACGCATGAAATCCTGCAGAGTCACTTGGGTTGGTTGCTGGGTCATATTGGGGCGAGGAAACTGAGCCATGATATTCTCCATGAACTGGCGATTCAGATCAAACTATTGCATCATCCCAGCCATGTACTCAGGCGGGGGTGGGGGAGGGTTACCACAACCACGACCACCTGGTCTAACCATCCTGCTAATATATAACAGGGGTAGTTCAGCATTGAGAATTTGCAAGGGCAAAAATCATTCATGATGAAACATGCATAATGAAAGGAACATGATAGATACTTCATAGTACATAGTTGGCATATCTTACAAAAGTGATCATGCATAGAGTTCGGCACACAGAGTTCAGCACACAGACTAAGAACATCATAGGCGGCATGCAGGCTCGCGGTGAATGCATCTAACACTAACAAGCAAGCCTACATCAGTCCCATGAGGAACTGTGGAGGTAGGTGTAGCCTGACAGCTGGTAGTGACGCGAAGGGAAGACCTCCACGCGAGTAGCCTGGGGTCCGCGGATACTCTGGTGCGGAACCCGATGCGCAGGTGGCAGGAGAGGACCAAGTGCGGGAGAGTAGCCTCCCACATCTAGCCAGCCGACGCCCTGGGGCATCACGGTCCTGGCAGGGTAGATCACAGAACGCGACAGATCATCAGATCAGACAGAGGGGTGCAACAGCGTCAGAGCACGATACAGGTGCTGACGGGTGGTGTACAACTCATGGCGAAGAGCTCGGTTAGCTCTATCCAGCCCATCAGCATGCAAAACCAGGTTCTGATGGTAGAAGGGCTCTTGGGTGACAGTGGAGTAGGCAGCAGTGTAGTATCCCTCCGCACCAACATCGGACGCGATAGCAATGTGCCTGAAGGGGGAGGTGTCCAACTCCTGATACTCTCCATGAAGACGTGTCAGAGCAGCATAAGCAGTATCGTGGACTGCCATGTCGATAGTCACTCCAACACCATGAGCAGTGTGCAGCACGGTAGTGGAGTCATACTCCCGAGAGTAGAGGTGGACGATGGCATGGTACTGCTCCTGGTTGAAGTCCTGGTACTCCTCATAGACGGTGTACTCAGGGTGCCAGCGATAACCCAGATAGGTCATCATCTCAACCAACACAGCAGGTGATCCTGAGGCACCAATGGCCATCGTGTGGCGCACGACCTGTCTCATGGGTTCCATCTGAAAACAAAGATGTTTCAAAGGAGTAAACTGACAGTGTGGATAATGTTCAATATACTACTCCAAGGAATAGCTAGGGCTTATCCAACTTTGGGGTGAATGTGGTCACGGGATCCTAATGTTAAAGTTATTAAAATCGTTTAACCCGAGTAGAAGAGAGTTCAGAGTCCTAGAGTAAGGATCGAGGAGTCAAAGATACTAATACCACCCAGATGGCGACGTGGGCCCGTAAGGCACACAACCATGTTAGTAAAAGTTTTTGTAATGTCTAGACTCGACTTCGGCCAAGGAGTGTGGAAGGGGGATTCCTACAGGCAGTCAGCTCTGATACCAACTTGTGACGCCCCCGATTCAATCGTACACTAACCATACACGCAAACATGTACGATCAAGATCAGAGACTCACGGGAAGATATCACAACACAACTCTACAAATAAAATAAGTCATATAAGCATCATATTACAAGCCAGGGGCCTCGAGGGCTCGAATACAAGAGCTCGATCATAGACGAGTGAGCGGAAGCAACAATATCTGAGTACAGACATAAGTTAAACAAGTTTGCCTTAAGAAGACTAGCACAAATTGGGATACAGATCGAAAGAGGGGCAGGCCTCCTGCCTGGGATCCTCCTAAACTACTCCTGGTCGTCGTTAGCGGGCTGCACGTAGTAGTAGGCACCTCTCGAGTAGTAGTAGTCGTCATCGACGGTGGCGTCTGGCTCCTGGGCTCCATCGTCTGGTCGCAGCAATCGGGTGTAGAAAAAGGGGGAAAAGAGGAAGCAAAGAAACCATGAGTACTCATCCAAAGTACTCGCAAGCAAGGAGCTACACTACAAATGTATGCATTTGTATCAAATGGAATAAGTCTATCATATGTGGACTGAACTGCAGAATGCCGGAATAAGAGGGGGATAGCTAGTCCTATCGAAGACTACGCTTCTGGTAACCTCCATCTTGCAGCAGAAGAAGAGAGTAGATGGTAAGTTCACCAAGTAACATCGCATAGCATAACCCTAACCAATGATCCTTCCCTCGTCACCCTCTGAGAGAGCGACCACCGGTTGTATCTGGCACTTGGAAGGGTGTGTTCTATTAAGTATCCGGTTCTAGTTGTCATAAGGTCAAGGTAGAACTCCAAGTCGTCCTGTTATCGAAGATCACGGCTATTCGAATAGATTAACTTCCCTGCAGGGGTGCATCACATAACCAAACACGCTCGATCCCATTTGGCCGGACACACTTTCCTGGGTCATGCCCGGCCTCGGAAGATCAACACGTCGCAGCCCTACCTAGGCACAACAGAGAGGTCAGCACGCCGGTCTAAATACTATGGCGCAGGGGTCTGGGCCCATCGCCCATTGCACACCTGCACGTTGCGTACGCGGCCGGTGAGCAGACCTAGCCTCCCTTATACAAGAGCAGGCGTTCCAGTCCAACCCGGCACGCGCCTCTCAGTCGCTGACGTCATGAAGGCTTCGGCTGATACCACGACATCGAGTACCCATAACTGTCGCCGCGTAGATGGTTAGTGCGTATAGGCCAGTAGCCAGACTCAGATCAAATACCAAGATCTCGTTAAGCGTGTTATTTTGAAATAACCACGGACGCCGACCAGGGACAGACCCACCTCTCTCCTAGGTGGTCTCAACCTGCCCTGTCGCCCCGCCACAAAGTAACAGTCGGGGCCCGTCGGGAACCCAGGCCCACCTCTACCGGAATGGAGCCACCTGCCCCTTCAGCCCCCAACTCCGAACAGTATCATAAGTAATGTTCAGTATAAAGTATATAGCATATGCCCGTGATCACCTCACGAAGTGATCACGGCCCAGTAGTATAGCATCGCAGACGGACAAGAGTGTAGGTCCACTGATGGAACACTAGCATCCTATACTAAGCATTAGGATAGCAGGTAAAGGTAACGACATTAGTAGCAAGGACAGGCTATGCATCAGAATAGGATTAACGGAAAGCAGTAACATGCTACACTACTGTAATGCAAGCAGTATAGAGAAGAGTAGGCGATATCTGGTGATCAAAGGGGGGGGCTTGCCTGGTTGCTCTGGCAAGAGAGAGGGGTCGTCAACACCGTAGTCGTACTGGGTAGCAGTGGCGTCGGTCTCGGTGTCTAGCGAGAGAAGAGGGGGAAGAAACAATAAATATTAAGCAAACAGATGCATAGCGATGCATGACATGACAAGTATCGGTGCTAGGGGTGCCCTAACGCGGTACAATGTGGTACCGGTGAAGGGGGAAAACATCCGGGAAAGTATCCCCGGTGTTTCGCGTTTTCGGGCAAAGGAGCCGGAGGAGAAAAGTTGTGTGTTCGCTATGCTAGGGATGCGTGGTGGACGAACAGGCTGCGCATCCGGATTCGTCTCGTCGTTCTGAGCAACTTTCATGTACAAAGTTTTTCCATCCGAGCTACGGTTTATTTTATATTAATTTTAAAAGATTTAAATCATTTTTAGGATTTATTTAATTAATTAAAACAACATTATCCAGAATAGTGTTTGCCAACATCATCATGACGTCAGCAGTTGACTTGGTCAACCTGAGAGGTGGGTCCCGTTCGTCATTGACACATTTAGTTAGCAGGTTAATTAAACAGGGTCAATTAGTTTAATTAGTGGTCAGGTTAATCTAATCAGGATTAAATAGTTTAATTAATTCTTTAATTAACTAATTAAGATTAATTAAATCAACCAATTAATTAATTAATTAATTTAGTATTATTATTAAATCTTTTTTTGTTAAAACGTTCTGGGGCTGGGGCCCCTTTGTCAGTGGGCCAAAGGGCCATAGCGGGCGCGCGGGTGGTGGTTAACGAGGCCGCGCCCGAACGAGGGGGGGTGGACCGGGCCGCGGCGGGGGTACGGGCGCCAGAGCACGCCGGCGGCCACGGCGGGCTCGCCGGTCGGCTCTCTCTGGCGAAGGAAGTCGACGCGGAGGGGCGCGACTTCGGGTGAGCAAGAGGACAGCGCGCAGGGTGCTCCCGGGGTCGTAGCAGGGCTGCACGGCGAGGTCGTCGAGTGTGGAAGAGGGCGGCGACACGGCAGTGGCGGAGCAGAGCCATGACGGGACTCCGGCGAGCAGGGGACGTGCACGCGCGGCGGAGCAGCAGCAGCTAGGCGCAGCGCGGGCGAGCGGGCGCGGTCGGGGCAAGTGCGAGCGCGAGGTGCGGGCAGAGGCCACGGCCGGTGCACAGGGGTGGCCGTGGACGGCGCGGCGGAGCGCGAGCGGGCGCGCGGGTAGGCGGCGAGCGCAGCGCGCGGGCGGGGAGTAAGAGGCTGCGGCAGCAGGCAGGGGAGCGGCTCCGGGCGTGGGCGAGCGGCGGACGACGCACATCGGCGTGGCAAGGCGTTGCCGGAGCGGGGCGTGAGGCGCGGGAGAAAGAGGTCGGGGGCCTCACCGAGTGTCTGTAGGGAACGGGGCAGTGGTGGTCGTGGGGGAGGACGAGGACGACGTCGGCGGAGCGGGAGGCAGACCGATGAGGGCACGCCGGCGAGGTCCAGGCGGGAAGGGGGCGATGGCGTCAGGGCACCAGCTTCGGGCGTCGAGGGTGCGGTCACCCCGATCCCGATCTGGATCGGGGGAGCGAGGGAGGAGAGCGAGTGGGGCAACGATTGGATTAGGGTTTGGTCGTGGGGGGGAGGATAAGGGAGGCGGGGGCGCGGGGTGGGCCGGCCCATTCGGGCGGCTGGGGGTCCGTGTGGATGGTTAGCTGGGCCAAAAGGCCCAGTCGGGGGAGGGGGACATTTTTCCTTTTTTTGTTAGTTTGTTTTCTCTTTTGTATTTCCTTTCTTTCGTTTATTTCCTTTTTTGTTTTAATCCATTTTAAAATACTTTGGCACTATATAAAAATGTGTTTATTACATCATAATTAAATATGCAATTTATGGCACTGCCCGAATATTTTTGTTTTAACTTTTGAAAACTTTTATAATTTAACCTTATTTTAAATTTGAATTTGACTCGGTTTTGAACTAACGGTAGATTATCAACAGTAATCGTGGTGACGTGGCACCATTAGCATGGAATTACTGTAGCTTGATTACCTGGGCGTTATATCCGTCAAGAGGGCACGAACCTGGGTAAACATCGTGTCCTCTTCATCTCCTATTACCTTCAATCCCCAGACACACAGTTCGGGACCCCTACCCGAGATCGGCCGATTTTGACACTGACAGTAATACCCTACATCCTGCTTTTGATTTTTATTGATATGGAAGCACCTCGTGAGAGGGGGTTACAAGAGGATGATGATGGTGACTAACGAGATTTGTATCTCATAGAATAGATGTCATAAGATACCCCTAACCTCGCCTTATAAAGGGGACGTGGGTTAGGGTTTACAGGTTTCCTAACCGATCCAGGGGCTTCTCGGCTTGCATGGCAAGATGAACTTCTTGCTTTGTGTTGGCCACTTGGACTGCCTCCTGTAGTCAAGTTGCCACCAAGCCCCTTGGGCCCTGACGCTGGTCCAATATCGGGCTTCCTGGCTGACGGGCTACCCCGGTGTATTGTACCGTCAGTAGCCTCGAGGTTATCCGGAGTTTGGAATCTTGCATTTTTGGGAATGAAACCCAAGCAAGCTTCTTTCGTATCGGTGATAGGCCACCCGGCTTCAGAATCTTTGAGTTCGTCAAGTATACGGCCTCTAGTCATATGGTGATCTCAGGATGTGCAAATTCAGAGGTTCGTGTTCTTCATGGTCCTCGTCTTCAAAGCTTCACGTCCTGCATCTTCATAGTTGCGCCGCCTGCATCTTTGCGTCTTCGCGAGCTGCATCTTCGGATAAAGTCTCAAGCTATGTTTAAATAAAGTCGAAAGTTATCAAATTGTGGGGAAAAAAATCAAAAGTTATCAAACTGACAATAAAAAGAGTCGAAAGTTCTCAGAAGAAAATGCACGAAGCAAAAGTAAAAAAAAAAAAGGTGCAACCAAACACGCCCATTGAATGGACCTGTGCGCAAGAAGAATCGCAGACCTCGAAATCATCTAGCGAGGTCGTCGGGCTAAGCGAAGTTGGGCACCACCGTATTCACTGAATGGACTCCACCACCAACCAATTCGCCGACGCCGCCGCTGGCGCGTCATCGGCGAACACGGCACCGCTGCCGGCCATGCTCGCTGACGCCCTTATCGGCGCCGGAGCTGGAGGAGGAGATGGGGACCCCAGCGCCGCTCTCCAACGGCTTGCAGCCCTCGGCGATCGCATGGCTGCTGTCCGGCGCCTCCTCGTCGCCTCCATTTCTGGGGAATCGCAGCCCCTCTCCTCCTCGGATATTCAGTCCGTGTCCTCCGAGATCTCATCTGCCGCTCACCTCGTCGTCCTCAACGCCGCCTCCCTCCTTTCTTCCTCCCTCCCTTTTCCCGCCCCATCCGCCCCTCCTGCCCCTCCCGCTCCTATCCAAGAGCTTCCCGCCGCGGCCTCCACCGCCGATGTGCTTCCCCAAGAAGCCACCAAGGGCTACGATGTCGTGGAGCTCGATGCCGACGAACTGCTCGCGGAGCATGTCCACTTCTGCAATATATGCGGCAAGGGCTTCCGCCGCGACGCCAACCTTAGGATGCACATGCGTGCGCACGGCGACCGATTCAAGACCCTGGACGCGCTCTCCCGGCCCGGTCAGGCAAAGCCAGCTGATGGCCGCGATGTGCGCTTTTCCTGTCCTTTCACGGGGTGCAACCGGAACCGTGCGCACCGCCGCTTCCGGCCGCTCAAGTCAGCGGTGTGCGCGCGCAACCACTTCCGCCGCAGCCACTGCCCCAAACTCTACGCGTGCGAGCGCTGCGGTGGCAAGAAGCGTTTTGCTGTTCTTGCCGATCTCCGCGGCCACCTCCGCCACTGCGGTGAGGAGGCACAGTGGCGCTGCTCCTGCGGCACCACCTTCTCCCGCAAGGACAAGCTGTTCGGCCATCTCGCCCTCTTTGAAGGCCATATGCCAGCCATGTCCCCTCCGAACAAGGATGCAGTGACAACGACTACAGAGGCACCCCTTGATATAATGGATGAAGGAGGAATCGAAGAGCAGGAAGATGGCGGTGAAGGAGGTTTTGATCCGGAGTTCTTCAAGGAGTGGATGGAGGAGCTCAAAGATGATGGCGTACCTGCTGGTGGCACAATCTGGCCTGGACGGGCAGCAGCTGGGCAATAGCCTGTGTTGCAAGTTCTGTTTGGGGTAAGAGCTTTATCTTCCTGCCTTTTTTTGGGGTACAATTGAAACTTATAGTATCTGAAATAAACTGGTGCAAGAAGATATAAATATGGTAATATGTCCTTCAGGTTAACAATTACGCCAACAATATAAGCATAGACTTGATTTTTGTGGTTGAACTCAAGTACCTAGTTCTTGTATGGCATGCAATTTTAGTATTACTAATGTGCAATTTCAGGTGACTTGAGATTTAAGAAAAAAATCAGGCAACTGACAGTTAGAAAAGTTATTTTATTTGGGGTGAGTTTAGGGGAAGTATAATATGAGTCTGTCCATATGCACTCGTTCTTGATCTTCGAAATTATACATTTTTTAAATTTTCTCAAAATATTAATGTTACCACAAAGTATTAACTTATATCCATGTACAAAATTTTGAGAAAAATATGATTATAGTTGTGCTGTGTAAATAGTAAAATGTGGTGAGATTAGCTGCATATCAGGATCCTGGTTCACCACACCAAATTATACGAACACTTTGATTGCAAGGGGAAAAATTGTGCTTTTTAGTTGGCTAATTCCTCTGGTTTTCTGTTGTACCAAGTTTGTCTTGAAATACTTATTGGGTTATTTGCTCTGGTTGTTATTGACTTCTTGTATGCCCTGGATCACATATTACTATTAGTACTAGCAAACATGCCCGTGCGTTGCAACGGAGAAAAAAGTATCACACGCCACTAGTCTGGTAAACATGGCTAATGACCTCCATAGACCCATGTCCTCTATAGACGGGATTGCACCTGTGTCACCGCTTAACCTTTTTCCCACCCTTGTCGATGATGGTTGCGCTGTCCCAGGATCACAATATGTCCGAACATGGTCAATCCTAAGGCAGTGAGCTCGGCCACCGCACAACACACCTGTCATTGAACCGAACCTGTGCAAGGTAATGGCTAAAAACTTTAAAAATAATCTTGTTCAGTTGGACGTGAGGGCCGCCACCCTGGTCCATATACCATCCCTCGTAAGGATTGACTACAATCAGGAGCGAGAAAACAACACCCAAAACTACCATGCATTTTCTCAAGGTAACACATGCACCTTGTATTTAAGAAGTGAACCCAGGCCACAATGGCACCATCTTGTGTCGACCATTTCACACCTTCCAAATTATGTCCATCTGCGCATCATATTGTGAGAGAAGGAATTTGAATGAAGTGGAAATCTCACCTTAAATACCGCGTCATTGCCTCAGCCATGTGTGAACTGAATGTATGTCTGAAATATCCAAAAAGCTTAAAATATCAGTGCATTAACAACTGCAAGAAGCAAAAATTCACATCAATATAGCTGCATTCTCTGTTCTCTATAAGCAGCAGGAGTGCACACACAACCAAAAATTGCCTAATCACAAATAGTAGCTAGTAATTTCAGTGTGTAAGCATCACCACACGTCCTCAGCATAGCAATTCCTTTGTCCAACACTTCCATGCACGCATAATTGGGGAGCCACAACGCCTCCTTCTACTTTGGCTGTCTGTCACCACGGCGCCCAGCCCCTCGCACGGGATGTCCAAGGTGCCGGTTGCCTCCGACGCATCACCCAACCCTGCCTCTCCCTCTACACAGCATCCCTCCCAGCCCGTGCTACACGGCCTGTTGGCACCCGCCCAGCCGCACAACAACATGGCCAGAGGGCCACGTTTGCTCTGCACCTTGCTCTGTGCTGTTGCAGGCAGTACCTGTTCCTCTTCCTCGTGTCCTGCAGCAGCGAGCTCCGGGACCGACGTATCCGATGGATGCTGGGGAGCCCCTGTTGGCCAGATCCCATGCTCACCCCAGGGGCAGGCTTGCATGGCCGCGTTGGCTGGAGAGCCATTGGTGTCCTTCACCTGTTGCCACGGTTGGCTGGAGAGCCGACTTATTGAGTTGGTGTTTATTTTTATAATAACCGACAGTTGGGCATGACACTTGGCTTGAACTCAATGGGATAGAAGAGTTTTGTTCAACTGACCATTTTCTTTCTCAACTTCTTTTGGACAAATGTGATTTCTCCACCCGGCTGTTCAACTTATTGAACTATGGTTGGTTTGTTCGTGCTCCCTCAGTGCCACTATTAGAACCTGTACTTGTTCTCTAGTTGTCCGCTATACTAACTTAACTAACACTCAGTTCACTGTTTACGTGTAGAAAATAACCTTTTTGTGATTTTGCCGCTACTCTCTCTGTTCGTTACTCTACGCTCGCTCCAGTCCGGATGCTTGTTAATACCGTATTTCTCTGGCTTGGCTTTGTTCAGTTGTACTGTTCATGAATTTATGCAGATATTGTAAATTTCTTGTTCTTGTCATTAGGAGTTACAATTGCTTATTCCCTGAAATGGCACTCGTATGGTTACATTGTCCATGTTCCATTAGGACTGCTGTAAATACATAAAGATACAGGGTATAGCTAACTGTTGCTCCCTCCGTCTCAAAATGTAAGACATTTTTCCATATTACCAGAGTGTGAAAAAACGTCTTGCATTTTGGGACGGAGGGAGTATAATGTTTGAAAGTACAGTATATTATGATCTGATTGTCAACCTCCAATGCTGTCTTTTAGGTGTATGGTAACAGCCGCAAGGGGCATTGGCTGCCAAAGTGACTGAAAGAGCGGTGGGGAGATGCTTCTGAAGAACAACACAGAGGTTTCTAACAAGAGCAGTGGGGGGCATGCCCTTGTTTGTATTTTTTTTTTTTTTGAGAAAATGCCCTTGTTTGTATGGCACAGTAGTGGGCTGGAATCACTTTGCGAATCTCCTTGTCGCTCCCTCGTTATTCTGTACCTATTGTCCTGTTGGCAGAAGTACATCCCAGATGTTGGTTATTCGCTTGCGAGGTTGCAATGCTCTCTTTCTATCTCAACTGGTGCAAATAATATCCGGAAAAAGGGTGGATTCGGAGGCACTGAATAATTAAGGTGCCAGTTGTTGAACTTGTAACAACGCATATTCACCGGAGCGGACCTTGGTAGTTGATCGATCCTCATTGATTTTCTCCCATTTGCAGTGCTCTCCACAAACTCTTTCTGTCAAATGTTGTTGGCGCGACACAACAGCAATGGCAACACCACCGCAGTTCTTACCTGGGCCAGATTTCTGCCCCGTTTTCAGATGTTAGATTCCTGCATTGTATTAGGCGAACATGCACGTCCCCGGGCAGTATTAGAGGATCATCCTTAAACAAAGGCAGGGCCTATACCTCGGTGATAAATACTCCCTCGATAGTGTGCTCACAATTTTTGAGATTTAATTTTGACCAGTCTTGGCGAGGCACTCATTGGAGTGGTGTGTGCGGGGTATCTTGTGTTTGCGAAAGGATCAAAAAGAGGTGGAGAGGGGTGAATAGACTCTTAACAAAGAAAAATAGCAGTTTTTAATTTCTTCAAGTTAAGATGGAGTTTTTGTACAAGTTTAAACATTCACAATACATTTTAAGCAAGCATGGCAAGAGTATATGAGCAGCAGAAAGTAAAGCATACAAGTTGCAAGAATGTAAAGGGATGTGATTGGAGCATGCAAACGCAATTGGAGACACGAAGATTTTTGGCGTGGTTTCGATAGGTGGTGCTATCGTACATCCACATTGATGGAGACTTCAACCCACGAAGGGTCCACGAAGAAGCAACCTTGTCTATCCCATCATGACCATCGCCCACGAAGGACTTCCTCACTAGGATAGATCTTCATAAAGTAGGTGATCTTCTTGCCCGTACAAACTCCTTGGTTCAACTCCACAATCTTATCGGAGACTCTCAAATGATACCTAATCAATCTAGAAGACACCACTTTTCAAAAGGTAATAGATGGTGTGTTGACGAACTCCTTGCTCTTATGCTTCAAATGATAGTCTCCCCAACACTCAACTCCCTCTCACGGATTTGGACTTGGTGGAAAGATGATTTGAGTGAAAAGCAATTTGGGGAAGGCTGGGGATCAAGATTCATCTGGTTGGAATGGAATATCTTGGTCTCAACACATGAGTAGGTGGTTCTCTATCAGAAAATGAATGCTGGAAGTGTAGGCATGTTCTGATGGCTCTCTCCTCTAATGAAGGAAGGGTGGAGGGGTATATATAGCCTGCACATAAAATCTAACCGTTACACACAAATCACCAAATTAGGTGGGACTGAATCATGAAACTCGGTCAGACGAATTTAGTTCAAAATGTAAACGTTAGGATTTTCGATGGGACCGACATGTCAACTCGGTGGGACCGATGTCATTAGGGTTAGGGCATAACGTAATCTCGATGAGACCGATTACACAAACTCGGCGGGACCGATTTTGGTAATAAGCTAAAAAGAGAGTTGGTCAGACAAACTCGGTGGGACCGATTGCTTATCTCGGTGGGACCGAAATAATTGCAACAGGCAGGAGAGAGTTTGCAATCCCATCTCGGTGAGACCAGGATCCCATTGGTGAGACCGAATTGATTAGGGTTTCTGGCAGTGGCTATGTCAAGTGAACTCGGTGGTGCCGGATAGATCAAATCGGTGGGGCCGAGTTTGACTTTTAGTTTGGACATATGTGGATATGAGAAAGTGGTTGAGGGCTTTGGAGCATATCACTAAGCACTTTGAGGAAGCAAGCCATTAAGCAACACCTCATCCCCTTTTAATAGTATCAGCTTTCCTGGACTCAATGTGATCTTGGATCATTAAAATGAAAATGTAGAGTCTTGAGCTTTTGAGCTTTTGCCAATCTTCTATCCTTAGCATTTAGAAGGGGTTCCACATCCTCTTGTCCACGCCACTCTACTGTTGAACTTATCTGAAATATACTGGATAAAAGTATTAGTCCAACAAGAGATATGTTGACATTGATTACCAAAACCATCCAGGGAGCACTTATGCTTTCAATCTCCCTCTTTTTGGTAATTGATGGCAGCATACATCAAAGATTTAGATAAAGATATAAAGAATAGTAGGTAAAGATTTGGAAAGACATCTAACATGCATAGGCTCCCTCTATGTATATGCAATCATGTAAATATAGAGTATAAGAGCAGGTGAGTGCAAAAGCATGACAGAGCAAGCAATGAGTTACATGTATCTTGGCTATATGCATCAGAGCAAATAATGTGAATATAGAGATTGTAACTTTATGTTCATGATTCCTTGTTGCAAACAATATGTACATCAGCATGAGATCATCATGCACATGAATGTGATGCATATACTTACCTTGTGGTCTTAAGCCGACTTAGGAAGAGATGAACCTGAGTAAACAAGGTTAGATAACATAGATACATCTACTGAACAGAGCAAGAACTGCAAACCACAAGAGTACCAAGACTGGGATGACATGTAGAGAATGGGTACTAGGTACTCCAATGGGATATAGACATGTCCCCAAAGGTAAAGATATGCAATGAATTCAAAGATTTCCTTCCCTAGAAGTCTTTCTCCCCCTGAATTTTATATTGGGTAATGGGAGAATATAGGGAACAGAAAATCAGAGCAAAATAGATCAGAGCACAAAAACACAAACTAACATGTCTTTCCCCTCTTAAAGACATGTGACTTCTCTCCTCTTGAATACCAAGCATCTAGGGTCCCTCTCTCCGTTTGATGTGATCAAGTATTTTCTCCCCTTGGAAGTACTCTCCCCCTTTTGAAGCAAGTAAGCTTTGATGTGATCTCTCTCCCCCTTTGACATCAATTTCCAAGAAGGATCTTCTGGAGTGTGAGTCAAGATAGGTTTGGTCCTTGAGTCACAAAGTAAAGTAGCATATAGAATGTGATGCTGGTAGAGGACTAGAATCATTGAGTGGATCTGGAACAGATATGCAGGATGCAAATGACAAAGTGTCTTCTTAGCATTGAAATCGGTAACACTGAGTTGTTTTCTTCGGTAGCACCGAAATGGTTCGGTTCAACCGAAAGTGGCAATCCGGTGTGTCTGAGTTCAACACAGAGACAACATTTTGTCACCTTAGCTCACTAGTCAAATAGGATATCACAAAGATTTGCAAGGAATTAACTGAAGGATTTGCAATGAATTGGATGTAGCAAAATGCAGAACAAATCAAGAAAAGAAATCTAGATGAAGTATGCAAGAGACAAATGCAAGAACATAGAGAAACACTAGGGAACTTCATCTAGAATTGGTCTGCGACAAAGTCACCTATGTTAGTGAAGGAAATATGCCCTAGAGGCAATAATAAAGTTATTATTTATTTCCTTATTTCATGATAAATGTTTATTATTCATGCTAGAATTGTATTAACCGGAAACATAATACATGTGTGAATACATAGACAAACAGAGTGTCACTAGTATGCCTCTACTTGACTAGCTCGTTAATCAAATATGATTATGTTTCCTAACCATAAACATGAGTTGTCATAATGATGTGATTGACTTGACCCATTCCGTTAGCTTAGCACTTGATCATTTTAGTTTAATGCTGCTTTCTTCATGACTTATACATGTTCCTATGACTATGAGATTATGCAACTCCCGATTACCGGAGGAACACTTTGTGTGCTACCAAACGTCACAACGTAACTGGTTGATTATAAAGGTGCTCTACAGGTGTCTCCGATGGTACTTGTTGAGTTGGCATAGATCGAGATTAGGATTTGTCACTTCGATTGTTGGAGAGGTATCTCTGGGCCCTCTCGGTAATGCACATCATTCCAAGCAATGCAACTAATGAGTTAGTTGCGGGATAGTGCATTACGGAACGAGTAAAGAGACTTGCTGGTAATGATATTGAACTAGGTATTGAGATACCGACGATCGAATCTCGGGCAAGTAACATACCGATGACAAAGGGAACAACGTATGTTGTTATGCGGTTTGAACGATAAAGATCTTCGTAGATTATGTAGGAGCCAAAATGAACATCCAGGTTCCGCTATTGGTTATTGACCGGAGACGTGTCTCGGTCATGTCTACATAGTTCTCGAACCCGTAGGGTCCGCACGCTTAACGTTTGGTGATGATCGGTATTATGAGTTTATGTGATTTGATGTACCGAAGGTACTTTGGAGTCCCGGATGAGATCGGGGACATGACAATGAGTCTCGAAATGGTTGAGACATAAAGATCGATATATTGGACGACTATATTCGGACATCGGAAATGTTCCGAGTGATTTGGGTATTTTTCCGAGTACTAGCGAGTTATGGGAATACGGGGAAGAAGTATTGGGCCTCATGGGCCAAGTGGTGGAAGAGAGGAGGCAGGGCGTGCGGCCCCCCTAGCCCAAACCGAATTGGACTAGTGGGTCGGCCCCCTTTCCTCCTTTTGTCCCTCTCCTTCCTTCTCCCCTTCCCCCTCCTTTCCTCCTCCTAGTAGGAGTAGGAAAGGGGAGTCCTACTCCTACTAAGAGGAGGACTCCTCCTCCTCCTGGCGCGCCCTACAGGGGCCGATCGGCCTCCCCCCTTGCTCCTTTATATACGGCGGCAGGGGGGCTCCCTAGAACACACAAGTTGATCATTGATCCTTTAGCCGTGTGTGGTGCCCCCCTCCACCATAATCCACCTCGATCATATCGTAGCGGTGCTTAGGCGAAGCCCTGCGTCGGTAGCAACATCATCACCATCATCACGCCGTCGTGCTGACGAAACTCTCCTATGAAGCTCTGCTAGATCGGAGTTCATGGGACGTCATCAAGCTGAACGTGTGCTGAACTCGGAGGTGCCGTGCGTTCGGTACTTGGATCGGTCGGATCGTGAAGACGTTCAACTACATCAACCGCGTTCTCATAACGCTTCCGCTTACGGTCTACGAGGGTACGTGGACGATACTCTTCCCTCTCGTTTCTATGCATCACCATGATCCTGCGTGTGCATTGGAATTTTTTTTGAAATTACTACGTTCCCCAATAGTGGCATCCGAGCTAGGTTTATGCGTAGATGTTATATGCACGAGTAGAACACAAGTGAGTTGTGGGAGATACAAGTCATACTACTTACCAGCATGTCATACTTTGGTTCGGCGGTATTGTTGGATGAAGCGGCCTGGACCGACATTACGCGTACGCTTACGCGAGACTGGTTCTACCGACGTGCTTCGCACACAGGTGGCTGGCGGGTGTTAGTTTCTCCAACTTTAGTTGAACCGAGTGTGACTACGCCCGGTCCTTGTTGAAGGTTAAAACAACACTAACTTGACGAAATATCGTTATGGTTTTGATACATAGGTAAGAATGGTTCTTGCTCAGCCCGTAGCAGCCACGTAAAACTTGCAACAACAAAGTAGAGGACGTCTAACTTGTTTTTGCAAGGCATGTTGTGATGTGATATGGTCAAGACATGATGCTAAATTTTATTGTATGAGATGATCATGTTTTGTAACACAGTTATCGGCAATTGGCAGGAGCCATATGGTTGTCACTTTATTGTATGAAATTCAATCGCCATGTAATTGCTTTACTTTATCACCAAGCAGTAGCGATAGTCGTGGAGGCAATAACTGGCGTGACAACAATGATGCTTCGATGGAGATCAAGGTGTCAAGCCGGTGACGATGGTGATCATGCCGGTGCTTTGGAGATGGAGATCACAGGCACAAGATGATGATGGCCATATCATATCACTTATATTGATTGCATGTGATGTTTATCCTTTATGCATCTTATTCTGCTTGTTTGACGGTAGCATTATAAGATGATCTCTCACTAAATTTCAAGGTACAAGTGTTCCCCCTGAGTATGCACCATTGCCAAAGTTCGTCGTGCCGAGACACCACGTGATAATTGGGTGTGATAAGCTCTACGTTCATATACAACGGGTGCAAGCTAGTTTTTACACACCCACAAATACTCGGGTTAAATTTGACGAGCCTAGCATATGCAGATATGGCCTCGAAACACTGAGACCAAAAGGTCGAGCGTGAATCATATAGTAGATATGATCAACATAGTGATGTTCACCATTGAAAACTACTCCATCTCACATGATGATCGGACATGGTTTAGTTGATATGGATCACGTGATCACTTAGATGATTAGAGGGATGTCTATCTAAGTGGGAGTTCTTAAATATGATTAATTGAACTTTAATTTATCATGAACTTAGTACCTCATAGTATTTTGCTTGTCTATGTTGTTGTAGATAGATGGCCCGTGCTGTTGTTCCGTTAAATTTTAATGCGTTCCTTGTGAAAGAAAAGTTGAAAGATGATGGTAGAAATTACACGGTCAGGGTCCATAACTTGAGGATTATCCTCATTGCTGCACAGAAGAATTACGTCCTGGAAGCACCGCTGGGTGCCAAACCCGCTGCAGGAGCAATGCCAGATGTTATGAACGTCTGGCAGAGCAAAGCTAATGACTACTCGATAGTTCAGTGTGCCATGCTTTACAGCTTAGAACCGAGACTTCAACGACGTTTTGAACGTCATGGAGCATATGAGATGTTTCAGGAGTTGAAGTTAATATTTCAAGCAAATGCCCGGATTGAGAGATATGAAGTCTCCAATAAGTTCTACAACTGCAAGATGGAGGAGAATAGTTCTGTCAGTGAACATATACTCAGAATGTCTGGGTACCATAACCACTTGACTCAACTGGGAGTTAATCTTTGTGTTGATAGTGTCATTGACAGAGTTCTTCAATCACTGCCACCAAGCTACACCAACTTCGTGATGAACTATAATATGCAAGGGATGGATAAGACGATTCCCGAGCTCTTCGCAATGCTAAAAGCTGCGGAGGTAGAAATCAAGAAGGAGCGTCAAGTGTTGATGGTCCACAAGAACACCAGTTTCAAGAAAAAGGGTAAAGGGAAGAAGAAAGGGAACTTCAAGAAGAACGGCAAAATAGTTGCTGCTCAAGAGAAGAAACCCAAGTTTGGACCTAAGCCTGAGACTGAGTGCTTCTACTGCAAAGGGACTGGTCACTGGAAGCGGAAGTGCCCCAAGTATTTGGCGGATAAGAAGGATGGCAAGGTGAACAAAGGTATATGTGATATACATGTTATTGATGTGTACCTTACTAAAGCTCGTAGTAGCACCTGGGTATTTGATACTGGTTCTGTTGCTAATATTTGCAACTCAAAACAGGGACTACGGATTAAGCGAAGATTGGCTAAGGACGTGTTGACGATGCACGTGGGAAATGGTTCCAAAGTCGACGTGATCGCCGTCGGCACACTACCTCTACATCTACCTTCGGGATTAGTTTTAGACCTGAATAATTGTTATTTGGTGCCAGCGTTGAGCATGAACATTATATCTGGATCTTGTTTGGTGCGAGACGGTTATTCATTTAAATCAGAGAATAATGGTTGTTCTATTTATATGAGTAATATCTTTTATGATCATGCACCCTTGAAGAGTGGTTTATTTTTAATGAATCTCGATAGTAGTGATACACATATTCATAATGTTGAAGCAACAAATGCAGAGTTGATAATGATAGTGCAACTTATTTGTGGCACTGCCGTTTAGGTCATATTGGTGTAAAGTGCATGAAGAAACTCCATTTTGATGGACTTTTAGAATCACTTGATTATGAATCACTTGGTACTTGCGAACCATGCCTCATGGGCAAGATGACTAAAACGCCGTTCTCCAGAACTATGGAGCGAGCAACAGATTGGTTGGAAATCTTACATACTGATGTATGTGGTCCGATGAATATTGAGGCTCGCGGCGGGTATCGTTATTTTCTCACCTTCACAGATGATTTGAGCAGATATGGGTATATCTACTTCATGAAACATAAGTCTGAAACATTTGAAAAGTTCAAAGAATTTCAGAGTGAAGTGAAAAATCATCGTAACAAGAAAATAAAGTTTCTATGATCTGATCGTGGAGGAGAATATTTGAGTTACGAGTTTGGTCTTCATTTGAAACAATGCGGAATAGTTTCGCAACTCACGCCACCCGGAACACCACAACGTAATGGTGTGTCCGAACGTCGTAATTGTACTTTACTAGATATGGTGCGATCTATGATGTCTCTTACTGATTTACCGCTATCATTTTGGGGTTACGCTTTAGAGACAGCTGCATTCACGTTAAATAGGGCACCATCTAAATTCATTGAGACGACACCTTATGAACTATGGTTTGGCAAGAAATCAAAGTTGTCGTTTCTTAAATTTTGGGGTTGCGATGCTTAGGTGAAAAAGCTTCATCCTGATAAGCTCGAACTCAAATTGGAGAAATGTGTCTTCATAGGATACCCAAAGGAGACTGTTGGGTACACCTTCTATCACAGATCCGAAGGCAAGACATTTGTTGCTAAGAATGGATCCTTTCTAGAGAGGGAGTTTCTCTCGAAAGAAGTGAGTGGGAGGAAAGTAGAACTTGATGAGGTAATTGTACCTGCTCCCTTATTGGAAAGTAGTCCATCACAGAAAACGGTTCCTGTGACACCTACACCAATTAGTGAGGAAGCCAATGATGATGATCATGAAACTTCAGATCAAGTTACTACCGAACTTCGTAGGTCAACCAGATTAAGAACCGCACCAGGGTGGTACGTTAATCCTGTTCTGGAGGTCATGTTACTTGACCATGACGAACCTATCAACTATGAGGAAGCGATGATGAGCCCAGACTCTGCAAAATGGCTTGAGGCCATGAAATCTAAGATGGGATCCATGTATGAGAACAAAGTGTGGACTTTCGTTGACTTGCCCGATGATCGGCAAGCCATCAAGAATAAATGGATCTTCAATAAGAAGACTGACGTTGACAGTAACGTTACTGTCTACAAAGCTCGACTTGTTGCGAAAGGTTTTCGACAAGTTCAAGGAGTTGACTACGATGAGACCTTATCACCTGTAGCGATGCTTAAGTCCGTCCAAATCATGTTAGCAATTGCCGCATTTTATGATTATGAAATTTGGCAAATGGATGTAAAGACTGCATTCCTGAATGGATTTCTGGAAGAAGAGTTGTATAAGATGCAACCTGAAGGTTTTATCGATCCAAAGGGTGCTAACAAAGTGTGCAAGCTCCAGCGATCCATTTATGGACTGGTGCAAGCCTCTCAGAGTTGGAATAAACGTTTTGATAGTGTGATCAAAGCATATGGTTTTATACAGAATTTTGGAGAAGCCTGTATTTACAAGAAAGTGAGTGGGAGCTCTGTAGCATTTCTAATATCATATGTGGATGACATATTGTTGATTGGAAATGATATAGAATTTCTGGATAGCATAAAAGGATACTTGAATAAGAGTTTTTCAATGAAAGACATCGGTGAAGCTGCTTATATATTGGGCATCAAGATCTATAGAGATAGATCAAGATGCTTAATTGGACTTTCACAAAGCACATACCTTGATAAAGTTTTGAAGAAGTTCAAAATGGATCAAGCTAAGAAAGGGTTCTTGCCTGTGTTACAAGGTGTGAAGTTGAGTAAGACTCAATGCCCGACCACTACAGAAGATAGAGAGAAAATGAAAAGTGTTCCCTATGCTTCAGCCATAGGCTCTATCATGTATGCAATGTTGTGTACCAGACCTAATGTGTGCCTTGCTATTAGTTTAGCAGGGAGGTACCAAAGTAATCCAGGAGTGGATCACTGGACATCGGTCAAGAACATCCTGAAATACCTGAAAAGGACTAAGGATATGTTTCTCGTTTATGGAGGTGGCAAAGAGCTCGTCGTAAATGCTTACGTCAATGCATGCTTTGACACTGATCCGGACGATTCTAAATCGCAAACCGGATACGTGTTTATATTGAACGGTGGAGCTGTCAGTTGGAGCAGTTCTAAACAAAGCGTCGTAGCGGGATCTACGTGTGGAGCGGAGTATATAGCTGCTTTGGAAGCAGCAAATGAAGGAGTCTGGATGAAGGAGTTCATATCCCATCTAGGTGTCATACCCAGTGCATCGGGTCCAATGAAAATCTTCTGTGACAATACTGGTGCAATTGCCTTGGCAAGGGAATCCATATTTCACAAGAGAACCAAACACATCAAGAGATGCTTCAATGCCATCTGCGATTAAGTCCAGGTGGGAGACATAGAGATTAGAAAGATACATACGGATCTGAATGTTGCAGACCCGTTGACTAAGCCTCTCTCACGAGCAAAACATGATCAGCACCAAGGCTCCATGGGTGTTATAATCATTACTGTGTAATCTAGATTCTTGACTCTACTGCAAGTGGGAGACTGAAGGAAATATGCCCTAGAGGCAATAATAAAGTTATTATTTATTTCCTTATTTCATGATAAATGTTTATTATTCATGCTAGAATTGTATTAACCAGAAACATAATACATGTGTGAATACATAGACAAACAGAGTGTCACTAGTATGCCTCTACTTGACTAGCTCATTAATCAAAGATGGTTATGTTTCCTAACCATAGACATGAGTTTTCATTTGATAAACGGGATCTCATCATTAGGAGAATGATGTGATTGACTTGACCCATTCCGTTAGCTTAGCACTTGATCATTTTAGTTTACTGCTATTGCTTTCTTCATGACTTATACATGTTCCAATGACTATGAGATTATCCAACTCCCGGTTACCGGAGGAACACTTTGTGTGCTACCAAACGTCACAACGTAACTAGGTGAATATAAAAGTGATCTACAGGTGTCTCCGAAGGTACTTGTTGAGTTGGCATAGATCGAGATTAGGATTTGTCACTCCGATTGTCGGAGTGGTATCTCTGGGCCCTCTCGGTAATGCACATCACTATAAGCCATGCAAGCGATGCAACTATTGAGTTAGTTGTGGGATAGTGCATTACGGAACGAGTAAATAGATTTGCTGGTAACGAGATTGAACTAGGTATTGAGATACCGACGATCGAATCTCGGGCAAGTAACATACCGATGACAAAGGGAACAACGTATGTTGTTATGCGGTTTGACCGATAAAGATCTTCGTAGAATATGTAGGAGCCAAAATGAACATCTAGGTTCCACTATTGGTTATTCACCGGAGATGTGTCTCGGTCATGTCTACATAGTTCTCGAATCCGTAGGGTCCGCACGCTTAACGTTCGATGACGATCACTATTATGAGTTTATGTGATTTGATGTACCAAAGGTAGTTTGGAGTACCGGATGAGATCGGGGACATGACGAGGAGTCTCGAAATGGTCGAGACGTAAAGATCGATATATTGGACGACAATATTCGGACATCGGAAAGGTTCCGAGTGATTCGGGTATTTTTCGGAGTACCGAGGAGTTACGGGAATACGGGGAAGAAGTATTGGGCCTCATGGGCCAAGTGGTGGAAGAGAGGAGGCAGGGCGCGCGGCCCCCTTAGCCCAAACAGAATTGGACTAGGGGGCTAGCCCCCCTTTCCTCCTTTCCTCCCTCCCCTTCCTTCTCCCCTTCCCCCTCCTTTCCTCCTCCAAGTAGGAGTAGGAAAGGGGAGTCCTACTCCTACTAGGAGGAGGACTCCTCCGCCTGGCACACCCTACAGGGGCTGGCCGGCCTCCCCCTTGCTCCTTTATATGGGGGCAGGGGGCATCCTAGAACACACAAGTTGATCATTGATCCCTTAGCCGTGTGCGGTGCCCCCCTCCACCATAATCCACCTCGATCATATCGTAGCGGTGCTTAGGCGAAGCCCTGTGTCGATATCAACATCATCACCGTCATCTTGCCGTCGTGCTGACGGAACTCTGCCATGAAGCCCTGTTGGATCGGAGTTCGTGGGACGTCATCGAGCTGAACGTGTGCTGAACTTGGAGGTGCTGTGCGTTCGGTACTTGGATCGGTCGAATCGTGAAGACGTTCGACTACATCAACCGCGTTCTCATAACGCTTCTGCTTACGGTCTACGAGGGTACGTGGACGATACTCTTCCCTCTCGTTGCTATGCATCACCATGATCTTGCATGTGCGTTGGAATTTTTTTGAAATTACTACGTTCCCCAACAGTCGCATCCGAGGCAGGTTTATGCGTAGATGTTATATGCACGAGTAGAACACAAGTGAGTTATGGGCGATACATGTCATACAGCTTACCAGCATGTCATACTTTGGTTCGGCGGTATTGTTGGATGAATCGTCCCGGACCGACATTATGCGTACGCTTACGCGAGACTGTTTCTACCAACGTGCTTCGCACACAGGAGGCTAGCGGGTGACAGTTTCTCCAACTTTAGTTTAACCGAGTGTGACTACGCCAGGTCCTTGTTGAAGGTTAAAACAACACTAACTTGACGAAATATCGTTGTGGTTTTGATGCGTAGGTAAGAAGGGTTCTTGCTCAGCCCGTAGCAGCCACGTAAAACTTGCAACAACAAAGTAGAGGACGTCTAACTTGTTTCTGCAGGGCATGTTGTGATGTGATATGGTCAAGACATGATGCTAAATTTTATTGTATGAGATGATCATGTTTTGTAACAAAGTTATCGGCAGCTGGCAGGAGCCATATGGTTGTCGCTTTATTGTATGAAATTCAATCGCCATGTAATTGCTTTACTTTATCACCAAGCGATAGCGATAGTCGTGGAGGCAATAATTGGCGTGACGACAACGATGCTTCGATGGAGATCAAGGTGTCAAGCCGGTGACGATGGTGATCATGACGGTGCTTTGGAGATGGAGATCACAGGCACAAGATGATGATGGCCATATCATATCACTTATATTGATTGCATGTGATGTTTATCCTTTATGCATCTTATTCTGCTTGTTTAACGGTAGCATTACAAGATGATCTCTCACTAAATTTCAAGGTACGAGTGTTCTCCCTGAGTATGCACCGTTGCCAAAGTTCGTCGTGACGAGACATCACATGATGATCGGGTGTGATAAGCTCTACGTTCATATACAACGGGTGCAAGCCAGTTTTTGCACACGCAGAAATACTCGGGTCAAACTTGATGAGCCTAGCATATGCAAATATGGCCTCGGAACATTGAGACCGAAAGGTCGAGCGTGAATCATATAGTAGATATGATCAACATAGTGATATTCACCATTGAAAACTACTCCATCTCATGTGATGATCGGACATGGTTTAGTTGATATGGATTACGTGATCACTTAGATGATTAGAGGGATGTCTATCTAAGTGGGAGTTCTATGATTAATTGAACTTTAGTTTATCACAAACTTAGTACTTGATGGTATTTTGCTTGTCTATGTTGTTGTAGATAGATGGCCCGTGCTGTTGTTCCTTTAAGTTTTAATGCGTTCCTTGAGAAAGCAAAGTTGAAAGATGATGGTAGCAATTACACGGACTGGATCCGTAACTTGAGGATTATCCACATTGCTGCATAGAAGAATTACGTCCTGGAAGCACCGCTGGGTGCCAAACCCGCTGCAGGAGTAATGCCAGATGTTATGAACGTCTGGCAGAGCAAAGCTGATGACTACTCGATAGTTCAGTGTGCCATGCTTTACGACTTAGAACCGAGACTTCAACGACGTTTTGAACGTCATGGAGCATATGAGATGTTCTAGGAGTTGAATTTAATATTTCAAGAAAATGCCCGGATTGAGAGATATAAAGTCTCCAATAAGTTCTATAGCTGCAATATGGAGGAGAATAGTTCTGTCAGTGAACATATACTCAGAATGTCTGGGTACCATAACCACTTGACTCAACTGGGAGTTAATCTTCCTGTTGATAGTGTCATTGACAGAGTTCTTCAATCACCGCCACCAAGCAACAACAGGTTCGTGATGAACTATAATATGCAAGGGATGGATAAGACGATTCCCAAGCTCTTCGCAATGCTAAAAACTGCGGAGGTAGAAATCAAGAAGGAGCATCCAGTGTTGATGGTCAACAAGACCACCAGTTTCAAGAAAAAGGGTAAAGGGAAGAAGAAAGGGAACTTCAAGAAGAACGGCAAAATAGTTGCTGCTCAAGAGAAGAAACCCAAGTCTGGACCTAAGCCTGAGACTGAGTGCTTCTACTGCAAAGGGACTGGTCACTGGAAGCGGAAGTGCCCCAAGTATTTGGCGGATAAGAAGGATGGCAAGGTGAACAAAGGTATATGTGATATACATGTTATTGATGTGTACCTTACTAAAGCTCGTAGTAGCACCTGGGTATTTGATACTGGTTCTGTTGCTAATATTTGCAACTCAAAACAGGGACTACGGATTAAGCGAAGATTGGCTAAGGACGTGTTGACGATGCACGTGGGAAATGGTTCCAAAGTCGACGTGATCGCCGTCGGCACACTACCTCTACATCTACCTTCGGGATTAGTTTTAGACCTGAATAATTGTTATTTGGTGCCAGCGTTGAGCATGAACATTATATCTGGATCTTGTTTGATGCGAGACGGTTATTCTTTTAAATCGGAGAATAATGGTTGTTCTATTTATATGAGTAATATCTTTTATGATCATGCACCCTTGAAGAGTGGTTTATTTTTAATGAATCTCGATAGTAGCGATACACATATTAATAATGTTGAAGACAAAAGATGCAGAGTTGATAATGATAGTGCAACTTATTTGTGGCACTGCCGTTTAGGTCATATTGGTAAGCGCATGAAGAAACTCCATTCTGATGGACTTTTGGAACCACTTGATTATGAATCACTTGGTACTTGCGAACCATGCCTCATGGGCAAGATGACTAAAACGCCGTTCTCCGGAACTATGGAGCGAGCAACAGATTTGCTGGAAATCATACATACCGATGTATGTGGTCCAATGAATATTGAGGCTCGCGACGGGTATCGTTATTTTCTCACCTTCACAGATGATTTGAGAAGATATGGGTATATCTACTTGATGAAACATAAGTCTGAAACATTTGAAAAGTTCAACGAATTTCAGAGTTAAGTGGAAAATCATCGTAACAAGAAAATAAAGTTTCTACGATCTGACCGTGGAGGAGAATATTTGAGTTACGAGTTTGGTCTTCATTTGAAACAATGCAGAATAGTTTCGCAACTCACGCCACCCGGAATACCACATCGTAATGGTGTGTCCGAACGTCGTAATCGTACTTTACTAGATATGGTGCGATCTATGATGTCTCTTACTGATTTACCGCTATCGTTTTGGGGTTACGTTTTAGAGACAGCTGCATTCACGTTAAATAGGGCACCATCTAAATCCATTGAGATGACACCTTATGAACTATGGTTTGGCAAGAAACCAAAGTTGTCATTTCTTAAAGTTTGGGGTTGCGATGCTTATGTGAAAAAGCTTCAACCTGATAAGCTCGAACCCAAATCGGAGAAATGTGTCTTCATAGGTGTAACACCCCGGATGTAACTTTCCCAATTTGTACTCCAACTCTTGCCGTTTCCGGCGTTAAGTTATTTTATTTTCTCGGGTTAGGGTTTTTGTCTCCGTGTGTTGTTATCGTTGCCATGCATCTCATATCATGTCATCATGTGCATTGCATTTGCATACGTGTTCGTCTCATGCATTCGAGCATCTTCCCCGTTGTCCGTTTTGCATTCCGGCGCTTCGTTCTCCTCCGGTGGTCATTTCTACCTTTCTTTCGTGTGTGGGGATTATACATTTATGGATTGGACCGAGACTTGCCAAGAGGCCTTGGTTTACTACCGGTAGACCGCCTGTCAAGTTTCGTATCATTTGGACTTCGTTTGATACTCCAACGGTTAACCGAGGGACCGAAAAGGCCTCGTGTGTGTTGCAGCCCAACACCCCTCCAATTTGGCCCAAAACCCACCTAAGCCTTCTCCATCATCTAGAGCGTTCGATCACGCTTGCGTGGCCGAAAACCGCACCTCATTTGGACTCTCCTAACTCCCTTTATGCCTATAAATAGGTCCTCCTCGAAAAATCCGGATCCCCCTCATCCAAAACCCTAAAAATCGTCTCCGCGCCGGCCGGACACGTCCGTCCGGGCCGGACGCTTCCGCCGCCACCAACCAGCCGCCGCCACGTGGCCCGGGCGAGCCCCACATCACCGCCGCCGCCCGAGGCCCGCCCGAGCCCGCGGGATGCCCTTCCTGCCCCACGCTGCCGCAGTCCGCCGCCCGCGCCCGCGCCGTTTCTTCTCCCGCGCCGGCGCCGCGCTTCGCCGCCCTCCGCCTCCAAGCTCCTCGCCGGCCGGACCCGACCACCGCACGCCTCCGCGCCAACCTCGCCGCGGTCGCGCACCCCGAGGCTCCCTGCCTCGTCGGCGCACCGGCCCGACCCTGGATCCGGTCGGATCCGACCTCCCCGGCTGCCCCCGCGTCAACTCCGGCGATCCCCGATGTTTTCTGACGAACAGGAGCTCAACCCCGGTGATCCTTGTAATCCGCGCGTGAACAGTGCCAGATCCAGATCTGAGATTTCGGTTGACTTTTGTTCCTAACCCTAGTTCATGTGCTCATCTTCATCATGTCGTATCTCCGCATCCGTAACTCCGTTTTTGGCATATAGCATATCAAAATGTTCACCTCAGAGAGTACATCATTTCATTCCATTGCATCATTTTCATTTGAGTTCATCTTGATGCCCAAAATGCTGTTAGAAGAGGGCTACTTGGGATAATTGTCAGATCTGCTACTCCATTTAGATATTTGTCATTTTTTCCATGATTAATGTGTGCATGATATGCCCCTGAGATCTTCATATGTTTTGTTAAGGGTTTTGTGATCTTTCCAGAGGTGCAACCCATGTATTTTTGTGATGTGTGTGGTGACTAGCACAAGCTTGCCAAGTGAGGCACTTGGTAATTCTGTTTTCAGGGACTTAGCATTTCCACTAAGTCCTTGAGCTGTTTATCTCATATGGCCATATGTTCATGTTGTTTCCTAGTGATCCATACCTCTTTTGAGGATGATCAGTAAGGATGTTTTGTTAATCTTGTAGTGATCTATCCATCCATGCCTTTATTTGCAATTATGGAGCACCCTAGCTTGAGTCAATCGAGCTCTACTTTTGCTACTTTGTGAATCTGGACAGATTGTCAACTTGTTTGCGATTTTGCCGATGATGTTGTAGTTGATCCGTGCATGCTATGCTATTATTCTTGCCTTTTCTAGCTTGCATTTTGTGTGTTCTTGATAGATGTATGCTTGGATTTTCATGACTTGCTCCGTAGTGAGTGCATCGAGCTCGTAAACATGCCTACTTGATATCTGTTTTCAGCATGCTCCAGTTTCCACTAAGTCCAAGAACTGATTATGTTTTTGCCATGTTCATATGCTTGCAATTGTATTTTCTGATCCCTTTTGGCTCAAGGTCACTAAGGTACTTTTGTTAAGCTCTTTGAGTAGCTCCATTCCATGCTTTACTTTGCCATGTTCAAGTCCTGTAGCATGTAGTTTTGATGCTCCGAAGAGTGCTACCTGATCTGAAATTCCAGACAAGTGTTAATTTTACCAAGTCTGAAACCTGTTTGCCATATGCATTTTTTCCATGCTTGTTTGAACCTGTTAATGGATGAATTGGCCGTAGCTCAGTGCTAGACTTTTGTTAAGAATCTTGAATGCATCCCTGCCATGTATTTTGTTATCATGTTTGAGTGCTGTAGCATGTTCATCTCATTGCATTTAGATGGCTACTTGCTATAAATCGCAGACCGGTGTCATATTTGAATTGCTTGCCATTTCCGAACCGTAACTCTGATTCCGGCGATCTTTATATCGTTTTCAAGCGATTTCATCTCATCTTTCCAGTGGCACACTTAGATTTCCAGGTTGAGGCCAGGTTCATGCATCCCTTGTCAAATCTTGCATATGCATCCCGCATCGCATCCCGCATAGCATACCATCTTTGCATCATGTTGTTTGAGTTGCATGTGGTTGATTGTGTCCTTGTTGCTTGTTTGTCTTGTTTGGGTAGAGCCGGGAGACGAGTTCGCTAACGAGGAGCCCGTTGAGTTTGCTTTCGAGGATCCAGTCAACTCTGACAACTGTGCAGGCAAGATGATCATACCCTCGAAATCACTACTATCTTTGCTATGCTAGATTGCTCGCTCTTTTGCTATGCCAAAGCTACGATGCCTACCACTTGCTTTCAAGCCTCCCAAATTGCCATGTCAAAACCTCTAACCCACCATGTCCTAGCAAACCGTTGTTTGGCTATGTTACCGCTTTGCTCAGCCCCTCTTATAGCGTTGCTAGTTGCAGGTGAAGATTGGAGGCCGTTCCTTGTTGGAACATTTATTTACTTGTTGGGATATCATTATATTATCTTGTTATCTTAATGCATCTATATACTTGGTAAAGGGTGGAAGGCTCAGCCTCTCGCCTAGTGTTTTGTTCCACTCTTGCCGCCCTAGTTTCCGTCATATCGGTGTTATGTTCCTGGATTTTGCGTTCCTTAGGCGGTTGGGTTATAATGGGAACCCCTTGATAGTTCGCCTTGATTAAAGCTTTTCCAGCAATGCCCAACCTTGATTTTATCTTTTGCCACCTAGCCTCTTTTTCCCTTGGGTTTCCGGAGCCCGAGGGTCATCTTATTTAAACCCCCCCGGGCCAGTGCTCCTCTGAGTGTTGGTCCACCTGTCAGCTGCCGGTGGCCACCAGGGGCAACTCTGGGCTGGCCTACCCGTACCTAGGACAATCTGAGTGTGCCCTGAGAAAGAGATATGTGCAGCTCCTATCGGGATTTGTCGGCACATTCGGGCGGTGTTGCTGGATTAGTTTTAACCTGTCGAAGTGTCTTGAAGAACCGAGATACCGAGTCTGATCGAAACGTCTTGGGAGAAGGTCTATTCCTTTCTTGACCGTGAGAGCTTGTCATGGGCTAAGTTGGGACTCCCCTGCAGGGATTTGAACTTTCGAAAGCCGTGCCCGCGGTTATGGGCAGATGGGAATTTGTTAATGTCCGGTTGTAGATAACTTGAACCTTAACTTAATTAAAATGAATCAACTGAGTGCGTTACCGTGATGGCCTCTTCTCGGCGGAGTCCGGGAAGTGGACACGGTGTTGGAGTAATGCTTGCGCAGGTTGTCCTCTAGTTTCTCGCTCGCGCTTTGCCTCCGCTTCTCGCTCTCTTTTGCGAATAAGTTAGCCACCATACTTGCTAGTCGCTTGCTGCAGCTCCACATAATTACCTTGCCTTACCTATAAGCTTAAATAGTCTTGATCGCGAGGGTGCGAGATTGCTGAGTCCCTGTGGCTCACAGATTACTATTACACCAGATGCAGGGCCTGATGATTCCGCTCCAGGAGACACGCTTGAGCTCAAGTGGGAGTTCGACGAAGACTCTCAACATTACTATGTTTCTTTTCCTGATGATCAGTAGTGGTGCCCAGTTGGGGGTGATCGGGACCGTGTCGCATGTTGGGTTATCTTTTATTTTGGCGCCGTAGTCGGGCCATGAGTGTTTGGATGATGTAATGTTATTTATGTACCTTGATTGACGTGGCGAGTGTAAGCCAACTATGTTATCTCCCCTTTTATTATCATATTACATGGGATGTTGTGAAGATTGCCTAACTTGCGACATATGCCTTCAATGCGATTATGTCTCTAAGTCGTGCCTCGACACGTGGGAGCTATAGTCGCATCGATGGTGTTACAAGTTGGTAATCAGAGCCTTCCCCGACCTTAGGAGCCCCATTGCTTGATCGTTTTTAGCAGCCGAGTTGTGTCTAGAAAAATGTTTTGAGTCATTTAGGAATTATATATCGGAGAGTTTAGGAATTCTTTTTACTTCCCAGTCTCCTCATCGCTCTGGTAAGGCATCCTGACGTAGAGTTTTGACTCTTCTCTTCTCAAATTTCACTAATTTTTTTTAGGATCACGCGGGTATCTTGGAATCGTTCCGATGGTTTTATGATGAGAACATTGTCTTGGTGCCTCCTGTCAGGGGTTTTTTGGAAGTGTCCCGGGGAGTTGAGCTCTAAGGTGTTGTCATCATAATTTTATCGTTGCAGTTCTGGAATACCTGAGTTTAGTACGCCGACATCGAAAATCTCTTTTATGCAGTTCATTGGTGAGATAACCTCGACGCCACCCAGTACTGGGGCAGGAGTTCGTGAGTATCGCCATAACTTGTATAACGGATGCTTTTCGAAGGTTGAGGTAGATGGTTTTCGAAGTTTTCTCGGTTATGTGTTGAAGGATGGATACAGCTGGATGTAGGATTTGCTAGTTTGGGTGAGATATTATGCTTCCCCTGTATCGCCAACACCTGATTGCATAACCGGGAAGGTTCGGGAGTTTCATAGGTGGGAATTCTACTAGCTCTAGTTCTTCTTCCACGGATATTGGTTTGAGATTGGGATTTCTTACCGATTATTCGTTCTTGATCCATACCTTGTCGATTTATTTCTCTACCTTAATTCTAAGTGGCTTCTCAATTTATGGATATGTGACCATTTCAAGAGGAATGCATTCATTCATTTTGTTCGGATATGAAGACTATATGTTGCAATTTTCATTCCGTTGGATTCAGCTTCAATATTTGTCTATCAATGTGCTAATGGATGTCAACCTCTTCAGGATGGCTCCTCCAACGCGCACGACTCCGAATCTGGATCCGCCACCACCTCCACCTCCTCCGGAGGCATGGAAAGCTGTGATGGCCGCAACCAATGCAAACACACAGCTGATCATGCAAATTCTCCAAGAGCGCAATCAAGGCAACCAAGGGAACCAAGGCAACAATCAGAATCACTTTGCTACACTCAACCAGTTCCTTGCTAACGGGCCAAAGACTTTCAGCAATTGTGTTGAGGCAACCGATGCTGACGATTGGCTTGTGGATCTGTGCAAGCATTTCGAGTGCAGTAATGTCAGGCCTGAGGACTTTGTCAAGTTCGCTTCCTTCCAACTCAAAGATCAAGCTGCAGAATGGTTCCAGAAGTACAAGGACTCCAGAGGTGGACGTGTTATCACTTGGGATGAATTCCGTCAAGATTTCCGAGCTCATCATATTCCTGAGAGCGTGGTTGAAAGCAAGCGTGAGGAATTCTGCAACCTGAAGCAAGGCTCTTTGTCTGTCTATGACTACAACAAGTTGTTTCAGAAGCTCGCCCGCTTTGCTAAGCAGGACGTCCCTGATGAGAAGAGCATGATATACCAGTTCAGGGGTGGTCTCAGAGAAGAAATCCAGCTCGTTCTTGTTCTCTTTGAGCCCTTGAGATACGATGAGTTCTACAACATGGCATTGAAGCAAGAGGCTGCTCAGCTGAGGTGTGATGCTTCCAAGAAGCGAGTCAGAGATGTTACTCCTTCCTCTACTCAAGTGGCCAAGCAGCAGAAGTATTGGCTTCCTCCTCCTCCGTTTCGTCAGCCGTATCAGCAGAAGAGCAAAGGTGGCAGTGGTTCTTCCCACTCACCCAACCCTGGCTTTCAGAACAAGACTTCGTCTCAACCTCCAAGATCGAGTGCTCCGTATCACCGTTCGCTTTCAGAGGTCACGTGCAACAAGTGCCAACAGAAGGGTCACTATGCCAACAAGTGTTTCAACCAGAGGCGTCTTCCTCCTCCTCCTCCTGTCAGATCGGCAAGTACAGCTGTGGTCAAGCATAACCCCAAGCACGCCAAGGTCAACTTGATGAATGCAGCTCAGGCAGAGGACTCGTCAGATGTCATCATGGGTAACCTTCCTGTTAACGATATTCCCGCAAGAGTTCTTTTTGACACTGGTGCATCACATTGTTTCATCTCGAGACCGTTTACTTCTAGGCATGAATTGGTTTCGCAAGTTTTGCCTAGTCCATTAGCAGTTGTCTCTCCCAGTAAGCGCATGCATGCTAACTCCATCGTTCCGGATGTTACTATCACCTTGGGTGACTACAAGTTTCTGGCTTCTCCAACGGTTCTTGGTGACTCGGATATTGATCTTATTCTCAGAATGGATTGGCTTTCTAAGCACAAGGCTCAGCTTGATTGTGCAGCCAGGCAGATTCAATTGACTCATTCGTCTGAGGATGTAATTGTGTTTGCCGCTCGTGATGATACCATCCGTCTATTTTGTCTCAATGAGAAGGGTGAACTGGATGCTATCTCGCAAATTCCAGTCGTTTGTGAATATCAAGACGTCTTTCCAGAAGAGCTTCCAGGAATGCCTCCGCACCGGCCAGTTGAATTCGTTATTGATCTTGAGCCGGGCACGGAACCTGTGTGCAAACGTCCTTACAAGCTCGGACCTGAAGAGTTGAAGGAGCTGAAGAAGCAACTCGATATTTAAGAGAAAATGGGTCTCATCCGGCCTAGTTCTTCTCCATGGGGTTGTGGTGTTCTTTTTGTGAAGAAGAAGGATGGAACGGACCGACTTTGTGTTGATTACCGTCCATTGAACAAGAAGACCATAAAGAACAAATACCCACTTCCCAACATCAACGAGCTGTTCGAACAACTCAAAGGTGCCCAAGTATTCTCCAAGCTTGATCTCCGTATGGGTTATCATCAGATTCGAATCCGTGAACAAGATATTCCCAAGACAGCTTTCAGGACAAGCTATGGTTCATATGAATACACTGTCATGTCTTTTGGCCTTGTCAACGCTCCTCCGACTTTCTCTCGCATGATGAACTTCATCTTCAACGCCTACACCAACGACTTTGTTTTGGTCTATCTCGACGACATACTGGTTTTCTCGAAGAACAAGGAAGATCATGCCAAGCACTTGCGTTTGGTACTCGATAAGCTCAGGGAACATCAGTTCTACGCCAAGTTCTCCAAGTGTGAATTTTGGCTCGATGAGGTTCTTTATCTTGGTCATATCATCTCTGCCAAGGGCATTGCCGTGAACCCTGAGAAGGTGTCTGCAATAGTGAATTGGGAACCTCCTCAGAACGTGAAGCAACTCCGTAGCTTCCTCGGTCTCGCAAGTTATTGCCGAAGATTCGTTGAAAACTTTTCTAAGATCGTGAAGCCTCTCTCTAATCTTCTCCAGAAGCACGTAAAGTACGTTTGGTCTCCGGAGTGTGACATTGCTTTCAACACTTTGAAAGAGAAATTGATCACTGCTCCAGTTCTGACTCCGCCTGATGAATCCAGGCCATACCAGGTCTTTTGTGATGCCTCTCTCCAAGGTCTTGGCGCAGTTTTGATGCAAGAGAAGAAAGTTGTTGCTTATACCTCTCGCCAGTTGAAGCCTAATGAGAAGAACTACCCCACTCATGATCTCGAGTTGGCGGAAGTTGTGCATGCTCTTTTGACTTGGAGACATCTCTTATTGGGAAGAAAAGTGGACATTTTCACTGATCACAAGAGTCTCAAGTACATCTTTACTCAGCCTAATCTCAACCTCAGGCAAACTCGATGGGTCGAAATGATTCAAGAGTATAATCCGAGTATCGAGTATACTCCAGGAAAGGCCAATGTGATTGCTGACGCATTGAGCAGGAAAGCTTACTGCAACAGTCTGATTCTCAAGCCTTATCAACCCGAGCTTTGTGAAGCTTTCCGCAAACTTAATCTGCAAGTTGTTCCTCAAGGTTTCCTCGCCAACCTTCAAGTCTCTCCTACCTTGGAAGACCAGATTCGCCAAGCCCAGCTTCTTGATGCTATGGTGAAAAAGGTGAAGATTGGGATTGCCAAGAGTCAACCCAAGTACAAGTGCTACCGCCTTGACGACAAGGATACTCTCTTCTTTGAGGATCGTATTGTTGTACCCAAAGGTGACCTCCGTAAAGTGATCATGAATGAGGCTCACAATTCTCTCCTCTCCATCCACCCTGGGAGCACGAAGATGTATCAGGACCTCAAGCAGGCTTATTGGTGGACTCGAATGAAGCGCGAGATTGCTCAATTCGTGAATGAATGTGATGTCTGCAGAAGAGTGAAGGCAGAACACCAAAGGCTAGCTGGTCTCCTCCAACCTCTTGCCATTCCAGAATGGAAGTTTGACCACATTGAAATGGACTTCGTGACTGGGTTTCCAAAGTCCAAGCGTGGCAATGATGCTATATTCGTTGTCATCGACAAACTCACCAAAGTGGCTCATTTTCTGCCTATCAAAGAGTCAATCACTGCAGCTCAATTGGCGGAACTCTATACCTCTCGGATTGTCTCTCTGCACGGTATTCCACAAGTGATCTCTTCAGACCATGGCAGCATCTTTACATCCAAGTTTTGGGATTCTTTTCAGAAGGCCATGGGCACGAACATCCGCTTCAGCACAGCTTTCCATCCTCAAACTAGCGGTCAAGTCGAGCGTGTCAACCAGATTCTTGAAGATATGCTCAGGGCTTGTGTGATCTCCTTCGACATGAAGTAGGAGGATTGTCTTCCTTATGCTGAATTCTCCTACAACAACAGTTTTCAAGCAAGTTCGGGCAAGGCCCCATTTGAAATTCTGTATGGCAGGAAGTGCCGTACCCCTCTCAACTGGTCCGAAACCGGTGAACGTTAGCTTTTGGGTAATGACTTAATCACAGAGGCAGAGGAAATGTGCAAAATCATTCGTGATAACCTCAAAGCAGCCCAATCCCGCCAGAAGAGCTACTATGATAGTAAGCACCATGATTTGGCTTTCGAGATCGGAGATCATGTTTACCTCCGCGTCTCTCCTATGAAAGGTACTCGTCGCTTCGGTATCAAAGGGAAGCTTGCCCCAAGATACGTGGGACCTTTCAAGATTGTCAGCAAGAGAGGCGACCTCGCTTATCAACTCGAGCTTCCTTCAAACTTTGCAAATGTTCATGATGTGTTTCATGTCTCTCAGCTTCGAAAGTGCTTCAAGACTCCTGACCGCACCGTCAACTTCGAGGACATTGAGCTCCAAGAAGATCTCTCTTACCGTGAGCACCCAGTTGCTATTCTTGAAGAGACTGAACGCAAGACTCGCAATAAGTGAATCAAATTCCTCAAAGTCAAGTGGTCACACCATTCCGATCGTGAAGCTACCTGGGAACGCGAGGATCACCTCCGTTCTGAGTACCCGGCGTTCTTTCAGTCCTAGATCTCGGGACGAGATCTTTTTGTAGTGGTGGAGTGTTGTAACACCCCGGATGTAACTTTCCCAATTTGTACTCCAACTCTTGCCGTTTCCGGCGTTAAGTTATTTTATTTTCTCGGGTTCGGGTTTTTATCTTCGTGTGTTTTTATCATTGCCATGCATCTCATATCATGTCATCATGTGCATTGCATTTGCATACGTGTTCGTCTCATGCATTCGAGCATTTTCCCCGTTCTCCGTTTTGCATTCCGGCGCTTCGTTCTCCTCCGGTGGTCATTTCTACCTTTCTATCATGTGCGGGGATTATACATTTCCGGATTGGACCGAGACTTGCCAAGCGGCCTTGGTTTACTACCGGTAGACCGCCTGTCAAGTTTCGTATCATTTGGACTTCGTTTGATACTCCAACGGTTAACCGAGGGACCGAAAAGGCCTCGTGTGTATTGCAGCCCAACACCCCTCCAATTTGGCCCAAAACCCACCTAAGCCTTCTCCATCATCTAGAGCGTTCGATCACGATCGCATGGCCGAAAACCGCACCTCATTTGGACTCTCCTAGCTCCCTCTATGCCTATAAATAGGTCCTCCTCGAAAAATCCGGATCCCCCTCATCCAAAACCCTAAAAATCGTCTCCGCGCCGGCCGGACACGTCCGTCCGGGCTGGACGCTTCGCCGCCGCCAACCAGCCGCCGCCGCCGCCCGAGCCACGCCTGAGCCCGCGGGACGCCCTCCCCGGCCCACGCTGCCGCAGTCCGCCGCCCGCGCCCGCGCCGCTTCTTCTCCCGCGCCGGCGCCACGCTTCGCTGCCCTCCACCGCCAAGCTCCTCGCCGGCCGGACCCAACCACCGCACGCCTCCGCGCCGACCTCGCCGCGGTCGCGCACCCCGAGGCTCCCTGTCTCGCCGGCGCACCGGCCCGGCCCTGGATCCGATCGGACCCGACCTCCCCGGCCGCCCCCGCGTCAACTCCGGTGATCCCTGACGTTTTCCGGCGAACAGGAGCTCAAGCCCGGCGATCCTCGTAATCCGCGCGTGAACAGTGCCAGATCCAGATCTGAGATTTCGGTTGACTTTTGTTCCTAACCCTAGTTCATGTGCTCATCTTCATCATGTCGTATCTCCGCATCTGTAACTCCGTTTTTGGCATATAGCATATCAAAATGTTCATCTTAGAGAGTACATCATTTCATTCCATTGCATCATTTTCATTTGAGTTCATCTTGATGCCCGAAGTGCTGTTAGAAGAGGGCTACTTGGGATAATTGTCAGATCTGCTACTCCATTTAGATATTTGTCGTTTTTCCCATGATTAATGTGTGCATGCTATGCTCCTGAGCTCTTCATATGTTTTGTTAAGGGTTTTGTCATCTTTCCAGAGGTGCAACCCATGTATTTTTGTGATGTGTGTGGTGACTAGCACAAGCTTGCCAAGTGAGGCACTTGGTAATTCTGTTTTCAGGGACTTAGCATTTCCACTAAGTCCTTGAGCTGTTTATCTCATATGGCCATATGTTCATGTTGTTTCCTAGTGATCCGTGCCTCTTTTGAGGATGATCAGTAAGGATGTTTTGTTAATCTTGTAGTTCTCTATCCATCCATGCCTTTGTTTGCAATTATGGAGCACCCTAGCTTGAGTTAATCGAGCTCTATTTTTGCTACTTTGTGAATCTGGGCAGATTGTCAACTTGTTTGCGATTTTGCCGATGATGTTGTAGTTGATCCGTGCATGCTATGCTATTGTTCTTGCCATGTATAGCTTGCATTTTGTGTGTTCTTGATATATGTATGCTTGGCTTTTCGTGACTTGCTCCGTAGTGAGTGCATCGAGCTCGTAAACATGCCTACTTGATATCTGTTTTCAGCATGCTCCAGTTTTCACTAAGTCTGAGAACTGATTATGTTTTTGCCATGTTCACATGCTTGCAATTGTATTTTTTGATCCCTTTTGGCTCAAGGTCACTAAGGGACTTTTGTTAAGATATTTGAGTAGCTCCATGCCATGCTATACTTTGCCATGTTCAAGTCCTGTAGCATGTAGTTTTGATGCTCCGAAGAGTGCTACCTGATCTGAAATTCCAGACAAGTGTTAATTTCACCAAGTCTGAAACCTGTTTGCCATATGCATTTTTGCCATGCTTGTTTGAACCTGTTAATGGATGAATTGGCCGTAGCTCAGTGCTAGACTTTTGTTAAGAATCTTGAATGCATCCCTGCCATGTATTTTGTTGTCATGTTTGAGTGCTGTAGCATGTTCATCTCATTGCATTTAGATGGCTACTTGCTATAAATCGCAGATCGGTGTCATATTTGAATTGCTTGCCATTTTCGAACCGTAACTCCGATTCCGGCGATCTTTATATCGTTTTCAAGCGATTTCATCTCATCTTTCCAGTGGCACACTTGGATTTCCAGGTTGAGGCCAGGTTCATGCATCCCTTGTCAAATCTTGCATATGCATCCCGCATCGCATCCCGCATAGCATACCATCTTTGCATCATGTTGTTTGAGTTGCATGTGGTTGATTGTGTCCTTGTTGCTTGTTTGTCTTGTTTGGGTAGAGCCGGGAGACGAGTTCGCTAACGAGGAGCCCGTTGAGTTTGCTTTCGAGGATCCAGTCAACTCTGACAACTGTGCAGGCAAGATGATCATACCCTCGAAATCACTACTATCTTTGCTATGCTAGATTGCTCGCTCTTTTGCTATGCCAAAGCTACGATGCCTACCACTTGCTTTCAAGCCTCCCAAATTTCCATGTCAAAACCTCTAACCCACCATTTCCTAGCAAACCGTTGTTTGGCTATGTTACCGCTTTGCTCAGCCCCTCTTATAGCGTTGCTAGTTGCAGGTGAAGATTGGAGGCCGTTCCTTGTTGGAACATTTATTTACTTGTTGGGATATCATTATATTATCTTGTTATCTTAATGCATCTATATACTTGGTAAAGGGTGGAAGGCTCGGCCTCTCGCCTAGTGTTTTGTTCCACTCTTGCCGCCCTAGTTTCCGTCATATCGGTGTTATGTTCCCGGATTTTGCGTTCCTTAGGCGGTTGGGTTATAATGGGAACCCCTTGATAGTTCGCCTTGATTAAAGCTTTTCCAGCAATGCCCAACCTTGATTTTATCTTTTGCCACCTAGCCTCTTTTTCCCTTGGGTTTCCGGAGCCCGAGGGTCATCTTATTTAAACCCCCCCCCCCCGGGCCAGTGCTCCTCTGAGTGTTGGTCCACCTGTCAGCTGCCGGTGGCCACCAGGGGCAACTCTGGGCTGGCCTACCCGTACCTAGGACAATCTGAGTGTGCCCTGAGAAAGAAATATGTGCAGCTCCTATCAGGATTTGTCGGCACATTCGGGCGGTGTTGCTGGATTAGTTTTAACCTGTCGAAGTGTCTTGAAGAACCGAGATACCGAGTCTGATCGAAACGTCTTGGGAGGAGGTCTATTCCTTTGTTGACCGTGAGAGCTTGTCATGGGCTAAGTTGGGACTCCCCTGCAGGGATTTGAACTTTCGAAAGCCGTGCCCGCGGTTATGGGCAGATGGGAATTTGTTAATGTCCGGTTGTAGATAACTTGAACCTTAACTTAATTAAAATGAACTAACCGAGTGCGTTACCGTGATGGCCTCTTCTCGGCGGAGTCCGGGAAGTGGACACGGTGTTGGAGTAATGCTTGCGCAAGTTGTCTTCTAGTTTCTCGCTCGCGCTTTGCCTCCTCTTCTCGCTCTCTTTTGCGAATAAGTTAGCCACCATACTTGCTAGTCGCTTGCTGCAGCTCCACATAATTACCTTGCCTTACCTATAAGCTTAAATAGTCTTGATCGTGAGGGTGCGAGATTGCTGAGTCCCTGTGGCTCACAGATTACTATTACACCAGATGCAGGGCCTGATGATTCTGCTCCAGGAGACACGCTTGAGCTCAAGTGGGAGTTCGACGAAGACTCTCAACGTTACTATGTTTCTTTTCCTGATGATCAGTAGTGGTGCCCAGTTGGGGGTGATCGGGACCGTGTCGCATGTTGGGTTATCTTTTATTTTGGCGCCGTAGTCGGGCCATGAGTGTTTGGATGATGTAATGTTATTTATGTACCTTGATTGACGTGGCGAGTGTAAGCCAACTATGTTATCTCCCCTTTTATTATCATATTACATGGGATGTTGTGAAGATTGCCTAACTTGCGACATATGCCTTCAATGCGATTATGTCTCTAAGTCATGCCTCGACACGTGGGAGCTATAGTCGCATCGAGGGTGTTACAATAGGATACCCAAAGGAGACTGTTGGGTACACCTTCTATGACAGATCCGAAGGCAATACATTTGTTGCTAAGAATGGATCCTTTCTAGAGAGGGTGTTTCTCTCGAAAGAAGTGAGTGGGAGGAAAGTAGAACTTGATGAGATAACTGTACCTGCTCCCTTATTGGAAAGTAGTCCATCATAGAAACCAGTTCCTGTGACACCTACACCAATTAGTGAGGAAGCCAATGATGATGATCATGAAACTTCAGATCAAGTTACTACCGAACCTCGTAGGTCAACCAGAGTAAGATCCGCACTAGAGTGGTACGGTAATCCTGTTCTGGAGGTCATGTTACTTGACCATGACGAACCTACGAACTATGCGGAAGCGATGATGAGCCCAGATTCCGCAAAATGGCTTGAGGCCATGAAATCTGAGATGGGATCCATGTATGAGAACAAAGTGTGGACTTTGGTTGACTTGCCCGATGATCGGCAAGCCATCGAGAATAAATGGATCTTCAAGAAGAAGACTGACGCTGATGGTAACATTACTGTCTACAAAGCTCGACTTGTTGCGAAAGGTTTTCGACAAGTTCAAGGAGTTGACTATGATGAGACCTTCTCACCCGTAGCGATGTTTAAGTCCGTCCGAATCATGTTAGCAATTGCCGCATTTTATGATTATGAAATTTGGCAAATGGATGTAAAGACTGCATTCCTGAATGGATTTCTGGAAGAAGAGTTGTATATGACGCAACCTGAAGGTTTTATCGATCCAAAGGGCGCCAACAAAGTGTGCAAGCTCCAGCGATCCATTTATGGACTGGTGCAAGCCTCTCGGAGTTGGAATAAACGTTCTGATAGTGTGATCAAAGCATATGGTTTTATAAAGACTTTTGGAGAAGCCTGTATTTGCAAGAAAGTGAGTGGGAGATCTGTAGCATTTCTAATATTATATGTGGATGACATATTGTTGATTGGAAATGATATAGAATTTCTTGATAGCATAAAAGGATACTTGAATAAGAGTTTTTCAATGAAAGACCTCGGTGAAGCTGCTTATATATTGGGCATCAAGATCTATAGAGATAGATCAAGATGCTTAATTGGACTTTCACAAAGCACATACCTTGATAAAGTTTTGAAGAAGTTCAAAATGGATCAAGTTAAGAAAGGGTTTTTGCCTGTGTTACAAGGTGTGAAGTTGAGTAAGACTCAATGCCCGACCACTGCAGAAGATAGAGAGAAAATGAAAAGTGTTCCCTATGCTTCAGCCATAGGCTCTTTCATGTATGCAATGCTGTGTACCAGACGTGATGTGTGCCTTGCTATTAGTTTAGCAGGGAGGTACCAAAGTTATCCAGGAGTGGATCACTGGACAACGGTCTAGAACATCCTGAAATACCTGAAAAGGACTAAGGATATGTTTCTCGTTTATGGAGGTGGCAAAGAGCTCGTCGTAAATGGTTACGTCGATGTAAGCTTTGACACTGATCCGAATGATTCTAAATCGCAAACCGGATACGTTTTTATATTGAACGGTGGAGTTGTCAGTTGGAGCAGTTCTAAACAAAGCGTCGTGGCGGGATCTACGTGTGAAGCGGAGTATATAGCTGCTTCGGAAGTAGCAAACGAAGGAGTCTGGATGAAGGAGTTCATATCCGATCTAGGTATCGTACCCAGTGCATCAGGTCCAATGAAAATCTTTTGTAACTATACCGGTGCAATTGCCTTGGCAAAGGAATCCAGATTTCACAAGAGAACCAAACACATCAAGACACGCTTCAGTTCCATCCGCGATCAAATCCATGTGGGAGACATAGAGATTTGAAAGATATATATGGATCTGAATGTTGCAGACCTGTTGACCGAGCCTCTCTCACGAGCAAAACATGATCAGCACCAAGGCTCCATGGGTGTTAGAATCATTACTGTGTAATCTAGATAATTGACTCTAGTGCAAGTGGGAGACTGAAGGAAATATGCCCTAGAGGCAATAATAAAGTTATTATTTATTATTTATTTCCTTATTTCATGATAAATGTTTATTATTCATGCTAGAATTGTATTAACCAGAAACATAATACATGTGTGAATACATAGACAAACAGAGTGTCACTAGTATGCCTCTACTTGACTAGCTCGTTAATCAGAGATGGTTATGTTTCCTAACCATAGAAATGAGTTGTCATTTGATAAATGGGATCACATCATTAGGAGAATGATGTGATTGACTTGACCCATTCCGTTAGCTTAGCACTTGATCATTTTAGTTTACTGCTATTGCTTTCTTCATGACTTATACATGTTCCTATGACTATGAGATTATGCAACTCCCGATTACCGGCGGAACACTTTGTGTGCTACCAAACGTCACAATGTAACTGGGTGATTATAAAGGTGCTCTACAGGTGTCTCCGATGGTACTTGTTGAGTTGGCATAGATTGAGATTGGGATTTGTCACTCCGATTATCGGAGAGGTATCTCTGGGCCCTCTCGGTAATGCACATCATTATAAGCCTTGCAAGCAATGCAACTAATGAGTTAGTTGCGGGATAGTGCATTATGGAACGAGTAAAGAGACTTGCTGGTAATGATATTGAACTAGGTATTGAGATACCGATGATCCAATCTTGGGCAAGTAACATATCAATGACGAAGGGAACAATGTATGTTGTTATGCGGTTTGAACGATAAAGATCTTCATAGAATATGTAGGAGCCAAAATGAACATCCAGGTTCCGCTATTGGTTATTGATCGGAGATGTGTCTCGGTCATGTGTACATAGTTCTCGAATCCATAGGGTTCGCACGCTTAACGTTCGGTGACGATCGGTATTATGAGTTTATGTGATTTGATGTACGGAAGGTAGTTTGGAGTACCGGATGAGATCGGGGACATGACGAGGAGTCTCGAAATGGTTGAGACGTAAAGATCGATATATTGGACGACTATATTCGGACATGAGAAAGGTTCTGAGTGATTCAGGTATTTTTTGGTGTACCGGGGAGTTACGGGAATACGGGGAAGAAGTATTGGGTCTCATGGGCCAAGTGGTGGAAGAGAGGAGGCAGGGTGCGCGCCCCCCCTAGCCCAAACCGAATTGGACTAGGGGGCCGGCCCCCTTTCCTCCTTTCCTCCCTCTCCTTCCTTCTCCCCTTCCCCCTTCCTTTCCTCCTCCTAGTAGGAGTAGGAGACGGGAGTCCTACTACTACTAGGAGGAGGACTCCTCCTCCTGGCGCGCCCTACAGGGGCCGTCCGGCCTCCCCCCTTGCTCCTTTATATACGGGGGCAGGGGGCACCCTAGAACACACAAGTTGATCATTGATCCCTTAGCCGTGTGCGGTGCCCCCTCCACCATAATCCACCTCGATCATATCGTAGCGGTGCTTAGGCGAAGCCCTGCGTCGGTAGAAACATCATCACCGTCATTACGTCGTTGTTCTGACGGAACTCTCCCATGAAGCTCTGCTAGATCGGAGTTCGTGGGACGTCATCGAGCTGAACGTGTGCTGAACTCGGAGGTGCCGTGCGTTCAGTACTTGGATCGGTCGGATCGTGAAGACGTTAGACTACATCAACCACATTCTCATAACGCTTCCGCTTATGGTCTATGAGGGTACGTGGACGATACTCTTCCCTCTCATTGTTATGCATCACCATGATCTTGCATGTGCATAGGAAATTTTTGAAATTACTACGTTCCCCAACAGTTAGAGTATATTGGTTGATGAGTCAAGTGAGAACACTTGATCGTAGGTCATACTCATCATTTAAGCTCAAAATGGGGTTATCATTTTTCGTTTAAGCATTTTGATGTATTCACATCTTGTTGAGCTGCTTTGACCCATGACTTGGGGTAAAGCTTCTCTAAGATGGAATAACATATCTTGGGTGGTGGCATTGATCTTGATCATGTAGTTGAACTTGTGTGGGATGCTCAAGGTTGATGTAGCTCATCAATGATTGGGAGCACCACTTGTAGTTTGAGTTCATCTACCTACATGGGTTAGTCTTGCAAGGAAGAGCACTTGTGTATCCAAATTGACAATCATGAATTTGATACCAAATGAAATTTGATATAAAGATTTTGTCAAAGGATACGTTGAAAGGTTTCATGCTTCCTTGTCTTCAACCACCATGTTGTAGAGACTTGGTGATGTAGAGATTGCTCAAGATGTGTGTGATTTGCAATCTCATAGATTTAGATTCACCCAAGTACCTACAAGGGTTAGATAGCATGCAAGGGTGCAAATATATATCCAAGACATATGATAATCATCATAAGAGAAATATCAAGGATTAATCAAAGGCGCATGCCTTGCATGTATCCAAATGGAGTTTCTACTCCAAGTTTGAAGCATCAATGATGTTCAATTCACCTCTCAAACAACAAAACACTTTCTCATCAAGCGGTTTGGTGAATATATCCGCCAATTGCTTATCGGTACGAACATGCTTAAGATCAATGTCCCCTTTAGCAACATGATCTCGAATGAAATGATGATGAACTTCAATATTCTTAGTTCGAGAATGTTGCACGGGATTATGAGCAATCTTAATAGCACTTTCATTGTCACAAAGCAACGGAACATGTTTCACATAGATCCCATAATCTTTAAGAGTCCGGGTCATCCAAAGTAATTGAGCACAACATGAACCGGCGGAAATGTATTCCGCTTTGGCCGTCGATAAGGATACCGAGTTTTGTTTCTTGGAGGACCAAGACACAAGAGATCTACCAAGAAATTGACAAGTACCCGAAATGGACTTTCTATCAATCTTTTCACCGGCATAGTCCGAATCGGAGTAGCCAACAAGATCAAAAGAGGACCTCTTAGGATACCAAATGCCAACATTTGGTGTATGGATTAAGTATCTCACTATCCTTTTCACAGCCTTAAGATGACATTCTTTGGGGGACGCTTGATATTGTGCAGACATGCACACACTTAGCATAATATCGGGACGGGAGGCACATAGATATAACAGTGAACCAATCATAGAGCGGTAAACCTTTTGGTCAACCAATTTGCCATCCTTAGTCAAGTCAAGATGTCCACTAGTAGGCATGGGTGTTTTCATACCTTTGCTTTCTTGCATGTTGAACTTCTTGAACAAGTCCTTGGTATACTTTGTTTGGGAAACAAAGGTACCCTCCTTAGTTTGCTTTATTTGCAACCCAAGAAAGAACTAGAGTTCACTCATCATAGACATCTCAAACTTCTCCGACATTAGCTTTCCAAACTTTTCACTAAAATGAGGGTTAATCGAACCAAATATAATATCATCAACATAAATTTGGCACACAAATAATTAACCATTAACCCTTTTAGTAAAAAGAGTAGCATCAATCTTTCCAATCTCAAAGCCTTTCTCAATAAGGAACTTGGTCAAGCATTTATACCACGCTCTAGGAGCTTGTTTAAGGCCATAAAGAGCTTTGTGAAGTTTGTAAACATGATCGGGTTTCTTAGGATTAACAAAGCCGGGAGGTTGTTTAACGTAAACTTCCTCCTCAATTTCACCATTTAGAAAAGCACTTTTAAAGTCCATTTGGTATAAGGTGATATCATGGTGATTAGCATAGGCAAGTAAGATGCGAATGGACTCAAGTCTTGCAACGGGGGCATATGTCTCACCATAGTCCACACCTTCAACTTGAGTGTAGCCTTGGGCAATGAGACATGCTTTGTTGTGAATGACTTTTCCATCTCTGTCTTGCTTGTTGCGAAACACCCATTTGGTACTGATGATGTTGTGGTTGTTGTCGGGCTTCTCGACCAATGTCCACACTTGGTTCCTCTCGAAGTTATGTAGCTCTTCATGCATGGCATTTATCCAATCCGGATCTTCCAATGCTTCTTCAACCTTCATAGGTTCAATTCTAGAGATGAATGAATAATGTTCAACAAAATTAGCCAAACGAGTATTAGAGCGAGTGATTCTCCCAGTTTGGATATCATTGAAGATTCGTTCGACAGGATGGTCTCTTGAGACTCTTGCTCGAACTCGTGAGAGCTTTTTCTTGGGTCGGGGTGGAACATCTTCATCATCATCTTGTTCGTCTCCTTGACCTTCTTCATTGTTGGCGTTGTCGTTCTCTTGTCTAGGTGGAGAAGGAGGTTGATGAGGTTCATCTTGGTGTACTTCCTCATTTTCTTCATCTTGGCGTGTCCCACTTGTGGATGCTTCCATGTCAACTCTTGGTTCACCTTGTCGTGATGTAGAAGCTTCCACTTGGACGGACGAGGTACCCTCCTTCACCTCTGTTGGACGTATCTTGCCAATAGACAAGTCTTGGATTTCTTCTGAAGGGTCTTTTTCTCCTACATCAATTGGCATTTGCTCTACTTGCGAGCCGTTAGATTCATCAAACTTCACATCTACCATCTCTTCAACCTTTCGGGTGAAATTGTTGTAGACATGGTAAGTGTGAGAGTTTGAGCCATAACCAAGTAGGAAACCCTCATGAGATTTAGGAGCAAATTTAGAACGACGATTCTTGTCAAGAATGTAACACTTTGAGCCGAATACCCGAAAGTATCCAACTTGGGGTTTGTTACCGGTGAGAAGCTTGTATGCCGTCTTGCCGAGTAGCTTGTGAAGATACAAGCGATTTGTTGCATGACAAGCTGTCTCAACCACTTCTGCCCAAAAGTGTTTTGGCGTCTTGTACTCATCAAGCATCGTTCTCGCCATCTCAATAAGAGTCCGGTTCTTCCTCTCAACAGCTCCATTTTGTTGAGGCGTGTACGTAGCCGAGAACTCATGTGAAATCCCTTCTTCATTAAGAAAGGTATCCACATTTGCGTTCTTGAACTCCGTTCTGTTGTCGCTTCAAACCTTCTTGATATTCACTTCAAATTGATTTTGGGCCTTTCTAGCGAAGTTCTTGAAGATCTTTTGGACCTGTGATTTATCATCAAGAAAGAACACCCACGTAAATCTTGAAAAATCATCGACTATGACTAGACCAAATGAGTTACCACCGAGGCTTTTATAGGCATTGGGACCAAAGAGATCCATATGAAGTAGCTCGTGCGATCTTCTCATGGTCATGATGTTCTTCATGGGGTGACTCTTTCCAACTTGTTTTATTGCTTGACAAGCACTGCACAATCTATCCTTGTCAAATATAACATCTTTCACTCCAAGGATATAATCACCTTTAATTAGCTTACCAAGATTTCGCATGCCCACATGACCTAACCTTCTATGCCACAACCAAACTTTGGAAGATTTAGCAATTAAGTAAGTTCTAGCTTGAGCCTTTTTAGTGAAATAAACAATATATATATCACCTCCACGTATACCGGTAAAGACCATATTATGATTATCTCTACGAAACACTTGGCAATCTACTTCAGTAAATAGGACATTGAAGCCAAAGTCAGCAAGTCTAGATACAAAAAGTGAATTGTAGCCAAGAGATTCAATGAGCATAACATTTTGTATGGAGCTATCATGTGAGATGGCCACCTTACCAAGGCCAACCACCTTACCCTTTGAGTTATCACCAAAAGTGACATACTTTCGAGGGCCGTCGTTTTCAGCAAGCTCATGAAACATATCCTTATATCTGGTCATGTGATCGGTACATCCACTATCAAGGACCCATTCCTTTCCTCTAGCCATGTAGCCGCGAAGATTAACCATGAGGCCAGAGTATCTCATAGACTCGTTGAGATCAAAGTCACTATTATCATCCTCTTCATAATATCCATGTTCAACATTGTCTTGTGATGGATCAATTCGTAGAGAGAGTGATTCATTAGATAAATGATCATCACAATAATCATCTTTATGAATTCTAATGGCTTCAGAGATTATATTGCTAATGATTCCAACATCTCCTTTGGCACACATGAGGTTAGTAAGCTCAAATAGACAATCACCAAACTTAGGATCATTGGAATTCATCTTACTCAAGTCAATAGATTTATGAAGAATTTCATCTAGATTTTGCAAGGAATAGTTTGGGAATCGTTCCTCAAGAAATCTCCATATAGTGTAGGCACAGTGAAGAGTAGGCAAGCAATCAATCAAGTTTCTAGGCAAACCTCTAGTGATAAGATTAACAGTTCTAAGATTGCGAATCATGTCAATAGGCTCATCAAGGGTAGGATGCAAAGGATCAACATGGGGTGCACAAGGGCTAGTAGTGTACTTGTTCAAATGATATTCATTGAAAATCTCCAACATCTCAATTTTTCACTCATGAAAGAACTCTCCGTCAAGTATAGGCACTCTATGTCTAAGACTCCCCAACGTAGACTCATCCATCTTCCTCCAATGGTGATTAAACCAAAGCAATGCAGACCTTTGCTCTGATACCAATTGAAAGGATCGAGAAGAGGTGTCTAGAGGGGGGGTGAATAGACTCTTAACAAAGAAAAGTAGCAGTTTTTAATTTCTTCAAGTTAATGTGGAGTTTTAGTACAAGTTTAAACATTCACAATGCATTCAAGCAAGCATGGCAAGAGTATATGAGCAGCGGAAAGTAAAGCATGCAAGTTGCAAGAATGTAAAGGGATGGGATTGGAGTATGCAGACGCAATTGGAGACATGGAGATTTTTGGTGTGGTTCCGATAGGTGGTGCTATCGTACATCCACGTTGATGGAGACTTCAACCCACGAAGGGTAATGGTTGCACGAGTCCACGGAGGGCTCCACCCACGAAGGGTCCACGAAGAAGCAACCTTGTCTATCCCACCATGGCCATCACTCACGAAGGACTTGCCTCACTAGGGTAGATCTTCACGATGTAGGCGATCTCCTTGCCCGTACACACTCCTTGGTTCAACTCCACAATCTTGCTGTAACATCCCAAAATTTCAATTTGGAATGTTATACATAAATCATTCATGAATATCATATTTTACTGCATTTTTGCTTTGTGATCCTCGAAATTCTAAGCAACTCAAGGACCCACGGAGAGAGTTTGGGATTTCATGTTTTTCATATTTGAATTTTATCAAATATCGAAACAAGGATCACTTTGGTTTTAATTATTTTCCTCTTCGAAAAAAATATTTCATATTAAAATATATGAGAGGAGATAATATGACTTATCCAAAATAAAAGGAATATTGGAGGAAAAATATTAAAAATCAAATAAATATTTCTTTTGGGCTTTTGTTGCTATTTTATTTGAATTAGGAAAAAATATGCGTTTTTAAAATTTGCATTAGAGGCCCAAATAAATGTTCACTTTGTCTGGAATATTATTAGAGGACCGTGAAATTTTATTTCAGGACTTTTGGACTCCATTTAGTATTTATTTTATTTGTTTTTCCGCGTCAGGATATTTTAAAAAATGCACCGACCTAATCGGGCCGTGCCCGAGCCGGAGTCCTCCGGCCGGGGCTTTATAAGCCTCCAGCCTAGCCGCCGCCCCAAACCATAGCGTCGCGCGTTGCCGCCGCCTCGCACCGCCGCCGCCGCTGCCGCCTTGTGCCGCCGCTGCTGTCCACCGTCACCGCCCTGCCGTCCCGCCACCGTCGATCCCGCCGCCGAGGTAGCCGCCGCCGTCCGGTTTTTCTCGAGAGAAACCGTTGGTTTTTTATTCGAAACCCAAGATCTAGATTTTTTTTAGATCGGGTTTGTTCGGTTTTTCTTCGGTTTAGTTAAATAGCGGACGTTTGTCCGTACGTTCGTTTAACATACCCATTCGTTAGTTAACCACAGACAGCGAACGTTCGTTTGTTAGCCTGTTCATCTCATTTTATTTTCCAGGGCTTTTCCGCGATTATTATCGATCGAGATTTCTGCCCTGATCTTCGTTTTAGTTTATCTTTTCGCTCGATTATCCATATCGGGTGAAACAAGCGCCTAGATCTTCGTCTCGAAGCCCTCTTTCTGTTTAACCAACTTGAACAAGATTTTGGTACTGTAAAATTTGACTTTTGTCCAGATTAGTAAACGGATCTTGTTTCCTTCGTAGTTTGAGTTTCGTTGCTCCGTTTGATTTGATCCTTTTTGCAAATCGAATCTCTTCAGTTGAGTTTTCAGATTCGATCTTCTTATTTGAGTTTTACCCGTGCATCTTTGCTTGATTGCTTATGTATGCTATTTTTTGTTGCGATAGAATTCCCGGAGTGCGAAGCATACTATTATGAGTCTCTAGGATTTACAGAACGTCAGCAAGGCAAGTAACACTTTGATCATACTTCTAATACCCAGTTTTTATGCATTAGTTTCAACACTTAAACATTGCATGAGTAGGATATCTTAACATGTGGGTTTTTGGAAGTAGATGATGAGGTAGAACCTATTACCCTTTTTATTATCAAACCCTTGGGAGTTACTTCTATGTTATGCTTAAATTGCCATGCTATGCTCGTAAACGTGGATTGGGTTTGAGTGTACTCATGATAGATGTGAGTGTTTAATTTATGGTTCAACTTAAGGTGGCAACTTTAATACACATCTGGGTGGATTCTTGGTTTGGGCACCTAGGATATACCAGTGTTATCCTAGGAGATCCCGGGGTTATACCATGTGATCCTCCTATGGTCCGCCACCCAGGCTCAAAGGGATCGTAAGATTTTTCATAGTAGAAACTTCCGTGTGCAGCCACAAGCTATTATGTGCTCTAGCATAGTTGAGTAGGTTGCATGACCTCTTCCAGTGGTAGGCTAGAAGATGTAGGGGATGTAGGTTGGTACTGTCTACCCGGGGTTAGAGTCAATGCTTCTGAAAGACTGTGTCCCGGTCATCTGTTTCTCAAACACCATGTAGTGCAAGAAATCCAACGGAGGAGATCGAGTCTTGTGGGGAAAAGTGCACAAACCTCTGCAGAGTGTACAAACTAATCATGATTAGCCGTGCCCCCGGTTATGGACATCTTGAGTATCTGGTACTTGAATTATTGATTTGATCTTATCACTCTAAATTAATCTGTTGGGTTGATAATTATTTTTAATTGGGATTGGGATGGGGGTACCATTCTCAATGTTTCAAGTACCATGATAGTTAAATAAAATATATTCCTTTGTAGTAGGGAAAAATTGCTTTTCGCAAAAACATTGTAACCATAGAGCTTCCACCAGCCAAATATGCTTACAGTGATTGCCATTATCTGTTCATTTCTCTACTGTGTTACATTGCCAGCATATTCCATGTGCTGACCCGTTTCAGGCTGCAACATATCATGCTGCAGAGTTTTCATACGACAAGTAAGGTGCCATAGGTCATTTGTCATGCACTCAGCTATGCCGTTGGAGTTGATGGACTCACTTTATCTTCCAAGCCTTCCGATGTTATCTTATTTAGATGACCTTATGCCATATTTATTGTATTAAGTTCTGTTTTGAGACATTTGATGTAATAAGTGTGTGATTGCTACTCTGTTATAAATCCTTCGAGTACTGTGTGTGTCAGCATTACCGATCCAGGGATGACACTGAACAGAGAGACTTGACCATCTGAGATCGGGTCGCTACAAGATGGTATCAGAGCACACGCTAAATGTAGGACACGACCACTAAGATGATACATAGGTCACTCCTCTCTACTCATTTCTGACTCCTCTCCATTTTCTACTCTTTAGGATGGCGGACTCAAGGAGCAAGTTTACACAGCCGGATGAATACACACCTTTTGGATGACACTTGAAGGAAGTCACTAGGTACCTGAACATTGGAATACCAAGCTTCACCGGGACCTACACAGCCACACTACTAGAAGAGGAACGTTCAATGATTCGAGTTCAAGTTCCAAGAAGGACATTCACGCCAGTCACTGAGCCCATAGAAATTTCTTTTGATGCACCAACCTGGAGTCTAGGAAAGAGCATGGCAGCCCACATCGCCATGGGACGCATCGGCGGAGTTTATCACAAGGAGCTTAAAGACACTATCTACCAGATATGTGGGCGCCGAGATGAGCAATGGGACATGATCAGCACCAGGAAGGACATGTCCATTGCAGCCTTCATCCAGGAGTTAAATCATCACATTCGTCACCAGGAGAACCAGATGTGCGCAAGCATGATAGATTTTAATAAGGCGATGACCAGGATCACAGAGCTAGAGGAGGAACTCAAGTCTACACGCGATGGATATGAGGAGGAAATGATGGTACTAGTGGAGATGAATGATGACCTGATAAGGAAGCTAGGAGTTTTTATGGGAGACCCCGCGCCAGGAGGAGAAGACGACGAACCTAAGGAGATTCGTTCTGAAGACTACATCATCATCGACGACACCGACTCCGACCCCGATGGTAGTGATGATGACTATGAAGGCGAATCTGGAGCAGATATCATGGAGTCTTCCACCGATAAAATTTTTTAGTAGACCACCATATGATTAGTAGTATTCCCCCATGTATATATTAGTAGTCTGAGCACTATAACGATAGTTAGATTGATTGTATGCCCTTGCTTGATATTGATTTGGTGTGATATGATTGTGTTTGTCATGTGCATATGGGTAGTGCCTTCTCATTAGACCTCATTCTATTCTAATCTCTCCCCTCTAAACCCATCAGATGCCTCCGAGACGTGAACCCGGATTTGCCTTCCCACCGGAGCTCACTCAGTTGATCCAGTAGCAGAATACACTGATGCAGTTACTAGTTCAGAATCAGGGCAACAACAACAACAATAACAACAACCCACCGCCACCACCTCCAGTTGATAACTTAGCCCATTTTCTGAGGTTACAGCCGCCGGTGTTTTCTAGTAGCACTGAGCCCATAGTTGTGGATGACTGGCTACACAGGATTGGAAGGGAGTTAACCACTGCCGGTTGCACAGACACCAAGAAGGTGCGTTTCGTCGCACACCAATTGGATGGACCCGCAGCCGCATGGTGGGAAAATTACACAGCTACTTTTCCTATAGCCAATGTCACTTGGGAGCAGTTTCAGCAAGCGTTCCGCACATCCCATGTCTCAACTGGAGCTATGAGCATGAAGAAGTGTGAGTTTCGCAACTTGCGCCAGGGAAATCATACCGTGGCTCTGTATGTAGATGAGTTTAGTAAGCTATCTCGCTATGCCCCTAATGATGTGGCCACGGATGCTGCGAAGCAGGAGAAGTTTATGGAAGGGCTGAATGATGAGATGAGCATGCAGTTAATGGTGGCAACATTTAACAACTACCAAGAGTTGGTAGATAAGGCTCTTATGATTGAAGGGAAGCAGCAGCAGATTGAGACCCGCAAGAGGAAGTATGGACAAGGGAAGTACAATTCTGGAGCTCAGTAGAAGCCCCGTTTCACCCCGAACTTGGGAGGATATACCCATAACCATGGAGGCCATACCCACAATGGAGGAAGTTCGCATAACCATAGTGGCCCCAAGAATGGGAATGGGAATGGAGCAGGCAGCAATCAGAACCGCTCTAACCCAGCCACTCCCGCCAAGAAGGACCAGAGTCACATTACCTGTTTCAAGTGCGGGAAGACTGGACACCACGCCAATGATTGTCCAGAGTTGAAGAATGGCAATGGAAATGGAAGCTCTGGGAAGAAGCCCAACCCTTTCAACAGGGGACAAGTGAACCACGTAAACGTGGAGGAGGTTGAAGAGCAGCCAAATGCAGTCATCGGTAAGTTTTTGGTGAAGTCATTTACCGCTCTCGTTCTTTTTGATACTGGTGCATCGCATTCATCGGTAAGTTTTTGGTGAAGTCATTTCAAGGGGATTTGTGGACAAGTTCAAGTTACCCACCTTAGCCCTTAGGACACCCTTGTTTGTGAGCTCACCCGGTGCAGAGTATATGGCTAGCCGATGGTGCGACCGGTTACCCTTAACCATTGGCAGCCATGTTTTCCCCTCAGACCTAATAATTTTGGAATCCCAAGGATTGGATGTGATATTGGGAATGGATTGGCTATCGAAGTATGGAGGAAACATTGATTGCGCTAGCAAGTCAATTCTCCTCACTACCCCGGAGGGAAAAATGATTAAGTATGTATCCAGGCATGTACCAAGGAGGACCCAAGTAAATTCCCTCACTGGAGTTGTTCAGGAGGAAGTGCCTGTAGTGAAGGATTACTCGGACATATTTCCAGAAGAATTACCAGGCATGCCGCTGGATCGAGACATTGAGTTTTTGATAGAGCTATTGCCAGGCACTGAACCAATTTCAAAGAAACCATACCGGATGCCCGCAAATGATCTGGAGGAGATCAAGAAGCAGATTAAGGAGTTGTTGGAGAAAGGTTACATTAGATGAAGTTCGTCACTACGGGGAGCCCCAGTGCTCTTGGTTGAGAAGAAGGATAAGTCTCTGAGAATGGTTGTTGATTGTCGGGCATTGAATGAAGTAACGATCAAGAACAAGTACCCACTGCCGATGATCAATGATTTGTTTGACCAGCTCCAAGGAGCTAAAGTCTTTCCCAAGATCGATCTTCGATAAGGATACCACTAGTTGAAGATTCGAGAAAAGGATATACCAAAAACAGCTTTCACCACAAGGTACGGGCTGTATGAGTATACGGTTATGTCATTTGGATTGACTAACGCCCCTGCCAATTTCATGAGTATGATGAATAAGGTGTTCATGGAGTTCTTGGATAAGTTCGTTGTGGTGTTCATTGATGATATTTTGGTGTACTAGAAGAATGAAGAGGAGCACAAGGAAAATTTGCGTTTAGTTCTCGAGAAGCTCAGGGAACATCAGCTATACGCTAAATTCAGCAAATGTGAATTTTGGTTGAAGGAAGTTGGACTCCTTGGACATGTTATATCAGGAGAAGGTATAGCAGTAGACCCCACCAAGGTTAAGTCAGTCACTGAATGGTTGGCACCCACCTTAGTTGGAGAGATCCACAATTTTCTTGGACTCGCGGGATATTACCGGAGATTCATTGAGAATTTTTCTAAGATTGCGAAGCCCATGACGACGTTGTTGAAGAAGGACACCAAGTTCCATTGGACTGAAGAATGTGAAGAAAGTTTCCAGGAGTTGAAGAAACATCTAACCACAGCCCCAGTGTTGATTCTGCCAGATAAACGCAAGGATTTCCAAGTGTATTGCGACGCCTCTTGCTTAGGATTTGGAGGAGTACTAATGCAGGACGGAAGAGTTGTTTCATATTCCTCACGACAACTTCGACCGCATGAGTTGAATTACGCCACACATGATTTAGAGTTAGCAGCTGTAGTGCATGCACTCAAGACCTGGAGACACTTTCTTATTGGAAATCATTGTGAAGTGTACACGGATCATAAGAGTTTGAAGTAGATTTTCACACAGAAGGAGCTGAACCTCAGGCAGAGGAGATGCTTGGAGCTCATAAAAGATTATGATATGAAGTTGCATTATCATCCAGGCAAGGCCTATGTCGTAGCAGACACTTTGAGCCGGAAGAGTTATATAAATACCCTCGTAAGCGGGGAATTGCCAAAGGAGTTAGCAGAGGATCTCAGGGAACTTTGTTTGGAGATTGTTCCTAGAGGTTTTGTTGCCACGATGGAAGTTCAGTCGACATTATTGGGAAAGATTCGAGAAGCACAGAAGGATGACAAAGAAATTGCTGAAATAAAGGAGAAAATGAGCAAAGGAAAAGCCAAAGGTTTTCGTGAATATGAGCACGACACCTTGTGGTTTGAGGACCGTGTTTATGTTCCCAAAAATGCCAAGATCAGGAAGTTGATACTACAGGAATCTCATGACTCGCCATAGTCGATACACCACGGAAACACAAAGATGTATTTGGATTTGAAGGAGCGTTTCTGGTGGACTGGAATGAAGAAGGACATTGCCGAGTATGTAGCCATATGTGATGTATGTCAGAGAGTGAAGGTAGAACATCAGAAGCCAGCAGGATCACTTCAGCCTATGCCGATACCCGAATGGAAGTGGGATAAGCTTGGCATGGATTTTATCACCGGATTACCCAGGACCCGGTCGGGATATGATTCTATCTGGGTAGTAGTGGATCGCTTGACCAAAGTAGCTCACTTTATCCCAGTGAAAACCACCTATACCAGTGCGAAGTTGGCCAAGATATATATGACCAGGATCGTATGTCTGCACGGAGTTCCGAGGACCATCGTATCAGATAGAGGAACACAGTTTACTTCAAAGCTATGGCACCAGCTGCACCAGACTTTGGGAACTAGGCTAGAGTTTAGGACAACCTTTCATCCGCAGAATGATGGACAGACCGAGAGAGTCAATTAGATTCTGGAGGACATGTTGAGAGCTTGTGCGCTAGATTATGGATCTAGTTGGGATGATAATTTGCCTTACGCGGAGTTCTCATACAACAACAGCTACCAGGCCAGTTTGAAGATTGCACCGTTCGAAGCCCTGTATGGATGAAGATGCCGAACACCATTGATGTGGGATGAAGTTGGAGACCGCCAGTTGTTCGGACCAGATTTGATCAAGGAGTTCGAAGAGAAGGTTAAACTGATTCGAGATAGACTGAAGGTAGCTTAGTCCAGACAGAACAGCTATGCATACTCAAAACGCATGGAGGTAGTCTATGAAATCGGAGACAGAGCATATCTTTGTGTGTCACCGCTCCAAGGAGTTAAGCGATTTGGAGTCAAGGGAAAGTTAGCCCCGAGATTTGTAGGACCGTACTGTGTTTTGGAACACATGGGAGAGGTTGCCTACAAGTTGGAGTTACCCGAGGGACTGTCAGGAGTTCATGATGTGTTTCACATTTCCTAGATGAAGAAGTGCCATGCAGAGATGGCCGATATCCCTCTGAGAGATACAGTGCCCCTGGAAGCAATTCAGTTGGACAGTGATCTGACCTATGAGGAGAAACCAGTCAAGATTCTCGAGTTTGCCAGCCGAGTTACACGCAACAAGGTTATCAAGTTTTGCAAAGTTCAGTGGAGCCACCATACCGAGGATGAAGCTACCTGGGAATGAGAGGACAATTTACGCAAAGACCACCCTCACCTATTTTCTAGCTAACCAGAATCTCGAGGGCGAGATTCAACTTAAGGGGGGGTAGGTTTGTAACATCCCAAATTTTCAATTTGGAATGTTATACATAGATCATTCATGCATATCATATTTTACTGCATTTTTGCTTTGCGATCCTCGAAATTCTAAGCAACTCAAGGACCCACGGAGAGAGTTGGGATTTCATGTTTTTCATATTTGAATTTTATCAAATATCGAAACAATGATCACTTTGGTTTTAATTATTTTTCTCTCTGAAAAAATATTTCATATTAAAATATATGAGAGGAGACAATATGAATTTTCCAAAATAAAGGGAATATTGGAGGAAAAATATTAAAAATCAAATAAATATTTCTTTTGGGCTTTTGTTGCTATATTATTTGAATTATGAAAAATTATGCGTTTTTCAAAATTGCATTAGAGGCCCAAATAAATGTTCACTTTGTCCGGAATATTATTAGAGGACCGTGAAGTTTTATTTCAGGATTTTTGGACTCCGTTTAGTATTTCTTTTATTCGTTTTTCCGCATCAGGATATTTTTTAAAAAATGCACCGACCTAACTGGGTCGTGCCCGAGCCGGAGTCCTCCAGCCGGGGCTTTATAAGCTGCCAGCCCAGCCGCCGCCCCAAACCCTAGTGTCGCGCGCAGCCGCCGCCGCCTCGCGCCGTTGCCGTCACCGCCCCGCCGTCCTGCCGCCGAGGTAGCCACCGCCGCCGTCCGGTTTTTCTCGGGAAAAACCGCCGATTTTTTTCGAAACCCTAGATCTAGATTTTTTTAGATCGGTTTTTCTTCGGTTTAGTTAAATAACGGACGTTTGTGCATATGTTCGTCTTAACAAACACTGTTCATCAGTTAACCGCATACAGCGAATATTCATTCGTTAGCCTGTTCATCTCGTCTTATTTTCTAGGGCTTTTCCACGATTATTTTCGATCGTGATTTCTGCCCTGATCTTCGATTTAGTTTATCTTTTCGCTCGGTTATCCAAATCGGGTGAAACAAGCGCCTAGATCTTCGTCTCGAAGCCCTCTTTCTGTTTAACCAACTTGAACAAGATTTTGGTACTGTAAAATTTGACTTCAGTCTAGATTAGTAAACGGATCTTGTTTCTTTCGTAGTTTGAGTTTCGTCGCTCCGTTTGATTTGATTCTTTTTGCAAATCAAATCTCTTCAGTTGAGTTTTCAGATTCGATCTTCTTATTTGAGTTTTACCTATGCATCTTTGCTTGATTTCTTATGTATGCTATTGTTTATTGTGATAGAATTCCCGGAGTGCGAAGCGTGCTACTACGAGTCTCTAGGATTTGCAGAACATCAGCAAGGCAAGTAACACTTTGATCATACTTCTCATACCCAGTTTTTATGCATTAGTTTCAACCCTCAAACATTGCATGACTAGGATCTCTTAACATGTGGGTTTTGGGAAGTAGATGATGAGGTAGAACATGTTACCCTTTTTATTATCAAACCCTTGGGAGTTACTTCTACGTTATGCTTAAATTGCCATGCTATGCTCATAGATGTGGATCGGGTTTGAGTGTATTCATGATAGTGAGTGTTTAATTTATGGTTCAACTTAAGGTGGCAACTTTAATACACATCTGGGTGGATTGTTGGTTTGGGCAGCTGGGGATATACCAGTGTTGTCCTAAGAGATCCCAGGGTTATACCGTGTGATCCTCCTATGGTCCGCCACCCAGGCTCAAAGGGATCATAAGATTTTTCATACTAGAAACTTCCGTGTGCAGCCACAAGCTATTATGGGCTCTAGCATAGTTGAGTAGGTTGCATGACCTCTTCCAGTGGTAGGCTAGCAGATGTAGGGGATGTAGGTTGGTACTGTCTACCCAGGGTTAGAGTTAGTGCTTCTGAAAGACTGTGTCTCGGTCATCCGTTTCTCAAACACCATGTAGTGCGAGAAATCCAATGGAGGAGATCGAGTCTTGTGGGGAAAAGTGCACAAACCTCTGCAGAGTGTACAAACTAATCATGATTAGCCGTGCCCTCGGTTATGGACATCTTGAGTATCTGGTACTTGAATTATTGATTTGATCTCATCACTCTAAATTAATCTATTGGGTTGATAATTATTTTTAATTGGGATTGAGATGGGGGTACCATTCTCAATGTTTCAACTACCATGATAATTAAATAAAATATATTCCTTTATAGTAGGGAAAAATTGGCTTTTCGCAAAAACATCGTAACCATAGAGCCTCCACCAGCCAAATATGCATATAGTGATAGCCATTATCTGTTCATTGCTCTACTGTGTTACATTGCCAACATATTCCATGTGCTGACCCGTTTCGGGCTGCAACATATCATGTTGCAGACTTTTCAGACGACGAGGAATGTGCCATAGGTCGTTTGTCGTGCACTCAGCTATGCCGTTGGAGTTGATGGACTCACTTTATCTTGCAAGCCTTCCGCTATTATCTTATTTAGATGGTCTTAAGCCATATTTATTGTGATAAGTTCTCTTTTGAGACATTCGATATAATAAGTGTGTGATTGCTACTCTATTATAAATCCTTCGAGTACTGTGTGTTTCAGCATTACCGATCCACGGATGACACTGAACACAGAGACTTGACCATCTGAGGTTGGGTTGCTACACTTGTCGGAGACTCCCAAGTGACACCTAACCAATCTAGGAGAGACACCACTCTCCAAAAGGTAATAGATGGTGTGTTGACGATGAACTCCTTGCTCTTGTGCTTCAAATGATAGTATCCCCAACACTCAAATCTCTCTCACGGATTTGGACTTTGTGGAAAGATTATTTGAGTGGAAAGCAACTTGCGGAAGGCTAGAGATCAAGATTCATATGGTTGGAATGGAATATCTTGGTCTCAACACATGAGTAGGTGGTTCTCTCTCAGAAAATGAATGCTGGAAGTGTAGGCACATTCTGATGGCTCTCTCCTCTAATGAAGGAAGGGTGGAGGGGTATATATAGCCTCCACACAAAATCTAACCGTTACACACAAATCACCAAACTCGGTGGGACTGAATCATGAAACCCGGCCAGACCGATTTAGTTCAAAATGTGAACGTTAGGATTTTCGATGGGACCGACATGTCAACTCGGTGTGACCGATGTCGTTATGGTTAGGACACAACGTAATCTCGGTGAGACCGATTACACAAACTCGGTGGGACCGATTTTGGTAATAAGCTAACCAAAGAGTTGGTCAGACAAACTAGGTGGGACCGATTGCTTATCTCGGTGGGACCGAAATAATTGCAACAGGCAACAGAGAGTTCGCAAGCCCATCTCGGTGAGACCGGGATCCCGTCGGTGAGACTGAATTGATTAGGCTTTCTGGCAGTGGCTATGTCAAGTGAACTCGGTGGCACCGGATAGATTAAATCGGTGGGGCTGAGTTAGACTTTTTGTTTGGAACATATGTGGATATGAGAAAGTGGTTGAGGGCTTTGGAGCATATCACTAAGCATTTTTAGCAAGCAAGCCATTAAGCAACACCTCACCCCATTTTAATAGTATTGGCTTTACTATGGACTCAATGTGATCTTGGAACACTAAAATGAAAATGTAGAGTCTTGAGCTTTTGAGCTTTTGCCAATCTTCTATCCTTAGCATCTAGAAGGGGTTCCACATCCTCTTGTCCACGCCACTGAAGGAAATATGCCCTAGAGGCAATAATAAATTTATTATTTATTTCCTTATATCATGATAAATGTTTATTATTCATGCTAGAATTGTATTAACCGGAAACTTAGTACATGTGTGAATACATAGACAAACAAAGTGTTACTAGTATGCCTCTACTTGACTAGCTCGTTGAATCAAAGATGGTTAAGTTTCCTAGCCATAGACAAAAGTTGTCATTTTATTAATGGGATCACATCATTAGGGAATGATGTGATTGACTTGACCCATCCGTTAGCTTAGCACGATGATCGTTTAGTTTGTTGCTATTGCTTTCTTCATGACTTATACATGTTCCTATGACTATGAGATTATGCAACTCCCGAATATCGGAGGAACACTTTGTGTGCTACCAAATGTCACAACGTAACTGGGTGATTATAAAGGTGCTCTACAGGTGTATTCGATGGTACTTGTTGAGTTGGCATAGATCAAGATTAGGATTTTTCACTCCGATTGTCGGAGAGGTATCTCTGGGCCCTCTCGGCAATGCACATCACTATAAGCCTTGCAAGCAATGTAACTAATGAGTTAGTTGCGAGATGTTTCATCATGGAACGAGTAAAGAGACTTGCCGGTAATGAGATTGAACTAGGTATTGAGATACCAACGATCGAATCTCGGGCAAGTAACATACCGATGACAAAAGGAACAACATATGTTGTTATGCGATTTGATCGATAAAGATCTTCGTAGAATATGTAGGAACCAATATGAGCATGTTGGTTCCGGTATTGGTTATTAACCGGAGACGAGTCTCGGTCATGTCTACATAGTGCTCGAACCCGTAGGGTCCGCACGCTTAACATTCGGTGATGATCGATATTATGAGTTTATTTGTTTTGATGTGCCGAAGGTAGTTTGGAGTCCCAGATGAGTTCGGGGACATGAAGAGGAGTCTCGAAATGGTCGAGACGTAAAGATCGATATATTGGACGACTATATTCGGACATCGGAAAGGTTCCGAGTGATTTGGGTATTTTTCGGAGTACCAGAGAGTTACGGGAATTCGCTGGGGAGTATATGGGCCTTATTGGGCTTTAGGGGAAAGAGAGAGAGGAGGCTGCGCGCCCCCAAGGCCTAGTCCGAATTTGACTAGGCGGAGGGGCGGCGCCCCCTCCTTCCTTCTCTTCTCTTTTCCCTTTCCTTCTCTCCTACTCCTACTACATGGAAGGGGAGGGGGAATCCTGCTCCCGGTGGGAGTAGGACTTCCCAGGGCACGCCATAGGAGGGCCGGCCCTCCCCCTCCTCCATTCCTTTATATACATGGCCAGGGGACACCCCATATATACACAAGTTGATTGTTCCAAGCCGTGTGTGGTGCCCCCCTCCACCATATTCCACCTCGGTCATATCGTAGCGGTGCTTAGGTGAAGCCCTGCGTCGGTAACATCATCATCACCGTCATCACGCCGTCGTGCTGACAGAACTCTCCCTCGAAGCTCTACTGGATCGTGGGTTTGTGGGACGTCACCGAGCTGAACGTGTGCATATGACAGAGATGCCGTACGTTCGGTACTAGGATCGGTCGATCGTGAAGACGTACGACTACATCAACCGCGTTGTCATAACGCTTCTACTTTCGGTCTACGAGGGTACGTGGACGACACTCTCCCCTCTCGTTTCTATGCATCACCATGATCTTGTGTGTGCGTAGGAATTTTTTTGAAATTACTGCGTTCCCCAACAGTGGCATCTGAGCCAGGTCTATGCGTAGATGTTATATGCACGAGTAGAACACAAGTGAGTTGTGGGCGATACATGTCATACTGCTTACCAACATGTCATACTTTGGTTCGGCGGTATTTTCGGATGAAGCAGCCCGGACCTACATTACGCGTGCGCTTACGCGAGACTGGTTCTACTGACGTGCTTCGCACACAGGTGGCTGGCGGGTGTCAGTTTCTCCAACTTTAGTTGAACCGAGTGTGACTATGCCCGGTCCTTATTGAAGGTTAAAACATCACTAACTTGACGAATGTAGTGCCCTCGATGCGGCTATATCTCCCACGTGTCGAAGCACGACTTAGAGGCATAACCGCATTGAAAGCAATGTCGCAAGTGAGGTAATCTTCACACAACCCATGTAATACATAAGGGAAAGAGATACATAGCTGGCTTACAATCGCCACTTCACACAATTACATGAATAAAGCATTACATCATCCAGACACAATCAAGGTTCGACTATGGAACCAAAATAAAAGAAGACTACCCCAAATGCTACACAGATCCCCGATCGTCCCGATTGGGCTCCACTACTGATCAACTAGATCGAAACAAGACAAAGGACAAGATCTTCATCGAGCTCCTCCTTGAGCTTGGTTGCGTCATCTGCACGGTATCCTCGGCACCTGCAAGCTGGTTTTGAAGTATCTGTGAGTCACGGGGACTTAGCAATCTTACACCCTCGCGATCAAGACTATTTAAGCTTATCGGTATGTAAAAGGTATGAGGTGGAGCTACAGCAAGCGACTAGCATATATAGTGGCTAACATACGCAAAAGAGAGCGAGAAGAGAAGGCAAAGCACGGTCGAGAAACTATGATCAAGAAGTGATCCTAGAACAACCTACGTCAAACATGACTCCAACACCGTGTTCACTTCCCGGACCCCGCCGAGAAGAGACCATCACGGTAACACACGCGGTTGATGTATTTTAATTTAGATCAACTTCAGGTTTTCTACAACCGGACATTAACAAATTCCCATCTGCCCATAACCGCGGGCACGGCTTTCGAAAGTTCAAATCCCTGCAGGGGTGTCCCAACTTAGCCCATCACAAGCTCTCACGGTCAACGAAGGATATTCCTTCTCCCAAGACATTCCGATCAGACTCGGCATCCAGGTTACAAGACATCCTCGACAATGGTAAAACAAGTCCAGCAACACCGCCCGAATGTGCCGACAAATCTCGATAGGAGCTGCACATATCTCGTTCTCAGGGCACACTCAGATGAGCAATCCGTACAACTAAAACCAGCCCTCGAGTTTCCCCGAGGTGGCGCTGCAAGGGGCTCTAGTTTGGACCAACACTCGGAGGAGCACTGGCCCGGGGGGTTTAAAATAATGATGACCCTTGAGTCTGCAGAACCCAAGAGAAAGAAAAAGGCTAGGTGGCGAATGGTAAAACCAAGGTTGGGCATTTCTGGAGGAGTTTTATTCAAGGTGAACTGTCAAGGGGTTCCCTTTATAACCCAACCGCGTAAGGAACGCAAAATCCCGGAACATAACACCGATATGACGGAAACTAGGGCGGCAAGAGTGGAACAAAACACCAGGCATAAGGCCGAGCCTTCCACCCTTTACCAAGTATATAGATGCATTAATTAAATAAGATATATTGTGATATCCCAACAAATATCCATGTTCCAACATGGAACAAACTTCATCTTCACCTGCAACTAACAACGCTATAAGAGGGGCTGAGCAAAGCGGTAACATAGCCAAACAACGGTTTGCTAGGACAAGCTGGGTTAGAGGCTTGGCTTAACAAAATGGGAGGCATGATAAGCAAGTGGTAGGTATCGCAGCATAGGCATAGCAAAAGAGCGAGCAACTAGCAAGCAAAGATAGAAGTAATTTCGAGGGTATGGTCATCTTGCCTGAGATCCCGCAAGGAAGAAGAACGAGTCCATGAAGATGGCAAACGGACGTAGTCGAACGGATCCTCACAAACACGACGTTATTGGAACCAACCCGAAGAAGCACACCGGAAAGAAGCAAACAACATAGTAAACAACCACGACATAAGCATGGAATGAAGCATGGCATGGCAAAGTGCACAAGCAAACCTACAAATTAAGTGGAGCTCAATATGCAACTCCGTTGCGTATTGATGAAACACCACGTGACTTATTTAATTCTCTCTCGTTTATGTACCCAACAATATTAAATGTTGATTAACATGGCAAGGGGTGAAGCACAACAAAACTACCTATATAGGCAAGTTTAAATGAGGCCGGAAATAACGAACAACAACTCCAGAAAATCCTCATATGCATAAATTAGGTTTGGTACTGTTCTGCCCTAAACACAATTTTAGGTTTGTTAAACATGCAAAGTGAGTACACCATGTTAAACTAGGCATTTTTCTACCCCATTTATATATAAAGATTATTAGGTTTGGAGCTACGGTTATTTAGTTATGAAATAAATCATTTTAACATGGCAATAGGCAAAGTATATGCAAACATCATTTTAAACATGGATGAAAATGACATATTATGAAACTAGATGAAAAACTAAGCATATTTCATGTATAAATTGTTTTAATCCGATACACGGTTATTAAGATATTAAATGCATGAAGTTTAGGGGTCTGCAAAACTGGCACTCTCTGGGAAATAGCTAAATCGCAGCATAGGAAAAAAAAGACAACACGGGCCGCATCTGACTGGGCCAACAGTGCACAGGAGGACTGGGGGTTTTCTCACCATGGGCCGTGGCCCCAATACTGTGGAGAGGCGGCCAAGCAGGGCACGGGCGACTGGGCCTGAACGAGGCAAGAGTCAGGCCGTACGCAGGCTGGGCCTTGGCGCTGGCGGGTCAACGCGAGCGGGATGAGGCGCGCTACTGCTGTTTGCTTCTGAAGAACAGAAACAGCAGCACGTCCATGGTGATGCAGGCGATGACGGCAGGGGGGTCCTGACGACGGTCTCGGCGGAATCCGACGGGAACGGGCGGATCGAGTCATGCGGCGTTGGTTCCGGGCAAAGGCGGCGGCAGACGGAGCTCGGGCGCGGGGCACAGCCATCCATGGCGGCGGTCCTGCTCGAACAGAGAGGCACAAGCGATGGAGAGGTGAGAAAAAAGAAAGAGCGCGAGGCGAAGGGAGAGGGAAGCGGCCGCAGGGCTCACCGGAGCACCAACGGGCGGCAAGGACGAAGCAGGGGACCCGAGGTCGCAGGTGATCCAGGCGGCGCAGTACTACAGGTCGGAGTGGCTCGATGGCGGGATGCCAACAGGGAGGCGCACGGTACGGCCTGGTGGTCGAGGTCGCTCGGAGCGGGGTCGCCGGAGGGCGCGGCCTACGGAGTCGGGACAGGAGGCGGACGAGGATGCGGCAGCAGCGGGCTTGAAGACGATGACAGGGAGGCAGCAGCTTGAAGGCCCTGGCGGGGTTGGTCTCAGGAGGGGTTCATCTCCCTGTGCTTGACGAAGACGGCACGGAGGCCCTCGAGCGGAGGAGCCTGTGGGTGTGAGGAGGGAGGCATCGGGAAGAGGAGGAGCATGGCGAAGTCGAGACAGTGGCGGGGACGAGCAGAGGAGGCGCCCATGGCGTGCTCAGGAAGAAGCAGAGAGGGCGGGTGATCTCTACTGGCTCTCGAGAAGAACAAGAGGAGGCGCGGAAGCTTGGCTCCGTGGAGGTGCTCAAGCAGAGGATCCAGGGGCGCGATTCCATTTGAGCTCGAGCGGCGCTCGGGGTTGGCCGCAGCTTGCTGGGGATTTGGGCAGTGCGGAAATCACGGGAGGTGGTCGGACGCTGCGGTTAGAGGGGGGTGGATCTGAGAAGGATGGTGGTTGGCTAGGTGGGGAAAACGAGGAGGAAGAAGATTGCGGCGGCGGCGATGGGATGGAAGGGACAGACTTCCTAAAACCTAGGGTTAGACTATTTATATAGGTTAGGTTAGGGGCTACTCGGTCCCTCTGATCGGAATCGGACGGACGCGAAAAAAATCTTAGGGAGTCCAAATAGGAAAAAGGAGATGTTTTATAGACATTTGGGGATGATCCGGACACAACGGTAACGCCTGTCCGGGTCGGGTCCGGGACAACTTTTCGGACGCGCGTGCGAGGGGGTTTGATGCACTGAGCAGAGAGGGTCTCGGACCGTGCGATCGCATCGGACAACTCCGGAAGCGGAGAGGGGAAGGAGGATGGACTAGGTGGGCTGTGGCGAGACTGCGAGGGGGGGAAGAGAGAGAGGGCCCAGCATCTGTTTCCGGAGACCGAAAACGTCCGACGTTAGACCGACTATATTGCCGCTATAGTTATCCGTTGGGGCGTCAAACGGACTCCGAATAAGATGAAACTTGGCAGGCAGCCTACCTACACTATAATAAGACCGCACGCCAACTCTCATCCCATTCTGAGAACATTTTTCGGCCACTTATAAAATAATATTTCGGACGTGCCGCGGGCGCGTGCAAGTGTGGTTGGGCTCAGAACGGATAACGGAGAGAATTGGGGGAACCCGGACGAATGCAAGTTTTGAAAACATGATGATGCAATGCACATGATGACATGGCAAGATGCAACACACAAGCAAAAGACATGGCAACGACGGCGAATAACTAGAAGACACCTGGCGCATCGGTCTCGGGGCGTCACAACACTCCACCACTACGAGAGGATCTCGTCCCGAGATCTAGAATGGCACCGGAGGGACAACGGAAGAGAAAGAGGAGAGGTAAAGCTAAGTTGCTTGTTTTGACAAACGAGTGAAACCAAAGAACCATGCAAAGGTTGAGCAAAATGAAAGAAAGAAAGCAACGGAGAAGAACAAAGTTGAAAGCACTCCGTTAAGAAAGAGGAATAAGAAAGAACCGATTCGGGTAGCACTTCGGTTGAAAAGAGATGAAGACTTGATAAAATGAAAGAGCTTGATCAAAAGGACACTACACACCAGTTAAATGGATAAACCAAGAAAAGAACACGATCCTGACAAAACGAAAACATGGGTTGAAGAGAGCAACATCACAAAGCCTCCAGAACAAAAGTAAGAATGGAATGGGATGAACGAAGGGAAACAAGATCTCGAGGGAGCACGCTTACAACAAATGCTAGAACAGAGTTGTTGGAAAACCAACAACGAAAAGAATAAGCTTGATATGGTCTTATGGAATACATCTCAAATTATGAGGTGACAACCTGCCACTCACGGGGAAAAGAATTGGATTGATAAGAACAAGGAGACAAGAAACTTATTTCGCCGGGAGGATAATGAAGAACTTGGATCATTTATAAGGACCATAAATAGCAACAATCCTTGGGGAAAGCTTCAGGTGAAATATAACCCAAGAATACTTCAATAAAGAGATTGATGGATTTAAGATATCTCATTCTTGATAACTTGTCAATCATGAAACACGAAGAAAAAATTATCGAAAATGACATAACACCACCACAAAAGATAAGATAGAAAGAATTGCACTCCGGATTGCAATATGAAGAATGCTTGAGCTCCTTGGAAAAGAATCTCGATGAACACTTCGAGAAGGAAATAAATCCTTGATGAACTATCATGTAGAACCTCCATGAAGAACTCCGGTAACAAAAGAATAACAAAAATAAAGAGAAGTCGGAAACACAAGGTGAAACCTTGTAATGATTTAGATGGATCTCCGTGATAATTAGAGCTTGGAACTCCGGGAAAGAAATGATAATGCATCTCGAACCGAGAATGTGAAATGAAGAACCACTCCGAAAAGCAGGAAAAGAATAAACTCGATGAAACAAGAATAAGAATTACATTATGCTTATCCTTTATCAATTAAATTGATGGCAAACAATGGATTTGGCACACTACTTATTCTCATGGAAAGGATGAAGATAGATATGGTGCAAACTTAATGGACCACCGGTAGGATTGAAACAACGAATGAATTGATATGATGAAGAAGGAAGAGAACTCTTCAGCAAACCACTGTAAGAATTGAAAAAGAACGAATAAAACATGAAGAAACACCGGGAAGGATTAGCAAATAAACGAAAATGCTTGAGAGAATTTAGATCCCTGAGAACGAAGAGATTACGAGCTGATTAGAGAATCCTTGATTTAAGCTCCGGTATGATTTAGAGTAAGAGAGCTGAAAGCTGAGAATGAAAAACCTGAAATGATGGACTTCGGATAATCAAACTGAGAAGACTCTTGAATTGCTCCGGATAGGTGAAAAGAATTCCCACAATCGCAAACAATTATGAGAGGATGGTATCAAGCTAGAACCATTAATCTTGAAGAGAATGGAGCAAGATATGGAGGAGAACTCTTCTTCGGTCTTCAAATGCAGAGAATGATGATGAGAAACACCACCATGAATTGTTGAGATACTCCGGGATGAAAATTAGAAAGGTTGAACCAATGATGAAAAGAATTTGGAAGATCTTAGAGAAGGACATTTGACTGATGGATATTCATTCTTATGTCAAACTTTATAAGATTTGAGAAAAACTCCGGAAAGATTAGAAGAGTCAGGTAAGATCCTGGAAAAAAGACCTGTGGGTTAGGGCCCACTCGAAAGAACCACTGTTGAAAAGATTTAAAGGGAGAGATTGCACCGGTGGAATTAAATGGCTAGAATGAGATAACAATCTCGAAAGAGCTTGAAAGGATTACGAAAGCAGAGTGGAAACATGAATCTTCTGAGATTTCTTGAGCACTTCGGAACAAATGAATAGCGAAGAGTGGATGGTTATGAGGTGCACCGGTATGATAAAACTTCTGAAATGAGGAAAGGATATGATCAACATCAAAAGCTTGAATTGAATCCACCGGAGAAGAAAGAAAACCGAGAATGATGAGCTTGAAGCTCCATTAGAATCTTCATGAGAATCGCCGGATAAGAACATTGACGGAAAAGGAGTAGAGAGGCTTCACACGAATAAGATGGATACTTGATGAAGAAATATGAATCCTTGAAGAAAAGGGGTGGGTGGGCGGGAAAACAAAAGCAACTTGGAGACGGATGAAACAAACAACGTTGAGCAAAAACTGATAATTGATCTTGCGGATGTCGAAATGATCGGATCCACTTGAAGAGATACACACTGATTGAAAAGGATTGACATGATAGTCTCGATGATCGAAAAGGATTAGTATTCACATCGGAGTATGAGAACACCGTTTAGGAAAGGTATGGAATCAACACTTGACATTGAAGCAACTCGAATACCACAAGTGAAAACAAAAACAAAGGATTGGCTTGCAAAATAAGCCGGAACAAACATATGATAGAGATTTTGTCCGAAGTTTTTGTGGTGGGGCCTACACGGGCTCGATTGTACAACACCATCATGTACAAGGCAGTGCACATGACATACGAAGCGTCCCCAAGTCGGCATAGCCAAGGAGTCTTTAAGACACAACGAGACCACTGTAAAACCAACCGTGAATAGGCAGACCACTAGACGTCGAACCCCAATTTCATATCATACATCTGTCGAAAAGATATCCTAAGAGCTACTTGAATTCCCACTTATAAACTCCCGAAATTTTCCGGTTATGCAATCAGGTGTTGGGGATACAGGGGAAGCGTAATATCTCACCAAAAACTAGCAAATCCTACATCCAGCTGTATCCATCCCTCAACACATAACCAAGAAATCTTCGGAAATCATTTACCTCAACCTTTGAAAAGCATCCGTTATACGAGTTATGGCAATACTCCCGAACTCCCGCCCCAGTACTGGGTGGCGTTGAGGTTATCTCACCAGCAACTGCATTAAAGAGATTTTCGATGTCGGCGAAACTAATCTTAGGTATTCTAGAACAGCAACAATAAAATTGTGACGACAACACCTCGAAGCTCAACTCCCCGGGACACTGCCACAACCCCTAAATGTCATGAGGCACCAAGAACAATGTTCTCGTCACAAATCCATCGGAACGATTCCAAGATACCCGTGTGATCCTAAAAAAAATTAGTGCAATTTGAGAAGAGAAGAGTCAAAACTCTACGTCAGGATGCCTCACCAGAGCGATGAAGGGACTGAGGAGTAAAAAGAATTCCTAACTCTCCGATATATATAATCCTAAATGACTCAAAACATTTCTAGACTCAATAACGCCAGCGATTCGATCAAGCAGGGGGCTCCTAAGGTCGGGGAGGGCTCTGATACCAACTTGTAACGCCCTCGATGCGGCTATATCTCCCACGTGTCGAAGCACGACTTAGAGGCATAACCGCATTGAAAGCAATGTCGCAAGTGAGGTAATCTTCACACAACCCATGTAATACATAAGGGAAAGAGATACATAGCTGGCTTACAATCGCCACTTCACACAATTACATGAATAAAGCATTACATCATCCAGACACAATCAAGGTTCGACTACGGAACCAAAATAAAAGAAGACTACCCCAAATGCTACACAGATCCCTGATCGTCCCGATTGGGCTCCACTACTGATCGACTAGATCGAAACAAGACAAAGGACAAGATCTTCATCGAGCTCCTCCTTGAGCTTGGTTGCGTCATCTGCACGGTATCCTCGGCACCTGCAAGCTGGTTTTGAAGTATCTGTGAGTCACGGGGACTTAGCAATCTTACACCCTCGCGATCAAGACTATTTAAGCTTATCGGTATGTAAAAGGTATGAGGTGGAGCTACAGCAAGCGACTAGCATATATAGTGGCTAACATACGCAAAAGAGAGCGAGAAGAGAAGGCAAAGCACGGTCGAGAAACTATGATCAAGAAGTGATCCTAGAACAACCTACGTCAAACATGACTCCAACACCGTGTTCACTTCCCGGACCCCGCCAAGAAGAGACCATCACGGTAACACACGCGGTTGATGTATTTTAATTTAGATCAACTTCAGGTTTTCTACAACCAGACATTAACAAATTCCCATCTTCCCATAACCGCGGGCACGGCTTTCGAAAGTTCAAATCCCTGCAGGGGTGTCCCAACTTAGCCCATCACAAGCTCTCACGATCAACGAAGGATATTCCTTCTCCCAAGACATTCCGATCAGACTCGGCATCCAGGTTACAAGACATCCTCGACAATGGTAAAACAAGTCCAGCAACACCGCCCGAATGTGCCGACAAATCTCGATAGGAGCTGCACATATCTCGTTCTCAGGGCACACTCAGATGAGCAATCCGTACAACTAAAACCAGCCCTCGAGTTTCCCCGAGGTGGCGCTGCAAGGGGCTCTAGTTTGGACCAACACTCGGAGGAGCACTGGCCCGGGGGGTTTAAAATAATGATGACCCTTGAGTCTTCAGAACCCAAGAGAAAGAAAAAGGCTAGGTGGCGAATGGTAAAACCAAGGTTGGGCATTTCTGGAGGAGTTTTATTCAAGGTGAACTGTCAAGGGGTTCCCTTTATAACCCAACCGCGTAAGGAACGCAAAATCCCGGAACATAACACCGATATGACGGAAACTAGGGCGGCAAGAGTGGAACAAAACACCAGGCATAAGGCCGAGCCTTCCACCCTTTACCAAGTATATAGATGCATTAATTAAATAAGATATATTGTGATATCCCAACAAATATCCATGTTCCAACATGGAACAAACTTCATCTTCACCTGCAACTAACAACGCTATAAGAGGGGCTGAGCAAAGCGGTAACATAGCCAAACAACGGTTTGCTAGGACAAGCTGGGTTAGAGGCTTGGCTTAACAAAATGGGAGGCATGATAAGCAAGTGGTAGGTATCGCAGCATAGGCATAGCAAAAGAGCGAGCAACTAGCAAGCAAAGATAGAAGTAATTTCGAGGGTATGGTCATCTTGCCTGAGATCCCGCAAGGAAGAAGAACGAGTCCATGAAGATGGCAAACGGACGTAGTCGAACGGATCCTCACAAACACGACGTTATTGGAACCAACCCGAAGAAGCACACCGGAAAGAAGCAAACAACATAGTAAACAACCATGACGTAAGCATGGCATGATGCACAACCAAGTATGATGCATGTCCGGTTTAATGAAGCATGGCATGGAAAAGTGCACAAGCAAACCTACAAATTAAGTGGAGCTCAATATGCAACTCCGTTGCGTATTGACGAAACACCACGTGACTTATTTAATTCTCTCTCATTTATGTACCCAATAATATTAAATGTTGATTAACATGGCAAGGGGTGAAGCACAACAAAACTACCTATATAGGCAAGTTTAAATGAGGTCGGAAACAATGAACAACAACTCTAGAAAATCTTCATATGCATAAATTAGGTTTGGTACTGTTCTGCCCTAAACACAATTTTAGGTTTGTTAAACATGCAAAGTGAGTACATCATGTTAAACTAGGCATTTTTCTACCCCATTTATATATAAAGATTATTTGGTTTGGAGCTACGGTTATTTAGTTATGAAATAAATCATTTTAACATGGCAATAGGCAAAGTATATGCAAACATCATTTTAAACATTTTAAACATGGATGAAAATGACATATTATGAAACTAGATGAAAAACTAAGCATATTTCATATATAAGTTGTTTTAATCCGATGCATGGTTATTAAGATATTAAATGCATGAAGTTTAGGGGCCGTTCTGCAAAACTGGCACTCTCTGGGAAATAGCTAAATCGCAGCATAGGAAAAAAAGACAACACAGGCCGCATTTGACTGGGCCAACAGTGCACAGGAGGACTTGGGGGTTTCTCACCATGGGCCGCGGCCCCGATACTGTGGAGAGGCGGCCTGGCAGGGCACGGGCGACTGGGCCTGAACGAGGCAAGATTCAGGCCGTACGCAGGCTGGGCCTTGGCACTGGCGGGTCAACGCGAGCGGGACGAGGCGCACTGCTGTTGTTTTCTTCTGAAGAACAGAAACAGCAGCACGTCGATGGTGATGCAGGAGACGACGGTAGGGGGTCCCAGCGACAGTCTCGGCAGAATCCGGCGGGAACGGGCGGATCGAGTCATGCGGCGTTGGTTCCGGGCAAAGGCAGTGGCAGACGGAGCTCGGGCGCGGGGCACAGCCATCCATGGCGGCGGTCCTTCTCGAACAGAGAGGCACAAGCGATGGAGAGGTGAGAAAAAAGAAAGAGCGCGAGGCGAAGGGAGAGGGAAGCAGCGGCAGGGCTCACCGGAGCACCAACGGGCGGCGAGGACGAAGCAGGGGACCCAAGGTCGCAGGTGATCTGGGCGGCGCAGTACTGCAGGTCGGAGTGGCTCGATGGCGGGATGCCAACAGGGAGGCGCACGGGACGGCCTGGTGGTCAAGGTCGCTCGGACCGGGGTCGCCGGAGGGCGCGGCCTATGGAGTCGGGACAGGAGGCGGACGAGGACGCGGCAGCAGCGGGCTTGAAGACGATGACGGGGAGGTAGCAGCTTGAAGGCCCTGGCGGGGTTGGTCTCGGGAGGGGTTCATCTCCCTGTGCTTGACGAAGACGGCACGGAGGCCCTCGAGCGGAGGAGCCTGTGGGTGCGAGGAGGGAGGCATCGGGCAGAGGAGGAGCATGGCGAAGTCGAGACAGTGGCGGGGACGAGCAGAGGAGGCGCCCATGGCGTGCTCAAGAAGAAGCAGAGAAGGCGGGTGAGCTCTGCTGGCTCTCGAGAAGAACAAGAGGAGTCGCGGAAGCTTGCCTCCGTGGAGGTGCTCAAGCAAAGGATCCAGGGGCACGATTCCATTTGAGCTCGAGCGGCACTCGGGGTTGGCCGCAACTTGCTGGGGATTTGGGCGGTGCGGAAATCACGGGAGGTGGTCGGATGCTGCGGTTAGAGGGGGGTGGATCTGAGAAGGATGGTGGTTGGCTAGGTGGGGAAAACGAGGAGGAAGAAGATTGCAGCAGCGGTGATGGGATGGAAGGGACAGACTTCCTAAAACCTAGGGTTAGACTATTTATATAGGTTAGGTTAGGGGCTACTCGGTCCCTCTGATCGGAATCGGACGGACGCGAAAAAAATCTTAGGGAGTCCAAATAGGAAAAAGGAGATGTTTTGTAGACGTTTGGGGATGATCCGGACACAACGGTAACGCCTGTCTGGGTCGGGTCCGGGACCACTTTTCGGACGTGCGCGTGAGGGGGTTTGATGCACTGAGGAGAGAGGGTCTCGGACCGTGCGATCGCATCGGACAACTCCGGAAGCGAAGAGGGGAAGGAGGATGGACTAGGTGGGCTGTGGCGAGACTGCGAGGGGGGAAGAGAGAGAGAGGGCCCGGCATCTGTTCCCGGAGACCGAAAATGTCCGACGTTAGACCGGCTATATTGCCGCTATAGTTATCCGTTGGGGCGTCAAACGGACTCCGAATGCGATGAAACTTGGCAGGCAGCCTACCTACACTATAATAAGACCGCACGCCAACTCTTATCCCATTCTGAGAACATTTTCCGGCCACTTATAAAATAATATTTCGGACGTGCCGCGGGCGCGTGCAAGTGTGGTTGGGCTCAGAACGGACAACAGAGAGAACTGGGGGAACCCGGACGAATGCAAGTTTTGAAAGCATGATGATGCAATGCACATGATGACATGGCAAGATGTAACACGCAAGCAAAAGACATGGCAACGACAGCGAATAACTGGAAGACACCTGGCGCATCGGTCTCGGGGCGTCACAATGAACTATCGTTGTGGTTTTGATGCGTAGGTAAGAACAGTTCTTGCTCAGCCCGTAGCAGCCACGTAAAGCTTGCAACAACAAAGTAGAGGACGTCTAACTTGTTTTTGCAGGGCTTGTTGTGAAGTGATATGGTCAAGACGTGATGAGATATAAGTTGTTGTATGAGATGATCATGTTTTGTTGAAGTTATCGGCAACTGGCAGAAGCCTTATGGTTGTCTCTTTATTGCATAAGATGCAAGCGCCAAACAATTGCTTTACTTTATCGCTATGCGATAGCAATAGTTGCAAGAGCAATAGTTGGCGAGACAACCATGTGACGACACATTGATAGAGATCAAGATGATGGAGATCATGGTGTCATGCCGGTGACGATAGAGATCATGACGGTATCTTGGAGATGGAGATCAAAGGCACAAGATGATGATGGCCATATCATGTCACATATTTTGATTACATGTGATGTTTATCCTTTATGCATCTTATTTTGCTTAGTTCGGCGGTAGCTTTATAAGATGATCTCTCACTAAATTTCAAGGTACAATTGTTCTCCCTGAGTATGCACCGTTGCCAAAGTTCATCGTGCCGAGACACCACATGATGATTGGGTGTGATAAGCTCTACATTCACATACAATGGGTGCAAGCCAGTTTTGCACATGCAGAAATACTCGGGTTAAACTTGACGAGCCTAGCATATGCAGATATGGCCTCGGAACACTGGAGACTGAAAGGTCGAGCGTGAATCATATAGTAGATATGATCAACATAGTGGTGTTCACCATTTAAAACTACTCCATCTCACGTGATGATCGGACATAGTTTAGTTGATTTGGATCGCATGATCATTTAGATGACTAAAGGGATGTCTATCTAAGTGGGAGTTCTTAACTAATATGATTAATTGAACTTCAATTTATTATGAACTTAGTCCTGATAGTATTTGCATAACTATGTTGTAGATCAATAGTTTGCAATGTAGCTCCCCATTTATTTTTGATATGTTCCTAGAGAAAAACTATGTTGAAAGATGATAGTAGCAATGATGCAGACTAGGTCCGTGATTTGAGGATTATCCTCATTGCTGCACAGAAGAATTATGTCCTTGATGCACCGCTAGGTGACGGACCCATTGCCGGAGCAAATACAGACATTGTGAACATTTGGTAAAGCTCGGTATGATGACTACATGATAGTTTAGTGCACCATGCTTTACAGCTTAGAACCGGGACTTCAAAAACGTTTTGAATGCCACAGAGCATATAAGATGTTCTAAGAGTTGAATTGGTATTTCATACTCATGCTTGTGTCGAGAGGTAGAAAACCTTCGACAATACTTTGCCTACAAGACGGAGGAGAATAGCTCAACTAGTGAGCATGTGCTCAGATTGTCTGGGTACTACAATCGCTTGAATGAAGTGGGAGTTAATCTTCCAGATAAGATAGTGATTGAGAGAGTTCTCTAGTCACTATCGCCAAGTTACTGGAACTTCGTGATGTACTATAATATTCAAGGGATAACAAAAGTAATTCCCAAGCTCTTCGCGATGCTAAAATCGGCGAAGGTAGAAATCAAGAAATAACATCAAGTGTTGATGGTTAACAAGACCACTAGTTTCAAGAAAAGGGCAAAGGGAAAGAAAGAGGAACTTCAAAGAAGAATAGCAAGCAAGTTGCCACTCCCATGAAGAAGCCCAAAGCTTGACCCAAGTCTGAACCTGAGTGGTTCTACTGCAAAGGAAATGGTCACTAAAAGTGGAACTGCCCTAGATACTTGGCGGATAATAAGGATGGCAAAGTGAACAAAGGTATATATGATATACATGTTATTGATGTGTACTTTACTCATGTTTATAGAAAACCCCTCGGTATTTGATACTGGTTCAGTTGCTAAAAGTAGTAACTCGAAACGGGAGTTGCAAAATAAACAAAGACTAGTTGAGGGCGAGGTGATGATGTGTGTTGAAAGTAATTCCAAGGTTGATAAGATCACCATCTCACACTCCCTTTACCTTCAGGATTAGTGTTGAACCTACAATAAATGTTATTTGGTGTGTGCGTTGAGCATAATATGATTGGATCATGTTTATTGCAATACGGTTATTCATATAAGTGAAAGAATAATTGTTATTCTGTTTACATGAATAAAACCTTCTGTGGTCATACACCCAAGGTGAATGGTTTATTGAATCTCGATCGTAGTGATACACATATTTATAATATTGAAGCCAAAAGATGCAAAGTTAATGACGATAGTGCAACTTATTTGTGGCACTGCCGTTTAGGTCATATTGGTGTAAAGCGTGTGAAGAAATTCCATGCTGATGGGCTTTTGGAATCACTTGATGTTTGCGAACCATGCCTCATGGGCAAGATGACTAAGACTCTGTTCTCCGGAGCAATGGAGCGAGCAACTGACTTATTGGAAATAATACATACTGATGTATGCGGTCCGATGAGTATTGAGATTCACGATGGGTACTGTTATTTTCTGACCTTCACAGATGGTTTGAGCAGATATGGGTATATCTACTTGATGAAACATAAGTCTGAAACATTTGAGAAGTTCAAAGAATTTTAGAGTGAAGTGGAAAATCATGGTAACAAGAAAATAAAGTTTCTACGATCTGATCGTGGAGGAGAATATTTGAGTTACGATTTTGGTCTTCATTTGAAACAATGCGGAATAGTTTCATAGCTCACGCCACCTGGAACACCACATCGTAATGGTGTGTCCGGACGTTATAATCGCACTTTACTAGATATGGTGCGATCTATGATGTCTCTTACTGATTTACCGCTATCGTTTTGGGGTTATGCATTAGAGACAGCTGCATTCACGTTAAATAGGGCACCATCTAAATCCGTTGAGATGACACCGTATGAACTATGGTTCGACAAGAAACCAAAGCTGTCATTTCTTAAAGTTTGGGGTTACGATGCTGATGTGAAAAAGGTTCAACCTAATAAGCTCGAACCCAAATCAGAGAAATGTGTCTTCATAGAATACCCAAAGGAAACTGTTGGGTACACCTTCTATCACAGATCCAAAGGCAAGATCTTTGTTGCTAAAAGTGGATCCTTTCTAGAGAAGGAGTTTCTCTCGAAAGAAGTGAGTGGGAGGAATGTAGAACTTGATAAGGTAATTGTACTTTCTCCCAAATTGGAAAGTAGTTCATCACAGAAATCAGTTCTAGTGAATCCTACACCAATTAGTGAGGAAGCTAATGATGATGATCATGAAACTTCAGATCAAGTTGGTACCAAACCTCGTAGGACAACCAGAGTATGGTCCGCACCAGAGTGGTACGGTAATCCTTTCTGGAAGTCATGTTACTTTACCATGACGAACCTACGAACTATGAGGAAGCGATGATGAGCCCAGATTCCGCAAAATGTCTTGAGCCCATGAAATCTAAGATGGGATCCATGTATGAGAACAAAGTTTGGACTTTGATTAACTTACCCGATGATCAGTGAGCCATTGAGAATAAATGGATCTTCAAGAGGAAGACGGACCCTGATAGTAGTGTTACTATCTACAAAGCTCGAATTGTCGAAGAAGGTTTTTCAACAAGATCAAGGTGTTGACTATGATGAGATTTTCTCACTTGTATCAATGCTTAAGTCTATCTGAATCATATTAGCAATTGCCGCATTTTATGAAATCTGGCAAATGGATAACAAAAGTGCATTCCTTAGTGGATTTAAGAAGAGTTGTATATGATGCAACCAGAAGGTTTTGTCGATCCTAAAGGTGCTAATAAAGTGAGCAAGCTCTAGCGATCCATCTATGGACTGGTGCAAGCATCTCGGAGTTGGAATATGTGCTTTGATAAAATGATCAAAGCATATGGTTTTATTACAGACTTGCGGTGAAGCTTGTAGTTACAAGAAAGTGAGTGGGAGCACTACAGCATTTCTGATAAGTATATGTGAATGACATATTGTTGATCAGAAATAATCTAGAATTTTCTAGAAAGCATAAAGGAATGTTTGAAAGGAGTTTTTCAAATAAAACCTCGGTGAAGCTACTTACATATTGAGCATCAAGATCTATAGATATAGATCAAGACGCTTGATATATTTTCAATGAGTACATACCTTGACAAGATTTTGAAGTAGTTCAAAATGGAACAGTCAAAGAAGGAGTTCTTGCCTGTGTTGCAAGGTGTGAAGTTGAGTAAAGACTCAAAACCCGACCACGGCAGAAAATAGAAAGAGAATAAAAAGTCATTCCCTATGCCTTAGTCATAGGTTCTACAAAGTATGCTATGCTGTGTACCAGACCTATTGTGTACCTCACCATAAGTTTGGCAAGAGGGTACAATAGTGATCCAGAAGTGGATCACTGGACAGCGGTCAAAAATATCCTTAGTGGAATAAAGAAATGTTTCTTGGTCATGGAGGTGACAAAGAGTTCGTTGTAAAGAGTTACATCGATGCAAGCTTTGACACCGATCTGGATGACTCTAAGTCTCGATCTAGATACATATTGAAAGTGGGAGCAATTAGCTAGAGTAGCTCCGTGCAAAGCATTGCAGACATAGAAAATTTGCAAAATACATACGGCTCTGAATGTGGCACACCCATTGACTAAATTTCTCTCACAAGCAAAACATGATCACTCTTTGGGTATTAATCACATAGAAATGTGAACTAGATTATTGACTCTAGTAAACCCTTTGGGTATTAGTCACATGGAGATGTGAACTAATCACATAAAGATGTGAACTAGATTATTGACTCTAGTGCAAGTGGGAGACTGAAGGAAATATGCCCTAGAGGCAATAATAAAGTTATTATTGATTTCCTTATATCATGATAAATGTTTATTATTCATGATAGAATTGTATTCACCGGAAACTTAGTACATGTGTGAATACATAGAAAAACAAAGTGTCACTAGTATGCCTCTACTTGACTAGCTCGTCGAATCAAAGATGGTTAAGTTTCCTAGCCATAGACATGAGCTGTCATTTGATTAACGGGATCACATCATTAGGGAATGATGTGATTGACTTGACCCATCCGTTAGCTTAGGACGATGATCATTTAGTTTGTTGCTATTGCTTTCTTCATGACTTATACATGTTCCTATGACTATGAGATTATGCAACTCCCGAATACCGGAGGAACACTTTGTGTGCTACCAAACGTCACAACGTAACTGGGTGATTATAAAGGTGCTCTACAGGTGTCTCTGATGGTACTTGTTGAGTTGGCATAGATCAAGATTAGGATTTGTCACTCCGATTGTCGCAGAGGTATCTCTAGGCCCTCTCGGTATTGCACATCACTATAAGCCTTGCAAGCAATGTAACTAATGAGTTAGTTGCGAGATGATGCATTACGGAATGAGTAAAGAGACTTGCCAATAACGAGATTGCACTAGGTATTGAGATACCGACGATCGAATCTCGGGCAAGTAACATACCGATGACAAAAGGAACAATGTATCTTGTTATGCGGTTTGACCGATAAAGATCTTCGTAGAATATGTAGGAACCAATATGAGAATCCAGGTTCCGCTATTGATTATTGACCGGAGATGAGTCTCGGTCATCTCTACATAGTTCTCGAACCCGTAGGGTCCGCACGCTTAACGTTCGATGACGATCGGTATTATGAGTTTATGTGTTTTGATGTACCGAAGGTAGTTTGGAGTTCCGTATGAGATCGGGGACATGACGAGGAGTCTCAAAATGTTCAAGACGTAAAGATCTATATATTGAACGACTATATTCGGACATCGGAAAGGTTTCGAGTGATTCGGGTATTTTTCGGAGTACCGGAGAGTTATGGGAATTCGCCGGGGAGTATATGGGCCTTATTGGGCTTTAGGGGAAAGAGAGAGAGGAGGCTGCGCGCCCCCCAAGGCCTAGTATGAATTTTTCTAGAGGAGAAGTGCTGGTCATCTTTGTGGAAGACCAAAGTTCCAGGAAAAATTAGAACTTTTCTTTGGAGGCTCGCAAGACATTCTTTGCCGTCAGAGGACATGCGCCACCATAGAAACATGTCGGACACAGATTCTTGGCAACTATGTGGAGCAGCTGATTCATGGAGGCACTCATTGATTGATTGCATAGCGTCGAGGTGTGTGTGGGCCTTAGGTGACGAGGAATTAACTGATCATATTGTTGAGTCTCAAGAACCCAATGCTAAACATTGGCTCTTTAACATGATGGATGCATTATCACAAATGGAGTTTGTAAAGATGGCCGTCACTCTTTGGGCAATATGGACTGCGTAGAAAAGCTATACACGAGTCAATATTTCAAAGCTCAATGTCGACTCACCACTTCATAGAAAGCTTCATTGCTGACTTGGATGGTGTGAATATGATTGTTAGCACTTCCACTCCGGCTAGACGCGCACATGTGATAATGAGGCGGAGCTCTTGGAAAGCACCTCCAAGCGGACATGTTAAAATCCATTTAGATGGGGGTCTGTCCCATGATAGGAGTGTTGGAGCTACGGCAGCAGTGTGGAGGGATGAACATGGTCAGTACCTCCGGTCCTCAGCAATTGTTCTACCTGGGGTTATAAATCCTACAATTTTAGAGTCCATTACTTGTCGTGAGGCCTTGGCACTTGCAGCTGATTTATCTTTGGATCACTTGGTGATTGCATGTGACTGCAAGACGATTGTGGATGACATCAAAAAGGGGATAGGAGGCCCCCATATCACAGTCATCAAGGAGATAAATAATATAAGAGGGTATTTTGCTAGTTGTGATTTTGTATTTGAAGGTCGTGCTTCGAATCTAGAGGCGCACAACCATGTGAAATTTTCTGTCTCACTTTCGCAGGGTCGCCATTTGTGGCTTCTATCCCCTCATGACCCCCTTTGTATCCCTATGAACATAGTTTCTAATTAATAAAGTGTGGGATCCCTAAAAAAGACAAGGGGGAGGGGCGGCGCCCCCTCCTTCCTTCTATTCTCTTTTCCCTTTCCTCCTCTCCTACTCCTACTACATGGAAGGGGGGAATCCTACTCCCGGTGGTAGTAGGACTCCCCACGGCGCGCCATAGGAGGGTCGGCCCTCCCCCTCCTCCACTCCTTTATATTCATGGCCAGGGGGCACCCCATAGATATACAAGTTGATTGTTCCAATCCGTGTGCGTTGCCCCCCTCAACCATATTCCACCTCGGTCATATCGTAGCGGTGCTTAGGCGAAGCCCTGCGTTGGTAACATCATCATCAACGTCATCATGCCGTCATGCTGACGGAGCTCTCCCTCGAAGCTCTACTGGATCCCGAGTTCATGGGACGTCACCGAGCTGAACGTGTGCTTATCGCGGAGGTGCCGTACGTTCGGTACTAGGATCAGTCGATCGTGAAGACGTATGACTACATCAACCGCGTTGTCATAACGCTTCCACTTTCGGTCTACAAGGGTACGTGGAGGACACTCTCCCGTCTCGTTGCTATGTATCACCATGATCTTGCGTGTGCGTAGGATTTTTTTGAAATTACTGCGTTCCCCAACAGCCACTCCACTGTTGAACTTATCTGAAATATATTGGATAGAAGTATTAATCCAACAAGAGATATGTTGACATTGATTACCAAAACCACCCAGGCATCACTTATGCTTTCAGTGTGCCGCTCAGCAGTTGCGATGGTTTTCGCTCATTTTTTCATAAGCAACCGGACAATCTGGTTTTCACTCGGTTTTCCCTAATTAACTAAGCAATTCTTTTCTTCTTAATGAATGCATGATAACTGTCATTTCGAAAAGATTTTTTTAATAAACATGGACGACTACGGCGGGAGCATGACTAATACATTTGAATACATATTCAAAAGAAGTTTTCAATGATATAGCTTTTAATTATTTATTTGAATTCGTATACGAAAGAAGTTTTCAATAGTATAGCTTTTCAGTAAAATTATTTCTGTATTATTGGTCTAACTTATTGTCAGTGTACAAAAGTAGGAGATCTCCTTTTATACCCCTTTACTTGTGCACGGGCAGTCAGAGCCGCGCCCACGGCCACACTAAGCAGGGCAGAGGAGGGAAGCCGGGACACAACATGACCAAAGCAACGCCAAGACCAGAGGAGAAAAGAGAGCAAGAGGACGAGGTGGCCTCCCCCGACAAGACCCTTGCTGGGGTGGCTTCCGCAGCCTCGGCAAGATCCTTGCCGAGGCAACTTGCCTGATGCCAGCAGAGTGCGCTACCCTTGATCCCAAGGGGTTCCAGCACCATAAACCACTTTGGAACCAAGGCTTGGGAGGCACCTCCGTGGTGGCATGTAGATCTTTGTAGAGATCATAAATACACAAGATCAGACGAGAACCAGAAGACGACGATCCTTGATGAGATCCTTGCCAAGGAAGTCCACGAGACCCCCGGCAAGATCCTTGCTGAGGATGACCACGGTGCCGTGGCAAGACCCTTGCCGGGCCTCCGGCAAGTCCCTTGCCAAAGGCACCTGCGGGACCGCAGTCAGGCCCATGCTTGCGAAGACTCCACCCCCGCTCCCATGCAGCTGCTAGCTCGACCAGCTGAGCAGGCATCTGCGTGGCAGCGCGCGGCCTCCACACCAACTCAGCAAGCACCTGCGTGGTGGCATGCAGATCTTCGTGAAACCTCCACCACCGCGCCAGCCCAGTAGCCAGCCAACATGGCGCTACAATGCCTCATCAGCTTGGACGCACGTCGGAGCCAGGCGAGGCGATGACAACTAGGATGGGCTTCTTTGCCGTCCCCAATAAAGCAAGAGGGGCACGTCGGCGGTGCATTAATGCGTTTGTCCAACGATATTAGGGGACAGGCTTAGCCCCTGTAGACCTTTCCACCTCATGTGTGCCACTGTGGCGACCCCTTTGTCTATAAAAGGAGGCCCAATGTGTACCTCAGGGCGATTTGGATCTTTTGGACTAGCTGACTGGGCTCTAGACGTGCGTCCAGAACATGATAGATAGGAAGATCAAGCTTGTCAACGTGGTCAAGGTCATGCTCATTCGTCGGGTCCTTCCGTGCCAACGCCAGACTTGCTATCCGTGGGAGTACGATCCGGCCAAGCACCAGACGCTACTAGAGCTCTTCGGAACAACGCATGAAGAAATCTAGAAAGTGATCTTCAAGGCCGGCGAGAGGCCACCGCCCACGACCGAAGATCGCGGGCTTAGCTTAAAACGCTAGGCTAACCCGGTAAGTTCTTTTAATGTTTTCTAGGCGTACCCTTTACTAGCATATTTTGAGAAAAAGCCTAAGCTACCCGTGTTTTCAGGCCTGGATCAAGATAGCGGAGGGGATTAACTGCCCGGCTCCACTGCCCGAAGACCTAGAATTCCCATTACTGAAGAAAATGCTTTTTCCAGCACCTTATGAGGTGCTAGAGAAGACGGCCAAGAAAGTAGCCAAAGGGGCCAAGGAGGGCCCTCGCCAAAAAGGTGCTCTGGACATGATGTCCGAAGACGAGACTTCCTATTTGTCCGCTGACGATGACGACGAAGAGGAAGAAGAAAGCGACTCCCTGCCTGAAGTGGGGAGGAAGAAGAGAGCGGCCCCCACAAATCCGTAGGCGAAAGTGCCTAAGAGGGTTAGAGGCTCCCTCGCGGATAACTCCTCCCGGGATGTTGACAGCAGTCCGGAGCGACCTCACTGGACTAAGCCTCGAGCCGCCTCGTAAGTACCAGAATTCGAAAATGTCTGGCCTTCCCAGTTTGTAATATTGATATACCTTAAACCTTGTTATTGTAGTCCAGCACGCGATGGCTCCCCGCGATCCTCGACAAAGGGGTCGCTAGACTCAAAGGAGATGGCTAGCATGTCTCCGCCACCTGCTCATTCCGTCTCTCCCAAGGGTGACGATGAGGTGGTGTCACAAAAGACCTTCCCCGCCCAAGGGGGGGGGGTTCCGGAGATCGTCGAGATGGCGCCCCAGGACGATTCTTCAATTGCTGGTGAAAGGATCGATATGGTTGACTAGAGGGGGGGGGTGAATAGGCAACTAACAATTTTTAGCTTTTCTTTAGCAATTTAAACTTTGCATCAAAGTAGGTTGTCTAGATATGCAACTAGATGAGCAACCTATATGATGCAACACGAATAGGAACACAAGCAAGCAAGATATATGAAACAAATAAGCTACACAAGTAAAGGCACGAGATAACCAAGAGTGGAGACGGTGGAGACGAGGATGTGTTGCCAAAGTTCCTTCCCTTTGAGAGGAAGTACGTCTCCGTTGGAGCGGTGTGGAGGCACAATGCTCCCCAAGAAGCCACTAGGGCCACCGTAATCTCCTCACGCCCTCACACAATGCGAGATGCCATGATTCCACTATTGGTGCCCTTGGAGGCGGTGACCGAACCTTTACAAACGAGGTTGGGGCAATATCCACAACTCAATTGAAGGCTCCCAACGACACCACGAAGCTTCACCACAATGGACTATGGCTTCGCAGTGACCTCAACCGTCTAGGATGCTCAAACACCCAAGAGTAACAAGATCCGCAAGGGATTAGTAGGGGGAATCAAATATCTCTTGGTGGAAGTGTAGATCGGGGCCTTCTCAACCACTCCCGAGCAAATCAACAAGTTTGGTTGGCTAGGGAGAGAGATTGGGTGAAAATGGAGCTTGGAGCAATAATGGAGCTTTAATGGTGGAAGAGACGAGTCAACGGGGAAGAAGGAGACCCTTTATATAGTGTGTGGAAAAGATCCAACCGTTACCCACCAACCAGCCCGCGGCCAGCGGTACTACCGCGCCTGGCCAGCGGTACTACCGCAAGGCCGCGCGTTACTACTGCTTGCAACCAAGCGGTACCACCGCACGGCAGTGCGGTACTACCGTACCGTCCCACGGTACTGCCGCGACCCCAGCCAGGGAAACAAACGCAAGCTGGGGGCGGTACTTCCGCACGCGCGGTACTACCGCGCCCCCAATGCGGTACTACCGTAAGGCAAAAGTCTCGTCCAGGGGGAAGGGGAACTTCCGTGCCTACTTCCGCAAAAAAACGGAAGTAGCAAAAACTCGACACAGTAGTACTACTGAGGGGCAGTACTACTGCCTGACTGCATAGCGCGGTACTACCGCACGGCGAAAGCGGTACTACCGCGGCAGGTGCGGATGTAAAAAATTACATCCGCTCCTACTACCGCAAAGGGGCGGCACTAGCCTAGTGGGCAGCGGTAGTGCGGCTCCAGGGGAGCGGTACTACCGCGCCACCGTGCGGTACTACCGTGGATGCCCATGGTACTACCGTTGATCCAGGAGCAGTACTACCGCAACCACAACAACAGCCAGTCAAAGGAGGCAGGAAAAACGGAGGAAGCTCCAAGGAAGAAGGAGGGGATAAAAGGAGACGTGTACGTGATGATTCCACCCAAATCTTTCCAACGCGGACCCCCTCTTAATAGTACGGCTTTCCTACGACTCAAATCCACCAAAAAGAAACATAGAAAAGACGCCGTCTTCGTCAGTCTTCGAGGGGCACCCAATCGTCTTGTGCCTAGCAGAGAAGAGTCTGGAAAAATCATGGCACACGATTAGTCCGCAAATGCGTTGTCATCAATCACCAAAACACTTAGGGATAAATATGTCCTTACAATCTCCCCCTTTTTGGTGGATTGATGACAAAACGGGATTTGCACAAGGAAAAATACTATTGAGTAAAAGCAAACCCCTCCTCTCTATAATATAGACGGGCTCCCCCTAAATGTGTGCCACCTAGATGAGCACGAATACTAGGAACCGAGCTCCCCCTATATTATAGAGACAAGGCAAATTTATCACTAGACAAGAAAGTACAAACATAAGATAACTAAGATAGATAGAGTGCATATGTCTTACACCATATGGAGGAAAGGTCTCGGAAGCACAAACCGAACTAAAGCAAATGAGGCAAACGAGGTCCAAACGACAAAGCAAACAAACACACCAAGCACGACACAACGCAAATCCCTACACTCTCTCCCCCTTTGGCATCGAGACGCCAAAAAGGCAGAGAGGACACCTACACACACGGGGTGGCTCAGGCAGAGAAGTCGTCCCACTGCTCCTCGTGCTCCTCGTCAGACTTAGCGGCGGGGATAGTCTCCTCCATGTCATCCTCTAAACTGGTCCACTTGTAGCCCTGCTTAGACATCCAGGCAGCCTCAGGTGTGATGACGTCCTCAGACCCGCCAGACACATCCTCTCCAAAGAGCCTCATCACCTTCTTGTCACGGCGGCGACTCTCCTTGTCAGTCACGTGAGCCCTGTACTGTCCCTTCGCCTGCATGCAGAAGAGAGTCTTCATCTTGTCCTTCAGCTTCTTGGCCCATGATGGCTCAGAGGAAGAAGTGGTGGACCTAGCAGCACGGTCCTCAGCAGTAGTCTCAGCAGCAGCAGCCTCCCCCTCACCAACAGCCCTCCTAGCAGAAGATGCCTCAGCACGAGTAGTGGTGTTGGCCCAGTTGGGCTTGACGCGGAGGCTGATGGACTCATGGCGAATCCAGTCTGGAGCAAGGAACTCATCACCTGGATACGTCTTCTCCCAAGTGGTGGAGAGCAGCAGAAACAGGTACGGTCCATAGATAGGAACCTTGCGAGTGAACACCGCAAACCGAAGCTCACACCACATGATGTGAGAGACATCAAGTGGCTGAGTATGAGAAGTACGTGCCTCTGCACACAAGAGCAACATGTCCACTAGATATGCATGAACCTTGTCCTTGTCGCCAATGCATGGGAACAGAGTGTTGCGGAAGATGCGATGCATGATATCCAGAAAGGAGTTCAACACCCAAGATGACTTCCCATTGGGGAGTACCTTCTCAACAAGGAAGGGCTGAAGCTGGTTCTTGTTGGCAGACTCAGAGTTGGCATGGGGGCGGACGCCAACGGGGGTGTGAAGCCCATCATCAGGAATGTGCAGCAGATCCATGAACTCTTTCCATGTAGCAGACAGCTAACGGCCATTGGTCATCCAAGTCATCCTCCGCTCTTCCCCGGGATGAAAGTACACTGAGGCAAAGAACTGACAGATAAGCTCAGGGTCATAGTCAAGGTGAAAGGAGATCACCGGCTCAATATAAAACTGCTCCACCAAGTCCAGAGCCTCTCCAAAATAGTCACGAAACTTGTCTTTCCGCAGGTGATGCATGTCTATCCACTTGACATCCACGTAGGTATTCTGCTTGTTCTTGATCACATCCAGATAGATGAGAGCCTGTTGCTTGGTCCAGAACAACTTGGTGCCTCTGAGGATAGCCCGAGGATTCACATAGGGATTGATCATCCGGCGCTTGACATACTCAGAGGTTGAAATCTCGTCCATGCCCTTAGCTGATTCCTTTTGCTTGCTGGCAGTGGACTTGACATTGCGCTTGGGGGCATTGGAGCCCTCTGGGGCTTCATCTTGGGGGTTGCGCAAACGCTTGGAGCCAGTGCCACGACTGGGATTGGAACGGCGAGAGCGACCACCTGAGACACAGAACGCAAAAACACCCATAACAGCCAAGAGAGATTAATGCAAAGACCACAACAAAGCAAGTGAAACAAGTAGAAAGCACACATGATACATGCCTAGAGAGAGATTTGATCCCTACGATAGTACTGCCAAGAGCTGCGGAGCTAAGAGAGTAGTACGGCTCTTAGACGCGGTAGTACCGTGCAAGATCATGGTAGTACCGGGTGTAGGAGCGGTAGTACGACCTTAGCACCGCGGCCGGCGCGGTAGTACCGCGTCTGCGGAGCGGTAGTACCGCACGGTACGGTAGTACCGCGCCTGACGGGCGGTAGTACCGCGAGAGCGGTAGTACCGCACATCGGGCACGGTAGTACCGCACCGCGTCAGATCTGAACAGGTTCAAATCTGAGAAAGCCCGCGAAACCACGGCGGTACTACGGTAGGACAAAGCTACCACAAGACAGCATATCAAGTATGTTTCCTACGCATCACGACTCTCCTACATCCTACTCTTGCATAGATTTGGCCTAAAATCTCAAGAACAACAAGTTTCTCCCCAAAAGCCTAGAAGCAAGAGAACAGCCCAGAAAAAGAGGGATTTGGGAAAAACCTTGGTCCATGGCAAGAGAAAGTGGTGGGGAACGATCCCACCGGTCGGAATCCGAGGAGAGTGGCCGGAGACGGAGATCCGGCGAGGGCCTCCGGCGCCGTTCTTGAGAGGGAGAGACGTGGAGAGAGAGACAATGAATGGGTATGGGGAGTTGTAACTCCCCTGCCCGAGTCATAACCCCCACGCGCCCTTGACGGCACGGTAGTACCGTGCCCAGACACGGTAGTACCGCACGGTGCGATACTTCCGAAGTACCGCACCAGAGTGGTAGTACCATGCTGTGGCGCGGTAGTACCGTGCCTCCCAAAGCGGTAGTACCGCGCCCAGACGCGGTAGTACCGTGGGCTCAAGAAGATGCACGTTTCGAGCGCGAAAAATTGGATCTTTGCACAAACCACTCCGAGCCAACACAACACCACAAGACCACGCAACACACAGAACCAGAAAGGCACACGACAAACGAACCAACCACGATACACCACCTCTCCAAAAGAGAGGGCGGTTGCTGTAGCCACCTATGTTTGAGTCAATTGGTATGGCACCGCAAAGAATTATCCTTGGGTCCATGACCAAAACTCGTCTTTGAAGCACAAGTACCATCAAATATGGCTAATGTGAAAGACTTGATTGATTTATGCATAATGGGGGGAGGGAGAGTTCATTGAGAGAACATCACCCCCCCTATGTCCATGCCTACATCTAAATAGGACAACACGTTGAGTATGGTGGGGTGTGCAAGGGTTCAAGCAACATTGCTCGAATCGATGATATTTAGCTCATGCCTTAACTCGCGAAATCTTGCTTCATCCAAGGGCTTCGTGAAGATATCTACAAGGTTATCATGAGTGTTGACGTAGTTGAGCTCGATCTCTCCTCGCCTAATGTGATCCCGGATGAAGTGATACCGGATCTCAATATGCTTCGTCTTGAAGTGTTGCACCAGGTTGAGAGAGATCTTGATGGCACTTTCATTGTCACACCAAAGAGGCACTTTGTCACAAGTGACACCATAATCCTTTAAAGTTTGCCTCATCCATAAGAGTTGTGCACAACAACTACCGGCCGCAACATACTCCGCTTCGGTGGACGAGAGAGACACACAACTTTGCTTTTTGGAAGACCAACTTACCAAAGAGCAACCAAGGAATTGGCACCCTCCGGAAGTGGACTTCCTATCCACTTTGTCTCCCGCCCAATCGGAATCCGAGTACCCTACAAGCTTGAAGTTTGATCCTCTTGGGTACCATAAGCCAAAGTTTGGGGTATGAGCCAAATATCGAAAGACTCGTTTTACCGCCACATAGTGACTTTCCTTAGGTGCGGCTTGAAACCGTGCACAAATTCCCACACTCAACATGATGTCCGGTCTAGATGCACAAAGGTAAAGCAAGGATCCAATCATGGAACGATATACCTTTTGATCCACCACTTTACCATTGGGATCTAAGTCAAGTTGGCACTTGGTGGGCATTGGAGTGGAAGCCGGCTTGACGTCACTTAGCTTGAATCTCTTGAGCATGTCTTGAGTGTATTTGGATTGATTGATGAAGGTTCCTTCTCTTCTTTGCTTCACTTCGAACCCTAGAAAGAACTTCAACTCTCCCATGGAGGACATCTCGAACTTTGAGGTCATGAGAGCGGCAAATTCCTCATTGAAAGCTTTGTTAGGAGAACCAAAGATAATATCATCAACATATAATTGGCACACAAACAACTCCCCTTTGACCTTCTTAGTAAAAAGAGTGGGGTCGATTAGCCCAACTTCAAAACCAGGGTCTTGTAACAACTCGGTAAGGTGGTCATACCACGCACGTGGGGCTTGTTTAAGGCCATAGAGTGCCTTATAGAGTTGATACACATGATCGGGAAAGTAGGGATCCTCAAACCCGGGGGGTTGCTTGACGTACACCAATTCATTAATGGGACCATTAAGAAAAGCACTCTTCACATCCATTTGTTGTAACTTAAAGTTATGATGAGAAGCATATGCAATCAACATGAGAATGGATTCAAGACGAGCAACGGGAGCAAAGGTTTCACCATAGTCGATACCCTCGACTTGGGAGTAGCCTTGTGCTACCAAACGAGCCTGGTTGCGAATGATAATCCCATGGGCATCTTGCTTGTTCTTGAATATCCACTTGGTTCCAATGACATTGTGGTTCCCCGTTGTCCTTGGCACCAATCTACACACTTTGTTGCGCTCGAAGTTGTTGAGTTCTTCATGCATGGCATTGAGCCAATCCGGATCTTCTAGCGCCTCATAGACCTTGTGGGGTTCCACACAAGAGACAAACGCATGATGCTCACAATAATTTTCTAATTGTCTACGAGTGCTTACCCCCTTTCTTAAGCTTCCAAGCACATTCGTCATGAGATGATCCTTGGTGGAGAGCTTGGAAGCAACCTTGGCGGCACGACGCTCTAATTCCTCCTCGGTGGTGAGTTGAGGAGCGGTTACTTGATCATCTTGAGCGCCGTCATGAACTTGTTCTTGATCTTGAACTTGCTCGGGGGAGAGAACTTGACCTTGGGCATCACTTGGTGTGTCCACACCGTCTTGAGTATGATCTAGCCCTTGGTCTTGTTCATGAGGTTGAGGGCCTTCACTTTGTTCTTCGGAAGCATGTGGGCCTTGGGTTGGTGATGGCTCCTCTTGAGTGGAGCATTGTCCTTCTCCTTCGGCCACAAGGGGTTCCTCAATGGGTAGGATGAAACCAACACCCATTCTTCTTATGGCTTGAGGAGGAATTTCATCACCTACATCACAAGTGCCACTTTGCTCCACTTGGGAGCCGTTATTCTCATCAAACTCCACGTTACACGTCTCCTCAATAAGTCCCGTGGATTTATTGAGGACACGGTAAGCATGAGAGTTTGTAGCATAACCAACAAATATGCCCTCATAAGCTCTAGCCTCAAATTTAGACAACCGAACACCTTTGTTGAGAATGAAACACTTACACCCGAATACCCGGAAGTACTTGAGGTTGGGCTTGTTACCGGTGAGTATTTCATATGGAGTCTTGTTCAAGCCCTTGCGGAGGTAGAGCCGATTTGATGCATGACACGTGGTGTTGATGGCTTCGGCCCAAAAGTTGTACGGAGACTTGAACTCCGCCATCATGGTCCTTGCCGCATCCATCAACGTCCGGTTCTTCCTCTCCGCAACACCGTTTTGTTGAGGGGTGTAGGGTGCGGAATATTGATGCTTGATTCCCTCATCACTAAGAAACTCATCCAAGGTGTAGTTCTTGAACTCGGTGCCGTTGTCACTTCTTATTGTCAAGATCTTTGCATTGTGTTGACGTTGTGCTTCATTTGCAAAGTCAATGACGGTTTGTTGGGTCTCGCTCTTCCTCTTGAAGAAATACACCCACGTGTACCTTGAGTAGTCATTCACAATCACCAAGCAATACTTCCTACCTCCAAGACTATCGAAGGATGGAGGCCCAAAGAGATCCATGTGAAGGAGCTCCAAAGGCCTCTTTGAATAAATGATAGTCGTGGGAGGGTGAGCCTTCTCATGTAGCTTTCCTTCGATACAGGCACTGCAAGCACGATCTTTAGCAAAACTAACATTCGTTAGTCCACGGACATGGTCCCCTTTGAGGAGACTTTGCAAAGATCTCATATTGACATGGGCTAAACGACGATGCCAAAGCCATCCCACATCAACTTTAGCCATTAGGCATGTCGCGGTCTTAGTGGGTCACTCCGAAAAGTTAATCACATATAGACCGTTCTCGACATGCCCAACAAAGGTACTTTAAGAGTCTTGCTCCACAAGAGGGCCACGGTATCGATATCAAAGAAAGTGGCAAAGCCCATGATTGCAAGTTGACGAACGGAAAGTAAATTGTATGCAAGGGACTCAACAAGCATGACCTTCTCGATCGTGAGATCATGAGAGATGACCACCTTGCCAAGTCCCAATACCTTAGAAGATGAGGCGTCACCCCACTCGACATTGGTGGGCATAGATGGAACCTTGTGCATGTCCACCACCAAGTCCTTGCTTCCGGTCATATGATTTGTAGCTCCGCTATCAAGCAACCATGATCCACCACCGGAAGCAAACACCTACAAGAGATCAATGCTTGGTTTTAGGTACCCATTTTGTAATGGGTCCTTTGATGTTAGTAACAAGGGTCTTAGGAACCCAAATAGACCATTCAATGTATTCATGAAGAGAACCAACAAATTTGGCATAAACATGCCCATCACTAGCACGGCATAACACATAAGAAGGATTAAAATCGCCGGCTTTGTTGGGAGGGGTGACATTGCCCTTCTTGACATTGTTTTTCTTCTTGTCCTCGGGGGCACTCTCTCCCTCCCTCACAAAGGTTTGCATGAGGGGAGGATGTCGTTTGGTCTTGTCATTCTTCTTCTTGTTCTTGGAGTCGGGCATGTACCCAACCCCTTCCTTGGCCACACCTCCCTTTTGGTTGATCAAGAGATCGTTGAGGTTCTTCTTGCCTTGTATGCAAGTCGCAAGACCTTTCTCAAGTTGCTCCTTCAACTTCGCATTTTCCTCAACAATATGTATATGCTCACAACACGTGTTAGTAGCATTTGCATTATCAATTAAAACCATATGAGGAAAAGTTGCTTTCTCCTTAGTTAGCTTCACTTGGAGTTGATCATGAGACTCCTTGAGACTAGCATGAATACCCTTCAAGGCCTTGTGGGCCTTGTCAAGTATATCAAACTCCTCTCTGAGTCTAGCAAGATCAACCCCGAGTTTGGCCTTCTCGGAATTTAGCACACGAGAAACAATGAGGGCATGATCATAATCTTTCTTTAACTTAGCATGATCAATGTTGTGTGACTCCTCAAGAGCCAAACGAAGACCACGCTCTTCCTCAAGAGCATTGGAAAGACCCGAAATCTCATCGGCATAGTCACGACTATGCCCTTCCATCTTAGAGATGGTGTCTTCGTGAGCCTCGATCATGTCATTGGCTTCACCAAGTTGTTCCAAGAGAGCAACAAAGTGCTTCTTGGATTTTCCCTTGAGTTTGCCCATAAAGGCCTCAAACTCGTTAGCCTCCACATTAGCTCCCTCAAGTTCATTAATGCAATCAGTCGGAGAAGGATGATTAATGATGGTAGTTTTGATGTTGGAGGTTACCTTGTTGGTGGCTTTAGCCATGAGGCACTTGGCGGTGATGCTCTCGTTGGGTGAGTCGAAGAGAGACACCCGTGACGTTGTTGCAATGGCAACGGAGGCCATGGCAACCGACTCATCATCTTCATCATCGTCATCATCCTCATTGTACTCTTCTTGCACAACCAAAGCCTTGGGAGGAGTCTTCTTGGAGAAGTTGTTCTTGTTGGAGAACGACTTGGCCTTGTCCTTTCGGATGAGCTTGCCACCATTGTCTTCCCTCTTCTCATACGGGCATTCCGCAACGAAATGACTCACGTTGCCGCAATTGTAGCAAGTCCTTACACGTTGCTTGCCCCTTGTACCACTCGAGTTGTTTTTGCTAAAGTTTGGCCTCGAGTTTTTCTTGCTCCAAAATTGCCTTGAAGCAAGTGCCATGTGTTCATGATATGCATACTTCGTATCTTCGGGGTTGCTCTCCTCTTCTTCCTCTTCTTCATCTTCCACGATGAGCTTGTCCTTCAATGCAAGGTTAGGCTTCTTTGCCCGTTGAGAACGGAGCACCGCATTGTCAGCGGTCTTGTCCAAAATGTTCATGGCCAAAAACTCATCCAACACTTCGCTTGAGGTCAAAGTGTGGAAGTCCGGTCTTTGACGAATGACGAAGGACATGGCCTTGTGATAGGGCATCATTGCCTTGAGGAATTTGCGCTTGATCCAATTGTCATCCGTGTCCTTGCTCCCGTGATCTCGTAGTGAGACCGCGAGTTTGGATACTCTCCGATAGAGCTCATGAGGTTCTTCATCTTCCTTCATTGCAAACTCATCGGCCTCATCTTGTACCACTTCATAGTTGGAGCGTTGAATGCTTGCGCTTCCCCGGTAGAGAGACACGACACAATGCCATGCATCTTTGGCCAAGGCGAAAGGACGAAGATGAGGTAGGTCTTCGGGTGGAATTGCATCTTGAATGATGAAGAGAGCATTCTCATTGAATTGATTGTCCGCGGCTTCTCGAGGAGTGAAGTTTCTTGGATCATGTGGATAGAAACCTTCTTCAATGATTCTCCAAAGGTTAGTGTTCACATGATTTAAATGACGTTTAAAGCGGTAAACCCAAGAATCAAAATCCTCATTTTTCACAATCTTAGGGGGAGGACCGGCATGATTCAAATGAGTGGAAGGAACCGGTCCACCATAAAAAAGTGGTGGTTCCACATGGGCAAAGATGCTGGTGCCATTCTTGCCACTAGAAGAAGGAGCCTTTTCACTACTAGCTTCCCCCTTGTCGGGGATAGCATCCGTCACCTTGTTGGCGGGATCACCCACTTTCAACGGTGCGGTGGATAGTTTAAGCCCCTCAAGAAATTTAGTAAACATGCTTTCGACTTCGGTCGTCATGGAGGTTTTCAATGTCTCCAAGGCCACATTGAACTCCTCACGAGAGACCGAAGTTCCCCCATCGCCCGTAGACGATATAGGATTCACACCGGAGTGTTCCTCCGCACCGTCTACGGTATCAACCATACTCTTTGGACGGTAAAGTCCTTAATAAAGAGATGAGGCTCTGATACCAATTGAAAGGATCGATATGGTTGACTAGAGGGGGGGGGTGAATAGGCAACTAACAATTTTTAGCTTTTCTTTAGCAATTTAAACTTTGCATCAAAGTAGGTTGTCTAGATATGCAACTAGATGAGCAACCTATATGATGCAACACGAATAGGAACACAAGCAAGCAAGATATATGAAACAAATAAGCTACACAAGTAAAGGCACGAGATAACCAAGAGTGGAGATGGTGGAGACGAGGATGTGTTGCCGAAGTTCCTTCCCTTTGAGAGGAAGTACGTCTCCGTTGGAGCGGTGTGGAGGCACAATGCTCCCCAAGAAGCCACTAGGGCCACCGTAATCTCCTCATGCCCTCACACAATGCGAGATGCCGTGATTCCACTATTGGTGCCCTTGGAGGCGGCGACCGAACCTTTACAAACGAGGTTGGGGCAATCTCCACAACTCAATTGGAGGCTCCCAACGACACCACGAAGCTTCACCACAATGGACTATGGCTTCACGGTGACCTCAACCGTCTAGGATGCTCAAACACCCAAGAGTAACAAGATCCGCAAGGGATTAGTAGGGGGAATCAAATATCTCTTGGTGGAAGTGTAGATCGGGGCCTTCTCAACCACTCCCGAGCAAATCAACAAGTTTGGTTGGCTAGGGAGTGAGATCGGGTGAAAATGGAGCTTGGAGCAATAATGGAGCTTTAATGGTGGAAGAGATGAGTCAACGGGGAAGAAGGAGACCCTTTACATAGTGTGTGGAAAAGATCCAACCGTTACCCACCAACCAGCCCGCGGCCAGCGGTACTACCGCAAGGCCGCGCGGTACTACTGCTTGCAACCAAGCGGTACTACCACACGGCAGTGCGGTACTACCGTACCGTCCCACGGTACTGCCGCGACCCCAGCCAGGGAAACAAACGCAAGCTGGGGGCGGTACTTCCTCACGCGCGGTACTACCGCGCCCCCAATGCGGTACTACCGTAAGGCAAAAGTCTCGTCCAGGGGGAAGCGGAACTTCCGTGCCTACTTCCGCAAAAAAACGGAAGTAGCAAAAACTCGACACAGTAGTACTGCTGAGGGGCAGTACTACTGCCTGACTGCATAGCGCGGTACTACCGCACGGCGAAAGCGGTACTACCGCGGCAGGTGCGGATGTAAAAAATTACATCCGCTCCTACTACCGCAAAGGGGTGGCACTAGCCTGGTGGGCAGCGGTAGTGCGGCTCCAGGGGAGCGGTACTACCGTGAGCACCAGCGGTACTACCGCGCCACCGCGCGGTACTACCGTGGATGCCCACGGTACTACCGTTGATCCAGGAGCAGTACTACCGCAACCACAACAACAGCCAGTCAAAGGAGGCAGGAAAACGGAGGAAGCTCCAAGGAAGAAGGAGGGGATAAAAGGAGACGTGTACGTGATGATTCCACCCAAACCTTTCCAACGCGGACCCCCTCTTAATAGTACGGCTTTCCTACGACTCAAATCCACCAAAAAGAAATGTAGAAAAGACGCCGTCTTCGTCAGTCTTCGAGGGGCACCCAATCGTCTTGTGCCTAGCAGAGAAGAGTCTGGAAAACTCATGGCACACGATTAGTCCGCAAATGCGTTGTCATCAATCACCAAAACACTTAGGGATAAATATGTCCTTACAGCTGGACACATGGGGAAAAAAGCCCCTATGGGGACTGGTGACGGGGGCCGAGTTCCCTTTGGATCTGAGCCGGATACTATTCCGGAGATCTATGCGGCTCTGGAGTCCAGCGAACGACATTCCCCAAAAGGAGGGAATGTGCCTGTTCTGCCGGTGACCTCTATCCAACCAGAGGCACAGGATAATCTGCTGGAGGCGCTACGAGGCGCCTCTATTGTGGATGAACACCGCGCCATTATGGGCACGGTAATATTGAAGGTCCAGTTCATAAAAAGCAGACTGACCAAAGCCTGCACTAGCCTTCTATCAGGCTTTGAGGTAAGTAATGCATTTGTAGGAAGAATATCACAGTATAGACAGTAGCTCCTGATGCTCTGTTTGGTGTTCGGAAAGAAAAAGCCGAACAGAGGATCGATAAGAAATATCGCAGGAATCTAACATAAGTTGTCTGTGTGAATAAGCAGGTAGCGCTACAGGCTGCCACCGCCCATGCTGCGGAGGTCTCCGGACTGAAGCGGAAACTGGAGCGGGCCGAGGAAGAGCTCGGCCTCGTGAAGAAGCAGCTGGAGCATAGCCAAGGTATGCAGTAACCTATGGGTACACATTAAGAAAAAATGAATAGTCCGTCCAGACAAAGGTGTCATTAACTTTATTAGGGGCCATGACCGAGGTGACAACCCTCAAGAAGGCGTTAGCTGAGGCCGAGGACAAAGCGGCCAAGGAACGTGCCGCGCGCGAAAAGCACGAGGCCCAGGTTGGCGAGGCACAACAACAATTCCAGGGCGCGATCGAGAGATTTGAGTCCTTGGAGTGCGATTGTAAGGCGCAAGAGTCCGAACTGGCGAAGGCCCGCCAGAGCGCGCAGGATGCACGAGCCGAAGCCCAGAACACCCTCCAGGAAATTCAGGCGGCCAAGGAGATTGCGGCGGGTAAGTCTTTCACCATGCAAAGCAAGTATGTAGAAGAAACGTTCCTTGTACTTATCCGAATTTGGGTTTTCTAGGGGCGCTTACGGATCTGCTGTGCAGTATATCAGATGCCGCCGAGCATTATAGATCTGAAGAAGGGATGTCTATGGAGAAGCTATTCTGGTTCCAATATCTTGGACCCAAACATCCGTTGCCCTTCAGCGACCAGCTGAAGCAGTTGGTCGAGCTGCACAGGTCGGCAGAGCTAGCCATGAAGGACCTGATAGTCCGGCTGTGGCCTGTCGAGCCTATACCTAGCATCTACTTCAGACTTGTTAAGTGGCTTGTAAGTGCCTGTCCGCGGCTAGAAGCCATGAAGCGGTCGGTCTGTATTGAAGGTGCGCGTATGGCATTTGCCCCTGTCAAGACGCATTGGGCAAAGCTGGATGCCAAGAAGCCGATGACCGAGGGTCCGCCGGAGGGCAAGGAGCATCGTCGACCCGAGCTCTATTTTGATGGCGTCCTGGAGGGGTCCCGCCTTGTGGCGGAGCAATGTTCGAAGGATGTCATATTCCCATGAGAACATTTTTACTATCATGTCCTGTAATATGGAACAATGATGTTATGTATTATAATGCTTGCGATTTACATTTTACCTCCTGTGTGGCCGTTTATGAAATCTGAGGGTTGACCAGTCGTCGGCTTCTGCCCCCACGTAGATAGTACGGGGGTGTTTGGGATAAATCTAAACACTCTTTACTCCACATTCTGGTCCTTAAAGGAGGTGTTTAGCGCAACGAACAAGGCAATCAGACTATGCTGCCTTTACCGCCCTCACTTAGCCATAGGAGTTTGACAATTAAGAGAGCTGGCGAAGCCCCTGGTATTCGGAAGGCTGAACTAGGGGCGTTATACATGCCTAATCGGAGGAACCGATTCTTCGCAAGAAGCAGAAAAAATCTCTAACGATTTGGAACCTCTCGAACAGCTGACCAACTCTCGCCGCACCATGACAGTCAGTTTTCGGCTTTCTCTACTGAGGTGCTCGTCCGGAACAACTGGGACACAATCGCAGGAGTTCTCCCTTTACTACCCTAGCCGATATAGCGGAACGTAAGGTAGTAAGCACAGGAGCTGGGCAACCCAACTATTGACCAAAGACATGATTCGGAGCCGATGCATATAATTGTATAAGTTCGGGGTGCCGAACTATACTGGAAAAGTGTTCGGACTTTTATTGCCGTAATGCGGGGTGTAATGAAGCCCTTGGCACCGTAATACGTACCATGGTATACGTGTGCAATAAGTAATATATACAAAGGTGAGGAAATAGGAAAATTAAGTAATAAGCTGACGCCACCATTTATTCACCATTGTGATGTAATTAGTACGTTGAGGAGTACTTTGTGCAAGTAATGCGACAAGCAAGGAAAGCTATTTAACATGCCGCAACCAAGGGCGAGCTGCATGCGGGTATGTAAAACAAGTATGGCAATCGTTTGATAGAGACCACCTGGGGATTCCCTTGTATGCCAGCGCTCCTTGCCTCCTTGGTGTGTTCTGCAAACGGGTCGTCCGCATAGACCTTGAAAAGAGAAAAAACCTAATAAAAAGAAAAATAAAGGCGTGCGAATCCTAGGGTCGGTCAAGCCGCACTATGGATCACGAGCGAGTTATGCCTCCGTCAGTACCCATGGGGTTTTGAGTGCGTAGTTATGTACACATGGTACGTATGCCGTTTCCTCATCGGGGCTGGGACGGAGGCTGAATTTACTAAGTCAACTCTTGATGAACTGAGCTGCCCTGTTGCAGTGTAGTCCGGACCTTCTTAACGATGTCTAGGGGCTCAGCGGCCGGATTATGGTGCCGCTTGAGAAGGCCGCTCTGTACTTCTGCTCCTAGGGCTACGGTATGCTCCTCTGTACGGAGGGAACGTTCCGTGTTTCCATTTACTGTAATGACGCCGCGTGGACCGGGCATCTTGAGCTTGAGATAAGCATAATGTGGCACCGCTTTGAATCTAGCAAACGCGGTTCGTCCGAGCAGTGCATGGTAGGCGCTGCGGAAGGGACGATATCGAAGATTAACTCTTCGCTTCGGAAGTTATCCGGGGAACCGAAAACCACCTCCAGCGTGATTGAGCCCGTACAACAGGCCTCTACGCCTGGTATAACTCCTTTAAAGGTAGTTATCGTGGGCTTGATTTGTGAGGGATTAATGCCCATTTTGCGTACTATATCCTGATAGAGAAAGTTGAGGCTGCTACCACCGTCCATTAGTACTCGTGTCATGTGAAATCCGTCGATGATTGGGTCAAGCACCAATGCGGTCGAACCGCCATGACGGATGCTAGTTGGATGATCACGATGATCAAAGGTGATCGGGAATGACGACCATGGGTTGAATTTTGGGGCGACTGGCTCTACCGCATAAACGTCCCTGAGTGCCTGCTTGCGCTCCCTTTTGGTGATGTGTGTAGCATATATCATGTTCACCGTTTTGACTTGAGGCGGGAATTTCTTCTGCCCCCAGTGTTCGGCTGCCGGGGCTCCTTGTCATCGTCCTCGCTCTGTGATTCCCTTCCTTGTTTCCTCTATTTACCTTGCTGGCTTGGTTAAAGACCCGACAATCTTTGTTAGTATGGTTGGCCGGTTTGTCTGGGGTGCCATGTATCTGGCACGGATGATCGATTATGCAGTCCAAGCTGGATGGTCCTTCGTTGTTCCTTTTATAGGGCTTCTTTCGCTGGCCAGACATGGAGCCGCTGAATCTGGCGTGAACTGTAGTGTCATCGGTGTTATCGCCATTGCTTCGGCGTTTGTGTCTGTTGCGCCGGAGCTTGCCGGAGCTGTTCTTGGCCTCGGAGGGGCCTGTCTTGCTGGCTATGTTTTTACTACGAGCCAGCCAGCTGTCCTCACCCACGCAAAAGTGGGTCATGAGTGCCGTAAGGGTTGCCATGGATTTCGGCTTTTCTTGGCCAAGGTGGCGTGCTAGCCATTTGTCACAGATGCTGTGTTTAAAGGCCGCTAGGGCTTCGGCATCCGGACAGTCAACGATCTGGTTCTTTTTGGTTAGGAACCTAGTCCAGAATTTTCTGGTTAATTTTCCAGGTTGTTGAACTCTGTGGCTTAAGTCATCGGCATCGGGTGGCCGGACATATGTACCTTGGAAGTTGTCAAGGAAGGCCTCTTCGAAGTCCTCCCAGCTGCCGATGGAATTCTCGGGCAGGCTATTTAGCCAGTGTCGAGCTAGCCCTTTGAGTTTTAGTGGGATGTATTTGATGGCGTAGAGGTCGTCTTCACACGCCATGTGGATGTGGAGAATAAAGTCCTCAATCCATACTGCGGGATCGTTTTTTCTGTCGTATGATTCAATATTGACGGGCTTGAACCCCTCAAGGAATTCGTGATCCAGCACCTCATCTATGAAGCAGAGAGGGTGTGCGGCGCCTCTATATCAGGCCGCGTCATGGCGCACCTCCGATGAAGTCCGTCTGCGGTTATCGGCCCGGGTGTGACTAGGTTTGTCACGTACGAATTGGTAGCCGTCATCCCGAGTCAGGAAGCGTCCTCGCAATCCGTAGATATATCTGGTGTGTCCTACTCTACTGTCCAGATCCTGCCAAAGGTCGTATGTATGGTCCCGAGCTGTTCTGTCCCTGTTTTTGCGAGGTGGTGGGACGGGCTGTTGTTCAGTCTGAGTTTCCGTTTTATCCTGACCACGGGGTGATTGGTCCGCCGCACTATCCCGACCACGTGGTGGTCGGTCCGCATTGCGTGAGGGAGGTATGGGATCTGGTGCTTCCTCATCGAACTAAGGTAGCAGTCTGCGCTTCGGGTAACTCTTGGCTGGGCGCTCGAGGCCATATTCTTTGGCTGCCAGGATATCAGTCCACCTGTCGATGAGCAGGTCTTGATCAGCTTGGAGCTGCTACTGCTTCTTCTTCAGGCTTCTTGCAGTGGCTATTAGCTGGCGCTTGAAGCGCTCCTGCTCGAGGGGTGCCTCAGGCACGATGAAGTCTTCATTGCCGAGGCTCTCATCATCCTTGGAGACTGGACGATATCTATCATCATCTGGATCATTGGGCATGGCCTGTTTATCAGGGTTATCTTGCTCGTTGTCTTGTTCCTCCTGTTCGGATGCAGCCCTGACAGGGTCTTCATTGTTTTCGGCGTCGCCCGGAGTACTATTTTCTCCAGTGCCAGTGTCCTCATCTTTTGAGCGATGAGGCTTAGAGCGGCGTTTAGGGCGCCAACGCTTGGACTATGTCTCAGAAGGTTTATTCGCAACTGGATCTCCTTTGTCATCGTCGCTAGATTTTTTAGGTGTGTCGACCATGTACACATCGTACGAAGAGGTGGCCGTCCAACATCCAGTAAATGGCGGGTCTTGGCCTTGCTCCTGGTCGGCATCATCGTCCATACCGTCGATGTCTTTGGAGCCGTAATCAAGCACATCGGTTAAGTCATCGACAGTGGCTATGAAGTGGGTGGCGGGTGGGAAGCAAAATTTCCCATCATCAGCCTTTGGCTCGAACGGAACATAGTTCGGCTGTGAGTCCTTCTCCAAGGACAAGTTCTTTAAAGAGTTTAGCACTTCACCCAAAGGTGAGTGCTAGAAGATGTCTGTGGCGCTAAATTCGAAAATCGATAACCGATCCAGCTCGGTGTCCGCAGGCGTACCCGGTCTGGGACTTATAGCCGGAGATGAGTACAGAGTTCTATTGCCGTAAATATTGCAGGGTGCCGAGTCAGTGTGCGGCTCCAACACCATGGACTCGGTGGCCCCGGATGGCACGATCTGCTCCGGTTCTAAGGCCGTTGCAGCAACGGGGACCATCTCCTGGATGTGATCCGATGACCGATTTAAGTTATGTTCATCGGGGCAAGGGGGAGCGATCGTTGCGGTCTCAAATCCATCGAAGATCAAGTCTCCATGTATATCCGCGACGTAGTTTAAGCTTCCGAATCTGACCTGGTGGCCAGGGGTGTAGCTATCAATCTGTTCCAGATGGCCAAGCGAGTTGGCCCGCAGTATGAAGCCGCCGAACACGAAAATCTGTCCGGGGAGGAAGGTTTCTCGTTGGACAGTGTCGCTATAGACGATTGAAGGGGCCATTGAACCTTTCGTTGATGGCATAGTGGAACTCTCAATAAAAGCACCAATGTCGGTGTCAAAACCGGCGGATCTCGGGTATGGGGTCCCAAACTGTGCATCTAGGATCGATGGTAATAGGAGACGGGGGACACGATGTTTACCCAGGTTCGGGCCCTCTCTATGGAGGTAATACCCTACGTCCTGCTTGATTGATCTTGATGAATATGAGTGTTACAAGAGTTGATCTACCACGAGATCGTAATTGGCTAAACCCTAGAAGCCTAGCCTGTATGACTATGGTCATGAATATCCCCTTTCCGGACTAACCCCTCCGGTTTATATAGACACCGGGGGGGGGGGGATCTAGGGTTACATAGAGTCGGTTACATAAGAAGGAATCTTCATAGTTGGTCGCCAAGCTTGCCTTCCACGCCAAGGAGAGTCCAATCCGGACATAGGTACAGTCTTCGGCCTTCATGTCTTCATAGCCCATCAGTCCGGCCCATGGATAATAGGGAGGACGCCCGAGGACCCCTTAGTCCAGGACTCCCTCACCCGGCAAGCACCCTTTTTCATTAAAAACATCCCATACAGGTACAGTTCATACGGAATTAAAAACATGAGCAAGGGATTACAAGTCTTAGAATTAACAAGTGCCCACAGGCTTACAAACTAAAAAGAGATAAGGTGCCTATAATCCCTTTCTTGTCCCTCTCCACAAAAGGTGGAACAAGGCAGCGGGAGGGAGAAAAGAGCACCTAGGCAAGATACGAGGAGTAGAAGGCACCAAGAGAACATCTTGGTGCCAGGAAATGAGCTGGAAGACAAGGCAGCGGGCCGGCAATACGCGACGAAGGCGGCGGTACCCGCGTACTCCAATTTGACGGCCGCCACCCGCCTTCTTCGACTCTACTACGCCAGCCGCTCAAGGAGACTGAAAGTGCAACTATCCCTAGGTGGTTTTGGTAATTCATAACAACATATAGCTCATTGAGCTAATGCTATTCCAAGATAATTATTTCAGGAAAGCTCAATGATTGGCATGGCATGGATGTGAAAGTGGAACCCTCAAAATGCTAAGGACAAAGGATTGGCTCAAGCTCAAAAGCTCAAGACTCTTCATTTTATATTTTAGTGATCCAAGATCACATTGAGTCTTTAGGAAAAGCCAATACTATCAAGGAGGGATGAGGTGTTGCTTAATGAGCCTCTTACTTCATGTGCTTAGTGATATGCTCCAAAACCCTCAACTACTTTCCCATATCCACATATGACCTAAACCCTAAGCCAAACTCGGTCCTACCGATTCTTCCTATCCGGCGCCACCGAGTTTCACTTGTCATAAGCCACTGCCAAACCCTAGCAATTCGGTTCCACCGATAGGGATCTCGGTCTCACCGAGATGGGATTGCAAACTCTCTGTTTCCCTTTCGTAACTTTTAGGTCTCACCGAAAGAGCGAATCGGTCCCACCGAGATTGCAATGAAAATTCAGTGTTTCCCTTTTGTAACTTTTCGGTCTCACCAAAAGAGCAAATCGGTCCCACCGAGTTTGCCTGACCAACTCTCTGGTTAGCCAATTACCAAATTCGGTCCCACCGAGTTTGTTGATTCGGTCTCACCGAGATTACGTTATGCCCAAACCCTAACCATATCGGTCCCACCGAGTTGCATGTCAGTCCCACCGAAAATCTCTAACGGTCACTAGGTTTACATTTTTGGTCCGACCGAGTTTGTTGATTCGGTCCCACCGAGATTGGAAAACTGTGTGTAACGGTTGGATTTTGTGTGGAGGCTATATATACCCCTCCACCTCCTCTTCATTCAATGAGAGAGCCATCAGAACACATACACAATTCCTACTCATTTGTTCTGAGAGAGAACCACCTACTCATGTGTTGAGACCAAGATATTCCATTCCTACCATATGAATCTTGATCTCTAGCCTTCCCAAGTTGCTTTCCACTCAAATCTTCTTTCCAAAAAATCCATATCCTATGAGAGAGAGTTGAGTGTTGGGGAGACTATCACTTGAAGCACAAGAGCAAGGAGTTCATTACCTACACACCATTTGTTACTTCTTGGAGAGTGGTGTCTCCTAGATTGGCTAGGTGTCACTTGGGAGCCTCCGACAAGATTGTGGAGTTGAACCAAGGAGTTTGTAAGGGCAAGGAGATTGCCTACTTCATGAAGATCTACCGCTAGTGAGGCAAGTCCTGTGTGGGCGATGACCATGGTGGGATAGACAAGGTTGCTACTTCGTGGACCCTTTGTGGGTGGTTGCTTCTTCGTGGACCCTTTGTGGGTGGAGCCCTTTTTGGACTCGTGCAACCGTTACCCTTTGTGGGTGGAGCCCTTTGTGGACTCGCGCAACCGTTACCCTTTGTGGGTTGAAGTCTCCATCAACGTGGATGTAGGATAGCACCACCTATCCGAACCACGGGAAAAACATCCGTGTCTCCAATTGCGTTTGAATTCTCCAAACCCTTCCCTTTACATTCTTGCAAGTTGCATGCTTTACTTTCCGCTGCCAATATACTCTTTGCATGCTTGCTTGAATTGTGTGATGATTGCTTGACTTGTCCTACAATAGCTAAAATCTGCCAAGAACTAAAATTCGGAAAAGGTTATGTTTTATTTGGTCAAGTAGTCTAATCACCCCCCTCTAGACATACTTTTGATCCTACAAGTGGTATCAGAGCTTTGGTCTCCATTTTCTTTGATCTCCATAGCTTTTGGTGGTCATAGCCTTGGTTCCACAACCTAGGAGAGTATGGCGTCTAGTGAGGGAAATTATCACCGTAGAGGTCCTTACTTTGATGGTACTAATTTTGCTAGTTGGAAGCATAAAATGAAAATGCATATTCTTGGACATAAGCCCGCTGTTTGGGCTATTGTGTGTGTTGGTTTGCAAGGTGACTTCTTTGATGGGAAAGAACCAAACCGTGAAGCTACCGCGGATGAGTTGAAGATGTTGCAATACAATGCTCAAGCTTGTGATATTCTCTTCAACGGATTGTGCCCCGAAGAATTCAACAAAATCAACCGTCTTGAGAATGCAAAGGAAATTTGGGACACTTTGATTGATATGCACGAAGGTACCGACTCCGTCAAGGAATCCAAGTTGGATGTGCTTCAAAGACAACTTGACAAGTTCAAGATGAAGGATGGTGAAGGTGTCGCTGAAATGTACTCTAGGCTTGCTCTCATCACAAATGAGATTGCCGGCTTAGGAAGCGAAGAGATGACCGATAGATTCATCATTAAGAAGATTCTAAGAGCCTTGGATGGAAAATATGATACCATGTGCACATTGATCCAAATGATGCCCAACTACAAAGATCTCAAGCCAACGGAGGTGATTGGAAGAATTGTTGCTCATGAGATGTCACTTAAGGATAAAGAGGAACTTCACAACAAATCAAGTGGTGCCTACAAAGCCTCATGTGAAGCCCCTACATCATCAAGTGAGAAGCAAAACTTCAATGAAGAATTGAGCTTAATGGTGAAGAACTTCAACAAGTTCTACAAGAGTAGAAGCAAAGATAGAAGCTTCAAGTCAAGGTCCTACAATGACAAAAGATCTTCTAGTCGAGAGCGAAACTGCTACAGTTGTGGAAGACCCGGACACTATTCCAATGAGTGTACGGCTCCCTACAAGAGAAGAGAAGATTCTCCAAAAAGAAGAAGCAAAGAATCACCACCAAGAGAGAGAAGGAGTAGAGATGATCGTTATGAACGAAGATACTCACGGAGAAGCAAGGATTCGGAAAGGAGGGAAAATCATCAAGGAGCTACACAAAACGAAGACATCAAGCTCATGTTGGTGAATGGGTATCCGACTCCGACAGCCACTCTGAGAGAAGTTATCACTTCGACTCCGAAGATACTCAAGATGAAGGTGTTGCCGGTCTAGCACTTGTGTCAACCAACTCCTACGACATATTTGACTCACCAAATGAAGGAATTGGAAGATGCTTCATGGCCAAAGGTCCTAAGGTAACACACCCTGAGTATGTTGATTTCAATAGTGATGAAGATGACTTGTTAGGTGATGATTTGCTTGTTGACAACTCTAGTGATGAATACTATGATGAAACATCAATTAATCATGCTAATCAAGATAAAACGAATGACAATGATAAGGAGAAGATTGAGGCTCTAACTAAAGAACTAAACACTCTTAAGTTAGCTCATGAAACTATCTTCGAAGATCATCGAGAACTTTTAAGAGCTCATGAGAAATTACGCTTTGAAAAGCTCAATCTTGAGCAAGAGCATGAGTTCTTAAAAGCAATCAATGATGATCTCCGCAAGAAAAGTTCTTCTTACATTGCCAAGCGTTTACTCTTGTCCACTTACATGCCTCAAGTCAAGTCTAGTAACAAGAACAAGAAAGATTCTTCCTCTAGCAGTAACAATGATCATGCTAAATCCAATATTGTTGCTTCTAGTAGTTCTCTTGATTCCACTAATGATTCTCTTAGCCAAGTTACACTTGAGCAAGAAAATAGCTTATTGAAGGGAATTATAGAGAAAGGAGTGTACAAAAGTCTTGCCGGGAGTAAGCAATTCGAGGAAATTGTGTGCAAGCAAGGAATGCACCGGAAGAATCAAGGTGTTGGTTTTGAACGAAAGTTCAATGCCAATGGAGTTGAGTGGGAAGAAGATCAATACCCCAAGACAAAGTTTGTTCCTCAACAAGAGAAGTATGATACTTCTTTCAAGGGGACACAAGCTCAAGATGATCTTTCACCACAAGACTACAAGCAAAAAGGCAAGGACAAGCTTCAAGAGGAAATTGATGCATTTGAAGAAGCTCCTAAGACCTTAGTCAAGTGGATTCCCAAGACTACTTCAAGTTCCACTTCATCAAGTACGACTACAACTCCAAGGATTCCCATCAAGATGGTGTGGATCCAAAAGAAGAAGAACTAGAGAGTTCTTGAGGGTGACTCCGCCAACATACTTCCCTCTTATCATTTTGGCAAGAACAAGTGCAATCAACTTCCACATCTTGCACTAGTTCAAGGAGTCACAAACCCTCTTGTTGGTAAGACAAGGGACAAGGTAACCTAAAAGTTTTCATGGACATCATCTTTTGTGTGCATCACTCTATGTCTATGGATATCCTTGTTTGTTCCTTGTGGGACTAACCCATGTAGGTATTGAAAGTGCAATTCACTCAAATGGATAGCTCCAAGTGATCTACATCAACATTGAGCATCCACATCTTCAACATCTACATGAAGTCATCATCGACGAAACCCAAGGTTAGTTCATCCCTCTAAGGGGGGATATCACATCTAGGGGGAGCTTTACTCTAAGACTTGAGCTAAAGCAACTCTAAAGATGTGAACACAACAATGCTTTATGTAAAAGTGGTAACCCCACTTGAGCTTAAACGATGAGTATGACCTATGATCAAGTGTTCTCACTTGACTCCTAAGTCAATATACTCATATATAGATGACCTTGTCATCGCAAATTGCTTGATAGATGCTAGAATTGGTTGTGCATGCCTTGCCACATATTTCATTTGCCATCTTATTGTGTGAGCATGCTGGTTGCATATTTTACTCAGTCGAGGACATCCACTTGTTGTTTTGATCATTTGGGTTTATTTCCTTTGCCAAGTGGATGGACAAGAATGCCTAAGAACCTCCTCTAGCTATCTATGCTTTTCTCGTCTCAAACTCTATTCATGCTGCATCACAAAATTTGATCAAGTCAGATTCGAACCACTCTGTGTGAGGAGCGCTCGGAGTCCCCGATTCGTCATAGACTTAAACTTCCAAAACCTCTTTATGATTCTCGGTCTGACCGATACCCCACTTTCGGTCCTACCGAGATCATTAAGTTGATCTAGGTTTTCGATCTCGGTGCAACCGATTTGAACCTTTCGGTCACACCGAGTTTCAGTAACTGCATGCAGTTATGAATCTCGGTGCCACCGAGTTGTTCCACTCAGTCACACCGACAGGGTCGGGCTATATATAGTCACGGGCAAAATTTGGAAATTTCTCCGAACCCCTTCGCCCGCGCGATAGCCTGCTCTGCCAACGTGGTCTCCGGATCGTCTTCTCACCGCCAGCCGCCTCCAGTCGCTGGTCTTCGTTGCCGTCAACGGGAATTCTGTCCCGCCATTGCCGCCGTAGCGAGTCTCCGCCGAGCTAGGGGTCAGCAGTCAGAGTTTGCAGCATGTCTGATCAGAGTGACAGCCAGAACTTGTCAGAGCAGCAAGTGCAGATGAGTGAGGGCACTAGTCCCTCCAGCTCTTCAGATGATGGCAGCAGAAGTACCCCAAGCAATCTGCCAAAAGCTGCCACCAGACAGAGGAAGAAGAGAACTTCAGACTCCGAAGATGAAGATTATGTGGCAGAGGAAGAGGCCACATCAAAGAGAGTTGAGCCAGCTCAAGGCACGAAGCCAGGTCTAAAGATTAAAAGGCCAGCAGGCAGGCAGCCTATGTCAAAGGCTAGAGCCTCAACTGAGAAGCCCACTCCCAAAGAGCCAGTTGCTGCAGAAGGCAAGAAGAGGAAGGAAAGGGTCAAGAAGACTGTAGCCAGAGTGCTAGGAAAGGCTTCCATCATGGAAGAGGAAGAGGAAGAAGAGGTAGCTGCACCAGCACCTAAGGCACCCAAGCTGATGGGTGATGCCATAAGATCAGGGGCTACTGCATCTAAGCCCAAAGCTACCTCCAAGCCAAAACCAAAGAGGAATACAAGGAGCATTCCTGCAGCTGAGAAGAATAAGGCCCCAGTGCCTGAGACTGTTGCTGAAGAAGAGGATGAAGAGCAAGTTCTTAGAAAGCTCAAGCCCAAGATCCCAGACCACAATGATGCTCATCCTGTGGCTGAGGACATGAAGCTCAGGAGAGATTCAGGGATGAGGAAGTGGAGAGAAGCAGACCCGTATGCTTCAAGGAGAAGGACTGCTGTGGATTACAGATTTCACACCAAGGAACAACAGGACTTCTATGAGACAGTGCTGCTAGATAAGAAGCCCATTGTTTGTGACATGAGATGGGTCGACTGGACCTACATGAAAGAAAATGAGGAACACTACCCTGGAGTGTATGACAGCTTTAGTGCTTGTGGAGTTGCTGAATTTGTTGGGAAGAAGCTCACAAAGTGGAACGAGGAGCTTATCATGCAATTCTACTCCACGGCACACTTTTATCCAGATGGGAGGATAACTTGGATGTCTGAAGGTACGAGGTACCAATCTACAGTTGCTGAATGGGCTCAGCTGATCAATGCCCCAGAGGAGCAAGCAGATGACTTGGACATTTATGCCAAGAAAAAGATGGATCATAACTCAATGTCCAACATGTACAAGGAAATTCCCAATGAAGCACTTGACACTTTCAAATTTGGCTCAGTGCATTATCTTCTGTCAGGGCTGCCAACCATCAATTGGATATTGAGGCACACCTTATTGCCCAAGTCTGGAGATCACAAGATGATCAGAGGCCATGCAATCAACTTGCTTCATGTCTTTGATGTGCCACAAAAGTTCAAGGTCATGAGCCTCATAGTAGAGACTATCAAGAGGACTGCAGCAGATCAGAAGAGGAGCTGTGGATATGCACCTCAAATTCAGGAGCTCATCAACTCTAAGATGGGCATGGGCATATATTTATTGGACAAGGAACACCTGCCCATCCGTCCAGATTTTGAGGACAATCAAGTTGTCATGAATGAGAATGAGCCATCGTCTGCCCATACACAAGCAAAGAAGGAGAAGGCAAGGAAGGAGAAAGTTGCCAAGATGCCAACTCAAGAGGAGGCATCTGAGTATTTCTTGAAGACCAAACAAGAGCAGCTTGGTTACCTGATTGCATCCACCCTGCGGATTGAGAAAGGACTAGCCACCCTAACTCAAAACCAGGCAAGCCTAGAGAGAATCATGGAACAAAAGTTCTATGACTTGGATGTCAAGGAGACAGAGATTCAGACTGCAGTGGAACAGCTCCAGGATGACATGCAGGAGAGGAGAGGCAGGACTACCACTCATGCCTTTGCTAGAGTGCCACGAGGTCCGAGGTCGTCTGCCGTGCCAGTTGCTGACACCAGAGCCACCACTTCTGCACCAGCTACAGCTTCAGTTCCACCAGCTCCAGCATCTACTTCAGCTCCAGCTCCAGCGTCTACTTCAGCATCTACAGAAGCCTTCGTTCTTGGAGTGATCCGGACTCCACCACCACCAGAAGATCAAGCCTGAGCGTCGATCTAGCACCATGCATTTTCTAGGAACTTTTTGGTAACTTGTTGCCAAAGGGGGAGAAGATGTATAGATCATAGGCTTCGAGAGAGAGAGAGTGTTGTTTTTTTTTCTCTTGCTTTATTTGGTGGTTTTTCGAACTTGTTTGCTTTTGAGTGCTTGAGATACTACGTCATTATTTGTAAGACATTGATGATCATGTGTTTGATCATAAGCTACACTTAATGCTTGCTTAATGCTATCATCTTATCTATCTTATGTGATCATTCACTATTCTTGGTGATGAGTGCATGTATTTCATTCTTATCATTTTAAGCGCTCCACCAAGATGTATGTGACATGGAAGAGTAACCCATGACTCTAACTCTTTGTGCATTTGCAGTCCAAAGCAAATTTTAAATATGCACAAATTTAGGGGGAGCTCTTACTTATCACATACTTCTCAAAGCGACGATATATTTCATGCTTATTATCGTTTGTCGAAGCTTTGATCTATGTGTTGTCATCAATTACCAAAAAGGGGGAGATTGAAAGTGCAACTATCCCTAGGTGGTTTTGGTAATTCATAACAACATATAGCTCATTGAGCTAATGCTATTCCAAGATAATTATTTCAGGAAAGCTCAATGATTGGCATGGCATGGATGTGAAAGTGGAACCCTCAAAATGCTAAGGACAAAGGATTGGCTCAAGCTCAAAAGCTCAAGACTCTTCATTTTATATTTTAGTGATCCAAGATCACATTGAGTCTTTAGGAAAAGCCAATACTATCAAGGAGGGATGAGGTGTTGCTTAATGAGCCTCTTGCTTCATGTGCTTAGTGATATGCTCCAAAACCCTCAACTACTTTCCCATATCCACATATGACCTAAACCCTAAGCCAAACTCGGTCCTACCGATTCTTCCTATCCGGCGCCACCGAGTTTCACTTGTCATAAGCCACTGCCAAACCCTAGCAATTCGGTTCCACTGATAGGGATCTCGGTCTCACCGAGATGGGATTGCAAACTCTCTGTTTCCCTTTCGTAACTTTTCGGTCTCACCGAAAGAGCGAATCGGTCCCACCGAGATTGCAATGAAAATTCAGTGTTTCCCTTTTGTAACTTTTCGGTCTCACCGAAAGAGCAAATCGGTCCCACCGAGTTTGCCTGACCAACTCTCTGGTTAGCCAATTACCAAATTCGGTCCCACCGAGTTTGTTGATTCGGTCTCACCAAGATTACGTTATGCCCAAACCCTAACCATATCGGTCCCACCAAGTTGCATGTCAGTCCCACCAAAAATCTCTAACGGTCACTAGGTTTACATTTTCGGTCCGACCGAGTTTGTTGATTCGGTCCCACCGAGATTGGAAAACTGTGTGTAACGGTTGGATTTTGTGTGGAGGCTATATATACCCCTCCACCTCCTCTTCATTCAATGAGAGAGCCATCAGAACATATACACAATTCCTACTCATTTGTTCTAAGCGAGAACCACCTACTCATGTGTTGAGACCAAGATATTCCATTCCTACCATATGAATCTTGATCTCTAGCCTTCCCAAGTTGCTTTCCACTCAAATCTTCTTTCCACAAAATCCATATCCTATGAGAGAGAGTTGAGTGTTGGGGAGACTATCACTTGAAGCACAAGAGCAAGGAGTTCATTACCTACACACCATTTGTTACTTCTTGGAGAGTGGTGTCTCCTAGATTGGCTAGGTGTCACTTGGGAGCCTCCGACAAGACTGTGGAGTTGAACCAAGGAGTTTGTAAGGGCAAGGAGATCGCGTACTTCGTGAAGATCTACCGCTAGTGAGGCAAGTCCTGTGTGGGCGATGGCCATGGTGGGATAGACAAGGTTGCTACTTCGTGGACCCTTTGTGGGTGGTTGCTTCTTCGTGGACCCTTTGTGGGTAGAGCCCTTTGTGGACTCGCGCAACCGTTACCCTTTGTGGGTGGAGCCCTTTGTGGACTCGCGCAACCGTTACCCTTTGTGGGTTGAAGTCTCCATCAACGTGGATGTAGGATAGCACCACCTATCCGAACCACGGGAAAAACTTTCGTGTCTCCAATTGCGTTTGAATTCTCCAAACCCTTCCCTTTACATTCTTGCAAGTTGCATGCTTTACTTTCTGCTGCCAATATACTCTTTACATGCTTGCTTGAATTGTGTGATGATTGCTTGACTTGTCCTACAATAGCTAAAATCTGCCAAGAATTAAAATTGGGAAAAGGTTATGTTTTATTTGGTCAAGTAGTCTAATCACCCCCCCTCTAGACATACTTTCGATCCTACAGAGACGACGGGGAGCACCCCGATGGAGATCTTGGCGAGGATGGCCCTCGGCAGGGCATGTGGTCAAGGGAGGGGCGACACGGTCATTCGAAGTCGGAGTCGGCATCCTGCCGCTCGACTCCCTCGTTGTCGTTACCGCTGTCCTCCTCGTCACTCCCGCTTGAGGAGGAATCTTCATCATCGGAGGAGCTCTCCACGCAGCACTTCAAGCGAGTTCCGAGATCTCCAACGACCTTGATGGAAAGCAGGCTTCCCTCCATTAAATTGAAGTAAAGGACTAGCTCCCCCATGAAGCTATGGGTGCGTGTGAACGTCTTCCATCCGCGGCGGAGGTACATGACGTGAGGAGCGGGGAAGTCGACATCGACCCATGTGCCACCGTTCCCGTAGCTCCTCATGTGCAACCAGAGGGTCTGGGGTGGATCGAGCTCCATCTCCCGAGCAAATGCAGTAGGGAGACGGAGGCGGTGACGCGGTGGACGGCGCAGCCTGATGAAGAACTCGCGGGGCTGGTCCCCGACGTGGCGCTCCGTTGGGGGAGGCATCGCTGGCCGAGGCGAGGCCAATGAGCCGCCCCGTCCTCCTCTCCCCCGAGCGCCACGACGACCCCGGCCTCGCCCCTCCCCCTTCCTCTCATGGACGGTTCCGCCGCCACGAGCTCTTGGGGAGGAGGAACGCGCTGACGAGCAGCAACCCTCGCTGCCACCATCGAAGGGCCAGCGTTTCCTCTTGCCATGGCGGATGGAAGAAAGAAGCGGAAGTGGAAGGATACAGATGATGGAAGAATGTGGAATGCCGCCCCCTCCCCTTCTTATAAAGGGGCGGAGTCGGGGCTCGGCCGCCCCACTCGACCAATCCGGTCATCGGGGGCGCAGGGAATCAGGACCGGTCTGCTGCCCCAATCAGTGACGACCCGGTTTCCCGCCTCCACCTCCTGCCACCTGCATGAGGGACACATGGCGAGCGAGCAACATTAAAGGGACAGGCGAAGCAGCCGCTCCCTACCCCGTGATCATGGGGCGCGGGCACCTTGAAGACCATGACCCGAGTCCACCCAAGTAAATGGGCCGTGCCTCTACGCCTCCCTCCTTTTATGGGGAAGGTGCGAGCTGCCTCTTTACCATGATGTGACGCATGCATGCGGGAACCGCCCACGCATGACCCCCATGTCACGCACGACCCTCCATGTCACGCCTTCAATGCGGGGGTCGTGGGGATGCGCAGCGGACGAGAAGTTACTACGGTAAAATCCGCCCCACCTGCCCACGCACTGTTCTGGTCCTAGCCCAACAACGCGTCGCGCTTATGTGTGGCCCAGGCCCCGGGGATCCTATTGGTTTACAAAAGTAGGGGCTCTCCTTTTGACCCCTTTACTTGTGCACGGGCAGTCAGAGCCATGCGCTGCGGCCACGCTTAGCAGGGCAGAGGAGGGAAGCCTGAGAGAAGCCGAAGCACAAGACAACCAAGGCGACACCAAGACTAGAAGCGCAAGAGGGCAAGAGGGAGAGGTGGACTCCCTTGGCAAGATCCTTGCCGAGGCGGCCCCCTGCAGTCCCGGCAAGAGCCTTGCCGGGGCAACTTGCCCAACACTAGCAGAGTGAGCCACCCTTGAGCCCACAGGCTCCGACCCAATCAACTACATTGGGACCAGGGCTCGGGAGGCACCTCCGTGGTGGCATGCAGATCTTTGTCAAGATCATAAACACACAAGAATAGATGAGGATTAGAAGACGATGACCCTCAGCGGGATTCTCACCAGGGAAATCCACAAGACCCCCGACAAGCGTCTTGCCGGAGATGACTGCGACACCACGGGAAGACCCTTGCCAGGCCCCCAGCAAGGCCCTTGCCGAGGATGCCAGCAGGGCCGCTGCCAGGCCCGCACCAGCCAAGACTCCACCGTCGTTTGCATGCAGCTGCCAGCCCAACCAGCTTGGCAGGCACCTGCATGGCAACATGCAGCTTCCAGGCCAAATCAGCAAGCACCCGCGTGGCGGCATGCAAATATTCATGAAGGCCCTACCACCGTGCCACCTCAGCTGCCTGCCTGCCTACATATGGCACTGCATGCATCGCTGGTCTGGGCGCGTGTCGAAGCGAGGCAAAGCGGCGACGGATGGGACGGGCCTCGTTCCCATCCCCGATAAAGCTAATGGACACCAACGTAGCACATTTAATGCACTTTATCCCGTAATGCCGTGTGATAAGCTCGTGCACTGTAGGCCTTTCCACCTCCCGTGTGCCACTATGGCAACCCCTTTTTTCTATAAAAGGAGGCCCGAGGCGACCTAGAGGGGGATTCATCTTTTTGGAATGGCACAGCCACCGTAGCTAGTTCAAAAAGCTCAAGAACACTCAATACATCCACTAAAGCAGGACTAGGGTTTTACGCATCCTCGTGGCCCGAATCTTGGTAAATGATCTGTGTGCTTGCTCCTAAACCCTCTCTTCTCACGACCCCGCACCCACCGACTGTAGAAGGGATCCCAGTAATCCCATAGGTGTCGTTCCCACCGACACCGGTATCAAATACCTAGGCATTACTACGAGCATTAGTAAGGTACACATCAATAACATGTATATCAAATATACCTTTCACTTTGCCATCCTTCTTATCCGCCTACTTGGGGCAGTTCCGCTTCCAGTGAGCAGTCCCTTTGTAGTAGAAGCACTCAGTCTTAGGCTTAGGTCCAGACTTGGGTTTCTTCCTTTGAGCAGCAACTGGCTTGCTATTCTTCTTGAAATTCCCTTTCTTCCCTTTGCCCTTTTTCTTGAAACTAGTGGTCTTGTTAACCATCAACACCTGATGCTCTTTCTTCATTTCTACATCTGCAGCCTTTAGCATCGCAAAGAGCTTGAGAATTGTCTTTCCCATCCCTTGCATATTATTGTTCATCATGAAGCCTTTATAGCTTGGTGGCAGTGATTGAAGAACTCTGTCAATGACACTATCACCAGGAAGATTAATTCCCAGCTGAGTCAAGTGGTTGTGGTACCCAGACATTCTGAGTATGTGTTCACTGACAGAACTATTCTCCTCCATTTTGTAGCTATAGAACTTGTTGGAGACTTCATATCTCTCAACTCGGGCATTTGCTTGAAATATTAACTTCAACTCCTGGAACATCTCATATGCTCCATGATGTTTAAAATGTCTTTGAAGTCCTGATTCTAAGCCGTAAAGCATGGCACACTGAACTATCGAGTAGTCATCAGCTTTGCTTTGCCAGACGTTCATAACGTCCGGAGTTGCTCCTGCAGCGGGTCTTGCTCCTAGCGGTGCTTCCAGGAAGTAATGCTTCTATGCAACAATGAGGATAATCCTCAAGTTATGGACCCAGTCCATCTTTCAACTCAGCTTTCTCTAGGAACGCATTAAAATTTAAGGGAACGGTAGCATGGGCCATTGATCTACAACAACATAGACATGCAGAAACTATCAAGTACTAAGTTCATGATAAATTAAAGTTCAATTAATCATATTACTTAAGAACTCCCACTTAGATAGACATCCCTCTAGTCATCTAAATGATCACGTGATCCATATCAACTAAACCATGTCCGATCATCACGTGAGATGGAGTAGTTTTCAATGGTGAACATCACTATGTTGATCATATCTACTATATGATTCATGTTCGACCTTTTGGTCTCAGTGCTCTGAGGACATATCTGCATATGCTAGGCTCGTCAAGTTTGACCTGAGTATTCTTCACGTGCAAAACTAGCTTGCACCCATTGTATGTGAACTTTGAACTTATCACACACGATCATCACGTGGTGTCTCGGCACGACGAACTGTAGCAACGGTGCATACTCAGGGAGAACACTTATACCTTGAAATTTAGTGAGGGATCATCTTATAATGCTACCGCCGTACTAAGCAAAATAAGATGCATAAAAGATAAACATCACATGCAATCAAAATATGTGACAAGATATGGCCATCATGATCTTGTGCCTTTGATCTCCATCTCCAAAGCACCGCCATGATCTCCATTTTCATCGGCTTGACACCTTGATCTCCATCGTAGCATCGTTGTCGTCTCGCCAACTATTGCTTCTATGACTATCGCTACTGCTTAGTGATAAAGTAAAGCAATTACAAGGCGATTGCATTTCATACAATAAAGTGACAACTATAAGGATCCTGCCAGTTGCCGATAACTTTTACAAAACATGATCATCTCATACAACAATTTATATCTCATCACATCTTGACCATATCACATCACAACATGCCCTGCAAAAACAGGTTAGGCGTCCTCTAATTTGTTGCTGCAAGTTTTACGTGGCTGCTACGGGCTTCTAGGAAGAACCGTTCTTACCTACGCATCAAAACCACAATGTTTTTTCATCAAGTGTGCTGTTTTAACCTTCAACAAGGACCGGTCGTAGTCAAACTCGATTCAACTAAAGTTGGAGAAATAGACACCCACCAGCCACCCGTGTGTGAAGCACGTCGGTAGAACCAGTCTCATGAACACGGTCATGTAATGTCGGTCCGGGCCACTTCATCCAACAATACCGCTAAATCAAAGTAAGGCGTTGGTGGTAAGCAGTATGACTATTATCGCCCACAACTCTTTGTGTGTGTGAACAATCTTCTCCAACAAGGTTTAATAAGCAGGCCCCTGCTTACCCATGATCCAGATTTCCCAGTGGTCCAATATGCAGATGACACACTGCTATTCCTAAATGCTGATCTAAGTCAATTGAGGGTTCTGAAATCAGTTTTGCATTCCTTCTCACAGGCAACTGGACTGCAGATCAATTTCCATAAATCCTCCATGTATCCTATCAATGTAGATGAGCAGGATGCTTCTGACCTGGCTGCCTTTTTTGATTGCAAATTAGGCACTATGCCTTTACATATCTGGGGCTGCCAGTGGGGACCACCAGGCCCAAAATAGTTGACCTCCTTCCTCTTGTGGATTGTATGGAGAGAAGATTGACAGCAAGTTCATGGTTCTTGCCACAAGGGAGCAGACTGCAATTAGTCAATTCTGTGATCTCTTCCTTGCCTATCTTTTTCCTTTGTAGCTTGTCCATTCCTCAGGATATTTTAAAACAATTGGAAAGAATCCAAAGGCAGTGTTTATGGAGGAAATATGGTCAGGAAAAGGGTCACTCACTGGCGGCTTGGCAACTTGTTTGTAGACCTAAGTCAAAGGGGGGGCTTGGGATTTTAAACCTTGGACTGCAGAATGATGCTCTCTTATTGAAACACCTCAGCAAATTTTATAATAAGATGGATGTGCCCTGGGTGCAATTAGTTTGGGATTCTTACTACTTTGAAAGGATTCCACATGATACTGTTCTCTGTGGCTCCTTTTGGTGGAAAGATGTATGCAAGTTGATGGATAATTTCAGAGCCGTTACGTCGGTTGATGTTCATAGTGGAGATACAGTGCAGTTATGGTCAGACTTCTGGCAAATTGGGAACAGTTCGGTTCCTCTGCAAGAGCGATTTCCTAGGCTTTTTTCTTTTTGTCTCCACAAAAACCTCTCAGTCAAGGTAGTTTTTCAGGCTAGTTCTTTCCAGGAGCTTTTCTACTTGCCTATGACTGAACTAGCCTTCCAAGAAATGCAACAGCTCTCCTCATTAATGGGGTCTTTCCATTTGGATAATCAATCTAATGACCACTGGGGATGGAGGCATGGCAAGAAATCAGAGTATACAGCAAAAAAGTTTTATGATTTTGTCTATCAGCCAATGGTCTCAAACCCCATCCTGGGATGGATATGGAAAAGTTGCTGCACTATGTCGATCAAGATGTTTGCTTGGCTTGTCATCATGGACAGGATTAACACCAAGGACATGATTCAAAGGAGACATTGGAGAATCAATGAAGGGCCTGAATGTGTTCTTTGTCTGACTGGAGCTCTGGAGGACAGAAATCACCTGTTCTTCCAGTGCAATTTTAGTGCTCGAGTCTGGAACTACCTACAAATTGAATGGAAAAATGGTGACGATATGGTGGAAATTGCTCATCATGCAAGGAAGGATTTCAACAAACCTTTTTTTGGGGAGGTGGTTTTCTTGGCCTGGTGGAATATTTGGAAGATCAGGAATGATAGAACTTTCAGGAACATTCAACCCTCTTTCAGGGCATGGAGGAATAGCTTCATTCATGATACCACTCTGCTCTCCCACCGAATAAAACGGAAATTTAGAGACGCCCTTCTTAAGTGGATTGATTTTCTTCCTCCTTGAGGAGAGTTCCTGTTTGGTTCTTTTGTTTATTTTGTAATTTATAGGTATAGTGCTCCCCTACCCTGTATAGTTTTTCTTCCTCTTTCTTTCTTTTTTTCTTTGTTATCTTTTTCTTTCCTCACCTTGAGGAAACCCTGTATGTTTTTTTTAATAAAATGCTGTGGGGTGTAAGCCCTGCAGTCTTCATGGTAAAAAAAAACAACTCTTTGTGTTCTACTCGTGCATATAACATCTACGCATAGACCTGGCTCGGATACCACTGTTGGAGAACGTAGTAATTCAAAAGTTTTCCTACGAACACACAATATCTAACTAGGAGATGCATACCAGTGAGAGGGGAGAGTGTGTCCACGTACACTCATAGACCGAAAGCAGAAGCGTTTAGTAACGCGGTTGATGTAGTCGAACGTCTTCACGATCCCACCGATCCAAGTACCGAACGTACGGCACCTCCGTGTTCAGCACAATGACGTCCCTTGAGCTCTTGATCTAGTAGAGGGTCGAGGGAGAGTTCCGTTAGCATGACGGCGTGATGATGGTGTTGGTGATGTGATCTGTGCAAGGCTTCGCCTAAGCACTACGACAATATGACCGAGGTGGTAAACTGTGGAGGGGGAACCGCAGACGGCTAAAACAATTGATGTTATGCCTTTGGGGTGGCCTCTGCCCACGTATATATAGGGGGGAGGAGGTCGGCCAAGGGGGAGGCGCGCCAAGAGGGGAGTCCTACTAGGACTCCAAACCTAGTAGGATTCGGCCCCCCTTTCCTTCCAACGGAGAGGGGGAAAGGGGAAAGGAGGGAGAGGGAGAAGGAAAGTGGGGGGCCGCGCCCCCTCCCCTTCTCCAATTCGGATTGGGGCAAGGGGGGCGTGCCCCACCTCCTGTGGCCTGCCTCCTCTCCTCCACTATGGCCCATTAGGCCCAATAACTTTCCCGGGGGGGGGGGGGGGGGTTCCGGTAACCTCCCGGTACTCCGAAAAATCCCCGATCTTCTTCGGAACCATTCCAGTGTCCTTATATAACCTTCCAATATATCAATCTTTACCTCTCAACCATTTCGGGACTCCTCGTCATTTCCATGATCACATCCGGGAGTCCAAACAAACTTCGGTCACCAAAACACATAACTCATGATACAAATCGTCATCAAACATTAAGCATGCGGACCCTATGTGTTCGAGAACTATGTTGACATGAATGAGACACATCTCCGGTCAATAACCAATAGCGGAACCTGGATGCTCATATTGGCTCCTGCATATTCTACGAAGATCTTTATCGGTTAAACCTCATAACAACATACGTCATTCCCTTTGTCATCGGTATGTTACTTGCCCGAGATTCGATCGTTGGTATCACCATACCTAGTTCAATCTCGTTACCGACAAGTCTCTTTACTCATTCCGTAATGCATCATACCATAACTAACTCAATTGTCACATTGCTTGCAAGGCTTATAGTGATGTGCATTACCGAGAGGGCCCAAAGATACCTCTCCAATACTTGGAGTGACAAATCCTAATCTCGATCTATGCCAACTCAACAAACACCATCGGAGACACCTATAGAGCATCTCTATAATCACCCAGTTACGTTGTGATGTTTGATACCGCATAAAGCGTTCCTCCTGTATTCGGGAGTTGCATAATCTCATAATCAGAGGAATATGTATAAGTCATGAAGAAAGCAATAGCAATAAAACTAAATGATCATAATGCTAAGCTAACAGATGGGTCTTGTCCATCACACCATTCTCCAATGATGTGATCCCGTTCATCAAATGACAACACATGTCTATGGTCAGGAAACATAACCATCTTTGATTAACGAGCTAGTCAAGTAGAGGCATACTAGGGACACTCTGTTTGTCTATGTATTCACACATGTACTAAGTTTCCAGTTAATAAAATTCTAGCATGAATAATAAACATTTATCATGATATTAGGAAATATAAATAACAACTTTATTATTGCTTCTAGGGCATATTTCCTTTAGATGCATGCTGGATAGTGATCGATGTGTGGAGTAATAGTAGTAGATGCAGTCATGAGTCGGTCTACTAATCTTGGACGTGATGCCTATGTAATGATCATTGCCTGGATATCATCATGAGTATTTGAAGTTCTATCAATTGCCGAATAGTAATTTGTTTACCCATAGTTTGCTATTTTTCTTGAGAGAAGCCACTAGTGAAACCTACGGCCCCGGGTCTCTTTTTCATATTATTTGCCTTCGCAATCTATTTTATTTGCCTTTTTTTAGATCTACTAAACCAAAAATACAAAAATACCTTTCTGCAATTTATTTTATTTGGCGTTCGATCTATCAATATTTACAACTCTCTCATGTCCGTTTGCCAATTTCTGGCGCCGTTACCCGAAAAGGATTGACAACCCCTTTTACACGTCGGGTTGCGAGTATTTGTTATTTGTGTGCAGGTGTTGTTTATGTTGTGTTGCTTGGTTCTCCTACTAGTTCGATAACCTTGGTTTCATATCTGAGGGAAATACCTACCGCCACTGTGCTGCATCATCCCTTCCTCTTTGGGGAAATACCGACGTAGCTTCAAGTGACATCAGTGTTCAATCGGAACACATGCGAAAACTGTTGTCTTTCTTAGGGACTAGAATGACCGGTACAACACACAAGGACTTAAACTTTCATGCACATGCCCATTGTCACTAAGTTGTTGTACTTGCCTTTGTATTTCCTTTGTTTCTTCGGGGTTGATGCGGTAAGGTGCTTTGTTAGGAAGAGGGGCTCCGGGTATGAGGTCGATGCGGTGTTTGATGCCTCATAGTGGAGGTAGTCCCGGAGGTAGCTCATCGGGGAAAACGTCCTTGAATTACTACAAGATATTAGACAACACTAAAGGTAGAGAGTGAGAGGTGTTAGTCCTTGTCACTTCATCCTTGCACAAAAGGACATAGTGCATAACACTTGATAGGTTCTCACACACTTCTCTCATCTCACTTTTGGTAGCGAATAACACTAAGTTTTTCTTGTCGCTCATCATGGAGGCACTCAATTTGGGCTTGTGGCGCTCACTCTCTTTTGGGTGGTTCGCTCTCTCACTATTCTCTCCATGATGGTTGGTTGGTTGCTTGTCGGTGATCACTTGGCTTGGTAGGTCATAGCACGTACTCCTTTCCCTTCATCTTGAAGCTATAGTAATTGGTTCGCCTGTTGTGGATGATGCCACGATCGAATTGCCATGGTCGTCCAAGTAGTATGTGGTAAACGGACATAGGAACAACATCGCACTCCAAAGTGTCTTCATATGCTCCGATCTTGAAGGATACTTGAACGGTGTGCTCCACTTGAATTGTGCCGGAGTCTCTAAGCCATTGGACCTTGTATGGGCGAGGGTGCTTCATCTTGACCAATTGTAGCTTGGAGCATAGTTCTTCACTTGACAAGTTGTGGCAACTTCCTCCGTCGATGATGACCCTCATGGACCTTCCATTGATGCCCACCTTTGTGTGGAAGATATGGCATCTTTGGTCTTCGTCTTGTTGGTGTTGAAGTGTCAAGACCTTGGAGACAACGAGAGCGGGGCTCGAATCGTCATCACAAAAGACTTGATCATTTTTGTCTTCATTGATGCACCGGTGCATGGCCACGTGCTCAAGGGCTTCCATTTCCTCTTCACTCATGGAGTCATAGGTGCCGTCGTCGTTGAGGATCATGGTATTCTTATTGGTACACTCGAAGGACTTGTGGCTTCGGCCGTCGTATGTGAAGCCTTTTGATGGAACTTTTCTTGATGGTCTCATCCAGTGGAGTCGTGGACGATGAAGCTCTTGGCTTGAAGTTCTTTGTAGTAGGAGGATGACTTGTGGATGTCAAAGTTTTCTTGTAACTTGACTTGTCACCGTTGCTTGGAGAAGGTTTGGTTGAGGTAGAAGGTGGTGTAGTCATTGAAGCTTGATTGTATGAGCCGTATGTCTTGGGAGAGTACTTGGCATACTTGAAGTCATCTTGCACTTGTCGCTTCTCTTTGGTAGCTTGATGCACTAGCTCGATGAGGTTGGAGTAAGGTTGGAAGTCGGCGATCTTCTTGATAGGATGATTGAGTCCATTCAAGAAACATGCCATAGTTTTCTCATCATCTTCCGTGACATTAGCTCGTATCATGGCGATCTCCATTTCCTTGTAGTATTCTTCAACGCTCTTTGTTCCTTGCTTGTGGAGTTGTAGTCGCTTGAAGAGGTCGTGCTTATAGTATGTTGGCACAAAGCACGCTCTCATGACATCCTTCATTTGATCCCAAGTTGTGATTTGTGGTTCACCTCTTGCTTCTAGGCGCTCAATGACTTGCTCCCACCAAATGAGGACATAGTGTTGGAACTCAAGGGATGCCATGGCGATATTCTTCTCTTCCTAATATTTATGCAAACAAATGATCTTGCCAACCTTCAATGGCCATGAAAGGTACTCTTCAGGGTCGTTGCTTCTAGAGAACTTGGGCATGGTGAACTTGAGCTTGCCGTAGCGTTGCTCTTCATTGTGTTGGGGTCGAGGGTGATGATGCCCTTGACGTGGAGGATTTTCACCCTCAAGTTGCTCTTGACATGGAGGATTCCCATTGTCTTGTTGCTCTTGGTGAACTGGTGGTTCTTGTCAAGCTTGTTGTTCTTTTGTAGCTTGTGGAGGAGCTTGTGGAACTTGTCGGTGCAATCGTGCTTGATAGTTCCTCTCTTGAAATTCGTCGCGAAGTGCTTATTCTTGCTCACAAGTATGTCGGTTGCGTGCTGTGACGGTGCGACTTGTGTCTCTAAGGGCATGTTGCCCTCAAGTGCTTGAGCTTCACGCCGTTGTTGTTCTTGACGTTGTGCCTCGGCATCTTGTGCGTCTTGGTGTTGGCACACTCACTCTTCCTCCTGGTGGCGTAAGCATTGCTGTTCTTGTGCTTGCTCGAGGGTAGTTTGATTGTGATGACGCTGATGTTCTTGATCTATAGGTTGCTCTTGAGGATCGATGCCGTGCAGAGGATTGCGGTTTGCTTGACGGTCGTGGCGTGCGTATCGATGAAGAGTGTTCGATGTCGATGTACTTGAGCTGGAGATGGTGTCAGAGGAATGTCGACTCGAGTGAGTCCGTCTTGAATATGACGAAGAGGTAGAAGAGTGGTTGACCAACAAGGCATGAATCTTGTCCATTCTTGCATTGCTCTCTTGTTTTTGTTCGTCAAGCTTGTTGTAAAAGTAGTCCCTTGTACGTTGGTCGGAGTGGCACAAGTCGGTGGCGAGATTGTCGATGCGGTCGCTCAATGCTTGTTGTTCTTGATTCAATGCTCTTTGCATGCCGAAGATGTGATTCTTGGTGACATAGATGTTCGGGTCCTCGTCGTGCTCGATGAAGTGTGGATTGGTAGAAGTAGTTGGCCTATCCATCATTCTAAGTAAATGTGTGAGTGGGAGAAATAGAAGAACTATACCAAATGTACCTTGACCGATGTTGAGAAAGGATCAAAGATCACTCAATGATATAACAAGGAAATAGCACAATTGGTATCGTATCTCTTCAATCCCTCACACCTACACAAATAAAGCCTTCGGTGGAGCTTGGTGAGGATGTTGGCACAGAATTTGGTACAAATGTGAGTAAGATTCAATAATGTTGGAAAAGATTCACAAATTTGCAAATGCAACAAGTAGACCAATAGCAAGATATGTTACACGGAAAAACAAACACGGATAGATAGATGGGGTTGTGCAACCAAGGAATGAGCCAAAATGTGGAATCCACGGAAAATGCTCTTGTTGCACAATGCTGGAGAGACACTAGCGCGATTGCACAATAGGCGGATATGCGACTTGTGCACAACCTAGTAAGAAAAATGCAACAAATTCTATCCCAAGTATGCTATATGTATGGTGTTTCGATGATATGATTCAAGATGATCGAGAGTGACAAACTTAACGTCGTATGATGCTATGGTTCTTGCTTAAAAACTCTTTTCTTATCTTTTCCTTTTGCTTAAAAGCTTGTTTGGATGTTTCTCTTTTGAGGTCTTTCTTTGGCCTCTTATGCAAAACTTCACGAACCAAGATAGCAATTGTGTATATGCGATGAGAACCTTTCTGACACAAGAGATGATACCAAGATATGTATACCAATATGAAGTGATAGATGCAATGACAACTAATGTGCACAAGTAATGTTGCTGGCAATACTCAATGGCTAGTCTCGAAAGGAAGGTGACGCAAACATGGGATATGATGGTTATCAAGGCAATGGCAAGGGAGTACACAAATGGTGTTTTCAAGGTTACTGTCCTTGCTTACAATTGAGGGTGGCAAAATGGTGGAGTGGTCGTTGTCGATGATGAGTCTATGGTGAAGATGAGCGGCGGTGATGTCGATGTCGAACCATCCCTAAGTTGCCGAAACACATTAGGACACAGAAACTACAACTCAAATTCCCAAATAACAAAACATGACAAAATTTTTGGAGTTGGTAGTGGGTAAGCGATGGTGGTTGCGGAAGACGGCAGTGATATGCGGAAGTGTAAGTGAAACAGTCGAGGATGTGCAGACTTCCTGTCTAGGCCGGACCTTTCGGGGAAGACGGAAGGTCAGAAGGTCCTGGGGCCGGAAGTTCCTGGAAGGCTGGAAGGTCTGGGCGGGGCCGGATGTTCCGGGGGTCGCGAAAATAGATGAACAGGGAAATTTCAGATTGGTGATTTGGGTAGAAAAACTTGGAGAACAACCCAAATCGGGAAGGTAAAAGAAAAATTTTGGGTGTGGAGAAGGGTGGGGAATCTAGATCTACGAGCTACACATGAAATCCATGGATTAAATCCAACGAAACTTCATCAAACCAAAAAATCACAAAAAAATTGGGTGGGCTATTTTTGTGGGGATTTTCAAAATTGGGACAAAAGAGGGCAAAATTTGGCTAGAAAACAAAGGGAGAGACTCCAAAATCATGATCAACGTGGTTCATGATACCAAGATGATGTAGGGTGGATACCCTAATGCCGATCTTTCATGATTTGGAAGGGATCCTACGAAGAAGACGAGGGGAAAACATGATGGAAAATACTCAACTCAACGAGAACAATCACACATGTACTAGATCCATGAACATGAAGAGTGATACAAGATCCAAATGCAACAAAGGACGATACAAGAGGCGGTAGTTCTTCTCCGTGAGGAGGTCTTGGGGGTCTTCGTGTGAGGGGTCTTGAATCCAATCGATGGATCTTCTCCGTAGAGGCCGTAGACTCTCTATGGAGCAGAACCAAATGGACGAGCAAAGCTCTATCTCTAAAATGAGCCAATCCTTTGCTAACCCTAGAACGTAGGTAGAAGAAGAGTATTTATAGTCTAGGGGGCGAAAGGGTACACGTGCCTTAGCCCTAGTCGCAGCGCGCAGGCAGGATCGGAAGTTCCGGGTGAGGCCAAAAGTTCCGGGAGCCGGAGGTTCCAGGTGAAGGTCCGGGCCGGGTCCGACCTAACCAGAGAGTTGGCACGGTGGGAGCTGGGCTGGCATCCGGGGGTCGGAAGGTCCATGATGGACGGAAGGTCCGGGGGCCGGAAGGACTAGTCTAGGTTCCGGGATAACTAGAGAGTTGGCACGCCCGGGATCGCCTGGGTCGTCGGAGGCTGGAAGTTCCGGGGCGGCCGGAGGTTCCAAGATCTAGCTGAAAGTTCCAGGCTGAGCAGAGAGTTGGAGCTTGTCCCTTCTTCCTCAGCTCTCGGTTCTGTGGCTTTTGTGCTGTACTTGATTACACATAGTGTTTCTGACTTAGGCAACAACCATGTCTCACTCGAATGTAAGGTAAGCTCAAGTAGGAGAGATGTCACCTCGGATTGAATAGCACGTGTGCAAGCTCTTGTCACGGGTTCACTTGGTGCTTGGGTAGTTGGGTTATTATCCATGGGGATGACCATGGGATGCTACGCATCAGGTTTGGGTGGAATCAACATGTACACATCTCCATTTGTACCATCCATATATTTCTGTTCTTTGGAGTTTCACCTTCCATTACTTAGGAGTGCTTTGGAGAGCTGGCAACGGTAGTACTGCGACTCGTAGCTGTAGCACCGCTTGTAGGTGGTAGTACCACCCCAGTACCACGGGTACTACCACCTCGACTCGAGTCTTGTTTTTTCGTGTCGGGTTCAGCGGTGGTCCCACTGGCATACTACCGTTGACCCCATTTTGACCCAGTCGGGCAAGCGACGGTAGTAGGAGCGGTAGTACCGCACCTACCATCGCTGCCACTTCCGCTCGGGGCTCTGATCTCTAAGCCCTCCCCTGCTTCCTCAGCGGTAGTAGAGTGACAGTGGTGGGCAGCAGTACCGCCTACAAGCGGTAGTACTCCTAGGGCATTACTACCTCTCCCCCTTGTCCCGCTCTGCTCTCTTAGCGCACAGTGCTGCAACCCTAGTGGTAGTACCGCTAGGGCGAGCGGTAGTACCGCTCCGGCGGCACTACCGGCTCGAGGTCTTGCACCAATGCACTGCACTTCGTGAAGTACCACTCGGGTAGTAGTACCTCTGTGCTGAGCGGTAGTACCGCTCGGTGTGGGCTGAAAACTGGGTAACGGTTGGATTTGTCGCCCACTATATAAAGGGGTCTTCTTCCCCACAAAGATGACCTCTTCCCCGCCAAACTCCATTGTTGCTCCAAAAGCTTATTTTCGCCCGATCTCTTTCCCTAGCCAATCAACCTGTTGTGTTTTAGGGATTGGTTGAGAAGGCCCCAATCTACACTTCCACCAAAAGAAATTTTATTCCCCCACTAATCCCTCGCGGATTTTGTTACTCCTGGGTGTTTGAGCACCCTAGATGGTTGAGGTCACCTCGGAGCCACATTCCATTGTGGTGAAGCGTCGTGGTGGTGTTGGGAGCCTCCAATTCAGTTGTGGAGATACCCTGATGCGGAGCATCCTATTGTCATCCCCATGGACCTATCACTGTCTCACCAAGTGCCAAGAGGACCTATGAGTAGAGCACGAGCTAGAGCTCTCGAGAACAAGGTGACATCTCTCCTTAGTGATATTCCATATGAACCCCTCGAGACATGGCTACTACCTAAGTCCAGAATGTTGTGCATGATCAGGTACCAAGAAGACCATCCCGCAGATGCACTTGAAGAGGGAAAAGTCCCCAAGTTCACGGATGCAGAGAACCAATGCAAGGAGTCAAGAATAGCTCCCAGGACCCGGACATCCGGCCATGACCCCGGACATCCGGCCCCTGGGGGTGTGGCTTGCAGCAACGAACCATCGGCCAAGTCTATAGGGCCCGGAAATCTGGCCTGCAGCTTGGAAATCCGGACACCTCCTATCCTGAAAGCACCGAGGCCAACCCCACTAGCTTGGACATCCTGCCCCCCTCGCCCGGACATTAGGCCCCTCGTGAAGGCCCGGACATCCGACCCGATGTCCGGACGTCTGGCCCCATCTGCCGGTGCATAGTAAAGGGTTGAGGCCCATGTACCCCTTCGCCCACCTAGACTATATATACTCCTCCTCCTCCTCCCTCTTTCTAGGGTTAACAAAGTAGTAGCTCATTGAGAAGCTTTGCTCTCCACTTGAAGTCCTTCTCCTTAGGAGTTCACGACCTCTACGGAGAAGATCCCCCAAGTTGATTTAAGACCCCTAACGGGAAGACCCTCAAGACCTCCTCACAGAGAAGAACGTGCTACTTGTATCGTCCCTTGTTGATCATGGATCTTGTATCTCTTTCTGTTTCGAGGATCTAGTATATGTGTGACCGAATCTTGTTGGTTTGAGTGTTTCTCTCGTGTCTCCCCTCGTGTTTTCCCCTCGTGTTCTTTGTGTTCATTGCGGGATCCACTCCTTTCGTGAAAGGTCGGGCATCTATGGTTCCACCCTACATCATCTTGGTATCAGAGCAAGGTTGATCACGAATTTGGAGCCCCTACCCCTTGTTTTCTAGCCTTGTTTTGCTTGATTTCGTCCTAAATTCGCAAATTCCCCACAAAAATAGCCCCCAATTTTTTTGTGATTTGTTGATGTGATGAAGTTTTGTTGGATTTGATCCAGGGATTTTGTGTGTAGCAGGTAGATCTAGCTTCCCCTAACTTTTCTCCCATTTCCATCCACAAAATCTCTCGAATTTTGCCCCAGAATTATGATTTCTGCATGAGTTCATCAAGTTCATCCACGGATCCCGAGCCCAGACATCCGGCCACACTAGACATCCGGCCCTCCAGCCCGAACATCCGGCCCCTGACAACATCATTTCCATCCACCGCTCCATTTCCCGCCTAACTTTCGCCAAATTTGACCAGGCATACCACCGTCACTTCCGCATAACACCACCGCTTTCCGCAACCACCATCGCTTACCCGCTACCAACTCCGACAATTTTCACACGCTTTGCTTTGAGAATTTGAGTTGTGGTTTCCGTTTCCTAACATGTTTCGGCTACTTAGGGACAGTTCGACATCAACATCACCACCGCTCATCTTCGCCACGGACTCGTCATCGACAACAACCGCTCAACAATTTTGACACCTTCAACCGTAAGAAAGGATGGTAACCTTGATGACATCTTTGTCTACTCCTTGCCATTGCATTGATAACTACCATAGCCCAATTTTGCGTATCTTGCCTATCGAGACTAGCCATTGAGTATTGCCGGCAATTTCACTTGTGCACATTAGTGGTCATACTTCCCATTGCATACTTGCCATATCATCTTGGTACATATCTTGGTATCATCTTTTGTGTCACAAAGTTTTCATCGCATACACAATTTCTATCTTGGTTCGTGAAGTTTTGCATGAAAAAGAGCTCCAAAGACAAAGAGCCAACCAAGCTTTTAAGCAAAAGGGAAAGATAAGCAAAGATCTTTTAAGCAAGAACCATAGCATCATACTACATTAAGATTGTCATACTCGACCATCTTAGATCATATCATCGTAATACCATACCTACAACATACTTGGGATAGAAGTTGTTGCATTTTTTCTTAGTAGGTTGTGCACAAGTTTCGTATCCTCCTATTGTGCAATCGTGCTAGCATCTCTCTAGTGTTTTGCAACAAGAGCATTTTCATGGATTCCACATTTTGGCTCATTCCTTGGTTGCACGACCCCATTTATCTATCTGTGTGTGTGTGTTTCCGTGTACCATACCTTGCTATTGGTCTACTTGTTGAATTTGCAAATTTGTGAATCTTTTCCAACATTATTGAAGCTCTCTAACAATTACATCAAATTTTGTGGTACCATCCTAACCGAGCTCCACCATAAGCTTTTACTTGTGTAGGTGTGAGAACCGACAAGAATGGGTACCAATTGTGCTATTTCCTTGTTACACATTTGAGTGATCATCGATTCATCTTGAACATCGGTCAAGGTACATTTGGTATAAGTTCTTCTCTTTCTCCCACTCACATATTTGCTTGGAATAATGGATATGCCAAGTACTTGTACCAACCCACTCTTCATCGAGCAAGACGATGACATGACCTCCTACGTCACCAAGAGCCACCTCTTTGGTTCACAACGAGCTTTGCATCAAGAACAACAAGCATTGAGAAACCGCATCGACCATCTCGCCACCGACTTGCGACTCTCCGAGCAACGTACAAGAGACTACTTCGACAACAAGCTCGACGAACACAAACAGGAGAATGACACAAGGATGGACGAGATTCATGCTTTGTTGGTCAACCGCTCTTCTACCACTTCGTCATACTCAAGACGGAGCCACTCAAGTCGACACTCGTCCGACAACTCAAGTACACCGACATCGAACACTCTTCGCCAAGTTGCCCGCCAAGACCATCAAGAAAACTACAATCATCTACACCAGAATCATACTCAAGACCAACTTGACGAGCAAGCACATCGGCATCGCCAAAATCAAGCTACCTTTGCGCAAGCACAAGAACGACAACGTCTTCGCCAACAAGAGGAAGAGCGAGTGCGCCTACACCAAGACGAACAAGATGCCGAGGCACAACGTCAAGAACAACAACGGCGAGAAGCTCAAGCACTTGAGGCATAATGTGCACTCCACAACACATGTCGCGCCGTTGCCGCACGCAACCGCCATAGGAGCAAACAAGAAGAAGCACTTCACGATGAAGTTCAGGAGAGGATTTATCAATCACGAGTGCATCGTCAAGTTCCTCAAGCACCTCCACAAGCTCGACAAGCTCCTCCACAAGCTCGACAAGAACCTCAAGTTCACCAAGAGCAAGCAGACAATGGAAATCCTCCACGACAAGAGAAAGTTGAGGGAGAAAATCCTCCTCATCAAGGACATCATCACCCTCGACCTCAACACAATGAAGAGCAACGCTATGGCAAGCTAAATTTCAGCATGCCCAAGTTTTCCGGTAGCAATGATCCCGAAGAGTACCTTTCCTGGGCATTGAAGGTTGACAAAATCGTCCGCTTGCACAACTATGAGGAAGAGAAGAAGATCGCTATGGCATCCCTTGAGTTCCAAGATTACATCCTCATTTGGTGGGAACAAGTCACTGAGCATCATGAGGCAAGAGGTGAACCACCCATCACAACTTGGGCGCAAATGAAGGATGTCATGAGAGCATGTTTCGTGCCAACCTACTACAACCGCGACCTCTTCAAGAAAATCCAACTACTCAAGCAAGGATCCGAGAGTGTTGAAGAGTACTACAAGGAAATGGAGATTGCCATGATACAAGCCAATGTCACGGAAGATGATGAGCAAACTATGGCACGTTTCTTGAATGGACTCAATCATCCTATCAAGAAGATCACCGACTTCCAACCATACTCGAATCATCGAGCTAGTGCACCAAGCTACCAAGGCGGACCATCAAGTGGAAGATGACTTCAAGTATGCCAAGTTCTCATCCAAGTCCCATGGTTTCTCCAACACCGAAGCTTCAACGACTCCAACACCTTCTACCTCAACGAAGCCTTCTACAAGCAACGAAGACAAGTCAAGCTACAATAAAACTTTGACTACCTCAAGTCATCCTCCTACTACAAGCAACTTCAAGCCAAGAGCTTCATCATCATCTACTCCAACCGATGAGACCATCAAGACAAGTTCAATCAAGTGCTTCACATGTGGTGACTGAGGCCACGAGTCCTTTGAGTGTACCAACAAGCGCACCATGATCCTCAACAACGATGGTACATATGACTCCATGAGTGAAGGAGAAATGGAAGCCCTTCAGAATGTGGCCATGCACTAGCAAGTGAATGAGGATGAAGACGATCAAGTCTTTTGTGACGAAGATTCGAGCCCCGCTCTTGTTGTCTCCAAGGTCTTGACTCTTCAACATCAACAAGATGAAGATCAAAGATGTCATATCTTCCACACCAAGGCCGACATCAATGGAAGGTCCGTGAAGGTCATCATCGATGGAGGTAGTTTTCATAACCTGCAAAAATGAAGAACTATGCTCCAAGCTCCAATTAGTCAAGATGAAGCACCCGCATCCCTACAAGGTTCAATGGCTAAGCGACTCCAGCACTATCCAAGTCGAGCATATGGTGCAAGTTTCCTTCAAGATCGGAGCTTACGAAGACACTTTGGAATTTGATGTCATTCTGATGTCCATTTGCCACCTCCTTCTTGGATGTCCATGGAAATTTGACCGAGGCGTCATCCACCATGGGCGTACAAATCACTATAGCTTCAAGATGAAAGGAAAGGAGTATGGCTATGACCTATGTCTCCAAGCCAAGTGATCCCCAACAAGCAAGCCACCCATCATGGAGAGAATAGTGAGAGAGTGAACCACCAAAAAGAGAGTGAACGCCACAAGCCCAAATTGAGAGCCTCCACGATGAGCGACAAGAAAAACCTAGTGTTATTTGCCACCAAAAGTGAGATGAGAGAAGTGTGTGAGAACCCATCAAGTGTTATGCACTATGTCCTTTTGTGCAAGGATGAGGCACCAGAAACTAACACCTCTCACAATCTACCTTCAGTATTATCTTCTCTATTGCAGGAATTCCAAGATGTTTTTCCCGACGAACTACCTCCGGGTCTACCTCCACTATGAGGCATCTAACACCAAATTGACCTCATCCTCGGAGCACCCCTTCCTAACAAGGCTCCCTACCGCGTCGACCCCGAGGAAATCAAGGAGATCCAACGACAAGTATGACAACTCATCGACAACGGCCATGTACGCGAAAGTTTGAGCCCTTGTGCCGTATCGGTAATCCTTGTTCCCAAGAAAGATGGTACATATCACATGTGTTCCGATTGTCTTCCTATCAATGCTATTACCATGCGTTATCGTTACCCCATTCCATGCCTAGATGATATGCTAGATGAGCTTAGCGGAGCCACCATTTTCCCTAAAATTGATCTTAAAAGTGGCTACTACCAAATACGCATCCAAGAAGGTGATGAATGGAAAACCACTTTTAAAACCAAGTTTGGCTTGTATGAATGGTTGGTCATGCCAATGGGTTTATCCGAAGCACCTGGTACTTTCATGTGAGTCATGCATTTTGTTCTTCGACCCTATATTGGTGTATTTGTTGTGGTCTATTTCGAGGACATTCTTGTCTTTAGCAAATCTCTCAAAGATCATGTCACCCATCTTAGAACCGTGTTACAAACTCCTAGAAAAGAGCGCCTTTATGCTAATATGGACAAATACCTTTTTGGTATTGATAGGATCGTTTTCTTGGGTTTTGTTGTGTCTTCTAAGGGTGTTCATGTACATGAATCTAAGATCAATGCTATTAAAACTTGGCCCCAACCAACCAACTTGCAACAAGTGCGTAGATTCCTTGGTTTAGCCGGCTTCTACCGTAGTTTTGTTAAGGATTTTAGCACCATTGCATCTCATTTACGTGCTTTGAGAAAGAAAAATGCACCCTTTGTTTGGGGAGCATCTCAAGATAGCGCATTTAATGAGCTTAAGAATTTTCTTACTCAATCTATCGTGCTTGCATTACCCAACTTTGACAAACCCTTTGAAATTCATTGCGATGCTAGCGGTAATGGCATAGGAGGTGTGCTAACGCAAGGGAAGTGCCCAATTGCTTACTTTAGCGAAAAACTTTTCGGAGCGCAACTCAATTATCCCATCTATGACAAAGAGCTATATGCTTTAGTGCGAGTTTTGCATGAATGGGAACATTATCTTCGCCCTCATGAATTTGTCATTCACACCGACCATGAAACGCTTAAATACCTTAAGGGCCAAACTAAGTTGAACAAGCGTCATGCTAAGTGGAGTGAGTTCATTGAGTCCTTTTCTTATGTCATCAAATATATCAAAGGCAAGGAAAATGTTGTGGCGGATGCTCTTTCCCACATATGCATGATTATTACCAAACTTGAATTGAATGTCATTGGTTTTGAGCACATTAAAGACTTGTATGCGCATGATCCGATGTTTGATATTCCTTATGCCAAATGTTTGACGCATACATCTTGGGAACGCTGTTACATCAAAGATGATTATCTTATGAGATCTAACAAACTATGCATTCCCGAGTCTTCTCTTCGTTTGTTACTTTTGCAAGAATATCTTGGAGGAGGACTAATGGGACACTTTGGACGCGACAAGACATTCGCTACGCTATCCAAGAACTATTTTTGTCCCAAGATGTTTTGCGACATCTCACGCTTCACCAACCGGTGCTTTGCATGCCGCAAAGTTAAGTCAAAAGCTCAATCCCATGGTCTATATATGCAACTACCTATTCTGTACCACCCATGGGAAGATATTAGCATGGACTTTGTGCTTCGTTTTCCTAGAACTAGAAATGGCAAACATTCCATGTTTGTTGTTGTGGACCGATTCTCTAAGATGGCTCACTTCATTCCATGAAACAAGATAGATGATGCTTCACATGTTGCAAATCTCTTTTGTAGGGAAATATTGCGTCTCCATGGAGTACCCATGACGATTGTCTCGGACCGTGACGTCAAGTTCTTGAGTTACTTTTGGAAGACCTTATGCGCCAAGCTCGGAATCAAGCTCTTGTTCTCTTGGGCATACCATCCTCAAACCGACGGCCAAACGGAGGTCATGAACCAGACACTGTCCACTCTACTACGCGTGTTGATCAAGAAGAACATCAAGGAGTGGGAGGAGTGCCTACCCATCGCTGAGTACACCTACAACCGCGCAAGAAATTCGACTACTGGCAAGTCCCGCTTCGAGGTCATCTATGGTTTCAACCCATTGTCCCCATTGGACATTCTTCCTCTACCACTACAAGAGCGCACCGACATGGACGTGAGTGGCCGAGTGAACTACCTCAATAAAATGCATGAAGATGCAAGGCACACCATCGAGCACCAAGTACAACGACTCGCGACCAAGCTCAACATCAACAAGCAACCCATGATATTCAACATTGGAGATCTTATGTGGCTACACCTTCACAAGGACCGCTTCCCCAATGAATGCAAGTCCAAACTTCTGCCACGCGCCGATGGACCCTTCAAGGTGCTTGAACGCTACAACAACAATGCCTACAAGATTGACATTCCACGTGACGAGTACTCCGTGAGCGACATCTTCAACGTCAAAGATCTCTCTCCCTACCATGGTGATGAAGATTTCGATCCGAGGTCGGATCTTTCCCAAGGGAGGGGAGATGATGCGGAGAATCCCATGGTCATCCCCATGGACCTATCACCGTCTCACAAAGTGCTAAGAGGACGTATGACACAAGCATGAGCTAGAGGTCTTGAGAATGAGGTGACATCTCTCCTTAGTCATATTCCATATGACCCCCTCGAGACTGGCTACTACCTAAGCCCAGAATGTTGTGCATGATCAGGTACAAAGAAGACCATCCCGAAGATGCACGTGAAGACAGACAAGTCCCCAAGTTCATGGATGAAGAGAACCAATGGAAGGAGTCAAGAACAGCTCCCAGGAACCGGACATCCGACCCCTGGAGGTGTCGCTTGTAGCAACGGACCAGCGGCCAAGTCTACACGGCCCAGACATCCGGCAGCCAGCCTGGACATCTGGCCCCGGCCTAGAAATCCGGCCTCCAGCCCGAAAATCCGGACACCTTCTATCCCGAAAGCATCGAGGCTGACCTGGCCAGCCCGGACATCTGCCCCTTAGCCCGGGCATCCGACCCCTCGTGAAGGCCCGAACATCCGGCCCGATGCCCGGACGTCTGGCCCCATCTGTCGGCGCACAATAAAGGCCCGAGGCCCATGTACCCCTTCGCCCACCTATACTATATATACTCCTCCTCCTCCTCCCTCTTTCTAGGGTTAGCAAAGTAGTTGCTCATTGAGAAGCTTTGCTCTCCACTTGATCCCCTTCTCCTTAGGAGTTCACGGCCTCTACGGATAAGATCCTCCAATTGGATTCAAGACCCCTAACGGGAAGACCCTCAAGACCTCCTTACGGAGAAGAATGTGCTACTTGTATTGTCCCTTGTTGATCGTGGATCTTTTATCTCTTTGTGTTTCAAGGATGTAGCATATGTGTGACCGAATCTTGTTGGTTTGAGTGTTTCTCTCGTGTTTCCACTCGTGTTCTTCATGTTCATCGTGGGATCCACTCCATTCATGAAAGGTATGGCATCTAGGTTTCCACCCTACATTATAGCCCCAACCTTGTTTGTAAAGGTACGGTTGCCACCTTCAAGGGCACCACTAGTGGAATCACGACTTCTCGCATTGTGTGACGGCATGAGGTGAATATGGTGGCCCTAGTGGCTTCTTGGGGAGCATTGTGCCTCCACACCGCTCCAATGGAGACGTACTTCCTCTCAAATGGAAGGAACTTTGTTAACACATCCTCGTCTCTACCGGCTCCACTTGTGGTTATCGCTTACCTTTACTTTGTGCAAGCTTTACTGGTGGTGTATATCCTACTTGCTTGTGTTGCTGTTGCTAGCATCATATAGGTTGTTCACCTAGTTGGATATCTAGACAACCTATTTGTTGCTAAACCTAATTTGTTAAGAAAAGCTAAAAATTAGTAGTTGCCTATTCACCGTCCTCTAGTCAACAATATTGATCCTTTCAATTGGCATCAGAGACGCATCTCTTTATTAAGGGTTTCACCACCCAAAGAGTATGGTTGACAAAGGGGATAGGGATGAGGAAGTGCCCGGGGCCGTGGAGTTGAACTCGGTCACCCGAGACAACTTATATGAAGCTATGGCTTCACTTAATACGTCTATGACGGCCGAGGTCAAGTCCATGCTTCAAGAACTTCTTGAGGGGTTGAAATCTTCTCCCGATCCATTGCTTGTGGTTAATCCCACCGCATCGGAGTCGGAGACCAAGTTTGGCAAGGAAGCGGCTAAAGGTGCTCATACCTCTTCCCCTCATGGTAAGAATGGGATGGGAACTTACTACTCGGTTCGTCCTCCCCCAGCCTATGGAGGATCGGTCCCTACACCGCATATTAACAACCTTGGTCCTCCTCGTAAGCTTGTGAAGGGTGATTTCACTAATTAAGTTTTCCGTATCAAGTCTCATTTGAATCACAACTCAACAAGTCTTTGGAGAATCATCTATCAAGGCTACTACCCACATGATCCAAACAACCTCACTCCAAGAGAAGAGGTGGACAATCAATACAATCACTCTGCATTGTCCATCCTCTAATCCGCAGTGCCTCCCGAATATCTAGTTCACTTCCGTCCCTTCTCTCATCCAAAGGATTGTTGGGAATATATTATATCTTTGTATAAGGGAAGCTCAAGCATTGAACGGTCCAACTTTGATGTGGTTCTTGATGAGGCCGATGAGTTTGTGATGAATGAAAATGAGGATCCTCGTGATCTCTACCGAAGATTGAAAACTCTTGCGGTCGCTCTTCAGGATCATGGGAGCAAGGATACAGATGATAACAGGATCAAGTGTAAGTTTCTCAAGGCCATCATGCCATTCAACAAGGCCATGTCCTACGTGATCCGTCAAAGGCCGGACTTCCACACCTTGTCTTCAAGTGAGGCATTGGAAGAGTTTATGGCATGAACATCATGAACAAGACCGCTGACAATGCTCTAGCTCATGTCCAATGGTCAAATAAGGCCTCACCCAACCTTGTTGAGAAGGCCAAAGCAATTCCGGAAGAAGAAGAAGAAGAAGAAGAGGAGGAGGAAGAAGAGAGTTGCCCCGAAGACACCAAATATGCTTACCATGAGCACATGGCTCTTTCATCAAGGCAATTTTGGGGCAGCAGGAGAAACTCAAGGCCCAACTACTTCAATAACAACTCAAGTGGCTCAAAGGGCAATAAACATGCGGGCACATGCTATAATTGTGGCAATGTGAGTCACTTTGTGGTGGATTGCCCCTATGAGAAGAGGGAAGGCAATGGTGGCAACTTTATCCTCAAGGACAAGGCCAAGTCCTTCCCAAACAAGAAAAACTTCGCCAAAAAAGTGCCTCAAAAGGGGTTGGTGGCACAAGAAGAGTACATCTTCGATGATGATGATGAAGATACAAGTGCTGAAGGAATGACAACGGCCAGCGTGGCCATTGCCACCTCTTCTCCAACCAAGGTGTCTCTCTTCGATGCCCCCAATGAGAACCTCATTGCCAAGTGCCTCATGGCCAAAGGTACCAACAAGGTGGATGAGAACGAATTTGATAAGTTCTTGAGTAAGCTAAGAGGTGAGACCAAGAAGCACTTTTTTGCTCCCTTGGAGCAACTTGGTGAGGCCAATGATATCATTGAGTCCCATGAGAATACCATCTCTAAGTTAGAAGGGCATAGTCGTGACTATGCCAATGAGATTGTGGATATTTCCATTGATCTTGAGGAAGAGCGAGGTCTTTGTGTGGCTCTTTAGGATCCACACAACATTGATCTTGCTAAATTGCAAAAAGATCTTGATCATGCTCTTGTTCTTGCTCGTGTGCTTAAATCCAAGAAGTTTGCACTTGGGGTTGGCCATGATAGACTCAATGAAGAATTTTAACATACTTGAAAAGCTCAAAAGGTCTTGAAGGGTGTTCATGCCTCTTTCAAGGAGTCTCATGATCAACTCCAAGTAAAACTCGCCAAGTAGATTACCACTTGTTCTCCTTTTGTTTTAATTGATAACACCCATGCTAGTAACCCTTGTTGTGAGCATGTGCATCTTGTGGAGGAGAATGCCAAGTTGAGAGAGCAACTTGATAAGGGCCTTGTGACTTGCATACAAGGTGAGCAGAACCTTAATGACCTTTTGAGCAATCAAAAGGAAGTTGGGGCAAAGCAAGGACTTGGGTTTGCACCCAAGTCAAAGAAGAAGAAGAACAAGACCAATCAATCTCTCCCGTTTAAGGAAGCCTTTGTTAAGGTGGGGGAGGGTGCTCATGAGAATAAGAAGGACAAGGAAGTGGTTGGTAATGCCAAGAAGAGCAAGACCACCCCTCCCAACAAAGACGACAATTTTAACCCCTCATATGGTTTATGTTGTGCTAGTGATGGGCATGTTTATGCCATATTTGTTGGTTCTTCTTATGAGTACATTGAGTGGTGTATTTGGGTTCCAAAGACCTGATACATCCATTTTGCATCATGCTTTTATATTGATATTTATTGTGTTATGGGATCTTATTACACTTATGGCACAATACTTATGCCTTTTCTCTCTTATTTTACAATGTTTACACAAAGAGGGAGAATGCCGACAGCTGAAATTCTGGACTAGAAAGGAGCAAATCTGAGAGACCTATTCTACACAACTCCAAAAGTCTTGAAACTTCACTGAGAATTGTTTTGGAATATATAAAAAATATTGGGCGAAGAAAGCACCTGGGGGGACCCACCAGTCAACCACAAGGGTGGGGGCGCGCCCTACCCACTAGGCGCGCCCCCTACCTTGCCGCCAGCCTGGCAGGCCCCCAGTGTCCATCTTTTGCTATATGAAGGTTTTTTGCCTGGAAAAAAATAAAGAGGAAGCTTTTGGGACGAAGTGCCGCCGTCTCAAGGCGGAACTTGGGCAAAACCAATCTAGGGCTCCGGTGGAGCTGTTCTGCCAGAGAAACCTCCCTCCAGGAGGGGGAAACCATCGCCATCGTCATCACCAACGATCCTCTCATCGAGAGGGGGTCAATATCCATCAACATCTTCACCAACACCATCTCCTCTCAAACCCTAGTTCATATCTTGTATCCGATATTTGTCTCAAAACCTTAGATTGGTACCTGTGGGTTGCTAGTAGTGTTGATTACTCCTTGTAGTTGGTGCTAGTTGGTTTATTTGGTGGAAGATCATATGTTCATATCCTTAATGATAATTAATACTCCTATGATTATTAACATGAATATGCTTTGTGAGTAGTTACATTTGTTCCTAAGGACATTGGAGAAGTCTTGTTATAAGTAATCATGTGAATTTGGTATTTGTTTGATATTTTGATGAGATGTATGTTGTCTCTCCTCTAGTGGTATTATGTGAACGTTGACTACATGACACTTCACCATGATTTGGTCCTAGGGGAAGGCATTGGGAAGTAATAAGTAGATGATGGTTGCTAGAGTGGCAGAAGCTTAAACCCTAGTTTATGCGTTACTTCGTAAGGGGCTGATTTGGATCCATATGTTTCATGCTATGGTTAGATTTATCTTAATTCTTCTTTCATATTTGCGGATGCTTGCGAGAGGGGTTAATCATAAGTGGGAGGCTTGTCCAAGGAAGGAAAGCACCCAAACATAGGTCCACCCACATATCAAATTATCAAAGTAATGAACGCAAATCATATGAGCATGATGAAAATTAACTTGATAACAATTCCCATGTGTCCTCGGGAGCACTTTGCTTTATATAAGAGTTTTTGCAGGATTGTCCTTTGCTATAAAAAGGATTGGGCCACCTTTCTGCACCTTAGTAACTTTTGTTACTTGCTACCCGTTACGATATCTGTTACCGATAATTTCAGTGCTTGCAGAGAATACCTTGCTCAAAACCTCTTGTCATTTCCTTCTGCTCCTCCTTTTGGTTCGACACTCTTACTTATCGAAAGGACTAGATAGATACCCTATACTTTGGGTCATCAATACTCTATTCTGGCATCGTTGCCAGGGAGTGAAGCGCCTTTGGTAAGTGGAATTTGGTAAGGAAACATTTATATAGTGTGCTGAAATTTACTATCACTTGTCACTATGGAAAATAATCCTTGAGGGGCTTGCTTGGGGTATCTTCACCTCGACCGGTAGAGCAAGAAGTTGCTCCTCAACCTACTGAACCTACCGAAAATATTTATTATGAAATTCCTTTGGGTATGATAGAGAAACTGCTAGCTAATCCTTATGCAAGAGATGGAACACTACATCCTGATAGGCATCTAATCTATGTGGATGAAGTTTGTGGATTATTTAAGCTTGCAGGTTTGCCTGAGGATGATGTCAATAAGGTCTTCCCTTTATCTTTTAAGGGAAAGTCATTGACATGGTATAGGCTATGTGATGATATTGGATCTTGGAACTACAGCCGATTGAAATTGGAATTTCATCAGAAGTTTTATCCTATGCATCTGGTTCATCGTGATCAGAATTATTTATATAATCTTTGGGCTCGTGAAGGATAAAGTATCGCTCAAGCTTGGGGGAGGCTTAAGTCAATGTTATATTCATGCCCCAATCATGAGCTCTCAAGAGAAATTATTATTCAGAATTTTTATGCTTGGCTTTCTCGTAATGATCAATCCATGCTCGATACCGCTTGTACTAGTTCTTTTATGAAGAAGACTATTGAATTCAAATGAGATTTATTGGAAAGAATTAAATGCAACTCTGAAGATTGGGATCTCAATGAAGGTAATGAGTCAGGTATAAACCTTAAGTTTGATTGTGTTAATTCTTTTATGGATACCAATACTTTTCATGAATTTAACACTAAATACGGACTTGACTCTGAGATAGTAGCTTCTTTGTGTGAATCATTTGCTACTCATGTTGATCTCCCTAAGGAGAAGTGGTTTAAATATCATCCTCCCATTCAAGTGAAAGTAGTAGAACCTATTAAAGTCAAAGAAGAAACTGTTATTTATAATTTTGATCCTATTGTTCCTACTGCTTATATTGAGAAACCACCTTTTCCTGTTAGGATTAAGGATCATTCTAAAGCTTCAGCTGTGGTTTGTAAGAGTAATACTAGAACACCCACACCCCTGAACAAATTAAAGTTGAACCTAGTATTGCTATGGTTAAATATCTCTTGGTTGATAATATTGATGAGCATGTTATTTATTTCTGTGATGAAGCTGCTAGGATTACTAAACCCGATATTAAAGATAAACATAGACCTATTGTTGGCATGCCTGTTATTTTTGTTAAAATAGGAGATCATTGTTATCATGGCTTATGTGATGTGGGTGCTAGTGTGAGTTCAATTCGTTTTACTTTATATCAAGAAATTATGAATGATATTGCACCTGTTGAGATAGAAGATATTGATGTTACTATTAAGCTTGCTAATAGAGATACTACATCACCAATTGGGATTTGTAGAGATGTTGAAGTCTTGTGTGGGAAAATAAAATACCCTACTGATTTTCTTGTTCTTGGTTCCCCACCAGATGATTTTTGTCCCATTATATTTGGTATACCTTTCTTGAACACTGTTAATGCTAAGATATACTGTGAGACGGAAATTGTTACTGTAAGTTTTGGGGATGTGTCTCATGATGTTAATTTCTCTAAGTTTCATAGACAACCCCATGATAAAGAATTGCCTAGTAAGGACGAAATTATAGGTCTTGGTTCTATTGCCGTGCCTCCTACCGATCCTTTAGAACAATATTTGCTAGACCATGAGAATGATATGGTTATGAATGAAAGAAAGGAATTAGATGAAATGTTCTTTAATCAAGGGCCTGTTTTGAAACACAGTTTTGCCTATCAAAATCCACCCAAGGGTGATCCCGTGTTTGAGCTTAAACAATTACCTAATACTTTGAAATATGCTTATCTTGATGAAAATAAGATATATCCTGTTATTATTAGTTCTAACCTTTCAGAGCATGAAGAAAAGTGATTATTGAAAACTCTGAAGAAGCACCGTGCCACTATTGGATATACTCTTGATGATCTTAAGGGCATTAGTCCCCTCTATATCTTCCACCACGAGCGCGCTTTCCTCCTCCACGGCCTCCACCTTCGCATCATCATCTAGCAACAACTCTATTCCTCTCGGACCGCCCCCACAGGAGAAGCTAACAAGGGGAACTTCCTCTTATGGAAGGCCGTCGTGCTCCCACAAATCCGAAGCGCACAGATGGAGCGCCACCTTGATGGGATGAGCCAGGAACCACCGACCACCCTCACCATCACCAAAGATGGAAAAGACGAACAGATCGTCAACTTCGCCCGAACCCTCTGGTACACGCAGCAGCAGCAACTCCAGGGATATCTAATGGGATCTTTGTCCCATGAGATTCTCGCTCAAGTTGCCACCCTCCAGACGCCAGCAGAGGTCTGGAGCGCCATCAACGCCATGTTCGCCGCCCAGAGCCAGAGTTAGGCCATCAACACCCGCATCGAGCTCACAAACTTGAAGAAAGGTAACATGTCCATGGCAGAATATCTTGGCAAAATTAAAACCCTTACAGATGAAGTTGCATGCTGCACCAGAGTTCCTCTTCCCGATCCAGAGATAGTATCCAAGATCATGGCTGGCCTCGATCTGGACTACAATCCAGTCATGTCCGCTCTGTCTGCTAGGGTTGAGCCGGTCTTGGTTCAGGAGCTGTACAGCCAGCTCTTGAGCTTTGATGCTCGCCTCGCCCTCCTCCACGGCACCAACATCAGGCAGTCCTCCGTCAACTCGGTGGCTCGCGGGTGCGGCCGTGGGCGCGGTCACCAGGGACATAACCGCAGCTCCAACGGCGGCGGACGCGGCCGCAGCAACTACAAGGGCGAGGGTGCTCGTTCTGGTGGTGGCAACAACTCCGGAGGTGGCGGCTTCAACAACAACAACAGCCACTGCTCCTCCTCAAATCGCCTCCCTCGTTGTCAGCTGTGCAAAAAGTCAGGCCATGAGGTCATGGACTGTTGGCACAGGTATGATGAAGACTTCGTCCCCGACGCTCGTCATGTTGTTGCTACCATACGTGAAGGAGGAGGAGACGGCGTCTGGTACATGGACTCAGGTGCAACAGATCGTGTCACCAGCGAGTTAGAGCAACTTGCACTTCGTGAGAGATACCATGGTGGCGATCAGATTCACACTGCGGCAAGTGGTGGAGGTATGGATATTTGTCACATTGGACAAGCTTACATTAATTCCCCCAACCTTAAACGTGATCTAGTTCTTAAAGACGTTCTTCATGTCCCACAAGCTGATAAAAATCTTGCATCCATGTCTCGGCTAGCCACTGACAATAACGTCTTCTTTGAAACTCACCCTCGTTACTTTTTTTATAAAGGACCGGGCAACAAGGGAACTTCTTCATCACGGTAGATGCGTTGGAGGGCTCTACCCCATTACATCTGGAGCACTCAGTCGCAATCGGCGTCAAGTTTATTCTGCCACTAACCCCTCCTTGGAAAGGTGGCATCAAAGATTAGGACACCCATCATCAACCATAGTTAAACAAGTAGTCAATAAAGACAAACTTTCTTTGTCACATAGTCAAAATAGTGAGTCAGTTTGTGAAGCTTGTCAGTGTGCCAAGAGCCACCAACTTCCTTATCCAAAGTCAAATAGTGTGTCTCATGCTCCTTTAGAGCTTATTTTTAGTGATGTATGGGGTCATGCAAGAGATTCCTTTGAAAGAAATAAATACTATGTTAGTTTTATTGATGATTATAGGAAGTTCACTTGGATTTATTTACTCAAATATAAATCTGAGGTTTTCTCTGTCTTTCAAGAATTTCATAAACTGGTTGAAAGACACTTTAACAGAAAAATTGTAACAGTCCAAAGTGACTGGGGAGGGGAGTACGAAAAACTCAACTCTTTCTTCCGTAGCATAGGAATTCAGCACCATGTGTCTTGTCCTCATGCTCATCAACAGAATGGTTCTGCCGAGCACAAACACCGCCACGTTGTTGAAGTTGGACTCTCTCTACTTGCTCATGCGTCTATGCCTCTAAAATATTGGGATGAAGCTTTTATTACAACAACATATCTCATTAATCGTCTTCCAAGTAAAGTTATTGGCAACTCCACTCCTTTGGAACGTCTCTACCATCAAAAACCAGACTACAACTCTCTCAAAACTTTTGGGTGTGCTTGTTACCCCACCTTACGTCCGTATAATCATCACAAACTTGAATTCCGTTCCACTCAATGTGTTTTTCTAGGCTATAGTAATCTACACAAGGGATACAAGTTCCTAGAAATTTCCACCGGACGTATATATATTTCTCGAGATGTAATTTTTGATGAAACTCTCTTTCCGTTTGCCAAGCTTCATCCCAACACAGGCGCTCTTCTCCGTGCTAAAATAGCACTTCTTCCGGATCTTGACACACTATCTGATCACGGGGGTGAATTATCTGTAGCTGACCATGTGAACAAATCTGCAGAAAATTGCAGCCCTAATGATGTATGTACAAATGCAGCTCATGATTTTATGTGTCCAGAAACAGACAATACAGGTGTTGCTGATCACGAGGAGGATTCTGGCGGCAGCAGGCAATCTGGCGCGCGATCCCAAGTGAATCCTGGCGCTAGCGCCAGTGCAATCATTGGCGCACGATCCGAGGAGGATCCTGTCCACCTGCATTCGGAGACGGCGCGCGACCCGGTGGCCAATAGTGACCGTGTGGAGCCCACCAGCGCAGGAGGGGCTGGAGGCGAATCCCCGCTTGCCACGAGCCCATGGTCCGCGGGGGTGGCCGACCAGCCGCCCGACCGAGCGACTGTGGCTGGGTCCAGCCCACGGGCCCCGATGCGCACGTCCACCCGTGTGGAGTCCTTAGGCGACGCGCGGCCCGCTTCTGCTGGTGGATCAATCCCGAGGCCGATTCTGTCTGCAGAAGAGACGGCATGCGATCCCGTGGCTGCTGGACGTGTACAGGACGCTGGATCTTCTATGGACGCATCTTCTGCTGCACAAATTGTTCCTCGGCGTCACACAGGGTCACAATCATGTATTACCAAGGAAAAGGAATACAAAGATGGTACCATTAGGTATGATAAAAAACGTGCTTTTCTCACTACTACTGGTGAACCAGTTAATCTTGCTGATGCCCTTGCTCACAAAGATTGGAAAGAGGCCATGGATAGTGAGTATGATGCACTTATGAAAAATAAAACATGGCACCTAGTACCATCAAAAAGTGGAATGAATGTTATTGATTGTAAATGGGTGTACAAGATAAAAAGGAAGTCAGATGGAAGCATAGACAGGTACAAGGCTAGATTAGTTACTAAAGGTTTTAAGCAAAGGTTTGGGATTGACTATGAGGATACTTTTAGTCCAGTTGTTAAATCAGCCACAATTCGACTTGTCTTGTGTATTGCTGTTTCCAGAGGTTGGAGCTTAAGACAGCTAGATGTTCAGAACGCATTTCTTCATGGTGTTCTTGAGGAAGAGGTGTTCATGCGGCAGCCACCAGGTTATGAAAACAAAGGTACACCACATTATGTTTGTAAGTTGGATAAAGCTCTATATGGTTTAAAACAGGCGCCAAGAGCTTGGTATTCACGATTGAGCATGCAACTACAACAACTTGGATTTGTACCATCCAAAGCAGACACGTCCTTGTTCTTTTACAATAAAGGAAATGTCACTATTTTTGTGCTGGTTTATGTTGATGATATTATTGCTGCTAGCTCGAGTTCAAGTGCCACCACTTGTTTGCTTAAGGATCTTAAGTTAGAATTTGCCCTCAAGGACTTGGGAGATCTTCATTATTTTCTTGGTATCGAGGTCAAACAGATAAGAGATGGTATACTTCTGACACAGGGAAAATACACAGCTGACATACTCAGGAGAGTAGGTTTGGAAAAATGTAAACCTGTGAGTACACCTATCTCAACTTCTGAAAAACTCTCTGTTGAAAGTGGAGAGCCACTTGGGTCAGAGGATGCAACAAACTACAGGAGTGTTGTGGGTGCATTGCAATATTTGACACTTACACGCCCTGACATTTCTTATGCTGTCAACAAGGTATGTCAGTATTTACATGCTCCTATCACTACTCATTGGATTGCAGTTAAGAGGATTTTGAGGTACCTTAAGTTTTCAAAGGGACTTGGACTTCAAATTACCAAGTCTTCTTCTATGCTTGTTACTGCCTACTCTGATGCAGACTGGGCAGGATGTATTGATGATAGAAGGTCAACTGGTGGATTTGCTGTATTTCTGGGATCCAATCTTGTGTCATGGAGTACAAGAAAGCAGGCTACAGTCTCTAGATCAAGTACTGAGGCTGAATACAAAGCTTTGGCAAATGCTACAGCTGAAGTAATGTGGATACAGACATTGCTTTATGAACTTGGAATTAAGACTCCAAAAGCAGCCAGATTGTGGTGTGATAATATTGGTGCAACTTATCTGTCAGCTAATCCTGTTTTTCATGCACGCACAAAGCATATGGAAGGTGATTTCCACTTTGTCAGAGAAATAGTAGCTAGAAAGCTCCTCGAAATTCAGTTCATTCCTACTGGAGATCAACTTGCTGATGGATTCACAAAGCCTCTCACTATGAGGAAGTTAGATGAGTTCAAGTACAATCTCAACCTTGGTCGAAGTTCATGAGGTTTAGATTGAGGGGGAGTGTTAGAATATGTATAGGATAGTTTCATTCAAATTGTAATCTATCTCTATCTCCTTTCTTTCCTCTCCTCGTTAACCTCCTGTACTGAACCACCTGAGATCGATCTTCTTGATCTCTTCTTGTACTCCAAGGCATAGCCATTATATATAAACATGCGGCCCGAGACAAAGGGTTCAACGCTTCCAACCCAATTTACACGGGCATCACCGTTGGCGGAGGGAGTCGCTGCAGAGGGTCGGATGAGAGCCGTGGCCTCGGCTGCCGCCGCCCGGGAAGGGCTCTCCACACTGGAATCACTCAGTCGGGAGCATGCTGATAACGTGTGATGAATAAAATTGTATCGAGAGAGACAAGGGAACAAAAGATTCGAACCACCCTTTATTGATGATGAATGAGCACTTAGGCCCCTCCCAATGCTTCACCTTGTACAGGTGCTAAGCTTTTCACGTAGGCAAAACAATCTGATGTGACAAGTTATTTAAGAGAAGAGAGATGAGTGTGATGACCCAGGAAGAACCAATGCTAAGCGCGTGAACCTAGGAAAAACATTTAAAAGAAGGGAGCCCACCAATACATGAAGAGCTTTAGTTGCTAAATCATTAAATGAAGCAAGCTTAGCAACCATAAGCTAAGCACCTATGCATTGGGGAGTATAGTTGCTAAGCTATTTAATGCGATTAGCACCTCATCTAAGCACCTATGCATTGGCAGCAGCCTTATATACAATGGGAACAGTTGCCTCGGAGGGACACTATGGTTCGTAGAGATGCAATTCCAGAAACCGCCGTGAAGGTTGCTGGAAGTGTGCAACCGCACATCTAGGAAGGAGCGGGGATTATTCCCTAATAAACACAAGAGTTATTTAGTTTTAACAATCATCTTGAAGTCCTTCGAACCATCCACGAACAGGTCCCTTGAACAAGAATCAAATGCATGATCCCTCTATGGATTGCACGTGTACGACACCAGTGATCCGACAATGCTTCACCATCTAGAGCTTGATGTTTCCTAAGTAGAAGAGGAGGGAGGAGCAGCCCTTTGGGGAGAAGAACTATCTTGAAGAAACTAGAGGGGGAGAGGGGGCACCCGAGATGCACACGAAATTGTGTCGCAATAGGGGGCGCCCCCATGGGTATATATAGGTGGAGTAGGGGGAGGCCACACTTGGATGAGGGGCCTCCCCCCCTTGGGATGGCGGCCAAGGAGGTGGGGCCCCTCCCAAAACCCTAGCCGCACCTCTTCACTTGGACATCAAGGAAAAAAGGGAGGACGCCACCTACATGGGCCTTAATGTGGCTGCCTCCTAATAGGACTAGCCTATTCTGGGCAAGCCATGTCGCCTATAATATTTTCAGGGGCTCCCAGTAAATTCCGGTTACATCCTCCATAATGTTTTCACCTATCCGATTTTCTCCAAAACGCTTTTGGTTTCTCCCAAACTCTTCAGATTCACTGTCGAAACAACTTATGATATCTCCGAAACTTTTTGGAGATATTTTCCTATGCTCCTAACTCCTCGACTACTCAACATATCAAAGGTTCTTAAGCGTGTTACACTACAGGTTCGGTGAAATATAGACATGACTAAAAAACCTTTCGATCAATGATCAATAGCGAAACCATGGACATCCATATTGACCCATATATACATGAATGTTTATCAAGTGAACCTTTAGACACCGTGTTCTATTCTTTTTTCTTCACAATACTTTACAAAACCCGAGGCGAGATATATTGGCATCCCCGTGAGTCAAATACATGCTCACTATACCACTCCCTCGTTATCAATTTTGTTCTCTTTTCTTGTTCTCATGTTTTGGCATCCCCGTGTTCAAGTCACACTCTGTATGGCCAGAAGATTATGGATGTCGTCACACTGAGAGGGCCCTAAGAATATATATCTGTCGTAGGAGGAAAAAATCTCAGTCACGAGCTATCTAGTCCCTCATCATACGTTTCTGATGAACCTGTAAGTTGTTGGTATGATCACCATGTTACGATTGATGTTAGAACAACCACAAAGTGCATCGTCCATTATGGAGTGACTTGATACTACTATGGTCTTAGGAATTGTGCATACGCTAACTTTCCCGTGTTATGGACTATAGATTTGTGACGATTTCATCTCTTGGTGTATCATACAAGTATACAACTTGGGTCAATTCAACATGAATGTTCTTCAAACATCCTGCCCTTAATGTTGCTGACATCCACGTTACATTTTACTATGCCGATGATCAGGAAAACAGAACCATCATGCAACACTTGATCTAGTCCTAGAGGCAAGACCATGAATCTTATTTTATGTTTATAAGTCAACACGTGCATATGAGTTTTCCTCTGAATCCCGGTTATCGCATGTTTGAGAACCATAATAGTTATAGTATATCATATAACATTAACTATAGGGATTTCTATTTCTGTGCCCCTCCTTCCTTAATTGTGCTCAATTTTTCCCGACCTTCTAACTTGTGCTCTGTTTTTCCCTCCACTACTCACCCCATGCTCACAAAGACCCAAACAGAGCCTTGCCACCTGGTCAAAGCAGTTGACCGTTACCTGCTTAGTTACTGACGCGTAGGGACGTAGATCTTAGGATAGGTGGGCCCCGTATGATAGGTGGGCCGCGACCGCTTATGACGAGTGGGACCTGGCTCGTTGACCTATCACTTTATTTTGCCTAAATTAGCCCAACCCCGAGTGAGCTACCACATACCCATGCAGCCCCACGCCACTGCCACCATGCCCCCTAGCAACCCCGACGGCCATTTCGACCGTCTGCCTGAGCTCCGATGGCAGAGCGTAGTGCTTCTACCGGCAGCCCTTCCTCCCATATGCCGGAATCATTCGAGATCATTGGCCGACCGGTATGTTTCTAATCGAAACCCTAGCAATGAGGATCCGGTTATAAGTCGATTGAATAGGTGATTGAGCGATTGAATTGTCATGCGTCGAATTGCTCAAGTTTGCAATCAGTATGGACATTGATTTAGTATTGGATTCCTGCTAGCAGTACAAGTGGCAGCTAGTTTTTAAATAGAAAACCCTAGAAATTAGGTTTTATTGAATGTAGCCCATTTTAGATTGTTTTGTGGTGAATTTGATCACAATACTCTAATTTGTTTTTAATTATTTGATTTGCAAAGTTGGTGTTTGATTGATGGTAAGGAGGTCCAAGCTGGAAGAGGGTGATGGAGTTGTTTTGCGTCGGGGATGAGCTTTTGCTGGCCAAGTGCAAGGAGATATGCTCCTAGTTTCTGAGCGCGAAATCTCTCGTGATGGACTCACTGGTCCTAGCGCTGGAAGTGATGACGCACGAGCGCGGGTGGTTACTTGCTAAAGGCAAGGGGCAGTCCCAATTGAGATTCTCCTGTGGGTAATGCGAGAGGCGATGCAGACTCAAGATCGTCGACAGCGAGCCTGCTGGTACGAGCACCTCTCCCGCCTCTCCTTGCCGAATCAAGAAGCAGAAGGGCTGGTGAATTTGTCTATTATCCAGGTCATCGACGAGGTGACGGAGGAGGAGATAGCGACAAGGAGGAGGATGAAGAAGAGGAGAGCTACCAGGGGGGTTGCAGATCATGACATGGGAGGATGCACAAGAGAAGGGCTATCAGGGGGGATTGGAGATCATTGCACAGGACGAGGATCCACAAGATGAGGGCTATCAAGGATTTGGAGATCATCACTCATCGTGCTCAGGCAGACATGAATCTAGCGATTAATTTGGACGACAAGGATGAGCACATGGTTAATCAGGAGCACTTGGAGGATGATGTCGACAATCATCTGGCGCTGGTTGTTACGTCTCTAACGTATCTATAATTGTTGCTTGTTCCATGCTGTTATATTATCAATATTGGATGTTCTATATTCATTTTATAGCAACTTTATATTATTTTTTGGGACTAACTATTGACATAGAGCCTAGTGCCAGTTGCTGTTTTTTTCTTGTTTTTTACTTCGCAAAGTATCCCTATCAAACGGAGTCCAAACGTAGCGAAACTTTTTGGTGTTTTTTGGACCAGAAGACAACTTGGGAGCCAAGGAAGCATACGAGGGAAGGCCCGTGGGGACAACGATACACCAGGGTGCGCCCAGGAGCCCAGGCGTGCCCTGATGTATCATGGGGACCACGAAGCTCCGATGCACCGCCTCTCTACTCTATAAATACCCAAATATTGCAGAAACCCTAGGGGAGTCAACGAAACACAGTTCCAGCCGCCGCAAGTTCCAAAACCACAAGATACAATCTAGAGCCCTATTCAGGCACTCCACCGGAGGGGAACACGGTCACGAAGGGGTTCATCATCCTCATTGGTGCTCCTCCATTGATGCGTGAGTAGTTCACCATAGACCTATGGGTCCGTAGGCACTAGCTAGATGACTTCTTCTCTGTTTTTGATTCTCAATACAATGGTCTCTTGGAGATCTATTTGATGTAATGACTTTCTGCAATGTGTTTGTTGGGATCCGATGAAGTTCGAGTTTATGATCAGATTTTTATCCATGAATATTATTTGAGTTTTCTTCTCTTATATGCATGATCTTTATAGCCTTGTATTTCTTCTCCGAATCTTTGGTTTAGTTAGGCCAACTAGATTGATTTTTGTTGCAATGGGAAGAGGTGCTTTGTGATGGGTTCGATCTTGCGGTGTCCTCACCCAGTGACAGAAGGGGTAGCAAGGCACACATGTGTCGTTTCTATTAAGGATAAAAAGATGGGGTCTATTTCGACATGAATAGATCTTGTCTGCATCATGTCATCTTTCTTATTGCATAATCCGTTTCTCCATGAACTTAATACAATAGATGCATGCTAGATAGCGGTCGATGTGTGGAGTAATAGTAGTAGATGTATGCAGGAGTCGGTCTATTAATCTTGGACGTGATGCCTATATACATGATCATTGCCTTGGATATCATCATAATTATTTGTTCTTCTATCAATTGCCCAACAGTAATTTGTTTAACCACCATGCGCTCTTTTCTTGAGAGAAGCCACTAGTGAAATCTACGGCCCCCGGGTCTATCATTTATCATATTTGCTTTCCGATCTATCTTTTGCCATATTTATTTTCAGATCTATTATTTCAAAAACCCAAAAATACATTGCTGCACATTTTCTTTACTTATTTTATTTCGTGTTTTATTCAGATTTGTTTACCTAAATTCATACAAATTTATCTATATTTTTACCGAGGAGGGATTGACGACCCCTCTTACACGTCAGGTTGCAAGTATTTGTTCTTTGTATGAAGGTACCGTTTACATGGTGTTGTTTGGTTCTCCTACTGGTTTGATACCTTGGTTTCACAACTGAGGGAAATACTTACCGTAGCTGTGTTGCATCATCCCTTCCTCTTTGGGGAAATACCGACACAGTCTCTAGCCACGTCAAAGTAATTTTTGGCGCCGTTTGCCGGGGAGACATCATCAACATCTATCAGGTTCCTAATCACAAATCTCATCTCCTTGCAATTTACATTATTTACCATTTTTCTCTCGTTTTCATCTCCCCCACTTCACAAAAATTGCCTTTTTATTCGCCTTCTTTTTCGTTCGCCTTTTTCTCGTCAGATCTATCTTTTTGCTTACAACCTTGTGCTACGTCTTGAGCTTGCGTTGGTTTTCCCCGAAGAGGAAGGGATGATGCAGCAGAGTAGCGTAAGTATTTCCCTCAGTTTTTGAGAACTAAGGTATCAATCCAGTAGGAGCCATGCTCAAGTTTGTCGTACCTGCACAAAACGATAGCTACTCGCAACCAAGGCGATTAGGGGTTGTTGTAACGCCTCGAGACCGATGTGCCAAGTGTCTTCCAGTTATTCGCTGCGTTGCCTTGTCTTTTGCTTACGTGTCATGCATTCCATATCATGTCATCATATGCATTGCATCATCATGTTTTTCAAAACTTGCATCCGTCCGGGTTCCAACAGTTCTCTCCATTGCCCGTTCTGAGCCCAGACACACTTGCACGCGCCAGCGGAATGTCCGAAATAGTATTTTATAAGTGGCCGGAAAATGTTCTCGGAATGGGATGAAAGTTGGCATGTGGTGTTGTTATGTTGTTAGTAGGTCGCCTACCAAGTTTCATCGCATTCGGAGCTCATTTGATAGCCCAACCGTTAAACTATAGCAGCATTATAGTCGGTCTAACGTCAGACGTTTTCGGTCTCCAAAAACTGTTGCCGGGCCTCTCTCTCCTCTCTTCTTAGCGCATCTCTCTCTAGCACAGCCCACTAGCCCACCTATCTAACCCCCTCCGCTCCGGGTCGTCCGATCGAGATCGAACGGCTTCGAAACGTCCTCAAACCCCCTAACCCTAGCCCCCTTACCTTATATAGACCCCCTCCATGCCATTTTGGGCCTTCTCCTTCCTCCTCCTCGAAATCCGCGCCCCCAATCATCAGCCAGCCGCCTCCCACCTCCTCTCCTCTATTTCCGCCGCCGGCCACCTCATCCTTGCCACTTGGCGCCATCCTGGTGGCCAGCCGCCACCACGCGGGACGCCCGCAGCCAACGGGAAGCCGCCACGTCGCCTCCCCGCGCCCTCATCGCCTCGGTCCCTGCCAGGCCCATCCGAGGCCCGCCCCGGGCCGTTCTGGGCCGAGGCGCCCGCACCGCGCCGCCGTCCCTGACCAGGGTCGAGAGAGCCCGATGCTCCCCCCGCTCGTGCCCGTCGCTGGAATCGCCTCGTACCGCACCGGGATGAACTCCGGCGACCCGGAGCCACCGCCGGTGACCCCAGGCCAGATCCATCTCTCTCCTTTCCTCTGTCCTCCCTCTCGCTCACGTCTCTCTCTCTCTCTCTCCCGCGCAGGGCGCCATCGTAGATGAAGTTCCACTCGCCGTCGCCTCGTTGACCTTCGCCGGAGTCCACCACCTTCGCCGCTCGTTCCCCTGACCGTCCTCGTCGTCAGGTCCGATGCTCCAAGGCCGGATCCATCCATCCCCGACCTCGCCGGAGCTCTTCCCTGCCGCGCCATCGTTCCACATCGCCGGCGGGCGCCACCGCGCCTGGTTCTGGCTCTGCATCGAGCAGAGGAGGACGGCGACCCCCAGCACCGTTCGCCTCCGCGCGTGGGCCAGCCGGGCCATGCGAGGCCCAGTTCCGCGCCAGCGCCAGGAGGGCCCAGCCTCCTCCGTGGCCTGCCCGCACCGCGCCATGCGCCTCTAGGCTCAGATGGGCTTGGCCCAATGTGAGCAACCCTTGCCAGATCCAGTTTCAGCCCGTGTAGATTTTTTTCCAGTCTGTGCGTTTTTTTCTTTCCAATGCATGCATAATTACAGGAGGATGCCATTATTTTAATTTGCTCACAAGTAAATAACCGTGCATCGGATTAAAACAAACTTAATATGAAACTTGCTTAGAATTTCATCTAGTTTAATAATATCCAACTTTCATCCATGTTTGAAATTCTTAAAATGCTGTTTGTTTAAATTTTCTTAAATAACTTGCTAAAATGCTTTTATTCATAACTAAATAACCGCAACTCGGAATTTAATAAACTTTATATGTAAATGGGGTAGAAAAATGCCTAGTTTAACATGGTGGTATCAATTTGCATGTTTAACAAATATAAAATTATGTTTAGGGCAGAACAGTACCAAACCTAATATATGCATATGAGGATTTTCCAGAATTCTTGTTCGTTGTTTCCGCCTCATTTAAACTTGACTAGATAGGTAGTTTTCATTTGCTTCACCCTCTTGCCATGCTAACAACATTTAATCTTGTTGGGTACATAAACGAGAGAGAACTAAATAAGTCATGTGGTGTTTTCTTCAATATGCAACTTCGTTGCATAATGAGCTCCATTTAATTTGTAGGATTGTTTGTGCACTTTGTCATGCCATGCCTCATTAAACCGGACATGCATCATACTTGTTTGCGCATCGTGCCAAGTTGTTGTAGTGGTTGATTACTATGTTGTTTGCTTTCTTTCCGGTGTACTTCGTCTCGGTAATCCGGTAACGTCATGTTGTGAGGACTCGTTCGACAACGTACGTTTGTCTTCTTCATGGACTCGTTCTTCTTCCTTGCGGGATCTCAGGCAAGATGACCATACCCTCGAAATCACTTCTATCTTTGCTTGCTAGTTGCTCGCTCTTTTGCTATGCCTATGCTGCGATACCTACCACTTGCTTATCATGCCTCCCATATTGTTGAGCCAAGCCTCTAACCCACCTTGTCCTAGCAAACCGTTGTTTGGCTATGTTACCACTTTGCTCAGCCCCTCTTATAGCGTTGTTAGTTGCAGGTGAAGATTGAAGTTTGTTCCTTGTTGAAACATGGAGATGTTGTTCCTTGTTGGAACATGTTTACTTGTTGAGATATCACAATATCTCTTATTTAATTAATGCATCTATATACTTGGTAAAGGGTGGAAGGCTCGGCCTTATGCCTGGTGTTTTGTTCCACTCTTGCCGCCCTAGTTTCCATCATATCGGTGTTATGTTCCCGGATTTTGCGTTCCTTATGCGGTTGGGCTATTACGGGAACCCCTTGATAGTTCGCCTTGAATAAAACTCCTCCAGCAATGCCCAACATTGGTTTTACCATTTGCCACCTAGCCTTTTCTTTTCCCCTGGGAGTCACGCTCCTGAGGGTCATCATTATTTTACCCCCCCGGGCCAGTGCTCCTCTGAGTGTTGGTCCAAACTAGAGTCCTGTGCAGCGCCCCCTCGGGGAAACTCGAGGTTTGGTTTTAGTTGTATGGAGCGCTCATCTGAGTTTGCCCTGAGAACGAGATAGGTGCAGCTCCTATCGGGATTTGTCGGCACATTCGGGCGGTGTTACTGGTTTAGTTTTACCATTGTCAAAATGTCTTGTAACCGGGATTCCGAGTCTGATCGGGTCTTCCCGCTAGAAGGAATATCCTTCGTTGACCGTGAGAGCTTGTGATGGGCTAAGTTGGGACACCCCTGTAGGGATTTGAACTTTCGAAAGCCATGCCCGCGGTTATGGGCAGATGGGAATTTGTTAATGTACGGTTGTAGAAAACCTAAAGTTGACCTTAATTAAAATGCATCAACCGCGTGTGTAACCGTGATGGTCTCTTTCCGGCGGAGTCTGGGAAGTGAACACGGTTGTTGGAGTTATGCTTGACGTAGGTTGTTCTAGGATCACTTCTTGATCATAGTTGTTCGACCGTGCTTTTGCTTTCTCTTCTCGCTCTCTTTTGCGAATAGGTTAGCCACCATATATGCTAGTCGCTTGCTGCATCTCCACCTCATACCTTTACCTTACCTATAAGCTTAAATAGTCTTGATCGCGAGGGTGTGAGATTGCTGAGTCTCCGTGACTCACAGATACTTCCAAAACCAGTTTTCAGGTGCCGTTGAACCGAGCAGGTGACGCAACCAAGCTCAAGGAGGAGCTCGATGAAGATCTTGTCCTTTGTGTTGTTTCGTTCTAGTTGATCAGTAGTGGAGCCCAGTTGGGGTCGATCGGGGACCTTGTCGCTTTTGGGGTTCTTCTTTTATTTTGGTTCCGTAGTCAGGCCTTGATTGTATTTGGATGTTGTAATGCTTTATTCATGTATTTGTGTGAAGTGGCGATTGTAAGCCAACTATGTATCTTTTCCCTTATGTATTACATGGGTTGTGTGAAGATTACCTCACTTGCGACATTGCTTTCAATGCGGTTATGCCTCTAAGTCGTGCTTCAACACGTGGGAGATATAGCCGCATCGAGGGCGTTACAGTTGTCAATCCCTTCACGGTCACTTACGAGAGTGAGATCTGATAGATATAATATTTTTGGTATTTTTGGTATAAAGATGCAAAGTAAAAAGTAAAAGAAAAGTAAAAAGCAAAGCAAGATTAAAGTGATGGAGATTGATATGATGAGAATAGACCCGAGGGCCATAGGTTTCACTAGTGGCTTCTCTCAAGAGCATAAGTATTCTATGGTGGGTGAACAAATTACTGTTGAGCAATTGACAGAATTGATCATAGTTATGAGAATATCTAGGCATGATCATGTATATAGGCATCACATCCGTGACAAATAGACCGAAACGATTCTGCATCAACTACTATTACTCCACTCATCGACCGCTATCCAGCATGCATCTAGAGTATTAAGTTAAAAACAGAGTAATGCCTTAAGCAAGATGACATGATGTAGAGAGATAAATTCATGCATTATGAAATAAACCCTATCTTGTTATCCTCGATGGCAACGATGCAATACGTGCATTGCTGCCCCTTCTGTCACTGGGAAAGGACACCGCAAGATCGAACACAAAGCTAAGCACTTCTCCCATGGCAAGAACTACCAATCTAGTTGGCCAAACCAAACGGATAATTCAAAGAGACTTGCAAAGATAACCAATCATACATAAAAGAATTCAGAGAAGATTCAAATATTATTCATAGATAGACTTGATCATAAACCCACAATTCATCGGTCTCAACAAACACACCGCAAAAACAAGATTACATCGAATAGATCTCCACAAGAGAGGGGGAGAACTTTGTATTGAGATCCAAAAAGAGAGAAGAAGCCATCTAGCTACTAACTATGAACCCGATGGTCTGAGGAAAACTACTCACACTTCATCGGAGAGGCTATGATGATGTAGAAGCCCTCCGTGATGACGGTCCTCTTCCGGCAGAGCTCCGGAACAGGCCCCAAGATGGGATCTTGTGGATACAGAAAGTTGCGGCGGTGGAATTAGGTTTTTGGCTCCTGTTCTGATCGTTTGGGGGTACATATGTATATATAGGAGGAAGGAGTACGTCGGTGGAGCACCGAGGGGCCCACGAGGCAGGGGGGCGCGCCCTAGGGGGGGGGGGGCGCCCCCACCCTCGTGACCGCCTCTTTAACTCCTTGGAGTAGGGTCCAAGTCTCTTGGATCACATTCGGTGAGAAAATCACGTTCCCGAAGGTTTTATTCCGTTTGGACTCCGTTTGATATTTTGTTTCTCCGAAACACTGAAATAGGCAAAAAACAGCAATTCTGGGCTGGGCCTCCGGTTAATAGGTTAGTCCCAAAAATAATATAAAAGTGGAAAATAAAGCCCAATATAGTCCAAAACAGTAGATAATATAGCATGGAGCAATCAAAAATTATAGATACGTTGGAGACGTATCAGGCATCCCCATGCTTAATTCCTGCTCGTCCTCGAGTAGGTAAATGATAAAAAGAGAATTTTTGATGCGGAGTGCTACTTGGCATAATTTCAATGCAAATCTTCTTAATTGTGATATTAATATTCAGATTCGAAAGATTCAAGACAAAAGTTTATATTGACATAAAAATAACAATACTTGAAGCATACTAACAAAGCAATTATGTCTTCTCAAAACAACATGGCCAAAGAAAGTTATCCCTACAAAATCATATAGTCTGGCTATGCTCTATCTTCACCACACAAAATATTTAAATCATGCACAACCCCGATGACAAGCCAAGCAATTGTTTCATACTCTAACTTTTTCAAAACTTTTTCAATTTTCACGCAATACATGAGCATGAGCCATGGATATAGCACTATAGGTGGAATAGAATGGTGGTTGTGGAGAAGACAAAAAGAAGGGGAAGATAGTCTCACATCAACTAGGCGTATCAACGGGCTATGGAGATGCCCATCAATAGATATCAATGTGAGTGAGTAGGGATTGCCATGCAACAGATGCACTAGAGCTATAAATGTATGAAAGCTCAACAAAAGAAATTAAGTGGGTGTGCATCCAACTCGCTTGCTCACGAAGACCTAGGGCACTTGAGGAGGCCCATCATTGGAATATACAAGCTAAGTTCTATAATGTAAAATTCCCACTAGTATATGAAAGTTATAACATGAGAGACTCTCTACTATGAAGATCATGGTGCTACTTTGAAGCACAAGTGTGGTAAAAGGATAGTAGCATTGCCCCTTTTTATTTATTTTCTTTTTTTGGGCCTTCTTTTTTTCTTTGGCCTTTCTCCCTTTTTTGGGACAATGCTCTATTAAATGATGATCATCACACTTTTATTTATTTACAACTCAATGATTACAACTCGATTCTAAAACAAAGTATGAATCTATATGGATGCCTCCGGCGGTGTACCGGGATATGCAATGAATCAAGAGTGACAAGTATGAAGAAATTATGAACGGTGGCTTTGCCACAAATACTATGTCAACTACATGATCATGCTAAGAAATATGACAATGATGAATGTGTCATGATGAACTAGATGGTGGAAAGTTGCATGGCAATATATCTCGGTATGGCTATGGAAATGCCATAATAGGTAGGTATGGTGGCTGTTTTGAGGAAGGTATATGGTAGGTGTATGATACCGGCGAAAGGTGCGCGGTATTAGAGAGGCTAGCAAAGGTGGAAGGGTGAGAGTGCGTATGATCCATGGACTCAACATTAGTCATAAAGAACTCATACTTATTGCAAAAATCTAGAAGTTATCAAAGCAAAGTATTACGCGCATGCTCCTAGGGGGATAGATTGGTAGGAAAAGACCATCGCTCGTCCCCGACCGCCAGTCATAAGGAAGACAATCAATAAATAAATCATGCTCTGACTTCATCACATAACGGTTCACCATACGTGCATGCTACAGGAATCACAAACTTTAACACAAGTATTCTTTGAATTCACAACTACTCAACTAGCACGACTTTAATATTATCACCTCCATATCTCAAAACAATTATCATGCTTCAATCATTTCTTAATATTCAACACACTCAAAAGAAAGTTTCACAAATCTTGAATACCAAGCATATTATTATTAAGAAAATTACCATGCTATTAAGAGACTCTCAAAATAATTTAAGTGAAGCATAAGAGATCAATAGTTTCTTTAAAACAAATCCACCACCGTGCTCTAAAAGATCTAAGTGAAGCACATAGAGCAAAATTATAACACTCAAAAGATATAAGTGAAGCACATAGAGCAAAATTATAATGCTCAAAAGATATAAGTGAAGCACATGGAGCAAAACTATATAGCTCAAAAGATATAAGTGAAGCACATAGAGCAAAACTACATAGCTCAAAAGATATAAGTGAAGCACATAGAGTATTCTATCAAATTTTAATTCATGTATGGCTCTCTCAAAAGGTGTGCACAGCAAGGATGATTGTTGCATACTAAGACACAAATACATAAATAATACAAGACGCTCCAAGCAAAACACATATCATGTTGGTGAATAAAAATATAGCTCCAAGTAAATTACCGATGGAAGTGGACGAAAAGAGGGGATGCCTTCCGGGGCATCCCCAAGCTTTGACTTTTTGGTGTCCTTGGATTATCTTGGGGGTGCCATGGGCATCCCCAAGATTAGGCTCTTTCCACTCCTTGTTCCATAATCCATCAAAAGAATTCACCCAAAACTTGAAAACTTCACAACACAAAACTCAAAATAGAAAACTCGTGAGCTCCGTTAGCGAAAGAAAACAAAATACCACTTCAAGTTACTGTAATGAACTCATTCTTTATTTATATTTGTGTTAAACCTACTGTATTACAACTTCTCTATGGATTATAAACTATTTTACTAGCCATAGATTCATCAAAATAAGCAAACAACACACGAAAAACAGAATCTGTCAAAAAACAGAACAGTCTGTAGTAATCTGTAGCTAGCGCAAGATCTGGAACCCCAAAAATTCTAAAATAAATTTCTGGACGTGAGGAATTTATATATTAATCATCTTCAAAAATAATTAACTAAATAGAGATCTTCAAATAAAAATGACAGCAATTCTCGTGAGCGCTAAAGTTTCTGTTTTTTACAGCAAGTTCAACAAGACTTTCCCCAAGTCTTCCCAACGGTTCTACTTGGCACAAACACTAATTAAACACAAAAAAAACATGCAAAACAGAGGCTAAATAATTTATTTATTACTAATCAGGAGCAAAAAGCAAGGAATAAAAATAAAATTGTGTTGCCTCCCAACAAGCGCTATCGTTTAACGCCCCTAGCTAGGCATAAAAGCGAGGATAGATCTAGGTATTGCCATCTTTGGTAGGCAATCCATAAGTGGCTCTCATGATAGTTTCATATGGTAATTTTATTTTCTTTATTGGAAAGTGTTCCATGGCCTTTTTAATGGAAATTGAAATCTAATATTCCCTTCCTTCATATCAATAATCGCACCAACCGTTCTAAGGAAAGGTCTACCAAGAATAATAGGGCAAGAAGGATTGAAATCTATGTCAAGAACAATGAAATCTACGGGCACATAATTCCTATTTGCAACAATAATAACATCATTAATCCTTCCCATAGGTTTCTTAATAGTGGAATCCGCAAGATGCAAGTTTAGAGAGCAATCATCAAAATTACGGAAATCTAGCAAATCACACAAAGTCTTGGGAATAGTGGAGACACTAGCACCCAAATCACACAAAGCATAAAACTCATGATCTTTAATTTTAATTTTAATAGTTGGTTCCCACTCATCATAGAGTTCTCTAGGATAGAAACTTTCAACTCAAGTTTTTCTTCATAAGATTGCATCAAGGCATCAACAATATGTTTGGTGAAGGCTTTATTTTTGACTATAAGCATGTGGAGAATTTAGCATGGATTGCAACAAGGAAATACAATAAATTAAAGAGCAAATTTCATAATTAAATTCCTTGAAATCCAATATAGTGGGTTTAGCAACATCTAGATTTTTATTTCTTTCAATCCCACTTTCATCAATTTCATCATTAAGATCTAAATACTTCGAATTTTTAGAACGCCTTCTAGGTAAAGGAAGATCATATTCAGTTTCATCAAGATTCATATTTCAAAACAAAGATTTAATAGGAGACACATCAATAACTTTTAGATCTTCATCTTGATTTTCATAGGAATTGGAAGAACACGCTTTAATAAATGCATCCTTGGAAGCACGCATCCTAGCGGTTCTTTCCTTGCACTCATCAATGGAAATTATCATGGCTTTGAGAGACTCATTGATATCATGCTTAGGAGGAATAGATCTAAGCTTTAAAGAATCAACCTCAAGAGAAATTCTATCAACGTTTCTAGCCAAATCATCAACTTTAAGCAATTTCTCTTCAAGCAAAGCATTAAAATTCTTTTGTGAATTCATAAACTCTTTAAAACTATTCTCAAATTCAGAGGGCATCTTATTATAATTTTCATAAGAGTTGTTGTAGGAATTCCTATAATTATTAGAAGGATTACTAGGATATGGCCTAGGATTAAAATTCCCTCTATAAGCGTTGTTACCAAAATTATTCCTACCAACAAAATACACATCCATAGATTCATTGTTATTCTCAATCGAAGTAGACAAAGGCATATCATTAGGATCAGAAGAAACACTCTTAGTAGCAAATAATTTCATAAGTTCATCCATCTTTCCACTCAAAACATTGATTTCTTCTATTGCATGCACTTTTTTATTAGAAGATCTTTCAGTATGCCATTGAGAATAATGAACCATAATATTATCTAGGAGTTTAGTAGAATCTCCTAAAGTGATTTCCATAAAAGTGCCTCCCGCGGCCGAATCTAAAAGATTTCTAGAAGCAAAATTCAATCCGGCATAAAAATTTTGTATGATCATCCACAAATTCAAACCATGAGTAGGGCAATTACGTATCATTTATTTCATTCTCTCCCAAGCTTGTGCAACATGTTCATGATCAAGTTGCTTAAAATTCATAATATCGTTTCTAAGAGAGATGATCTTAGCGGGAGGGAAATACTTAGAGATAAAAGAATCTTTGCACTTGTTCCAAGAATCAATACTATTTTTAGGCAAAGACGAAAACCAAGCTTTAGCACGATCTCCAAGCGAAAAAGGAAATAGCTTCAATTTAACAACATCATTATCGACATCTTTTTTCTTTTGCATATCACATAAATCAACGAAGCTATTCAGATGAGTAGCGGCATCTTCACTAGGAAGGCCGGCGACTTGATCTTTCATAACAAGATTCAACAAAGCAGTATTAATTTCACAAGATTCAGCATCGGTAAGAGGAGCAATCGAAGTGCTAAGGAAATCATTATTATTGGTATTGGTGAAGACACACAATTTGGTAGTATCCTGAGCCATCGCAACAAAGAAGCAAACTAACACACGAGCAAACGAGAGCCAACGGGCAAAAGAGGCAAATAGAGAGGGAGGATAGAGAGAGAGAGGGCGAATAAAATGGCAAGGGTGAAGTGGGGGAGAGGAAAACGAGAGGCAAATGGAAAATAATGTAATGTGAGAGATAGGGATTGTGATGGGTACTTGGTATGTTGACTTTTTGCGTAGATGCCCCGGCAACGGCGCCAGAAATCCTTCTTGCTACGTCTTGAGATTGTGTTGGTTTTCCCCGAAGAGGAAGGGATGATGCAGCAGAGTAGCGTAAGTATTTCCCTCGGTTTTTGAGAACCAAGGTATCAATCCAGTAGGAGGCCACGCTCAAGTCCCTCGTACCTGCACAAAATGATAGCTACTCACAACCAACGCAATTAGGGGTTGTCAATCCCTTCACGGTCACTTACAAGAGTGAGATCTGATAGATATAATATTTTTGGTATTTTTGGTATAAAGATGCAAAGTAAAAAGTAAAAGCAAAGTAAAAAAGCAAAGCAAGATAAAGTGATGGAGATTGATATGATGAGAATAGACCCGGGGGCCATAGGTTTTACTAGTGGCTTCTCTCAAGAGCATAAGTATTCTACGTTTGGTGGACAAATTACTGTTGAGCAATTGACAGAATTGAGCATAGTTATGAGAATATCTAGGCATCATCATGTATATAGGCATCACGTCCGTGACAAGTAGACCGAAACGATTCTGCATCTACTACTATTACTCCACTCATCGACCGCTATCCAGCATGCATCTAGAGTATTAAGTTAAAAACAGAGTAACGCCTTAAGCAAGATGACATGATGTAGAGAGATAAATTCATGCAATATGAAATAAACCCCATCTTGTTATCCTCGATGGCAACGATGCAATACGTGCCTTGCTGCCCCTTCTGTCACTGGGAAAGGACACCGCAAGATCGAACCCAAAGCTAAGCACTTCTCCCATGGCAAGAACTACCAATCTAGTTGGCTAAACCAAACGGATAATTCGAAGAGACTTGCAAAGATAACCAATCATACATAAAAGAATTCAGAGAAGATTCAAATATTATTCATAGATAGACTTGATCATAAACCCACAATTCATCGGTCTCAACAAACACACCGCAAAAAGAAGATTACGTCGAATAGATCTCCACAAGAGAGGGGGAGAACTTTGTATTGAGATCCAAAAAGAGAGAAGAAGCCATCTAGCTACTAACTATGGACCCGAAGTTCTGAGGTAAACTACTCACACTTCATCGGAGAGGCTATGATGATGTAGAAGCCCTCCATGATGACGGCCCTCTTTCGGCGGAGCTCCGGAACAGGCCCCAAGATGGGATCTCGTGGATACAGAAAGTTGCGGCGGTGGAATTAGGTTTTTGGCTCTTGTTCTGATCGTTTGGGGGTACGTATGTATATATAGGAGGAAGGAGTACGTCGGTGGAGCACCGAGGGGCCCATGAGGCAGGGGGCGCGCCCTAGGGGGGCGCCCCCACCCTCGTGACAGCCTCTTTGACTCCTTGGAGTAGGGTCCAAGTCTCCTAGATCACGTTCGGTGAGAAAATCACGTTCCCGAAGGTTTTATTCCATTTGGACTCCGTTTGATATTCTGTTTCTCTGAAACACTGAAATAGGCAAAAAAAACAACAATTCTGGGCTGGGCCTCCGATTAATAGGTTAGTCCCAAAAATAATATAAAAGTGGAAAATAAATCCCAATATAGTCCAAAACAGTAGATAATATAGCATGAAGCTATCAAAAATTATAGATACGTTGGAGACGTATCACCTTGCTTGCCTACTTTGTCATTATGGCTAGTTCGTCCTCTATTTTGTGTACCCCCGAGAACGAGGTTCTTAATTTTAAACAAAGGGAAGGGGAGAATCTAAAAGATGCTTGGTATAGGATTTGCAATGCTCATAATAGATCTGTTCGTAAGTAATCTATCGTTGTTCTTCTTCGCAGTTTTTATGTGGGCATTATCACTTGGTATAGATTCGTCCTTGGTACGATTACCGTTGGGAATTTCTTGATGTATCCATCTTTGGATGCTTTTAATACCATGGGAGATCTAGTGGGTGCACTACCTATCATTATTAATGAAACAATCTTAAGTCTTGAGCATGTTATGCAAAGATTAGATGCTATTGAAAAGAAGATGATCACCAAGGAACAAATTGAAACTTTGGATAAAAGGATGCATAATCTTGCTGATAAAATTGCGTCAAAAGCGGGTGATGTTTTTAAATTACTAAGGGAAAAGGAAACCATAGTTAACGAAAGAATAGAAGCAAGTCCTTCTCGGATTGATAAGTTAGAAAAAAATTTAGTAACTTAAGCTCGGCCTTTTCTTCTGCTAAAACTATTGAAAAAACTAATGTAAAATTTTGCAAGTCTAGTCAAGTAACTAATAACAAGGGTGACACTTCTAATAACAACAAAGAAGATCTTAAAATGATTACTATTCATCCCAATTTTGTTGAAGTGATGAAAGGCCCTACTCGCAAGAATGAATTCTTCAATATTATTCCTAGAAGTATTGTTATTGAAAATATGCATGCTAACTCCTTGAAGAATTCTAGTTGTGTGACTGATGAGTTGAAAACTAAAGATGATAATACTAGAATCTATGCATTATGCCTAGCTAGGGGCATAAAACAATAACGCTTGTTGGGAGGCAACCCAATGAATGAAATTTATTTTTGCCTTTTTCTTTCTGTTTTTGAGTGTTCACACAATTATGCTAATGTTATGTTTGTGTTTATTATGTTTTAGTTAGTGTTTGTGCCAATTAAAGCCTTTGGGATCATGTTTGGTGATAGTTGATTTTATCTTGTTGACAAACAGAAACTTTTGCGTCCAGTAACAAAATTTTTTAAATTCACAGGAGCATGAAAAAATTCTAAACTTTTTACACAAGATTGATATACAAATTTCCTACGTTGTACTAATTTTTTAGAATTTTTGCAGTTACGAAAGTATGGTTAGAGTTTAGATTATTGCATATTGTTCTGTTTTTGATAGATACTATTTTCGTTGCATTGTGTGCTTATTTTGATGAATCTATGGATTGTATTGAAGGTATAAGACATGGTAAAGTTGGAATACAGTAGATATAATGCAATAATAAAATATGAATGGGTTTGCAACAATACTTAGAGTGGTGATTTGCTTTATTATACTAATGGATCTCACGAAGATTTTGTTAAGTTCTATGTGATTCAAGTTTTCAAGTTTTGGGTGAGATCACGATGGATGAAAGAATAAGGAGTGAAAAGAGCCTCAGCTTCGGGATGACCATGGAACCCCAAGTTAATATTCAGGGGGAACCAAGCAACTAAGCTTGGGGATGCCCCAGAAGGCATCCCCTCTTTCTTCTAACAACCATCGGCAATTTTACTTGGAGCTATATTTTTATTCATCACATATCATGAGTTTTGCTTGGAGCATCTTGTATTATACGAGTCTTTACTAGTTTTTCTTTTTAGTTGGTCTCATCTATCCTTGCTGGACAAACCTATTTGAGAGAGCCAAAATTAACTATGATTTGTTAGAATTACTCTATGTGCTTCACTTACATTTTTTGAGCTATGGAATTGCTCTAGTGCTTCACTTATATCTTTTTGAGCATGGTGTGCTTTTATATTTTTGGAGAAATATTCTCATTCTTCACTTAGACTTATTTGAGAGTTAGCAAATTTTTGAAGAAATTCTCTCATGCTTCACTTAGGTTATTTTGAGAGATGAAATCTTTTATGCTCATGTTCTTCACTTAAATTTGTTGAGCTTACCAAAAGCAATTGCAACATATGAAATTTAGTCCCAAAGTGATAGATATTCAAGAGGGATATAATAAAAAAATTACATGAAGATCATTGGACAAAATAAACTTGATTCTTTGTAATAGTTTTGAGATATGATGATAGTAATATGTGAGTCATGTTGGTGAGTAATTAGGCTTTAGTAAGAATATTGGTGTAAGGTTTGTGATTCCCTATGCAAGCACGAAAGTCAATAATTATGCAATGAAATTACATCCTACTTGTGGTGCATTATTCAGTGTTAGTTATGCCCAATGCTCATTTCTGTGAATTATTGTTTCTTGGTTGGATGCTTCTCAGTCTATTTGCTAGCCTTCATTTGCACTAAGTAGAAATACTACTTGTGCATTCAAAATTCCTAAACCCAGTTTTGCCATATGAGTCCACCATACCTAGCTATATGCGGTATTTCCGTGTCATTCTAAGTAAATTTGTATGTGCCATCTAATTTTCAAAATGAATTTCTTTTTGTGTGCTCATACTACTCATGGGGCGGCAGGGGGTGGCCAATAGTTTCCATGCTAGATGTGTTATTCTCAAGATGAGTGTTTTTTCACTTGTCATTGCACAAGAGTACGATGGTAATAGGGATGCCCAGTCCCGAAATGAAAAAGAAATTGACTTTATGTTGTAAAATGATAAATTCCTTGGAAAGTGTTGGTATGGACGGTACCTATGGACACGACTAGCCGTGGAGTGTGAAAGTATGGTGGAAAAAGGAATAATGTTTATTTTTTGATGTTTGGGAACCACCTATGATGTATCTTGCTGGGAAAGTGTCGGGAATTACTCGGTCGTTTTCATTGACAGGAAAGTATGCCTCTCAAAAAAAATTATCTCCCAATTTAAGCTTTGAGCTCTGGCACCTCTACAAATCTCTGCTTCCCTCTACGAAGGGCCTATCTATTTACTTTATGCATTTTTATTTTTATTTGAGTCTCCATCTTCTCTTATAAAGCACCGACTAGGGAGCACTATGATCATACTTGAGCATTGGATGTAGCTAATATTTGAGTTTGTTTTGTGAATGGATCAATGATTGAGCATGATGGGCTAGGAATAACTTTATTCAGTGTTGATATTTTGAAAGACATGGTTGCTTGTTGATATGCTTGAGTATTGAAGTCTTCATGTCAAATATGGACTATTGCTTTGAACCATCTAAAAGTCCAAATGTCCATGCTACAAAAGAAAGGAATATGTGATGAACATGTTAGGCAGCATTCCACATCAAAAAATTTGTTTTTATCATTTACCTACTCGAGGACGAGTAGGAATTAAGCTTGGGTATGCTGATACATCTCCAACGTATCTATAATTTTTGCTTGTTCCATGTTGTTATATTATCAATCTAGGATCTTTTATATTCATTTTATAGCAACTTTATATCCTTTTTTGGAACTAACCTATTGACATAGTGCCCAGTGCCAGTTGCTATTTTTTGCTTGTTTTTTTACTTCGCAGAATATCTCTATCAAACGGAGTCCAAATGCAGCAAAACTTTTTGGTGATTTTTTGGACCAGAGGAGAACTTGGGAGCCAAGGAAGCATATGAGGGAAGGTCCGTGGGGACCACGATACACCAGGGTGCGCCCAAGAGCCCAGGTTCGCCCTGATGTATTGTGGGGCCACGGAGCTCCAATGCACCGCCTCTCAGCTCTATAAATACCCAAATATTCCAGAAACCTTAGGGGAGTTGACGAAACACAATTCCAGTCGCCACAAGTTCCATAAACATGAGATACAATCTAGAGCACTATTCTAGCACTCCGTCGGAGGGGAACACAATCACGGAGGGGTCCATCATCCTCATTGGTGCTCCTCCGATGATGCATGAGTAGTTCACCATAGACCTACTGGTCCGTAGGCAGTAGCTAGATGGCTTCTTCTCTCTTTTTGATTCTCAATACAATGGTCTCTTGGAGATCTATTTGATGTAGTGACTTTTTGCGGTGTGTTTGTTGGGATCCGATGAAGTTCGAGTCTATGATCAGATTTTTATCCATGAATATTACTTGAGTTTTCTTCTCTTATATGCATGATCATTATAGCCTTGTATTTCTTTTCCGAATCTTTGGTTTGGTTAGGCCAACTAGATTGATTTTTCTTGCAACGGGAAGAGGTGCTTTGTGATGGGTTCGATCTTGCGGTATCCTCACCCAGTGACAGAAGGGGTAGCGAGGCGTGCATGTATCGTTTCTATTAAGGATAAAAGATGGGGTCTATTCCTACATGAATAGATCTTGTCTACATCATGTCATCATTCTTATCGCATTACTCAGTTTCTCCATGAACTTAATACACTAGATACATGCTGGATAGCGGTCGATATGTGGAGTAATAGTAGTAGATGCAGGCGGGAGTCCGTCTACTAATTTTGGACGTGATGCCTATATACATGATCATTTCCTTCGATATCATGTCGGTGTACAAAAGTAGGGGCTCTCCTTTTGCACCCCTTAACTTGTGCACGGGCAGTCAGAGCCGCGCCCACGGCCGCACTGAGCAGGGCAGAGGAGGGATGCCGGAGCGCAAGATATCCAGAGCAACGCAAAGACCAGGGGAGCAAAGAGAGCAAGACGGCGAGGTGGACTCCCCCGGCAAGACTCTTGCCGGGGTGGCTTCCACAGCCCCGACAAGATCCTTGCCGGGGCAACTTGCCTGACGCCAGTAGAGCACGCCACCCTTGAGCCCAAGGGTTTCCGACGCCATCAGCCACATCAAAACCAAGGCTCGGGAGGCACCTCCATGGTGGCATGTAGATCTTTGTGGAGATCATAAATACACAAGATCAGATGAGAACCAGAAGATGACGATCCTTGGCGAGTTCCATGCCAAGGAAATCCATGAGAACCCCGGAAAGATCCTTGCCAGGGACGACCACGGTGCCACGGCGAGACCTTTGCTGGGCCCCCGACAAGACCCTTGCCAAGGACATCTGCGGGGCCGCAGGCAGGCCCACGTCTCCCAAGACTCCATCACCGCTCCCATGCAGCTGCTAGCTCAACCAGTTGGGCAGGCGTCTGCGTGGTAGCGTGCGGCCTCCACACCGACTCAGCAAGCACCTACGTGGTGGCATGCAGATCTTCGTGAAGGCTCCGCCATCACGCCAGCCCAGCAGCCAGCCAACGTGGCGCTACAACGCCTCGTCAGCTCGGACGCTCATCGGAGCCAGGCGAGGCGGCGACAGCTGGGATGAGCTTCCTTGCCGTCCCCGATAAAGCAAGAGGGGCACGTCGGCAGCGCATTAAATGCGTTTTTCCGATGGTGCCAGAGGATAGACTCAGCCGTGATGCACCTTTCCACCTCCTGTGTGCCACTGTGGCGACCCCTTTTTCTATAAAAGGATGCCCGAGGCGTACTGGAGGGGGATTCGGATCTTTGGAACTAGGGTGACACCATAGCTAGTTCAAGAACTCAAGAACACTCAAATATGCATCAAAGCGGGACTAGGCTATTGCGCATCTCCGCGGCCCGAACCTAGGTAAACGATCCTTGTGCTGACCGCCAGACCTGCTCTTTGCACAACCCTGCGCCCGCCGTCCGTAGAAGGGATCCCCGTGACCCCATAGGTGTCATTTCCCACCGACATCTCTGGTGCACCAGGTAGGGGGGTGCGCAGTTGTGGAAATTCTGGTCTGGTTGAAGCAACGGCTTCATCGTGGTCGTCACTCCAAAGAAGAAGACGACCGAATAAGTGGCGTCCTTGGTGGACGCAGTGAATGCTCACGCAGCGACAGAAAAGCTAAGTCATGAAAAACTTTGAGTAATTCCTTTTATATATAAGGTTATCGTCCTCGACGATCTTGCCCTGTGTATGGAAAACCTGCACGCAATGGGGCCCTGCCACTATTGGCAACGCCTTCGTTCTATTTCGAGTCCGCTCAATAGTTCGAGCGGCTGCGTCGAGAATGGCAGGGTGACCTTCTGTGATTGGCAACGCTCTCGTTCTGTCTCGAGTCCGCTCGACAGATCGAGCGGCCGCATTAAGAGCAGTGAGGTGGTTTGCCCGGCAGCAAGCATACCCGACAGGCCATTGGGGATCCGTCCTCAAGGCGCCGCGGCCTGGGTTTCCGCCCCGGCAAGCCTACCCGATTAACATAGGGTGGACATACAAAGGGAGATTGAACGGGAAAATAACATGCATCGTTTCAAAAGCACTGCAGAGTTATATTACATCAATTGTTGCCGCGGTTCTAACTAAAGATAAAAATTGTCTTGGTTGTGAACCTGCAGCGGTGATAAGAAATGGGGTGCCTAGTCCTGACGCTGGCCTTCTATCCTCCGAACTCCGTCGATGCGGCTGATGACGGGCTCGATACGCTCCTGAGCGTCGCAGGGTCCACACCCTCCGGCAAGCTATCCAGCGCAGCTTCGAAGTCGAGGTCAGGGTTCCAGTACGCCACCTTGGTGAGGACCTTGGTCATGGCACCTCGGCAAAGCCTCCGGGACTCATCGGCTAGAGAGGCCGCCCTGTTGGAGCGGAATCGCTCCAGGGCCACGAGAACACCCTCGAGGAACATAGTCAGCCTGGCATTAGGACTCACGTTCAGCTCTGGGGCGTACCTCATGTTTGGCATCCCCATGGTAGCCAGCTGCGTGGTGATCCTGCGGGCGACATCGGCGAGGCGGCTGACCTAGAGCTTCTCGCCCTCCACAAAATCCGCGTGGTTGACAGCATCGTTCTTCCGCAGCTGCCTCTCCTCCTCCTGATTCTTGGTCAGGGTCTCCTCCCGGGCCCTAACCTCCGAGAGCGTCCCCTCAAGATCCTCCAGCTTTAGCTTCAGGTCCTTGATGGACTTGTTGGCCGTGGAGAGTAGCTCGACCTTGTCAAGGACTATGACCTGCGCGTCAGCCAAGGTGCCCTTGGCCGCGTTCCTCTCCCCCGTCAGCTCCTGGATCTGCTTCTTCAGCCCGTCCCGCTCCACCTCCAGCTCGTTCACCTTGCCGGCATGGACATGGGCCTGAGCATTGAGGGCCTCCTCGTGCCTCTGCTCCATTTCTTGTGTCCGTTGCACGACAATCTCCTTGACCTCCTCGTCCTTGCCGTAGAGTGTTGCGGCGAGTTTCTCCTCGTGAGCGGCAAGGTCCTCCTCCTGGGAGTTCAGCTCGGCCTGGTGCTGACGCCGAGCGGCCTCGTCCTTGGTGGCCTGTTGACTCGCCGCCTCCTAGGCCTTCTCGATATCAGCCTGCTTCATGAGAAGCTCCAGCTTGCGCTCGGCCAGCAGATCCTGGGCGGTCTTCAGTTCCTCACAGGCCTGGCAGAACCAAGCCTATGTCTCGGCGATGCGCCCCTCGAGGTCCGCCTCCGCCTTGTCCACCGCCGCCATCCTGGACTTGGCCTTGCCCAGGCAGGCACGGTGAAGCGCCTGAAGCTTGTGGAAGCTGGCACTCATGCTCTAGAGGAGCTGCTCTTCTTGGGAACCGCGGCCACCGACGCTTGGTTCATCAATGACCTCGAGCTCGGCGGTGGCAAGCACCTCATCATCGAACACCTCCCCCTCGGTGGGCGCCCTGGTGCTCACCATCCATGGGAGGTGGATGAACAGTTCGCCGTTGACCTTCAGATATTTGCCCGAGCCAGAGGCAGCGGAGGAGGAAGGATGGTCGTCAACCACCTCCTCCTCGGCAGCAGCCTAGCTGGCCTCCCTGGCAGGCCCCTTGTCGGCCTCCTCGGTAGCGGCGTCGCCGGTCTCCCCGGCAGGCCCCTTGGCGGCGTCCTCAGCAACATCCTTGGCGGCCTCCTCAGCGGCTATATCGTCGGCCTCGGCCGCAGCATCCCTGGCGACCTCCTCGATGACAGTGTCCATGTCCTCCCGGTCCGCCGAGGAAGGATCTGGATACCGAGAAGGAGAATGAGGCGAAGTCATGATCAAAATTCGAAAGAAGAAAAACGAACGGGAACAGGAGGCAACCAACTCACCAGTGCCAAGCTGGGACGAAGTGGCCCCCTCCCCACCAATATCCGGTGCCGGGACGGAGCCTCTGGTGCCCGAGTTCGCCTCCTCCTCCTCCTCCTCCATGCGCATGGGCTCGGTGCTTGGCGCCCTTGCCGGGGACGCCCCTCGGGGCGGCATGGTTGATGGGGGCGGCGTGTTGGGGGAAGCCCTCAGTGGCTCCTCCTGCTGCCATCCTCCTCCTGCAACCACGACAAGGTCAGCACCAAGAAATCATGTCCCAGCACATGTCAATGGGGAGCGAGTGATGAATGCACGCCGGGTGCTGCTATCCGGGCTGCTCTCCACCACCAGTGGCGTACTCGAGGTGCCCACCAGGGGCTGGCCGCCCGTCGAGGCCCTGGCCCTCTTCGCCACCCTCTAGGCCAGTGTATCCATATCCCTGCGAAGATGAAGACAAGTCAAGAAAAGCGACACGGTCTGAGGGGACGGAGATGAAAAAAGACCAGATACTTACTCATTCTCCGCCTCCTCTTTCGCTTCCTTCCTCTTCCTCCTCGGGCTAAGGGACCCGAGGTCAAAGATGACCTCCGTGTCGTCATCTGCGGGAGGAGGGGAAGCGGGTGGAGTCCGGGGACGCTTGGACGAAGAAGAGGCAATCGCTTTCTTCTTCGCCACCGTAGCCTTCACCGCCTTCCCCGCCTCCGTGGCCCTTGTCTGGCGCATGGACGCCTCCTGAGGTTGTTGCGGTTGTGCGGTCCTGCTAGGCCGGACCGGCTCACCAGAGCTGGCCCACCGTAGGACACGCCCTCTCCTCGTGGCTGGGGGCTCGACAGCCTCGACCTCCTCCCCGGACGACTCATCGACCTCATCTTCAATGAGAGGGGCCCCGGTGCCGGTGCTGCTAGCCTCCCCAGCGGATTCCGCCCACTGGGCGAGCTCATTCTCCTCCACGGCCGCCGCGGCCTCATCCTCCATGCCGCCAGCGCTGCCGGCCTCCTTGGTGAGCTGTGCCTCCGCCGCCCTGGCGGCGATATAATCCAGCTCCGCTTGGGTGGTGTCCTAGATGAGCAGCGGCTCTTTGCGGACGTACTTCTTCGACAGGGTGTCGAAGAACTTTTGCACTGGTCCGCCTCCGGCTTGACCCAATTCGGGTCAAGGTCGTGCGCATTACTTTCCGGCATCATGGCGATGATGTGGTTTGGCAGGAGTTGTTGCTCAGCGGGACCACCCCCGCCGGCAACCCGAACAGGGGCCCCTTGGCGACCTTGCCGGACTTTGCGAACTTGCCGGTCCTCTCGGCCCTGCCGTCACGGTTCACGTCGAGCTGAAAAAGCCGCTGGCAGAAGTGGGCGTGCCCCATCACCGTGAAGTTGTGGTTCTGGCCGGGGCGGAGCCGCATGATGTCAGCCGCATTCCTGAAGAGCGAGGCCGGCCTCCCCTTGTTGTGCAGTGGAGTGATGCGGCGGTGGATGAAATCCGCCCCAATCATCTCCAGGGTGAGCCCAGCAATAGTGAGGCAATGGATTCTGGTGATGGCGACCGTGAGCTTCCCATCCTGGGCGTCGACATCGCCCTTGTCGTCTCTGCGAACCGGCGGCGCCTGGCGAACCTGGCAAAATTCCTGCGGGTCCTCCTCATCCATCCAGCACCACCGGCTCCGCCACTCCTCCGACCTCTCCTTCGGAGCGCCCTCTGGATATGTCCCCTTCTCCAAGGTCCTTGGGATCCAGGTGACACAACCGGAAATGGCGCCTCCCCTCTGGATCCGAGGATAGAAGTAGTGGCGGAAAAGCGCCATGTTGGGATGCACTCCGGCGAAGCCCTCGCAGAGATGGGAGAAAAGGGCCATGCACGCCACGACATTTGGAGTTAAATCCAGAAGGTGGAAGCCATTGGTGTGCATGACATCATTGAAGAAATCGGAGAAAGGGGGGCAGAGGCCGCAGGAAAAGTAGTCGATGAAGAATGGGTACCGATTCGGGCCGGCCTTGGCGAAATCAACGGGGATGATGCGCGTGGCCGGATGCCCCGTCGTCTCTCTCCCGTCTTGCATCGCACAAGGGCTTGAAGTTGTCCCGGAGGTGGACCGCGTCGACCGTCGAGGGAAAGTAGGCGAGCTGCGTCCGCCGCGCCGCCGACTCACTCTCCGGCGGCTCCGTCCCCCAGCGTCCTTGGCCACTCCTTTGCCTTTGCTGGTTTGGGTGCCATGGCAACTGCGAGAGGTGAAGGAGGAAGGGCAGCGAAAACGCGACAGTGGCGAGCGAGAGCAAGAGCTTGAGGAGGAAGAAGGAGGGGACAATGGTTCCGAGATTGGAGAGGGCACAAAGGGTAAATGAGCAACGCGCCCGCGGTTACTCCTTTTTACGGGGAAGGCGCGGGCCGCCTCTTTACCTTCTACTGTGATGTGACGCATGCGTGCGGAAACCGCCCCACGCATGATCCCCACATCACGCATGATCCCCCACGTCGCATGTTCAACGCGAGTCGTGGGGAAGCGTAGCGGACGGAAAAGTTACTGCAGTAAAAATCCGCCCCGCCTGCCCGCGCACCGTTCTGGGCCTAGCCCAACAACACGTCGCGCTTATGTGTGGCCCAGGCCTGAGGGGCTCCTGTCGGTTTACACAAGTAGGGGCTCTCCTTTTGCACCCCTTGTGCATGGGCAGTCAGCGTCGCGCCCACGACCGCACTGAGCAGGGTAGAGGAGGGATGCAGGAGCGCAAGATAGCCAGAGCAACGACAAGACCAGGGGCGCAAAGAGAGCAAGAGGGCGAGGTGGACTCCCCCGGCAAGACTCTTGCCGGGGTGGCTTCCGCAGCCCCGACAAGATCCTTGCCGGGGCAACTTGGCTGACGCCAGCAGAGCGCGCCACCCTTGAGCCCAAGGGTTTCTGACGCCATCGGCCACATCAAAACCAAGGCTTGGGAGGCACCTCCATGGTGGCATGCAGATCTTCGTGGAGATCATAAATACATAAGAGCAGATGAGAACCAGAAGACGACGATCCTTGGCGAGGTCCTTGCCAAGGAAATCCACGAGACCCCCGGCAAGATCCTTATCGGGGACGACCGTGGTGCCACGGCAAGACCCTTGCCGGGCCCCCGGTAAGACCCTTGCCGAGGACATCTGCGGGGCCGCAGCCAGGCCCACGTCTGCCAAGACTCCATCACCGCTCCCATGCAGCTGCTAGCTCAAGCAGTTGGGCAGGCGTCTGCGTGGCAGCGTGCGGCCTCCACACCGACTCAGCAAGCACCTGCGTGATGGCATGCAGATCTTCATGAAGGCTCCGCCATCACGCCAGCCCAGCAGCCAATCAACATGGCGCTACAATGCCTCGTTAACTCGAACGCACGTCGGAGCCAGGCGAGGCAGCGACAACTGGGACGAGCTTCCTTGCTGTCTCCGATAAAGCAACAGGGGCATGTTGGCAATGCATTAAATGTGTTTGTCCGACGATGCCAGAGGATAGACTCAGCCACGATGCACCTTTCCACCTCATGTGTGCCACTGTGGCGACCCCTTTTGTCTATAAAAGGAGGCCCGAGGCATAATGGAGGGGGATTCTGATCTTTGGAACAAGGAAGACACCGTAGCTAGTTCAAGAATTCAAGAACAGTCAAATATACATCAAAGCAGGACTAGGGTATTACGCGTCTCCGCGGCCTGAACCTGGGTAAACGATCCTTGTGCTAACCGCCAGACCCGCTCTTTGCACAACCCCGCACCCGCGGACCGTAGAAGGGATCCCAATGACCCCATAGGTGTCGTTTCCCACCGACATATCATCATAATTATTTTTCTTCTATCAATTTCCCAACAGTAATTTGTTTACCCACCATGCGCTATTTTCTTGGGAGAAGCCACTAGTGAAATCGACGGCCCCCGGGTCTATCTTTTATCATATTTGCTTTCCGATCTATCTTTTGCCATATTTATTTTTAGATCTATTATTTTAAAAACCCAAAAATACCTTGCTTCACTTTTTATTTTCTTATTTTATTTCATGTTTTATTCAGATCTATTTACCCAAACTCACACAAATTTATCTCTCTTTTTACCGAGGAGGGATTGACAACCCCTCTTATGCGTCGGGTTGCAAGTATTTGTTCTTTGTGTGCAGGTACCGTTTACATACTGTTGCTTCGTTCTCCTACTGGATTGATACCTTGGTTTCACAACTGAGGAAATACTTACTGTAGCTGTGCTTTATCATCCCTTCCTCTTTGGGGAAATACCAACGCAGTCTCTTGCCATGTCACTAGTCACCGAGGAGGCCAAGGCTGGCTGCAAGAATGCCCCAAAAGTGGTGGAGCAGTATGTGTTACGGGCGTAGTTTGAGCAAAATGCTCAACACTCCCACCGTCGCCTGGCTCACCATATTAACCATCTCCAAATCACTTCTAGCTAGTACCGAGGATCTGACATGTGGATGCCCTTTTAATTGCAAACAGTATTATTATTTCATTGTGTTTAATCAGCAGTTGTATGCTATGTTTCAGATTTCCTACATTCAAAGGGTTTTGCATGTTCAAACATTGTGCTACATGCAAAACTTGCCAAAAATAGCAACAGAGGGGTTTTCATGTTCAAACATAGTGCAACATGCAAAACAAGCCAAAAGTGCAACATGCAAAATTTACCAAAAATAGCATCATGCAAAACTTACTTAAAATGGGGTCACACTTGCAATGTTGACTTTTCAAAACTTGTGGTATTGCAAGTTTATGATTTTTTCCACCTACTAGTCCACACACGATGGCTTCATGCACAATGATTTTAATTTTTTAGTTTTTTTTTCATTTTTCTTTGATATTTTTGAAAATGGGTAACTTGAAATGTTGAACATTCATATCAAATGGTTCGGAATTTCAACTTCGGTTAAACCAAGTGGATGCACCATCAACATTAGAGCATAAAATGATTTTTTTGTCAATTTTCCGTACCGAACTACATCACACTTGTTCAAATTTGAGCAAAATCTCATTATTTAATGCAAATCCAGTAAATCTTGGAAATATAGCAATAATACTCTGAAAATCATGAAACTTGGTCAGTGGTCTTCCAATGTGGTCTACTTTCTAGAAAAATGAAAAGACCAAATTTTATAGATTATTTCAAGTTCTTCCTTCACACAAAAAACCATTTCTAGCACTTGAAAAATGGTAACAATAATTTTTATTCCAAAAAATTACAATTCCCATGGCAACAATGTTCACAATGGTAACACTCATAGTTGTGCCAACTTTTAACTTGTTATCACGGAGTATGCCATGGAAGTTGCCAGGAGCATGGGTGTATGCCTTGAAATCCATGCAACTTCATACTAGATAGGCGATTTTGTGAAGGGTTTTTTTCAAAACTTGTGGAATTGCAATTTTATGATTTTCCCCACCTACTAGTCCGCACAGGAGGGCTTCATGCACAAGGAATTTTTTATTTTCATTTCCTTTGATTTTCTCAAAAATGAAAAGTAATAGTGTTGTGCTCTAGTTTGATCAGATAAATTGTGAAATTGATGCCATATGTAAAAAATACTTTTATTATAGTAAGAGCATCTACGCTTACTTTGTGAAAGAGATGAAGAGATGGTCATATATCAAATTATCATCTCCTTCACAATAGAAGTAGTTTATTGCATATGGCCCTCTCTGCTATCTAAGAAGGTCAGCACGCCTCTCGCGCGGTGATGTGGGACTAAACCACATCATTCAGTATGGTGTTGTGGTGAAGGGGGGGGGCTCTCGGGCGACGTTCATGGGCTGGCATCTCAGTTAATCCCATCGACGTAAAAATGTCCGTGTTTTTTGTAAAAAATCATTATATTCATAGTTACTTTTCTAGATGGTTTTAAATTTTTTTGATCTAAAATATATTCAAATATAAAAGGAAAGGAAAGAAATAAAGAGAGAGAGAGGTAGAGAGAGAGACAGAGAAAGAGAGATGAAAACTGACATAGCGGCCCAGCACTATGCAACCCAGCCCACCTATAGGCAACCCCGTCTTCAACCTCGTGTCTAGTGGCAGTGGACGACGCTTCCGAGGGCACTTGCTCCTGCTTTGCCCCTTCGAGGCCATCTTCATCCCCAACTCCATGCCAAGAGATAAGCATGATACCACTTCTTCGAACCTATCTACTACCCATCACTATTCCCTCTTGCTCGGTCTCCAACCATGACCGAGAACGGCATGGCACGCCGACGTCAACCAACGTGGCCCCTGTGCTCTCTTGCCTCACCACCATGTCCTTTAGCTTCGCCTTGCCACTATTAACCTATACGATGAAGTTTGCTAGACCAGATGCCCTGAATCACTGCCATAATCGCCTTCTTAGCTGTCTGCAGCCTAGGACGCCGTTGTCGATTCTTCACCTACAACCCATCCCCGCCTACTTAATGTGCTCCACAACCTTAACGTGAGCTCCACAACTTTTCCCGCTCTGCTTCTCAATGTTTTCATGCCATAGTGCCATTAATTGCGACCTTCCTTTGCTGATCCGGCATGAGCTCATGGATACACACTGGTGATTGTCGGTGTACAAAAGTAGGGGCCTTCTGTACCCCTTTACTTGTGCACGGGTAGTCGTAGCCGCACCTGCGACCACGCTTGGTGGGCTAGAGGAAGCGAAGATACAGGACTACCCGAGCAGCGCTGAAGCCAGAGGCGCTGAGGGAGTCCTGGATTAGGGGGTGTTCGGATAGCCGAACTATACCTTCAGCCGGACTCCTGGACTATGAAGATACAAGATTGAAGACTCCATCCCGTGTCCGGAAGGGACTTTCCTTGGCGTGGAAGGCAAGCTTGGCGATACGGATGTTCAGATCTCCTACCATTGTAACCGACTCTATGTAACCCTAACCCTCTCCGGTGTCTATATAAACCGGAGGGTTTTAGTCCGTAGGACAACATACACATCAACAATCATACCATAGGCTAGCTTCTAGGGTTTAGCCTCTCTGATTTCGTGGTAGATCTACTCTTGTACTACCCATATCATCAATATTAATCAAGCAGGACGTAGGGTTTTACCTCCATCGAGAGGGCTCGAACCTGGGTAAAACTTCGTGTCCCCTGCCTCCTGTTACCATCCGGCCTAGACGCACAGTTCGGGACCCCCTACCCGAGATCCACCGGTTTTGACACCGACATTGGTGCTTTCATTGAGAGTTCCTCTGTGCCGTCGCCGTCAGACCCGATGGCTCCTACGATCATCAATGGCGATGCAGTCCAGGGTGAGACCTTCCTCCCGGACAGATCTTCGTCTTTGGCGGCTTCGCACTGCGGGCCAATTCACTTGGCCATCTAGAGCAGATAAAAAGCTACGCCCCTGGCCGTCAGGTCAGATTCAAAAGTTTAAACTACACGGTTGACATCCGCGGGGACTTGATCTTCGACGGATTCAAACCACTGCCGAGCGCGCCGCACTATCATGACGAGCATGATCTAACTCTGCCGCCCAACGGTGCCCTGGAGGCCGCACCCGCACCGGCTCCGACCCTTAGTTCGGAGTCAACTGCGCCGATCGAGGATGGGCGGTTGGACGCCACCTCGGGGGCTATGATCCAAATGGCGATTGAGCCGAACACCAGCCCCGTACTCTGCGAGGCCCGTGACTCCAAGAAGCCGGACTCCTCTCCGGACTCTGAACCCTCCGCGCCCCTGCCAGTCGAATCTGATTGGGCGCCGATCATGGAGTTCACTGCCGCAGACATCTTTCAGCACTCTCCTTTCGGCGATATCCTGAAGTCACTGAAGTCTCTCTCTTTATCAGGAGAGCCTTGGCCGGACTACGGTCAGCAAGGTTGGGGTACGGACAATGAAGAAATTCAAAACCCACCCACCACCCACTTTGTAGCCACTGTCGACGACTTAACCGACATGCTCGACTTCGACTCCGAAGACATCGACGGTATGGACGCCGATGAAGGAGATGATGAAGAACCAGCGCCTACTAGGCCCTGGAAAGCCACCTCGTCATATGACATATACATGGTGGACACCCCAAAAGAGGGAGAGGGCGATGGAACAGCGGAGGATGGCCCCTCCAAGAAACAGCCCAAGCGCCGGCGTCAGCGGCGCCGCTCAAAATCCCGCCAACACAAAAACGGTGATTCCAGCACGGGAGATGATAATACTCCGGAGAGTGCCGAAGAAAACCCCCTCCAGCAAGGTTTAGCACAGGAGGATGGAGAAACCAGCCCTCATGAGAGAGCGACAGACAGAGAGGTCGAGGACGATAATTATATGCCTCCCTCCGAAGACGAGGCAAGCCTCGACGACGACGAATTCGTCGTGCCAGAGGATCCCATTGAGCAAAAGCATTTCCAACGCAGGCTTATGGCCACAGCAAGAAGCCTCAAGAAAAAACAACAACAGCTCAGAGCCGATCAAGATTTGCTGGTTGACAGATGGACTGAAGTCCTTGCGTCCGAAGAGCATAAACTCGAACGCCCCTCCAAGAGTTACCCAAAGCGCAAGTTGCTACCCCGATTAGAGGAGGAAGCACTTGATGCGGCCGAACGGCCACCTCGTGGCCGCGACAGAGAGGCCTCCCGGCCCTCCACTCAAGCCGCACCCCGTACCAAGGCACGGGAATATGCGCCGGACTTACGAGACATGTTGGAGGACAAGGCAAGGCAAACACGATCGATCTACAGAGCGCGTGGGCACCCCACGGCTCAAGACGGTAACCGTCACGCCGGCCACACATGCGGCAGGGCCGAACACAGTAGACAAAGCTCATTGGAGCTACATCATGATATCGCCCAGTACAGAGGTGCCGCACACCCACTGTGCTTTACAGACGAAATAATGGATCATCAAATCCCCAAGGGTTTCAAACCCGTAAACATCGAATCATATGATGACACAACAGACCCTGCGGTATGGATCGAGGATTATCTCCTTCATATCCACATGGCCCGCGGCGAGGATTTTCACGCCATCAAATACCTCCCACTCAAGCTTAAAGGACCAGATCGGCATTGGCTCAACAGCTTGCCAACAGGATCAATCAGTTGTTGGGAGGACCTGGAAGCCGCATTCCTCGACAATTTGCAGGGCACTTATGTGCGACCCCCAGACGCTGATGACCTAAGTCACGTAATCCAGCAGCCAGAGGAATCGGCTAGACAATTCTGGACACGGTTCCTAACAAAGAAAAATCAAATAGTCGACTATCCGGACGCTGAGGCCCTAGCAGCCTTCAAGCACAATATCCGTGACGAGTGGCTGGCCCGGCACCTCGGACAGGAAAAGTCGAAATCTATGGCAGCACTCACGACACTCATGACCCACTTTTGCACGGGGGAAGACAGCTGGCTCGCTCGTAGCAACAATATGACCAAGAACCCTAGTAGTTCGGACACCAGGGACATTAGTGGCAGGTCGCGTCGCAACAAGCAGAAGCGCCGCATTAACGGCAACAATGCTGAGGATACGACAGTTAATGCCGGATTCAGAGGCTCTAAATCCGGTCAGCGGAAGAAGCCATTCAAAAGGAATCCTAGGGGCCCGTCCAGCTTAGACCGAATACTCGACCGCTTGTGCCAAATACATGGCACCCCCGAAAAGCCGGCCAATCACACCAACAGGGATTGTTGGGTGTTCAAGCACGCAGGCAAGTTAAGCGCCGACAATGAAGACAAGGGGCTGCATAGCGATGATGACGAGGAGCCCCGGCCGCCGAACAACAATGGACAGAAGGGTTTTCCCCCACAAGTGCGGACGGTGAACATGATATATGCCACCCACGTCCCCAAAAGGGAGCGAAAGCGTGCGTTAAGGGACCTATACGCGCAGTTGCCCCAAAGTTCAACCCATGGTCCTCATGCCCGATCACCTTTGATCGAATAGACCATCCCACTAGCATCCGTCATGGCGGATTTTCCGCATTGGTTCTAGACCCAATTATTGACGGATTTCATCTCACTAGAGTCCTCATGGACGGCGGCAGCAGCCTGAACCTGCTTTACTAGGATACAGTGCGAAAAATGGGCATCGATCCCTCGAGGATTAAGCCCACCAAAACGACCTTTAAAGGCGTCATACCAGGTGTAGAGGCCAACTGTACAGGCTCAGTCACACTTGAAGTGGTCTTCGGATCCCGGGATAATTTCCGAAGCGAGGAATTGATCTTTGACATAGTCCCATTCTGCAGTGGCTATCATGCACTGCTCGGACGAACCGCATTTGCCAAATTTAATGCGGTACCGCACTACGCATACCTTAAGCTAAAGATGCCAGGCCCTCGTGGAGTAATTACGGTCAATGGAAACACCGAACGCTCCCTCCGAACGGAGGAGCACACGGCGGCCCTTGCAGCGGAAGTACAAAGCAGCCTCTCCAGGCAGTTCTCCAGTCCGGCCATTAAACGTCTGGACACCGTGAAGCGCACCCGGAGTAACCTACAACAAGATCGACTGGCACGTTCCGAGCAGGCGTAGCAATGCGGCCCCAACCCCAACCCTCGCAAAAAGGCGACGCCAGTACTTCGCGTCCATAACTATGCTCTGGAAATACCATGGGCATAGGGGGAGGGGCACCATCACGGCACGCCCAAAACACGGCTTAAACCGCACCAGGGGCTGCCGATTTTTCACTTTTCTCTTACTTCCAGGACTCTACTCTTCGGAAGGCCTATTCGGCAGTTCAATTGCCGCACAAACGATGCAAGGACCAGGGAAGCAGACAAGCCATGCCGCATTACGGAAATCCCAGGTGGTTTCTATCACGAGCAGTATACCTGTTTCGCATACTATTCCACAGCTTGCCCCTGGAGCAGACATGTTAAATAGTCCAACTTTTCGTTTATTGCATTACTTGTATCGTTCTGCTTTGATCGCAGCTATTTTTAATAAACAATGCATAGCTTTTGTCTATTTTTTGCATTATGTTTTTATAAATAAATGTTCCTCAACGACATGTTGCACCCGTACAACTTGGTACGGCCAAAATACGCCAGGGGCTTTTAGCACCCCTCAATATGGTGTGAGAAGTCCGAACACTTTCACAAGTGCGGCAGCCCGAACTTATAGCACTATATGCATCGGCTCCGAATCATGTCTTGGGTCAATAGTTGGGTTTGCCCGGCTCCTATGTTTTGGTTCCTTACGTTCCGCTATATCGGCTAAGGTAGCACTAGGAGAACCACTGCTATTGTGCCCCAGTTGAGCTGGGCCAAGCACCTCAGTGGAGAAAGCTAAAAGTGACTGTCATGATGAAGCGAGAGCTGATCGCTATTCGAGAGGTTTTTTCGAGTCCCTAAAGACTTATGCCGCTTAGGGCGAGGAGTCGGCTCTGTCCGGCCAAGGCGTGGATAGCGCCCCGAACTCGGTCTTCCGAATACTAGGGGCTTCGCCGAAATTTAAAATTATAGAATTCTATGGCTAAGTGAGAGTGTTCATGCATTATAGTCCGATTGCCTCGTTCGTTGGGCTGAGCGCCTCCCTCGAAGGACCCAAATATGGAAAAAAGAGCGCCCATGTTTATCCCCGAACACCCCAGCACTAGCGGCAAGGGGGCAGACGCTGACGACTCGCCATCTCTCAGTATTGATAAACAGCCGCACAGAAGGTAATATTTTAAATTCAAGCAGCATTGCTTAGAGCATATGAATAAGTTTTCAGCGCACAGGATAACACGAGCGGGTTTTACTCAAAAAATACATCCTTGGTACATTCATCCGCAACAAGGCGGGCACCCTTCAGAACATCCTTATAATAATTCTTGGGCTTGCGATGCTCTTTCCCCGGTGGTGGCCCGTCCTTCACAAGGTTCTCCGCATCCAGCTTGCCCCAGTGCACGTTAGCACGGGCAAGGGCCCTACGGGCACCTTCAATGCAGACGGAGCGCTTGATGTCTTCAAGCCCCGGACAGGCCTCCACCAGCCGCCGCACCAGCCCGAAATAGCTCCCAGGCAGAGCCTCTCCAGCCCACAGCCGAACTATGAGGCCCTTCATGGCCTGTTCGGCCGCCTTGTGGAGCTCGACCAGTTGCTTCAGCTGGTCACTCAGGGGCATGGGGTGTCCAGCCTCCGCGTACTGAGACCAGAACACCTTCTCCATCGAGCTGCTCTCCTTGGCTCGATAGAATGCGGCGGCATCGGATACACTCCGGGGAAGATCTGCGAACGCTCCTGGAGAGCTCCGGATTTGGGTAAGTAACAGGTAACTCACGTTTATGTGTTTGCTTTGCATAAAGAATGCCTTACCCGCCGCTATCTTCTTCACCTCATCCAACTCCTAGAGGGTCTTCTAGGATGCGGCCTTGGCAGATTTGGCATTTTCAATAGCCACCGCAAGCTCGGACGCTTGCGTCTTCGAGTCACGCTCCAAACTCTCATGTTTTTCCATGAGAGCCTGGAGCTCTTGCCGCACCTTGCCAACCTCGGCATCATACTTCTCCCGCTCGGTGCGCTCCGAGGCCGAATTCTTCTCGGCCTCGTCCAGCGCTTGCTTAAGGGTCACCACCTCAGACGTGGCCCCTACAATAGCCACGATAATCCTGTCATTTCGTACCTTCATTGTCCTCGAGCTGCTTCTTGGCACGATTGAGTTCTTGCTCGGACCTTTCGAGGTCCTGCTTTAGTGTGTCCACTTCCGCAGTCAGTGCGGCGGACGCAAGCAGGGTAGCCTGCACATGCATATTGACTCATTTTTGTTAGACTCCTGCGAATTCTATTTGATCCTCTATTCGGCTTTTTTCCCGAACGCCAAACAGAGCATCAGGGGCTACTGTCTATGCGGTACTATTATTTACACTTTCTTTACTTACCTCGAAGCCTGTCAAAAGGCTATTACAAGCTTCAGTCAGTCCGTTTTTTGCGGACTGAACCTTCTGGACCACCGCACTCATAATAGCGCGGTGCTCCTCGTCGATGGAGGCGCCTTGGAGCGCCTCCAGCATATTGTTCGGTGCCTCCGGTTGGACGGAGGCCGCCAACACGGTGGACTTGCTCCTCTTGGAAGGAGGTCCCCCGCCGGACTCTGGAACCTTTGAAGGTTCCGGAGCGGTGTCCGGCCTAGAGCCGGACTTGGAGCCCTGGGGGGTTTCATCCCCTTTACTCCTGGAGTCCGGGAGGTCGCCTTGCGGCGCCTCCGGGACCACCTCCTCCCTGCTTGGAACCTGTTGGGACAACACCTTGGTGTCGTCTGTAGGGTGGGGGGAGGAAGCCATCGGAAGTGAGTTCACCTCCGACGAGCCTAGTGAGCCGCTCGACGACGCGTCGAGCCGGTCTTTGGGTGGGCTGCATAAGCATATTCGACATAAGAGAAAGCTATGCAATAAACGAATACTATGAATTACTCCGGTATCCGGATACTTACAATTTTGCCAGGGGCTTTGCCCTGGGCTGCCACTCATCTCCGCCGTCGTCGGCGTCGGTGGAGTAGTCCGGAGGAAGGGTTTCCCCCTTCTTGGACCCTCCGGCCTCCTCAGGGAGGGTGGCCTTCCTTTTCTTCTCTCCTACCACTAGAGGGGGAGAGGTTTCTTCTTCTTCTTCCTCGTCTTCGCGAGAGGACGGCGCTTCGGGAGCGTCGGATGATGAATCCGACACCTCCTGGTGCCGGGCGCTCTTTCGAGTCCCCGTGGCCCTTTTCATGGCGTTCTTCTCCGGCACCACATAGGGCGCCGGAACCAGCAGCCTCGCCAAGCGAGCGTCCGCTGGGCCTTCGAGCAAAGGGGCCAGACATTTGATATGTCCGGACGTCACTTGCCAATCCTGTCAGAGGAAAGGGAGCTTAGATCCCGCATAGAGTCAAACTATGGAAATCTGATACCCTGTAAAAGAAAAAAACAGCTTACCGCGAGCGCGTGACGCTGCGCGCTGAATCCGCGATCCTCAGTAGCGGATGCAGGAGCCTCGGCGCCCTTGAAAAGCATCCTCCATGCATCTTCGTACGTCGTGTCGAAGAGCTTGTTTAGAGTTTGATGTTGCGCCGGGTCAAACTCCCATAGATTGAAGGCCCATCGTTGACACGGGAGGATCAGGCGGATGAGCATAACCTGGACTACGTTGACAAGCTTGAGCTTCCTGTCCGCCAGGGTTTGGATGCATGTTTGGAGTCCGGTCAGCTCTCCTTTTTTACCCCAAGACAGGCCTGTCTCCTTCTAGGAGGTGAGCCGGGTAGGGGGGCTGGATCGAAACTCAGGGGGTGCGACCCATTCGGCGTCGCGCGGCTCGGTGACGTAAAACCACCATGATTGCCACCCCTTCAGGGTCTCCACAAAGGAGCCCTCGAGCCACAGGACGTTGGCCATCTTGCCAACCATGGCACCGCCGCACTCCGCCTGGCTGCCGCGCACCACCTTTGGCTTGACGTTGGAAGTCTTAAGCCATAGGACGAAATGGGGGAGGATGTGGAGGAACGCCTCGCACACGATGATGAACGCCGAGATGTTGAGGATGAAGTTCGGGGCCAGATCGTGGAAATCCAGGCCGTAGTAGAACATGAGCCCCCAGAAAAATGGATGCAGAGGGAAGCCCAGTCCACGAAGGAAATGGGGGAGGAATACCACCCTCTCATGGGGCCTGGGAGTGGGGATGAGCTGCCCCGTTTCGGGAAGCCGGTGCGCGATGTCGCTAGCCAGATATCTAGCCTTCCTCAGCTTTTTGATGTGTCCCTCCGTGACGGAGGATACCATCCACTTGCCTCCCGCTCTGGACATGACTGGAGAAGGTTGAGGTGGTAGTGCGGACTTGGGTGCTGGAGCTCGAGTGCGCAAGAATGGATAGGCAAAGGAGGAAGAAGGCGTGGGTGAAAAGGTGGATCCTTATCCCCTTATATGGGTGGACGCAACTACATGTCCCCACCAGCCTAGTAAAACTCGCTTATCTCCAAGCGCCGTAATCAATGGCGCGGTTGGGTTACCCATGCCCGTATTGATGAGAATCCCAGAATAAGGGAACACGATCTCTGCTTTAACAAGACGTGCCAAGGAAACCGCCTCGCATAACGCGCTAAGATGGGACAGTAAAATGGTTCGAATAAAAGCTTGGCCGTGGTGTGATGTCACACTACGGAGTACGTCAGCAGATTAGATTTGTGTAAATATTATTCTCTCTATGGCAATATGTGGAAACTTATTTTGCAGAGCCGGACACTATCTTTGTGTTCAAAATCTTCTATGAAGTACTTGGAGGAGGAACCCGCCTTGCAATGCCGAAGACAATCTGCGTGCCAGACTCGTCTTCATTGAAGCCTGGTTCAGGGGCTACCGAGGGAGTCCCGGATTAGGGGGTGTTCGGATAGCCGAACTATACCTTCAGCCGGACTCCTGGACTATGAAGATACAAGATTGAAGACTCCGTCCCGTGTCCGGAAGGGACTTTCCTTGGCGTGGAAGGCAAGCTTGGCGATACGGATGTTCAGATCTCCTACCATTGTAACCGACTCTATGTAACCCTAACCCTCTCCGGTGTCTATATAAACCGGAGGGTTTTAGTCCGTAGGACAACATACACATCAACAATCATACCATAGGCTAGCTTCTAGGGTTTATCCTCTCTGATCTCGTGGTAGATCTACTCTTGTACTACTCATATCATCAATATTAATCAAGCAGGACGTAGGGTTTTACCTCCATCGAGAGGGCCTGAACCTGGGTAAAACTTCGTGTCCCTTGCCTCCTGTTACCATCCGGCCTAGACGCACAGTTCGGGACCCCCTACCCGAGATCCGCTAGTTTTGACACCGACAGGCGCGAAGAGCAAAGGAACAAGATCGGTTTCCCCCGGCAAGAGCCTTGCTGGGGACGACCTACACTGCCCCGGCAAGAGCCTTGCCAGGGCAACTTGCCCATCACCATCGAGACCGCAACCTTTGAGCCTAAGAATTATGACAGCATCGACAACGTCAAGACCAAGGCTCGGGAGTGCCTGCCTGGTGGCATGCAGATCTTTGTGATGAACAAAGGCCTGCAAGACCAGGTAAGAACCAGAAGACGAAGGCCCCCGGCAAGATCCTTGCCAGGGACGACCGCAGAAACCCGACAAGACCCTTGTCAAGGATATTTGCAGGGCCACAGCCAGGCCCACACCTACCAAAGCTCCGCCGCCCCGCGGCCGCTACAACACGGCGATCAGCTCGCCAACCAGGTGAGCGCTTGTGTGGCAGCATGCAGCTCCTAGGCCAACTAAGCAAGCACCTACGTGGTGGCATGTAGATCTTTGAGAAGACCCTGCCACCACACGAGCACAACAGCCAGCCAGCCAGTGTGGCGCTGCATGCCTTGTCAGCTTGGACACGCGCCGAAGCAAGGCAAGGCAGCGACGGACAAGACGAGCTCTTGTGCCATCCCCAGTAAAGCAAGAGGGCACATCGATAGCGCATTAAATGTGTTTGTCCTATGGTTCCTAGAGATAGACTTGTACACTGTAGATACTTTCCACCTCCTGTGTGCCACTATGGCGAACCTCTTTGACTATAAAAGGAGGCCCGAGGTGTACTAAGGAAGGATTCAAACTTTTTGGGCTAGGATGCACCGCAGCTAGTTCAAGAACTCAAGAACACCAAATATACACCAAACCAGGATTAGGGTATTACGCATTGCTTGCAGCCCGAACCTGGATAAAATTCCCCCGCATTGATCTTCTAAACCCGCTCTTTCTGCAGCCCCGCGCCCCGTCAACCGTAGTAGGAATCCCCTATGATCCCATAGGTGTCGTTTTCCCCGACATCTTTGGCGCGCCAGGTAGGGGGCGCAAGCTGTGAAATCCGGTTTTGAAGTCAACTCATCGACTCCTTCGTCGTGGTGGCTCAAGAGAAGAAGGCTGCATCGATCAGCCATGCTCCGGCATCGTCAGCCAGGCAAGGTGATGCTGTCTGCAGCCGCAGCAGCCATCCGCGTGGCAACAGAAAAACTAAGTCGCACTAACCTTGAGAAATTCCTTTTTAATATAGGGTTACTCTCCTCGAAAAATCTCGCTCCTTGTATGGAAAACCTGTACGCGATGGAACCCTTCCACTATTGGCAATGCCCTCATTTTGTTTCGAGTCTACTCAACAGTTCAAGCGGCTGCGCTGAGAACGGCAGGGTGGCTTGCCCAGCAGCAAGCGCCCCCGGCTGGCTGCTAAGGATCTGTCCTTCAAAGCGCCATAGCATGGGTTTCGCGCTGCCAAACCTATCCAACTAGGCGTAGGGTGTGTACATACAAGAAAAGATCGAACAGGAAGATAGCATGCTTCATTTTAAAGTACTGCAGGGTTATGTTACGTCAATAGTTGCTGTGGTTCTAACTTAAGATAAAATTGTCTTGGTCATGAACTCACAGCGGCGATGAGAAACGGGGTGCCTAGTCCCGGCTCTGGCCGTCCACCCTCTTGACGCAGTCGATGCAACTTATGATGGGCTCGATACGCTCTTCGAGCACCGCGAGGTCCGTACCCTCCAGCAAGCTCTCAAGCGCGTCGGCGAAGTCGACGCTAGGGTTCTAGAATGCCACCTTGGCCAGAGCGCCCTGGTAGAGCCTCCGGGACTCATTCGCCAGATAAAATGCTCGATTGGCGCAAAGCTGCTCTAGGGCGCTGAGGACGCCCTCGAAGAACAGGGTCATCCTGGAATTAGGGCTCACGTTTGGCTCCTGGGAGTACCTGACATTCGACATGCCTATGATGACCAGCTTTGCGGAGATCCTCCTGGCGACGTGGATGAGGCGGCTGATCCAGAGGTTTACGCCCTTTGCGTAATCCTTGTGCTTGGCGGTGTCATCACTCCGCAGCCGCTTCTCATCCTGCAGGGCCTTGTTCAGGGTCTCCTCATGAGCCCCAGCCTCCGAAAGCTTCCCCTGCAAGCCACACAGCTTCAGCTTCAGGTCATTGGCCTTAGAGAGCAGCTTGACCTTGTCGGAGATGGTGACCTGCGCATCCGCCAGAGTGCGTTTGGCCATGTCCCTCTCCTTCGCCAGGCCCGGGATCTTCTTCTTCAGCTCCTCCCGCTCCAGCTCCAGCTCCTTCACCTTGCCGGCGTGGTCCAGAGCCAGAGCACTGAGTGTGTCCTTGTGCTTCTGATCCAGCTCCTGGGTCCGCTGCGTGACAATCTTCCCAACCTCCTCGTCCTTGTCATGTAGTGTGGCGGCAAGCGCCTGCTCATGCACAATGAGGTCTTCCTCCTGGCTGTCCAGCAGAGCTTGCTGCTGCTGCCGGGCCGCCTCATCCTTGGCGGCCTGCTCCTTCGTCACCTCTTGTACCTTCTCGATGTCAGCCTGCCTCAGGATGAGCTCTCGCTTGCGCTCATCCAGCTCATCCTGGGCAGCCCTCAGCTTTTCCCGGGCCTCGGCGAACCAGACCTGCGTCTGGGCGACGCGCTCCCAAAATCCGCCTCCGCCTTGTCCACCGCCGCCATCCTGGACTTCACCTTATCCTGGCGGGCACGGTGGCGTGCTTGGACCTTGTGGAAGTTGGCGCTCATGGCCCGAAGAAGCTGCTCCTCCTAGGAATCGCCATCGCCGATGCTCGGTTCGTCGACAACCTAGAGCTCGGCGGTGGCGAGCACCTCATCGTCGAGCACCTCCCCTTCGGCTGGCACTATGGTGCTTGCTGTCCCTAGGAGGCGCACGAACAGGTCGTCGCCCACCCTTAGGTACTTGCCCGGGGCAGGGGTTGCCGAGGAGGAAGATTGGTCGTTGGTCACCTCCTCCTCGGCGGGCCCCTCGGCAGCCTCCCCGGCGAGCCCCTTGCCAGCCTCCTCGGTAGTGGCCTTGTCGGCCTCCCTAGCAGTGGTCCCACTGGTCTCCCCGACGAGCCCCTTGCTGGCCTCCTTGGTGGCGGACTTGGTGGCTTCCTCAGCCACGATCTTGGCGGCCTCAGCTTCGGCGTCCTTGGCGACCTCCCCAATGATGGTGTCGATGTCCTCATGGTCCATCGAGGGAGGGTTTGAAAACCAGAAAGGAAGTACGAAACGAGGCCAAGAATCATGTTTTAGAGCAAAGAAAAAAATAGGGATGGGAGGCATGCCACTTACCCATGCCAAGCTATGAAGAAGTGGTCCCCTCCCCGCCAACGTTCGTTGCCGGGACGGAGCTGCTGGCACTGAAGCTCGCCTCCTCCTCCTCTGTGTGCGTGGGCTCGTCGGTAGGTGCCCTTGTCGGGGACACCCCTCTGGGCGGCGTGGTCGATGGGGGCGGCATATCAGGGGCAGTCCTCAGCGGCTCCTCCTGCTGCCGCTCTCCTCCTGTAAAACCCAGCAAGGTCAGCACCAAAAATCCCCGCCCCGGCACCCGCCGATGAGGAGTGAGTAATGAACTTACGCTGGGGGATTAAGCGAGGGCTGCGTCGAGGGCTGGGGTCCGGGTTGATCTCCACCATCGTCGGCGTGCCCGGAGTGCTCGCCGTAGGCTTATCACCCATTGAAGCCTTGGCCCTCTTTGCCGCCCTCTACGCCAGCATCTCCGTGTCCCTGTAAAGATGAGATCATGTCAGGAAACATAGCACGACCTGAAAGGCCAAAGACAATGAAGGGTGAGGTGCTTGCTCCTCCTCCTCCTCTGGTCTCCTTCCTCTTCGAGCTGAAGGACCCGAGGTCGAAATCGGCCTCCGTGTCACTGTCCGATGGGGTCCTACGCCGCTTGGACGAGGAAGAGGCGGCGGCCGCGTCCTTCTTCTTAGTTACCGCGGCCCTCGTCTGGTGCCCGTGCTGCGTCTAGGCTTGCTATCGCTGCATGGTGCTGCCGGGCCGGACCGGCTCGCCAGAGCTAGCCCGCTGCAAGACACGTTTTCTTCCCGAGGCCGGGGGGTCATCCGTCTCGGTCTCCTCTTCGGCCGATTGCTTGGCCGCGTCTTCAACAGGGTGGAGGGCCCGGCGCCGGGGCCGCTAGCCTCCCCAGCAGACCCCGCCCACTCGGCAAGTTCCTTGTCCTCTGCGGCCGTGTCGGCCTCGTCCTCCATGGTGCCGACGCTGCCGGTCTCCTTGGCGAGTTCCGCCTGTTTCGCCCTGGCGGCAATATATGCCAGCTCCGCCTTGGTGGTGTCACGGATGAGCAGCGGCTCGTCACGAACATACCTCTCCGACAGGTTGTCAAAGAGGGCCTGCCCCCGCTCCGCTTCTGGCTCAGCCCAGCTTGGATTGAGGCGAAGTCCGGCATCATAGCAATGATGGTGGTCTGGCAAGAGTTGTTGCTCAATGGGACCACTCTCGCTAGCAACCCAAACAAAGACCCGCCGGCCTTGACGACCCTGCCGGCCTTCACGGCCTTGCCGACCTTCTTGGCCTTCTCGGCCTTGCCGGTCCTCTCGACTCCGCTGGCCTCGTCGACCATGAGCTGAAAGAACCTTTGGCAGAGGTGGGCATGCTGCAACACCGTAAAATTGTGCTTCAAGCCAGGGCGGAGCCTCATGAATTCGACCGCATTCCTGAAGTCCCAGGCCAGCCTCCCCTTGTTGTTTAGTGGGGCAATCCGGCGGCGGATGAAGTCAGCCCCAATCATCTCGAGGGTGAGCCCGGCCGAAGTGAGGTGATGGATCCTAGTGGTGGCCACCATGAGCTTTTCATCGTTGGCGTCAACATCGCCCCAGTCTTTTCTGCGGACCGGCGGCGACCAACAGACCCGGCAGAACTCCTGTGGATCAGCCTGCTTAATCCAGCACCACCGGCCCCGCCACTCTTCCCGCCGCTCCTTCTGGGCACCTTTTGGGTACGTGCCCTTGCCCTGGGTCCTCGGGATGCAGGTGATGCAGCTAGAGATGGCACCCCCTGGCTGGATGCGATGATAGAAGTAGCGGTGGAAGAGTGTCATGCTGGGGAGCACTCCGGCGAACCCTCACAGAGATGGGCGAAGAAGGCCATGCACGCCACGGCATTCAGCGTGAAGTCCAGAAGGTGAAATCCGCAGGTATGCATGATGTCATTGAAGAAATCAGAGAAAGGGGGGCAGAGCCCGCAGGAGAAGTAATCAATGAAGAAGGGGTACCGATTCGAGACATCCTTGGCGAAGGTGGCGGGGATGATACGCGTCACGGGGTGCCCCAACTTCTCCCTTCCCCAAAGGGGCCTGAACATGTCCCAGAGGACGAGCGCGTCGACCATCGAGGTGAAGAAGGCGTGCTGCGTCCGAAGATCCACCAACTCGCTCTCATGCGCCTCCTTCCCTCCGTCGTCTTTGGCCGTTCCCTTGCCCTTGCTGGTGTTGGGTGCCATGGCAGCTGGGAGGGGGTGAGGGATCAATGGTAATGGGGGAGCGGCGGCAGCGAGTGGGGGCGAGAGCTTCGACTTGATTTTGGAGAAGAGACGGGGAAGGACGGTTCCGAGATTGGAGAAGGCACAAGGGGTAAATGAGCAGCGCCCCTGCAGTTCTTCCTTTTTATGGGGAAGACGCGGGCCGCCTCTTTGCTATTCACCATGATGTGACGCAAGTATGCTGCAACCGCCCCACGCATGACCCCCATGTCACGCATTCAACGTGGGTCGTGGGGAAGCTCCAACACAGCGACCAGCTCGCCAACCAGGCGAGCGCCTGCATGGCAGCATGTAGCTCCTAGGCCAACTAAGCAAGCACCTGCGTGGTGGCATGCAGATCTTCGAGAAGACCCTGCCACTGCACCAGCGCAACAGCCAGCCAACCAGCGTGGTGCTGCATGCCTTGTCAGCTTGGACACGTCGAAGCAAGGCAAGGCGGTGACGGACAAGACGAGCTCCTGTCCCATCCCCAGCAAAGCAAGAGGGCACATTGGTAGCGCATTAAATGCGGTTGTCCTACGGTTCCTGGAGATAGACTTGTACACTTTAGATACTTTCCACCTCCTGTGTGCCACTGTGGCAAACCCCTTTGACTATAATAGGAGGCCCGAGGCGTACTGAGGAAGGATTCAGACTTTTTGGGCTAGGATGCACCGCAGCTAGTTCAAGAACTCAAGAACACCAAATATAGACCAAAGCAGGATTAGGGTATTACGCATCGCTTGCGGCCCGAACCTTCATACATTTCCCCCGCATTGATCTTCTAAACCCACTCTTTCCGCAGCCCCGTGCCCCGTCAACCGTAGTAGGGATTCCCTGTGATCCCATCGGTGTCGTTTTCCCTGACAGTGACCATTTTGTCACGTGACCATATCAAACTGCACGCCAGAAGCCGTAGAGCAACACCAACACAGAAGATCATTTGAATCCATGCTATCGCTATGTTGCCTACAAACACCAAACTCAGGCCACAATGGTACTCACCCACTGCCTTTGTTTTCATCAACCCCACCCTGATGCCGCCCCTCAACATGCACGAGCACCAGCTGATGGTAGAGGCCAAGATATCGTCCAGCCATCGCTGGAATCGGCTAGTCGAGCAACGACGCTCCGTCATGCTATGCATCAACGACTAACCGCCGGCTGGCAGACGTGGTCGTACTTTACAGTGGCGCACTGCTATATTCTCACTGTCATGCATGTAACAGTCAAAGGGGTTGACCCAACGGGAATGCTGCATTTGGCCATATGCGAGGTTCAGTTGGACAGAGCAGGGCAAAAGTGAGGACAAGTTAGAGGGTGGGACAAAACATTGTAGAACTTAGGAACGGAGGGCACGCAAATAGAAATCCATTAATTATAAACCTGGAAATAAATCTATACCTAATAATAATAAAGTAAGGTGCGTTTCTCAAATTTTTTGGTCCATCCACCCATCATATCCTAAACTGCCTCTAAAGTTGAAGTAAATTACCCACTCTACCCCCATAAGTGAAAAAACCCTTTGTTTTTTCTTATATACCTATTTTATTTTTTGTGGGGTACCTAATCTTTACCTAATAAATAAGGGGCTATTACTTCTGATGGTACATCATCAAATTTCTCCCAAAATTGCAAAATATTACTCACTGATGCCATCTATAAGTGATAAAAAAGTTTCACACTAGGGAATCCCCACCAGGGCCGGTCCATGTAGTAGGAACTTTCTATACTGTGCACTACACGATGGGAGAAGACACAACGCTCCTGTTGGGGTCAACCCATGTTCGAGCGGCCTGTTTTTTCATTTTCATTTTTTCTGTCTTTTCTTTCCACTTTAAATAATTCGGGACTTCAAAAATGTTCCTAAAATTTAAAAAATGCGAATTTTGAAATAAAATGTTTAATAATTCATAAATGTTTGTGGATTCAAAAAATATGTGCAATTTTGAAACCAAATGTCCGAGGAATAAAAAAATGTTCATGATTTTTTAAAAGTTCTTGTATTAAAAAATGTTAAGGAAATTGAAGGAAATTTCGTCAATAAAAAATGATCATGAATTGAAAAATATACTAAAAATTCAAAAATTGTTCCTAAAATTTAAAAAAATGCGAATTTTGAAATAAAATGCTTCATAATTCATAAATGTTTGTGGATTCAAAAAATTTGTGCAATTTTGAAACCAAATGTCCCGGGAATAAAAAAATGTTCATGATTTTTTTAAAGTTCTTGTATTAAAAAATGTTAAGGAAATTGAAGAAAATTTCGTCAATATAAAAAATGATCATGAATTGAAAAATATCATAAAAATTCAAAAAATTGTTCATAATTTATAGAATGGTTTATTGATTCATAAAATGTTCGATGATTCAAAAAATGATCATGCATTTTTCTAAAAATTCGTTAAATAAAACAAATGTTCATGAATTTTGAAAATTGTTCCACTAATTTAAAAAATGTTCATTGATTCTAGAAATGTTCGCCAATTCAAGCAAAATGTTTTAAAAAATGTTCAAAATTTTATTTTTTTGCAAATAGTAAATGTTCATGAATTCAAAAAATGTTCACGATTTTAGTAAATGTTTGAAATATGTAAGAATGGTCATGATTTTAAATATGTTCACGAGTTTAAAAAAATGTTCATCATTTTCAAAATTGTTCATGATTTCATGAAGAGTGGTAGTGTATCTTGGTGATGCAACAAAAAGTGGTCATGGCCATTGGAGAATATGAAATTTTTTCTC